>NC_085141.1:58101332-59471930 GCF_024139115.2 Armigeres subalbatus | reverse complement strand
GAACATGGATTTCCGGATAAACTGACACGGTTGATCAAAGCGACCATGGATCGGGTGATGACGAAGTACATGATAGGAAAAGGTTCAAGAGAAGACAATGTGAGCCACCCACCGCGAGTTTGCATCGGTGGTGATGAAATCGAGGTGGTAGAAGAATTTGTGTACTTGGGCTGCCAAAAATTATGCCAGCAGAGAAATTCGGAGACGCATCATGGCAGGAAATCGTACGTACTTTGGACTCCGCAAAACGCTCCGATCGAATAGAGTTCGCCGCCGTACCAAACTGACTATCTACAAAACGCTTATTAGAGCGGTAGTTCTCTACGGACACGAGACCTGGACGATGCTCATGGAGGATCAACGCGCACTGGGAGTTTCGGAAAGAAAAGTGCTGCGTACCATCTATGGTGGGGTGCAGATGGCGTACGGTACGTGGAGGAGGCGAATGAACCACGAGTTGCATGAGCTGCTTGGAGAACCATCCATCGTTCACACCGCGAAAATCGGACGACTGCGATGGGCCGGGCACGTAGCTAGAATGTCGGACAATATCCCGGTAAAAATGGTTCTCGACAACGATCCGACGGGCATAAGAAGGTGAGGTGCGCTGCGGGCAAGGTGGATCGATCAGGTGGAAGATGACTTGCGGACCCTCCCTAGACTGCGTGGTTGGCGACGTGTAGCCATGGCCCGAGCCGAATGGAGAAGACTCTTATATACCGCAAAGGCCATTTCGGCCTTAGTCTGAATAAATAATAATAATTCTTCACCTTTTATGCCTTAAACCAGATTTAAGCGCATGACTAAGCATCGCTTAATAGCAGGGATTCCCGATCAGGAATACATAACAAAATTATAACTCAATTCTATCAACGGTTGTTATTTAAAACAACGTGTGTTATAATTAGATAATTCGATAAAAATGTGTCTTCGGCCAATTTTATTTCATATCAAAATTATAACAACATTAGTTATGTATATTTACACAAAATAATTGCCTACATTTTTTTGATATTGGAAAAAAGCGGAGGTAATCACCTCCAGTATAACTTGAACCAATGTTCGATGTTAATCGCTAGTACAAAGTTAATTGCCTACATTATGGATGGAAATCCGGCGTTGTAGCGTACCACATTTTTATACGTGATGTAGGCAATTACCATGAAAGTAGATTTTTGCACCTCATAATCATATCAACGGTTGTTATAATGTTGAAATGAAGGTAACAACCTCTGATATAATTATGTTACGGCTAGAGGGAATTTTGATATAATTTTTGTTATTTTAACAACTAACCAGCCAATTTTATAACACATTTTGTTACATTATTTTTCTGAAATAAATAACTCCCCTTGTTATAATTTTGTTATGCATTCTTGATCGGGTTGAATCCTAAAGAGAAAGAGCAAGTCTCTCATTCATCATCTCTGTATACATAACGATATGTAGCATACCGCGAGAAACTTTTTTCGCAAGCTTTCATGATAGAGAACTGATTCGGGATGTTATACCCCATGATAAATTTCTTTTAGAAAGCTCCAAATGTGGGGAGCACTGGCTCTGATGATGCATTTTAACTTGTTCTACACAGCTGTGCAGTAACCAACACGAAAGGAGCGAAAACAAAGTGAAAATCACCATTTTTCTGTGGGGGCTGCCTATCCGATTCTGTTTTTTCGCCCTTGTTTACAAGTTTGATAAATTTGTTATCATGGCTTGTTATGATTCGGAACATTTTTTGCCTCTCTTTTATCGTTTTTCGTTATCTATTGAGAGCGATTTCTGCAAACCCTTCTTAATAGTAAAGAAGGCCCTAACCCTAAGGAAAACATTATTATTAAACGAAGCACATAATTTTGCGTTGGATTGATTTGAAACACGGTTTTCGTTTTCGAGCTTTCAAAATAACTTCGTTTACAATAAATATTAAGTAGCTTTCCAATGTGGCTACGCATTAATTACCTTTTCAACAAACCAAAGATTCCTTTCCCATGGCGCTCACGAATATGCAGAGTCTCTTGTAATAATGAGTGTCAAACAAATTTTCCCCTCCTAATCCTGAATTGACTGTAAGGGTGTGACCAGCTCATACTGTCCATAGCAGCTGTTTCTTGCACTCAATTGAAGTTGGCTAAGGATGAAAATTTGACAACAATTTTTGCATGCCTCACATGTACAAACACATATACAAGGACAAACAGACAATAGCTTGGTTCGTCGAGTTGATTATATATGTATAAGACTTTAGGTCTACGAGCTTCCGATAAAAAGGTCGAATTTGGAATCAAATGATATCCTCTTGTTACAAGTTTTTGTATGAGAAAGAAAAAATATTTCTTCATACGTGGCAAACTGCTGCCGTAGAAACTTTGTGATCACATTTCTGAAACACAATGGAATGGAATACATATCTCGCTCAACATCTTTGCGTATTTTAGAAAGGTTCGGGCCGTCCTTAGCCTAGCGGTAAGATGCGCGGCTACAAAGCAAGACCATGCTGAGGGTGGCTGGGTTCGATTCCCGGTTCCGGTCTAGGCAATTTTCGGTTAGGGAATTGTCTCGACTTCCCTGGGCATAAAAGTATCATCGTGTTAGCCTCAAGTTTACGAATGCAAGAATGGTGACTTATTAGAAACATCGCGGTTAATAACTGTGGAAGTGCTGAATGAACAATAAGCAGCGAGTCGGCAATGTCCCAGTGGGGGATGTAATGTCAATAAGAAAAATAAGAAGACGATTTTAGAAAGGCACAGAGGAATCGTTTAGCGAGCAAATGTATGCTACAGTCGCCTCTCCACATCTCGATATTGAAGGGACCATCGAGATAGGGAGAGATCGAGTAATGGAAGGAATATTGAAATGGGTACTAGATCCTAAAAAGCTCGTTGCTATGAAAAACGAAAACAAAACGAATGTCATATCTTGTTGTTTATATATTTGTTATTTTCCAAAAATGGTCTAGTAGCCTAAAAATTTTAACATATCGACATAAGGAGAGTGAGTCCAGAACAATATATGAACAGAAGACATCGAGATAGGGAGGTTATCGAGATATAGAATGCCAAACAGTATTTAGATTGAAGGGACCGAGGAAACCATCGAGATAGGGAGAGATATCGAGATACAGAACATCGAGATGTAGAGAGTCGACTGTATTTACAATTCTCTATCTGCGTATACACCTGGCAGATATATAAATGAGTATCCCACTAGATAAAAAATAAAATCTGTGCATTAATTTTCTGTTTTTGAGTTAGTTAGTTCATTACCATAAAACCACGCTGATAAGTCAGTATGAAGTATGCTTCAGCATTATCACATAATTCTTAAATGAAAAGGTTTGATATAAAATTGATCAGATTCGGGAGCACACACTGAAAATACAATCCAATTCCTATCGAAATTCAATTCAATCCCAATTCCAACCCAAATCTAATTGAAATCAAGAACAAACAAATTGAATCCAAACTCAATCCAACTCCAATCTAAATCCAATCCAAGTACAATTCTAATCAGATCCAAAACTTATCTAAATCCGATTAAAATTTAATTCAAATCCAATCCAATTACAATCCAAATCTGTTACAAATTAAATCTTAATCCTTTCCAATTCGAATTCAAATCCAATTCAAAATTAATCTAGATCCAATCGGAATCCAATTCAAATTCAATCTAGATCCAGTTCAGTTCAAATCCTAATCCAATACAAATTAAATTCAAATCTAATCCAAGTCCAATCTGAATCTCATCAAATTCCAATCCAAATCTAATCCAAATCCAGTACAACCCCAATCTAAAAATAATCAAACTATTTCTGAGATTTTTGCAACTACAATTTAGGAGTATGAAGCAATTTAATACAATTTGCTCAATCTAACGCAAACTCATTTTTATCCAATTTCTAAAAATCAATTCATATTGTACCTGGTAGGTCGTGAGCAATATGGGATTCTGCTAGGTGGGTCGCATATTCAAAAAGTTTGGAAGCCTCTGATTTAGCTTATTAAGTGATACTCATACATTAAAATCATAATAAATTGTAACTACATCAATCAGCAAAACATCGCTAATTTGTCGCACGAAAACAAATGAATAATAAATATTTGCACACATTTAGAAGATTACCATTTCGATTCAAATGGTATGGCTCGTCACCCTCTGGGCTCATTTGAAAATGAGCATCCATGCCTCAAACGTGCACCGCAGCTTTCGTTCAATGGAACTGTTCCTCAAACTGATGGGAGCTCTACCGTTGTATTGGACCACCAGCACATCAGCCAGCAGATTGAGTCTCTCCCGAAGGATTCGAAATCGAGCCTTTTTGGCTTTCAACTACGCCATCACAATTTTGGTGGTTTACGTCTACAATAACGTCTACTTTCAGCACTACAGTGCAATCCACATGCTGTTTGTTGGCTTGCTCTGCGAAATGATTATCTACGTACTGCCGGTTCTGGTGGTGACTTTGGGCTATGTAATGGGCGGTTCCATGAAGCAAGCATTGCGTGAGCTGCATTCTATCGATTACAAGGTATGGTCAGTGCGATCGAAACTCTACGCGGTGTTAAGATACATAGTATCGGATTGATTTTCCAGCTAAGGATGGTGTCCTACACTACACTGGACTATAGAAAACATGAACAATACATAATAGGATTTTCGATGAGCTACGCAGCATTTACCGTCATAATGATTGCGATAAGTTTCAGTTTATGGAGCTACTCTAGCGAGAGAAACACCGGAACGATCCTATGCGTGATGCGTGTAACGTTAACGCTGGTAGCTGCCAGCTCGCAGTTTGTTTGCACTGTTATGTTGGTTTTTTGGAGGTTTGAGAAGTTGACATTCGCTTTTAGGTATTGATATGATGATTAACAACGTGCTAAGGAGTACCGTCCGGCATCGAAATCTGGACAACACATAACATGCGGTTACGCAAATTTTATACATTCTATAATGTTGAATGGAAGTGTGTCAAAATATATCAGTAGTGATTGATATATTTTGACGCAATTTTGTCGTAATAATAATAAATAGTCATTTGTGTTTTTCTGACATGAGTATGTTAAAGAAGGTAAACATAAGTGAAATATAAAAAAAAAACTAGTGATTGAAAGCTCTTACCTCATAGGCAAAACGTTATTAATGATCGAAGATGGCTTAATATTTAAGAAGCGTAAGAATAACTGCTCTTATGTTGACGAATGATTTTGACAATGCCATATGATTTGGGAGCGAACGGGTTATCTCTATATGAATTATGCTTCCGAAGGACACTAAGGATTTCCTTGCTTCACGGTACAGTGAATCATATTTTTGACGAACATGTTTCGCTCTTTCCCCATTTCAGAATGTACTTTCCCACTTCGCCAACATCCGGAGGATTGATAACAACGACAGGACACACGGAAACTGTTATTTGTAACGAAAAGGAACAACTGGCCGTATTGAAGCAGATCAAAATTTTACACGACAAGCTGAATGACGTGGTCGAACTGGTCAATTATTGCTTTTCTGTGCAGGTATTTATATTTTACTCATGAAAAAACCCTCATTTGTCTACCTAGTTGTGATAACGCTCTTTCTTGTTATCAAGATACCAGTCCTAAGATACCATCCCTGACAACATGAAATGCATGCGATTGGAATATTTCACTCATTAAATGATTTTTTTCAATTGTTTATTCAGTAAGCTCTAGTTCCGCAACAACAAAAATATATTTTTAAGTACCTACAGCTAGTTTTTCTCTTTTTAATTTTGGGCTATAGGTTTTTTCTATCGAATATATCTTTATGACTCTAATGTAAAATTGAGATATGTGAATCGATTAGCTCAATTGAACACATTTATTTGCCAAAAATATTAATTCTAGTGTGTTACATAGGGGTGTTTAAACCAGATTGGTCCTTAATTCTCATTATTCAAGACTTGTTCTGTATTTCTCTTAAACTTGTAACAATAAGCTCGTTTTTTCCCTTCACAGATAACCTTTTGCGTCGGACTGTGCTTCGTCATTGGAGTCGTGTGCTCGTTTGGTCTGTTCCGAGCGTTCATCTACCGAAACGAATTATTCTACATGGGAGTCCTGAACTTCATTTGGTACTTGTACTATCTGTTTTTCGTACTGTTCTTCATAGCAGTGGGAAGCAAGATTACACGAGAGGTACAGTCGCTCCAAAAAACAAAAAGCTGCAAGTCGATGAAAATGTAAAAGTTTCTTATTTTGCAGGGCAAACGAATCGGAGTGCTTGTGCATAAAGCCATCAATTGTGCAACGTCGAGTGCGGTGATTAACGAGGTGAATGTTGTTAACTATTCTGCCAAGCATGACACCTTTCCATTATGTCCTTCTGTTCTTCTCTCGACAGTTGAACATCTTTTCTCAGCAGCTGCTGCACCGGAGCCCGGTAATTACCTGTGGGTTGTTTGTGTACGACTGGACTTTGCTCTACACGGTATTCACGTTCAATATCGAATTCTACGTCAAATTCTAACATTGTCACTAAATATTTCTTCATTTTAGATGATTGGTGCCACAGCAACATATCTAATTATTCTGATACAGTTCGACGTATCGTTTCCTAATTTAGTGAACGTGAATGGCACAACCACGACCACACCGGGAGACTGAACTGTGTCAAAACCAACATCCGCTCTGACGGTGTCAACGTCAACGTTTTTGATCCACAACACGACCAATTCAGTAAACAATTGGAAATTACTGAGGACAGCATAATTTTTAATACTGTGTATTGTACTAAATGTAAACTACAAAAGTAAACTCGATCCACGTTAAACAATGTTTACGTGAAAAGCATGGAAAGGTGTTTTTTCTCTTATCATATGTAGGGGAGTGTACCCGGTTGTGAGCCTAGTTGCGTATTTCGCTCATAACTTTTTTCAAGTCCATATTATGCAGCGATATGATCACGAATGGAAAGCTAAAGATCTTACCTAACTTTTCATCGGAGTGACTATACTGTTTTACAAAAACGGAAAAAATGCAGCTACTTGTATGAAGTGTTGATTTTCGTCCAAATTTTGTTGTGCCCTGTTATGAGCTACCTTTCAACCCTTTCATGCCCAAATATTTCTAAGCAGTATTACCCAGTAAATTTGATTTTTTCTTTTTGTTTTCGTGATTAACAATGGAGAAATTAAAAAACAAGTACAAAAATAGTTTTGCGATCTACAGTTACCATGGTAGATTTTTTCGTCACTGCAAGCTTGGATATGTATTCAACCATAAGAATCGTGATAATCAAGAGATATGGTAAGATGGTTTTGGAATATCTAGGGTCATCCAAACCGTTCTTAAATCCAGAACAGCCACGACACTAGCTTTCTTCGTCTCTCCAAACTTGGATATGTATTCCACCATAGCTATACAATATTCCTGAAGACCAACGAACATTGATAGATGGTTTTGGGATATTTTGAGTGCAGAACTTGTGATCTACAGCAACAGCAGTAGATTTCTAGGGATGCATTTTAAAAAGCCGTACATGTGACTCTCCCCTTAGCCGTGCGCGGCCTCAAAGCAAGACCCTACTGAGGGTGTCTGGGTTCGATTCCCGGTGCCGGTGAAGGTTATTCTTCTATTATTGTGATTTTTACTTTTAAAAGTGCCAGTATATATTTGTAGGGGGAGTTTTTATTTTAATCGTTTTTACACATTCCGTGAGATGAATACCAGATAAGGTTTAAGAGTCAACATAAACTGACCTGTCATATCAGAATATTGTTTATATATACTTTAAGTATTTATGATTGTATATATTAGTTGTCAACCAATCCACTATTGTCAGCCGATTCGTCTTCCATAAAAAATGAGTTTAACCCTTAAAAGGCCGGGACGACAGTCACCTCCTTCAAAGTGCTCGTTCTCAGTAAACCGTTGACCAAATTTAATGACCCTAGACTTTTCTCAAAGGGGATTAGTAGCGCTTTCTTTTGACATAGGTGCCGCCCCGCTAGACGCCTCCCCGCGTATGAGTATTGAAAATGTCTGTGTTTTTTCCTTATTTTTTGCTATGATGGCCAAATTTCTTCAGTAATCAAGTGCAATAAAGTTCTGGCGTCATAAAACAATGTAGATACATAAAATATATCAAGAAGAAGTGATTTTGAACGTTTCCAAGTTATCTGATTACTGTAATTACCGATATTGAAAGCCATATCCCTGATCTAAGGTTTATGGTCATATTTCTTAAAATATAATCACGAAATAAACCAGACAGGAGGGAAAAATATCACAAAAAACTGTAGACATATGTGTAATCAATTTTATGATTGAAGATACTTTCTGCACTTTAGTACACTGCAGGTCATCCAAAACGTTCTTGAGTTCAGGTCGTTAGACCTACATTTCAACGGCCTCGAAAATGTTTTCGGCAGTTATCAAAATTTTTCCCAACAGATCATTGGATACCTGCCAAGAAATGTTATACCGATCTTTCTGTACTTCAGTACACTGCAGGTCATCCAAAACGTTCTTGAGTTCAGGTCGTCAGATCTACAATCATGTAGAAGCGCAATGTTTGTTTCAAATCAAGCCTCAGTCATCCGGCACAGTTCAAAGAAATCAAATGAGTTACGGGAAATTTTGCTGCGTTCCCCAGAATGCCATTTTAGAATGCGCAAAATGTTCTGAAGTTCTACTCGTAAGACCTAAGCAACAACGGCCTCGGAAATGTTTTCGGCAGCTATCAAAACCTTTCCCAACAGCTCCTTGGATACCTACCAAGGAAGGTTATACCGATCTTTCTGCATTTCAATATACTGGAGGCCATCCAAAACGTTCTCGAGTTCAGGTCGTCAGATCTACAATCAAGTAGAAGCGCAATGGTTGTTTCAAATCAAGCTCAGGTCGCCTTGCTCAGTTCGAAGAAACCAAATGACTTATTGAAAATTTGTCTACCTGCTCCATGATTACATTCTAAAATGCGCGAAATGTTCTGAAGTTCGGCTCGTAAGACCTACGCAACAACGGCCTCCAAAATGTTTTCCACAGCTGTCAAAACCCTTCGCACCAGATCCTTGGATACCTGCCAAGAAATGTTATACTGATCTTTCTGCATTTCAATACATAGAAGGCCATATAAAACGTTCTTGAGTTCAGGTCGTCAGATCTACAATAAAAAAAAAATGCAATGCTTGGTTCAAATTCAGTTCAAAAGAAAGGGTGGTTTAGAAAAAGTTGGAAAAACTTCAAAGATTGGCTACTCTTTCAATAACTGGTGCAATGAGAAGCACAGTGAGAGAACAGTGCTTTGAAGATCAAAAGAGATTCAAACCTCTTCGAAGGTGACCAAAAAGGACATCTTAGTATTCTAAACAAAATAAATATCAACTCACTTATCACAAACAATGATGACTGGATGAGGAGAAGATACAACTTTTGTCGTTGTTTTTATGTAATTAATCTTGAACGAAATACATGGGCAAACGGTGAACCAAATCTTCGCTCAGGATCAATTGTATTTTACACCGATGGTTCAAAGCTGAACAATCAAGTTGGGGCAGGCGTGACTGGCCCAGGGATAAATATTTCGATTCCCATGGGCAAATGGCCAACTGTTTTCCAAGCTGAAGTTCAGGCTATTCTTGAATGCTCTAAGTTATGCTTACGCAGAAATTATAGGCATTCAAATATTTGCATAATGTCTGACAGTCAAGCAGCATTGAATGCTTTGAAATCAGCAATATGTAGATCTAAACTCGTTTGGGAATGTGTTCAGTCACTCCAAACCTTGGGTAGTCGTAACAAAGTGAACCTGTATTGGGTTCCTGGTCATTGTGGCATTGAAGGCAATGAACAAGCTGATATGCTGGCCAGACTTGGTTCATCTCGACAATTCATAGGTCCCGAACCATTTTGTGGTGTATCTGCGTGTTCTCTTCGAATGGAACTCAAATCTTGGGAACATTCTAAAATAGAGGACATTTGGAAAAACACATTGATTGCGAGGCAGTCTAAACGTTTCATCACACCAAACGTATCTATCACTCGCAAAATTTTAGATCTTTCAAAAAGAGATCTTAACACATACACAAGCCTTATAACAGGCCATTGCCCGAGCCGATATCACTTGAAGCTGTTAGGAAAACTTCAGATGATGTATGTCCCCCCTCTTACTAACCGTATAATAAAATGATATTGATTGTATATATCACAAAGAACAATGGCTCCGTAAAGTGTTATACACGCCTGAGCCTACCAAATAAACGAAATTGGAAAAAAAATGATGTATGTCGTTTCTGCGGCATACATGTAGAAGACTCGGAACATCTTCTATGTCATTGTCCGGCAATTTTTAGAAAGAGATTACAGTTTTTCAACAAGGGCCTGATACAACCCTCAGAAGTTTGAAGAACAAGTCCCAATATGGTAGTACGATTCATCACTACCATAATACCGCATTGGGATAACGCTGGTAAACAAAGTAATGCAATTGCTCTAAATAGTAATGATGCGTCAACTTGAAAAAGCTAGATCAAATGGGGCATTTATCACAATAGATCTAACAAATGGTCGCAGTGATTAAAATACCCAACAAGAAAAAAAATCAGCTCAGGTCGTCCTGCTCAGTTCAAAGAAATAAAATGAATTATTAGAAATTCTCCTGCGTGCAATTCTGCTGCATATCAAAGCCAGGCATTGCAATTTATCCCATTATTCGATTTTCTGAGCAAAGATACTGATGATATGCTGGGATATCGATCTTAGTTATCCATCTGCTCAGTAAACAAAGTGCAATGTTCGCCATGTAGAAAAGTTTGTTCACTGTTTTTGTTGTAGCAACGCCCTCGCAATGTGAACAAACCACGAATCGCACTGACTAGGATCATCATCAAATGCTCAAATGATAATATCTTTTCAGCAAGGATGTTATCGATCATTTAGTAATTCGCGTTCGATCATTTAGTAGTTTGTCAATAACTCATTCCAAAAGCTGAATTTCAAAATGTGTTGTATGGTGGACTTCTAGTGCGAAGGGTTATCTACAACTCTGCCTAATTATTCGTTTTTTGAATTCCACTAGTAACGGAGTTATAGCTATAGTTTCAGTAACTTGGACTAAATGATAACAAAATTTCAATCCTTTAGTTTAAGTTACTATAATTAGCGGTATAACTTCATTATACGTTGAATTACAACAACGAACCATTAGGCAGAGTTGTAGAAAAACCTTCGCACTAGAAGTCCACCATACAACACATTTTGAAATTCCGCTTCAGAAATGAGTTAATGACAAACTACTAAAGAATCGAACGCAAAATACTAAATGATCGATAACACCCTTGCCTTTCTGAGCGCTCTTTGATTAGTGATAATATCTTTGCACAAGCCTGTGCTCAGATGATATTGCAATGCCTGATCAAAACCCTTCCCAACAGATTGTTGGATACCTGCCAAGAAATGTTATACCGATTTTTCTGCATTTCAATACACTGAAGACCATCAAGAACGTTCTTGAGTTCAGGTCGTTATGGAGCACGCAGAAACATTTCCAATAAGTCATTTGATTTTTTTGAACTGAGCAGGATGACCTGAGCTTGATTTGAAATAAGAATTACGCTTCTACTTGATTGTAGATCTGACGACCTGAACTCAAGAATGTTTTGGATGGCTTTGAGTGTATTGAAATGCAGAAAGATTGGTATAATGTTTCTTGGCAGGTATCCAAGGATCTGTTGGGAAGGTTTTTGATAGCTGCCGAAAACATTTTCGAGGCCGTTGTTGCGTAGGTCTTACGAGCCGAACTTCAGAACATTTCGCGCATTCTAGAATGGCATTCTGGGGCACGCAGCAAAATTTCCCACCTGATCTTGATTTGAAACAAGCATTGCGCTTCTACTTGATTGTACATTTGACGACCTGAACTCAAGATGGATTTTGGTTTTGGTTGGTTTTTTCAAGAGGTTTTGGATGACCTGCAGTGTACTGAAGTGCAGAATGATCGGTATAACGTTTCTTGACAGGTATCCAAGGATCTGTTGGGAAGGTTTTTGATAGCTGCCGAAAACATTTTCGAGGCCGTTGTAGCGTAGGTCTAACGAGCTGAACTTCAGAACATTTCGCGCATTCTAGAATGTCACTATGGGATACGCAGAAAAATTTCCCATGAGTTATTTGATATCTTTGAACTGAGTAGGATGTACTCTGAGTATTTTTATGTGCACATTACCTTTCGCTTCTATGGTAGAATTCAAGACCTGAACTCACGGATATTTTGGATGAACTGGAATGTTCCAAAATAGTATCTTCAATACATAAAATTGATTACACATATGTCTACAGTTTTTTGTGATATTTTGCCTTCCTGTCTGGTTTATTTCGTGATCAGATTTTAAAAAATATGACCCTAAATCTTAGATCAGGGATATGGCTTCCAATATCGGTAATTACAGTTATCAGATAACTTGGAAACGTTCAAAATCACTTCTACTTAATATATTTCATGTATCTACTTTATTTTATGACGCCAGAACTTTATTGCACTTGATTACTGAAAAAATTCCGGGGTCATGAAATTTGGTCAACGCTTTACTGAGAACGAGCACTTTGAAGGAGGTGACTGTCGTCCCGGCCTTTTGAGGGTTAATTTTTCATTGCGTTGCTCTTCCCTGCCATGACAATCAGCGGAATGCTCACAAGTAATAACCATAGTGCACTAGTCGTATTAAAACTTCGCTCGAAATTTTGCCCGCGATGACAAATGTGTACGATACGTTCGTCCCGTTGAAATTCCTCATGAAGTTTCTGGCCTTTGAACCGATCTTTATACTTTCAAAAATATTCTGGAAAAATCTATTTAATCGTGCATATGTTGCGATAACTTTCTGTTTATATGTCTATGCATACGGTTTCATATATCCCACCTACATGGTGGACTACGGACAATGGATTCTCAAACTGTTAATTATAATTATTTCATGTATTCAGATTTGTCAGCCGATGGTTTCGGTAATGCTGGCGATGCTTATGCCTACGAAGCACCGCACTATTTTGAACAATTTGGATAAAATTGATGAAAAGGTATTTCGCTTTTGAATACATTTAGGTTGAATTACAAAAAACAGTTCTTTTTCATAGTTGAAACAACTTTGTCAACGCCCAATGAGCTACAAACATCATCGCATCGGATTGATGACATATTTTGTGGTATTCTTGTTCGTCGCCGTACTTTTGATGTCAATTCAAGGTCACGAATTCCTGTTGTTGACAATCTCCACGTACATCATAATAAATTTCATCGTCGTTTGTGCAAAGTTTACGTTTCTGTTAGTGACGATTTATTCACGTTTTTCTTTGCTGAACTGGACTTTCAGGTAATTGCAAGATCACTATCTCAGGTGGAATAAAATACAGCCGGGCTTCTTAGAATCATCTACGTGTTGTAGGAATGGCAGATAAAACCAGATTTGGGCTAATTGGAGAAGGAAAATGTATACCAAAAAGTGAAATCCTACAGTGCTCCAGTAGTCTCTGCTGTATATTTTCATACAATGCAAATAGGGAAAATGACGGTTTTGGCAGGTTTTGTTCTATTATTGTCAGGGGGGTTTTCTATAACCAATTATGTTCAAATTTGGCCTAAAAATTCGTTGCATATCAAAGAATATTGTGACCGAATTTCATAAAATTTGGTCAACAAGAACCCCCCTGACAGTAATAGACCAAAACCTGCCAAAGCCGTCATTTCCCCTAGTTAAGTTTTAACAGCTAGTGAAGACCTAGCAAGCATCAATATTTTTCCAGCAAGTTGCAAGTTATAATACATTTTCAATATTTCTTCGTGGAGTAGCATCAATACCGGTGGCCGTGTATCAATTGCCTACCGGTTCTATTGGGAAATTGAAAAATAATGTTTCAATTGGAGATTTTCACAACATTCACAAATAGGGGTGTGCGCAGCCATGCCACAGTCGACATTGCTGCATTGAAGCGCCATTATTATATAGCTTTTTATGTCGGTACAAATTTACAGAACTCCACATTATTCAACATCGTATTATGTATTACAACGCAGTATTGGGAAATTTTTTGTATAAATTCCTAAGTCATCACATTCCAGCAGGTTCTGCCAGTCTAGGATGTGCACAGCTACTTCTGTCTCGTCTGGACATTGCGAGCAGGCGGGGAAGTCACATGTCTAAAACTGTGCAGGTACCACCTGAAGCATCCGAGGCCTGTGAAAAACTGGGGTCAAGCCAAACTTTAGCTCTCCATGTTTGCCAATGCATTCTGTCACACTTGAGACTAGACGATGGGTATACCTGCCCATAGTCGAGTTGTCCCAGTCCCTCTACCAGTTGGCTACCGTTGCTGCCTTGATATTCCATTGAACATTACCGGTGCTCCTGAGGGCGCAGCACTCCTCGTCTTCCTTCACCACCACCAACATCACCAGTTTGATGGGCATCATGCCTGCGAGTACACATGTCGCCTCGCGAGATGTTCTCAGACATATCAGTCTATGAGTACTATTCAGCTTTGGGCGTTGCAGATTGCGCTCAACGCCGACACCCAGACGGGCGCTAGCAAGCGTAGTCAACATTACTTTTAAACCTCAGCTTATCGTCGAGCAGCACCCCCAATTGTTTAAGAGATGTCTTGGAAGTGATGTCGCAGCTGCCAACTCGAATTGATGCCTCTGCACCGATTTCCGACTGTGGACGACTATTATCTCCGTTTTATGATGCGTCAGCTGTAGCTTCTTGCTGCGTAGCCATTCCTCGATGAGACTGATCGAATAGGCTGCGGTCAATTCGACCTCCTCGATGGACTCTCCGTACATGATCAACTGGCCGAGTAGACCGTCCTCTTCGAAAGCCGATTTTCTCCATCGACAACCCTCTTGCTTCCTTCGCGTACACAGGAAAAAATAATGAAAAGTAATCAGCGCGTAAATAATAATGACGTGGTTTTGATTGTCCTTTTATTCCAATTTCAGTAAATGCCGTGATTGCGCCTAAATGTATGTAGGAACCTGAAGGGTGGTTTGGCGAAGGGTAACAAAACCCATCTGGAAATATACACTATTCAGGGCATATATGGATCTTTTCCAACAAGTTCGCTCTAAAAGTATGCAATTTATGTAGCATTATGCCACTAAATCGTATAAAAAGTGACATAATGCAATAGAAATTGCATACATTCAGGTTTAAAATCGTTTTAAATTATGTTCTTTTTGGCATTCCCTTTATGTGCATTACTTTCGTGTAAATTTCAACAACTTTATCTATCTGTGTACGGTTACAGCTTGTTCAGCATTTATTTCTCCAATAGCTTCTCTACAGTGTCCATTAGACAGATTGACCTATACGATGAGAGGTCTCCTGGTGGCTTGCCAGGTGTCGGTAACAGGACCAAACGCTGTCTTTTCCATATATTTGGGAATGTCCTCTCGTCTAAGCACCTTTACATGAACCGTCCGTCTTGTCCGAACCAAGTGCTCCACTTGGGTCGAGATACTATACCACCGTGATTAGCTCTTCTATTCTCACCCACGCCACCTCTTCACCGTCTGCTCTTACCCGCGCTGCTGGCGTCCAATGGATTGGGTCGTGGTACGGGAATAGTATACTTAAATTATCGTCTTCAGTCTTATTGGACATCGCTCGGGAGGAGCCAGCTCCTTTTGTTTGGCTATCACCATCCGACAAGCGTATCGACATAGGTTCGAGTTGGTGGTCGAGTTCTGGCATAGTTAGCCGAAGGTTTCCTTTGTATCTTTGATAACCTTCTTTAGGGCCAGGCCCTTTTCAATAATCTTCTTGCCCTGAGGAAGGAAAGGCTGCATTTTGCTCGCTCCAGCAGTATACCAGTGGCTACAATGGCCTGAAATTCATGGTTTGTAGAGGCTGACTGGACATACTGACCAGCCAACATTCAGCTTCCCAACTTGTATAACCTTGTTGACGTCGTCGGTGTCCGGTAGCTTCTTCGTGGCAATCTGCGTCCCCTGGTGTCCTCTTCGTAGGCAGATGGACGCCTGTACTACCACGACTTTACCTTGGACTTTGATGGCCGTGGCAATCTCTCCCGCTGTCATGGCCTCGTCTTGCTGTTTACATTACACAATGCAGGGTCTGGCTCATCGGGTAGAGCCCTCATTTCTACACCCTCACATAGAACATCCTGGGCTATCGCTCCATATGAGGTACCGCCTGCCTGTGACCCCTTCCGTAGGACCAGGATCGTCTCGCTCGCTCTCGTCCGTCTTATGCTGCGAACCTCTTTACCGAGGTCCACCAGCTTCATGGCGCATCGCTTTGAACACGTCGGCGTAGCTCTCTTTCTCTGTTTTGATAAGCAGCGCTTCTCCCTGGTTCACGACAGGCGCATGGTTGCCGCTTTCTCCTTCTTTGATTTCCTGGCTTCTGTTTCCCAGAGACCGTCCGACCGCTGGTTCTCTTGGCTGGGTTGGCTTCCCGCCTGTGGTATTATAGAAGCAAAAGGGGCAGACTGTTTGTCATAGCTTTTCAGCCTAGCTGCTAGCATTTAATTATCCTGCTTTGCAGCAAGAATCATCAATCAAATTGCGAAGCTTAAGCAGGTTCAGCTTCAGATCCCTTGACATATTTCAATTGGAGAAGTCGACAAAGTCATCGAGCTGCACCATGACGGCGGTCAAGCTCGGCAGGACGTCACTCGAACCTATCTCCAGCGTAATGTGCTGCTGCATGTCGCAATTGGCGCACCGTTTGCGTTCTCTTCGAAGTACTCCGCTATGATAAAGCGCATGGCATCGATGGAGAAGCAGCTGGAAAACTTAATGGCTAAAAATACCGACCGAACTAAGGAAAACAACCGACTAAAACAGCAACTAACCGATAGGAATACATACTTTCCCTGTTATGCATAGGTTCGACCCCCTATTCGCTTCAGTCGTTTCCTCTTCCCGGACAACCACCCAAATCTCCGGCTTTCTTCGCCCCCAGAAAACCAGGAACAAAAGAAACCCTTCAAATTACCAAGGTTTTCTCGGCAAACGCCGTCTCTACCTTCAGTATCCCTAGCACCTCAAAGAGAAGCTTAACCAACACATCCTTTGATCTATAAGACCCCAAAAGTGCCCCGAAATCTAAGCGGCTAAACAACAAAAAGAATGGCAACCCTCTTGCCAATTAAAACCATCATCTTCAACTCCATTGTCAGCAACCAAGTGTCCACAGCCTCCAACGCGCCAAAAAACAAAAACGCTACCGGAAGCCATACCCCAACCGGAACCGCTGGGTCGTGGTGCCCTGAATAGTCGGGACGCCGGTAGACTGGACGCCAAGACCCCACCAAAACGACCGGGTCGACCCCGGTATCCAGTGGACGAAGATAACGAGAAGAACCTGTCAAGATTTTCGGATTGCGGACGGACCACACCGGAACTGGGGAGCACCCCTCAGCACCGGGGAACAGACGGAAGAGGGACGCAGTATCTCCCTGCAAGCTATATAACAAGCGCAAGGTATGAAGTCGCTGATTCTCCGGAGGACTTCGAGGGAATTTGTTTTTCCCCGACGCGACGGACGACGTGGGATACAAGCCTGCAAGTAACACCGTTTCATCCAAACAGATCCATCACCGCCCAACTACTGTCGGTACACTGGACGCTGTGAATACCGCGACCCTTTCTGGGCCCCCCATTTCATCCGTTCTGGAAGATATGTCCCACTCCCTCAGGCCGCTTTCCGGGCACCCCGGGGACACCAACCCGGGTTATAAGACCCAACAGATACAGCGTCCTAGGCACCTCGGGCACTCCAACCCGGGTGATGAGTCGTACTATGCCCAGCAGTTTACTCCAAATTCAGCACCGCTCACCGACCCTATTCCAGGGCACAGATGTCACTCAAAGTCAATCCCTCAAGGCGACATCCACTGATAACCGCACCGCCTTGGATACTACCGAGGGCCACAACTCTGATTCTCAAACTAGTAACTTTCCCTTGGACTACCACAACTCTACCAACACGCCGGCCACCTTGCCCCTATCATCAACAAGCTTCTATCAAGATAGTCTGTCAACACCCTATCAGACTCCAACCCTTCCCTCGCTGGTAAAGCTTTGCCTCCAATGGAATATAAATGGCTAATGGAGCAGCTTGCCGAACCTCAAACTGTTAATTAACAACAGCCCCCCGCCTGGGTTATCAGCATACAGGAGGTAAACCGTATATCCTCCGGCTCTATGAACCGCTCCCTCGGAGGAAGATACAAGGGGGTTACAAAGGTAGGGACCAACATCCGGCACTCTCTGGCAATAGGGGTCCTCCGGAGTATCCCCTTTGACGTACTAGAGTCGTTGGAGTGCGTCTTCGATGTAGCATGCCAAAAAGCGTAGTCAACTTGTACCTACTCTGTGCTTCGCTACCAGACATCAGAAGCAAGGTGAGTAACATTATTGATGAGGCTATCTCCCCTCTCCTTATCCTGAGAGACATGAACATGCACCACTCGGCCTGGGGCGAACACTCGGAATTTCCTCAAAAGGCTCCAAGTCGGTAATCAGTCTTCCAAAATCTATCAGGAGGAAACTGGCGTACCCCAGGTGTCGGTTCTGGCGGTCACCCTATTTTTGTCGCCATGAACGAGATCTTTCGCTTCCTACCACCCAACGTTTACGTCTCTATCTACGCCGACGACTTCCTATTGGTCGTCGTTGAGGACACACCTGGACGCACGCGTATTAGAGCGCAATCCGCCGCAAGTGCCGTTCTCCGTTGGGTTATCTCGTCAACAACTGCGTACGTGCTCACGTATGTCGATGAAGGCATCAAATGTTAGGACCGTGCGTCAAGTTGGAGGAACACTCCATCCCCAGCCGTAAAAAGTACTTGGCGTCTCCATCGACCGTAAACTTGTATTTCAGCCTCATTTCCGCTCTCTTTAAATCAACTGCCATACCAACTTTATCAAAAACGCTTTCAAAACCCCACAGGACCACCAACAGGAATACTCGCCTCCGCATGAGGGAAGCCATTATAGACAGCCGTCTTCTGTACGGTCTCGAACTCACCTGCATTGCATACCGGAACCTCCTCAACGTTTTGTCCCCAACCTTCAAATCTTAGGGTATGCGATAACACACTTTTTCCTAACGAAACGAAACGAAACGAAATTTGAAATGTCTATGTTGATTCGGATCGAAACGAAACGAAATATGGATTTACTTTCGAGTCTTCGAAACGATACGAAATCAAGGTTCATTTATTTCGAAATTTTTTTTTTAATTTTAATTTTTTTCCGCGGAATTTTTAATAAATTGGTTTTACATTATGTACGCAATTCTGATTTCACTTTTTCGAAGTCAAATAACTGTTTTGCGACCAATAGAGTTATAATAACAGAAGAGGCAGTCTGTGATAAATCGACGATAAGGCAATACCCTAGCATTTTTGGGATTTTTCATATACGAATTCAAATTTCGTTTAAAATCTTAGTTCACTTAAGAATTGTGTAATTATGCTGAAGCATACTATATATTGCCTTGTCAGCGTGGTTTTATAGTATTGAGCTAAGTAAAAATTTGAAAATGAATGCTTAGATTTATTTTTTTATTTAGTGGGATACTCAATTATGTATCCACATCTGCCAGGCGTATACGCAGATAGAGAATTGGTATTACTAGACCAACATTTGAAAAGGGTGCAACAGCCAAAACTTATTCCTTCTTATTCGTCCACATATATATAACATACTTTTGCTCATTAGAAGAATCTTGTGCACCTTTCTAAAATGCATAAGAATATGTATTTCAGATTGAATTTCACAGATCCATAGCCTTATATACAATCAGCTGGACGAATTGAGCTATTGTCTGTGTGTCCTTGGCATATGAGAACAGCTGTTATGGTCAGTATGAGCAATTTTAATGATCTTTCAACCCGTTCTGGATGCCCTCAAAGAAGAGCTTAGCTTGATTAACGTAGTTGCTAATCATAATTAACCGAGAAACATCAAATATGCACAGCTCACCAATTAAATAATATTCTTGGGAAATGTAATTAAATTATTAATTTAATAATTATCATTTAAAAAAGTTATTCTTATTGTATACTTGCTTCAGAGTTTCCAATTCATGACCAATACCTAACGATGCTCCTTACTGTTTATTTAGGATTAGGAGCGGAAAATTAGTTTAGCACTCTTTGTTATAAGAGACCGATGAATGCTCTGCATCTCCGTGAGGGCTTCCGGAGAGGAATCGTTGGTTAGTTGAGAAGGCAATTCATGTAAAGCCCTTTGGTAAGCGATTAAATATTTATTGTAAACGAAGTTATTTTGAAAACAAGAAGACGAAAACTGTGTTTCAAATCAATCGAACGCAAGATCAATGTGCTTCGTTTAATAAGCTTTTTAGAGGTGTGCGCCGCCGCCGACAGTTTTTAACATGCCGCCGCCGCCGACATGTTTACATCGGCGCGCCGCCGGTTTTAAATTTTCCACGCCGCTGATCTATATTTTTTCACGCCGATTAAAATTTGAAGAATTCCGCAAAACTTTCTGTGCAAATTCAGAAGATTCAGTGGAAGTTCCGTATAATTTACTGATAGATCTCAGCAACATCACGTTGAAACTTCAGAGAATTTTTCGTGAAGATGTCAATGATTTTCATGAAAATTCCATACAATTTCTTGTTAAAATTTCGGAAAGCTCTGCGTAAAAAAAACTAGGCTAAAAATTTCGTGTAAAAATTGCGAAGAATTTCCCGCTGAAATAAAAAACATATCATTGAAATTGAATTTGAAGAGTCGTTCGGCAGACAGCCATTTGGCCGAAGAAAACAAGGCTGGGTTCCGCGACGTTAGGCATAAGTACGTTAGGCATAAGGATGTTAGGCATAAGTACGTTAGGCATAATGGACGTTAGGCATAACGGACGTTAGGCATAATGTACGATACACGCTAAAAATGAACTACTCAAAATTGAGTCGAATCCGACTCATTTTCATTAAAAACGGGACAACTCAAAATTTGAGTAAAAGATACTACTTCAATAAACTGATGATTTCGCGAAAGTTAAGCTTGGCCTTCCATCAATTTTTAATACGACAGATGCGAATCAAGTTTATCTATCTATCTAAGTGCATTTTACGACAAACAGACTCCTAGTTTAAGTGCAATCATCATTGAAGTAGTCTCTTTTACTCAAATTTTGAGTTGTCCCGTTTTTATGAAAATGAGTCGGATTCGACTCAATTTTGAGTAGTTCATTTTTAGCGTGTAGGCATAATGGACGTTTGGCATAATTCTGCCTTCTTTATGTCATGGGCTGTTCTTTGGGTCATTTATGCCTGACGTCCATTATGCCTAACGAACATTATGCTTAATGTCCGTTATGGCTAACGTCCATTATGCCTATCGTACTTATGCCTAACGTCTTTATGCCTAACGTACTTATGCCTAACGGGGTATACCCACAAGGCTGAATGTTGTTTGGCCGAATATGTAGTTTAATCGAAACGAAAAGACTTTTTGGTAGAAGCAAGCTTGAGAGCAATTCGATAACTTGTTTTAATGTTGTGAAATCTTTGATTATGTTTACTTAATTTGATATCCAAAACTAATTTTGATATTGGTTTCTGATAACAAAATAAATACACATTTTGATGTCCTACCATTCTATTTAGTTATATACAGCAAAATGAGATAAAAATATGTACTCAATGAAAACAAATTATAAATCATTTTGTCATCATCATGTCAAAATCAAAATATGTTTTGTATATGCTCTCATTATGCTTTCAGACTTTGCTAAGGTATCTAGCATAAGGTTATTTGGTCGAACAGTTCCTTTGACTGAAAAAAACGTCGAAAAGCTTAATAGCCGAGTATGCTCTTTGGCCGAAATAGTAGTTTGGCCGAAAGGGGCCATTTGACCGAAATGGATATTCGGTCGAAAGTGTCGTTCGGCTGAATTGGTCATTTTGGATATTTTCAAGACATTAATGGGAGAATTTTTTTCACCTCAAACATTTTATGAACTTCCAGAAAATTCTAAGTTTTTCCAAAATATTTATTTGGAAATTATTTTCGGATTTTAGACATGAATTACAATTTTCGAGATCTCTTTGGAATTACTAAGAGGAGCTCCTTGGATTTACCAAGGAAAATTGTTTGGAATTTACATGAGAATATCTTCAGAGTTTTCACGGGAAGCTGTTCCAAATTTCTACAGGAAAATATTCAGAATATTTATAGAAAGTTCCAATTGAGTTTCTGTTGAGTGATTTTTGTGATTTTTTTGCAGGGTTTAGTTCATCACTAGATGGCTAGTTTGGCCTAGTCAACTTTAAAACAGCGGATAAGTTGCTTAGAAAAAAAAAGAATTTTTTGGATTTCTGTAGAAAATTCTTTCTATTTTCGATAAGAAAATCTTGGGCGGTAAACTGGTAATTTGCCGAAAAGCCGTTTACCCTAACAGGTCGTCTGGCCGAAACGATCGTTGGCCGAAAATGCCGTTTAGCCGAAAAGGATTTTTGACAGAATGGGCCATTTGACTGAACGGGTAATATTGTCAAAAATAAGCGCTCGTTTATCCAAATGGACTTTTTGTCAATTGACCATTGAACAAAATTCCGTAGCCTCTTTACTTTTAAGTCGACACTGGCCTTATGATCAAAAAACATCCAGCTAAGTACCATTTAGCAAAACTGAATGTTTAACGGAAACTGTTATCAGGTTAATACTGGTTTGGCCAAAATCGACGTGCAGCGAAAAGGAACATTTGACCGGACTTGTAAAAAGTTATTTGCCCTAACAGGTCATTTGGCTAAAATGCCGTTCGGCCGAAAAAATCATTCAACCGAATAGATCATCTGAAGGGGGGTCCCGTAGCGTAGTTGGCTACACGTTCGCCTTACAAGCGAATGGTCATGGGTTCGATTCCCAGCCCCTCCACCAAACCCTCGTCAGTCGCCGGATCCGCAGCCCATACGGTGGCGTTTGGGGTCGCGCCTTACCGTCACGGCTACCTGATGACGACTGACAAATTGTTCTTCTCGGAGGCATTCCTCCAACGTTACCCGGATAAATGGCAACCGAACAATGCAACGATCAATGGATACACGACATGGACAAACGGACACAATTGACTCACGACGAGATGGACTGGCACCGACAGCAATAATGGTAATGGAAATCTGAAAATAGATTCTGTGTGGATTCTGTACAGCAGAATACCACAGTAGATCTCGGCACAGTAGCGGTTAAGTAACACAGAGTGCCTAACAAATAAATAAAGGAATAAAAAAATAGATCATCTGATCAAAAACATCTTTCGGTAAGAATTCCCAGAATTGTTTTTCTGTTATGCGATGCCTAAGTGCACAAACTAATCATATACCAGTCGCGAAAACACTTTTTTCGTACAAAAATAAAGGCGATATATGTATATTTCTTTGCCAAAATGGCGTTTAGCTGGATAGGTTATTTGACATTAAATGCCGTTTGGAGAAAGGATAGATTTGCAGAAAGGACATTTCCGGGCCAAATGACCAATGACCATTCCTATCAAACGGCATTTTCGTTCAAATGATCTATTCGGTTAAATGATTTTTTGCCAGCCCATGTCTGTCTGTCCGTGTGTATGTGTGTGCACAAAAGCTATAAAAACATTAGGAAACTTTTCGTATAGTAATCCTTAACCGATTTTCTCGCAACAAGTTTCATTTCACAGGGTACAAAGCCTTGTTGGCGATCGGCCATTGCGTTTAAATGTTATAAAGAAAATGGTACATCGGACCATATAAACCTCATATAAGGTTGGTGTCTTAACTAAATGCGAGAAAGGCACCACCAACGCTAGGTGGATTAATCTGGGGTTTTCAGCTGTATGTCGCTTTCGGTCAAACCATTTTAGACCTGATAACAGTTTGCATCAATTCGGCTTAATGGGATTTGGTTAGATGACTTTTGGCTTAAAGGTCGGTATCGACTTAAAAGGTAGAGAGGTTACGAAATTTCGGTTATTAGGCCAAACGGAAATATATTTTTAACTAAATTACCCGTTCAGTTATTTTTATGACCTATTGGCCCAAACGTTGGCAATATGAATTATTCTTCCAAACGATATTTTCGGCCAAATAGCCCATTCTGTCAAACGACCATTTCGACCAAACGGCATTTTCGGGCTGATGACCTTTTCGGTCAAACGATCATTTCGGCCAAACGACCTGTTAGGGCAAACGACTTTTTCAGCCAAATTACCAATTCGGTCGTATGTTGCTTTCGGCCAATGGAATTTCCCAAGAATTTCTTATGGACAATACACAAGTCGTTCGATAACTGCAACATGTTTTCGTTTCAGTTAGCACAGGCCGTTCGATAACTGCGACGCATTCTAGACGTCAAATGATTGTCAGATGACATCAGATGCAACAGAAGTGCACCTGATTGTGCAGTGCAATGCAGCTATCATCGAATTTGAAATCGTTTCGAAGTTCAGCTGTCCGATAACTGCAAAACTGATGTAGCTATCGAATTGCAGTAGCATTGCAGTTAAATCACTTCCAGTTATCGAACGTCTATTGTACAAAAAAATTCCTGTAGAAGTCCAAAAAAATTGCGAACTATTTTCTGTTGAAATCCAAAGATTTTTTTATTGAAATCTACATTTTGAGCAATCCTTCGCACAAAATTCTTAAGAAGTTTCCCTTTAACGTTCCGGAGAACTTCTCGTGAATATTCCAGAGAATTTTCCTTGAAAACTTCTTAGAGTCTTAGAGTCTCTCTCTGTTTTATTATTGGCCATGTCAAACTAGTTGTCTTAATTATTCTAGACTGAGAAAGCCAACGTTAAAACATCCATTCTACCAGCCTCTCCTACAATTATGAAGAATTGTCTGTGTAAATTTCGAAGAATGCTCAGCAGAATCTCAACAGGAACTTTCCGTGAATTTCCAAAGATTTTCCTTTAGAAGTTTTATGTTGAAATTTCTAACAATTTTATTTAGGAATTCTAAAGAGCTTCTCTTGGATTTCTTCTTAGATTTCTCGAAACCTCAAAGTAGTTTCCGTGGAAAATTCGAAAATAATTTCCAGATTTAGGAAAAACTTATAGTATTTTATGATAAACTTCATAAAATTTTTCATGCGAAAGATTTTTTCTTTGAAAATAAAATCTTAAAAGCATTCCGAAAAAATGCAAAAAAAAAATTTCTTAAGAAACGTAATAAAAAAATCGCCACGCCGATTCACGGCTTTCGGCGTGACGCCGAAAACGTCACCGCCGACCAAAATTCTGACAAACGCCGCCGCCGTAGAATATCCAACCGGCGCACATCTCTATTACAACACTATCGATGCCGCACTAAATAATTTTGTGCTCTTCGGTGCAGACATTAGTTTAATCACTTCGCGTTATCCAACATGTTCTCCATGATCAGACACGATCGATTGCACACTGGTTAAACAAATTTCTGCTACGCGAGGTAGGTTTTTTTCACTTCGCGTTCTCCCGGACTAGCTGCCGTCCCACGATCGATTCCACATTCATATTGTGCAAATAGTAAAAAAATATCCCCAAATTTAAATTTGAATCTTGGAAACACTGAAGACGTTTTATAGAAGAAAACTACATACGTATTTGTCGACTAAGAATGGGGTTATGTAGTAAGCGTTAATAGAAAAATTTGTATAACCTAAAGTTTTGAAAACAACTTTACGATTTTGTTCAGCGGCGCAGCCAAAATTTTTGATAATATAAAGTCTGGTTTAAGTTTAAATTTGTTTCGAAATTCCGCGGAATTCCGTTAAATTTCGTTAGAAGCTAGTTTTTTCTAGCGTATCTGTCAAGATACAATTAAGTGGTGGAATTCAATGGGATTGTATAAACTCGTCTTATGACAGGTGAAAACATTCCACTAAAAAAGCTCAAAATAATTTTCTTATCAAGTTAAATAATGGTCCCGTTGAAAGTAACTCCTGAATAAAAGATTACGGTTTGCTAAGCTGCTTTGAGTTTATGGAGATTGGTTTGAAAATATCTCTGGCAACCCACAGTTGGGGAGTCCAGTCGACTAAAACTGGACCGGATGTAACATAACGAAAACAACCTGCATTAACATATTATTTTCATTAGCCTCATTATACAAACAATCATGAAGCTTGTCGTAAATAAATTACCTTTTTCATAAATTCTAAGACTAACACGTCCATCATGACCTTTCACAGTTGTGTCATTTGCGACTAATACTTTATTGCAATTGATTTAATGCTACGCAATAATTTCTATGCAACGAACGCACACTATCCTCAACCACCATTGCATTGAGCACGATGATATACAACGCATTGAATGTCAGCGAAACTCTTCGACCGCCGGAATTTCTCTTGAAGATTGCTGGTTTGTTACCAATTTTTCAAAAGCCCCAACAGTTCTTTAAACATTTTCTGAATTGGGCATATCTCGGAGCAACGTTTTCTTTGTACTTCATCGCGTGTCATGTATCGTACGAAATTGTACTCGCTTACCAAGTTCAGTGGGTGCAAAAAATCACCGCCAACATAGTTTTCTGCAGCATATTTTTTCAACCAATTTTGAACGCTGTGATTGGCTTATATACAAGAAGCGAGCATCGTAGAACAATCACAGAGATTGATCACTTTGACAAAAAGGTTTTTTTTTGTGTCTTTATTAAGGAGACTTTCAGAAATTGACAAAAAAGGTATAATTTTTTGAAAATATTTATTCCCTAACTTATTTATTGTTTATTGATATTACAGCTAGTGCAAATCATAAAAGTGAACTGCGGAAATGAACGTTACACAATTTTGGCATTTCAGATTTGCTACGTTGCCGCTTATGTGATACTTTTGTTTTGCAGTGGTGGTATTTACTACAAATTACAATCCATTGTAATGCTGATGAATACCTACAATGGAATTCACCATATAGCAGTGGGAGCACAGTTTTCGTCACTTTTGTGGATTATTTGCTTGCGATATAGGCAGTTGAGCTTTGCCTTCAGGTAACTATGCATCGGAAATTGTGTTATTTTGAATCACAATACTCGTACACATCTCCACAGAAGAAGTGTTTTAGTAAATTTAGCTACTTACATTGAATTTTCATTATTTATTTTTGCCTTTCTCGTACAACAAAGTTGTTCCGAAAGGCTATACGGTCACTCCAAAAATGAACTTTTGTTAGGAGGCCCGGAGATCCATAGTATACAAATCGACTCAGCTCAACGAACTGAGGTGATGTCTGTATGTGTGTGTGTACGTGTGTATGTGTAAATTTTTTTTACAAATATGTTTACATTCTGAGTAATCCTTTCAGTTTTATATTTTTGTTAGACTTTGCTTTCATTCACTTGTTACCTACCTACTATTTTCAATTTAAATTTCCAAAGCTTGTAGCCGGCAAGGAGCGATCCGTCCTTAAGGTGGTTATACAACAAAGCCACAAATCGGCCATCTTGGAAACCACGTGCTTTTTCTAGTGATTTTTCAAGAGCACGAATTAAGAGAACCACAATGCCCATGGGGATGAAACATCCGTATATCGTTTGCTTACTCATGATAAACAATCGACTTTAATTTCAGCATTGTACGAAAACTATTACGCTGGATTTGAACTTTTGATAATAGGAGTAGAAAATCGTGTGGTGAATTTGAAATTCACCACATGGCTTGATTGTATAATCACCTTAAAAGCACGTGGCTTAAGCGCCACTCCACAAGGGAGACCACGGCCCAAGTTATTTTGCCCGGATGAGACTCTCTCAAGGCGAGTCCATTTAAATTTTCCCGATAAGGATTTATGGATCGGTCCAGCCAGCAACAACGAAAAGTGCCAAATCGGGTCCACCCTATCTTCCCTCTATACCGTACAGTCACACCATACACTCAAAGAGTCGGTGAGAGCCCACCAGAACCTAATACACTCTAAGGGGGAGTGCGCCTCTCATCATCGGCAGACTCTCTCCTCTCACCAACAACCATCACACGCTTAAAATCAATAACACAGAGATATGTTTGCTTCACACAAAACGGACCTAATGCAGAACAACCCCTAGATGAGCGACAGTCTAACAGCGGCACATGTTCGGGGTTTGTGTTTCGTTCGTTTAACATTTGTGTTCGTTCCATTCATGTCTATTAGACCTCTTCATGTTTTCAAAAAGTATCAAAAATTCAACCGGTCAGCCCAGAATCAGAATTCTTATGCTAAAATAAGCCTCATGGCAAATTTTCAGCTTATTCGGATACAATTTTGAGGTGACTCAAGTCGATTAAGTGTTTTTGCGCTATTTTCAATTTTTAAAAAAATCTAACAAGAGATAGGTATAAACGCCAAAAATCATCGCAACAACCTCTAAACGGAAGCTATTGGTGTGCTCTACAAGTCTTGTGAACATCGCGATTCATTCCGTTAACGTTTTGACCATGTTAAAGTGATTTTCAAGCTTTTAGGTGCATAAAAATACTGTTTCCCCTAAAAGTCGTTGTTCTACAAAATTCTTTAATTAATTAAAATATATTGCTAATTTATTATATTATCATTTCCCTTTTTCCCCTGGACATTTGAGTAATATAATTGCCAATGTGCGATTTACCGTTAAATACTTAAAAATCAGAAGCTGAGCATTTGTCGTAGATTTACACGTTAGGATTTCTTTAAACAATTTATTGGAACAAAGATGATTGTTTTTCGATGATATTTGATGCTTAGAACAAACGACTTCCAAATTTGGTCTATTGCACCATATGTCTGTATGCTTTTACCATCGAGTGCTTCGTAGTTACAACTGAAATCAAAGCTCCTTTGTTCGAACAACTTGTTTGAAAAAATCTTAACGTGTAAATTTATGACAAAAGTTCAGCTTCTGATTTTTAAGAATTTAACGGTAAATCGCACATTGGCAATTATATTACTCAAATGTCCAGAAAAAAGGAGAATAATAATATAACAAATGAGCAATGTATTTTAATTAATTCAAGAATTTTGTAGAACAACGACTTTTAGGGGAAACAGTATTTTTATGCACCTAAAAACTTGAAAATCACTTTAACATGGTCAAAACGTTAACGGAATGAATCGCGATGTTCACAAGACTTGTAGAGCACACAAATAGCTTCCGTTTAGAGGTTGTTGCGATGATTTTTGGCGTTTATATCTCTTGTTAGATTTTTTTCAAAATTGAAAATAGCGCAAAAACACTTAATCGACTTAAGTCACCTCGAAATTTTATCCGAATTAGCTGAAAATTTGCCAGGAGGCTTATTTTAGCATAAAAATTCTGATTCTGGGCTGACCGGTGGAATTTTTGATACTTTTTTAAAACATGAAGAGGTCTAATGTCTATCTCCTATTTTGTGTGCGTTTTCTCTTCCCTAGCTCTCTCTCTTTCTCTATATTCTATATTCTGACTGTGTGCTCTGTGCTTTATGTTTACAGTGACGTCATTTTTCTGCGCAGCTTAGCTGCTAACTAGCCTGCGCTCCTGCTACTCGACGATAATTTTCGGTGGTGGCAAACCGGCTCACGCACGCATTTTTTCACGGGTCCGTGATGGCGGACCCAAGCGGTCGTCGGTGGATTGCGACTCGCGAAATATGTTTCGGCTTCTATTAGCACATTAGATGGCTCTTCAGTCTAAGACTGGCACAAAAAACGTTCCTCCACGGCGCCCTCCTCGGACGCCGCACTCCATTAAAAAAAGGGTTTCCTGACTCACCGGTTTGTTGTGGGCTTACGTAACCTGACCCAGTCGATGACCTACCGGTGGGGTCGACGCTCCCGGCTTGTTGACGCCGGCGATGACGCTTCTTAATGAAGCCGACGCAACAGAATGGCGGTTGCTTGCCGGCTGGTGGATCTCGTCCACGTGGAGGTCCCCTGGCCTTCCCTCGGACCGATATGGCGACGGATCGGTCCGCTTCTAGCAGGTGACGATCGCCAGGAATGTTTCGTCCGTCGGGGAGAAATGTCGCGCTGGGGTACGATGTGATTGCTGCGGGTGGGAAAATACACGCCTATCTGGCTGGACGAACAATATGAGCACAAGCACTAAACATCACACACATCAATTTACCTTTCACTTCAAAATTGTTTCCTACTACCGCACACAATCTTGCAACGCACACTAAATCTTGGCCTACTATGAAACGAACAAATTATTCAATTAATTAATTACACTTAACGTCACTTAAGGGTACATACTTATGCACAACGAGACATTACTAAACCAACGCGGACACTTCCAACTTATTGGATTATCACGGACGAAATGATTGAGCCCGTGAATCCTCAGATCAAGGAAGGTGGGCTCGGACACAACCGGAAAAACGTCATTTCCCGACTCCCTTCGTGTATGATCGTGACCTTATTGGTACGATGGATAATCTGACACGAAAGTTGTGCTGCTTTCCCTCTCCCACCTTATCCAAAAAACAAATGGCCTCGACCTTGGAGAGCCTGGCTGATTGATAAATGCCCGCTTGCCTATGTTAAGGGATATGTTATCCTAAACTATTGGCGATTTGTAGATTGGCTTTCTTACAATCTATCCTATGCGAACTATTTACAGTAATTTATGTACAAAATATTAACAAAATTCCTGACTGCTACAAGCTTTGAACAATACATCACCCTATAGGGTGGGTGTACCAATTGTCGCCATACATAAGAACAACTAGTTTTTTTTTAAATAAGTAAAAATAAGTATAAGTTTATATATCAAGCGAAAGGTTTTACTTCCTGCTCCTTAGAACAGCTGTGTAAACCACAATAAAAATTGTTTTAATCATCAAAATTGACTAATCCATAATGGGAACGCGTGCACCAGTTGTGGCACTATTCTTAATTTTGGTTCCTTATTTGGCAAATCCCATTGTTTTCTTATGGGATTGGCCAAATAGGGATAAATAGTGCGACAACTGGTGCAAAGGACGTCAAAAATAAAGCAAAATCAATTTTTACAATTATGCTTTGCTTGTTTTGGAGGAGATCAAAAGTTTTTTCTGTAACCGTTCGGAGAATATTCTCGAGGTTTTACTAATTCGATGGCTTAAGCGCCACTCTCGAAGAGAGACCACCGGTCGTGTTTGGTTTGCCCGACTTTTTAGAGACTATTTCGCTCAGGGAAACTCTCGAACGGTTCGCGGAACAATGGTAATAAATCTCGTAACGCATGCACTTACTCCAACTCGTTATCCGTACGATACATAGGTAACTCAGAGGGAATGTTCGCTCATTCGAGCAATAAAACGGAACGAAACGTAATTTAGTTTAGTGAGTATGTTTTATTGCCAACTGGCGTTAAACGTAATAGGAATTCAACCAACTCAACAAAATTCATTTAAAACTTTTTATATTTTAGAGCATTCATTCGTACTGGACGCGATTAAATCGTACGGAATGGGAAAGAGCAAAACATGGCCATGTAACAAAAAGCTCTTCACGTACCTGCGCAGGATTTGTGTTGACTCGATGCCGGCAGGAACGATGAGGCTTCGATGTCGTTGACGATGGCGACGATAGCTACGAAGATGGCGGTAACACGATGGCGGTCACCGGCGTGTCCGTACTGCGATATGGCCGATCTAAAGGTGCGGAGTGAGTGGCGGCTGGAACGGAAGCTTCCGATTTCGATCGGAGAGAGTGTTGTGGCACTTGGCCTGGATTCCCCGGGACGATCAGCTCTGCCGAATAGAGGCACACGTACCCAAGCGACCCGGCTTCGCGTACCTTTCCGGTTCACCGAGCGAGGAGTGGTGCGTCCTCTATCCTTTGGTTAGGATCGAGATTCGTGGCGTGCAATTGACGACACGCAGAAAGACGAACCTACACTCTCTAAAACACTGGTCCGAAAATGTAACGTAAAGGACCTTTCCGTCGGCAATTAACGACCGACGTGGAAAATTCGCTACGATTGACTTAGTGACCTCACTCACCTCCGTTTAGCTACCTACTTGAGGCGGGCCTTCGCTTGGCACACGGGTCGGACGGTCAACGGACGAAGTCGTGGTGAAATACCACGAACGGAATCTCGATGAGATGATCGTATCATATGAATATGCTTTATCGATATGAATTTGTTTGCGGTGATTTGAATGGCCTTTTGACATATAAAGCACTAGTGCGACAACTGGTGCTATAGCCACGACTGGTACATCTAGCCTAAATAAAACACCAGGAAAATATGCAAACAAAATTCTACCGACTTCCATATGCAATTGAATTACTCATTGCCTGCTCCCGTGCTGCTTGATGCTCAAAAGCACTTACTAAATTTCTGGTACTGCCTGTGATTTCATAATTGACTATTGGACATGACCTCAACATTCTCAAAAGACGTTCATTCATCGCTTCATAGTTCGTCGAGCTATGTAATGCGGCACGATATCATGGAGTCTGACTATTCTCTGCAACAAAATCTCGATTTCTAGCGATTCGATTGAGGATATGTTTGGCATCCCAGCCTAAAATGACCTTAATTTTGAATTGATGATGGTTTTTGCATGCACGTTTACTAAAAATGCACGATTTAGTTGGAAATAATTTTTGTTTTCGCTCAAAATCACTATTTTGCGTTCTAAAATCGATCTAATCACGGATTGGGTATTAAAATTTTTTAATCCACGATTTTATTAATTTCACACTTTGATTTTCAAAATTTTGTTTTCCAAGTTTATCATCCTATCAAATAATTTCTTGAATCTATTAATCTTTTTTTGATTTTTCAACATATTTAAATTTTTGTAGTCATAATAAACATAGGAGATCTTTCAAGCTGCTATCCTGCGGTACCAATACATCTAAGAGGTTAAGAATTTTGAGAATTCTAGACCCCCCTCCCCCCTCTGTCACGCTTTTTTGTATACCTGATACATGAACTGTCACAAAACTATAGACCCCCTCCTCCCTAAAACCTGTGACGTCATTTTTGAATGATCCCTAATTATATTACAATTCGGCTGATCGTTCTGGAGAAGTGCAAAAGGAAGTGTGAAGGAAACCTATTTCAATGAGAAAGGGTCGTTTGACCGACCCATTTTTCACTACTTTTTTCCCACCTCTAACTGTGAAAAGTGAGTAGTGCGAAGTAAGAAGTGAGACGTCCAGTTGCGTCGTCCAAGACGTCCAATTATGCGAATTTCTCACTTTTCAAATGACCTCCGCTAAATGCCTTTTTCACAACTAATTTCTCACTTTCCACTCACTTCTCCCTGTGGAAAATGAGTAGTGAGACGTCTTACTTATCACTTCGCACTAATCATATTTTACAGAGAGAAGTGAGAAAAAAGAAGTGAGAATTGAGACGTCTCATTTCTCACTCCTCGTTTCTCACTTCTAACTGTGAGTGTTCGATATTCTCTCAGTCGAAATAATTTCCCAAAGCATTATCACCTCGCTAACTCGATGTTGTCAGAATCAGTTCGCATGCACAATATACCCAGTCAACATTTTGGTACCTATAACTCTTGATATAGGTTATTATATAAGAACCAACTTAATCGTATATAATGCACAGATTGGCTATATACGTACCAAAGTGGAGGCGATATAGGTACAAACGAGTTTTATTTTACGATTTTTACCGACATTAAAAGAACATTATTGCGATTAAACATTAAAAAAAAAGAAAGTAAAAAAAAATCTTATCAGCACCAAGTCTCGAACATGCGATCTTTAGATTTGCAGGCGGATACTCTACCACTGCACCATACTGCACATCTTGAAGTGAGATGGATTTTTGTTCAACATAAACTACACAATTTATATCTTTACAACTGCTTGAAACGTCTACAATCCATTTGGACTGAAGTGGTTTCGATTGTATTACGATTCACGTAGGCATTCATTCGCACTGATATAGGATATTGCAAGGAATATAAGTCATTACGAGTTTTTATTTACACAATTACGATTGATTTTCACTACGGTAAAAATAATCGTATACGATGCATTCAATACAACATTGTTCGACAATAATCTGACAAAGTTTGATATGGAATGCGATTTAGATTTTTGATGGACGCAAATGCGACTTTATTTGCTGTTTGTTATACGATATGTGGTTTACTGGGTATACGTCGATGTGCTATTTGATCGAATGCCGTTTGACAGCAAAAGTTTAAAAAATACTATTTTGAGTAGTAAAAAGTGAGTAATGAGAAGTGAGTAGTAAAAATCGTATAAAATATGCAGCGAGAAGTGAGGAATGAGACATTTCGCACATCCCATAAGAAATAAGAAGTGAGAAATAGGAAGTGAATATATAATTGAAAGTGAGAAGTGATAAGTGAGACGCGAGAAGTGAAAAGTGAGAAGTGAAAAGTAAGAAGTGAGATGTGAGAAATAAAAAGTGAGAAGTGAGAAGTGAAAAGTGAAAAATGAGAAGTGAGAAGTACAAAGTAAGAGGTGAGAAGTGAAAAATTCGAAGTGTAAAGGCTAAAGTGAGAAGTGAAAACTAAAAAGTGGCAAGTAAATTTTGAAAAGTGAGAAGCTAGAAGTAAAAATTTGAGAAGTGGGAAATTAAAAGTGAAAATTGAGAAGAGAAAAGTGAATAGTGAAAGCTAAAAAGTGAGAAATGAAAAGCGGAAAGTAAGTAGTAAGAGGTATGGAATTCGAAGTGAGAATTGCGAAGTGATAAGTGAAGAGCGAACAGTGCGAAGTTAATAGTGAGAAGAGAGTGGTGAGAAGTGACTAGTGAGAAATGAGAAGTGGACAATGAGAAGAGTGAAGTGAGAAATGAAAAGTAAGAAGTGAGGATCAAGGAATGAAAAGAGAAAAGTGAGGTGAAAATTGAATTTCCTTCCAACTCACTTCTCCCTTTTATACCTCTTTTCTTTTGATTTCCTTCCTTCTCACTTTATTCTTCTTTCTTCTTATTCCCTTTCTTTCCTTTTTCCTTCTTCCTTATTCTTGATCTTCCATTTTTTGTTTTCTCCTCTTTATTTTCTCTTATTCTATCTTATGTTTACTGTCTTATATCTCACTATTCACTTCTTACTTTTGAACATCTCAACAAAAACTTTATATCTCTTGCTGCTGTTTTCCTAACTCCTCATTTCCAACTTCTCCCTTCACAACTAACACATTCCACTTCTCACCATTAATTTGTCACTTCTCATTACTCATTCCCATTATTCACTTCTCACTTGTTACTTTTCAATTCTCACTTTTCACTATCCACTTCGAACATCTCACTTTCACCTAGTAAGAAAACCATTTGTTTAACATTCGGCCAAATAACGTTCAGCCAAATGACCCTTTCGTTCAAATAGCACTCTACCAAATTACCCTAAACCATCATTTTACGTGTTATGAAAAGTGTTTGATTATTTTTGAAAATTAAAATGATTTAAATGTGTTCTCTATCTCGATACCTCCCTAACTCGATGGTCCCTTCACACTTAACTCATTTCACAGTATTCGGTAAATTTTACCGAAATCTCAACAGCAGATCTGTTCGGTAATTATTTTACAGATTTTTTGTAGTTTTTCCCATTGTTCAATCACCGACAAACCTACGTGCCTTCCCATATAAAGTTCTTCAAATTTCTTGGTAATTACTCTCCTTTTATAACCTAGCTCCATCTGTGCGATGGTTTACACAACAGCTCTCACAAGTGTGCGGGCAAACTTGGTCATGCACTCTTTAATTTATTTCATCAGCCCCCACATAATCAATATTAGATATTCAGGGAATCATTTTTTCTGAAATGCGCTTGCGAAACAAGCGACAAAAGAGAACCAACGACAAAGCTTTGTTTTTGTCGGAGATAATAATGACAAAGATTCGAAAAATTTTGTCAGCAACAAAAAAGAAGACAATCTTGTTGCTAACTTTTCATCTCGTTATTTTGCATTATTTCTAGAGCAAATTTCGGTTTTATGCTATCATAGTTTCTGCTTTTATGGAAATATTCGAGAATCGAACAATAATTACAAAATTAGCATCGTATTCTCGGAAATATTAGAGCATGCAAGGCAAATGATTCTTGTCATATTGTGTTCGGGTTCTGATAAAGGTTTGTCGCTAGGTGCGTTTGTCAGTAACAAACTCTGTTGACGACAAAGGGTATATTGTTAGGCGTTGCTCGAATATTGATTCCCTGTAGATATTTTAAATATCGAGAAATTTATGATAGGATTCGTTCGCCAAATGAAAAACATTCGACTTTCGAAAATGTGTGTAATGATCGTAAAGTCTTCAACGTCGATTTAAGCATCAAAAAAGATTTTTTATTACTTGGTTATTTTTATCTACATCGCTGTGTAGATTGTTTGAAACGTGCATATAATGTTGACGTCGAACAGCTGGTGAATTGCGCGCATTTTGCTTTTTCTTCTTCTTGACTTTGATCAAATGAACGTTAATTTCAGTATTGACAGAACGAGTTACTACACTCGGAGTAAAACGATTATATTATTTTTTGCCAATTTTGGAATCAGAGAGGCCCGTCGGTTTGTCGGTGGTTCAACTGTCAAAATCACCGAAAATCAGTAAAATTATTTACCGTACAGTTCTGCTGTTGAGATTTCGGTAAAATTCTACCGAATTCGGCGATTTATTTTAAGTGTGTTCAATAAGTAAGCTAGAGTTCACTGTAGAGTAGAGTGGAGCTAAAGTGCGCGTAGGGTAACAATACGTTTTCGATTTTTTGAAGTATTAAGAAAAGATAAACTAGCAGCACTGTATCAGTTTGACAGGTATTCTGGCCAACTATTGTCATGTGTAATTGCGAACGATTTGAATAAACAACAAGGGAGATTTGGAGTTAGACAATTTTTTGGCTTGAGAAATGGATTGCGAGTGATTTGACTATGCGTCCAATTTGGGAATCTCGAGCTCGTTCAGTAGCCGCTAGGTTGCGAAGGCCGACGGAGGTCCTTCGTAGCTTAGTTGGTTAAAGCACCAGTCTAGCGTACTGTAGGGTCATGGGTTCGAGTCCCATCGTAGGGAAAGTGGTTACCTCCAATACATTTTCCAAATCAATATCTTCCACATAACGTACATATTCACATATGAGTTTTCATAACATTGTAAATTAACGTCCAAGTCGGGTGGTTTAATCCCCGGAAATAGGCAATTACCTTTGATTGAACTGAATTTTTTGGTGTTGTTGCTAAACATAATTGTGCTTCCGCAACTAGTATTTCACTACCATATTATATACGTTCGATCAGGTGAACATTATACCATTTAGATAACCTATTGTGTAGAGTAGTTTATGGTGCAGAACACCAATCCGGTTGGTTTTCCAAGAATGCAAAACCATTACTTGAATAAATGTTGGGACGGTGGGGTACGCAGGAACGGATGGGGCAAGAGTACACATGTGAATCTTCAAGTTCTGATATCAAACCCGTATCCGGCCGAATTAAGACTACTTCCGAAGCGTGAAGATCCACATTTATAAATTACGCAACGCTTAGCTGGGAGGGGTGGCGAGATGTATGACGATTCATATAATTTTTAGAGGATTCATACAAAAAGTGTAAGATAGTCCTATTCGGTCAAATGTATTATTCGGCCAAATGTCCTATTTGGTCAAATGTCCTATTCAACCAAATGTCCTATTCGACCAAATGTCCTATTCGAGCAAATGTACTATTTGGCCAAATGTCCTAGTCGGCCAAATGTTCTATTCGACCAAATGTCCTATTCGGCCAAATGTCCTATTCAGTCGAATGTCCTATTCGGCCAAATATTCTATTCTTCCAAATGTCCTATTCTGTCAAATGGCATATTCGGCCAAATATCCTATTTAGTCAAATGTCCTATTCGACCAAATATTCTATTCGGACAAATGTCCTATTCAACCAAATGTCCTGTTCGGCCAAATGTCCTATTCGGCCAAATGTCCTATTCGCACAAATGTCCTATTCGGCCAAATGTCAAATTCGACAAAATGACTTTCGGCTGATGACCCTTCGTAGGGCCAAATGGCCCTTCCCCTTTTTAAATAATGCTACGTTTTGGCTATGCAGTCTTGGTAATCAAACAATAATTTTGATTCTATCCCAACATTTCGACCACTTTCCGGGTCTTCTTAAGAGCAAAGTCAGTGTTATCGTTTTTCGATTGGTTTTGGTTGTACATAATATTGTAAGTTTCAAGTTTGTGGTGTACATCAGTACTGTTGTTCGTAGGGTTCAAAGTTAAATTTGTTATTCTAGTTTTGTGGGCACCTGTGGTAGGGACACGGCAGGTATTTCCGTCCATCGTCATAGGGGCTAAAACCAACGAAAGCAACGTACATTTGCTAGAACTCCACTATAGCAAAACGTTTCTCCTGAGCTTACGATTTGGTACGTATGAGTTTTACAAAAAAGCGTCTCTTTTATTGGTTTTCGAGACTATGACGAACAGACGAAAATACCTGCCGTGTCCCTATAGTTTTAGCACTTCAACTGTTTTTAACAGTGAAAGGGTGCCGGAATGAAAAAAAAAACTGTTTTAGATCAAAACTATACGGTGCGAAGGGAGGCTGCCCGAAAATCGTTTGCCTCGGCAACCTTGTTGGTACGAACCCAATGATAATTCTGATTACCATAGCATTAACTAATTCCATTAAAAATTAAAAACAATGTAATGCTAATTGAAAAAGTTCTGGAACAACATTCCATGCAATGTTGCTCAGTAGGTATTGCACAATATGTTCAGCCGAGCAGTTGACATTTACGAAAGCTTTCGCCCTCTGGAGTTGATTCTGAAGCTCTTTGGATTACTTCCACTTTACTGGGTCGATGACACAGTGGTCGCTATTGGTATCAAACAGAAGATTTCAAATTTGCTGCTACTGCTAACAAATTACTCAGTTATTGGACTAACTGCAGCACTGGGTACGAAACCTTATCAGCCAAACGGAGATATAATGAGGAAAATTTACTCCAGTCCTCTTATGCAGTTCGCTAACTTCGTATTACCGGTAATCGCAATGACAATTAACTACAGCCTGTCCAATGGTATCAAACGGATCTTCCATCAACTACACGACATAGATCGAAAGGTTGCTACCTTAATTAATTGAAATGAATTCGGCTGCAAATTATACTTTTTCAATTTTTCAGTTAGGTACCACTGCTTTTAAAATCTTGAATTTTGATAAACATCGCCTGCAAGTGATTGGTTTTTCATTGAGCTCGATGGCAGCTACATCATTGATGGTCGTTACAAACTTTCTATTGAGCAATCCAAAGGACATCCCGTATTGTATAATGGTTTATATGTTGCGAATGCTTCTCGCTTGGACCGTCATCGCTGCTCAGTTTGTCACGACAGCGTGGCTAGTAGTTGAGAGAACTAGGTGCTTAAATGGGGTTTTCAGGTAATTAACATTGTTGACATTTTCATAACCTAATTTTTCTAAATGTAAAAAGGTACGATCTGTAATCATGGCTTATAGGGCAACTTTCTATTTTTCTTTCAATTAACGTTGTCTCCCTGTCGCCAATCACTCTTGAATATCTTCCTCTCGTTGTTGTCTTTTGGAGAATGCATTACATACATATAATTCTTTGAAGCTCCGGAAGTCAAACAAAGCAAATCGTATTAGCAATTTCGGGATTGTAACGCCTGTGCTCGCAAGGTCCGAAGACTATATTTGTCAGAGCATTAATGATTAATTAAAGATTTAATCATGATTAATGAATAATGGGTTATTTTATCATTATTCATTAATCATAATCATCCAAAAAATTCAATTCAATCATTAGTCACTAATCGTTAATCATATAATTCTACATTCAATCATTAATCACTTATCAGATTCATAATTGTTTTGAGTTTATTCATTAATCATCAACTTTAATCATTGCATACATCGCTTTTATTCATTAATCTTTAATCATAATCATATAATTTTATACCTTTTAATAACTCAATTTGGAAGAAAGGTTACTTGACTATTGATCACTATGCAAATCATTCAATTTGATTATTCATAATAATTATTCATTGAATCTATGACAAAAGGTCGAAAGTCAAAAGGTCGAAATGACAAAAGGTCGAAAGACAAAAGGTCGAAAAGACAAAACGTCGAAAGAACAAAAGGTCGAAAAGACAAAACGTCGAAAGGGACAGAAGGTCGAAAGGACAAAAGGTCGAAAGGCACAGAAGGTCGAACGGGACAAAAGGTCGAACGGGACAAAAGGTCGAAAAGGACAAAAGGTCGAAAAGGACAAAAGGTCGAAAGGGACAAAAGGTCGATCAATAACAAGTTGATAGCAAGTTGGGTGTATTCCAAAAGAATTTATGAAATGCATTTAACTTCAGGCAGAAATAACACACTCATCACATCAATCAAAGTTGAAGAATGAGCAATTTTCAAAGAAGGAGTAATTACCATGAAACAATATTATGAATATCTAGATAGTTCTGTTAGAGATAAAAAAGATTGTTGATTTAGGAAATGAATATAACTTGTATTGCGCGAGACAGAGTTGTCCTATACAGTTGGCAAAAAAGTTGCTCTTTTATTTTAAATTATGTTGAACAATTAAATAAAATTCATTCAATGAGTGAAAATAATAGATGCATATCTAGGTTTCTGAATGTCACTTCGATCTGTCAAAATAGTGTACTCCGCAGCCACGCAGGCGCACGCATTGAAAATACACCGGCGTGTAATATACGCCGGTGTATTTGATGTGCGGCATGCACCATTTTGACAGATCGAAGTGACATTTAGAAAACTCAACATCCATCTATTAGTTGTACTCACTGAATGAATTTTATTTAATTGTTAAAAATTGTTAAAAATGAAAGAGCAGAGTATTTGCTAACTGTGTAGAGCTACTCTGGATTGTGTCTCTCCGTTTCAGTTCCTTGTCCATTTCGACCTTTTGTCCCTTTCGATCTTTTGATCTTATTGATCTTTAGTTTCTTTCGACCTTTTGTCCCGTTCGACGTTCTGTCCTTTTCGACCTTTTGTCCCGTTCGACGTTTTGTCCTTTCGACCTTTTGTCCCTTTCGACCTTTTGTCCTTTTCGACCATTTGTCCCTTCGACCTTTTGTCTTTCGACGTTTTGTCTTTCGACCTTTTGTCCTTTCGACCTTTTGTCTTTCGACCTTTTGTCCCTAACCCGTTATTCATACTTCAAACGTTTTATTCATTAATCATAATCGTTAATCATCGTATAAAAAAGTTTTATTCTTTAATCATAATCTTTAATCATTGTCAAAAATGAGTAAATCATCAATCATAATCGTTAATCATAGAGTTAAATGATTTAATCATTACCAATTTAATCATTCATTGGAAGCTTTATTCATTAACGCTCTGATATTTGTGCAGTTTTTTTTCTCACGTTGCGGTTTCAATTGATAAGTTGCCAAAGACTTTGTAGTATCAGTGTGACTAATTAGATTTAGAAAACACGACGTTGAAAACACTTTCATGTAATTGGTATGCTGGCTGAATGGATGCGATAATCTTTCCGAACGCAAAATTAATAAGTTCATACTATCTGATAATGAAATCTACATTTCACATAACGCAAGTGGCACAATGATGAAGTGTTGTACCTATTTTGCACCACTTGCATCCAAAAGGTCTTTAGTGACGTGAGACATTTGATATATCAACGTCAGTATCAAACAAGACCATGAGAGCAACTAACGTTTTGGACACTTTGTGGCCATTGGCCACATTCTTGAAATGTCTCTGTCTGTTGCCAGTTTTCCCGAATCCAAATAAATCCTGGAAGGTTTTTATGAACCATGCGTTTGCTACGTTCACCTTGTCTTTGTATTGCATTGCTTATTTATTTGCGTACTCATATTTAGTTATTCGTTATAACATTTGGATAATGGCGACCACGAATATCATCACAACCTGCGGGGTATTTTTCCAACCGATAATTGGTATTGCAATGGGGATTGCTGTTGACAAGGATTTCTGGAAGCTTATGACCATGACTAATGTCATTGATGAACAGGTACGTTCTCGGAACCCTAAATGTTAAATTTATAACAGCATGTAATATTTAGAAGACCTTCTTACAGTTATATCTGCTGACAGGTAACAAAGAGAATTTTAAACAGCAACAAAATAGGATTTTACTACTCCTATGTGGTTACATTGTGATTAACACAGTACTAGTATTCCTAACTTCCTGGGCTTACTATAAGATGAGTTGGTTCCTGCTCGTCATATGTTTCTACAACGGATTGCATCTGATTGCATCAGTAATGCAGTTTTTAAATTTCTCTTGGACGGTATATTCACGGTTCCAGATACTGAACTTAACAATAAGGTAATTCGTTTGGATTTGTTTTGATGTTCGCGTGACTTTATCGAAATGTTTTTTTTTCTTCCTTCGGAGAAAAATTATACTTCTCATAAGAATACAATGCAATGGATGGTTCTCCCAGCAGCTCATGCAACTTGTGGTTCATTCGCCTCCTCCACGTACCGTCAGCAATCTGCACCCCACCATAGATGATACGCAGCACTTCTCTTTCGAAAACTCCAAGTGCGTTGGTTCTCCACGAGCATCGTCCAGGTCCCGTGTCCGTAGAGGACTACCGGTCTAATGAGCGTTTTGTATATTGTCAGTTTGGTACGGCGGCGAACTCTATTCGATCGGAGCGTCTTGCGGAGTTCAAAGTACGTACGTTTTGCAGCCACTATGCGTCTTCGAATTTCTCTGCTGGTTCCGGCAGTCACCAGTGAGCCCAAGTACACAAATTCTTCTACCACCTCGATTTCGTCACCACCGATGCAAACTCGAGGTGGGTGGCTCACATTGTCTTCTCTTGGACCTCTTCCTATAATGTACTTCGTCTTCGATGTGTTGATGACTAGTCCGATCCGCTTAGTTCCTCTCTTCAGTCTGATGTAGGCTTTCTCCATCTTCTCAAAGTTACGTGCCATAATATCTATGTCGTCGGCGAAGCCAAATAGCTTGACGGACTTATTGAAAATTGTACCGCTCGTGGTATTCCTCTTCGTATTACCCCTTCCAAAGCGATGTTGAATAGTAGACACGAAAGACCATCACCTTGCCGTAACCCTCTGCGCTTTTCGAAGGGACTCAAGAATGCCCCTGAAACTCGAACTGCGCGCATCACCCAACCCATCGTCGCCTTGATCAACCGTATCAGTTTATCCGGAAATCCGTGTTCGTGCATTAGCTGCCATAGCTGGTTTCGATCGATTGTATCATATGCGGCTTTGAAGTCGATGAATAGATGATGTGTGGGCACGTTGTATTCGTGGCATTTCTGCAGTACTTGGCGAATGACGAACATCTTGTCTGTGATAGAGCGTTCGCCCATTAAACCCGCATGGTACTGCCCCACGAACTCCCTTGCAATTGGTGCTAGTCGACGGCATAAAATTGAGGAGAGTACCTTGTAGGCGGCGTTCAGCAATGTGATTGCGCGGTAGTTGCTACAATCCAGCTTATCGCCCTTTTTGTAGATGGGACACACGACACCCTCCATCCACTCCTGCGGCAAAACTTCCTCCTCCCAAATCTTGGTAATGACCCAGTACAGCGCTCTAGGCAGTGCCTCACCACCGTGTTTAAGTAGCTCTCCTGGTAGTTGGTCAACCCCAGGGGCTTTGTTGCTCTTCAGCCGGCCAATACCCTCCTGGATTTCCTGGAGACCCAGAGCCGGTAATATTATGCCCTGCGCGCGTTCTCCCAGGTGCATCACCATACCTCCATCTTCGTCTGCCATATCGCCATTCAGCTGTTCTTGGTAGTGCTGCCGCCACCTTTGGATCACCTCACGCTAGTTCATAAGAAGGTTCCCGTTTATGTCCTTACACATATCAGGCTGTGGCACGTGGCCCTTACGTGAACGGTTCAACTTCTCATAGAACTTTCGTGCGTTATTAGCGCGCTACAGTTGCTTCGTCTCTTCCGGGTCTCGATCTTCCTGCTGGCACTTTTTCCTCCGGAAAATCTAGTTTTGTCTGTTCCGAGCCTGTTTATATCGTGCCTCGTTCGCCCTCGTGCGGTGTTCAAGCAATCTCGCCCATGCTGCATTCTTTTTTTCCACTAACTGCTCCCATTTGCCGTCATACTAGTCGTTTCTCTGATCCGGGGGCACCGTGCCAAGTGCAGCGGTTGCGATGCTGCCAATGGCGGATCGAATATCTCCAGCCATCTTCAAGAAACGCTGCGCCTAGTTGCTCTTCCGTTGGGAGTGCCACTTCCAGCAGCAGCGCGTATCCTTGGGCTAGTCTACTGTCTTGTAGCCGCCCAATATTAAGCCACGGCGTCCGACTTCGAAGCGTGTTGTACACCGTCGAGAGTTTTGAGCGCAGGCCTACTGCAACGAGGTAGTGGTCGGATTCCATATTCGCACTGCGGTAAGTGCGGACGTTCGTGATGTCTGAGAAGAATTTACCGTCGCGTCGATTAGAACGTGGTCGATTTGGTTTTCCGTTTCTTGGTTAGGTGATCTCCATGTGGCCTTGTGGATATTTTTGCGGGGAAAGTAGGTGCTTCGGTTTACCATTCCAAGGGAAGCTGCGAAGTTTATGCATCGTTGGTCGTTGTCATGCGATGCGATGTGCAGACTATCCGGTCCGATTACCGGTCTATACATTTTTCCTCCCTTCCTACCTGTGCGTTCATGTCGCCGATGACAATTTTTACGTCCCGCAGTGGGCATCCATCGTATGTCTGCTCCAGCTGTGTGTAGAATAGAACATGTTGCATAGATTTTAGTGGTAAATAGAAGCCACACGATCAAAAATACGATTGAGTGTGTGTGTGTGTTTTCTTCCTAAGCAATGGAGAGGGAATCTGCTCATCCTGGGTTGTCTAGGAAGTGCGGGGTTAGGGACCACCTCCAACAGCAAACGAGGGAGGCAGGACTACATTCCCCGACCCGCTAAACCATTTCCATTGCCGCTAAGCCCATCGTCCCTTCGGTACAACCAGAAAGTAATGCTTCAAAGGGGGGCCAGTGCACAACGCACCCTCAAGGTTAGCTGCGTGTCCTTGCAGCATCGAACATCGTAACTCGCTTTTTTAGAAGAACACCATGGTATCGTGCCAGCGCATTGCCGGCTTTCCAGGTGGCCTTACCACGCCCTACGTCCTCGGAAGGTGGGAAGGGTCGACTTCGCGCCTGCTTCCCTCTGCACGACTGGTATCAAGCCGCGTGATGCAGCGTGCACCCCAAATTGACCTCTCTGCGATAGGGTCTATTCGCCAACACACAGAGGGACTTGCCGACGCGGTGCCTACGCCTGCCCCAGTTTTGACGAGGACCCCTTTCCGTCCTCGGGCTCGGAACCCACCCGGTTGACCAACGCCGCGAAAGCGACGATACCATGTTGTTCTTCGCGTGGCCACTTGTTCGATAAAAGGATCGAGTTCGACCACAGGGCATGACCACCGGTATGAACCCTTGGACCACCTCTTATTTGCGCCTGGACTAGCCATCCTTGCGTCCACGCGCCACCTTCTGTGTAGCTCCGAGACGATTTCCCTTATCCTCCTGGCCTCGATCCCCCGGGATCACGGGATGCTGCACTTCTTCTAAAATTCCGGCCCCTAGCTTATGCTAGTTCGCCAACTGGCTGGCTGATCCACTGCTACTCCTTCGGCGGTCGTGCCACAAACTTCCTAACTCGAATCCTCCTGACTCCCCCGGCGTCGAGGGTGGTCCACTAGTTCCGGTGAAGGAAACTTCCGCACTGATGGTGCTCCGACTACCGGCAGCTATCGCAGGGGACGTTTTCGCTCATTGCGCCTACTTCGTCTGCGGGTTGCAGAGTTCCGACAGTTCTGGTGGTGGATGACGTCCGCACTGGCGGTGCCCCACATACCCAAAGCGCTTTCTTCTTCTCTCATCAGCAGACTCTACGTACTTCTGCAAACCTTGGGCAATCGAATACCACGTGTTCTGGAGTCTCTTCAACATTTGCACACTCTGGGCATAACGGAGAATTAGTATGTCCAAACCAATGTAATTACTGTTAAGCCGGGAATGGGGTAAGAAACCCTATACAGGTTTACGACTTTTCTGTTCGATGAGACCAACGCAAATGTGGCAAATGTTTTCAAGCCCAAGGTGAATCTTTTTTCGTTGTTTATTCTGTGCTCCTGAAATTGAGTTAGCATTAAGCACCCTGGTGTTGTATATAATTTTAAATCCAACATTTGAAAAGGATCATAAAAAATACATTTTTAAGTAATCGAGGATGTACCCCACTCTCAAGCGATCACATATCCAAATTATCAATTGATAAAAACTCGCTAGAGAGTAAGAATCGTTCGATAATTGTATCTCGATTCGAAGCATTGGTAAATGCTACTTTTGAACTTATTTTCCTACATAACACCAAAACACAATGCCAAACATCCGATTGAACTTCATTGTTGACATTGAATTGGTATTAGCAGGGTTCGTACTTTTTGTTTCGGTGAGGCGAAAACAAGCGATTTTCGTGTCAAAGGAGAATACGTTTTCGTAGTCTGTGGTGAAAAACGTCTTCAACTTGCTACTTTTTTCTCTAGAACAAGTCTGAAAGATAAACGAAAATCCTGTCTCCTCGATGATATTCTTTTTTCGTTTCATCATTCTTATGCCTCACTCATTTTTCGCGAAAATTTTAAAAGTTATCGCCGATGACAACTCGCCTACTTTTCAAACCTGAGTAGTAATCAAATGATAATTCAAATAATTATCGTTGTAATTCCTACACTAATAAAAATCCACACATATATGCTATGCGAATTTACATAGCCGTTATGTGGGAAATGCTATAGTCAAAATTTATGTGTGCCACAAATAATGGATATGATTGGATTTTTGTCAGTGTACATGGTTCAATTCAACTAGAGGAAACATTCTAACTACCAGAAATGAATGCATGTATTGGATAATTAGCAAATACAATTAGTTAAAAATAAAATTATTATCGTATGATAATGATTCAGCACAACCCTGGCTAACAGTGTCCATCACCGACGCAAACAAAGACTAAGCACCCGCAACTAAATCAGTCTAAACCCCCGGTGACTCATTACAGAAAAGACCATCGTGAAAGCTGGGCTGTCAACGGCGTTTGGTGGTCATTCGTAGAAGACCCTATTCGCAGCAGAAATACGTCTTTTCACTTCACGGGAAACGTCATTGTCACAAGTCACAAGCGTTCCAAGGTAAACAAATACTTCAACAACTTCAAACACATCCCCATCAAGCACTGAATCAGCACCAACACCACTAAGTCTTTCTCTATCTCTATCTGCCACTATGTACTTTGTCTTGGTAAAGTTATTTGTTTAGCCTATCCTCGCCGTCTTTCTCTTCAGTAGGATAAAAGCCTCCACTACTGCTCTGCGATCGATTCCAATAAGGTCTATGTCGTCCTCAAAACCCAGGAGCATATGCGACCGTGTAATGATAGTGCCGTTCCTCTGCACGCCAGATCTCCAAATAGCGCTTTCGAGTGCAATACAATAAATTCGAAATTTCATCACCCTGATTCAATCCGTCCAAGGTTACAAACGAGGTTGACACTTCGTCTGCAATCTGAATGCTTGATTTCGAACCATCGAGCGTTGCACTTATCAGTTTAATCAGTTTCACCGGAAAACCATGTTCAGACATTATCTACCACAGCTCATTTCTCTTCGCTGAGTCATACGCTGCTTTGAAATCAATGTACAGATGGTGAGTCTGCAAGTTGTACTCCCGGATTTTATCAAGGATCATCCACAGGCTAGACAGCTGATCCGTCGTTGATCGGCCCTCACGAAAACCTGCCTGGTATTCGCCGACGAAGGACTCCTCAAGCGGTCTCAGTCTGTTAAACAAGATACGCGACAGGATTTTGTACGCCGAGTTCAGAAGGGTGATCTCTCTGTAATTGGCAGACTTAAGTCTGTGCCCTTTCTTATAGATTGGGCATATTAGGCCATCCAACCAGCTGGCAGGCAGTTCTCCATCCTCCCATATTTCTGCCTAATGTGGTGGATTGATTGATGCAGCTGCTCACTTCCGTGTTTGAGAAGCTCGACCGGGATCTCGTCCTTCCCAGCAGCTTTACTGTTTTTCAGCTCGTTTAGAGCCTTCTTAACCTCGTTCAGCGTTGGTGGTTCCACAGCTTGACTGTCGCCGACTATGTCCATCCTGCTCCTTAATACACCTTCATTTTCACCGTTCAACAAATCTTCGAAGTGCTCCTTCCACCTGGCTGCCACCATAGTCTTGTCTGTCAGCAAATTCTTCTCTCGGTCATTGCACATGGCGGGCATTGGCACAGTCTTATGCCGCGCGCCATTGACTGTTGCGTAAAACCTCCGCATATCGTTTCTATCCATGTTCTCCTGCGCTTCAGCTATCACACTCTCTTTGTGTTGACTTTTTTTTTTCTGTGGTGGATTCGTTTCTCTTCTGCCCTTGCTACACTGTACCGCTCTCTGTTGGAACGGGTACGAGCCACTAACATTCGACTCCTAGCAACATTTTTTTCGTCCGCCACTCACCGGCACTCCTCATCAATCCAACCATTCCGTTGGCGTCCCTGTGCACTGTGCAGTGCCTAACTAAGCATATGCGGTATTTCGAAAAATTTCGTTTCAGGCGATTCGAAACGAAATTCCGCGGAATTTCGCGGAATTTTAGCATGGCGAAATCGTATTTCTTGATTTCGTTTCGTTTCGTAAAATTAGAAAAATTTCGCTAGAAAAAACTAGCTTCTAACGAAATTTAACGGAATTTCGCGGAATTTCGAAACAAATTTAAACTTAAATCATTCTTCATATTATCAAAAATTTTGGCTGCGCCGCTGAACAAAATCGTTAAGTTGTTTTCGAAACTTTAGGTTATACATTTTTTTCTAATAACGCTAACTACATAACCATATTCTTAGTCGACAATACGTATGTAGTTTTCTTCTATAAAACGTCTTCAGTGTTTCCAAGTTTCAAATTTATATTTTGTGATATTTTTTACTATTTGTACAATATGAATGCGGAATCTATCGTGTTGCTGCTGGTCATGGGACGGCAGCTGGTCCGGGAGAACGCGAAGTGAAAAAAATCTACCTCGCGTAGCAGAAATTTGTTTAACCAGTGTACAATCGATCTTGTAGATGCTGATCACGCCAGTTAGTGTGGGAGAACGCGAAGTGATAAAACTAATGTCTGCATCGAAGAGCACAGAACTATTTAGTGCGGAATCGATCGTATTGTAGAAGCTTATTAAACGAAGCACATTGAATTGTGTTGGATTGATTTCAAACACAGTTTTCGTCTTCTTGTTTTCAAAATAACTTCGTTTACAATATTTATTTAGTCGCTTACCAAGGGGCTTCACATGAATTATCTTCTCTACTAACCAACGATTCTTTTTCCGTAGCGCTCACGGAGATGCAGAGCATTTCTCGGTCTTTTATAACAGCGGTTCTCAACCTGGGGTACATGAACCACTGGGGGTACTTTCGCCGGGCCCAGGGGGTACCTCGAACGAAATGCTTAATGGCGGATGAATCACAGTTTTAATCCAAACTTATTGATAAAGTTTTGTATTTTTTTATTTCTAAACTTTGTCTTGTACATAATAGGGTAAAGGATGTATTTTGGATCACCCTTACGGGGGTCTTATTTTGAACCACCAAGAGGAATTTGCTCTCAGTGGTTCAAAATATGAGGCGTCGAAATGGTGGTACAAAATACCTCCCTTACCCTATGCATGGCGATCAGTGAATCATGGCATTTTGAATATTGTTCTCCACAACCAGTACAATGGATGAAGAGATGCTGGACGAAAGATCAAAAGGGCAAAACCTCGACTGAACAAATTTAAAAATCTTCTATGCAATCTTCCGGGTGAAAACATTATGTTGAATAATATGTTAAGAATATGATTTTTAACTAAAATCTAGAATCTACAGATTCGAAAGCCTCCATTTGAAAGACATAAAGACTTTTTCCCGAAAAGCTCAGTTGCTTTGTTGCAAGAGAATTGGAAGCATCCTTCTACGCTTCTCGGAAACCTCCTTCCAAGCAGCTCAGAAGCCTTCTTTCAAGAGGCTCGGAAGCCTCCTTTCAAGAAGTTTATGGAGTTATCCATTTTATATATACTTTAAGAGCTACGATTATTTTCATTTACAGCAAAAAAAATATAGGGGGTACCTCAATTAATGCACAAGTTCGAAGGGGTACCTAACAAGAAAAAGGTTGAGAACCGCTGTTTTATAACAATGAATGTTAAACTAATTTTCCTCTCCTAATCCTAAATTGACTGTAAGGACGTGACCAGCATCGTTATTGGTCATGAATTGGAAACTCCGAAGCAAGTATACAATAAGAATAACTTTTTTGTATCCCAAGAATATTATTTAATTGGTGAGCTGTGCATATTTGTTGTTTCTCGGCCAATCATGATTAGCAACTAAGATGTGTACAGCTAAGCTCTTCTTTGACTATTTCCACAATATGTAAGGAACATTGAAGATTTGTGGGCATTTCTAGATCTTCGCATGAAATTTGCAAAAAAAATCCAGTACGGATTGAAAGATCATTGAAATTGCTGAAAGTTCTTTACTTATGATTGCTTTCAGCTCATACTGACCATAACAGCTGTTATCATATGCCAAGGACACACAGAGAATAGCTCAGTTCGTCGAGCTGATTGTATATAAGACTATGCTGTCGCTAACCGCAAGTCGAGCGCATCTGTATATGGTAAAACAGTTATTTTAAAAGTGAAATCCGAATTGCGTAAGTAATGTAAAACCAATTTAATCAAAATTCCGCGGAAAAAAAATAAAATTTCGTTTCGTTTCGAAAAATTTCGAATCATATGAACCTTGATTTCGTTTCGTTTCGAAGTTTCGAAAGTAAATCCATATTTCGTTTCGTTTCGATCCGAATTAACATAGACATTTCAAATTTCGTTTCGTTTTGTTTCGTTAGGAAAAAGTGTGTTATCGCATACCCTTATGCCTAACACTTCTTGCGCTGTTGTAGTCACAGCTTCGTGAATATTATCCCACAATCTGTTGACGTCGCCCTAGCAGCACACATGTTTTACATAGATTACTGCGACTTATATGTGACCAGATTTAGTTACAAACAAGTTGTTGCAACAATTTTGGACTGACTAGTGCTGCTCGGGCGCCAGATCCGGTGGTATCTCCTATCCGCTCGTCCAGCTTTTGGTAGTACTGCACAGCAACTCCTTCAACTAATAAGCGTTGGATATTGAAACGCATCGTTCTGTTGTTTCGTGAATTCGTGACGCTGGAAAGTCGCGCACCTCTGAAGGACCTTACATCTATAACATCCGAGAAATATCGTCCGTCAACCAGCACGTGGTCTATCTGTGAGCAAGTGTCTCCACTCGGATTTGCCAGGTGTGTTTGCGGATATTCTTACGTGCGAAGTAGGTACTGCTTATTGCCATCCTTCTTTCAGCGGCAAAGGTTACAAGTCGCAGACCATTATCGTTGGTAGCGGAATGAAGGCTTTCCGTACCAATAACAGGGCGAAAGAAACTTTTTCTTCCGATCAGCGCATTTGCATCCCTGATGACAATCTTTACATCGTGTGTTGAGCACTCTCCGTAGGCCTCATTAAAACTCATCCTTCACGTCGTCAGGCTTATCGTTCGTTGGGACATGGACGCTTATCGGGCTATAGTTGAAGAATTTGCCCTACATTCTCAACACGCAAATGCGGTCGCTTATCGATGCTGACACGATGGAACATGGTGTGCACGCTGGCACTCAGACGATGATGAGCCGCCCCTAACATGGAGAACAGACGCTCAGTAAGCACCTCCGGAGATGAGCAAACTCCCCCTTCCCTGACAGCATACGACCATAGTTCCCATCGGGGTTGGTTACCCGATCTTCCCTAAGGTTGCTTGTACCCCGGCCAGCACCACGAGGAGGTAGGGATAGGAGTTGCCGGGTAAAAGGCTAAGGACCGCGAGATGGGATCTATTTTATTCCTTCAGGTACGCGAAGTACCAATGGTACGCTTTACACAGCATTTGCCGTGCCTGCAGTTGCAGTTAGTATATCAATAACAAAAATTTATTTAGTCGAAATTGAGAAAATTCATCCATTTGTTATTGAAGACTCTCCTGATGATTCCATGCAGAGCTTTAAATATTCACCTTCATGAAGCAACTTCGTTCCGAATTTTGGCAAACATCGCATGATTGTTCAAAACATAGAATGAAATTGTCAGACGACTACTCCGCCAACTCATTCATTCGACTGTCACTGAGTGTGCTCACTATGTGCAGAAAAAACATAATTAGCATTGTTCATATTGATGTTTACCGTTAGAAGTGCCTCGCGGATGAAAAACGGATTCAGTTCTATCTGATAAATTACTTTACTTATTTAAAACGTGCCCAGATTTCAGATAATTTATCAATTTGTAGAATGTGCATAAATACTAAATGACTAATATTCAACCGAATATTGACAGCCCAGAGCCGACTATGAATGTGTCTGGAAGTGAGCTGACAAGTGAATAAAGGTGGACTTCACCAAAAATTTTCGATTATTTTACACTCTGATTCCAGGTTTGATGAATACTACAAGGAAAATTTCTTTGCATACACAAAGCAACATTATCACCAAGGTTCATTATCTTACTATAAACCAAAAATAGAAAGTAATGTTAGACACAAATGGAAAAGAAATGTTAAATTTTAAATAGCTCAAATAAAAAAAAACAAAAAAAAAATCATTTAATAAAGGCAATCCAGATCCCCAATGCTTTCACTTTCAAAAAGCATCACAACAGATCACAATTATGCTCTTTTCAATATAATTATCGTTTGCATAAAATACATGAACATGACATATGTTCTTATATTGAAAAATTCTAAATATTTTTTCCTCAGGTAGGGCAAGTGAAATGTTCAAACAGATTTTTTAGTTTAACGATTTTTATCCTTACCTTACTACCTTACTACCTTACTCAAAAATAACAGGATATGGCAGCCACATACATACGTTCATGAATAAGTAATTCGAGTATTTAGGCCAGACGACTGACATATTGATCAAAATGCAAACTGGCAATCCGAATACGTTAGTAGGGGAGGTGGGGGTAAAACGGACAGGGGTCCCATTTGAGCTAAATGGTCACAAATTTTGTACTCTATCTAGTGGATGTTATTGCTTGTTTCAAATTATGAGTTCATCATGTTTTACTATATTCAAATAATGAAAACTATTCCATTTATTAAAGATTTAATGTAAACTATGGCTAAAATGCCATTTTTGATGTGCAGAAATCGGCAAAACAAATCCGCATGACCCTTAAGGATCTCAAGCTTAGTCTGTTCAAAGATTGTATGTGGGATGAAATGATAATTTATCTCTAAAATCGATTTTTTTTAGAATTTTTTAAGAAGTTTCATCATGGTGGGGGTAGAACGGACACGTTCTGGTGTGGGTAATATGGACCACATGAAGAACATACATATTTTTCACCGAAATTTTGTATTGTTTTCTTCCGAAAGCACCAAGCATTCATTAGGAAAAATTCGAACTTCCGAGTTTTGTTTAGACCAATGACATTTTTAAGTGATTTTTATTGATATAACATGCCTTTTTAGTAAAATCATTAAAAGTTACCAATATATTAATTGTTATCCATCATTTTTATTTCAAGAGGTACATTTTGTAGATGCTTAGCCTATGCATACAATTCATCAACTAAATTTATTGTTTTAAGCTTTATTTCATGTCCATTTGTTGTCCATTTGCTTTATTTAATGTCGCATTGTCAAAAAAAATCACAAAATCCGATTGTTTTCCACAAAATTGACTTCAAGCCTCGTTGTGCTTCAATTTAAGATTCAAGTAAATGGTTTAGGTCCCCAATATTACATAATACGTTTTCCTTGTGAAAATGACGCGATTCCATAGAGTGTCCAGTCCATTGACTCCCAGGACCCCTACACCGGCGTTGGTCGAAAACGGGAAGTGGTCTACCTGGAGCTGGACCCTCAGATGGATCTAAAGCGCCTTATTTGTTTTAATTCCAGCTACGGAGCTGGAAGGCATCACATACGATTTTTTCTGTTTTTTCAAGAAGTAGAAAGGTATGATCGAACACAAACAATAGACAAGAAAATGAAATAAAACCCTTCGCATATGTTTGTACCCATGGGGTGTTTAATCTTCCCCGAGTGTTAATGATGCCCATATTTCCCCCGATCTGTCATTTATTTAGTTTATTGCAGCACTCTAGATCGATTTCAGTTCTAGCTTGATGGCTTTCTTTAGAACTCACCGTTGCATTTTGTCATTTTTCCAACTGGTCGGGGTGCAGCCAAGTCGCACCAAGCGTCAACGAAAAATTACCGATTTTTCTGCTGAAACTTTCTTTAGCATCGTTTAGTTTAGAAATCGATCGCAAATCGTATCGAATATCTCTCAACCCTATAACTGAGGATATCTTACTGCAAATGTACGCCTAAATTAATATGAAACTATTTCCGTTGTCCTTGTACGAAAAAAATATCACAAGTCAGTCGAAAAGCCGCTTGGTGTGGTTTGGCTGAACCCCGTCCAACTGTCCCCATCAAATTGAGCAACTCCTGGTATGTATAAACACAGCTGATCTCAAGACGAATCGATCGATGAACATATCTTCAAGCAAATCGATCAACCCGTTCGTGAGTTATAATGCCTCAAAGGAAATGCAAACTCATTTTAGAATAGGAAAAGAAAAGAAGAAGAAGAAGATTTTAATGATATGTTGTAATCTTTTTCCTAAAACAGGATGAAATCATTAAGGCCATCATGAAATTGTATTAGCCGATAAAATTTATAACGAGTATTAATAGTTCTAATTCCGTGCAAGGAATTATATCAATTAAGCCAATCATTTTATAGCCTGCCCTATATTTTCACTCACATCTGACAGCAACTATCTGATTGCCACATATAGTTGGTTTTGTGTAAAACTGCCACAAGTCTAAAGTTTTCATTCGATAGATTTGGGTTGCCAAAAATAGGAAACAGAATTGAATTTTATTTAGCAAAAGACTACTTTTCAATTCACAATACATGAAAAATCAAAGCGATTAGAATTTTATCTCAAATATACAGAAACATCGCAGATTCAGAGTTGTGCCACTGATGCATGGAACTGACGATATGTGCAATGCACTTATGGCAAGGAATCGAAAATCATAATTGCAAACACCTGGGTCAGTATTGCGTCCGGTCGTCGAGACTCAGAGTCATGTCCTGGGCAAGTTCGACCAACAGTGTTTGGTACTCCATTGCACCTTGCAACATAGTTACCAAGTGTTTGGGACTAACGCCCATTTTCAATGGAGAAAATCTTACAAGTTGGAAGAAGTCCGTGAATCAATTGCACCTGGTCGCAACTTTCGTTTTCATGCTTCGAACCAACTGGAACTGCTTGTCGAAGGATTTGGTGTACGACACCGGGTCGCGAATATTCGACGAAAGTGGAAACATTATTGTTATCATGTTCTACTTGCTTCCTATGGGATGTGTCGCATTTAGTCGCTATGTCGCCACTACAATTCATCGGATTGTAGCGTCGATTGATTCGGTGGATTATGTGGTGAATAATTTCATAAACTGAAAAAAATAAATTCCCTGAAACCATTTTTTTTCTTGCAATTAACATAGTTTGGAACGATGGGCAACCACATTGATTATGGTCAACAACGACGAATGGTTTTAGAAATATTATTGCTAACCATTTCCGGTGTTTTGGTATCCATCATGTGGTTTCCTGTTAACCGTTGGGAGGTGGAGCTTGAATATGGATTTGAGTCGGTTATTTTCACCATGCATTATTCCGTAATCTTCGTGTACGCAGCTACGTTGGCACTTTTGTTGGCGAAGAGATATATCACTTTGAATGAGGCCTTCCGGTATAATAAATAGTTCACATCGCGAAGTTAAGTTATTCTTGTCAACTATTTTTTAACCGTTGCCATTTCAGAATGTACTTCCCAGTAAACTCCGTGCCGAACGTATTTTCGAAAACGACGGGCTATCTGGAAATGATGGTATGCAGCGAGAGGGAGCAGCTCTTAGCCTTGAGGCAAATAAAAGTTCTTCATGACAAGCTCAACGACGTGGTGGAACTGGTGAATTACTGCTTCTCTGTTCAGGTTTGCGGATCGGTTATTAATCGATCGAAGCGATACTCTAAAATGAAAGTTATTTCAGATAACATTTTGCGTCGGTTTGTGTTTCGTGATTGGCGTTGTCTGTTCGTTCGGTCTGTTCAAGACGTTGCTATATTGGGACGAGATGTATTATATGGGCCTGCTGAATTTCGTTTGGTACTTGTATTATCTATTCTTCGTACTGTTCTTTATCGCCGTAGGCAGCAAAGTAACGAGGGAGGTTAGTTTAATTTGATGTAGGGTTGCAATATTGTTTAATTAACCCTTCTTTATTGACAGGGAAAGCAGATGGGAGTTCTGGTTCACAAAGCCATCAACTGCTCTACTTCAAGTGTGGTAATTAACGAGGTAATGCTTCCCATAGAGAAAATGTCTGCTGTTACAACCAATTATCATATCTTTCGCAGTTGAACATCTTTTCGCAGCAATTGCTCCACCGAAGTCCAGTCATCACCTGTGGATTATTCGTGTATGATTGGACATTGCTTTACACGGTGAGCCACGTATATTACAAACACAAAAAAATAAAGTATTAATGTTTTTCTTTTTTTATTTCAGATGATTGGCGCAACTGCTACTTATCTAATTATTTTGATACAGTTTGATATATCGTTTCCGAATTCAATAAACCAAAACGAAACGGTTTCATTGCAGGGCTGAAATAATGCTTCAAATTATAAGACATGGGAAATCAGTGAAAATATTATTGTCTAACAAAATAACTATGGAAGTTCGAACAGAATGTGCAGTTGTTTATTTTTTTTTAACGAACGATACAATCGAACATAAATGACAAGGTGGATTTTAGGTGTTAATGGATTGGTGATAATAATGTTCCACAAAATACCGTTAAACGCATGTTTGAAAACCAATAATAATCTAAATGTAATAAATTGTAGCTTTGTAATGTAGGCTGATTAATTTGAAATGATTGTTTTAATTATTGAATGACTACTCAGTCCTACAATTTCACAAAGTGTTATTCATTCATCCGATGTTCCGGAATGGGGATTGTCTTTTGTTTTCTCAAGCGGAACTGTAATTTAATGTTTGCTCTAATTGTTCCGCCTAGGTCGTTGCCGATTGTATCGAGTCGTATTATCTTCTATGTCGTTCGTAATAGTTGTTTTTAAAGGCGGCTTATTGGGCCTGCGCAAACCTCCTGTCTCGTCGGAGGGCCGTCGTGTCAGGGCTGTTTAGCGTCCCACCTAACACCAGGACTTGGGCTTGCGGGCAAGGTGGATCGATCAGGTGGAGGACGACTTGCGGACCCTCCGCAGACTGCGTGGTTGGCGAAGTGCAGCCATGAACCGAGCTGAATGGAGAAGTCTTTTATGTGCAGCACAGGCCACTCCGGCCTTAGTCTGATGATAAATAAATCTAATTGTCCCGATTTTTAAGTAAAGATAACAATATTCCGTTGGTTAGCGTCGTATGTTAAGTCTAACTTGAACCGTCTGTTTGTCTAAATGTCCACACGTTTAATTTGCATTAAAAAAATTCTCATCACTCATCATGTGATATTCATTTAAATGGAAATCAGTCCATAATTATATGGCAGTTCACATAAAACGAGCTTTCCCTCTATCGCGGAGTTGAATATCATCGACAAGTTTTATTTTTTCCAATAGGGAATAGGATCTTCTGCATCTATCAGCTCGATCTAAATCGTGGTAGGAAATCGTGGAGTAAACTGTTTTGAAATGTAAAAAACTATCAACTCGATTTAATCGCTCCTCTTGCTGAAACCAATTGTTAAAAAGCTACATCAAGCGCAATTTTCCTTCGTAGAGTCTTCAACACGAACCACATATACTTGCCGCAACGATACTCCCATATCGGTTGCGCACGGCAGGCAAGCAAGGCGTTTTATCGCTACGACATGATTCTTACATTTGGTGCCAAGAAATGTTCCGCTTCTCGCCGAGCAATCTAATGAATAATCAAACTGTAGCCAACAGGGTTAGCTTGCAGCCCTTACTACAACGGCACTTGACGTGAGACGGGATTCACAGCAGCTGCCGACACAGCCGCCGAGCCGGCACGAGTTGGCTGCCTTCGAGGAAGGAAAGCCAAGCGATGCATTTATTGGCCCCCGTTCGTTCGTTGCTGCCATCTGCCGCCGGTGTCATCATCGGGGAACTCCTCTCGCACTGAGTGGTTTGACACGTCACTGAACATTATCTAATTTTCCAGCTGGGAACAATAAAGCCAGTCAGTAACTGCAGCAACTAACATCCGCTCTCCGGGTTCCATTCGATGAATAATTGATTGAATTGTAATGCTCCATTTACATATCCCGGTAGGGCATTTAGAAAAGTTGTTGGAACACTGCACTGTCACTGACAGATTCTATTCGTGATGGTTATTCTCAAGGATGTTTCGATTTCGTTTAGGTCGAAGAGGATGGCACTTGATTGGGAAACGATGTCTCGCGCTTGGGATCGTAGATGCATTGATTGATTTTACTTCATACATTTTTTTATATTAATAACTTAAATAAAATTTAGATAATTTAATTAAATTAACCGTGGCACGGCAAATGCTGGGTAAAGCGTACCATTGGTACTTCGCGTACCTGAAGGAATAAAATAGACCCCATTTTGCGGTCCTTAGCTGCTTACCCAGCAACTCCTATCCCTACCTCCTCGTGGTGCTGGCCAGGATACGAGCAACCTTAGGGAAGATCGGGTAACCAACCCCGGTGGGAACTCTGGTCCTATGCTGACAGGTAGGGTGCGGGTGGTTATGCTCCTCTCCGAGGGACTCTAAACTAAACTGTGCACACCATGTTGCATCGTGTCAGCATTGAAAAGGCAGCCCCTTCAACGCGATGTAGGTAGCGCAACCCTGGTAAGGTAGCCTACCGAAGATTCTACACTTCTACAGTTACCACGAAAGGCAAAAGTAGAGCAAACGGATTGATTTAACGGCAACAGACCCGGCAACGAATAAAGGACAACGATTGGAAAGTCGGATCTTGGAACGTGAGAACTTTGAATGAACCCGCACGTGTTGGGCCCCTGGCACGTGAGCTGCAGAAGGTCGGCGTAAGTGTGGCAGCAATCCAGGAAATACGGTGGCCCAGAACTGGAGAACGTGAATTCCGGGCGGTGGATCCCATCGCGAACACTTCATTCAAGTACCACATCTACTGTGGGCAGCAGGAACTATGTCCAAGGGCTTGACGATCCCTCCCCAGGCCATCTGCGAGTTGTGGCGCCTGCCTAGGATGTGGTGGGGTTTGACAGTGGGCCCTGTTAAACCTCTATAAAAAGCTGCATGTATCCGCAAGTAGGCTCCGCCAAAGCGACCGTGTGCCGCTTAAAGCGCACAAGCCAAAGTCCTGGTGTTAGGTGGGACGCTAAACAGCCCTGACACGACGGCCCTCCGACGAGACAGGAGGTTTGCGCAGGCCTAATAAGCCGCCTTTAAAAACAACTATTACGAACGACATAGAAGATAATACGACTCGATACAATCGGCAACGACCTAGGCGACGAATAAAGGATCACGATTGGAAGCTTGGAACATGGAACTGCAAGTCGCTAGGCTTCGCAGGATGCGATAGGATAATCTACGATGAATTACATCCCCGCAACTTCGATGTCGTAGCGCTGCAGGAAATCTGCTGGACAGGACAGAAAGTGTGGAAAAGCGGGCATCGAGCGGCTACCTTCTACCAAAGCTGTAGCACCACCAACGAGCTGGGAACCGGCTTCATAGTGCTGGGAAAGATGCGCCAACGCGTGATTGGGTGGCAGCCAATCAACGCAAGGATGTGCAAGCTGAGGATAAAAGGCCGTTTCTTCAACTATAGCATCATCAACGTGCACTGCCCACGAGAAAGATGCGTTCTTTGCGCAGCTGGAGCAAACATACGATGGATGCCCACTGCGGGACGTCAAAATCGTCATCGGCGACATGAACGCTCAGGTAGGAAGGGAGGAAATGTATAGACCGGTCATCGCACCGGATAGTCTGCACACCGTATCGAACGACAACGGCCAACGATGCATAAACTTTGCAGCCTCCCGCGGAATGGTAGTCCGAAGCACTTTCTTCCCCCGTAAGAATATCCACAAGGCCACATGGAAATCACCTAATCAAGTAACGGAAAACCAAATCGACCACGTTCTAATCGACGGTAAATTCTTCTCCGACATCACGAACGTACGCACTTACCGCAGTGCGAATATTGAATCCGACCACTACCTCGTCGCAGTATGTCTGCGCTCAAAACTCTCGACGGTGATCAACACGCGTCGGAATCGTCCGCCGCGGCTTAACGACTCTACGACACTACCCATAATTCCTTTACCCATAATGCCATTACCCCGAGGGCCACTACCCCGAACGCCACAACCCCGAATGAGTCACTACCCCGAATGCCATTACCCCTAATGGGACACTACCCCGAATGAGCCAGTACCCCGAATTAGTCATTATTTCAAGTTTATACTTTATTTCAATGAAAAAAATGTTACTCAACAAAAGTTTATCTATAATTCATATGAATGAACAATAATTGGAACTGAAATTGTTTCAATGCACTATGGAACTAAGTATTCTTACTCCGTACGATCCCGTTCCACTTCGTATGGCACTCTTCAAGATTCCTGAATGGCAGGGGGAGATTATGCAGCACGTTTTCATGCACAATGCAGAGAGTTGAGGTAGGAGGTTGAGGGTTCGAGTCCCTCCAAGACACGTGGATTCTTTTTCGCAAATTTCATATCAATTTGTCCATTTCGAAACATATGCTGTGCATATGCACAGCCAAGATATTTAACAAAAAAATGGTTTTCGTACGGCCGAGTTGCTGAATAATATGCAATTAATTGCAGAGAGTTGAAGGCAACTGCGGTCCACGTCAGCATGGCTACTAGGGCAACAAGGTAGAAGTTGTTCCTTGATCGCTGTAGTAAAAGCAACGGATTCTGGTTGAAGCGTGGTCAAAATCTCAGAATCGACGAGGGGGTGAATGGGTGAGTAAGAGTGAGTGAGTGATTAAGTTAGTGAATTAGAGTTAGTGAGCGAATAAAAGCTAGTGAGCGAGCGAGTAAGAGTAATCGAGTAAGAGTGAGTGAGTAAGAGTGAGCGAGAAAGAGAGAGCGAATGATTGAGAGTAAAAGTGGATGAGTGAGTAAGAGTAGTTAAGTAAGTAAGAGTGGGTGAATGAATGAGAGTGGGTGAATGAGTAATAATTAGTGAGACAGAGGAAGTGAGTGAGTAAGGGGTTTGTGTATGAGAGTGAGAGAAAGGGAGATCTTGTTTGTCTTCGGGAAGTTGCGTTGACTTAAAGAAGGCATCATCTCGTTTCGCCTTCTATCGATCAGACGTTACTTTTAAAAAGGCAGTATTTCCTCTGTGTGCCTTATCGAGGTATAAGCACGTTCATTAAAAGGAGGTATTATCTTCTCTGTCTGTCTTAAACCGGGCAAACCCGTCCATTTAAAGAAGGCATCCTCTCCTCTGTCTGTCTTAAACCGGGCAAACCCGTCCATTTGAAGAAGGCATCATCTCCTCTGTCTGCCTTATACCGGGCAAACGCGTCCATTTAAAGAAGACATCCTCTCCTCTGTCTGCCTCATACCGGGCAAACGCGTCCTTTTAAAGAAGGCATCATCTCCTCTGTCTGTATTATACCGGGCGAATGCGTCCATTTAAAGAAGGCGTCATCTCCTCTCTCTGCCTTATACCGGGCAAACGCGTCCATTTAAAGAAGGCATCATCTCCTCTGTCTGCCTCATACCGGGCAAACGTGTATATTTAAAGAAGGCATCATCTCCTCTGTCTGCCTTATACCGGGCAAACGCGTCCATTTAAGGAAGGCATCATCTCCTCTGTCTGCCTTATACCGGGCAAACTCGTTCATTTAAACAAGGCATCATCTCCTCTGTTTACCTTATACCGGTAAAACGTGTTCTGTTGGAAAAAAGGATCTCTTACTCCATTTCGTAGAATAGTACTTTTCCAGGCCATAATGACAGGAATGACAATTAAAGCTAATTAGAAGAAAAATCAAAACTGTTGGTTAAAAACTGTTGCGATTCATCGATATATGTTGGTGTTAAACATAATAATAGAATACTACAGATTCTAAATGTTTTCGGGGTAATTGCCTTTCGGGGTAATGGATTTCGGGGTAGTGTCCCATTCGGGGTGATGGCTTTCGGGGTACTGTCCCATTCGGGGTAGTGGCCTTCGGGGTAATGGCATTCGGGGTACTGGCATTCGGGGTAGTGGGGTGGAGCCCGGCTTAACATTGGGCGGCTACAAGACGGTAGACTAGCCCAAGACTACGCACAGCAGCTGGAAGTGGCACTCCCAACGGAAGAGCAGCTAGGCGCAGCATCTCTTGAAGATGGCTGGAGAGATATTCGATCCGCCATTGGAAGCACCGCAACCGCTGCACTAGGAACGGTGGCTCCGGATCAGAGAAACGACTGGTATGACGGCGAATGTGAGCAGTTAGTTGAGGAGAAGAATGCAGCATGGGCGAGATTGCTGCAACACCGCACGAGGGCGAACGAGGCACGATACAAACGGGCGCGGAACAGACAAAACTCGATTTTCCGGAGGAAAAAGCGCCAGCAGGAAGATCGAGACCGTGAAGAGACGGAGGAACTGTACCGCGCTAATAACGCACGAAAGTTCTATGAGAAGTTAAACCGTTCACGTAAGGGCCACGTGCCACAGCCCGATATGTGTAAGGACATAAACAGGAACCTTCTTACAAACGAGCGTGAGGTGATCCAAAGGTGGCGGCAGCACTACGAAGAGCACCTGAATGGCGATATGGCAGACAACGGTGGTGGTATGGTTATGAACCTAGGAGCACGCGCGCAGGACATGCGACTTCCGGCTCCGAATCTCCAGGAAATCCAGGAGGAGATCGGCCGGCTGAAAAACAACAAAGCCCCTGGAGTTGACCAACTACCAGGAGAGCTGTTTAAACACGGTGGTGAAGCACTGGCTAGAGCGCTGCACTGGGTGATTACCAAGGTTTGGGAGGATGAGGTTCTGTCGCAGGAGTGGATGGAAGGTGTCGTGTGTCCCATCTACAAAAAGGGCGATAAGCTGGATTGTAGCAACTACCGCGCAATCACATTGCTGAACGCCGCCTACAAGGTACTCTCCCAAATTTTATGCTGTCGACTAACACCAATTGCAAGAGAGTTCGTGGGGCAGTACCAGGCGGGATTTATGGGTGAACGCTCTACCACAGACCAGGTGTTCGCCATACGTCAGGTATTGCAGAAATGCCACGAATACAACGTGCCCACACATCATCTATTTATCGACTTCAAAACCGCATATGATACAATCGATCGGGACCAGCTATGGCAGCTAATGCACGAAAACGGATTTCCGGATAAACTGATACGGTTGATCAAGGCGACGATGGATCGGGTGATGTGCGTAGTTCGAGTTTCAGGGCATTCTCGAGTCCCTTCGAAACGCGTAGAGGGTTACGGCAAGGTGATGGTCTTTCGTGTCTGCTATTCAACATCGCTTTGGAGGGAGTAATACGAAGGGCAGGGATTGACACGAGTGGTACGATTTTCACGAAGTCCGTCCAGTTATTTGGTTTCACCGACGACATTGATATCATTGCACGTAACTTTGAGAGGATGGAGGAAGCCTACATCAGACTGAAAAGCGAAGCTAAACGGATTGGACTAGTCATCAACACGTCGAAGACGAAGTATATGATAGGAAGAGGCTCAAGAGAGGTCAATGTGAGCCACCCACCACGAGTTTGTATCGGTGGTGACGAAATCGAGGTGGTTGAAGAATTCGTGTACTTGGGCTCACTGGTGACCGCCGATAACGATACCAGCAGAGAAATTCGGAGACGCATAGTGGCTGGAAATCGTACGTACTTTGGACTCCGCAAGACGCTCCGATCGAATAGAGTTCGCCGCCGTACCAAACTGACTATCTACAAAACGCTAATTAGACCGGTAGTTCTCTACGGACACGAGACCTGGACGATGCTCGTGGAGGACCAACGCGCACTGGGAGTTTTCGAAAGGAAAGTGCTGCGTACCATCTATGGTGGGTTGCAGATGGCGGACGGTACGTGGAGGAGGCGAATGAACCACGAGTTGCATCAGCTGTTGGGAGAACCATCCATCGTTCACACCGCGAAAATCGGAAGACTGCGGTGGGCCGGGCACGTAGCCAGAATGTCGGACAGTAATCCGGTGAAAATGGTTCTCGACAACGATCCGACGGGAACAAGAAGGCGAGGTGCACAGCGGGCAAGGTGGATCGATCAGGTGGAGGACGACTTGCGGACCCTCCGCAGACTGCGTGGTTGGCGAAGTGCAGCCATGAACCGAGCTGAATGGAGAAGTCTTTTATGTGCAGCACATGCCACTGCGGCCTTAGTCTGATGATAAATAAATAAATCTACTATAGCGGCGGTGACAGAGCAGAACGAGGAGTTGGCTTAATCGTGATCGGGAAGCAGATGGAGCGTGTTATCTGGTGGAAGCCGATAAGCGGCTGCATTTGCGTGTTGAGAATGAAGGGAAAATTCTTCAACTATAGCCTAATCAGCATCTATGCCCCAACGAACGATAAGCCTGATGACGTGAAGGATGAGTTCTATGAGAGCCTTGATAAGGCCTACGGAGAGTGACCAACACACGATGTAAAGATTGTCATCGGGGATGGAAATGCGCAGATCGAAAGAGAAAGTTTATTTCGCCCTGTCATTGGTACGGAAAGCCTTCATTCCGCTACCAACGATAATGGTCTGCAATTTGTAACCTTTGCTGCTGCTAGAGGGATGCCAATAAGCAGTACCTACTTCGCACGTAAGAATATCCGCAAACACACCTGGCAACATCCGAGTGGAGACACTTGCTCACAGATAGGCCACGTGCTGGTCGACGGACGACATTTCTCGGATGTTATAGATGTAAGGTTCTTCAGAGGTCCGAACATCGACTCGGATCTGTACCTTGTAGTTGCAAAAATTTGGGCGCGACTCTCCAACGTCACGAATTCACGAAGCAACAGAACGATGCGTTTCAATATCCAACGCTTGTCAGTTGAAGGAGTTGATGAACAGTACCACCAGAAGCTGGACGAGCGGATAGATGCCACCGGATCTGGCGACGTCAACAGATTGTGGGAACATATCCACGAAGCTGTGACTACAACAGCGCAGGAAGTGTTGGGCACTGCACAGTGACGCCAACGAAATGGTTAGTTTAATGAGGAGTGCCAGCGAGTGACAGACGAGAAAAATGTTGCTAGGAGTCGAATGCTAGTGGCTCGTACCCGTTCCAACAGAGAGCGGTACAGTATAGCAAGGGCAGAAGAGAAACGAATCCACCGCAGAAAAAAAGGTAACACGAAGAGAGTGCGATAGCTGAAGCGCAGAAGAACATGGATAGAACCGATATGCGGAGGTTGTACGCAACTGTCAATGACGCGCGGCATAAGACTGCGCCAGTGACCGCTATGTGCAATGAACTAGAGAGGAATTTGCTGACAGACAAGAATATGGTGGCAGCAGGGAATCAATTTTTCTTGGATGCGCAAGTGACAAAAGAGAACCAACGACAAAGCTTTGTTTTTGTCGGAGATAATAATGACAAAGATCCGAAAGTTTTTGTCAGCAACTCTAAGAAGTCTCTAAACATAAGAAGGCTCTAAACGAGCTGAAAAACAGTTAATCGGCTGGAAAGAACGAGATCCCGGTCGAGCTTCTCGAACACGGAAGTGAGCAGCTGCATCAATCAATCCACCACATTATCCAGAAAATATGGGAGGATGAAGAACTGCCTGCAAGCTGGTTGGATGGCCTCATATGCCCAATCTATAAGAAAGGGCACAGACTAGAGTGCCAGAGTGTCATTACAGAGGGGTCACCCTTTTGAACTCGGCGTAAAAAATCCTATCGCGTATCCTGTTTAACAGTTATCCTGTTTCGTCGGCGAATACCAGGCAGGTTTTCGTGAGGGCTGATCAACGACGGATCAGATGTTTAGCCTGCGGATGATTCTTGATAAATTCCGGGAGTATAACTTGCAGACTCACCATCTGTTCATTGATTTCAAAGCAGCGTACGATTCAGTGAAAAGAAATGAGCTGTGGCAGATAATGTCCGAACATGGTTTTCCGGCGAAACTGATTAGACTGATACGTGCAACGCTGGATGGCTCGAAATCAAGTATTCGGATTGCAGACGAACTGTCAACCTCGTTTGTGACCTTAGACGGGTTGAAGCAGGGTGATGCACTTTCGAATTTATTATTTAATATTGCACTCGAAGGCGCCTTTATGAGATCTGGCATGCAGAGGAACGGCACAATCATCACACGGTCGCATATGCTCCTAGGTTTTGTGGACAACATCGACCTTATTGGAATCGATCGCAGAGCGGTAGTGGAGGCTTTTGTCCCACTGAAGAGGGAGACGATTGGATTGGCTTAACCATTAACTCTACCAAGACAAAGACATGGTGGCAGGTAGTGATAGGGGAAGACCTAGTGGTGTTGGTGCAGAGGTAGTGCTTGATGGGGATGTGTTTGAAGTTGTTGAAGAATTTGTTTATCTTGGAACGCTTGTGACATGTGACAATGACGTTTCCCGTGAAGTGAAAAGACGTATTGCTGCTGCGAATATGGCCTTTTACGGACTACGTAACCAGCTTAGGTCCCGAAACATGCAGACGGAAACGAAATTTGCTCTATACAAAACTCTGATTCTACCGGTGGCCCTTTATGGGCATGAAGCATGGACATTAAAAGAGGCGGACCGGAGAGCTTTCAAGTTTTTCGAGCAAAAAGTGCTGCGTACAATACTCGGAGGGAAACTAGAAAATGGTGTGTGGCGCAAACACATGAATCATGAGCTGGGGACCCTGAACGTTCGGGCAAACTGGAGAAACATCGCCCAAGATCGACGATTATGGAGCTCTACAATACGCCAGGCATAGGTGTATCGACGTTGTACCCGAGGAGCACACATGTCACAAATGAGTTAAAGTGACTCATTTATGACTAAATCTGGTCATAATCAAGTTGCTGCATCAAAAGTGACTGAATTGTGCTGCTAGGGTAGCCAACCAGGTATCCAGGTAGGTAACAACCTCGGTGACTGTTGTTTCAGGTGCAAGTTTCAACCATCTTTTATATCCCAAATTAATCAAATCTACGACAAAGTGCCGAAATTCGCTGCATTGATCAGAAGAAAACATCGGCGAATACAAACCGTTTAAAACAGTTACGCCCCTACGATCCTAAGCGCGAGAATGTGACGACAGTCGCCTTTCCACATCTCGATATTGAAGGGAGGGACCATAGAGATAAGGAGAGATAGAGTAATGTAAGGAAAACAAATGGGTACTAGATCGAAAAAAGCTTGTTGCTGTGAAAAACGACAACGAAACAAATGTCATCTCTTGTTTTTGATGTGTTTGTTATTGTCCAAAGAGGGTCTAGTAGCCCAGATATTTGAACATATCGACATAGGGAGAGAAAATCCTGAACAAAATATGAGCCGAACATATCGAGATAGGGAGGCTATTGAGATGTAGAAAGCCTAAATCTATGTTATACATTAAGGTCACTCCTGACGGAATCCAAGTTTCAAAGTGCTCGCGTTCTCGGTGGCACACCACTCGATACGGAGGCGGTGCACAACTGTCATTTTTGTTGATTCTGCTTTGCTGCGTCGCAGCTTGCGTGAAATAATGAAAATGACAGTTGTGCGTTGCATCCGTACCGAGTGGTGTGCCCCCGAAAATGCGAGCACTTTAAAACTTGGATTCCGTCAGGAGTGACCTTAAAGGGACCAATAGAAATATCGACATAGGGAGAGATTTCGAGATATGTAGAATGTAGTTTAAGTAGAATAAATTTGATTAAAAAAGTATAATATGTTTCCATTGTTTCAGGTAAATTAAGCAGGCTTGGATGATGGAGATATCTTCTCAAAGAAATTACAGCTGCTGAGGCTCGGTTGAGTTTACAATCGCCAAGCTAGGAAAAGAGACATCAAATTGTATCATGATAATAAGATAGGTGGCGGTGGCTCCGAGCATCTACAAAGAAAAACAACCAGAAATGTCATAATTAATAATATGCTGTAAGTATTATATAAACGTGATTTCACAGACCGTGTATAGAAGTGATCCATTGTAGGCAAACAACCCGCACGTTATTATTGGTTTGTAATGTAGTAGTTGCTGAGAAAAAATCATTAGCTGTGGATGAAAGCAATATGGTAAATTTAAATGAAACATTGTAAGTGAGGAAAATACATTTTAATTTCATTTAAATACGAAAACGTAGGGGAAGGGGGGGCAATATGCCCTAGCTAAGCAAACACTGCTTTATTGTCTTATTTGTTACGCTATTCATGGGTATTTTTACATTATGCATCAGTTAAACAAGAAAGCTAGTTGATGTAATTCAAAAATTGTCAAAAAATCTCAATCATATTGATAATATTCACATTCCAAAAAAGTGGTGATATTCTGTTGCCGGAAAACTCATGAGGCAAAACGCCTTTTAGCTGGCAGCTCCTAGGGAACAAAGCACCACGCGTCGGCGAATCAGCATTCTAGTATGGATAGTCCGTGGAGACGCAAGTACTTTGTAGGTTATTGCCACTAGGGCGTTTTGCCTCGCCAAAATGTTAGATGTTTCTTCAAAATGTGGAAATTTTCGGTTTTTCCGACCTTCCCATGCACTATTCTGAAACTTTCTTCGCCTATCCTACATAATTTTAGATCTAGTTTTGTTACGGACATCTTAATGACGGTAAATATGAGGGAAACCACAAAAGGCGTTTTGCATCGGGGGGGCGTTTTGGGGCCTCTTCCCCTACTATGTTTACTTTGTTTTCAAAATCTACTCAGTCCATGCACCACGCAGGATGTGGATTACTCACTTCATTGACTACGGTTCTAGATGTGTGGCAGAAGTTTATGGCCTTGTGGACGATTATTCCGGTGCGTTGACTCTGTAGAAAATGGCGAACATAATATTACTGAATGAATATATCACAAGATATGAAGTCATATGAATTATTTACCTCGTCAGATATTTTACTGGCAGTGACGATGAAAAGTAGTACAAATGATAGATAATACATATACCAGATGAAGTTTATGGCTCCCATGAAGAGCTGATCATTGCGGTAGATGAAGGCCCGGAACAAGTAGAAAGAGCAACCCACTCCGATAACAAAAGTGATGCCTACGCAACATAACATCTGGAATATAGATTTATTATTAATCAGGACAAATGGGTCATATGTGCCCAGCAATAATTTATTTTAAAGCTTAAGCCAGGATCATGCAAGACAACTAGGCGAAAGACAGTAGCAGTAAGAAGCTTTTAGCTGGTGTTGCTACATCAGTTTTAACATATAGGGGCCCAGCTCAGTTGGAAGAAAACGTAGGTGAGTCTTTCGTCAGCTCCTTCTTCATCAAATGTATGGACCGGTATTCGGACCGGAAAGTCTGCATATCGTATCGAATGACAGCCTCCCGCAGAATGGTAGTACGAAGCAATTTCTTCTCCCTCGAGAATATCCACAAGGCCACACGAAGATCACCTGATCAAGAAACAGAAAACCAAATCGACCACGTTCTAGTCGGCAGTAAATCCTTCTCCGATATCACGAACGTCACCACCTACCACAGAGCGAATATTGAATCCGACTACTACCTCGTTGCAGTATGCCTGAGCTCAAAACTCTCGACGTTGTACAACACGCGGCGAAGTCGTTCGCTGTGGATAAGTATTGGGCGGCTCCAAGACGGTAGACACACCTTTTCTTGAAGATGGCGGGAGAGATATTTGATCCGCCTTGGAAGCACCGCAACCACTGCACTATCCAAGTAACAATTTCCATGCTTGTTAGATTTATTTAATTCTTATAGCGGATTTATGACAGCAGTCACCATGGCTAGTTGCTCAGATTTATTGGCGATCTTATTGCTATCAATAAACCTCTAATAAATCTGCTCGAAAAGCTTCAAACGGCAAATGCCGACTGGTCTTGTAAGCAGCTCTACGGTTGTTACGAAGAGCATAATAAGTCCAATTTTCAAAGCTTGATCAAAGCCATTAATTTGGGTCGTAATGTGGTCAGCTTGAGCTTGAGCTTGAGCTTGATTGACTGCTCGTAGTTGCTACTCCATTATGACCAGATCAGCTGTTCTTGCACAGGGAACCAACAGATGTTTGCTTGGGACTAGCACACATCTTCAATGTACAAGTACTGGTGATCTCATTTGTAAGGTCATACTGGCGCCTGCCACGTCAGAATGCAAGTCAATGTAGGGAAGGGGGAGGAAATGATGATGCAATCACTCGCCCACTGCAAGCCGAATATACCTCTGCACTTGCCACGAGTTCATGCGGAATTTGTTGGAATTTCTGGGTTAGGTTGAAGAGGCAGAGGTCCGTCTTGGTTAACGAGCTGCCAATGTGATAGATAGGAGAAGGTAACTGATGGAAATTCTAATTGGATGTAGGAAACGAGCTTCATAAGTTCATTTCCAATTCTAGCAGATTACTGTTAGAATACTCAAGTTGAAGGTATAGGAATAGTAATGGAAACGGTATGGAAGTCCATTTTCAGTTCTAGCGATTGCTAGAACATGAGAAAATAAAGAGAAAGATACAAAGTAGGAGAATGGAACGGACCTGGGATTGAACCCATGACCTCCTGCGTATGAGGCAGAAGCAGTAGCCATATGACTACCAAGCCCGCTTCGAAACAAGAGAGATCACGCACTGTACTGATTAATTTTATTACCGGCCGCGCAATGCAGAACACAATATTTCGTCCGACCGCGCGATCGTTCTGCTGTCCGAAGCAAGATAGATCACGCACTGAACTGATTAATTTTATTACCGGTCGCGCAATGCAGAACACAATAATTCGGCCGACCGCGCGATCGTTCTGCTGTCCGAAACATGAGAGATCACGCACTGAACTGATTAATTTTATTACCGGCCGCGCAATGCAGAACACAATAATTCGGCCGACCGCGCGATCGTTCTGCTGTCCGAAACAAGAGAGAACACGCACTGTACTGATTAATTTTATTACCGGCCGCGCAATGCAGAACACAATATTTCATACGACCACGCGATCGTTCTGCTGTCCGAAACATGAGAGATCACGCACTGAACTGATTAATTTTATTACCGGCCGCGCAATGCAGAACACAATAATTCGGCCGACCGCGCGATCGTTCTGCTGTCCGAAACATGAGAGATCACGCACTGAACTGATTAATTTTATTACCGGCCGCGCAATGCAGAACACAATATTTCGTCCGACCACTCGATCGTTCTGCTGTCCGAAACATGAGAGATCACGCACTGAACTGATTAATTTTATTACCGGCCGCGCAATGCAGAACACAATAATTCGGCCGACCGCGCGATCGTTCTGCTGTCCGAAACATGAGAGATCACGCACTGAACTGATTAATTTTATTACCGGCCGCGCAATGCAGAACACAATATTTCATCCGACCGAGCGATCGTTCTGCTGTCCGAAACAAGAGAGAACACGCACTGTACTGATTAATTTTATTACCGGCCGCGCAATGCAGAACACAATATTTCATCCGACCACTCGATCGTTCTGCTGTCCGAAACATGAGAGATCACGCACTGAACTGATTAATTTTATTACCGGCCGCGCAATGCAGAACACAATATTTCGTCCGACCACTCGATCGTTCTGCTGTCCGAAACATGAGAGATCACGCACTGAACTGATTAATTTTATTACCGGCCGCGCAATGCAGAACACAATATTTCGTCCGACCACTCGATCGTTCTGCTGTCCGAAACATGAGAGATCACGCACTGAACTCTCAAAGCCATTAATTTGGGTCGTAATGTGGTCAAGTGAATAACCCCAATAAGAATATTTACATTGCAAAGGGTTTATAACGGTGTTTAATAAGAGCAACATTTTTCTGATCGAAATCTATGATGGCCATATTGGAAATGGAGAACCATATTCAAGTCAGTGAAATTTATCACTGGAATTTATGATTAGACGGTGTTTTCGCCGCAAAAGACACGTTTTTGGTAAAAGATATAAAAAACAAACATATTTGGGTGTAATATCAATTAATTAAGTGAAGATTTACGTTACTGATGTTATAATGATTTTAAATTCTTTGCCCAAAACTATATTATTTTGCGAGCGCGTAGCGCTTAATCTTATTTTTGCACTAGCTTTCACCATGAAATCGAGCGCCCACCTCATTTCCATGAAAGTACATTGGAGAAAAAAACTTGAAAAAATATTATTTTGTAGTCATCCTCATCATGATTTTCATCAACACTTTATTGTGCTTCCAGTTGAAAACCGAAGTGAGCTCTCGCGACGATTGAGTTTTTCCTTATTTCCTGATGTCGCAACTGCATCGCGACTAGTGCGCATCTATGCCACCGCCATGCGCCATGATGCGCACTAGTCGCGACGTAGTTGCGACAAAAGGAAACGGGAGAAAACTCGATTGTCGCGAGAGCTCACTTCGGTTTTCAACTGGAAGTACAATACTTTGTTATTATTTGTTTGCAAGATTTTGTTTCTCTTTTTTCAAAGCAACATTTTTGACAGCTGCCGCAGCCAAATTCCTTTTTTTTTGCGGGCGGCTTGAAACGGATTTTTATATACTCTTATAAGAGGTTTATAGTGGTAATCTAGAGAGGGCCATTTGGACATATCTTACTCTTATAGTGGTCATCAGAAGGTAATCCTGTAGTAATGGGTTTGATTGTCAGTTCTTGTAATCCGATCTTGAAATCCTTGAGGATTCAGGCCGGCAGAAAAACTACAAAGCCCTTGAGGTTGACCAAATACCAGAGAGCTGTTTAAATACGGTGGAGGCAATGATTAGAGCGCTGCACTGGGTAATGACCAAGGTTTAGGAGGATGAGGTTCTGCCGCAGGATTGGATGTCGTGCGTGCCATCTACATAAAGGGCGATGAGCTGGATTGTATTAACAACTTTGCTGAACGCCGCCTTCAAGGTACTCTCCCAAATTTAATGCCGCCGACTAACACCAATTGCAAGAGAGTTCGTTGGTCAGTACCAGGCGGGATTTATGGGCGAACCAGGTGTTTTCCGTACGTCAGGTATTGCAGATATGCCACGAGTACAAAGTGCTCAAACATCATCACTTCAAAGCCGCTTATGATACAATCGATCGGGACCAGCTATGCCAGCCAACACAAACACGGATTTCCGGATAAACTGACACGATAATCAAGGCAACGATGGATCGGGTGATGTGAGTAGTTCGAGTTTCAGGGGAATTGTCGAGTCCCTTTGGAACGCGCAGAGGGTTACGGCAAGTTCGTCTTTTAGTCCTCTATGGTTTGCCTTGCCATGAACCTCCTTAGCAGAGCACTCAACCAACACAACTATGGCTATCATTTGAAGATTGGGGAAAGGAGTACAAACATTAACCATACACACTTAAAATAAATCGCAGATTTCTGAGAAATTTCACCGAAATCTCAACAGCAGAACTGTTCGGTAAAAATTTTACAGATTTTTTGGTGGTTTTGACAGTTGAACAAAGGAAAATACCGCAGAAAATCGGTGAAATAATCACCGAACAAATCTGCTGTTGAGATTTCGGTGAATTGAAGCAAAATTCACCGAAATCTGTGAAATGATTTAAGTGTGTACCTTCTTTATGAACGACTTGAAGCTGTTTTCGGAATCTGTGGAGAAGCTGCACCAATTTCAGCATCTTGTAACGGTATTCAGTAACGCCATCCGGATGGAGTTTGAAATCGATAAATGTCGATCCATACATCTACGCCGGAGTCACCAGGTGGATGCCGACAGTTTCCGCGTCAACGAACAGGAAGAGATTCTAAACATGGTTGAAGGCGAAACGTACAACTTCCTAGGTTTCCTGCAACTGAAGGGAATTCGCCACACGATGATCAAGAAGCAGCTGCAGGAGAAGTACTTGCATCGTGTCAACGGTATTTTGAAGAGCTTCTTATCGACCGGCATCAAAGTGAAAGCGATAAACACGTTTGCCGTGCCCTTGTTGACGTACAGTTCCGGGGTGGTGAAGTGGACCAAGACTGACTTGGAGGCGTTAGAACGAGCAGTACGAGTGGCGTTCACAGAGCATCGCATGCGCCATCCATAATCGTCCATTGTGAAAGTCACCCTACCACGTACAGTAGCAGGAAGAGACGTCAGCGATATACAGACACTATGTGTTTCCCAGAATCAGCAGTTGCGAAGATTCTTCGTGGAAAACAAGAATCGCCATGAAATCTATCACGCTGTGTGTGAAGTTGACCACGGATTCAGTGCTCTGCATCTGGCAGCTAAACTGCGACATCAAAACTATTAACGAAGATGATCGTATCGTGGAAGCAGAAAGAGTTGTATGGGATGCATCCGCATCAACTGGAGCTGGAATATATTGACAAAGTGGCGTCAAATACGTGCCTGGTGCGGGGTGAACTCTTCTCAGAAATAGAAGGATTCATGGTAGTCATCCAGGACCGGGTAATTGCGACAAGTAGAACTATCGGCACTTTATATTGCACGAGAACGTAGAGTACCGCTGCAGGAAGTGCAATTCAGTAGGAGAGACGATCGATCATATCGTGTCCGGGTGTTCAGCCTTAGCTGATTCAGCCTATCTCGGTCGTCATAACGAAGTAGCCAAGATTGTGCACCAACAGCTTGCTTTAAGGTCACTCCTGACGGAATCCAAGGTTAAAAGTGCTCGCGTTTTCGGGGGCACACCACTCGATTCAGAGGCGGCGCACAACTGTCATTTTTGTTGATATAGCTTTGCTGCGTCGCAGCATGCTTGAAATAATAAAAATGACAGTTGTGCGTTGCTTCCGTATCGAGTGGTGTGCCCCTGAAAACGCGAGCACTTTTAATCTTGGATTTCGTCAGGAGTGACCTTAAAGCACAACTTGGTTAACCAGTCCTTCGCCTACTACATACAAATATGAGCCCAAGTATGTGCCTGTCCCGGTTCTGGAAAATAGTTCCGTGAAGCTGTACTGGGATCGCGAGATCATAACGGACGTCCACATTCGTGCCAATCGGCCCGATATTGTGGTCTACGACAAAAGGATAAAGCGGGTAACCCTCATCGACATTGCTGTACCGCTAGACCATAATGTCCAAACAACATTCTCCAACAAGATAACGAAGTACCACGACTTGGCGGAGGAGTTGAAGCAGATGTGGCATCTGGAGGACGTGCGTATAATTCCGGTTGTTATCTCGTCCCGAAATCTCTTCTGAGATCCTTAGGAGAGCTGGAACTATCTCTCCATAGTGTCCAAAAGACAGTGGTTCTTGGAACTTGCAGCATCGTAAGAAGATTCCTGAACCACAACAAGTAATACATCCGGTTCAAACGTTTATTATAGGATGTTAAGTTAACCAGCGAATGAGATACATAGAGCCTAATCCCCTTTGGCATTCGAATTGCCCGGGGTAGGTGAAAATTCTCAGCACGCTTGCTGAGGAAGTGCCAAAACTCTAATTCTCTTCAGCTCCTTAATTTGTAGTTCATGGAATGTAAGTTTCACGATTGGATAGTTGATTTTTTATGGTAATCAAGCCAGTTTTCATATTCCTTTCCGACGTTACATCAAACCATTTTGAATTACTGATTTCGATTAATATGAAGAATTGAAGATTCTCCAACCTTCCTTACCTGCGTAGAAAAGAAACTATTCACCAAATCTATCGTTTCATTAAGTTCGTCTACGATGAATCGGATGTTTTCCAAGCTTTTAAGTTGCTGATCTTCATTGATTTTGGATGCAGTTGCGACTTCTCTGACTAATTTGCACGGCGGGAATTTATTACTAAAATAGAAGCAGTTGAAGATGAGTTTGAAACTAAACAGCATTCAAATCACCTGATTGTCGTATTCATAAGTTTCCATCGCTCGAGAAGAACATACGATATTGATGAGGCATAAACACAGGATAAAGAGTAGTGCCACGTAAAGTATATCAACTCGAATACGTATTCAACATCTACTTCCAATGGATATACTGTGTACAGCATCAAAGAATAGAAAGATCCGACGATGGCACATGTGGTTGATATGAGAACGAAACGGTTTTCTTTTCGGTGTTGTGACGGACAATTTAGCATCTTGAACTAATAAGAAAATCAGGTTTAACGTAAGAGATTTTATCAACAACATTTCTACCTTACTATCCATCACATCAAACTTTTTGAAAATTTTCCAAATCTGTGCACTAAACATCCGACTGGTGACTGTACCACCAATTGGTTGAATGTAATATGAAACAATCATTATCACTCCGCTATGTTTCATGACCATTGACTCCGGATCGTTATCCAATTCAATTGGCATGCAATGCCAAATCGCTCGAATGATGAACAACGCTGTTAAAAGAAGATGTGCGCTGTTGGCCCAGTGCTTCCATGCTGGCAAATTCTTCTCCATAAATAGTGGAATCAATCCCAAGCACTTGCACACTACTTCACAGGGATGTACTGCTTGCCGAATGCTTTCCAAAGCTTCCCCACCGGCCATTGCACAAACCCGTCCCAGCACCGACCGTGTTGAAGTCGAACTGAATCGTTGCAGATAGTTATTGGACGGCGACGGTAGTCCTTCCGTTTGAATCGTCGAATTCATCACTCCCACTAGAATAAACAGATAATTAAGGTTCAAAGGTGTGGTCTGCATGCATTGGAAAAAATGTTGATGAAGTCAAACAATATAGGTACCTTGTATTACGTTACATGAAGAGCTACCATGTTTTGTTCTGCTTAATTGCTGGGTTTTTGGAAGTTTTATAATTTAAGTATGTGTACCTATTATTACGGTGTTGCAATACAACATAAGGTATTGAGCAATTTTATGAATTGGTTTATAATGTAAAATTTGCCGAAATTTTGTTAGGATGATTTCATTTCCGAAATTGTTTCCGTACTTGATGGCTGAAGTGACAATTTAAAAATAATGAATGTTTAAAGAGCAAAACTTTCATTCGTATTCATCGAAGTTCAAGTTTCATGAAATGAAACGGAGCCTTGGAGTAAACAACAGCTACCATCCTATCAACATCGTTGTGCACTTAATAATATTCATACTTTGAAAGAAAGAACCTTGCTCCAAGTCCAAAGGCTCTTCATTTTTGACATGCTTGAAGGTATTATCGACTGTCCCAGACTTTTGGTGAGGCTTCGTTTTAACGCTCCCGAATTGACGATACACAGTTCCAAACAGTGAATTGTTGAGACGTTCAGCACGCCGAGCGCAATATGGGCAGAACAATCCGCTCGATGCTTGTTGTATTTCATTTACTTAATAATGTTTATCATTTGTATAACTTGCATATTAGTAAATCAGTTTTCAATTGGCGAATTAGCATTTAAGTTTGAGTATGTACGATGTACGTATGTCGAACCCTGTGAACAAATTTTGAAAAAATCTTCGCCAAAATGTTATTCTAGGAATGAGTTAGTCTATCAAACAAATGTTCTTAGATTTTGGGATGTATTTTATTCATTTGGGCGGATTTCAAACATAACTTAACACTAGCCCCCCGACCAAGTTTGTGACCACAAATGCAAAGTTATGCTTTCACTCTGTGTTTCCTCGGAATATCCAAGAATGTTGCCACAATTTTCCAAAATGTTGAAATAGTTTATAACAACATCGCCGCAAATTACTATCCAACCCGGAAAGCAAAGGCCTCGGAAACCGGAAAGTGGATCAGGAAATGTCACCGGAAATTCACCACGTACCTGCTCTCACACTCGCACACCATCCATTGTCGTGCAGGAAACGAATTGCAGACATAGTTTTTAAGTACTTTCCTGACATATGACTTAAGTTTCACCAGCAAACGGAGTAACATCACACAAAGTTTCCTCTACTTACCACCTTCGAAACCCATAAAGAAGCTAAAATTTAACCGACAAAGAAAAATGAAACACGCACACACACACACATTTCCTTCGTTTCGTCTGCTTTTAGTTCTGGAAATATGCAGCTCCTGCGAAGCCCCAATAAATGCAAGTAGCTTGGTATACGGAGCAAAATGAAAACTACAATTCGATTATCCAAGTTCTATTTAAACTTTCACATTCCTTGGTGCGGCAGAAGTTTGTTTACTCATTCCATGTCCCACTGTCTTCTTGATCGGTCAGGGGCGAAGCGGTGAAAAACGTTTTCGCTTAACCGTGTCCTGGTGGTGGAGTTGTGTTATGCGTGCGTTCATTTCCCATACAGGGAGACGGATTTTTTTAGACAACATTCCCTATTTCTGCCCCAGCCCCAACCCTTATTACCTAAATGATTTGATTTTTCGTATATTGCTTAAAACCGAAGAATACTAGCCCAGTGCCAAACAAAACAAGTAGCAATTTGGGATATCGAGTACCTAATAAACGTTGGGGACTTGATTGAAAAGTGCTGCCCCAATAGTAAAAAAAATTCTCTTATAGTAATATTTCAAAATTACAAATCCGCTAATCAATAGTATCCCACCCAGGTAACATCAGACGTATGCCTATGTCGTCGGGCATCACTTTAGATGGCGATTAAATTTTCATTTCCGTAAAAGTATTTCGAGTGCAGAGCACTCTTTGCAGGGATGATTCCACTAGCACCCAAGTTCAGCGTACTTAACCGCCTAGCACAGAAACTTGAATGAACATAGTGAGAAGCAATTAAAAATATCATGGGCAGTGATAAAACTCGTTGGAAGCTTGTTGAGTGGACTGTATATACCAGTCTAGCAGACAGGTTCACACTATTTCGCTTAATTTTACTGCTTTAACTGTACTTTTTTGAAAAGTACTAGTGAAGTGACTGTCGGGATTATCATGCTATGTAGTAGGATGCTAGGTAACTAAATACTTTTCGTCTTGGTCTATATTCGCGACGCATAAAATCTCATTATTTTGCCAGTTTTACGGAGACTAAGGAAAGTTGAGGACAAGCCTCCCGGCACAGACAAATAGACGTAACACTCAATTCCAATTCATCTCATGTGAATTATTTTGCGCGATTCCTAGTCGACGAATAAGGGATCATGATTGGAACCTTGGAACTAGGCTTCACAGGTTGCGACAGGATAATCTACGATGAATTACATCCCCACAACATCGACATCGGAGCGCTGCAGAAGATTTGCTGGACAGGACAGAAAGTGTGGAACAGTGAGCGGCTACCTTCTACCAAAGCTGTAACACCACCAACGAGCTGGAAACCGGTTTCATAGTATGGGCAAGAAGCGCCAACGCGTGATTGAGTGGCAGCCATTCAACGCAAGGATGTGCAAGCAGAGGATAAAAGGCCGTTTCTTAGGGATGGGAAAAATCAAATTTTCGAAAAATCGAGTATGATCAAAACAAAAAATTATAGAGTGATAAAAACTCATCAGTGATTAAGAATCGTTTGAAAATCGTATCTTAATTGAAGCAACCGTTACAACACAATTAGCTGATATTAGTAAAGATTAATGTTTGAATGAAAATTCTGTGTTTATTATCGTTTGGGTACAAAATTTGAGAAGTTGTCGCCGGCGACAACTCGCCTACTGTTTTCACGTGAAAATTTTCCACATGAAAATTACAATCATTATCGTCTGATAATGATCCAGCACAACACTGTCTTCAACTATAGCATCATCAACGTTCACTGCCCACACGAAGGGAGACCCGACGACGAGAAACAAGCGTTCTAAGCACAGCTGTAGCAGATATACGATGGATGCCCACTGCGGGACGTCAAAATCGTCATCGGCAACATGAACGCTCAGGTAGGAAGGGAGAAAATGTATAGACCGGTCATCGGACCGGATAGTCTGCATACCGTATCGAACGGCCAACGATGCATAAACTTTGCAGCATCCCGCGGAATGGTGGTCCGAAGCACTTTCTTCCCCCGCAAGAATATCCACAAGGCCACATGGAAACCATCTAATCAAGTAACGGAAAACCAAATCGCCCACGTTCTAATCGACGGTAAATTCTTCTCCGACATCACGAACGTACGCATTTACCGCAGTGCGAATATAGAATCCGACAACTACCTCGTTGCAGTATGTCTGCGCTCAAAACTCTCGACGGTTTACAACACGCGTCGGAGTCGTCCGCCGCGGCTAAACATTGGGCGGCTACAAGACGGTAGACTAGGGGCCACGTGCCACAGTCCGATATGTGTAAGGACATAAACGGGAACCTCCTTACAAACGATCGTGAGGTGATCCAAAGGTGGCAGACAATAAAAGCGGTATGGTAATGAACCTGGGACCATGCTTGCAGGACATATGACTTCTGGCTCCGAATCTCTAGGAAATCCAGGAGAGGATCGGTCGGCTGGAAACAACAAAGCCCCTGGAGTTGACCAACTACCAGGAGAGCTGATCAAACACGGTGGAGAGGCACTGGCTAATTGCCAAGGTTTGGGAGGATGAGGTTCTGTCGCAGGAGTGGACGGAAAATGTCGTGTATTCCATCTTCAAAAGGGGTATAAGCTGGATTGTCCATTCCGTGCCGATAGTTCGAACGAGCCAGACGTGTGTGCTGTGTCTCATCGCGGGTGTTGTTCGGTAGTGCGAGTCTATTGTGTGGTGCCTACCTACGGATCCAAGGCGATCACTGTCGGCGAGCGAAGTAGCTGCTTCTGGCGACGCCAGTAAAGCAGGCTATTGTTTCTGCTGCTACCTACAGCAGCAGCACAGATAAGTGGCAGATTTTGTTTTATTGTTCTCCCTTTTGGAGCGGGACTGATTGAAATCAATTGAATTAGTTTTTTTTTTTTTTTCTTATTTTTTTTTTTTTCTGATTTGCTAATAGTTTTAAGTTAGTATAAGACAGAATTGTCCTTCCACCTCTCGGGGTGAGAATGGAAGCAGAGACTATGGGAGGCGGTGAGCCACCAAAAGAGGTACGCACACGGTTTTACCAGGCATCTTCGCCTGGCCCTTGGGTTGTTTACTTTCGGCAGAAAGCGAAAAGCCTAGATTTTCTCGGCATCAAACGAGACTTGACGCGTCGTTTTACGAAGCTTGAATTCAATCAAATCAACAGAAACAAGCTACGCATCACCGCACCTACATACCAGGTGGCGAATGAAATTGCTGGCGACAGGGCGTACAACATTGAATATTTAGTTTATGTCCCCTCGCGGGAGGTCGAAATAGAAGGTGTGATCAACGCAGCGAGCTTAACTTGCAAGGATGTGCTTGCAGGGAAAGGTCGCTTAAAGAATGCCCTGCAATCTACCGTGGATATCCTGGACTGCAAGGAATTGCATTCAGCAACCACAGTAGATGGTAAAAAGGTATATGCTAAGTCAGGCTCGCTTCGGGTGACGTTCGCCGGTTCGATGCTCCCAAAATATGTAGATATCGAGAATATGTTGTTTCCGGTGCGTTTGTTTGTACCAAGGGTATTTAATTGTACCAACTGCAAACAATTAGGTCACACTGCCGAGTTTTGTGACAACAAACCACTTTGTGGTAAATGTTTCCAAAGACATCGGGAGGATACCTGCCAGCAACAAGCCACAAAATGTGCTTATTGTGGTTTGGATCCTGCCCATGGTTTGCAAGATTGCCCGGTGTACAAACGACGCACCCAAAAAGTGAAGCGCTCGTTGGTACAGCGCTCCAAGCAGTCTTATGCGGAAATGGTTAAAGCGCAAGACACATCCGCCACTGCCACCGCAAAGACTGCTTTTCAGCTGCCGTTCAAGTAAGTGACTATTATGATTCCATCTCCATTGATGAATCGGACTCTGACGCAGCCGACATGGATGATTCTTCGGAGGTACACGCGCCCGAAAGAGGAAGCAACCGTCTTCCCCGGGATCGCGCCGAAAGAAAACAAAAGTCATCCATAAAGGCTTGGCAAAATCTGAAGGTAATGGGGATTACTTAAAATCCCGAAGCAACCAGTCTTCACTGCAGATCCCTGCTGCTCTAAGACATTCCGCCATTGCCTAAAACCGATGTTCCTAAGAAACATCCGGCTAGGATTATCAATGAAAAGGAAAATGCTACTCGCACTTCCGAAAAGAGAATCTCGTCCAAGCGAGGATTGATATCCTTTAAGGACCTCGTGGACCGCTTTTTGAATCTTTCAATATTCCGGATTCATTGAGGCCAATCATTGACCTCTTTATTCCAACAGTAGAAAGTTATCTGAAGCAATTGACTGTTTCATGGCCCTTCTTGCAGAAATTGTATCTTTCGATGGATAATACGGCCATACAAGATACAATCACTGTGCTGCAGTGGAACTGTCATAGTCTAAAAATAAATTGGACGTGTTCAAGTTTTTGATTCGCAATTCCGATTGTGATGTATTTGCTCTCTGTGAAATATGGCTTTCTTCTGAAGATGAAATCAACTTCCACGATTTTAACATTATTCGCCAAGATCAGGATGATCATTATGGTGGCGTTCTTTTGGGGATCAAAAATGCTACTCCTTCTACAGAATTCCCATTCCGACTGTTCCCGGCTTAGAAATCGTCGCTTGCCAAGTAAATGTGAAGAATAAAGATCTTTGCATAGCTTCAGTGTACATTCCTCCAAATGCCTCTATTAATCGTCGACATTTTTGGAGCGCAGTCTCCCTTCTATCATCTCCAGTATTGATATTGGGTGATATGAACGCACATGGTATTGGATGGGGCGAAACGTATGACGATTATAGAGCGCCTATTTTCTATGATTTGTGTGACGATTTCAATTTGAATATTTTGAACACTGGTGAAGTAACTCGAATAGGACCAAATGGTCAACAAAGCCGTATTGATCTGTCTTTATGTTCTAATTCACTATCGTTAGATTGCACGTGGAAGGTTATCCAAGATCCCCACGGTAGTGACCATATGCCGATAGCCACCACCATTAAAAGTGGCTATCAAGAATCTGAGCCAGTTAATGTTCCTTTCGATCTCACGAAGAACATTGACTGGCAAAAATTTGCATCGGCGGTAAAAATTGGTATTGAATCAACTGATATTCTTCCGCCACTGGATGAGTATCGATTCCTTACCGAATTGATTCATAAAAGCGCACTGGAAGCTCAGAAACGACGCGTTCCAAGTACATCTGTCATAAGAAGACCAGCCACTCCTGGATGGGATGATGAATGTACTAAGTTGTATTCTGAGAAATCTGATGCCTTCAAGGCCTTTCGTAAACACGGAAGGTCCGAGCTTTTGAAGAGTATTTGAGGCTTGAAAGAAAGCTCAAAAATCTTCTCAAGGCAAAAAACGTAGCTACTGGCGACGTTTTGTCGAGGACTATCACGAGAAACCTCAATGACAACACTTTGGAAAACGGCCCGCAACATGCGGAACCGCATTTCCACCAATGAGAGTGAAGAATACTCCAATCGATGGATATTCAACTTCGCAAAAAGGTCTGTCCAGATTCCGTACCAGCAGAACCGCTATTTCGAGAATCAGTCACTGATCCCGGTTCTTTGGGTGGACCATTCACAATGCTGGAACTTTCTATGTCTCTTCTTTCATCGAATAACTCTGCTCTGGGATGCGATAACATCAAATTCAATCTTCTTAAAAACCTCCCAGATATCGCAAAAGACGATTACTTGACCTGTACAACTGTTTCATGGAGTACAACATTGTGCCACCTGAATGGCGACAGGTCAAAGTAATAGCTATTCAAAAGCCTGGGAAACCAGCGTCTAATCACAATTCATACCGACCGATTGCCATGCTATCATGCATGAGAAAATTATTGGAGAAAATGATCCTTTCAAGAGTTGACCATTGGGTCGAAGAAAATGCATTGCTTTCAAATACTCAGTTTGGATTTCGAAAAGGGAAAGGAACAAACGATTGTCTAGCGTTGCTCTCTTCAGATATACAACTGGCCTTTGCGCACAAGGAGCAATTGGCTTCAGTATTCTTGGATATTAAGGGCGCTTTTGATTCAGTTTCCATAGAAGTACTGTCAGACAATCTGCACAGTAGTGGATTACCCATTATTTTGAACAATTTCTTGTACAATTTGTTGTCAGAAAAACAAATGAATTTCACACTCGGCACTCTGACAACTTCCAGAAATAGCTACATGGGCCTTCCCCAAGGATCATGTTTAAGTCCCTTGCTTTATAATTTCTATGTTAAAGATATTGACAATTGTTTGGAAGGACAATGCACGCTCAGACAACTTGCAGATGATGCCGCGGTCTCTCTAAGAGGTCCATGTGCAGCTGTCTTGCAAGGGCCGTGGCAAAGTACCCTGGATAATCTGACTGTTTGGGCCAGACATTTGGGGATCGAGTTTTCACCGCAAAAAACTCAGTTGGTTGTGTTTACTAAGAAGCGGTACCCTGCTCAACTGAAACTAAAGCTGTTGAATGATGACATCAACCAATCTTTATCTTCTAAATACCTTGGGGTTGTGTTTGATTCTAAATGCACCTGGAGACTTCATATTGAGTATTTGACAGAGAAATGCCGGAAAAGGATCCATTTTCTACGTTCTATCTCCGGAACATGGTGGGGTGCTCACCCGGAAGACCTCATCAAACTCTATAGAACGACTATTCTCTCTGTTTTAGAGTACGGCTCCTTCTGCTTCCTCTCAGCAGCTGATTGCCACCTTATCAAATTGGAACGAATTCAATATCGTTGTTTGCGTATTGCCCTTGGCTGTATGCATTCAACGCATAACATGAGCCTGGAGGTGCTTGCTGGAGTCACTCCTTTAAAGCACCGTTACTGGGAGCTCTCATTAAGAATACTAATCAAATGTGGAACAAGTAACACACTTGTCTTACACAACTTCGATAATATGCTTGAACTGGTTCATCGGTCAAGATTCTTAAGAGTTTATCTCAACTACATATCGTCAGATCTTTGTCTTCCATGTTATACTCCCCCTCGAGTTGACTTCACCAATGACAGTTTCTCAATTGAATACGATCTGTCCATGAAACACGCTATTCAAGGAATACCAGATCATCTTCGAAATCTTTCAATTCCCTCCATTTTTTCTGAAAAATATGAACATGTCAATTGCAACAACAGATATTTCACTGATGGTTCTCGCATTAACGGATCCACTGGCTTCGGTGTTTTCAACGTAAGTTCAACCACCTTCCGAAAACTTCAGGAACCGTGTTCGGTTTATGTTGCTGAGCTGGCAGCAATTAACTTCGCTTTGGGGATAATTTCCAATCAGCCCGTAGACCATTATTTCATCTTCTCGGATAGTCTTAGTTCCATCGAGGCACTCCGGTCGATGAAACCTGTTAAGCACGCATCTTACTTTCTTACAAACATAAGAGAGCAGATGCGTGTTTTGGTCGAAAGATCATTCAAGATTACCTTTGTTTGGGTCCCTTCTCACTGCTCAATCTACGGCAATGAGAAGGCAGACTCGCTGGCAAAGGTGGGCGCACAGGAAGGTGAGGTTTATGATAGACAATTCTCGAGCAACGAGCTTTTCCCATTAGTCCGTCAGAGTACTCTTCAAAGTTGGCAAAGAAATTGGACACACAACGAACTTGGACGGTGGCTATTTTCTATAGTTCCAAAAGTTTCTGGGCGAGCGTGGTTCAGAGGTGAGGACTTAAGTCGAGGCTTCATTCGCGTGATGTCGAGACTTATGTCCAATCACTATTCACTAAACGCACATCTGTACAGAATAAACCTTGTCGATAGCAACTTATGTAGGTGCGGAGCCGGTTATGATGACATCGATCACGTAGTTTGGTTCTGCTCGGAAAACGACGTCTCCAGAGAGCAATTATTGGATACCCTAGTGGCCCGAGGTAAACAACCCTTCCAGGAGATAAGAAGTGTTTTGGGGGATCGTGATGTGGTCTATATGCAAGCCATTTATAGTTTTATTTGTTCCTCTGACATAAAAGTCTAATACATTTGTTTTTTTTTTTGCTTCAAAGTTTTTTTGTTTTGTCTCTGTCTGTCTGTCCCGTAGAGCGCCGTAGCTCTGGCCGTCCGGAAGATGCTCCCATTCGAACCATTCTTCGAGCACGACGACACACCACATCGTCCCCGACGCCAAATGACCGGATGAGCTGCTGAAATTCCTTGATTATGATGATTCCCTGATTCCCGAATCCTAATCCCCGTCCATCCTTAAACATTGTAAACCTAACCTCGAGTCACCACGAGTACGTTGGCTTATTTCCCTCTCTTACTAATTTAATAATAAGATTATGTCGATTGTACATATCTCAAAGAAACGTGGCTCCGTAAAGTGTTATACACGCCTGAGCCTACCAAATAAACGAAATTGGAAAAAAAAAAAAAAAAAGCTGGATTGTAGCAACTACCGCGCAATCACATTGCTGGACGTCGCCTACAAGGTACTCGAGTACGGTACGAGTTTGTATTGGTGGTGACGAAACCGACGTGGTTGAAGAGTTCGTGTACTTGGGCTCACTGGTGACCTCCGATAACGATACCTGCGAAGAAATTTGAAGACGCATCACGGCATGAAATCGTACGTACTTTGAACTCCGCAAAATGTTTCGATCGAATAGAGTTCGCCGCCGTAACAAACTGACTATCTACAAAATGTTCATTAGACCAGTAGTGCTGCGTACACGAGACCTGGGTGATGCTCGTGAATGGTGGAGTGCAGATGGCGGACGGTACGTGGAGGAGGTGAATTAACAACGGCCTTTTATTCCCACCGCGAAAATCGGAAGACTGCAGTGGGCCGGGCACGTAGCCAGAATGCCGGACAGTAATTCGGTAAAAATAGTTCTCGACTGCGGAACGGATTGTGATGTAGACGGTCAACAAAATGAGGTACCGGCAAGCGAGCAATAGGAAGGGCTGTCAGTGGATAGTTGGAAGAAGATTTCCCTACGAAAGTCAATTCGTGCCAAATTTTGTTGGCTGGAGAGCCGGCACTTCTACCGAAACCGTTCACCTTTGGATCAATCCAAGATGCGACCCGTGATTCGGTGACAATTGGACAAGTTCAGCCATCATTCAGTCAATTCTGCGTGTCGCGTAACCCGTGACCAATCATACCAGTCAACCATTGTGGAGCATCGTCTCATCAATTGGTTATAGAGACCACCCCCTAAGCTTGGGTCTTCGCAGCACGACCGATCGACGAAACCGCCACTTCCAGCAGTCCTTTGGCCATACTACAACCATCCCCCTTGTGAAGTACGACATCATCCGAAGCTATTCCGACCAGGCATGGCCGTCGGCCGAACCCGCAAACTAAGCCTCCGTGCATACCAAGCTACTCATCCTACTGACATATAATTCATGGAGCCAAGACCCCTTTCCTAGCGACGTACTTAGCTGGTAGTGTAGCCTGGGCACTGTTGTCCTTCTGACATCAGCTAGAGTGAGAGGGTGCGTCCTGTGGGGTCTGCCTAGGATGTGGTGGGGTTCGACAGTGGGTTCTGTTGAACTTCTACAAAAAACTGCATGTGTCCCCAAGCAGGCCCTATCAAAGCGACCGTGTGCCGCTCAAAGCGCACTAGTCTAGTCCTTGTGTTGGGTGGGACTTTAAACAAATTTGACCCGACTGATCGAGCGTCTGTTCACCAAGGAGGTGCGGCTCCAACAGCGTCTGTTCTGGCATCCAGCGGCTGAGTATGAAATGCTATTCCCCGGAAGCTATACCTAAGATGGCAGCCCCATCCCGGTGGATAGGGAAACTTGGACCAACAACCTACTGTTCCCGAAACATCAATTTGTTCGAGAATCCGAAAGATTACGGACTGATTTTACGGCGACGACTCTTAGCGCGAAACAACGGACACGAATAGGAACATGGAACGTTTTAACCCTAGCCCAGCCGATTAAATTGGCACAACTTGCCAATGAGGCACGTCGCAAGAAGCTTGAGATCCTGGGACTGAGTGAAGTCCGTTGGCCAAACTTTGTAGAACACAGAACGCCGTCTGGACAAGTTCTGCTATACTCTGGTTTACGAGGTGAACACGCTCCCCGGCATCGCGGAGTTGGCTTCCTACTAAGCGCTCAGGCACACTCTGCGCTGCTTATGAAGTGGGAACCTATAAGTGAAAGGATAATCGTTGCCAGATTTAGATCACGGGTCCGAAACCAGGCTATAATTCAATGTTATGCGCCAACCGATGCTGCCGATCTGCAAGACAAAGAGAACTTCTACAGTCAACTCAATACCGCCGTAGATAAGATTCCGAAGGGTGATATCAAGATCTGTTTGGGCGACATCAATGCGAAGATCGGATCCGACAACTCGAACCATGAGCGCATTATGGGACGCCATGGTCTCGGAGAAATGAGCGAAAATGGAAACGGAGCCTTCTTGATGTACGGAATTAACGTAGTGCCGATATCGCGTCTGATCATCACCTCCTCATCGGCGAAATACGCCTGCAACGATGCCTGTTCTTCTTTTTATTTTTCTTCTTATTGGCATTACATCCCCACACTGGGACAGAGCCGCCTCGCAGCTTAGTGTTCATTAAGCACTTCCACAGTTATTAACTGCGAGGTTTCTAAGCCAGGTTACCATTTTTGCATTCATGAGGCGTATAGCATGATGCTAGCACGATGATACTTTTACGCCCAGGGAAGTCGAGACAATTTCCAATCCGTAAATTGCCTAGACCGGCACCGGGAATCGAACCCAGCCACCCTCAGCATGGTCTTGCCTTGTAGCCGCGCGTCTTATCGCACGGCTAAGGAGGGCCCCTCACGATGCCTGTGAAAGGCGCGAATGATCAGTTATTGACCGACTCAACTGACCAGCTGAAACGTTGGTTCGAGCACCTCGAACAACTTTTTCAAGTGCCAACCAGACTACCACCACCTCGGCATGATCTGCCTAGGATCCGACGTATAACACGCGTCAATACCGAAGCTCCATCACTGCTAGAGATGCTAGAGAACAGCCATCCAAAGCATGAAATCGAATAAAGCCCCAGGGGTCGATCGCATATCAGTCGAGATGCTCAAAGCTGACCGCATGACATCCGCTCAACTACTGCATCGTTTATTTCGTAATATCTGGGACACCGCACTTTCACTAATATTCCTTGCATTCAGTCGACCGGGAAAGTGGTCGACTGAATGCAAGGAATATTAGTGAAAGTACCCAAAACGGATGACCTGATTGTATGCGATAACTGGCGAGGCATTATGTTGCTATGCACCGTTTTCAAAGTTCTATACAAAATTATCCTAGCCCGGATTCAGGAGAAGATCGATGCGACTCTCCGGCGGCAGTAGGCCGGATTCCGTGCCGGAAAATCCTGTGTGGATCATATTGTCACGCTCCGTATCATTTTGGAGCAGGTCAACGAATTCCAAGAGTCCCTTACTTGGTATTCATTGACTACGAAAAAGCTTTAGACCGTCTCAATCACGAGAATATGTGGGGCGCCCTGAGACGCAAGGTTATTCCTGAGAAAATCATCGGCCTCATCGAGGCACAGTACGAGACCTTCTCGTGTAGAGTGCTGCACAATGGGGTCTTGCCCAACCCTATCCGTGTCGTAGCTGGTGTGAGGCAGGGATGTATTCTATCACCGTTACTGTTCCTCATCGTAATCGACGAGATTCTAGTAGGTGCGATTGACCGTGAACCAAACCGCGGGCTGCTATGGCAGCCTATAACCATGGAGCACCTGAACGACTTCTAATTGGCTGATGATGTTGCACTCCTCACTCAACTGCGCTCTGACATGCAGAGTAAGCTCAACGACCTTGCCGAGCACTCCTCTACGGCAGGTTTAGCCATCAACGTCAACAAAATCAAATCACCTGTCATAAGACGAGTTTGAACAATCCCATTGAATTCCACCACTTAATTGTATCCTGACAGATACGTATTTCGACCTCAACAGTAAGGCCGTCTTCAGTGTCTTGTACTTGACGAGTCGAGTCAAGTACAAGACACTGAAGACGGCCTTACTGTTGAGGTCGAAATACGTATCTGTCAGGATACAATTAAGTGGTGGAATTCAATGGGATTGTTCAAACTCGTCTTATGACAGGTGAAAACATTCCACTAAAAAGCTCAAAATAATTTTCTTATCAAAATCAAATCGTTGGATGTAAACACGGTGACCCCTTCCAGTTTTACAGTAGCCGGGCAACCAGTGGAGAATGTTGAAAGCTTCCAATATCTTGGTAGCCAAATGGCGTCAGACGGAGGTATCAAGATCGGCTTAGGCACACGGATCAAGAAAGCAAGGGCTTCCTTTGCGAGTTTAAGAAATATCTGGAAAAACAGGCAGATAAGTGAACGCACCAAAATACGAATTTTTAACTCTAACGTGAAATCTGTGCTGTTATACGCTAGCGAAACATGGTGTGTATCAGTGGAGAACACTCAACGGCTGCAGGTGTTCATTAACAGTAGTCTGCGGTATATAATTCGGGCCTGGTGGCCTCACAACTGGATCTCAAACAATGAGCTCCATCGTCGTTGTCACCAGAGGCCGATAGCAACAGAAATTCGGGATCCGAAGTGGGCTGGGACGGCCACACTCTACGTAGGGGCGGAAACGAAATCTGTAAACAAGCATTAGATTAGAATCCAGCGGGACATCGCAGCAGAGGCAGACCCAGAGGCTCATGGCGGTGAAGCCTCAATAAAGAAATAAAAGAAGTCGACCGAAATACAACCTGGCAACAGGTTAAAGCGATAACTGGGCAACGCTCAATATGGAAATCTTTCAAGTCGGCCCTTTGCACCACCGGTTGTGTACAGGATCCATCAGTAAAAGTAAAAGAATAGAATTGCGTAGTAAAAGTAATCAGAAGTATTTATGTTTATGTTTATTATAATATGTTTATGTTTATTATAATCTCGAATAAAACCTTAATGAATTATTGGCAGTGGCTGATTTTCTACCCACCGCTTCCTCATCCAGGCGCTATCGTATATGCCCAAATAGCCAGCAAGAGTTAACCACCAGAAATTTGTATGGCGAAAGACATCTAACGCGGGTTTTCTCAAAATTAGGATCTTTTCATGAAAAACTATTTGGCACCGGTTATGTAGGAAGGTGTCCGCTACTACGCCTACCAAATATTTTTTCGATGAAGCCGCTTAATTTTGAGAAATCGAGCTTTAGATGCCTTTCGCCATACTGATTTCAGAAAGTTAACTCCTAGTGTGCCGCTGTAAGCACGCTCAAAGCGGGCGATTCATTATTAAATTCTGCGCCGCTGTTAGAAATTAATATGAGTCATTTCCATTTAACCCACGTGCAAATTGAAGTGACTAATTATTGTTACAAAGTGACCCATATATGTGGGGTCAGTGTACATGAAGTTTAGTATTGGTTAAAATTTGTTCCGAAATTCCGTTTCATTTCGTTGAGATCCAGATTTTGGCGGCAAAATTTCTGAAATTCAACGAATCGAAACGAAATCAAAAATTCAGATTTTGCCATGCTCAAATTCCGCGGAATATCGTTTCGAATCACCTGAAACGAAATTTTTCGAAATACCGCATATCCTTACAAATCGGTTAAGATTAAGTAGGTACCCAAAAAGAAATGAGAAGGAGGTACTTACCCATGTATTTGATAGGGAATCTTGCCCCATTGCTTTCGACTGAAAAGTGGCTGGATCGGACTATGGGCTTAGAATTTTATGTTATACCAAAAAATGGGTAACTATTCATAATCACTTATCCTTATAAGATTTGCATTTGCATTCAACAAGTTGCATTCGACGAGGAAATGTGATCCATTGTTTCCTATCGAATATTGCTCTATGGGCTCAGAAGTTATGACCAAAATACATTTTTTTAAACCAAAAATTTGTGAAAAAGTGTAGGTTACTTTTTGTGCATTGACTCTTATCCGATTTTCTCGCAACAAGTTGCATTTGACGTGGAATCATGTTCTGTTTTTTTTTCCTATTGAAAATTGGCTGGATTGGGTTTTGAAGTATGGCCAAAATACATTTGTTTACATAGCGGACGCGTTAAAATTTTCACTCATTTTTTGACTCTTATTTATAAGCGATTGCTTGCAACAAATTCCATTCGACATGGTATAGTATGGTCATGGTTTTCTTTTGAAAACTGACCTGATCGGACTGTGGGCTCGGAAGTTATGGTTTATATAGAAACATTGACATTGTTTATATAGAAACGTGTTAAAAATGTCTTTCATTTCTTAGGCACTTATCCTTCACCGAAACAAGTTTCATTCGACGCATAATTTCATCCGATTATGTCCTTCCCCATTAAATATACGTATATGATTTCTCCAAAAACAAACTGTTTGTAGAAGGCACGGAGATCCATAGCATTATACAACTAACGACTCTGCTCGATGAATGATGGTGGTGAGGTTATGTCGGTGTGTGCGTAATGCGTATGTGTGTGTATGTGTGTGTGCGTGACAGCTCCGATTCGAAATATTTGCATAAATGCTTTTTTGGGGAAATTGTTGCAAACATCAATGATACAAAAATAAAAAGCATAACACAACCGAGCCAATCCTAATATGCATTACATCGGTCTAAATGTGTCTTATTACAAACGAATCATTGAATCTGATTGAAAAGGACAAGAGCGAATCGGACTGATCACAGCAGCGCCAACGGGGTTTCCAAAGACATGTACAACCGGATTCCACTCCAGTGACCATTCCGTCCGTCGGTAATGACTGCTTCGAGGTTCGAACTACTGCTGCGATTTCAATTATCGAAACGGATTGAAATTGAAGTTACAAAAAAAAAAAAAAAAAGTAATCCAGCACAATATGGAAGGGCGAAAAGCAAATTCATGTACCGGGATGAACGGAACTTAATGCGAGTCAGTGTGGCAAGAGAAACTGAAATTGGATTTCATTCAGAGCAGAGGAATATCTGCTATGCGGAATTGCGATCAGATGCAAAATTTGAATTGGAGAATTTTCAGCTACCGTGAAATGCATTGAATGTTGTCAATCGATTGAGGTCTTTGAATCGACAATATATCAAATGCAACATTCTGCGATGGTAAGCCAACGTTGCTGATTATTGTCATTTTAATACGTTCCGCACGCGAGCACTCCTCACTCATGAATTTTATTTTGCGTTTGCTTTGCCGCAATACATTATGGAAAGACCTCTGTGTTTCCTACGTACTCAGCAAAAAATGAAGGTATCTGCTCCGTTAATCATATCATACGCCTATATGATAGTGATCCAATCAGTAAATTGTCGAAATTTCTAAAATGGCCACATAGGGACACGGCAGGTATTTCCGTCCATCGTCGTATGGGCTAAAACCAACGAAAGCAACGTACATTTGCTAGAACTCAACTATAGCAGAACGTTTATCATGAGCCTATGATTTGGTACGTATGAGTTTTACAAAAAAGCGTCTCTTTTATTGGTTTTCGAGACTATGACGAACAGACGAAAATACCTGCCGTGTCCCTACTTCACAAACGCAAGAAAAGATAACTTGATTTAAAAGCCATAAATATTTCTTACACATCAATGCTAATTTTTTTTCCCCATTTAGTAGCTGCAGTTACCGTTTTTCCTGTAACATTTTTCAAATATTATCAAAAGAATCAGATTTTAAAATATTGGATTTTAATGGAAATTGAATAGTAGCCACATTATTTGCCTATCCTTCCGTTTAATGAAAATTTGCTAAAAGCAATGATCATTTTAATTGAATTTGAACAACCGAAAATGACCTATTCGCTTTTGATTCTACTTCTGTATTAAAATCTTTACACGTGCTCGCCGACTAAGCTATCAGCACTATACTTTTGCATTCATTTATCATGGAAAAGAACACTTCTAGTTTAATGCTGATAGAATTGACATCTGTAAAACACACTGGAGGCCCTCCTTAGCCTAGCGGTAAGATGCGCGGCTACAAAGCAAGACCATGTTGAGGGTGGCTGGGTTCGATTCCCAGTGCCGGTCTAGGCAATTTTCGGATTGGAAATTGTCTCGACTTCATCGTGTTAGCCTCATGATATACGAATGCAAAAATGGTAACTTGGCCTATAGAAACATCGCGGTTAATTACTCTGGAAGTGCTGAATGAACACTAAGCAGCGAGGCAGCAATGTCCCAGTGGGGGATGTAATGCCAATAATAAGAAGAAGAACACTCAATTTTAAAACTATTCTAGTGATATGATACCTCTAATCAATTCCTTCCCATCTAGTAGGGGAACGGTTCGGCACTTCATCTCATAGCTCCCATTTCTATCCCATAAAAAACAAAGCAATGAAAAGGTATTTGATTTGTTATTTATTTTTGTGATTTTTTTCAGCAGTGAGCACGCATGTTAGCAAAAAGAAGCGACAAGATTGGTGCTGTAATTCTCTGTTTTGCGATGAGATGAATATATGTTCAGTGAGTTGTGGGCTTCGTGGCCGTGCGGATAGCGACGTCAATCGTATAACCGCATGTGCTGTGGAGTGTGGGTTCGATTCTCGCCCTGGTAAGGAGAAAACTTTTCGTGATCGAAAAATTCTGCACTGGTCCACTGGGTGTTATGTGTCTTGTCCGTTGTCTCATGCTAGGTGTTAAGTGTAAGCATATGCGGTATTTCGAAAAATTTCGTTTCAGGTGGTTAGAAACGAAATTCCGCGGAATTTCGCGGAATTTTAGCATGGCGAAATCGCATTTCTTGATTTCGTTTCGTTTCGTAAAATTATAAAAAATTCGCTAGCTTCTAACGAAATTTAACGGAATTCCGCGGAATTTCGAAACAAATTTAAACATAAACCATACTTCATATTATCAAAAATTTTGGCTGCGCCGCTGAACAAAATCGTTAGGTTGTTTTTAAAACTTAAAGGTTATACATTTTTTTCTAATAACGCTTACTACATAATCCTATTCTTAGTCGACAAATACGTATGTAGTTTTCTTCTATGAAACGTCTCAAGTTTCAAATTTATATTTAGTGATATTGTTTACTATTTGTACAATATGAATGCGGAATCTATCGTGTTGCTGCTGGTCATGGGACGGCAGCTAGTCCGGGAGAGCGCGAAGTGAAAAAAAAAACTACCTCGCGTAGCAGAAATTTGTTTAACCAGTGTACAATCGATCTTGTAGATGCTGATTACGACAGCTAGTGTGGGAGAACGCGAATAAGTGATAAAACTAATTTCTGCATCGAAGAGCACAGAATTATTTAGTGCGGAATCGATTGAATTGTAGAAGCTTAATAAACGAAGCACATTGAATTATGTTGGATTGATTTGGAACACAGTTTTCGTCTTCTTGTTTTCAAAATTAGTTTACAATAAATATTTAGTCGCTTACCAAGGAACTTCACATGAATTACCTTTTCTACTAACCAACGATTCTTTTCCCGTAGTGCTCACGGAGATCCTGGGGTACATGTACCGCTGGGGGTACTTCCGCCGGGCCCAGGGGTACCTCGGACGAAATGCTTAATGGCGGATGAATTACAATTTTAATCCAAACTTATTGATAAAGCTTTGTATTTTTTTTTATTTCTAAACTTTGTTTTGTACATAATAGGGTAAAGAATGTATTTTGGACAACCCTTACGGGGCTCTTATTTTGAACCACCAAGAGAAATTTGCACTCAGTGGTCCAAAATATGAGGCGTTGAACTGGTGGTCCAAAATACCTCCCTTACCCTATGCATGGCGATCAGTAAATCATGGCCCTTTGAATCCTGTCCTCCACAACCAGTACAATGGATGAAGAGATGTGGGACAAAAGATCAAAAGGGCAAAACCTCGAATGAACAAATTTTAAAAATCTTCTATGCAATCTTCCGGGTCAAAACATAATGTTGAATAATATGCTAAGAATATGATTCTTAACTAAAATCTAGAGTCTACAGATTCGAAAGCCTCCATTTGAAAGACATGAAGACTTTTTCCCGAAAAGCTCAGTTGCTTTGTTGCAAGAGAATAGGAAGCATCCTTCTACGCTTCTCGGAAGCCTCTTTCCAAGCAGCTCGGAAGCCTCCTTTCAAGTGACCTGGAAGCATAATTTAAAGAGGTTCGAACACTTTCTTTTAAGAGGCCTGAAAGCCAAGCTGTTTTTCTAGAAATTTCCTTTTTTCTGCTTCTTTTAAAAGCCCCGAATCTTTTCAAGGCTTTTTGAACAGGCTCGACGGCCTCATTTTAAAAGGCTCGGAAGCCTACTCTAAAGAGGGTTGGAATCCTCCTTTCTAGAGGCCTGGCCTTCTTTTAAGCTTTCTTCTTCAAACTTTTTTTTTGTTCTTTTCTCCTTCTTTTAAAAGCTACAGAAGGCTCTTTTCAAAAGGCTCGGAAGGCCTCTTTCAACAGCCTTGAAGACCTCTCGAAAGCCTCAGAAGCCTCCTTTCAAGAGGCTCGGAAGCCTCCTTGCAAGAGGCTCGGAAGCCTCCTTGCAAGAGGCTCGGAAGCCTCCTTGCAAGAGGCTCGGAAGCCTCCTTGCAAGAGGCTCGGAAGCCTCCTTGCAAGAGGCTCGAAAGCCTCCTTGCAAGAGGCTCGAAAGCCTCCTTGCAAGAGGCTCGAAAGCCTCCTTGCAAGAGGCTCGAAAGCCTCCTTGCAAGAGGCTCGGAAGCCTCCTTGCAAGAGGCTCGGAAGCCTCCTCCTCCGGAAGAAGCTCGGAAGCCTCCTTGCAAGAGGCTCGGAAGCCTCCTTTCAAGAGGCTCGGAAGCCTCCTTTCAAGAGGCTCGGAAGCCTCCTTTCAAAAGGCTCGGAAGCCTCCTTGCAAGAGGCTCGGAAGCCTCGTTGCAAGATGCTCGGAAACCTCCTTGCAAGAGGCTCGGAAGCTTCCTTTCAAGAGGCTCGGAAGCCTCCTTTAAAGAGGCTCGGAAGCCTCCTTTCAAGAGGCTCGGAAGCCTCCTTTCAAGAGGCTCAGGCCTCCTTTCAAGAGGCTGGAAGCCTCCTTTCAAGAGGCTCAGAAGCCTCCTTTCAAGAGGCCTGGAAGCCTCCTTTCAAGAGGCTCAAGCCTCCTTTCAAGAGGCTGGAAGCCTCCTTTCAAGAGGCTCAGAAGCCTCCTTTCAAGAGGCTCGGAAGCCTCCTTTCAAGAGGCTCAGAGCCTCCTTTCAAGAGGCCTGGAAGCCTCCTTTCAAGAGGCTCAAGCCTCCTTTCAAGAGGCTCGGAAGCCTCCTTTCAAGAGGCTCAGAAGCCTCCTTTCAAGAGGCTCAGAAGCCTCCTTTCAAGAGGCTCAGAAGCCTCCTTTCAAGAGGCTCAAGCCTCCTTTCAAGAGGCTCAGAAGCCTCCTTTCAAGAGGCCCGGAAGCCTCCTTCAAGAGGCTCAGAAGCCTCCTTTCAAGAGGCTCGAGCCTCCTTTCAAGAGGCTCAGAAGCCTCCTTTCAAGAGGCTCAGAAGCCTCCTTTCAAGAGGCTCGGAAGCCTCCTTTCAAGAGGCTCAAAGCCTCCTTTCAAGAGGCTCGAAGCCTCCTTTCAAGAGGCTGGAAGCCTCCTTCAAGAGGCTCGAAGCCTCCTTTCAAGAGGCTGGAAGCCTCCTTTCAAGAGGCTCAGGAAGCCTCCTTTCAAGAGGCTCAGGAAGCCTCCTTTCAAGAGGCTCAAGCCTCCTTTCAAGAGGCTCAGAAGCCTCCTTTCAAGAGGCTCGGAAGCCTCCTTTCAAGAGGCTCAGAAGCCTCCTTTCAAGAGGCTCAGGAAGCCTCCTTTCAAGAGGCTCAGAGCCTCCTTTCAAGAGGCTCAGAAGCCTCCTTTCAAGAGGCTCGAAGCCTCCTTTCAAGAGGCTCAGAAGCCTCCTTTCAAGAGGCTCAGAAGCCTCCTTTCAAGAGGCTCGAAGCCTCCTTTCAAGAGGCTCAGAAGCCTCCTTTCAAGAGGCTCAGGAAGCCTCCTTTCAAGAGGCCTGGAAGCCTCCTTTCAAGAGGCTCGGAAGCCTCCTTTCAAGAGGCTCAGAAGCCTCCTTTCAAGAGGCTCAAGCCTCCTTTCAAGAGGCTCAGGAAGCCTCCTTTCAAAAGGCTCAGGAAGCCTCCTTTAAAGAGGCCTCAAGCCTCCTTTCAAGAGGCTCGGAACCCTCCTTTCAAGAGGCACGGACGCCTCCTTCCAAGAGGCCTGGAAGCAGCCTTTCAAGAGGCTCGGAAGCCTCCTTTCAAGAGGCTTGGAAGCCTCCTTTCAAGAGGCTCGGAAGCCTCCTTTCAAGAGGCTCGGAAGCCTCCTTTCAAGAGGCTCGGAAGCCTCCTTTCAAGAGGCTCGGAAGCCTCCTTTCAAGAGGCTCGGAAGCCTCCTTTCAAGAGGCTCGGAAGCCTCCTTTCAAGAGGCTCGGAAGCCTCCTTTCAAGAGGATCGGAAGCCTCCTTTCAAGAGGCTCGGAAGCCTCCTTTCAAGAGGCTCGGAAGCCTCCTTTCAAGAGGCTCAGAAGTCTCCTTTCAAGAGGCTCGGAAGCCTCCTTTCAAGAGGCTCGGAAGCCTCCTTTCAAGAGGCTCGGAAGCCTCCTTTCAAGAGGATCGGAAGCCTCCTTTTAAGAGGCTAAATTGACTGTAAGGACGTGACCAGCAGCGTTATTGGTCATGAATTGGAAACTCCGAAGCAAGTATACAATAAGAGTAACTTTTTTGTATCCCAATAATATTATTGAATTGGTGAGCTGTGCATATTCGTTGACTATTTCTTCAATATGTTAGGTACATTGAAGATTTGTGGGCATTTCTAGATCTTCGCATGAAATTTGAAAAAAAAATCCAGAATGGGTTGAAAGATCATTAAAATTGCTGAAAGTTCTTTACTTATGATTGCTTTTAGCTCACACTGACCATAACAGCTGTTCTCCTATGCCAAGGACACACAGACAATAGCTCAGTTCGTCGAGCTGATTGTATATAAGACTGAGCTGCCGCTAACCGCAAGTCGAGCTCATCTGTATATGGTAATACAGTTATTTCACTTTGAAAAAGTGAAATCCGAATTGCGTACGTGAAACCAATTTAATCAAAATTCCGCGGAAAAAAAATTAAAATTTCGTTTCGTTTCGAAAAATTTCGAATCAAATGAACCTTGATTTCGTTTCGTTTCGAAGTTTCGAAAGTGAATTCATATTTCGTTCCGTTTCGATCCGAATCAACATAGACATTTTAAATTTCGTTTCGTTTCGTTTCGTTAGGAAAAAGTGTGTTATCGCATACCCTTAGTTAAGTGTTCAGTCTGTACGACCTCTGGTCGAAGACGGTTTTCCTGTCTTTTAAAAAAAAAAACCATGTGATGACTGCAGTTTACCAAAATTGTTTGCACTACAAAAATATGGTGTTCATATTTGTCAGCCATGGTGCATAATGGCATATAGGAATGAAATTATTCCAGAATTAATGGCACCCACTTGTATTGACGATGTATTATCGATTAGAGTAACATTAGTAGATATGATCCGGAATACATTTTTCCAGAATAACTGTAATAGAAAAGGTAAAAGAAAATGTAGAATCCATCATGAATGAAGTAACAGCAGTAGAATGTATTCTACATGTTACCGCCGGAGTGGATTCAGCAACTTGCTTTCCGCATTACAATCCTGAAAACATTCTTCGAAAAGACGACTCATTGCTCGTCTACCACTTATGCTGATTACAAAGAATGGCTAAAAATTATGGATCAATCCGAATTCTTATTCAGACACATTCCGTTGGGCCAGTTCAATGACTTGGGTGAAAGAAACAGACAGCAACAAATAGCATTTATATCAAGTTTTATAAAGAAGTAAATGAAATTGAAAATCACCCGATAATTATAGTGTCAAACAACATTGAACTAAATGTTACACTATTGGCAAAGCATACTCTAACTGATTGGAAGGTGGCCAACGCCATAGTTGACAACAAAAATACCCATGCATGCCCAATTTGTGTGGATGCTGACAAACGTATTGGCCCATCGTTTTTTTGCATTCCCGGTTAAAAACGGTCGAATGGCTTATACGTCGTTTGGCCATTTCATCTCATAGGCTCGACGCAAATAAAGTACAACAGCTGTATATGAACACAGAAAGCCTTATAAAAGAAGAGTTTCCCTTTGTGCGGCGTTTACCATCATGTATCCAGACACATACCGGAGCTGATAGCAGAAATGGTGAGTTATTCATAATTTCATACAGACGTCTTTCCTATAAGTTGTTCTAAAGTATGAACCTGAAACCAGAAACTATTTTGGCATATTTCATATTTTCAATAATGAGCATCAATTTGTAATTAGCATCTAAATTAGAAAAAAAATATTTCAAGCTCTTTTTAGTGGAATGTATTCAACCGTCTAAGACGAGTTTAGTACTCTCCATTTAATTCCACTACGTTTTGTACTTGACGACTCGAAAGTCGAGTCAAGTACAAGACGCTGAAGACGACCACACAGTTGCGGTCGAAATACGTATCTGCAAAGATAACAAAACGTAGTGGAAGTAAATGGAGAGTACTAAACTCGTCTTAGACGGTTGTTCATCTAAATTAGTTCAATCAAAGTTAATTGCCTATATTCCGGGTATTAAAGCACCCGACTTGGACATTAATTTACAATGTTCTGAAAACTCAGATGTGAATACACTGGGGTCTCTTTTTACGCGGGTCGCTTTTTACGCGACTTTTTTTACGCGGATTTTGGGATTTACGCGTTTTTTTACGCGATTTTTGGGATTTACGCGGTTTTAATTTTTTACGCGATTTTTCGAAAAAGTCTTGAAATTAGTAAAAATTGTAAAAAGTTGATTTTTTATCGATTCGTTTTTTACGCGGATTTCGGATTTTACGATCCTTTTCAAGGGAAAACACTTAGAATATTTCAAGACAAAATTTTCAAAACGACTTATCTGCTTTTGTAAACAAAGATTCGATTTGACGAATCTGATAGCTCTCCCACGCAAACGAACACCATCAACAGGTAGCGGAAACCTTCACTTACCTATTGATGGTGTTGGTTTGCGTGGGAGAGCTATCAGATTCGTCAAATCGTCGTTTGAATCTTTGTTTACAAAAGCAGATAAGTCGTTTTGAAAATTTTGTCTTGATTTAATGGAGGTACGATGCTGGGTAATTAGAGCGAAGGCCGTCAGTCCCGAAGATCATTTGGCCACTGCCGTTAGGCAGAATGAGAAGTGAGAATGGAGAGTGAGAAGTGAGAAACGAGAAGAAAGGTGTAACATGTGAGATGTGAAAAGTGAGTAGCAAGAAGAGGGAAGTAAGAAGTAAGAAGCTAGAAGTGTGAAGTGAGAAGCGAGAAGTGAGAAGCGAGAAATGAGGAAGTGAGAAGTGAGAAGTAATAAGTGAGAAGCGAGAAGTGAATAGTGAGAAGTGAGATGTGAGAGGTGACAAGTGAGAAATAATTTGTGAGATGTGAGAAGTGACAAGTGAGAAATGAGAAATAATTTGTGAGAAGTGAGAAGCAAGAAGGGAGAAGTGAGAGAGCGAGAAGTGAGAAATAAGAAGGAAGAAATGAGAAGTGACAAGTGAGAGCCGAGAAGTGAATAGTGAAAAGTGAGAGCCGAGAAGTGAATAGTGAGAAGTGAGAAATGAGATAAACATGTGAGATGTGAGAAGGGAAAACTGAGAAGCGAGAAGCGGTAAGTAAAAAGAGGAAAGTGATAAGTGAGAAGTGACAAATGAGAAATTAGATACGATAAGTGACATTTAAGATAGAAAAAGTGAGAAGCGAGGAGAGAGAAGTAGGAAGTACGTAGTGAAAAATGAGAAGTTTGAAGTAAGTAGTGTAAAGTGAGAAGTGAGATTTGGGAGGAGTAAAGTAAGGAATGATAAGCGAGTAGTGAGAAGTAAAAGGTGAGCAGTGGAAAGTGATTTTTGAAAAGTGAAAAGTGAGAAGTAAATAGTGAGATGTGGGAAATCAGAATTGAGAAAGGAGAAGTGAGAAGTAATAGACAGAAAGAAGTGGGAAGGCAGAAATGAGAAATTAGAAGTGAAAGAAAGTGAGAGAAGTGAAAAGTGAGATACAGGAAGTCAGAAGTGAGAGACGAGAAGTGAATAGTGTGAAATGAGAAATGAGATTAATATGTAAGATTTGAAAAATGAGAAGTGATAAGTGAGAGCCGAGACATGAGGAGCTATAAGTGATAAGTGAGATTTAGAAATGAGAAATTCGATACGAGACGTGAGGTGTACGATGTGAGAAGCGAGAAGCGAGAAACGAGAAGTGATAAGTGAGATCCAAGAAATGGGTTGGAAGCGACAAATGAGAAGTGAAATTTAAAAGTGAGAAATTCAATACGAGAAGTGAGATGTAAGATGTGAGAAGTGAGAAACGAGAAGTGAGAGCCGAGAAATAGGTTGTAGGCGACAAATGAGAAGTGAGAAATTCAATACGAGAAGTAAGATGTGAGAAGTGAGAAGCGAGAAGTGAGAAGTAAGAAGCCAGAATTGAATGGAGAGAACTGGGTTGTGAGAAGTGAGATGGGAGAAGTGAGGAGCGAGAAATGCAAAGTGAGAGGTGAGAAGTGAGAAATGAGATAAAGATGTGATATGTGAAAAGTGAGAAGGTATAAGTGAGAGCCGGGAAATGAGAAGCTACAAGTGAGATTTAGAAGTGAGAAGAGAGACATTTGATACGAGAAGTGAAATGTAAGATGTGAGAGGTGAAAAACGAGAAGTGATGAGTGGTTGCCGAGAAGTGAATGGAGAGAAGTGAGTTGTGAGAAGTGAGTTATGAGAAGTGAAGAGTGAGAAATAAAAAGCAATTTGTAAGATGTGAGAAGTTAGAAGTCAGAAGTGAGAGGTGAGAAGCAAAAAGTTGAGAAGTGAGAAGTGAAAATCGAGAAGTGAGTAGTGAAAGGCGAGAAATGAAAAGTGAGAAGTGAGATGTAAAATGTGAAAAAATGAAGGATGAAGATGGGAGATGTAAAAAGTCAGAAGGGAGAAGTGTACCACGCGAATTTGACGTCTCACGTTTCATTGCTTGGATTGCAATCGTGGCGTCATGCTCGTTTAGCTGCACTAGTTGAGAGCTCGTTTGGCTACCCTCGTCTTCGCCTCAGCTCGTCTATAGAACCTATAGTGTCTACAATCTAGACTTTCCGATATGGGTACAATATTTAGACCACTACCCGGGATGTGGGTGGTCGTCGAGTAACTTGATAATAAGGTTAAAATACTTCAGATTTCCATTTACTTCCGCTATATTCACTTATGTATCATCAGATACGTATTTCGTTTTCTACTTGAAAACTTCTTCAGTGTTTTGTTATCGACTGAAGAAGTTTTCAAGTAGAAAACGAAATACGTATCTGATGATACATAAGTGAATATAGCGGAAGTAAATGGAAATTTGAAGTATTTTAACCTTGTAACATTTTCCCCTAAGACGCTCAATATTAATTATTTCAACTTGATAGTGTTATTGAGTTCGCAAGCGAAAGGCAGAACATCATTAATGAACTGAAACAGAAGCTGCTGGTGTTCGAGTCGTAAGACAAGAACAAGACGCTTTTATCAGCCACCCGGGAGAAGCGAGAAGGCCGACAAAGGTGCCACAACTGAGGCCTTCTCCTTCCTTGGAACATCGACTACGGCAGAAGAGGCGATTGATTTCGCCCTGACGGCCAACGAGGAAAATATTGCGCCTAACCAAAAACGGCTCAGGCAGCAAAACCGGCGAAGGTGCTCACAGCAAAGCCAAGCAGTAGGTGACAGTAGGCCAAACGTCGTCTTGACGGAGCAAATGGGGATGTAGTGATGCCCTTCAGAGAGCAGTGCGGTACACGCAGCTAGCCTACCCTAGTTAATGGAGCGAGGGATGTTGAAATCGGCTGGTCAGTAAGCCCAATAAGCAAACTGGACTGGTACTATTGGTGCTTAGAGTCGGGACATAAGTCCTACGACTTTAAGGGCCCAGACCGTAGCAGCCTGCGTCGTCATTGTGGTTGGGAAGGGCACAAGGCGTAGGAATGCGATAAGTTACCAAAGTGTCCATCTGCGCCAGCAAAAAGCAAGCATGTAATCACGTTATGGGTGGACCTCCGTGTCCCATCGGAGAGGAAAACATGAAGAAGCCACGCAAGCAACACAGTTGAATCTTAACCACTGTGCATCTGTCCAGCAGCTGCTGTGGCAGTCGGTCTCGGAGTCGAGGACCGATGTCGCTCCTCCTGTCCGACCCGTACAACGTCTCTGACTTGGGTCGTTATTTACGTGACTGTTTTCACTCTGAATTAATTCCATGTACCACAAAGAGCAAGCAATTTATTTGAAACAGGTCGACAGACCTTTGTTTACGCGTGTAGATCGAAAGGCCTTACTTCAGGAATTTCTTGGATGGCCAAGAAGTTATTCTTCATACACATTCTAATCTATATAGCACAAGGAGCATGCACCATATTTGAAACAGGTCGATAGACCTTTGGTTACGCGTGAAAATAGCCAAAAACGGATTTTTTTATAAAAAGTATTTTTTTACGCGATTTTCGGGATTCACGCGGATTTTTTCAAAAGTTTTTTTACGCGGTTTTTAAAAAAGGTTCGGAAATACGTGAAAACTACAAAAAAACGATTTTTATTGTAGGCGGTTTTAATTTACGCGGAACGTATCCTCCGCGTAAAAACCGACTCCAGTGTATGTACATTATGTACATTAAGATTATGATCTGGTCAATGTATTGGAGGAAACCGATTTCCTTTCGATGGGACTCGAACCCACGACCCTCAGTAGTTGTAAATCTAAATTAGTTAATGATCTTAATTAAATTAGTTAATGATCGCTACAATAGACGCATTTTTTTATTCTCCTTAATTTGACTTTAAATCACTCACATATTTTGGAACGTATACTAGCATGGATTTCGTTAATACAGTATGACTCATAAAATATCCAAACATTTTTACAGATCATATTTGTGTACATTTTAAAGTTGTTTTTACTAAGCTAATTCTTCAGTTAGCCTTGCGAGCAAAAGCGTAGTATAAATATTCCAGAGTTCGATGTTGGTCCGCTCTAGGATGTTTTTGAGTGGGAAACAGTGAAAAAAAAAACATTTGTTTCTAGTAAATGTATTCATATCTCTTAACTTGTTACCGTCGTGCGGGGCTTCTTTTGACAAATCAGGGGCTAGTTTGGACATTTAAAAACAAGAATTATAACGAAAAATACTATAAAATTGTCATTATCACCAATCGGGTGTCTTGTTGATAGTTGGACGGTAACTTTCTGTTTCAAATTTGGTATTTTTCCGTTTATTTTCTTCAAAAAAAATTAAAAATCCAATGCAGCCCCTGGAATTAAAAGAAGCCCCACACGACGGTACTGTGATTTTTAGATTCTTGCATTTTTGATGCATTACATGAAAAAAATCATAAGGGTTGTGTACAAGACACGACCGCCCGACGTAAACTACGTAAAACAGTTTCGTGAAAAGAAGAATCTAGTGCCAGTGCAAGAATACATATTTCAGCAGCTCTCTACAATACGCGCTCGTTATTCTGCTACGAACGGCAAAGTAGTTCTGCTACGACGTCGTACTTTGAACAAATTCGTCTTGCCTCAATCTTCCTATGTTTAAAATGGTGTCCATGAGAAGAATCGATTAATTCCCAATAATGCATATTTCGAATCACTAACGACCACACGACCCACGCCATAGGCTGGAATAACAAAACCAAATAAGAATCTTGAAAGAATCAAACTTGACTGCCACTGAAGCCATCCATGCGAATACATATTTGTAGCATCTCCCTCCGACGCGCGCTCGTGATTCTGCTACGGACGCCAGGCAACTTTTTTGCGGATAATTTGCACTTTAAAAAAAGTTCGCCTCGCCTCAATCTTCCTTTGTACAGAATAGAAGCCCTGAAAAGAACCGATTTTTCCAATATCCCATATGTATTTGGAATTAAATTTGCTCAGCAACTCCGCCGATGCTTAGAGATGTCGTAAAATCTCGATTAATCGATTAGTAACTAATCGATTACTCTCGATTCTTGACGATTATTGAATCGATTCATCGTTGAGTAGTAATCGAATCAAAATTAATCGATTATCATAACGATGAATCGATTAATTGAAGTAATCGAAATCTAATAGTATTGAATCGATTAATCGTTGGGAAGTAATCGATTAAAAATTAATCGATTATCACAACAAATAATCGATTAATCGAAGTAATCGATTAATCGAAGTAATCGATTAATTTGCGGCATCTCTACCGATGCTGGGACCGCTCTCCGCGATATTTCAAATGAAACGCCGCGCGCGCGAAGAAAGCAGTTTTCTTATAATCAATAAAGATGGCCCATTAGTCCCGCCTCTTCGTTGTCCGGTATGACTGCAAATATTGTGTACCCGTCACACACTTACTAAAGGGGCGTGACTACAGATTTAACTTTATTTATTACAAGAAAGCAGCTCTTCCGTGCGCGCGAGCCATTTCGTTCGAGATCGTAGTCCCACCATCGGCTTCGGCTGCTACCAGAAATTTCATTCTCATCGATGGTGTGGTTCATGCGGTCGTTCGCGCTCAGATTTAATTTTCTTGTCTGAAGTACTAATGATTGGCTACCATCAGAGAAAGTAGCTCTTAAAACACAACTTGAGGCGAGATGAATTTTGTTCAAAGTAAAACTTAATTGCTTGGTGATGGCAGAATCACAAGCGCGCGTTATAAAAAGACGCTGCCGATAATTATTCGCATGGATAGCAGTAACAGTCAAGTGAAATTTCCCATCAAGATTGTAGTTCTAGTAGGTAGCCTGCTACTTGTTTAAGGTTTTATTTCCATCCATGCGAATACATATTTGCAGCTTCTCCTTCTGACGCGCGCTCGGACCGGCAGTAATGCTATGATTCCGCTACCGATACCAAACAATTATGCTTTGTTCTATGAAAAACGTTCGTCTTATATCAACTTTCTCAATCACTGAATCATTGTTCAAAATTAAATCCAAAAAAATTTCTAGTTCCTAGCGGTTGCACTATAGACAAATTATTTCAACTTAACCTTCCTTCAAACATAATGGTGGTTCTGAAAAGATCCGATTCATTCCCAATTATGTGCCTCACCAACAACAACTACTGGACTGCGTGACAGCCATCTGATGATTCGGCTCTACGCGCGCCGTTAATTGCCAGATCCAAAAATGCTGCTTGCAACACGGATGTAAAGATATACTGTTGTTGCCACAACCGCCACCACTATGGTCCGCAATGGTCCGCTTTCCATGAAATCCAGAATGAAAATGACGCGCGCACGCGAAACACGGGGCTTTTTATACACAGGAAAAACGAAGCTGTGGATCAAAAGGCCCGTACCTTACTGCAATCTGATATCCGTGTTGGGGATTTATGAACGGGATTGATTATTTTTGAATTTTTCACCCGGCTTGGAAAGAAATAATATTTTCAATAGTTTGCCGTTGATAATGAATAGTTTTAATACAATTAGCAAATTGGTGGAAAGTTTCCGAATCTATTAATAACAAAATTTCGAAAATCCGTCGAAAGATAAAGTCGCCATTACCGTTTGAAATCTTACATGATTTCGTGATGGTCCCCGATTTGGAAATTTTCATTTTGCACCCTGTATCCGAGGCTTCCCATTAGACGTAGTTAACGTCAAAATGCGCGAACAAAAAACACGTCCGTACGTGCTGCTGTCTTGAACTGGAATGGGCCACGCGCGCGCGGGTGAGCAGTTTTCTTATAATCAATAAAGATGGCTCATAAGTCCCGCCTCTTTGTTGTCCGGTATGGCTGCAAATATTGTGTAACCGTCACACACTCACCAAAGGGTAGGTTCAACTTTATTGATTACAAGAAAGCAGCTCTTCCGCGCGCGCGAGGCATTTCGTTCGTGATATCGCGGAGAGCAGACCGTGATACCACCTTCGGCATCGGCGGAGCTCCTACCGGAAATTTTATTCCCGGCGATGGTGTGGGTCGCGCGATCGTCGTCGTCAGCATCAACAACACTGAGATGGAATTTTCTTGCGTGTTTCTCTACGATGGCGGCTATGGTGGTGTATATTTCTGCAACGGTGGCGTCTGAAGTACCATCGATTAGCTGTCATCAGTGAAAGCAGCTCTTAAGCCATAATTTGAGGCGAGACAAATTTTGATCAAAGTTCATATTAATCTGATATTTTCCTGATAGTTTTCGTCGGTGGCGGAATAACGACCGTGCGTCAGGGACGCTACAAAAATTTATTCGCATGGATAGAATCAATACCAGTGAAATTTTCCGTCAAGATTATAATTTTAGTAGATAAACTGTTACTTGTTTCAGGTTTAATTTCCATCCGAATACATTTTTGCAGCTTCTCCTTCTGACGCACGCTCTTCGTTCCCACCGATGGCGTAGGTAGCTCTAGTAACAGGGACGTCGCGACAGAGAATCCAACGATGGCAATATGTTGCAGTGTTGCGGTAAAATCATAGAGCCAGCATCTGCATTTAAGTGAAATACTCTTGTGATATTCTGACTATCGAATGGTTGCTGTTGTGTTGGTGATTAGAAATCCGCATGATCTGAAATCTGTCCTTTTCAGGGCATTAAATTTTTCATTGGAGGAATTTGGTTTGATTGAGAGTAAATTCATGAGATGGTTGCGTTAAATCGGCAGCAGTTACGCAAAAATTCATTAGATTCAATCCATCATTTTACTTCTGCAGAGTTAGTGATTAAAAATCCATCGAAAGATAAAGACGCTAATAGTTTGGAATCTATCCTAATTTCGTGACGATCTCGAATTTGAAAATTTCCGTTTTACACCCCGTATCTGAGTCTTGCCCTTAGACGTAGTTTACGTCAAAATTATTTCAACTTAACCTTCCTCCCAAACATAATGGTGGTCCTGAAAAGATCCGATTCATTTCCACTTATGTGCCTCATCAACAGCACGACGTTGATTGCCAGATTCAACGATGCTGTTGGGAACACGGATGAAAAGATGCACTGCTGTTGCCACGACCGCCACCACCACCCAACGAAAAATTTCATCCGCATCATCACTCATAAATTTTAATCAACGAGCCCTCCCGTGCGAACGAAATCATCTGTGGAATGCATCATCAGGAATGCATCACGCTTGAATTTGTAATGCTAAAACGCATCATTCCGCTCATTTGCCAAAACATCATTTTGGTTTAAAACGCATTCGAAATTAATTTGGGGGCAATTTATTGCTTATACATGAAAGAGTGTCTAATATTTTATGCGAGAAACGTCAATTCACTGTTTTTAACAAAGGAGAACAAAAGAAATCATACGATGATTCAACTCATCCAGGAGTTTTAAGGTGCTGAGTTGGGTGCGTTACAACTCACGCTTGATTAGAATCGTCCATGAGTTTTGAGTTTTTACCACCACAGACCAAACCACAGGCGTTATCGCTTGAACCGCCCTGGCCCGTTCTCCGTGACATCCAGAATGAAAATGACGAGCGCACGCGAAACACGGGGCTTTTTATACACAGGGAAAACGAAGCAGTGGATCAAAAGGCCCGCACCTTACTGCAATCTGATGTCCGTGTTGGGGATTTATGAACGGAATTGAATTTTTCACCCGATTTGGAAAGAAATAACATTTTCAATAGTTTAACGTTGATAATCAATAGTATCAATAGAATTGGCAAATTGCTGGAGAGTTTCCGAATCGATTGATAAGCAAATCTCGAAAATCCATCGAAAGATAAAGACGCTATTAGCGTTTGAAATCTATCCTAATTTCGTGACGGTCTCGAATTTGGAAATTTCGGATTTACACCCTGTATCTGAGTCTTCCCCTTAGACGTAGTTTACGTCAAAAAAAATTCATAGATAGATATATATTCAGTACATGTTATGTAATAATAATTAATTGGATTTTCAAGGTAGAAACAAAAAAAAATGCTTTTGGAGAAATATGCGTACAAACATAAAATCACTATTTTTCATTGTATAGCTATAACTTGAATGATTCAAATGATTTTTATGAAACTTTGTGAAATCTTCTGTGGAACTTTCAGCCTTTTTGAGCCATGCATTGTTATGTTATTGATGAATTAGTGATTTATTGTTTTATTGTAATGCAGGATAAAAATGTCTAATACAGAATAAGACAAACACACATCAAATGATACTTTTTTGAATTCTCCGGTGCTTCAAACCAGTACCAAACGATTTCTACGAAGTTTTTGTGCGAGCGGACATATATATTACTGATTTGTTGAGGTGGGATTAATGATGTGGAAATTTGGGTCTGTTTTTGCCTTCAGGTATCAGAACGTCAGCTCAGGAGGCAAGTTCCCCTCAGTTTGGGAGATTTGCGCCACTGTATAATAATTTAGCATATACAATTTCAGAAGATTTTAATGCAATTGTTGTATTGAAATCTTATAGTTACAGATTTGTATTATTTTAATACATTATCTGTATAAAAAGCTTACAGAATTGTAGGATATGCCGAGATTTTATACAATAATTGTTAGATTTGTTTTTTGGGTGAATGGTTTAAATGCAACACATCAAATATTTCCCTATCAAGGAGTAAATTACATCTTGCAGTACTCGTACAATTATGTCACTTTATGAACATGACAGCTACCTTGTCGTTCGTTAGTGCTTCACAGTTATAAATCAAATTTCAAAAGGTTCACGTTATATGTCTCCGTGGAAAAGCGCAACGTAAACGGAATTAAACTTATCATTTCTCCCGTTCTTAATCGTGGCAAGGAGCTACCGAAAACACAAAAAAAAACAACAAGTTGGAACTGATGCCATGAAAATTTCAATTACTTTTTCTGCAGAGAAAGAGCATCATCATCGTTTACACTTCAAAGTGATGTCATCACGTCATCCACACCGACAACGGTGATAAGAAGGAAATAATGAAGCTATGAGCCAAGCTGGTGGGTTAGGATTACGGATTCGCTGACAGTGTTCAGGTGAAGGCAAATCGTTAATTCAGCACATTCGCATCGGTGCAATGTGAGACGGGCTGTAATTGTAATTCTTACCAGCTGTTAAGGTATTCATAGATATTTGATTTTTTTTTATCTATTTGATCAATTTATTTAGCAGGTTTTCGTCTTGGCTACACCCAATCAGCGACTGTTAGATTTTCTAACAATTCTGTATAAAAACCTACCAAAACATGTCAGGACCGCTTTGCGATTTGGGCGTAACTTATTTTGTAAACAAACATTGGAAGGCGAATTCCTGCTAAAACAAGCATTTCATGAGAAAACCACGGTATGGATCCGACAGATTAAGCTTTCCTCTACCAGATAAGGGAATTAGTTTAGGATGAAAACGCTTCACCTGTCATAAGACGAGTTTAAACAATCCCATTGAATTCCACCACTTAATTGTATCCTGACAGATATGTATTTCGACCTCAACAGTAAGGCCGTCTTCAGTGTCTTGTACTTGACTCGACTTGAAGAAAATGATCGCAGCTTACACTATTTATACTATGCGTAGGTATAATAATTTATCTAGGTACTTATCTTACTACGGTGCTTATTTCTACTCGCTTGATGCGCTTAATGCTTAGGTATAAACTTGAAGAGCCAGGAGCTACCATTTCCTTGATCTTTATTCAACAACCGCGTTTGTACCTGTCGGTAGATTTCCAAGCTCTCAGCAACATCAAGTTTCCACGGAGAAGAGACATTTCTTAAAATTTTAATGTTTGATGTCGTAATTGAATGATTTTCCTGATATACATGTTCAGCTACCTTAGACCTAAACTCGTAATTTAATCCCTTATCAGTTTCCCTCTTAGCCTTACTTACTTCTGCAATATGTTCTTTGAACCTTATATCTAACGATCTTTTTGTTTGACCTACATATACTTTATCACACTGTGAACAATTAATTTGATAAACCCCGGCCTTATTTAACATTTCTACTCTATCCTTTGTGGAGCCCAACAGTGTCTTCAGTTGATTGCTTCTGCTGGAGAATACTAAATCGATGCCGAATTTCCTCAGTCGATGGCGTAGCTGGTGGGTGATGTGTCGATCATAGGGGACTGATACCCTCTTCAGCGGTTCATCGATCGGTGTTAGTGTTGTCAGTTCGTTTTTTCGTAGGTTCCTCTGCTTCTTGTTGATGATTGCTTGTATTGTTCTTTCCTTGTATCCATTGATCCTCGCTGTTTCCAAGATGTGTTGTAGCTCCTTCGTTTTTCCTTCTTCGCTCAGAGGAATCGTCTGCATCCTGTGGATCATGTGATGAAAAGCTGCCATTTTGTGCTGATACGAATGATTTGATGTGTATGGGATGACTCTCATGGTGTTGGTGGGCTTCCTGTAGATTTCGAAGTCTAATGTTGCATTTGTTCCCTTGATAACCAGTAGATCCAAGAAAGGTAATTTACCTTCCTTTTCCTCCTCGTGGGTGAATTTGATGTCTTTATGCACGTTGTTTATCGCTTCCAAAATCCTGGGTAGATCTTTCCGGTTGATGATGCTGAAAATGTCGTCCACGTATCTCCACCACTTCTCGGTAATACTCCTTGTTCCTCTAGGTTGTCCTCCAAATTCGCCATGAATAATTCGCACAAAAACGGTGATAGCGGATTTCCCATAGGTGCACCCTTCGTTTGTTTGTAGAAGCTTCCACGGAATGTAAAGTAGTTCTCATTCATGCATAATCTTGCAAGCTTGAGATACATCTTTACCTTTCCTCGCCATGTTGTATCCGTCCGTTGTCCTAGTAGCCAATCCTCCAAAAGGTTCAGAGCATCCTTCACTGGAACGCTTGGGAACAATGCCGCTACGTCGAATGATACCATGATGTCCTCTTCTCCGATGTTTCCTGATTCCAATATCCTCTTGGTGAACTCCTGGGTGTTTACAACTGATCTGCTGGGGAACGGCTTCGGCATACTCTGGAACTCCTTGACTAACCACTTGGCCAAGTTTTGTGTAGGGGATCCCACTGATGAAACTATTTCTCGCATCTCTGTACCTGGCTTATGTATCTTTGGTAGTCCTTTGATCCTTGGTAACACAGGGTTCGTCATTTTAACGCGGGCTTCTCCGATGATCGTCTTGCATTCCTTTATCGTTTTATCCGTAAGTCGGATTAGTCCGGGTTGTGGGTCCACTCTCAAATGCCTGTATGGTCCTCCGTTGATTTTTGTCGTCATCTGTTCATCGTAGTCCTCTTTGTCCATTATCACCACTGCGTTTCCTTTGTCCGCCTTCATGTAGTAAACTGGTTTCTCCTTTAACTCCTTTAAAATCCTCCTCTCGTCTTTGTTCGATGTCCCATGATGTCCTGCTTTGATGGCGTCTGCTACGATGTTTCTCACACTATTCTGGTCCCGTTGATCAACATTTCGTGAAATCGCTGTCTCAGTATCCACGATTATCTGCTCTAGATCCGCTTTCTGGGTTGTCGCATACCCTAACCCCTTGTTGAGGTGTGCTAATTGTTCCTCCGTAAACTGCTGTGTCGAACGGTTAACAACGAATCCCTCGATCATTTGTACTGTGGGGTTAGTCGTTCTACCTTCCGTCGCTGATTTCCCTCGTAGAATGGTCAATTTCTTCTTGTGCAGTCTCCTCTTCCTGTCCGCTTCACACTCTTCGGCCCGCTGTACCTTCTTTAGGAATATGTCGAAAGAATCTTGGTTCTCCTTTGCCAGCTTGAGGTGCAGGTTGTAGCACTCCAAGTTCAACCTCTCTAGCTTGGCATAGTGTCCCTTGATTGACAACTTCAACAAATCCGATTCCGCCCTCTTACTGATAGATTTTGGGATGTGAGCTCCCATCTTAATCCTATGGCTGACAGGAGTCAGCCTCTCCTTCAGCACTTCTTAAGGAAGGCCACGTCCTTAAGAATACCTGCGATCCTCCTCTTCAAATCTATAAAAGTACTACGCTCGTTCCGCTTGGATGCCATTTTGATAAGAAAATTATTTTGAGCTTTTTCGTGGAATGCTTTCACCTGTCATAAGACGAGTTTAAACAATCCCATTGAATTCCACCACTTAATTGTATCCTGACAGATACGTATTACGACCTCAACAGTAAGGCCGTCTTCAGTGTCTTGTACTTGACTCGACTTGCTCGAGTCGAGTCAAGTACAAGACACTGAAGACGGCCTTACTGTTGAGGTCGTAATACGTATCTGTCAGGATACAATTAAGTGGTGGAATTCAATGGGATTGTTTAAACTCGTCTTATGACAGGTGAGTTTCTTGTTGTTTTCTCGAAATTGTAAAAAAAAATAAAGCTATGTAAACAAATGATTCTAATATGAATATGGCATATGTGAAATAAAAGTTATGGAAGAACGACAGTTCCATAAAAATTTCCGACGATTCTGAAAAAGTAGAATGAATTTATGAATGTGACAGTTTATCTAGAGAAACGTGAGGAAATAAACACCTTTTAGCATATATTCCTAATCTATCTTCAGATGCCAGTGCACATAAACCGGATCGATACATCAAGTAACCGTAGCAGCGTTTCATTCTAAAATCCACTTGCGGGTTCAATGCTGCGGTGAAATACACCAAAGCCATACGATGACTGCAGCCTACAGATTCTGCAAAATTCAATCAGCCACTCTGTACAAAATCAAATCACAGTCAATAAACAGAGCTTCTTTATATTACCATACATTTCCTCGAACTCATCGTTCTCCACCGAAACGTTTTCGCAGCCCGGCTGCGGATGGGCCCCATCCCTATTGGTCCAAAAATTCTGCTGCCCAGCTGCAACGCTCATGGCAGCCGATCCGCTGCTGGTGTAGATCGCTTGCACGTACTGTGCATCGGTGGGCGCTAATCGTTTCTCCTCGCCGACATCCACCGGAAACGTGAACAGCACTCCCGCCGGATCAAGTGCGTATATTGCTCCAATTTTTCCGCCCACATTCTTCCCAACCAATCCGGCAATGTGTGCCCCAAGGCTATGCCCAACCAGGGTCATGTTGGCGTAAGTAAGTCCGCTGCGGTGCACAAACCGAACGAATCGAGTTAGTTGTTTGACGACCTCTAAGACACCTTCCTGTGCAACAAGGCTGTACTCGTTGGCCGCCAAGCCGCTCCATTCCACCAGGCACACACTGCTGTTCACGTGGAGAACATAGTTTTGAATTAATTTTCTCATGAACGGTTTGCTGATGTTGCCGTTCCAGCCATGCACAATCAAAGTGAGAGATTTCAGGAAATCCAACTTGCTCAACACTTGCTTGTCGCTCAGCTGAATCTGTTCAAATGAAAGCGAACTACGGTTGTTGCATAGAATCGTCACCTTATCGCCATGGACAGCGGCGTGAGGTGCTTGCTTGGCGTTGATTGTTTGCCGCAGGATCAAGCTTGGCTCGGTTGCCCGGGACAAGGTGGGATAACTAAAATGCTGACCATCAACTGTAAATGCTAGCATTACGGAAATGATGACAATATTCCGCATGATACAGATTCGATGCGTTGGAGTGGATAAGTAAGACACAACTGACATCGGAGCACAAGCATCGGAGCATATTTTTCCCGATGCTTCGCTTTTGGTGCTGCATCATTTCAACAGGCTGGGGTGCAACTGAATAAATAGTTCAGTTTCATCGGAATATCGTAAAAGATGGCCTACATCATCAATGCATACTAAGGCGCTGGCTCATTCCTCGAATTGAACTCAAATCAAACTCAACCGTGATACCTAGTTCAATAATTTCCGAACTACTCTGCTCATAGAGGTAGATTACTTTTGATATTGCTTCATTACATTACTTTTGACATTGAATTGTTTTTGACATATTGTTTTATTAGAATGTTGTTGCGACCGGGTGACTTGCTATTTTCGAACTGTCCCTCTAAGTTCAGTTTGTTTTTAATTCGGCAAATGAGACCCATCCTCAACATAATAGAGTTATGGGACACATTGAAGAAAACGTTCAGGTTTTGTTTGAAGGTAAATATTTACATAAACTGAACGAACTTATTGAAGAGCGTGATAGCAGACCAAATTGTTGGTTGCAAGCTATTGGGACCTAATTCATATTGTTCCCAATTTCTTTCCATGCATCCATGTTGCACTTGATGGATCGCAAGCAAATTAGAAATGTGACAGGTCTAAAAGTTTTGAAACATCTGCCATATATGAGATTTGAAAGACCCAGCTCGGAAAGGTAACGTATTGTGACAGTAAATGTACATAAGCATACACACTCCCGGCCAAAAGTTTGCGTTCACCCTCGAAAAATATAGGCAAAAGTTTTTGGTCGTATTTTCGCCGTCTTACATCCGATTTCGGGTATTGTTAGCTCGATACAAACAATATGAGTAGATCTTGCATCGTAGGTACTTGTAGCTAATAATTTTCATTTTTTATGTCCAAAAATATTACATTAAGATACACATTTTTCTTATATTTATGTTGTAAAAATATGTTGATTTTTCTCAAAATTGAGCCCACGAAATTTCGAAATATAAAGTGGAACGGAACCCAATTTTAATCATTTTTGAGAGGCATTATTAATTCATCGGCGCCGCCGCCGATTCGGCGGAAAAAATCTTGTTTTATTTAAAAAAATCAAAATGTTTACTCAAGTGCATAGTATGCATCGGCCAAATGTTTGGAAACATCGAAAAAAATGGTATGTCGGAAAAAAAATCGATGGAACCCATCCATTTCATATTTTTTACATTTAACTTGGGAATTTAACTTTGTACATTTAACTTTGTACAGAACATTGTTGCAAACACTATTTTTTGCAATGACGTAGAAAGAGCTGCAATATGATAAATGTCGAGAGACATTTCGTCGAATGCCATTTAGTCGAATGACATTTGGTCGAAAGGACATTACGTCGCATGGACATTTGGTCGAAGGGACATTTAGTCGAAAAAAAATTTTTTTTTTCATCCTTAAGAGACACAGGACATTTGGTCGAATGACATTTAAGCGAAAGGACACTATGTCGAATGGACATTTAGTCGAAAACAGAGTTTAGAACTGATAATTAAAAATCTAGACCAACATTTGAAAAGGGAGTAACAATTAATTGCATATTATTCGGCAACTCGGCCGTACGAAAGACCATTTTTGTTAAATATCTTGGCTGTGCATATGCACAGCATATGTTTCGAAATGGACAAATTGATATGAAATTTGCGAAAAAGAATCCACGTGTCTTGGAGGGACTCGAACCCTCAACCTCCTACTCTCTAGATAGGCGTGATAACCCCTACACAACAAGACCACTTAAAGGTCACGTTTGCGGAAAAGCCATCAGAATCCAGGTACCAACCTCCACCGCGGTTAGCTCTCTTTTTTGCAAATTGAATATCTTTCGGATGCTTGATTTGCCCAATCTCCACATTTGCTTTACTGTTGTATATCCACAGCCAAGCGAGTGCACATTGTTTATTAAACGAGAGGATCGCACTCCATGCCCCCAACAACAGGCTGGGCGGGACGGTATAGAATGCGAATTCAATCGCACTCTGCTGTGCCAAAGGCTTGCTTGGCTAAAGCATTTGATGAGTTTGATTGCCTTTACGTAAACGGTCGCGTGTACTCAGACGACTAATGACGGTGAAAGACCGACACTTGATTACAATTAATTGCATATTATTCGGCAACTCGGCCGTACGAAAAACCATTTTTTTGTTAAATATCTTGGCTGTGCATATGCACAGCATATGTTTCGAAATGGACAAATTGATATGAAATTTGCGAAAAAGAATCCACGTGTCTTGGAGGGACTCGAACCCTCAACCTCCTACTCTCTAGATAGGCGTGATAACCCCTACACAACAAGACCACTTAAAGGTCACGTTTGCGGAAAAGCCATCAGAATCCGAGTACCAACCGCGGTGGAGGTTGGTACTCAGTTCTCTTCAAATCAAATATCATGCTGCAAATAAAACAAAATATTAACAAAAAGTAACAACCAAAATTATTCCTTCTGATTATTAGTCCACATATATAGCTATATATGTAGACAAAGAATCAGAAGGAATAAAATTTGGCTGTTTCGCCCTTTTCAAATGTTGGTCTAGAAATATTGGTACATTTAGTCTAATGACGTTCCGTCGAATGACTATTTGTAAGAAAAGTACTTCAGTCAATAATAATAAAATAATAAATGGTTTATTGCGGTGTTTTCAAAAGTCACTTAATTGTTGCTCCAATATTGCCTAAAGAATGATGGGTTCATGAAAAGAATAAATAATAACACGAAAACGGTGAATATTTCGAGAATATTCCCGACTGCATATTGACTTTGGTGAACTCCTCTAACCTTGCCTCTAACCGACTACAATGAATCTATACCACTTGATCAAAAGAAATTTAGTCGAATGATGTTTTGTCATTAGACATAACGTTGAACAGATTAGGTTATATGACTATTTGGTTGGAATTAAATTTTCGGCCAATAATTAACGAATTATGGTTGGAAGACAATTTTATACTGAGCTAATTTTTGTATAAATATTGAGTGAAAGAAAGAGTATCAATGAAAAGAATAAGAACACCATTTCTATTCGACCAAATGTCCCTTCGACTAAAAGTCCTTTCGACGAAATGTCATTTGATCAAATGTCGTTAGACTAAATGTCAATCAACGAAGTGTTCCAACGCCGACTACGATGAAATATTGGCAAAATAACATTGATATAATTGGTTTTAGACCATGTACCGGAAAATAGAATAGAGGGTATTTCACCATCTGAACCTAATATTTGACTATTTCTGAAGGTTTTCAATTTCAAGAAATTTTGTTCTTCAATTTTAAGAAATTCTGTCTCAAGAAATTTCTGTTAGCTCAGGTTTCTTCCGCTGCTGATTGAACTTTCTCACGTCCACTGAATTCCCCTAATCAATTTATTCATGTATCTTGAGGATTATTATTCAAGTTACCCAAAAATCTATTGAATCCATTTAACTAATTACTCTTATTACCCACTAAACACTTTCAACATTCGACTTATTTTCCATTCGACTAAATGTCCTTTTGACTAAATGTCCATTCGATCAAATGTCCATTCGACTAAATGTCCATTTGACAAAATTTCTATTCGACTAAATGTCCATTCGACTAAATGTCCCTTCGACCAAATGTACTTTCGACTAAATGTCATTCGACTAACCGTCATTCGACGAACTGTCCCAAAGCCATTTGGATGAATGTGTCATTTAGCCGAAAAAGTCATTTGGCCAAAAGGGTCATTTGACCGAAAGGGTCATTTGGCCGAAAGGGTCATTTGGCCGAAAGGGTCGTTTGGCCGAAAGGGTCATTTGGCCGAAAGGGTCATTTGGCCGAAAGGGTCATTTGGCCGAAAGGGTCGTTTGACAGAAAGGATCATTTAGACGAAAGGGTCGTTCGGTCGAAAGTGTCGTTTGGCCGAAAGGGTCGTTCGGCCGAAAGGGTCGTTTGACCGAAAGGGTCATTAGGCCGAAAGGGTCATTTGGCCGAAAGAGTCATTTGGCCGAAAGGATAATTTGGATGAAAGGTCATTTGGCCGAAAGGTTGTTTGGTCATTTGGCCGAAAGGGTCGTTTGACCATAAGGGTCAATTAGCCGAAAGGGTCGTTTGGCCGAAAGGAAAATGACCCTTTCGGCCAAACAACCCTTTCGGCCTAATGACTCTTTCAGCCAAACGACCGTTACGGCCAAATTACCCTTTCGGTCAAATGACCTTTTCGGCCAAATGATCCTTTCGGCCAAACGACCCTTTCCGCTAAATGACACATTCGGCCAAACGACCTTTCAGTCAAACGACCCTTTCGGCCAAACGATCCTTTCGGTCAAATGACCCTTTTGGCCAAATGACCCTTTCGGCTAAATGACATATTTGGAAAAACGACCCTTTCGGCCAAATTACCTTTTCGGGTAAATGATCCTTTCGGCCAAATGACCCTTTCGGCCAAAGGTATATTCAGCCAAACAACTTTCGGCCTCGTGGCATTTGGCCGAAAAGGTTTCAGCCAAATGTCCCTTCCCCTGGGATGCTTCGTAGTGGGTCGCGAAAGACAAATCTTAATTCATAATTTTGTTACTATATAGCCCCACATATCTATTCCTTATTTTGAATTAGGATCTATGTAATGATTGGATCATTAAAGAACAACAAACCTGACGAGGTCAACGGTTTTTTTTGTTATACGATATTTGGGCAAGTAGAAAAAAGTCCTATACAATCCAAATCTTAGCCCCGAACCCAATCCAAAACCAATCCTAATTCAATTCGAATCCAAATCTATTTAAAATCCAATCCAAATCTAATTCAAATCCAATCCAAATCTAATTCAAATCCAATTCTAATCAAATCAAAATCCAATTCAAATCCAATCTGAATAAATTTCAAATCCAATCCAAATCCAACCCAAATTCAATTCAAATCCCATCCAAATCCAATCCACATCCAATTGAAAAAAATGACGAAATTTTGACAAGTACAATGATGGGATAAAAAGCAATTTGTGCAATTTTATGATTTGTCCAATCCTACGCGAATTTATTTTTATCTAATTTCACAAAATCAATGCATTTAATACCTGGTGGGTCGCAAGCATTATGGGATTCTGCTAGGTGGGTCGCATATCCAAAAGTTTGGGAACCTCTGCCCTAAGCATTCATTTTAAGGTTGAGCCCCCAACATTCCAGACTTTGTCTAATTTTGGGACACCCTAGTACTCATGTAATTGGCGGGCATAGAGGGCTTTCAATTAATAACTTTGGAAATGCTAATAGTTGAAAAGCAAGACAATTTCCTGTTGGAATGTACAGCCATTGAAGAATAAAACTAAGAAGAAGAAGAAGAACCCTAGAGTTTGCCTTGGTAAATAATCCCACAAACGCTAGATCCTTTTAGTGATCTCTTTCGGAAAGGGTTACTGGTAGAATAAGGGGAAAAGGTCACTTACGGAACAAAGAAATGTTTCAGCAAACATCACTACTTAAGCAAAAAAAAACCACCTGAGGGTTTTTTTTTTGTCTTTATTTAGGAGACTTTCAGCCCGAGGCTGGCTCATCTCCGGCACCTGAGGGTGGCACAGCATCACGCTCTGCCATGATGCTGTCCAAAAGGTTTGTTGTACCGGAATTCAGGTTGCAAAAGTAAATGGCGGCAATGTGGACCAATTATTAGACCTAAACACATGCAATTTGATAACGACCGACTATTGCGTTTAAAAGTTATGAAGAAAATGGTGCATTCAACTATTCAAGGTTGGTGCTAAATGATTGGTGAATTAAAAAGTTCAGTCCCAGCTGTATTGTTAATTGCTAGTCAATGTCGTGAATGCTAATTCCTGTCGTAAATACATATTTTTAATAACCTTCCTTCTGCCAAACTCCCGTATGAAGGGAGAGGGCCAAGTTAATAATGAACTAATAACCTTGCAGCATTATCATGTCTGATAAAGCCTATAAATCTAAACCATTGGATGGCGACCTACTCACAATTGCATGGAGGTAATTTATGGTTAAAAAATGCGAAAAATGCCCTTGTGAGGGCGACTTGGCCACTAAATCCCTTGCTGTTCAATTGTTCTTCTAGAGCTCCCTCTGACATTCCTACTTGAATTTATTTGGTATTTCGGTCTGAAATTATTTCAAAATTTTATTCGAAATTTCTTTGGAAATTCAAAAATATTTTTCTTTGGACATCACCTTCAAAAATTATCCTTATTTTAGATTTTTTCCTATATTTATTCAAATACTCTTCTAGTAGGCCCTTCGAGAATTTATTCAGGAAGTCCATCAAAAATGCCATCAAGAATTTATCTGAAAACACCTCTAGAAAAGCAAACCAGGAATTCCTTCGCGAATTTCTTCAAGAATGACTTGAAATCCCCCAGAAAATGCTTCGCGAACTCCTTCAGATACTCCCACAAAATTTTCTTCTGAAATTCTTCCTTTACTTACTTATGGGCACTGTACACCTCCAGTGTGATGCAAAGGGCCGACTTGAAAGAATTTCATCCTGAGCGATGTTCATATATCGTTTTAACCTGTTTCCAGGTTATATTTGGTCTACCTCTTTTATTTCTTTATTAAGGTTGCGCCGCCATGAACCTCAGGATCTGCCTGTGCTGCGATGTCCCACTGGGTTTCAGTCTAATGTTTGTTCACAGATTTCGTTTCCGCCCCTATCTAGGTTACTTTGACCTGGCAGCCAAAGTAGTGGCACTACAAGTGTCAAACCGATGTTAGTGAGGTGGTGGAACCAAACATGTACTACAACATGATGCAAAAAAGGCCAATTGCAGCTTGTTGAAGCATAATTTGACAAAATAATTTAAATGACTACAGCGCCACTAGCGCTCTAGTACTTTTACTATTAACATCGAGCTACTGTGATTTAAAGCTTAGCTTAGCTTAGACTGACTGTACATATCAATGGTAGGTACTCCGTGATTGATCAGAGCTGGTGCGAATTGCACTTCGATCCAAGTGAATAGTGGTTGGGATTTACCTTCTATTCTCGAAGTGCACGTTCTAGCAGCTCTATAATGTTGATCAATAACGGCGCCGGCCAAGTCCTTACAGTCAGTTTGGAAAGGGAGGGAATGTTAGTGTGTGGTAATTGTTGCTGCTAGAGACCGAGAATACCTCTGCATCCCCACAATCACCACAGGAAGGAATTTTTGTTAGTTGGGTGGGTTAATCAGAAACATAGATCGGGAATCACCATGGAGAGCGATGTGACCTATGCAACTTCTATTTTGGCAATTGTTATGGATATTTTTATATAAAACAGTATAAGCATTTTCATATCAGATCATTAAAAATACGTGTTACATTGTTCATCTATCCTGAGGATAAACAATCAATCACTCAAAGTGAGCAATTGTTCATTCGAATTTGAACTAAAACGCGGGGATGCTTACTGCGAGGATATGCAATGCTTACTGCGAAGGGGCTACAATGTATCAATGAAAGTATTTTTAAAAATTGAAACAAAGCAAGAAATCATTGTCAACAAAACTAAGGCAGGCAACTCCATCCAGAATCAGATTATTAGTTTTGTTACAACTGTTTCTGTGATATTAAAATCGAGCTACTGTGATTTAAAACAGAAATATTTAACATATTTATTTATTTATTTACTTGTCTTCGAACTAATCGTACAGACAGATACTACTAACTAATTATACTACTTTTAAACACACACTTGGTCATATTATAATCAAAATAAACATACACTTCATTAAAACGTCGACAACAAATATCAAACGGGGTTTTTTTTTCAAAAACGGTGCGGTGTGCTGGAAGACGTAGGAAATCTGTATGGCGGGTTGATCTGGAACGTTGGAACGTTGATGTTGAGATCACTCAGCAGCGTCGGACAGTCAATGTTGTGAGACAGGATATCGAACACGAACAACCGTTGAAGAAGGATTCTCCTGCTAGCCAGAGATGACAAATGAATTAATCCACAGCGATGCTCATATTGTGGAAGGCGGACGGGGTCATTCCATGGGAGTCGACGAAGGGCAAATCGAATGAAATTTCGTTGAATTCGCTTGATCTGATTACTTTGCACTACATCATATGGAGCCGACACGAGGACAGCGTATTCCAGTGTACTGCGGACCAGGGCACAGTAGATAGATTTCAAACAGTATATAATCTTCAAACTCCTGAGCGTTTCGTTTTATAAATCCAAGCATTGTATACGCCTTGGCGGTTGTTGTAGTTATGTGCAAATTGAAGTTGAACCTAGAATCTAGCTGGACGCCAAGGTCCTTGACGGTGCTGACTCTTGTGATACTGGCGGCAGACATATTATAATCGAAGACAGGCGGGCTTCTCGATCTACTGAACGATATTACATTGCATTTTTTGACGTTGATTTCCGTTATTATGTCTTCCATTTCCATATTAAGTTGAGTGAAACATGTTGATCACAAAATTCACTGCGCCATTAGTATATGCATCTACTCACAGACAGGACATTACAGGTTTCCAGGAGCTTAATCGCTCGTACAAACGCTTTCATTTTGGTTGTGTGTTGAACACTTTTTTCAGGCAGCATCATACAAAAATGGGACGGTTGTTCAGTCGGAAGACTAAAAGTAAATTGGAAATGCATCAGTAATGTTCTTCACCAGTTTTATAAAAATGAAGAATAGGATGAGCCGAATTTCCATTTCCATTCCAATTTTCAACTGTTGCTACTATAGATGAGTCCACCGTAATTTGTATTTTCGTACTTCACCTTCCTCCGTATCTTTGTTCCCTTCCAATACAACCCGTTGCCACGTCGTCGTGTCATCTAGAATTATTATCATCGACACAATCGTTCACCCAGAATGGTCCATTCGGTCAATCAAGCGCGCCAATGCTTAGCAATGCATGAAAATTCTTTTTCTATTCCGCCCCCAATGCAATCCAATCGCAGTCCAAACGCAGCCGGAACCAGCGCAATGGTGCCCGGGAAACCACTGCCGCCCATCGCGGTGCATCGAAATTGGACAATGTGGAATCCGGAAACCGGCTCAATGGAGCTGGAAAATTTGCAATGAATTTCTCCCGCTCGACTGATGGCGAACTGCAGCAGGGCCAATTTTGCTGGAGGTCATAGATGGGGTGATAACAAAAAATGATTTTACCTGTGGAAGTCTATTCTAATATTTAGGCTAATCGAACTGGTTTGTGAGATAGTCTAATAAACTGTCCATAAAGAATCGAAAACTTTCTATAACCATATTATTATATTTTGAAATTTCCAGAAATCATTCCATTTAAAATGTAAAAACCGTCATGAAAAAGTGGTTTGAAAAATAATCCATAAAAAGATCCATAAAAAAAGGCAATGGAAAAATAGAAAAATCGAACAAATTTTCCTTAAACAATAAACTGTTTAAGGAGGAATTAAAATTTGCAACCAACAACCACGTGATTCAAGTGAGTGTTTGTGCTATCGCTCGGTGTTGCACTACCGCAGTTATAATTTTACGGAAGACGGAAACAGACAAACGATGGATTTTTCTGTAGAAAGAATGATTTTCCGAAACATTTCTTGGGGGATTTATTGAAGCTCTTGGTGGCGAAGCCTCAATAAAGAAATAAAAGAAGTCGACGGAAATCTAACCTGGCAATAGGTTAAAGCGATAGCTGGACATCGCTCAGGATGGAGATTTTTCAAGTCGGCCCTTTGAACCACCGAAGGTGTACAGGACCCATAACTAACTTATTGAAGAAATTTCTGGTATTAATCTCTGGAGAACTGTTTAGATAAATTCTTGATTATTATAATCACAACTGCTTCAGCCCTGTTCGCACTTTATGCAGCAAGTCTTGGAAAACCCTACACCTCCTCCCATGCCTCCCATCTTAAATTAAATAATAATCCTCTATATTCTCCAGAGCTAATATAAACCACTTTCATCAGCTGAACTCATTCAGATTGGCTCTGCCTGCTGAACATAGTGTGGACCTTAAAATAGTCGATAAAATCATCAATAATTGTTACGCTTGTTCAATCAAGAACTAAAATATCTAACAACAAGAAGTACATTTGAAGTTGTAGATTTCAATCGCTCGGGATCAAAAACTGAACATAGTTAATTCCTTAAAGTTAAGTGGTTACAATAAATGTGTCTGTCGGATGAAAACATAAAATCCCGTTTTTGATCTCGAGTGTTCCACCACCAATGTCATCGTGATTTGTCTTCTTGTCTATTTGACAATTCTCAATACACCATTAGAAGCCTAGTTAGACTTTCACTTGAAATTATGAATGCCAAAAGTAATTCTTTAGCACGCAGAACAGCAAATATATTGACTGAACTGAATCATCAGGCATTTTAAATTTAAATCTGTCTGGATCACCTACTGAGAAAATATCAACTTGGCTAAAACAAATCATTCGAACAAAAGCGACAGGAATGTTTCGAAAAATGGCAAATGTTACCCAAAAGTTAATCAAATCGGTTCGCAGCCTGAATGATATAATTCCAGATAAAGCATGTTATCAAATTTAATCCTTACAATAATCTAAGCTATTTCATCTGTCTTCTTCAACAAAAGTTACAATCTACGACAAGAACAACTCTAAAGCACGATGGTTCGCCTCCTACCCTTGCTAACATCTTACATTTTGAGCATTCGCCAACTGGCGCACGCTGCTATCGGCTTCCACCCACATCCACATGTCGGCTAAACCCATTCACGTGAAACGATTTTGTGAAATAAAATGTACCACGTTTTTCCGCAGTACAGGATGTGAGAATTCCTTCTGTGCTATTGCTCTCTACTAGCATTCCTTTCTCATGGCTGTCGTACTGTGTCTTCCCCGTACCCGCAGGAAATAAATCATTGCATCGCGAGTTTGGATCCGCCTCTTCATAAATCATTGCTCCAGGAAAAATTGTCAGTTTTTCCTCGGAGGATCGAATCTGAGGCAAACAAACACTTGCTTGTGGGTATCTGCTTGCGCGGCTAAGACGAACAAATCGCAATAGGTGGGAGCATTCAAGTCAGTACAGAGAAGTAACGTCAGTGAACAAATGCAGTTTGATTCGGATTCATTCAGAAGATTGTCTCTGTTTCTTGCAATGCGGAAGGGGATATGATATCGTGCAAGCAATATAATGGGATTCAGCACGGTTTAAGCCCATCAGAAAGCGCTTCCGGATTTATGTTCCGGGTTTTGCATCATTTACAAGTTACGTAAGGATTCACATTCATAACGCTTGTATAGAACTTTCTTAACCTTTTGTCTGTGCTCTGGGGTCAATATGACCCCAGGCCACTTTGAGTGGCTGCCATTTTTTTAGTTTTCAACCGATTCTCCTAATTTTTGGTAGTTTGGTAAAACTCGCCGAGATCTGTCTCCTAGGTGCAAATTCGCTTGAAAAATCTTGAAAATATGCGCTACAGTGTCCTTTTCAAAAACTTACGTTGTCTGTGCTCTGGGGTCAAATTGATTTAAATTGAAAATGCTATAACTTTTTAATGTTTGGCCAATTTCGGATTTTAGGGCTGTTTCGAAAGATAATTTAATTATCTTTCAGGTCGTTACAAAGATTGACTATAGGTGGACGGGTACATCGCGGGGAGGATTTTCGTAAAAAGGGTACAAAAACAGTGATTTTTCATGCTTATTTTATTATATCTGAAAATCCTACCCATTCTGAACTGCACCTTTTCAAAAAGGTTATGCAGAAAGGCGTGTGCTTTGGCATGAGGCATTGATTAGTTTTGCGCTTGATCGCTAGGTGGTGGTATATTTGAATTCATTATTTTAGACTACTCAAGTAACTCCGATATATAGAATTTTCCTCATTGTAAATGTTCTAATCGCACAATTTTGAAATTTGTAAAGATGACGTCTGTAACAAAGTTCGTCTGATGGGAATAGACTGTCATGCGACGGAATAAATAATAAGGAAATTTACAAATAGGCGGCGCTAGTGTACTTGCAATATTCTTGCATATATGAAATATTGCTTTAGCTTGAGATCCCTCATACTTACACCCAAGTTGTATTCGGCAACATTGTTCAGGATGTCTATCACTACAAAGCGGTGCTCAATATAATGAGCACTTCTTCCCATTTTAAATTTGTGCGATAAGAATATTTACACTGAGGAGCATTCTATACATCGGAATATCTTAAGTAGTCTAAAATAATGAATTCAAATATACCACCACCTGGCGGCCGAGTTCTAAACTTATCAACGCCTCATGCCAAAGCACATGCCTTCCTGCACAGACTTTTTAAAAAAGTTGCAGTTCAAAATGGGTATGATTTTCGGATATAAGTAAAATAATCATGAAACTCACTGTTTTTGTATCCTTGTTCACTAAAACCCCTCCCCGCGATGTACCCGCCCACCTATAGTCAATCTTTGGTAACGATCTGAAAGATGATTAAATTATCTTTCGAAACAGCCCGAAAATCCGAAATCGGCCAAATATTAAAAAAGTTATAGGAATTTCAATTTGGGGTCAATTTGACCCCAGAGCACAGACAACGTGAGTTTTTTTGAGCACAGACAGAAGGTTAACTGTGCTACGTAATTCATAAACGACCAGTTTGCAATCAGGTGTTATTGTGTGCAGCAGCAAAAGATTATTTTTCTAGTAGAGAAAAACAGCAACAAATTAGCAAGTGAGACATCTGCGATTAAATTAATTGAATATTTTAAATTTAAGAATAAAGAAAGTATGATAATTTGTTACAGACACAAATATTTTAAAATAGATAGCTTTTGTCGCGGAATTCATGAACGCCTCCGCCCGGGAAGGCTATAATCTGTGAATAGAATGAAATGTCATCTTCCCCTACCGGGAAGATTGTTCTCTATCACGGAGGTGGCTGCTTAAGTGAAATTTTTGTTGTAGTATGTGCGACGAGATGCGAGTGGCATACACCATAGAAACGTATCATATCGCTGGAACCTTTCTATAGCAAAATAGTCTGGTATGAGCTCGAGAATGTGTCATGGCTTACGGAAAAGTACAAATCTGTCCTTTGAAGAATCTCTCTCTGGTAGAGGATTACTTGCCAACCGACCGGTACGTGCTTGTTCACATGCTGGTCGTCGGAAATGACATATAATTGTGGTCCAATAATGCTTGGTTTCGTTGTTTCCGGAAAATATGACAGCAAAAGGAAAGAGATGTTTAGATATGTTTATGTGTATGTAGAATACTGTAGATACATTATTGCCATGAGAAACAATATTTAATACAGATATGATCTGACAATGGAATCATGCTTATGGAGTTCCTCTCCATTTATGACATTCTAGGAATCTCAAGAAATTATGGACTTGTAAGTATAAGTTGGCTGCGTCTATGCGAGTTTATGAAATGTTTAAAGATCCAATCAGATTAATCAACGCAGCAAAATTCGAAATATTCACACCTATAATCGTGGAATCTGTGTTGCTAAACGCCAATGAGGCTTTATTACCAGAAATCATAAAAAAAACCCTGATTAATCCACCTAGCGGTGATGATGCCTTTCTCGTGCATTATAAAAATAGTATTTTGACCATTACTTTTGGGCCCATAGTCCTATCTGGCCAATTTTCAATAGGAAACGATGGGAGAGTATTCTGCGTCGAGTGAAACATGTTGCGAATAAATCGGTTAAGGATAAGTGCCTGAAAAATGAGTGACATTTTTTTACTCATTTTTTAATAAAAAAAAGTGGTATTTTGGCCATAACTTCCGAGCCCATAGTCCGATCAGACCAATTTTCAATAGGAAACAATGGTAGAGTATCCTGCGTCGAGTGCAACTTGTTGCGAGTAAATCGGTTAAGGATAAGTACCTGAAAAATGAGTGACAATTTTTAAATTTTCTATAAAAAGTTGGTATTTTGGCTATAACTTCCGACCCCATACTCCGATTTGACCAATTTTCAATAGGAAACAATGGTAGAGTATCCTGCGTCGAGTGCAAAATGTTACGAGTAAATCGGTTGAGGATAAGTGCCTGAAAAATGAGTGACATTTTTTACTTTTTTTTTATAAAAACCCAGATTAATCCACCTACAGTGAGATTTTGACCCTTCCTTAGTTATAATTTTTTCCAGACTCCAGTATGTATTTAAAACGAGATAAAACTATTCAGCTTCCCACGGCGATTTACTGTGAAAGTGACAAAATAATTGCCTACCCAAAAGGCGGATGTCATGGGTTAAGTGACAACTCAACAAATGATAACGCACTGTACTTCTTGCTGCCTATCTATAAGGCGCTCGTCGGATTAAATAACTATTGTGACATGGTTAGTAACTATAGTAACGCTGGTTGCATATATTGTACTCGTAATTTCCAGAGTCCTCGATGTTAATTAATCCAGAACTAACTAAATCAGTCATTGATTTGAGCGAAACTTAATAACGTTCAATAATAACATATATTTCGCCTTATGGATGCCTAATTTGGTAAAACTAAACTTGTTCAATACCTTAAAAATGAGCGAGATTTTTATGGTAGTAAATTTCAGAATTTGCACACCTACGCACACATACATGCATACAAGTGATCTATTAGTGTCTCAAAACATGCTCACATTTGCTATCTAGCTTCCACTGAAGAAATTTTTGAAATTCCTTGGAAACAATGGTAGAGTATCCTGCGTCGAATGCAACTTGTTGCGAGTAAATCGGTTAAGGATAAGTACCTGAAAAATGAGTGACATTTTTTTTGGGTGGGGTGCGCACAGACACATACACACACACACACACACACACACACACACACACATACATACACACAGACATCACCTCAATTCGTCGAGCTGAGTCGATCGGTATATAACACTATGGGTCTCCGGGCCTTCTATAAAAAGTTTGTTTTTGGAGCAATCATATAGCCTTTACCGTATACTTAGTATACGAGAAAGGCAAAAACTGCAAATATTCATAGGGGAAAAGATGGTAAAATGAACAGTTGGCTATATTTAGATTAAAGCACTATTCAGGCGTATGGTAACCATGCACAAGTTTTCCTCGAAATAAAATAAGGTACCTGAGCTAATGTTTTGGTTTTTAGACCGAACGAATAGTTATTACTATCCAAAACATCAAACGAGGCCGTGAAAATTGTGTCTGATGTTGTTTTCAACCATTTTTCCTTAAGATTTAATTCTTAATAAATTCATCATAACATTGGTTAAAACTACAGCACCAAATAGGACAACCTTCACAAAGATGTTGCAGGGATAAATAGTAGGAATAAATATTTATCACAGATATTGGGCAATTTGGAGATATTGGGCAATTCAAATTTCATATGCCACATTTTATATTATTCTTTAATCTATGTAGTGCCTCTCAGTACCTACATACAAGTTAATAATATTTCAACCCAATGTTTCCAAAACAAAAACTGCTATTATTTTGAACAATTTGACATGGCGCGTATTTTTTAACGAGTGGTCATTACAAAACATATAAACCCGACCAGTAGATTCATTCATTCATTCATTTATTTAGTCTACATCTAAACAGATAACACTGAATCAACTAATTGACGCCACAATACACGGTTCGAGGCCGCATCTCTCCATCCTCGAATACGCCCACGCTCGCCAAGTCGTTCTGCCCATCTCACTCGCTGCGCTCCACGCCGTCTCGTACCTGCCGAATCGGAAGCGAACACCATCTTTGCAGGGTTGCTGTCCGGCATTCTTGCAACATGTCCTGCCCATCGTACCCGGCTTTAGCTACCTTCTGGATGCTGGGTTCGCCGTAGAGCTGGGCGAGCCACACACCGTCTTCTTGCACACCGCCAAAGATGGTCCTAAGCACCCGTCTCTCGAATACTCCGAATGCTTGCAAGTCCTCCTCGAGCATTGTCATTGTTTCATGTCCGTAGAGGACAACCGGTCTTAATAGCGTCTTGTACATGACACATTTGATGCGGTGGCGAATCTTTTTTGACCGCAGTTTCTTCTGGAGCCCGTAATAGGCCCGACTTCCACAGATGATGCGCCTTCGTATTTCACGACTGACATTGTTATCAGCCGTTAGCAAGGATCCGAGGTAGACGAATTCCTCGACCACCTCGAAGGTATCCCCGTCTATCGTAACACTACTTCCCAGGCGGGCCCTGTCGCGCTCTGTTCCGCCCACAAGTATGTACTTTGTCTTTGAGGCATTCACCACCAGTCCAACTTTTGTTGCTTCACGTTCCAGGCGGGTGTACAGTTCTGCCACCTTTGCAAATGTTCGACCGACAATGTCCATGTCATCCGCGAAACAAATAAATTGACTGGATCTGATGAAATACGTACCACGGCTGTTACAACCGGCTCTCCGCATGACACCTTCTAGCGCAATGTTGAACAACAAGCACGTAAGCCCCTTGCCTTGTCTTAGTCCCCGGCGCGATTCGAACGAACTGGAGTGTTCGCCCGAAATCTTCACACAGTTTCCCGAGCAGCCCAAGTCAGACAAAAATTGTTGGAGCAACTTGATTGTGACTAAATCTGGTCACATATGAGTTGCAGTAACCTATGTAAAGCATGTGTGCTGCTAGGGTTTGCACACCATCCACCGTAGCTTTGATCAGTCTGGTAAGCTTCCCAGGGAAACTGTTCTCGTCCATAATTTTCCATAGCTCTAGGCGGTCTATACTGTCGTATGCCGCCTTGAAATCAATGAACAGATGATGCGTTGGGACCTGGTATTCACGGCATTTTTGAAGGATGTGCCGTGCAGTAAAGATCTGGTCCGTTGTCGAGCGGCCGTCGAAGAAGCCGGCTTGATAACTTCCCACGAACTCATTCACTAATGGTGACAGACAACAGAAGATGATCTGGGATATCACTTTGTAGGCGGCATTAAGGATGGTGATCGCTCGAAAGTTCTCACACTCCAGCTTGTCGCCTTTCTTGTAGATGGGGCATATAACCCCTTCCTTCCACTCCTCCGGTAGCTGTTCAGTTTCCCAGATTCTGACTATCAATTTGTGCAGGCAAGTGGCTAGCTTCTCCGGGCCCATCTTTATGAGCTCGGCTCCGATACCATCCTTACCAGCTGCTTTATTAGTCTTTATCTGTTGGATGGCATCCTTAATTTCCCTCAAGGTGGGGGTTAGTTGGCTTCCATCGTCCGCTGAACTGACGTAGTCATCTCCTCCGCTGCCTTGACTTTCACTGCCTGTACTCTCAGCGCCATTCAAATGTTCCTCGTAGTGCTGCTTCCACCTTTCGATCACCACACGTTCGTCCGTCAAGATGCTCCCATCATTAAGGTTCCCCCAAACACACGCGACGCAACAGTCGCGACGCGATTCTATCGCTTGGCAACAGCGATTCTGTCCCCGTTGGTATGGAAGCGTAAATAGAAGATTGCCTGCAGCGACCCAACGATAGAATCGCGGCGACTAGTTGTCGCCGTCGCAGTGATGAAATCGCTTAGGTCTGGGGGAGCCTTTATCCCGGCACATTTTGGCTCGCGGCACGAAGCCTTTGCGGGATGCGTTGAGCTTCTGGTAGAACTTGCGTGTTTCTTGAGAATGACCAGTAGATAAAAACAGATTTATATCAGAACTTGTTATTCTGTTACAGCAAATTTTTATAACAGCGGTTGTTATAAAACATGTACCATTAGTAGTTAAAATAACAAAAAATGTAACAAAATCTCTTCTAGTTTTAACAAAAATATTACTAAATATGTTTTAATTGAACAAAAATATAACTGGATGTGTTACATGAAAAGTGGTGAGAATATTATAACAAATTAAGTTATTGAAAAGGTTATGATTATCCATAATGTAGGCAATTAACTTTGTCCAGCTGGTTCAGCTTTGAATGTAGGTTCAAGTTATACTGAAGGTGGTACCTTCGTACCTTCTACCAAAAATGTAGGAAATTTATTTTCGGTGTAAATAAACATAAGACATCATGCTCTAATCATATTATGATGATCATGTAATTCTCTTTTCTCCATCTCAAAATTATTGCAAGTTTTGTTATTTGTAACACATATTGATATAATTGTGATAAAATTTGGTTATGACTAATTGGTCGGGAAAATTTTAACATATTTGTAGTTTACTGCCAAAATTTCATCTCAATCGATCATCGGGGAACAAAGTTACAGCTTGTCAAAGTAGGGCATTTTGTATGAAAAACGACCTCCGCTGCTATTATTCTGAACACAGGTGTACAATTCGAAATACCAGATACTTTTTCTTCACTTTTGTCATAAGTTCAAAATTTGAAAACTCATTAATAAATCTGCATTGTTTTACCAAAGTTCGTAATGCATCCAGGGTTCGTAATCTTCATTCAATCTCAAAGGGAAACTGGAGTTTGGCTGGCAAGGTCATTTGGCCGAACACCGTTCGATAAAGAGCTCAAAGGATAATACAGTCGACTCTCTATATCTCGATATCTCTCCCTATGTGGATGGTTTCCTCAGTCCCTTCAATCTACAGACATTTGGGTTTTCTACATCTCGATAATCTCCCTATCTTGATAACTCTTTATCTCGATGTGTTCTGAACATATTTTGTTCAGGATTCACTCTCCTTATCTCGATATGTTAAAATTATTAGGCTACTAGACCATCTTTGGACAAAAACAAACACATCAACAACAGAAAACGACATTTGATTTGTTGTCGTTTTTCATAGCAACGAGCTTTTTTGGATCTAGTACGCATTTCAATTTTCTTCCCATTCCTCGATCTCTCCCAATCTCGATGGTCCTTTCAATATCGAGATGTGGAGAGGCGACTGTATATTTTTGTTTGTGCAAGCAAAGATAATATCCTGTTCTCAAGTAATATTGTAACGCCTGGTAAGAAGTGAAAAGTGAAAAATTAAAAGTGAAAAGGTAAAAGTGAATATATAGAAAAATGAATACAGAAAAGTAGAAAAAGAAAAGTAAAAAGGGAAAAGTAAAAAATTTAATGTCAGAAGTGTTAACCCTTAAAAGGCCGGAACGACAGTCACCTCCTTCAAAGTGCTCGTTCTCAGTAAAGCGTTGACCAAATTTCATGACCCCGGACTTTTCTCAAAGGGGATTAGTAGCGCTTTCTTTTGACACGCCCCGCTAGACCCCTCCCCGCGTGCATGAGTATCGAAAATGTCAGTGTTTTGCCTTTCTCGTATACTATTTTCCTTATTTTTTGCTATGATGGCCAAATTAATTCAGTGATCAAGTGCAATAAAGTTCTGGCGTCATGAAATAAAGTAGATACATGAAATATATCAAGTAGAAGTGATTTTGAACGTTTCTAAGTTATCTGATTACTGTAATTACCGATATTGGAAGCCATATCCCTGATCTAAGATTTAGGGTCATATTTTTTAAAATCTGATCACGAAATAAACCAGACAGGAGGGAAAAATATCACAAAAAACTGTAGACATATGTGTAATCAATTTTATGTATTGAAGATACTATTTTGGAACATTCCAGTTCATCCAAAATATCCGTGAGTTCAGGTCTTGAATTCTATCAAAGAAGCGAAAGATCATGTTCACATAAAAATACTCAGAGTACATCCTACTCAGTTCAAATATATTAGATGACTCATGGGAAATTTTTCTGCGTGTCCCATAGTGACATTCTAGTATGCGCGAAATGTTCTGAATTGTTTCAAATCAAGCTCAGGTCATCCTGCCCAATTCAAAGAAATCAAATGACTTATTGGAAATTTTGCTACGTGCCCCATAATGCCGTTCTAGAATGCGCGAAATGTTCTGAAGTTCAGCTCCTAAGACCTACGCTACAACGGCCTCGAAAATGTTTTAAGCAGCTATCAAAAACCTTCTCAACAGATCCTTCAATACCTGCCAAGAAACGTTATACCAATCTTTCTGCATTTCAATACACTCAAAGCCATCCAAAACGTTCTTGAATTCAGGTCGTAAGAGCTACGTTACAACGGCCTCGAAAATGTTTTCGGCAGCTATCAAAACCCTTCCCAACAGATCCTTGGATACCTGCCAAGAAACGTTATACCGATCTTTCTGCATTTCAATATACTGGAGGCCATCCAAAACGTTCTTGAGTTCAGATCGTCAGATCTACAATCAAGTAGAAGCGCAATGCTTGTTTCAAATAAAGCTCAGGTCATCCTGCCCAGTTCAAAGAAATAAAATGACTTATTGGAAATTTTGCTGCGTGCCCCATAATGCCATTCTAGAATGCGCGAAATGTTCTGAAGTTCAGCTCGTAAGACCTACGCAACAACGGCCTCCAAAATGTTTTCGACAGCTATCAAAACCCTTCCCAACAGATCCTTGGATACCTACCAAGAAATGTTATACTGATCTTTTTGCATTTCCAAACACATGAAGGCCATCCAAAACGTTCTTGAGTTCAGGTCGTCAGATCTACAATCAAGTAAAAGCGCAATGCTTGTTTCAAATTCAGCTCAGGTCGTCCTGCTCAGTTCAAAGAAATCAAATGAATTATTGGAAATTATTCTGCGTACCATTCTTCTGCGTATGAAAACCTTTCCCAACAGATCGTTGGATACCTGCCAAGAAATGTTATACCGATCTTTCTGCATTTCAATACACTCAAGGTCATCCAAAACGTTCTTGAGTCCAGGTCGTTGTGGAGCACGCAGAAACATTTCCAATAAGACATTTGATTTCTTTGAACTGAGCAGGACGACCTGAGCTTGATTTGAAACAAGCATTGCGCTTCTACTTGATTGTAGATCTGACGAACTGATTTCAAGAAGGTTTTGGATGGCTTTGAGTGTATTGAAATGCAAAAATATTGGTATAACGTTTCTTGGCAGGTATCCAAGGATCTGTTGGGAAGCTTTTGATAGCCGCCGAAAACATTTTCGAGGCCTTTGTTGCATAGGTCTTATGAGCTGGACTTCAGAACATTTCGTGCATTCTAGAATGGCATTCTGGGACACGCATCAAAATTTCCAATAGCTCATTTGATTTCTTTGAACTGTGCAGGATGACCTGAGCTTGATTTGAAACAAGCATTGCGATTCTACTTGTTTGTAGATCTGACGACCTGAACTCAAGAACGTTTTGGATGGCCTCCAGTATATTGAAATGCAGAAAGATCGGTATCACGTTTCTTGGCAGGTATCCAAGAATCTGTTGGGAAAGGTTTTGATAGCTGCCGAAAACATTTTCGAGGCCGTTGTAACGTAGGTCTTACGAGCTGAACTTCAGAACATTCCGCGCATTCTAGAATGTCACTATGGGACACGCAGAAAAATTTCCCATGAGTCATTTGATATCATATATAGCCCCCGCCAAGGGCGCCAAGCCTTAGGGGGGCGCCGAAATCCAGGATTGCGCTATGGGAATTAATGACAATGACAGAGTTTTTTTTACGCGGTTGATACCAATTTAATTTTGAGTGGGGTTAATGAGTTTTGTTTATGCTGAAGGTCTCAATCGGCTAAAATCAAACCGTCTAAAATATTTTCTCAAATTAATCGGTTCAAAGTGTTCAGATTCAGATTAACATACGGTTCCATCTGGACATAATCAACGGTTTGACTAATTTCCGAATGGCCCAGAAAATATAAATTTAAAAAAATGTAACAAGTTTCTGGGGAAGAAGCTCTGGATGAGGACTTCAATATGCCAAAGGTGAAACACAGAGTAGACTGTAAAAAAGGCATTTAAGATGACTCGGGAAGGCACTGTTATTTTTACTATCTTTTGTTTCTTTCAAAAATATCAGCATGTAGATTGCGAGTAAGCACGCGCCAGTGATACTTTTTTAAAATCATTTTTTGTGGAAAAAAAAGTCAAGCATTCGGTGATGAAAATGATGACGATTTGATGATTGTTCGTGCTTCCTGTATTACGTTAAGTTTAATTTAAATAATAGAAACTTGGAGGTAGTGATATGGAGTTTGTTTGAAATTGAGATAAATTCTCTCATTTTATGCAGGCTATTTGTGGTTCAAAAACGGGCCATAATGATCGCATTTGATCCAACTACATTTTCGATTCCTTCAAACCAGACACTTGTATACTGCCGTTAGACGCATAACTGTCCCGTGTATATAGGAAATCCCAGCAACCATGGGACAACTATGCGTATGACGGCAGTATAATAGTGAAAAAAAAAAACAAGTAAAGCCGTTGAATATTCGATTATATTTTGAATTTGATTTTTTTTGGGTCTATATAATCTGGTAAAGCTCTAAACGAGGCACTTACCTAAAGACATGCTGAATATGAGAATCTACATCGAGAGATTTCAGTAATGATGGCAACTAATCTACTTCAAAATTGAAATTTATTGACCCAACCACGTCAACCAATGCCACCAAACTACTGAACACTCCAGGAATTAATATATCTTGATCCGAATAGGTCCTTGATACGATTTTGAATGGATTTTGAAGATTTATATACCAATTTGCCAATTTCATTGAAACTTAAGTTTAGTAACGAAACGCTCTCGGAAACTTTAATTCTTATCAATGCCAGTAAACATTTCAATCGCTCGTCCAATCGCTTTTCCTACCTTCTACCAATTCTCTCTAAAGTTGAATTTCAATTAATGTGCAGTAGTTTTTTCAAACCACCGAACAGGTATAATGGCGATTTCGAAGGTCATTCGGATCCACTCCAAAGTAGGGTTCTGGTGCATGGATTCACAACAAGGAAGTCTGGATTTTTTGTCGGTAACACACGCACTGCTGAATCTATGTTTTTATTTGCGTAGGTGTATTTAATGTATTCTGTGTTGAACTTAGTTTACAATTAAAAAACACACTAATAAAGTTTAAAAAAAAAAATATTGTATTTAATGAAAGATACGCAGGTTATAGAGGTTTAAAGAATTCATAAACCAAACATTTATTAAATCCACTACGCAAAAAAGGTTGATTTTAAAAATATCCCTGCTCTTATCATGCCATTTGTTTTGGACATGCATGAAAGTAAGGGGCGCCCCATAACGGTTTCGCCAAGGGCGCTGGGAGTCCACGCTACGGCTCTGACTCTGAGTATTTTTATGTGCACATTACCTTTCGCTTCTATGGTAGAATTCAAGACCTGAACTCACGGATATTTTGGATGAACTGGAATGTTCCAAAATAGTATCTTCAATACATAAAATTGATCACACATATGTCTACAGTTTTTTGTGATATTTTTCCCTCCTGTCTGGTTTATTTCGTGGTCAGATTTTAAAAAATATGACCCTAAATCTTAGATCAGGGATATGGCTTTCAATATCGGTAATTACAGTAATCAGATAACTTGGAAACGTTCAAAATCACTTCTACTTGATATATTTCATGTATCTACTTTATTTCATGACGCCAGAACTTTATTGCACTTGATTACTGAAGAAATTTGGCCATCATAGCAAAAAATAAGGAAAAAACACAGACATTTTCGATACTCATGCACGCGGGGAGGGGTCTAGCGGGGCGGCATCTATGTCAAAAGAAAAAAAAGCTACTAATCCCCTTTAAGAAAAGTCCGGGGTCATGAAATTTGGTCAACGATTTACTGAGAACGAGCGCTTTGAAGGAAGTGACTGTCGTCCCGGCCTTTTAAGGGTTAAAGTGAGAGGTGAGAATTGAGAAGTGTGATGTTAGAACTGTGAATTGAGAACTAAGAACTATGAGACGAGAACTAAGAACTGAGAACAGAGGACTGAAAACTTAAAACTGAGAATTGAGAACTCAGAACTAAGAACTGGGAACTGCAAACTGAGAACTGAGTAGTCTTCTTCATTGTTCCTTGTTCCTTAGTCATTGTTCCGTGTTTCTTGCTCCTTGTTCTTTCTTCTTTCTTCTTTCTTCTTCTCCTTTCTTACTTTTTCATTTTTCTTTCTTCCTGTTTACTTCTTCCTGCTTCCGTCTTCCTCCTTTCTTTTTTCTTTCTTTCTCAGTCCTTCTTCCTTCTTCTTTCTCCCTTCCCCTCCCTACCAACCTCCTTCTTCCATTTTCCTTCTTCGTTCATCTTTCTTGCTTCTCCCTAATTCCTAATTCTTCGTTATCCTTTTTCTTTTTTTCTATTTTCCTTCCTTCATCCTCCTTCTGTCTTCTTCCGCCATTCTTCTACCTTCTTCATTCATCATTCTTTTTTCTTATTTTATCTTTTTTGCTCCTTCGTAATACCTTCTTCGTTATTTCTTCTTCCTTTATCCTTCTTCATTCTTTCTTCTTCCTTTCTTCTTGAACCTGTTTACATCTTTCTTCTTTTTTCTCCTTCTTTCTTCTCACCAATCACTTCATACTATTCTTTTCTGATTTTTCACTTGTCACTTCTTATTTCTTACTTCCTGCTTCACACTTCTTACTTCTCACTACTCACTATTTACTTTGAACATCTCATTGCACGCTTCTACTTTTCACTACTCACTTATCACTTCTTACTTTATTTTGAGATGTTTACTTCTTACTTCACACACTTAATGAGAAAACATATTTCAACTATTCGACAAAACGGCTTTCGAACAGCTCTAAGCCGTACCATTGAATGTGCAAAAACGATCCATTAAAAATAAGAAACGAATCGTAAACTACACCTGATTGTTCCATAAAACGCTGCCATGAACCTAAAAATAGTTCAGAAGTGATTCTTAAGTTAGCTAAAATCTAGCAATTAATAGGACAATATGTTTCGTGATATTACTAAGAAAAACATCAAAATTTCTGCTCTTTTTCCTATGAACGTATAACAAAGGATCAGGGTTTGCATGAAATCTCTCTCAACAGATAACAAGGTACGATAAAAGATTGGCAAAAACGAATCATTACAAGTTCATGACAATGTTATAAATCTTGTAAACAAGTGTAAAAAACAGCATCGGATGGGCAGCCCCCACCGAAAAGCTTTGAAAAACGCTACCTTCTACCTTCTTACCTTTTTAGGAATAGTTGTGTAAAAAAAATACAGTGCATCATCAAAACAGGTCCGTTTTAAAGGAATTCATAACTGAGAATATCCCTCCGAATCAAATCAATAAGATACTTTAGTCCGTGTGGTTTTGAACCAAAGATAAAATAAATTAAAATTTAAAAATCATTTAAAAGTCAATTCTACTATTTGCATAGTCAACTAAATGAAGTGTGTCCACTGTGTTCACTGATGAGTGATGACATGAGCACCATTGGTCCGGAAAATAAGGATATCTTTATCAACATGTCCATCCATATTCACATTGAATCACCATTCTTCCTTTTAAATGCTATGTTTGCAATATGTTCCTTGAATGCAACAAATAACAAAGCAATTCTTGACAATATATAAATGATAAGTAATGTTTTCTCGGTATGAACAACCCCAATCTCCATTTCATGAGAGAGCACTTGAATAAGACAGATACCGTCAAATGGGGTAACTTTTATTATTCTTCAATTTTCAAACCGAGATTTTGATTCTACTCCTTTTTACCCATGCTACGGTAGCGCAGGACATCATACACCACATAAAACTTGACGATTCTTTGATTTTAGTACCTCGAATATGTGAAACTCAGGCGGGCACATGTGTATCCACTTTCGGGGAAATGGGGATCGTAATGAATTTATGCATCTTGCAGAAAAAATGTCAAATTATCCTTTTGTTAAAAGAAGCATTCAATTTGCAGAAGACTTGAATTGAAGGGCATTTACTGCAGAAGTGATGCTTCGTAACGATATGAAAACACTCACTTCTATCAGTGTTCTTTTTTTTTATTCTCCCAAAGTGGATCGTTCAATATATGGTTCGACAAAAAACTTGATTCAATTTCAATTAAATCTATTTGTATTAAATTTTGAGCTCAAACAACGCATACAAAAAATATGTAATTATGAAGAAGTTGCATCGATTCTTCTAAGTGGTTGGTCACTTGGCCCTTCAACTTTGATTTTGTTTTTAATTTTAATTATTAACCGGAGGCTCGATTATCCGGAGTCATATACCCATTATACGAAGATAAAAATATTAGACGTGTTTGGTACAATAGAACACAAAATCAAGTCAAACGCAGCCGTAACGTACCCAATATGTGCCAGTTTTATATCAAAAGGCCAGATTAATCTACCTAGTGATGATAGTGCCTTTCTCGCTTTTCTAAGGGATCCAAAATCAAACATTCATAAAGAAGGCAAATTCATACACTTCATTTCAAAGCACCGAATTTTTAGAAACATTTGTAAGTTCATTCTGAGTACGGCGTTGGTATTGGGACTCATGCCACCAAATGCTCCTCCGGAATATTTATATGAAAATAATAGCTAACCACCACAGATGGGCCAAAAAAATTGTGCTTGTCCTCACGATGAAATTGATGATCCGGATTTTCCTAATATATCACTACAGAGACTACACTGGCCTTAGTTTGAATAAATGAAATGAAATAATTTCCAATCTAATAATGTCATCACAAATGGTGCTTTGCAATGATATTTAATAATTTTATGTAGGAACAACTAAAATATTATTAGAAATATGATCATGAAATTACAGTTTTTGTAGCACTTTTCCAACTCATGAGTTCATTTTAATGTTTGCCATAACTGATCTTTGCGGTATAACTTATTTTACAAACATAAGAGTGGATTTTCTCAATGACATTCAAGCATTTATTAACAAGGTCGACAACCCTGCAAACAACTGCAAACAGTTTGAAATACGGCAAGGATATTTTGAGACGTTGTTAGAATCAAACCTATAATCAAACTATAGGAAATCGCGTTGTTTGGTCAAATTTAATTATATTTATAGTGAAAATATGATGTGCTTTATGTGTTGTGAAGTGAATTTCAAAAGGATACATTTAAGGGTTAACCCCTAAAAGACTGGGACGACACTTTGACCATACTTTTGGTCATAGCTCATGACGCCGTGGGCCGATTTTCGGAATTTATATAGTTTTACAAAGACAGCACTTTCAAATTCCGTTTCGAATTTCCGGTTCGGAGATTCCCGTCCGGAGGAATAACCGGAAATGTAGGGGACACCTCGCATATTTCCATGTATCGAAGGTCAAATTTTAATTGTTGTCAATAGTATTCTAATAAAAAAAGCTCAAATCGACAATTATATTAATACTAGCGAAAGGAACCCAGCTTTGCCCGGGTGTTGCAAATGTCACAATGAACTGTTTGCAGCACCGCACTCTAGATCAATTTCCGTGCGTTTGTTTTGTTTTGCTCAACAGCTGACCCAAAAATATGTTCTAATGTTTTTTTACATTTCCCCGTTAAAATCACCAATCTTTTATGCATATACAAACCATGCGGATCCCAAAATGAATCGATTAGGGAAAAAATCTTGCAAATCGGTCAACCCGTTCGCGAGTTAAATCGTCAGGAAGTAAATCTCAACTCATTTTTATTATATAGATATGATTGCCAGGAATCGATATCTGTGAATCAATAGACTTATATTGACAACTAAGTACACTGTTCCGGGACCGGAATCACCGGTATGTGGTTCCGGAGGACCAAATCAAAATTCCAGAGAACCATACCATGCGACACATCAAATTACACTGCCGCGACGAGATATGGCCAACAAAAGTGTAATCGGACCGTTTTGGTCACATGTGACCACTCTGGCACAGGTTCCGGTACGCCACTATCCGGTTCCGGAGGACCAAATCAAAATTCCAGAGAACCATACCATGCGACACATAAAAAAATACTGCCGCGACGAGATATGGCCAACAAAAGTGTAATCGGACCGTTTTGAGCACATGTGACCACTCTGGCATAGGTTCCGGTACGCCACTATCTGGTTCCGGAGGACCGAATCAAAACTTTAGAGAACCATACCATGCGACACATCAAATTATACTGTCGCGACAAGATATGGCCAACGAAAGTGAAATCGGACTAATAAGAATAAGAATTTGAGGGAGCAACCGTATAATTTCCGGAATATTTTGAGGATTTTCAAAACATTCTTTTATAAATCTGTGGAGTTTTTTATTTTTTACGGACACTTGTTCTCTCTTTACTTTTCGGAGACCAGTAAGATATAGTTTTTATTAAATATTTGTAACGGCCACTGACTTACTAAGTCAGTCAGGTTCCGGAGGACCAAATCAAAATTCCAGAGAACCATACCATGCGACACATCAAATTACACTGCCGCGACGAGATATGGCCAACAAAAGTGTAATCGGACCGTTTTGGTCACATGTGACCACTCTGGCACAGGTTCCGGTACGCCACTATCCGGTTCCGGAGGACCAAATCAAAATTTCAGAGAACCATACCATGCGACACATCAAATTACACTGCCGCGACGAGATATGGCCAACAAAAGTGTAATCGGACCGTTTTGGACACATGTGACCACTCTGGCACAGGTTCCGGTACGCCACTATCCGGTTCCGGAGGACCAAATCAAAATTCCAGAGAACCATACCATGCGACACATCAAATTACACTGCCGCGACGAGATATGGCCAACAAAAGTGTATACGGACCGTTTTGAGCACATGTGACCACTCTGGCATATGTTCCGGTACGCCACAATCTGGTTCCGGAGGACCGAATCAAAACTTTAGAGAACCATACCATGCGACACATCAAATTATACTGTCGCGACAAGATATGGCCAACGAAAGTGAAATCGGACTAATAAGAATAAAAATTTGAGGGAGCAACCGTATAATTTCCGGAATATTTTGAGGATTTTCAAAACATTCTTTTATAAATCTGTGGAGTTTTTTATTTTTTACGGACACTTGTTCTCTCTTTACTTTTCGGAGACCAGTAAGATATAGTTTTTATTAAATATTTGTAACGGCCACTGACTTACTAAGTCAATGCCACAATGCATTGAAATTCCAAAATTTGTATTGCGAATCTTTTGAAAATTTTCCATTTTGCGGATTCCGCAAAGTTCTTCCGCAGCTGTCAAAGTTCTACCGCAAGCCTGCAAATCTTCAATACACTGAAACAAAAACCTGATATTTGGCGTTGTCATCGTAGAGTGCCATGCCAAACAGCAGGGAAGAAGTATGAAGTGACAGCTGCGGTAGTTTGAAAATTCAACCGGAAAGTGGAAAGTTTTCTCTGGAATAGCAATACATGGATAGCTAAAAATTCAAGCTTTATTCACCTGGTGGTCAATACAATTTCTCAAGCTCTAGTCATTCACTAAGTAGCAGCTACAAGTTGTACGGTTACCCTGCTCATGCTCATGATATGTTGTTTTTGATTTGGTCCTCCGGAACCGGATAGTGGCGTACCGGAACCTGTGCCAGAGTGGTCACATGTGTCCAAAACGGTCCGATTACACTTTTGTTGGCCATATCTCGTCGTGGCAGTGTAATTTGATGTGTCGCATGGTATGGTTCTCTGAAATTTTGATTTGGTCCTCCGGAACCGAATAGTGGCGTACCGGAACCTGTGCCAGAGTGGTCACATGTGACCAAAACGATCCGATTACACTTTTGTTGGCCATATCTCGTCGCGGCAGTGTAATTTGATGTGTCGCATGGTATGGTTCTCTGAAATTTTGATTTGGTCCTCCGGAACCGGATAGTGGCGTACCGGAACCTGTGCCAGAGTGGTCACATGTGTCCAAAACGGTCCGATTACACTTTTGTTGGCCATATCTCGTCGTGGCAGTGTAATTTGATGTGTCGCATGGTATGGTTCTCTGAAATTTTGATTTGGTCCTCCGGAACCGAATAGTGGCGTACCGGAACCTGTGCCAGAGTGGTCACATGTGACCAAAACGGTCCGATTACACTTTTGTTGGCCATATCTCGTCGCGGCAGTGTAATTTGATGTGTCGCATGGTATGGTTCTCTGGAATTTTGATTTGGTCCTCCGGAACCGGATAGTGGCGTACCGGAACCTGTGCCAGAGTGGTCACATGTGACCAAAACGGTCCGATTACACTTTTGTTGGCCATATCTCGTCGTGGCAGTGTAATTTGATGTGTCGCATGGTATGGTTCTCTGGAATTTTGATTTGGTCCTCCGGAACCGGATAGTGGCGTACCGGAACCTGTGCCAGAGTGGTCACATGTGTCCAAAACGGTCCGATTACACTTTTGTTGGTCATATCTCGTCGCGGCAGTGTAATTTGATGTGTCGCATGGTATGGTTCTCTGAAATTTTGATTTGGTCCTCCGGAACCACATACCGGTGATTCCGGTCCCGGAATAGTGGACGTAGTTGTCAATATAAGTCTATTGATTCACAGATATCGATTCCTGGCAATCATATATTAATATAATTGTCGATTTGAGCTTTTTTTATTAGAATACTATTGACAACAATTAAAATTTGACCTTCGATACATGGAAATATGCGAGGTGTCCCCTACATTTCCGGTTATTCCTCCGGACGGGAATCTACGAACCGGAATTTCGTAACGGCATTTGAAAGTGCTGCTATTCCCCTTTGTAAAACTATATAAATTCCGAAAATCGGCCCACGGCGTCATGAGCTATGACCAAAAGTATGGTCAAAGTGTCGTCCCAGTCTTTTAAGGGTTAAGATAGAAACTAAGTGAAAAACAATGTCGTGAAACTTATTTGCTAGTAAATGTGTTTGCTAGTAACAATAGAGCAGTGCATCGAACCAAACCATGTTTTGTAATTTTGTTTCGATTATTTGAGTCTTGTGAACAAGGATGTTATCGATCATTTAGTAATTCGCGTTCGATCATTTAGTAGTTTGTCAATAACACATTCCAAAAGCTGAATTTCGAAATGTGTTGTAAGGTGGACTTCTAGTGCCAAGGTTTTCCTACAACTCTGTCTAATGGTTCGTAGTAGGATAAGGGACATTTTTAGCAGGTCGGGGGGAGCCCATCCCTGTTCGCCTTCGAGCATAGTGTGGATGCTCGAGGTGTCTGTCGCGCAGATTTTTGATGGCCTTTAACCCTTGTAAAAAAAAAACATACATACACAGTACACACGGACAGACAGACATGTGCTCGGCTCGTCGAGCTGAGTCGATTGGTATATAATACTATGGGTCTCAAAAGCTTCTATAAAAAGTTCGTTTTCGGAGTGACATGATAGCCTTTCGGTACAACTTAGTTGTACGAGAAAGGCAAAAAGAAGTGAAAGAAATATATTTCTGTGCGAGCTGAATTGCTCTGTTATCGGACATATTTATTTATCATGCAATCGAACGCAGCCTGTAAGGGAACGAGCCATTGAGAAAAGGAGGCATATGGGGCATCCAGCTAGTCTTGCGACCAAATACATAGGAGAAGAGGCCCCAAAACGCCCCCGGGGCAAAACGACTTTCGGATATTCACTTATATTTACCATGTTTGAGATAGCCTGAATAAAACTAGACGTGAAATTATGTAGGTTTGGCGAAAAAAGTATCAAAATAATAGATAGGAATGTAGCAAAAACTGAAATTTTCCACATTTTGAAGAAACATCTAACATTTCGGCAAGGCAAAATGCACTAGTGGAACTATCCTACAATGTCTCCACGCACTGTCCATACCAGAATGCTGATGTGCCGACGCATGGTACGTTGTTCCCTAAGAGCTGCCTGCTAAAAGGCGTTTTGCCTCATGAATTTTCCGGCAACGAAATATTACCACTTTTTTAATGTAAATATTATCAATATGATTGAATTTTTTTCTAATTTTAATATGGCATCAGCTGGCTATATTGTTTAACTGTTGCGTGAGGTAGAAACACCCATGAAAATCGTTATAGCTAAGGCATAAAAGCAGTCTATGCTTAGCTAGGGCATATTGCCCCTCCTTCCCCTAAATTGCCAATCCGAAGATGACGAGTTCAATTCTCGGTCATATTAGAATGTTTCGGGTGGGAAACATTTTGTTTCTCTCTGTGCATAGTATATTAATTCTGTTTGCCAAACAAGGTACATTTTCATCCAATGGCAATAATAACTGTGGAAATATTGAAAAGCAGGTCAAGTTCAAGGAATGTAGGGCTATTAAAAAAAGAAGATGTTGAAAAGGGCAAATGACATAATTTTGAAATGCGATAAAAGCGTGAGTCATTTGGTTCAACGGACTGAGAATGGAATAATGGGAAAAAAATATGAAAGTATTTGTTTCACTAAATATCATTTTTGAACATCGGTTTTGAACTCCGACTTGCGAACAAATGTCAAAAATGGAATCTCTCTGTGTGCAAGAACATAAAATACAAAAATGCAATTAATCTACAAGTTTTCACAAAACACGCCTGAATTAGAATGGCATATACTTTCTTCAGTCCACATACCCTAGGTCATGTCCCGAACTCGCTGCCATGTCACAATACACCATACTTTAACCCTACTTCCCGCGTATAGTACAACAAACAACGCCAGGAAAACCGAAACGTCAAAACACACAACTCATCTGCCGTTGTTCTCCGTTTTGCTCCGTATTCCGATGTGGTGGTCTGAAGACCGCAAGCAGCATTCGCGAGGAAATTTGCATCGAAGAGCATCTTCACCGTGAGGCGACAAACACGTCGAAAACAAGACGGGAAAACTCCCAACTGCCAGGGCGCATGACTGCGGGAAACTGCAAGAAGCTTCCGAAGGCCAAAATCGGCATTCCAGGCCCGTTATTGCGTGTGTCGGGAAATTTCCAGTCGGCTATCAGTTGGTGCGGGACACATGCGCTTTGGCGAGAATTGAGTATTGACATTGGTCGAACTGTCATCATTCGTTGTTGTGACAATCGGATACTTCTGTTTTGGGTAAACAACCTCAATGGTTTTGGCTTGACTGATAAGGCAATATGGATTATAATCACGAGAAACAAGGTCGTTGCAGAATATGTACATATTTACATATATGTATTCATAGTAACTGAATGGCTTCTCATGATATGATGCATGATAATGAACAGTGCCAGCGCTCTAATGCGAAGTAAAACACTGCCCGAAAAGTACGCTTGATGTAAACAACGTGAACAGAACTGTATCGGTGATACAGAATGTGCATTTCAAGACAAAATTTTCAAAACGACTTATCTGCTTTTGTAAACAAACATTCAAACGACGATTTGACGAATCTGATAGCTCTCCCACGCAAACTAACACCATCAACAGGTAGCGGAAACCTTCACGTACCTACTGGTGGTGTTGGTTTGCGTGGGAGAGCTATCAGATTCGTCAAATCGTTGTTTGAATCTTTGTTTACAAAAGCAGATAAGTCGTTTTGAAAATTTTGTCTTGATTTCTAAGAAGGCAACGGTTACCAAAAAATCCGACGTAATGTTCAGCTTTCGGCGAGTAACACCGAGTGTTGCCGCCAAGCAGATCAGAATTTATTATCCACATCCACAGTTTTTTTAAAATTATTTTATATTAGCAAATAAAATCTAATACATGCATTCATTTCTTAGACTAGGTGTTCCGTGTTTTCTTAACACTATCATCCTTATTTGCTATGTTACATTCTTAGTTATTATTGATACATTTCAATTGCCTCTGGCAGTTAGGATGTTTCCTCTGGTTGAATAGAACAATGTAGGAATTACAATGTTTTCAACTTAAACTAAACCTAATTTATACTAAAGGTACAAGGAGAATAGAAGATTGCAACGATTTTTGTCTAAAATTGGAAATTATTTTGTTGGACATTTGATGCAATGTCCCCATATTAGAAATTCTATGAAGTTCATTTGTACTATAACACGGAGGCAACTTCAGAATCATTTTAAAAATTTTATTTTGAATCCGCCTTTTGAAGTGCCTTCTTTCTGGTATTGCAGCAACTACACAGAAAAATTAATAGGTTATTTGGACAAACAGATCATTTGGCTTAATGGATCATTTGGCCGAGCAGGACAATTGGCCAAATCGGTCATTCGAAGAGTGAGCAATGAGGTGTGAAACTTGGCGTTTCTACTTTTTCACAGTGAAAAGTGAGAAATAAAGATTCACTTTTCAAATGACCTATTCGGAAAAAAAATCCTATTCGGCAAGATGTCATATTCGGCCAAAAGCCCTACCCAAGAAACAATTGTTGTTTGAAGAAATGTCTCTTACAGCTACGCTATTCAGCTGTATGTTTAATTAAGATTGATTTATTGCATTTGATACTACTATACCAACCTTGTTCGCCCAAAAATGGAGAATCTATTCAACAACAGTAGTTCTATAAGCATGTTGAAATAAATGTTTAAGCTATCACCTTGCCTCGCTTGTTCAACTGCAAAAACAATAAAAGAGCTACAACAACATTAATTCAACGCTTGTTACTACAAAGCGTATTACCCGAACTAATAAAGCGTTTGTTCAATGTTTTACAAATAAGGCTGTTTGATATACTGTTGATTGTGTAATATAGAAGAAAAGGAGGAAACTATTATTCAACATTAGTTTGAGAAATAACGTTGGTTTTGGTGGCTATACTACATCTCAATTGTTGTAAGGAATATCTCAAATAAAGCTTATTACAAGTTTCCACAACAAGCATTTTTTTTATAAAAATGTTAAAAGAGGACTAATTCTTACGGATAATTTTTATCTTGATATTATTTTATGGCTTTCATGAACTATCGATTTTTCGACTAATTAGTTTATAGAACTGTGACGACTAGAAATGTTACAGCTTTCACAATCTCGAACGATGTGAGGCTCGAACCTAGGACCCTTCGATTGACATCCGCCTGCTCTTCCGCTGCTCCATGCAAGGTCATATAAATCGACCATGTTAAATGTAGTTATAAATTATCTAATACCAAATTGAACAATTTATTGCACAAACATTGAATAAACAACATTTGAACATGTTTATTAAATAGAATGTACATGGCAACAATATTGTTGAAAACGTTTGCACAGCAACGTTTATACAAATTCAAATAAGCATCGAATGTAGTTGCCCCGATTGCAGTTTAAGAATCGTTGAATAATGAATTCTGAAACAACCTGCTTCCAATAGTTAATCCGTGCGCGCATCTGCTGCCCATCACTGTCTAAACATCAACAACAAACAGTGCGGTGCAGTAATCAAAAAAAAAATGAGGAAAAGTATCAAAAGTTAATTTATTGTAGATTTCATTCTTGTTGTGTTTTTTTTTATTCTTTATTAAGGCGTTTTTTTTTAAACTACAGATTTAAGTTCAACACCGCATTCTTGTGGAGACAATCGAGGCCGGCAGTCTTTTTGAGGTAATTGCAAAATTCAATTGCACAGGGCCTTCTTCTTCTTCTTCTTCAATGGCTCTACATTCGAACTGGAACTTAGCCTGCTTTTCAACTACACCCGATTCTTTTTTTACACGGGGGATGCGTTCGGTGTAAAAAAAGTTTTCAGTTCAAAATTTGAAAATTCATGTTAAAAATGTTTTATGATTTCTCGACAAATCATGCAAAATGGAGCAACTTTGCAATAATTTTGTATGGGATTTTTTTACACGGCCGTGTAAAAAAAATCCGTGTAAAAACAGAATCGGGTGTATTCTATTACCATTTCCTCAGTTATTACTTGAAAGCTTTTCTATGCCCGCCATTGCATGAGTATGTATATTGCGTTGCAAGTACAATGGATGCACTGTGCCCAGGAGTCGAGAATGTTTCCGAAAACATCCAAGACCGGACCGAGAATCGAACTCGCGATCTCCGGATTGACAATTCTACGCCTTTTCTCGCAAAGCTACTGGAGACCCATCATTGCAAAGGGCCCCCACGATTGAATTTCGAGAAGGTTTACAATTTGGTTTTTTATATTGATAAGGTATCGATGTATTGTCTCGCGTTATTTGGTCTGAAATTATGCTTTTTAGTACAATTTTATAGTATTAAGCAAAACCAAGCTGGATCCGGTACAATGATCTGGTACAGCTTTGAGTTTTGCCAATGTCGCTGCATTTTCCACTGTTTTGTGTTGTATTTGTAGCGTCCTACACAACAACTCGCTTTAATTTTCGGTGATATGTACCACTCTTTTTAAACTTTTTGAAAGATTTGTCCGATTTTACAAAAAGTCAATGCACAGTGACATCCGCACAGCCAGATACGACATAATTGATTTTGTCAATAATGATGAATCAACAGCAATTATGTTGTGTTAAACAACATTTGAAAGAACATCACTATAAATGAATAAGTAAGTTATTTTAACAGTTATCATACAGCAAACTTATTTCACAATTAATCAACATGTTTGGTTCAAGGCTTACAATCTAATATAAGACACATTACTTCATTGAATTGTACAACTTCGGCAGCGCTGTTGAATAACAAATTCTAACAAATGTTATTAAGCATCACATGAACATGTTATTCAATATCAACTTGATTACACAAAATAGGATTTATTTTGGTGGAATAAAGAATATTTACAGTGAATAATACAACTGCACTTCACCCTGCCAGGGAAATTTTAGGGCAACATTTGTTAAACTTTTATTCGATAACAAAAACAACAAAACAGGGAACTGATGCAGTGATTTCAATCAGTATAACATTTATTAAACAACTTCTTAAACCTGCTTTATTGTTCAACTACCATCGCTTCTATACAACAATTGTTCAACAAGCTTGTTGATTTATGGCTCTGAATTGTTTCTTGGGTATTCGGCCAAATGTCCTACTCGGTCAAATGTCCTATTCGGTCAAATGTCCTATTCGGCCAAATGTCTTATTCGGCTATATGATCCCTTTGGCCAAATGACTTTCGTCCTAATGGTCTGTTAGGCCCAATGGTATATTCGGCAAACAACTTTCGACCTAGTGGCCTTCGGCCAAATGGCATTCGGTCGAACGGTATTCGACCAAACGGCCTTTCTTCTTCCGGTTTTCAAGTTAATTGACTACTGTCGTCCTCACAAACATTTAGGAGGTCAGATAGATTGTATAACAATTCACCGAAAACTATTTCGTGGAATTCCTCTTCGTGGTTGAACTTTTCGCGGAATAACATTTGGCGGTTTATAACTTTACGCGGTACGACATTTGGCGGTTTGTACCTTTTCGCCGAATGACTTTTGGCGGAATGTACCATTTCGCGGATTGCACCATTTCGCGGAATATTAATAATAATAGCCTTTGTCCATTCAGCATTTCCAGAATCATTACCTGCGAGGTTTGTAATGTTATCATTTTTTTGCATTCGTTTAACACGTTGAAACTTTTATACCTAAAAAGTCGAAAAATTTTTTTTGATAAATTTCCTAGACCGGCCCAGAAGTTGAACCCAGCCTTCTTCAGCATAGTATTGCTTGGTAGCCTCGCATCTTCCCGCTAAGAAAGGCCTCCCAGAATATGTAGAAGTAGTTTTCAAAATTTCAATTGTCCCTTATTCCGGGCATATATATCGATTTAAAGAAGGCATGCATCAATTTAAGGAAGGCTATTCGACTTATACCGGGCAGACGCGTTCTTTTAAAGAAGGCATTATCAACTCCTTTCGCCTTATACCGAGCAGATGCATCCATTTAAAGAATGCGTTACCCCTCCCTTCGCCTTATACCGGACAGACGCGTTCTTTTAAAGAAGACATTAGCAACTTCTTTCGCCTTATACCGGGCAGAACATATGGTGTGGTTTCAGGTTTTGAAACCTGCAACCCGAATCGCCAGATTCGGGTTTAAAAAATTAGTACAATATCGGGTTCGGGTCGGGTACGGGTTTGTGAGTCCGGGTCGCGTACCGGCTTAAGAAATAAAATACTGAAAATTATTTTATTCAGTTTTACTAATTGTGAGGCTAGTTCGTTGTTTGGACTTACATTTTTCACACACATCTAGTTTCAATTTTCCGGGAAAACTTTTGTGCGGGCTTAAATAATTAAATTATGTCGGGTTCGGGTCAAGTATGGTTTTACAAATGCAAAAAATCTCGGGAACAGGTCGGGTTAGCATTAAATCCAAAAAAAAATCCCCGAATTGCATGCAATCAAATATACTCTATTACCAATATAGTCCACTCTGGCTGATTTGAAGAGACAATGCGGTAGCGCCGCGGTGTCACAAAAGGCAAGCAATGTAGTGCAGAGACATTCCGAGGGGTGCTTGAACGTGTAATTCAATATGCAACATAACATTTCAAAATGATATGCTAGAAATCATCCCATGACCCAATTTTGATATCTGAGTATAAAAATAAAATTAAAAAAAATGTAATTCAAATTTTCAAAAATTGAAAAATTAGTGTAATTTTCGCAATTAACGCACCCCTTGGCTATCGTTTTTAGGCGTTAGTTGCCTTTTGTGACGCAAGATGGTGTTAATGTGCTGTCTCTTGCCTAATATATGGGGATTTACGAAGTGGACTATATTGTTAATATACTATATTTGATGCAATTAACCAGAAATCGGTAAATATTTGAATGATAATTATTCTAACTGGATTCGGCCAAATGGCATTCCGCGGAATGTTTTTCGGGTAAAAGGTATATTCCGCGAAATGTCTTTCGGATAAAAGGTGCATTCCGCGAAATGTGTTCGGAGAGTTGATGCATTCCGCGGAATGTCATACCGCGAAAAAAAATTCCGCGAAATGTTTTTCGGCGGAATAGTATACAACCGGTCAGATAACAAAATACTTCAGATAGGTCTCTTGTAATTTAGTTTTCTTGCTTTCAAATTTATTAAGGGTCTGTCTCATTTGGAGAATTAAACGGAAATTAAACTTAAAAGTGACATTTCCATAATTATCGAATAACCCTGCTCGCAGAGCAAGATTACTTTTGACAGATATCGAATCGTTTTGCATCGCTGTCTTATTGGAATTGCTGGGTAGCACCAGCCATTCATATGACCGGGTTATGTGCTAATTTTCGAACTGTCACTTTTAAGTTTAATTCTCCAAATGAGACAGAGCCTAAATCTATTATACAAGCGAAAGGGACCTCCTTAGTTGTGCGGTAAGACGCGGGTGGCTACAAAGCAAAACCATGCTGAGGGTGGCTGGGTTCGATTCCCGGTGTCGGTCTAGGCAATTTTCGGATTGGAAATTGTTTTGACTTCCCTGGGCATAAAAGTATCATCGTGTTAGCCTCATGATATACGAATGCAAAAATGGTAACCTGGGTTAGAAACCTCGCAGTTAATAACTGTGGAAGTGCTTAATGAACACTAAGCTGCGAGGCGGCTATGCCCCAGTGTGGAGATGTAATGCCAATAAGAAGAAGAAGAAGAAGATTATACAAGCAAACTATGTAGTTGAATTTTTTCAATTTATTATCAGGCTAAGGCCAGAGTGGCCTCTACAGTGCATAAAAGTCTTCTCCATTCAGCTCGTTCCATGTCCGCAAATCGTTCCCCACCTGATCGATCCACCTTGCTCGCTGTGCAACAAGAAGGCGATTGTTGCTGTCGGATCGTTGTTGAAAACCATTTTCACCCCCGAAGACGGTAGGGGGAGATCCCCCAGCGCCGGACATCTCCCAATACTCCCAATAGCTATTTTTTACACCTGTTTTGTTGAACTTACTTCAATTCAATTGTTTCTTCTATGTAAGGTCAAGAAGCCACAGAAATAAGCAGAAACACAAATTGAAGGTATCATTGAAAAGGCGAGAATTAGTATGAATCATAAATGATCATATTTTGTGCTTATCTGGTATACAAGTGGATAATATCTGAGGAAAAGCTAATAGAATACCAAGTTACAAACCAGGCCAAGTTCCAGTTGGAATGTAGAGTCATTGAAGAAGAAGAATAAGTGAACATAATCCGAATAATTGAAGAGTTTTTCGTTAAATGGTTAGAAAATGCGCTTTCAGTAAATCTGTCTCATCTATTATCCATCTGCCGGTCATAAATTCATCTTCTGTTATAAAAAAAGAATGCACCATTTCGTAGTTGTTTGCTTACAGCTTAGGAATTGCAAACAGTTGTTTTTCAATAATTTCGTTATATGATAGGTTGCAAATATAACACGTAACTCATTTATTTTCAAACTATTTCAGTACTTCGGTATCCTATATGGAGTGTGTGATCGATCGCATTAATTCTCAGGTATTAATGCAGAGCACGCCAGCTAGTCTGCGAAAACGCAAAGTAAAAAAAATAATGTTTGCATCGAAGTGCAAAAAAGGGATTAACGTGGGTTTGATCGTGTTGGTGCTGGTCACGCCAGCTAGTCCGGAAGAACGCAAAGAAAAAGCTCTGCCTCACAAAGCAGATTTTTTTTATCAGTGTTCGATCGATCCTGTGATGCTGGTTCCGCCTGATTCTCCAGATGAGCGCGGAGTGAAATAAATAGTTTCTGCATCGATGAGCATCAAATTTATTAGTAAGGGATCGATCGTATTGTAAAAGCTTACTAAACGAAGCGCATTGATTTTGCGTTGGATTGATTTGTTACACGGTTTTCGTCTTTGTGTCTTTAAAATATCTTTGTTCACTATAATCATTTAGTCGCTTACCGAGGTGACTTCCCATGAATAACCTTCTCAACTAAGCAACTTTCCTTCACCGTGGCGCCCACGGAGAAGCAGGTAATTTCTCGGTCTCTTATAGCAATAAGTGTCGTACTAATTTTCCTCTCCTAATCCCAAATTAACTGTGAAGACTATTTTATTGGTCCTGAAATAATGAAACTCCAAATCATGTACAACAGTGAGAATAGTTTTCTAATCCCAAGAACCTTAGATACCTCAAAATAGACTCGATTGAGCACGTTATACGCAATCATGACGTTCGAGACGTCGAGAGATGAGTTCCCAATCGCATAAAAAAGGCCAATTCCTCGGTGGAACCAGGTTCCCGAAATGTTACGGAACCTGACCAACACCACTCAAAATACACCCTAATGAGCATGTTTCGCGAAATCATGAAGTTTGAGACGTGGTCAGGTGGGTTTCAAATCAAATAAAAAGTGGCCACTTTCCCGGGGAACCAGGTTCCCAGAATGCCACGAAAACTGATCAACACCACTCAGGTACCTACAAGCAGACTCTATTGAGTATGTCTCGTCATTTCATGAAGTAAGACAGCAAAAAATGAGTTTAAGAATTTTAGCAAGATCATGCGATTTAAAAAAAACCACTCGACCACGGAATTATGTCGAAACCAGGTGGCCAATGCCAATTCTCTTCCTAGTTTTAAAAGCCAGAAACCTAACTGGTTCTTTTGGTAGGTACATCGCTAAATCGGTTAAGAATCAAAAGAGTTATGATTTTTTAAAGTTATTTTCTAGTGCCTAAAAAGTATCAAGGGACGATGATGATTAAGGCTATTTATTTGAACCTAGGCTAGGCAAGATTCAATATTCAATATCGTGAAGCAAATCGAATACAAAATGATAAATGATCTTTTATGAAATATTTAAACAGAAGATTCTGGACCCAAAAACAACCCACCTAGCGGTAATGATGCCTTTTTCGCATTATTTTGGTACTAACTTTTGAGGCCACAGTCCGATATGGCCCCTTTTCAATAGGATAAGATTCCCTGTTTCCTGAACAGAATGCGAGGAACAGAACAGAACTCCCCTTTGAAAGCAACATGTTGCGAGTAAACCTCATTTCGTGGAACAGAGTCGACAGAGAACCTATGTTACTGGTTGAAAAATTTGAGTATTTCAGCACTTCATTAATCGTCCAGATCCACATAGGGGAAATGTCCCGATCTTCATCTCACTGTACATATATCCATCTCATCGCTAAACAAAGAAATACTGCACAAAATTCGTCGCTTCTTTTTGTCAACATGCGTGCTCACTGCTGAAAAAAATCACAAAAATAATAAACAAAACAAATTCCTTTCCATTGCTTTGTTTTTGATGGGATGGAAATAGGAGCTATGAGATGAAGTGGCGAACCGTTCCCCTACTACTCGTACTAAAATACTGACCTTATTCAAATTTGTTGCATAAAAACATATTTTGTGAACGCATTGTGCGACACCGCGTGAGTCATGGCGTGACAGAACAAATCCAAGTACGAAAATTCGAATCAATCATATTTCCATCCATCGCAGTTTTCGTCAACTTCCAAAAACTTTCAACCATTAGGGACCCATTCTATTTCTCTACTGCATATGCACAAACCAACGATGTATTCCCCGAAGGAGTACGGCGGAAAAAGCATGAAAAGCGCCAATCGGTACAGTGCTACAACGATTGCAAACGGCACAGCGTAACGCAACGAATGATCCATCCCCCGTTCTCCGAGCAGTTGTTGCATCACATACAAACCGACGTGAATGTTTGAATGTTCTCGATAGACATTTTCGATCTAAACGATCACAAGGGGCGATAGTCAATTGTTGAACGGCTAAAAATATTGGTTATTGTTGAACACCTGAAAAGAATACAAGAACATTATAGCTGGTCAACATTTGGCGAAAAACTCCAAAATCCAGACAGTATTTCTGATGTATTCTTTTCCGTGTGATCTACACTTCAGCGGTAAGTAAGGTAACTTGCAGCTCAACATGGCAAATTGATCTCCCTCTCTCGAAAACTATCATAATGATGTTGATTCGATTTCAAGGTCCTCTAATGTTAGTTTCACTTAAAGCGCCCTAAAACAACACTTCTGCATATATGAATGCTCCTTTATGAGGCAAATTTAAAAACTAATTTTCTGTCTATTATTACAGCCCTACATAAATATTCCCGGATGTTACCTCTGCTCTCCTGTGGTCAAACTTTTATCGACACAATTTATTTCGTTGGATCAGCGAGGCCAAAAGTGCTGAAAAGTGGTTGCTCGGTGTCGAAAATTTTCCAAATCCCCGCCGACCCAAACAGCGACTCCTGCTGACTGACTCGGTCAACTTTATCGCTTTGGCATTGGCATAAGATGGGGCGGTGGTGGCGAGGGGGCAATCGAATAAAATATGAATAGCGAACTTTGCGAGGCGATAATGGTTTCCAGGGGAGCAAACGAATAGACGGCAAGCGGCGAATCATTTTGTAACGAAATAATTTCTGCCCTGCTCCAACGAAATCTCCGGGATTGGATCGAATCGACGATGGGAGAATCCGGACAAAAGATCGATTTTTTTGTGGCCTGCCCTAACGACGATGAATGTGGTAGAGGAAGTTTGATTTTATTGTAGTTGTTAGTTGTGTTTTGCGCTTCGCTGAAGACGTTGTTGAGCAATATTGTTATTACATTGCAAATTATGAAATTAAAGCATTTTACGCAAGTTTAAGCATTAGAACGAGATTTCCGTTGTTTTTATTGCTGATCAACGATTTTGACGGTACCGTGCGAACGATAAAAAACTTGTTTTAACAATATTAACAATGAAACCTAACAAATATAAAGTTTGTTTGTTTGTTTGTTTATTTTTGACATTTTACACTCTAAAGTGCATTCATGTCCGAAATTTACATCTATAATATAATAAATACAAAATCATTTTTTCTTGATCTGGTATTGTAGACTTTCCAATCAGAATCAAAGTAATTTTCGCAACAATTTTCTTCTCCGTTTTGCACTTCCTTATGTGATTGGCATCCCTCATTACACGAACGTTTTGCGTCATGCCCTACGCTGCTGCTTGTTTCACTCGTACTCGTTGACAGCCGTCTCTTCTCTGCGATTTCGTTTTCGATTTCTCTTATCAAGTTATCTATACTTTGTTGGCCATTGTTACCGTCATCGTTGTCGTTATTATAGGCCTCGCTGGCTCCAGTTGAGACTGCCACTGGAGTAATGTTTTTAGCGCTGTTGGTCTGTGTGTCGACATCGTTCAATTTTGTTGGCGTATGAGAAGTCACGGTGGTTGGAGCATTAGCTTCTTTGCGGTAGGTCACAAGTGTCGTATGATGGTCCACTACGATGTGTGATGGTATTGCTTTCTCCAGCCTAATACGTACTACTCTCACACCATTCGGCACTCCTGGGAAGAAATTTTTCCATACTTCGTTGTGGATAGAGATGACTTTGCCATATTGCTCAATATGATCGGATATGATTTTATTGGCCATTCGCGGCGGGAGATCGTGGATCCTGATGGTGGTAGCGGGACCATCAACGTAAACTGGTATGTAGTAATGTACACCGAGATGTTCAAACGAGTGTTTGAGATGGTGTTGTTTTTGTAGTCGTGGGGCTACGCCGGAGTCGTGCATCTCAATATACACGCAGTTTTTGAGGTTGTGTAACTGGATAGTTTTAACATCTGCCATGTCAATCTTGATATCTTCCTCGAGAAACTCCTTGACCTGGTCCAACGGCGGTCGCTTTGGCAGGACACTGAAATCCACGACGAGAGTGTTCCTTCTGTGTGACATCTCGTGCCGAATGCAATTTTTCGGAACAAGAACGACACGAATAAATCAATGCAATAGACTAGATATATGAATTGTGCGGAAAGACGTCTGTCGCGCGCGAGAAGTGGCTGTCAACTGAACAAATACAAAGATATTTTAATAAATCCAATCGTTTTTCAAACATAAATGAATAAAAATACAATGATAAGGAAATGCTTATACCATCTTCCAAACTTGGACGTTCATGATAAAATTAGAAAGTCTCGGTTTGATGGTTCCGTTAGGCATGAACAATGTTATAGGCATAGGCATAGGCATGAAGAATGTTATTTAGAAGAAAGTGGTTTTGAAAGAACATTTGTGATAATATTATTCTCACGACCTTCCTGTATAATGAGGGACGGAATAGTATCAGGCTGGAAGCTGATATCTCTCCAGTGGCAAAAGGGTAGGTGGTTTGATTTGGTCATATAGCATTGCGTGCGGAAGGGTTTCTATCGACGAGTAGTGGCTCTAAGTTTCTAGTATGACATCAGCATCTAGTCAAAAAGGATTTCTATTGCGCAGTTCTGTTATCTCTATGCGTTCGTCTCGTCACAACCAACTTAGTTGTCTCGGAGCGATCAGAAGGCAGAAGGAAGGTCGTGAGATTTACATCATTAGCATTAGAATTGAGCAGTTCGCACAAATTCGTAGGTGGTACAAGCCTGCTACTCAGCGGCTCCGCAAAGTGTCACACACGACTGAGCCTACCAAATAAATGAACTGGTAAAAAAAAGCCTGCTACTCTGAGTAGCATCACTTTCATCCGTAGCACCAGGTATTGATTTGGGACTAATCACTATCTTTTGGATGGAGGCAATGCACTTTCTCCAAGAGTCGAGATCTGTCCTGGCCACGTCCTTGCGAATGCTGAGGAAGGGAAAAGATGGTTTGTAGGACACTAACTTAAGATAGATGCAGAGAACTCTAAAACCTCTCAAAGGTGTCACGGGAGGTTTTGACATTGCTAATATGGGATGTTATAGCAGTAGGAATCGTTTTGGTAGAACGTGAAACACAGAAAGAACTTAATTACACAGTAGGAAAGGGACGAACCTTGAATTGAACGACCTCCCGCTTATAAGGCAGAAGCGGTAGCACCATCTAAACAGATAACACCGAATCAACAATTTGACGCCATGTTACACGGCGCCATTTTTAAGCGTGTAGAACATGATTGCATCAAAAGTAAACGTGTGTTTTAATTGCAAATTGCGATTAATAAAGTAAGCTAAGTGGAAGGCAAATCAAAGGCATCGCTTCTCAAGGTACTCAAATAACTATTTACAGTGGTAGTTTAAGCCCTCAGTCTGCTTTAATTTAAATTTTCAGTTAAAAAATAGCTGTACGGATTATGATTCGTTGCTTTAAAATCCGTCCACGGTGGACGGATTTCGGTTCAGGAGGTGTTGATTTAATTTAATATTTTATCATATTTTTCGTAGTTTCTGATGTGAGAATGCGCAATACTTTCGTGCTCCTGTATCAACGATGAACGTTTCATTTGCATTAGTTACCTATTTTTTTGTTCCCTGTTTCACATACTGAGGTGCTTAACCTTTTGTCTGTGCTCTGGGGTCAATATGACCCCAAGCCACTTTGAGCGGCTGCCATTTTTTTAGTTTTCAACCGATTCTCCTAATTTTTGGTAGTTTGGTAAAACTCGCCGAGATCTGTCTCCTATGTGCAAATTCGCTTGAAAAATCTTGAAAATATGCGCTACAGTGTCCTTTTTTAAAAAAACTTACGTTGTCTGTGCTCTGGGGTCAAATTGACCCCAAATTGAAATTGCTATAACTTTTTTGATGTTGGGCCAATTTTCGATTTTTGGGGCTGTTTCGAAAGATAATTTAATCATCTTTCAGGTCGTTACCAAAGATTGACTATAGGTGGGCGGGTACATCGCGGGGAGGGGTTTTCGTAAAAAAGGGTACAAAAACAGTGATTTTTCATGCTTATTTTATTATATCTGAAAATCCTACCCATTTTGAACTGCACCTTTTCAAAAAGGTTATGCAGGAAGGCGTCTGCTTTGACATGAGGCATTGATTAGTTTAGCACTTGGTCGCTAGGTGGCGGTATATTTGAATTCATTATTTTACACTACTCAAGTAACTCCGATATATGGAGTTTTCCTCATTGTAAATATTCTTATCGCACAATTTTGAAATTTGTAAAGATGACGTCTGTAACAAAGTTCGTCTGGTGGCAATAGACTGCCATTTGACGGAATAAATAATAAGGAAATTTACAAATAGGCGGCGCTAGTGTACTTGCAATATTCTTGCATATATGAAATATTGCTTTAGCTTGAGATCCCTCATACCTACACCAAAGTTGTATTCGGCAACATTGTTCAGGATGTCTAGCACTACAAAGCGGTGCTCAATATAATGAGCACTTCTTCTCATTTTTTAATTTGTGCGATAAGAATATTTACACTGAGGAGAATTCTATATATCGGAATATCTTGAGTAGTCTAAAATAATGAATTCAAATATACCACCACCTGGCGGCCGAGTTCTAAACTTATCAATGCCTCATGTGAAAGGCGTGTATGGCTTTCGGCCAATGCCGACGAACTTTTGGTAAAACTTGGGGTCTTAAACCTAAATATATCAAATGGATTTACACAACAGTTGTACGACCAATTTTGGCTTATGGATGTCTTGTGTGGTGGCAAAAGGGTGAAGTGAGAACAATTCAGTCTAAATTAGGCCATCTTCAAAGGATGTGCCTAATGGCAATGACTGGTGCGTTCTCTTCGACTCCTACGGCTGCTCTCGAGGTTCTTCTCGACGTTGTCCCACTACACATACATCTCAAACAAGAAGCACTTTCTTGTACTTACCGATTATGGGTTCTCGGTTTCTTGGAAGAGAATCCTGTAAACCGCAGTTCTACACACACTTCGTTGTTACAACTCATGGTTGATTGGGACAGTCCTTGCTCCAAGTGATCTCACACTCGCTAGTAGTTTTCCTTATAGGACATTTTCAACACAATTCCCCTCGCGGGATGAGTGGACATCTGGTTATTTGGAGAGAAGTATGTCGGACAGCATTGTTTGTTATACTGACGGCTCCCTCTTCGAAGGTAGAGCGGGTGCAGGTGTCTACTCGCGTGAGCTAAGATTGGAACAGTCACACTCACTGGGTAGACACTGCACTGTCTTTCAAGCGGAAATATTTGCCATTATGTGTGGAGTGCAATCTGCACTTCAGAAACACATAATGGGCAAAGTAATATACTTCTGTTCAGATAGTCAAGCAGCTATCAAAGCCCTCGCTTCGGCCAACTCAAGGTCGAAGTTAGTAATCGCATGTCGAACTCAAATAGAGGAACTGAATTCAGTTAATACATTGCACCTTATATGGGTACCTGGCCATTCGTCCATAGCTGGAAACGAATTGGCTGATGAGTTAGCTCGCACTGGAGCATCACAAGACTTTTTTGGTCCTGAGCCAGCTATTCCAATATCTAAGTGTTGGGTGAAGCGTTTGATTAGCTCTTGGGCTTCCACTCACCACAAACGGTATTGGAGTAGTTTGGATTCATGTCGACAAACAAAATTGTATATCCGAGAGCCATCTCCGGTAGTAGCTAACTATTTAGCTAATCTGTCTAAACAGAATTGCAGTGTCTTAGTCAAGGCCTTGACAGGTCACTGCCGACTCAACTATCACATGGCAAATATTCAACGTGTTGAATCCTTTGTCTGTGATGGTTGTGAATCCGATTATGGAACTTCTTATCATCTGATATGTAAGTTTTGTAAGTTATGCGCAACTGCGTTTCCAAATATTTGGTAAACACTTACTAAGTGAAATTGACTACAGAAACCTGAACCTTCAAAGTATTCTGTTGTTCATAACCCGTTGTGGTAAGGAGCTATGAGCTTTTGTACGTGTTTTTATACGTTGTATGCCCTCTTCAAGGGTTCCTTTCCTCTACTTCCCACTTTTTTTCCATCCATATTCCTTTCCTTTTTGTTCACTTCCTTTTCCATCAGGTGTGTGATGAGAAAGGCTGTGAAGGCGATGGCACAAATCTCCCGAATTCAGGTGAACGTGCCCCTGGAGCCGACGTTCTGATACCTGATAATGGATTTCGACGCCCCACACAAATTTTTCTGCATTCTGCATTCTCCACCAGTCCAACGTTTGTTGCTTCACGTTTCAGGCGGGTGTACAGCTCTGCCACCTTTGCAAATGTTCGGATGTCCATGTCATCCGCGAAACAAATAAGTAGACTGGATCTGTTGAAAATCGTACCCTGGCTATTACACCTGGCTCTCCGCATGACGCCTTCTAACGCAATGTTAAACAACAGACACGAAAGTCCATCCACCTTGTCTTATTCCTCGCTGCGATTCGAACGAACTGGAGTGTTCGCCCGAAATCTTTACACAGATTTGCACACAATCCACCGTTACTTTGATCAGTCTGGTAAGCTTCCCAGGGAAGCTGTTCTCGTCCATAATTTTCCATAGCTCTATGCGGTCTAAACTGTCGTATGCCATCCTTATCCCTGCATATCTTGGCTCGCGTCACGAAGCCTTTGCGGGATGCGTTGAGCCTCTAATTGAATTGCGTGTTTCTTGAGAGCGGCACAGCTGTTCCATCTCCTCGCACTCCGCTTCTTCCAGGTGACGTTTCTTCCCCTGGAAAAGCCTGTCTGCAGTCTCCGCTTCCGTATATAGCATTCCATGTTGTTTCTTCTCCAGAATCTGTCTGTACTCTTCGTCGTTTCAATAACCGACGTTGTTCTCCGCTGCGTCGTTAATTGTATTCTAGCAGGCTTAGAGAGGGTCTCCATCGAGATCACCCTATTCCGGCAACGCTGCCTCATATCCGATATCAGGTTGCTTCAGTCGCTCGTACAGTTCTGCATAAGAACCTTACAGAAACTGTATAAAAATTTTACATATACAATTTTGAAATTTCTGATCGAAAAACGAAGGACCACTCAATGAGGTCTATTTTATTCTTTTACTTTTATAACAAGTTGGTTTTTGATAGCAACTTCTGTCTTAAGCAGACAATCTCTTTCTTCTCACTAACTCTACCTTTTGTAAGAACAGAGATTTCTCGCTTAACTTTTCAAAAGGACCTAAGTAACATTTTTTTCATGAATTAATTTGAGTAGCGCAATCAACAGAACAACATGAAAGCTTTTGATTGCATTACTCAAATTAATTCATTAAAAAAATGTTACTTAGGTCCTTTTGAAAAGTTAAGCGAGATTTCTAACGTGAAGACAGGTGTCGTAATGGTTTCCAAGTGGGCTACAAATCTTGCATACATCATACGAACCCACTCTTTCCATGCATCCTACCTATTCTCCCGCACCGCATCATCGCATCGCTAATTAGGAGATAATTTAAATTCCGCTCGCTAGGCGTTGCAGGTGCTGCTTGCTGCTGTGGGGTCGGCGTCGGCGTAGGTGAGCAGCCGCAATACGCATCAGTTGGTCCAACCACCCAGAAGTTGCAATCAATCGGCGAGATGGTGTTTGTTTTAGACTCGCTCTTCTTTCCTGGTAAACCCGCTCCGCGACTGAAAGGGGGCGCCCAAAAGTTGATTGCTTTCTGACCAAATTAATCAAGCGCATGATGTGGTATAATCAAAGCAAACATTCGGATGATCCACCTCGAACCTAGCTGGGCCACCGGTGTAATGAAATATGCCAGTTGAATCGGATTTTTTTTTGTCTGCGATATGTTTGCTTTTTCACGTGGACGCACCCTATAAAAATAAACTGAATTTTGCGACGAATTATAAAACTGGGTTTGTGAGACATTCCTGGGACCCCAGTGTAGTTACCAACAAGATCATTAATTAGCAGTAGTTTACTCGTGTTCATCAAAATCCTATGGATCTTTCTTAAAATATGTAAATTATTCATACCGCCTAAAAATCTACAGGCTCTTACGCTAATAGAATCGATCAGTCAGCAAAGATATAGTACTTAGGAAAATTTACAAGGCAAACTATAGGACGAATGATTTTTTATTTTTATTTCTATGTTTGGCAATGTTGTATTTTTTCCTTTCTTCTGCACCAAGTTTTCGGGTGGAAAACATTCTCGACTCCCTGGGCATATTGTATCCTTGTGCTTGCCACATAAGGTAAATACTCATGCAATGGTGGGCTGAGAAAAACATTCGATTAATAACTAAGAAAATGCGAATAGAATCTGTAGAGAATATGTGGGAATGTAGGCAGAAGAAGAAGAAAACAAGAAGTTTCGTGAAAAGTAGGGAATGAGTGCTAGTAATGGAATTTTTTGATTCATGATTCAGCAATTTGATTTGCTGGATTACTATCAGCAATTGAACGTTTTGCTGAAATACAGCTTTTTAGTTTGACATGTACATACAGCAAACATTTTTATTCAAAACCAGCTAACAAAAAGGTTTTGACTGATAGTCAGCATATTGAGCGACGTTTTACTGAAAATCAGCAAACGATTCCATAAAATGCTAAAAATCCCAGGTATCTGGCCGCCCCAATGCTACCCACTACGTTTGACAATAGTCAACATATTTGAGTTTCCCATTGTTCGGTTGAAATTGGGTTTCCCACTGACAATTCTATTTTGTAAACAAACCGCTATTCCGAACTGATTTTTTCCAAATAGACGTAATTATTTTTCACCATTTTTCGAGAACTTGTGCGAAATTATGAAAGCGAGGTGTGTTTCAACAAGAATATTGATGCTTTTAATAAATTTTCATATTTCGATCGGCACCAAGCGCTCTACTTCGCCAAAATATCACGGTATTTGAAACATATTTTCAATGGGAGGTTTTCGATGACTATAATTACGCCTTCGTGTTAAATTAATCGATGATTTTGATGCTGGCATCAAAAACATGGCCGCTTCGCAGACCCCTGAAAAATCCAGTAAAATTCAATTGCTGAACGTATATCAGCAGTTTGTGTTTTACTGAAAGCCCAACCTGTCAACCAGATGTCAAAACTTAACATATCTCACGTTGCGTTTTTACCCGTAGACAGCCATTTTTCATCTAATATAAAAAGTAGAAATTAAAGATAATATTCTTGCTGTTTCGGCCAAATTTCTGTATGAACATGATTTATATTTAATTTCAAGTTTGATCAAACATGTGTTTTATTTTTCTCAATAATAGCGGATGTCACTTCCAATGACTTTGGAATGGGAAATTACATCTCCTACAAGAGCGATGGTACACTTCATCGATGGAAACATATGTAGAGCGCCGAGCTACCCTAGAAGCTCTCTCTAATGTCTAGTTCAAATTTTAAAACCACTGCAAAACTAATCTAACATCCAGTAAACATACTGTCACATCCGTCGGGTCAGACATTGCTGGTTTATCAGCAATTATTTTTGCTGAAAAAATTGCTGGTTTAACAACACACAAAAAACCAGCAAAATTTTGCTGGTTTTCAGCGATAAAAAATTAGTGTGTAGATTCATTAAGTTGCTTGGGCCGTTAATGAGTTACTGTACATTATTTTGCGAACGAAATCATAGTTTTTTCAAAAGAGCTTTACGCAGTACTCTGAATTATAAAAACGTAACTAAATATTGTGCAGAGCAGCACCAGTATTACCAGGCTTTACTTGCTACACGCAATATTCATGGTGCTACACAAATCAAATCTCGTCGCCTTTTTGCCGGATAGTAACTGTGTGGCAGTGAAATAGCACTTGCCGTTTACTATATAAGTAAATATTCAATGGCTTTGAAACCATCGAAGTAGGCCTGACACCAATAATCGAATAAACAACAATCGAAGCAATCGTTGCACATGGATGTCAGTCACATGTGCTGCACCATTGAAGATAAAAGGTTTTCCTGGAAACTCCCGCTTGTATATTAACGGAACAAATTTCACATTTGGCAATCCTGCCAGATTAAAGTCATTAATAATACATTTATTTAGAATCTAGTCTTAAGCAAGCGGGAGTGCCCAAGGACAAATTGTATCGTGTAGCATTCTTCGTTTTGTACTACGCGGGTGATAAGTGAAAGTAAGGTGCTCAAAAAAAACGAGCAATGGGTAATGTTTTCAACATAACCGCGAGAAGACGTAGGACTTGTATAAACGTCACGTATTTACATTTAACTTCTAACTTTTGGATCTATGGAGTTTGATTATAGGTATTGATATTGGAAACGACAACTTCCATGCTGTGTAGAATTATTAGCAATATGTTTAATCAAAACTTCTGGAAATAAAACTAATAATTAAACACATAATTAGAATTGCTTTGTTTCTAACTATTAAGCCCTCATTTACTCAAGCAAAAGTAGGGCATTAATAGATTTCTCATTGATGATACATAGTATTTGAAGTTTAAAAATTCTATTTATAAAAATTTCAGACTTGGGCAAAATGTGCTATTTTAGGGGAACTGTCCCGTTTTCCAAACAAAGAAATACAGCACCAATTTCGTTGCTTCTTTTTGCTAACATACGTGCTTACTGTTGAAAAAAATCACAACAATAAGAAACAAGTCAAGGAGCAGTAACCCTACTAAAATAGAGGAGGTACTGCTAATACGTCAACGAAAATTATTTAATGTTTTTATTCCAAACTCCGAGTCTACGTCATGTTCAATAATACAATTTCTCAGCAAATGAAAAATAAAGAATAAGATAAAGTGTATTTAAATATTCTTCTGGATATTATTTTTTGCGGACTTTTTTTAAAACATTTACATGTAGGGGAAAATACCTATTCTTGGCAGTCTAAGACATTCGCCAAATTGAATGATAAAAATAATGATTAATTACACTAAAACACAGGTACAGTTTAACTGACATACATTTGTATGCTCTTTCTTTTATGATTGGTATTCACTAAATATAGCAGCTTAAACCACAAACTCAATAAATTTAATATAAAGTAACAGGTCAACATTTCTTCTATTGGCATAGCAATTTCTATTATCAGCAATGAGTTTGCTCCCTTCAGCAATTAGACATGGAAGTAGAAAACTGGTAATGTTTTGGTGCCAAATGCTGGTTGTTTATATCCTCCAGTAGCAAAATTCATTCATATTAATCGGCCGCACGCTCATCTCGCTTCACTCAATTTTGGAACCAACTTTATTGTTTATGAAATTGGCTTAAAATAAAACATGGATTTTTAGCCTTGGCATCAATTTTATGTCATGTAGACAGATAGGCAGGCATGGCAAATGCTGGGTAAAGCGTACCATTGGTACTTCACGTACCTGAAGGAATAAAATAGACCCCATCTCGCGGTCCTTAGCCTCTTACCCAGCAACTCCTATCCCTACCTCCCCGCGGTGCTGGCCGGGATACGAGCAACCTTAGGGAAGATCGGGTAACCAACCCCGGTGGGAACTATGGTCGTATGCTGACAGGGAAGGGGGGGTTTGCTCTTCTCTGGAGGTGCAAATCTTACTGAGCGTCTGTTCTCCATGTCAGGATCGGCTCACAACGGCGTCTGTTCTCCATGTTAGGGGCGGCTGATCATCGTCCGAGTGCCAGCGAGGGACTCTAAGTGAAACTGTGCACCATGGTCCACCGGAAATAAGGAGGAATGGTCCTCCGGAAATTTAGGGGGTTTGGTGTCAGGCCTTGCAAGCCAGCCTTTAAAAAATCATAAGCAACGAACAATCAACAAGAGAGTACGGACCGGAACCATCGGCGAAGACCACTGCGACGAAAAGGGACTAGCGATTGGAAACTCGGTTCGTGGAACTGCAAATCTCTCAACTTCATCGGGAGCACACGCATACTCGCCGATGTGCTCAAGGACCGTGGATTCGGCATCGTAGCGCTGCAGGAGGTTTGTTGGAAGGGATCAATGGTGCGAACGTTTAGAGGTAATCATACCATCTACCAGAGCTGCGGCAGCACACACGAGCTGGGAACAGCTTTCATAGTGATGGGCGACATGCAAAGGCGCGTGATCGGGTGGTGGCCGATCAACGAGAGAATGTGCAGGTTGAGGATCAAAGGCCGGTTCTTCAACTTCAGCATAATCAACGTCCATAGCCCACACTCCGGAAGCACTGATGATGATAAGGATGCATTCTACGCGCAGCTGGAACGTGAGTACGACAGCTGCCCAAGCCACGACGTCAAAATCATCATAGGAGATTTGAACGCTCAGGTTGGCCAAGAGGAGGAGTTTAGACCGACTATTGGAAAGTTCAGCGCTCACCGGCTGACGAACGAAAACGGCCTACGACTAATTGATTTCGCCGCCTCCAAGAATATGGCCATTCGCAGCACCTACTTTCAACACAGCCTCCCGTATCGGTACACCTGGAGATCGCCACTGCAGACAGAATCACAAATCGACCACGTTCTGATTGATGGACGGCACTTCTCCGACATTATCGACGTCAGGACATATCGTGGCGCTAACATCGACTCTGACCACTATCTGGTGATGGTTAAACTGCGCCCAAAACTATCCGTCATCAACAATGTTCGGTACCGACGACCGCCGCGGTACGACCTAGAGCGACTGAAGCAACCTGATGTCGCCACTGCATACGCGCAGCATCTCGAGGCAGCGTTGCCGGAAGAGGGTGAGCTCGATGGGGCCCCTCTTGAGGACTGCTGGAATACAGTCAAAGCAGCCATTAACGACGCAGCGGAGAACAACGTCGGGTATATGGGTCGAAGTCGACGGAACGATTGGTTCGACGAAGAGTGCAGACAGATTCTGGAGGAGAAGGACGCAGCGCGGGCGGTCGCGCTGCAGCAAGGTACCCGGCAGAACGTGGAACGTTATAGACGGAAGCGGAGACAGCAGACCCGCCTTTTTCAGGAGAAGAAACGCCGCCTGGAAGAAGCGGAGTGCGAGGAGATGGAACAGCTGTGCCGTTCTCAAGATACACGCAAGTTCTATCAGAAGCTCAACGCATCCCGCAAAGGCTTCGTGCCGCGAGCCGAAATGTGCCGGGATAAGGATGGAGCATCTTGACGGACGAACGTGTGGTGTTCGAAAGGTGGAAGCAGCACTACGAGGAACATCTGAATGGCGCTGAGAGTACAGGCAATGAAAGTCAAGGCAGCGGAGGAGATGACTACGTCAGTTCAGCGGACGATGGAAGCCAACCAGCCCCCACCTTGAGGGGAAGTTAAGGATGCCATTCAACAGCTAAAGACCAATAAAGCAGCTGGTAAGGATGGTATCGGAGCTGAGCTCATCAAGATGGGCCCGGAAAAGCTGGCCACTTGCCTGCACAAACTGATAGTCAGAATCTGGGAAAACGAACAGCTACCGGAGGAGTGGAAGGATGGGGTTATATGCCCCATCTACAAGAAAGGCGACAAACTGGAGTGTGAGAACTTTCGAGCGATCACCATCCTTAATGCCGCCTACAAAGTGATATCCCAGATCATCTTCCGTCGTCTGTCACCATTAGTGAACGAGTTCGTGGGAAGTTATCAAGCCGGCTTCGTTGACGGCCGCTCGACAACGGACCAGATCTTTACTGTACGGCAAATCCTTCAAAAATGCCGTGAATACCAGGTCCCAACGCACCATCTGTTCATTGATTTCAAGGCGGCATACGACAGTATAGACCGCGTAGAGCTATGGAAAATTATGGACGAGAACAGCTTCCCTGGAAAGCTTACCAGACTGATCAAAGCAACGGTGGATGGTGTGCAAAACTGTGTGAAGATCTCGGGCGAACACTCCAGTTCGTTCGAATCGCGCCGGGGACTAAGACAAGGTGATGGACTTTCGTGCCTGTTGTTCAACATTGCGCTAGAAGGTGTCATGCGGAGAGCCGGGTGTAACAGCCGGGGTACGATTTTCAACAGATCCAGTCAATTTATTTGCTTCGCGGATGACATGGACATTGTCGGCCGAACATTTGCAAAGGTGGCAGAACTGTTCACCCGCCTGAAACGTGAAGCAACAAAAGTTGGACTGGTGGTGAATGCGTCAAAGACAAAGTACATGCTTGTGGGTGGAACCGAGCGCGACAGGGTCCGCCTGGGAAGCAGTGTTACGATAGACGGGGATACCTTCGAGGTGGTCGAGGAATTCGTCTACCTCGGATCCTTGCTAACGGCTGACAACAACGTTAGTCGTGAAATACGAAGGCGCATCATCTGTGGAAGTCGGGCCTACTACGGGCTCCAGAAGAAACTGCGGTCGAAAAGATTCGCCACCGCACCAAATGTGTCATGTACAAGACGTTAATAAGACCGGTAGTCCTCTACGGACATGAAACATGGACAATGCTCGAGGAGGACTTGCAAGCACTCGGAGTATTCGAGAGACGGGTGCTTAGGACTATCTTTGGCGGTGTACAAGAAGACGGTGTGTGGCGGCGAAGAATGAACCATGAGCTCGCCCAGCTCTACGGCGAACCCAGTATCCAGAAGGTAGCTAAAGCCGGAAGGGTACGATGGGCAGGGCATGTTGCAAGAATGCCGGACAGCAACCCTGCCAAGATGGTGTTCGCTTCCGATCCGGCAGGTACGAGACGACGTGGAGCGCAGCGAGCGAGATGGGCAGACCAGGTGCAGAACGACTTGGCGAGCGTGGGGCGTATTCGAGGATGGAGAGATGCGGCCTCGAACCGTGTATTGTGGCGTCAAATTGTTGATTCAGTGTTATCTGTATAGATGTAGACTAAATAAATGAAATGAGACAGATAGGCAAAAGCATTTAAACACATTGTAAAACAAATTTAACCCTTATGCGGCCAACAAAAAACAGACGTGAATTGCAGATAGGGTACTAGTGTATTCAGATATTGACATTTTCATAACTTTTACCATTTTCAACCTATTTGAATAATGTTGGCCATTTTGGAGAAGGGAACTTATATGCTTTTGTCCGCTGCCAAGATTTACATCTTTTGTCTTTGTAATGCCTTAGAGTCGTAAGCAAAAGTCTATCAACCGGTTTCAAATATACAACTTGCTCTTTGCGGTCCTTACGTGATATGTTTGTTTCATAAAAAAATCATGGTGGTTGTTTACAAGACACGACCGCTCGACGTAAACTACGTAAAACCAAATCTATACACATAAGAATTAATTTTTGTCTGTCTGCCCTTATAGATTAGGAAACGGCATGAACATTTTTAAGTAGAGGTTTGCTAATTTGCAAATTTCGAATACTTCTTTTAAATAATGTAAAAAATATATAATTAATCAATTTTAGGTGAAACGAAGCTCATAGGTTCTGGGAGTATAGTATATTAACAATATATTCCACCTCGTAAGTCTTCATATTTTGAATAATTTGCAGCACTGTCCTATCCAGCCGATGGAGCCACCCCATTCTTACACTACGTTTCACAGTTGAATAATAGATAATACCCTAAAAGTAGGCAATTATTTATGGTTGAAATGCGCTATGTAGGAACGGGAATGGTTATGACTTTTTTGATGAGCTTGGAAGTATTGAAGTTGCAAAGGAAAACGGTCCTGTCAGCCACATAAGGGTTAAAATACTACGGTGTTACTATCACTTGTGATATAATGCATGGTCTGCGTAAAAAATATGAAGCATTTGTATTTTAACACTTTTTTTTAAATAAATGCCATCGCCGGATATTTTGTTCGTATTTTTGCTAAAGTCAACTCACATAGAATTGTGCGTGGTATCTCCTTAGCGTGTGTTTGATGTGCTCACAAACACATTCTCTCGCTCTATTCCGAAGTGTGCTGCTGTCAAAGAAAACGAACAGTGCCGATTTTATTTAGTGAAATATAGAGCAAATATTGCTTAAATTTGCTCTTTGTGGTGATAATCAAGTGGTGATAAAGTGTAAAAGGTAGTTTACGTACTTAATTTGACGTGTCATACGCAATTAAGAGGAGAAACAGGCGATCCAAAAAGTAAGTAACAGTTTGCTTTTCGTGCGCTGCTTTCTTTGGCAATGCAATAATGGCAAGGATTTCGTAGGTGCAAATTTGTTTCGGTGATTAACACATCAAATCTTGCTACTTTTACACAAACAACTTATTCAAATGAAAGCTTAGACTTGAAATTGTGTGATTGAATCAAAATTATGTTCATAAATAGTGTATGTTTGCTGGAAAACGCAAATATTTTTGAGGGTGCCAACAACTGTCGCACCCTGCCAATGCCGTATTCTACCCTACTACGGCGAAATTTTCTAATCTAAAATGGATATTAACACTATTGCTGATTGTGCATCTTTAACTGCTAATGCCTTCTGCAAATAAATGAAAGTAATTATTTTAATCAAATTTTTATGTTCATCAGTGTAGTTGATTTGTTTTGATGGGTAATCAGAACCATGTTTTAATGTACGTGTTGTTTAGTACCAAGCACAACTTAACATATGGCAAAGAATAAAAATAGAAAGAATGGCAGCTCTGCCGCCATCTCATACAAATGACAAGCGACGATCATAGTGGCGCTCCCTAACGAGTCAAAGTGAAAGCTAACTTTAAATGTGTTGGTGAACTGTCAATAAGCAGATATGTATTTGTTTTGATGCGTCCAGTATTTTTGTTTTTCTACAGATGTTTTTTTACTTAGCCGCTTGATATTAAAATTTTGTTCCTGCATCTGATAATATTTTTCAATTCAGAACTCAATGGAATGTTGGAAGCTCTAAACCACCTTTTTTTACGTACTTAGGCGACGAAGAAACATCTTAGTTCCGTGCTCTTTTTTGCTGTTGGAACTGGAGATCAAAACGTAAGTTGAGTTAGCGCTTTAGATATCGCAATCAGCTAAAAAAATACTTGTTCGATTTGGATTAGTCTTCTGATGATGTTTCAACGAAACTGTTCCAAAATATCTAAGGAACTAACGAATAACTATACAAGCGCTTCTGAGCCGGCATTCAAGGAATGGAATCGGACAAGTGAGATGAGTGCGATGTGTGTTTTCAAATAGGTTTGTAGTATCTGATTTAGAAGAATGATAAAGTACATTCCTGGATCCGGCTGGTCAACTTAGAATGAGGTGAGTCGTCGATAGCGAATGCGAAGAGGGAGGCTCAGCAGAAAATTGATTCCTAATCACAGTGATCGTGGGGAATTTAAAGCGCGACAGGAACATCAGAACGGTATGGTCAAAAGCGTTTACTTAAAATATGAAGAGCTTCGGCGAAGGAAAGAGAAGCTGAAGTCTTTGAATATGTGCACACCATGCCCTGCTATGTCCCAGATTTTCGATGGAAGAAAAGAAGTGACGTGGTGAAACGCCTCTCAATTGTGTCTGCCAGAAAAACACCGTTAAAAATAGAAAAATTGACTTATGTTATTATGATATCTATTTTTCGAGATTGTCGTTCTCAACGCAACACACTGCATCGTTCAACTTCCATTCTTAATTACTCGATCAAACTTGCTTACGAAAATGAAAATAGTAAATATTCGACACACAGCTCGGTCATTCAGACGAATGCATCTATTTGAACACACACATACTACAATACTATAGTTGAACCGCAGCTCGTAGATGGCGCTTTGAAAGTGTCCCCCGGAATCCGGCCGAGTTGCCATTCTTTCTATTTTTATTCTTTGCTTGTACCCATCCCGCGATCATGTGGATTATGAAACCAATCACCTGGATGAGCAGACCAAATCTCTCTAATTTTACTTTTCTTCATCTACCACCGCTGCCCTTGCTGCCTCAGCCATCATCGGCCTCTGGCGGTGAACTCCGATCGATGCGATGGGTGATTGCATCCACCGCAACCGACACCACTGCATCCGACCATCATCAAGCACAGAGTGACAAAAAAATGCGCCCACTTCTTTCATGCATATTCGCAGACCCACCGGCAGTTCTACCGCTGGGGACTGCATGCTGTCGCTGTGTAGGTAGCACAGTGAACGAACGAACGAAACGAATAATGCGCGAGCAAAAAGCACGTCAGCACGCGCTGCTGTCACAATTTGTAATGACTCGTACACGGCAGACACTGCTTCTTTTATACACAAAGAAAATCTTCCGGTAGACTCGGAGGCCCGTGACATACCGCATTCTGATGTCTGTGTTAGGAATGCACGGGATTGGGGACAAATGAAATTTTTACTGGCTTTGACAAGAATTGAAATTTTCAATAGCTTATCGTTCTTAATCTTAAGTTTCAATGAAATAGGCAAAATGGTGGAGAGTGTCCGAGTCGATTGATATAAAAATCCTAAAAATCCATCGAAAGATAAAGGCGCTAGTAACGTTCAAAATCTTCCCTTCCAGCGTAACGCTCTCGATTTCCAAAAATCTAAATGACACCCAGTATAGTAAAGAAAGACGTAAGTCCTACGTCAAAAACTATCATTATCGGGGGAGACGAAAGATATCTTTTGAAAATGAAGAAATAGGTAATAATACATAAATGGTGAGTACATAATTGTGAAAATATATACGAGAGCTTTACAATTCCTCTTCAGTTTAGCAATTGTGTTCTCTGCTTGCATTGACGTGCGGAGGGCGCCTGCAATGTTCATACGCTTGCCATGCTTTGCTTTTTTGGTTTGATTAATTTGTGAACAGACCCTTATTCACTTAGTGATATTTTCAGATTTATATTTCGGTTCGACATTACGAATCAAAACTTTTCCAAAACCAAAATATCGGTGAAATACCAATGAAAATAGATACAAAATTCAAACTTTATTCTAAAAGTGAGGAGCCGAAATTCAGCTTTGCAAAGGAGAAAAACAAATTTCTGTGAAAATACGTACTTTTGTGAATTAAATTTCGTTTTTCACAACAAATGTACGTGTCAAATGAAATCCAACAACCCACATGCATTCTACAAGACCCATTTCACCAAATTCAAACTTTATTCTAAAAGTAAGGAGCCGAAATTCAGCTTTGCATAGGAGGGAAACCAAATTTCTTTGAAAATACGTTCTGTTGTGAAATAAATTCCGTTTTTCACAACAAATGAACGTGTTAAATAAGATTCAACAACTTACTTAGATCTTGTACGATTTCTTCTATATAATTCAAACCTCTTTCTCAAAGTTATAAACCGAAAACCAGCTTTACAGAACAGAGAAACCAAATTCCCATAAGTTTTGTGAATTTAAACCCGTTTTTCTCAAAAACTGGACGTGTTACAAATAATCTGAATACATGACTGAATTCAGCGAAGAAAAATCTTTCAAGTACATTGAGAATGGTTGAAGGGAGTAAAACACTGTTGACCTAGGATAGGATGTGACAACTCAATTGAGACTGCCTTGTTGTTTTTTAGTCGGTTGCTCTGACGAGGTGGTCACCAGTGCAGCCAAATTAATTTGGTACAAAATCTTCCAAATATCATGTATCAAAATTTGATGTTTTCTTCCCGTAATATCCATTATTTATGTAAGAGAAGCGAAAGACTAACAGATAGAGGTTTTCGCTAATGAAAATATGACTTTGAGATCGAAAATGACAAAAAGGTGAATGATAAAGCTTAAAATCAACAGGTTCAAACCATTACAACCCTTGAGAATAATTTATATGACGTTTGCAGTTCAATATAAATTAATTTTTTTACCAAAAAACTGGAACTCAAAAATTTACGTTTTTTGCTTAATATCAACTTTACAAATCGGCAACACGGCCAAACTAACAAGATGTTGCCCTATGAAAAACGCGCCGGAACCAATCGAAGTAATCGATTGTCATTTTCAACCAATCAGCAACCGGTACGATTGTGACAGCAAATCGGTACGTTTTTTACTGACTACTTGGCACATCCTACACACTTAATCGACGTTTTTCTTCTCGGTAAAATAAATTGACGAACATGATCGTTAAAGCTTATTTTTACTGATATCTCGTTAATAAATATGACGTTTCACAAGTTTACTGAAAATCGGCAATCAAGATTGCCATAGCGATCGGTAGTTCGAAACTTTACCGAGTTTCAGCATACCCATCTGTCAAACGCAGAACTTCTAGCGTGCTCTATCTCTGTTGAAACAAAAAAAAACGTGAAAAAGTAAAATCAATAGAAAAATAAATTCTTTTTGGTAAGCATTTAATATGATTTAACCTTCTTCGGGCACGGTACCAATCTGTTCAAAATTCACAGTAGGTTTTATATTGACTTCAACATTGAAAATAATGGTACTTTTGTACGTTTTTCGTTTCAGCCCAGCTGTTTTTCACCTCAAAAAATGACACATAGAGCTATGAAAATCGCTTCCTCCGCGTGAACGTATTTAACATGATACAAATATTTTTTGATTAAATTACGAACCAATATACGAGAAATGACCATTTGGGTAGCCCCATGTTCCCGCCCAACGTTTACAGCGAGCGAATGGAATCTTGTACATTTTTATAGGCAAATTCGTATTTGCATTACTTGTACCTTTTCTTGAATATATTCTACTTTCATATTGATTGACTCTTTTGATTTTTGTTTTGACTCATCTATTTGCTGAATTTCGGCAAAGCACTTTACCGATCAATTCGGCAACCCACTACCGAGCGGCATGGTAAATTTTGACAGCTGGATGGTATCGAACATTTTACGACCAATCGGTAATTTGAACTTTCACCGAGATTTTTACCGAGATATCAGCTGTTGGATTCTCGGCAACTTATTTTGCCGGCCTCGGCGAAAAAAATTAAGTGTGTAGAAAAATATATTAAGCTCGTTTAGTGGAATGTATTAAACCGTCTAAGACGAATTAAGTACTGTCCATTTAATTCCACCAGTTAATTTTCGTTATCTTTGCAGATACGTATTTCGACCACAACTGTGTGGTCGTCTTCAGTGTCTTGTACTTGACTCGACTTAGTCTTAGTCGACTCGAAGTCGAGTCAAGTACAAGACACTGAAGACGACCACAGTTGTGGTCGAAATACGTATCTGCAAAGATAACGAAAATTAACTGGTGGAATTAAATGGACAGTACTTAATTCGTCTTAGACGGTTTAAGTGTGTATCCTAGCTCTTGACTAGTGTAATCGAATAAACAACAATCGAAACAATCGTTGCACATAGATGTCAGTCACATGTGCTGCATCATCGAGGGTAAAAGGTTTTCTTTGAGACTCCTGCTTGTATATTAACGGAACAAACTCCACAGTAACCAAGCATATACGTCATCATTCCCGTACGTTAACCCATTGGAAACTTTACTTAACAGTAAAGTGGAGCAAGATGAGACCGTTATTGTCGAAGAAATACAAGATTTCGATTCGGCGGTTATAACGAAGCAAGGATCAATAGTGGAAGAATTGATTGAAGGCATTTCCGATGAAGAGAACATATCACCAAACACATCAGTGAAAATATCGGTAGCAGAGAAAGATGTAAAACTCATTAAAAGCGAAAAACGTCACGCATCGAAAGAGATGAAATTTCGCACTTTCAGTGTGAGTTGGTCGAAAATCGGTGACAATATTATCGGGCAGTTATCGTTTGCAAGAGTTTCGAGACCAAAATCCCGAAAAAAGTACTCCTCGCGGTGTTCAGTTCCCCAAATCTGATATGACCACTTGAGGAATAACATCGTCCATCAAATGCGTTGTATTGATACCGAAATATCAGCGTGTACAATGGAATCAGTTGCTCGGCAAGTTCATTCGAAATACTCGGGTCTTAATTTCATAGACGATGATGGATGCATCGATCATAATAGTCATGTTGCACTGAAGCATAAACTTATCAACCAAAATTCTTACTTGAACCGTTTCAAGGATCCGGATGCGAAACTTTCGGTCACCGTGGTTCGTAGGAATAAACCCAGATTAATCCACCTACAGTGAAATTTTGACCCTTCCTTAGTTATAAGGAAATTTTTCCAGACTCCAGTATTTAAAACGAGATAAAACTACTCAGCTTCCCACGGCGATTTACCGAGAAAATGACAAAATAATTGCCTACTTAAAGGCGGATGTCATAGGTTGAGTGACAACTCAACGAATGATAACGTACTGTACTTCATGCTGCCTATCTATAAGGCGCTCATCGGATTGAATAACTATTGTGACATGGTTAGTAACTATCGTAACGCTGGTTGCATATATTGTACTCGTAATTTCCAGAGACCTCGATATTAATTAATCCAGAACTATAACTAAATCAGTCATTGATCTGAGCGAAACTCAATAGCGTTCAATAATAACATATATTTCGCCTTATGGATGCCTTATTTGGTAAAACTAAACTTGTTCAGTACCTTAAAAATGAGTGAGATTTTTATGGTAGTAAATTTCAGAATTTGCACACATACGCACACATACATGCATACAAGTAGTCTATTAGTGTCTCAAAACATGCTCACATTTGCTATCTAGCTTCCACTGAATAATTTTTTGTAATCCCTTCCAATTTTTACGTTTTGCCTTAAGAACCTTAAGGATATTGTTACTGGTCTTCCCATTCTTCGCCGACGACAACTTATGAGCTATCATTTCGAGAAAGCAACAGGCGTGCCTAATGGACACATTCGAGAAGCTGTTTGTGGGTAAACGAACGAAAATTGTTGACTTTTGGAAAAGTCGACCAAAAATCGGACTGGATCATACACTGTCGGATTACGACATCATTGCGTCATTGTGCCATTTGCTCCGGGAAAATGTCAACGAACTCATCATTCAAAAAGAAGTAAGTCTTTTGCATAATGTGTTACTACCAACCACTATAATATTTCTGTATTTTTAGCTTGGAACAAAGGCATCAGTAACAACAACAGAATGTGTCGGGCCGGTGCTTGTTTGTGTCGGTATGTTACCGATCATGTTACTTGTGGTTACACCATTATGACGAATATTAGTTGCCATAAATATAATTATAAATGCAAAATGCATAAAATTAATGCTTTTATTGCGATTTTCAGCAATACACACATGTTTAAATAGTATGTAGCATGGAAAAAAGTTTTTATAAATGTAATTAACCTTCCCCTTTGTTTTTTTTTTGTTTTTAATTTAAAGTCAACATGTCTAAACAAAATCTTTGCTATTAACTTTTTTACAATTTGAAAAAAAAAATTATAAAATTATTGCAATTTAGACTGGGCTTTTGTTGGTCAGAAATTAGGTAAATGTTGTGTCAAAACCACTCTATCGATTTTTTGTTTTAAATTTAAAACAACATAAGCACTTTGGCTTCAATCAAGTTAAAGAATCAATATTTTATTTTATTTTTTTAAATAATTTGCAACATATACCAACGTACCATCTCCGAATTCATAATGTTTCGCCTTTGTTGTGGGCTTCGTGGCCATGTGGTTAGCGACGTCAATCGTCTAGACGCATGAGCTATGGAGTTTTGGTTCGAATCCCGCCCCGGTAAGGAGGAAACTTTTCGTGATCGTGTGTCCTGTCCGCTGTCTAGGTGTTAAGTGTTCGGTCTGTAGGACCTCTGGTCGAAGACGGTGTTAAAGACTTACTAAAGACTCCATAAGCAACTGTTTTAAATTAGGTACTACGATTTTTTGTCGAAACAAAAATAATGTTCAGACTTTGTCACTTGTTTGAAGTGTTACTTAATGTGTTGATTAACGCTTTTGTCTTTTTCTTTCGTCATCACCGCGGTTGGTGAGTTGCTGGCAGTGCATTACATTTATAATTTAATGTAGGTATATAAAATGCACCTCCAAATTTTTGGAGTTGGTGCAATCCTACTTCTTCAAAATTATTCCGATAACAGGATCTAAATCCAAGGCAACTAGAAAAAGCAAACAACAGCGTCTGGTTCAGAGCGTCATTGAAGCGATTTCGAATCATGTGCCGGCCCCATCGTAGGTGGTCAGTTAAGCTGCAGTCAAAGTCAAATGAATTCTAAGATTTTCAGAACTTGAGAGATTACTATTAGTTACAGCAGAGCTGATTATTATTTAACATGTTTGATTATAGTACACGTCAATTAGAAAAACTTTCACAATTGTTTTAGTTTTCAATTATTATCTAATATATCCAAAACCCAATGTGTTCAAAACATTATTCGCTCAAACATAGTGAAAATTTAATATCCATTGATCTAAGAATTTCAAATACAAAAAAAATATTTTGATTTGTAAAAAGTGGATCGAACTTCTGCTTCTACGAGTATCCAAAGGATTTAGAAAATATATATTTGAATCTCGATTTACTGTCCCCGACTTGCAAAACATGTTTTTACTGTGTGAATAAACTAGGAATAGGAAACTGAAACGAATCTGCTATATAAAGGCAATGTTTGTCAGTATTTGTTATTTATACGAAATATTTAAAAAAATGCTTTCCATCGAATAAAGGATGAATTCGATTTTCAAGCTGAATAGTGCAACATAACATAGAAATCTTAATTTATTTCTTTTTTCGACTGTACTTGTATATCAGCCGCTCACTGATTATCGTGGAGAGCTTTACATGAGGTACAATTTCATTGCTGAATATAATTTGGATTTGTGAATACTGGTATGGTAAGTACACAGTATAAAAATGTTACAGCATATATGATGTAACAAAAATGCTCCGTTCGATTCGACTCATTTTTCTATCACTTTTCAAAATTACAGGTCGTCGTTACTATGGAGCTTGTATTCAATATTGCATGCAGGAAAAAGTTGGATGTAAAATTAGAGGCTATTGAACACAAAAATATGCGTTCAAATATTTCCATAGTGTGTAATTTTCAGAATTTTTAACTGTGTATGGTTAAATCATTTGCAGTGGAAAGTTGCAGCAATGGTCATTTAAAATTACGTCAACGATTACTTTAATTTGGGAAGTAATTTTAAGTTGAATAGCATCTTTTTAAGTCATTTGAACGTAAATTCTGATTTTGAATTTCAGTGTCATGTAACTTTATTAAGTGACGTAAAATTATGTCCAACGGATCGCTCCTTTTATGTGCATCCAACATCACTTGGATTAACATGATTTTTGCGAAGTGTGTACACAAACAAAAACGACGTTGCATATTATGAACGCAGGGGTGGCCATAACGAGCACATTAGTTACATCTTTTCGAATTCTTATTTTAGTAGTAAAACTGAGTGTTTAAGCTTGTTTCATGGCTCTGACTCTAGGGAAGCAAATGAAGTAAATTTCAATCGCCCATTACTTGCTACCACACAATCCCTGTCTATAAATTTTCAAAACTTTTTCTTAAATGTTAGCGCTCATTTTATCCGTTAACATAGGGAGTGAGTGCGAGTAATGGACCCCGTGCGTATAATTGACGAACAACACCCCAAATTAAACGCGGGAATCGACGTACATCTATCCGGAGACAATTCCCAACATGGTGGTCATAATAAGCATACTTGCTTCTTCATATTTTGATAATCATTCCACGTCGAGCAACCGTGCGAGACAGTGGAATAGTCGCGTACGTTCCGGTTTTTTCCCTTGTGGTTTTTTTTTTCGAAAAGTGCTAGGCTTGGAAAAGGTGCTTATTCGCAGGTCATCATCGTTGGATTTTCGCTATTGAATTTTTGAGTCGTTGCGTGCCATAAGATCGTCAAGTTCAACGGATTAAACGACAGCGTCATCCGACCGAGTGCCATTCATCACATCAATCGCTGCCATCCTGCCGGCCCCACGTCAGTTCGCAGGGCTGTAGCTATGTGAGATCGGTGTGTAGTCAAACACACACGTCTAACGTTACTGTTAGCGGCTGACGACGTAGTAGTAAGGAAGTATAGTGCATATTTACGCTCTCCTATTAATTTATCATTCTCTCAATCTTTCGTTTAGTTAAATTATAAGTTTTTTCATGAGTCTCCCCTTATCTTTCCCATCATTATCTTAGTGTTAGTTGTTTTTCTCTCTCAGTGATAAGTGTTTATTTTTAGAATAGTGTGTGCCTCGTTGCTGCGGCACATTTCGTGTCCGCAATGCACGAAGGCGATGATGGTGGGAGGTATCGCATACCATGTCTAATTCATTGTTGCATTCTGGTATACCACACCAAAACAGAATGGATACTAGCAAATCTGTTTCCACTGCGACCCCCCGCCACAAGACCTACCCTCCTGACTCTGATGGGCCATTCGTTGTTTTTTTCCGACCCAAAGGCAAACGATTGAATATCAGTCAGATCAGCAAAGATCTGGAAAAGCGATTTTCGTCTGTCACGACCATTGACATGGTTGGGTCCAGTAAGATGCGCGTCACTTGTTCTGATCGCAAACAGGCCAACGAGATTGCCTGCTCTGAGCTCTTCACTCTTGAGTACAAGGTTTATCTCCCATCAGCAGTGTGTGAAATCGCGGGAGTGATCACGGAGGGGAGCATGACATGCGATGATTTGAAACAATGTTCCGGCCGTTTCAAAAATGGTTCTCTGCCTCCTGTTGAAATACTGGACTGCAAACAAATGCATTCAGTGTCGCAGGAGGGGGAGAAACGAGTTTATTCGCCTTCAGACTCCTTCTGTGTGACCTTCTCCGGGTCCGCACTGCCTGATTATGTGGTGATTGGAAAACTTCGTCTACCTGTTCGGCTGTATGTACCGAAGGTGATGAATTGTGTTAATTGCAAGCAGCTGGGCCATACAGCCCAGTATTGTTGCAATAAACCTCGCTGTGCATCGTGCGGAGAGAAGCATGTGGAGGGCGCTTGCAAGACGGCGCCGAAATGTGTTTATTGCAACGAAGCCCTCCACATGCCCTCGAAGCCTGTCCGACGTACATACAGCGGCGAATTCACCAGAAACGGTCTCTTCAACAGCGTTCTCGACGAAGCTACGCCGAGATGCTGAAGAAAGCCGCTTCACCGGTTGTTTCTGACACCATCTACTCATCTCTTCCTTTGGACGATCAAGAAAGCTCTGACTCGGAAGTTGGAAATGGGGTCCCCTTTGTTTTCAAAGGCTCAACGAGGAAAAGAGTAAAACAGAGCTATCCCTCGAAAAGCCTAGAAAACAGGCTCAAAGTGTTCCCCAATCCACCATGGTCAATTCGCAAGCGGCTGGAAATACTCAGAAACGTTCGACTTTTGTGGTTTCACATCGGGATGAGCGAAGTTTCCTCCGCTTCCGGGAACATCTAAAAACCCAGACATCCCAAGTTTTTCGAATTTTCAGCCAGAAAGAGAGCATAGAGAACGAACGGAACAACCTCCGGACACTCCTATGTTCACGCTTTCTGGTGTCGTGGAACTCATCCTCAACTTCTTCGATGCTTCCGACTCCGTGAAGAACATGGTCAAAACTGTTCTTCCTATTCTGACTCCTCTCCTGAAGCAGCTGGCTTCAAAATGCCCTCCTCGAGTCATTCGTATCCTTCGATGACTAATTTCGTCGATAAGGCTCTTATGATTTCGATTCTACAGTGGAACTGTCGAAGTATTCTTCCAAAATTAGATATTTTCAAATTTTTAGTTAACGAGTTACAATGCGATGTTTTTGCTTTATGTGAAACATGGCTAACATCAGATGTAAACCTTCATTTCCCCGATTTAAACATCATTCGCCGCGATCGGGCAAATCCATATGCTTTTAGGGATCGAAAAACAGCACTCCTTCTATAGGGTCGATTTTGCTCCGATGTCAGGCACCGAAGCTGTCGCATGTCAGGTGACTATTCGAGGAAAAGACCTCAGTATCGCCTCGATATATCTTCCTCCAAACACCGCGATATCTCGTAGAGATCTCTCGCACATCTGCTCGGTTATGCCCGAGCCACGGTTGCTCTTGGGAGATTTTAACACGTACGTCCCCAACCCCCATTTTACGACAAAACTCAAAATTCAAAACCACGTAGCTCAGCCAATTTCTAACGGATTTTCAAGCAATCTTCTGGAATCGATCACAAAATTGCTATAGTTTTAGGAACCGAAGTCAATTTTTGTCCAATGGCCATGGTTCCGGATATATTCCGGGGAGTACTGGGGTTACCTCCCTCCCGGAAAAAATGGTCACTGGCAGATCGGCTTCGAAATCCATCGTGCGACATGTCAAACTTCATGATTTTGCAAAACAAGTACACTGGAGTACACTTCGGCGATTTTCGATCGAATTGGCCACCCTCCGGGATCTTCCAGGGCCTGGTTCCCTTGGGGAAGTGGCCAATTTTCGTTCAATCTTGGAATCCATCTTGCGACATATCAAACTTCATGATTTTGCAAAACAAGTACAGTGGAGGACATTTAGGCGATTTTCGATCGAATTGGCCACCCTCCGGGTACTTCCAGGGTCTGGTTCCCTTGGGGAAGTGGCCAATTTTCATTCAATCTTGGAACCCATCTTGCGACATATCAAACTTCATGATTTTGCAAAACAAGTACACTGGAGTACATTTAGGCGATTTTCGATCGAATTGGCCACCCTCCGGGTACTTCCAGGGCCTGGTTCCCTTGGGGAAGTGGCCAATTTTTGTTCAATCTTGGAATCCATCTTGCGACATATCAAACTTCATGATTTTGCAAAACAAGTACAGTGGAGGACATTTAGGCGATTTTCGATCGAATTGGCCACCCTCCGGGTACTTCCAGGGTCTGGTTCCCTTGGGGAAGTGGCCAACTTTCATTCAATCTTGGAACCCATCTTGCGACATATCAAACTTCATGATTTTGCAAAACAAGTACACTGGAGTACATTTCGGCGATTTTCGATCGAATTGGCCACCCTCCGGGTACTTCCAGGGCCTGGTTCCCTTGAGGAAGTGGCCAATTTTCATTCAATCTTGGAACCCATCTTGCGACATATCAAACTTCATGATTTTGCAAAACAAGTACACTTCCGGAGGAATTCCTAGAGGAACTTCCGGAGGAATTCCTGGAGGGACTTCCGGAGGAATTCCTGGCCACTTTTCCAATGGAACCAGGCCCTTCTTCCTTCGAGTACTTTCCTGAGGGTGGCCAATTCGATCGAAAATCGCCGAAACGTACTCCAGTGAACTTGTTTTGCAAAATCATGAAGTTTGATATGTCGCAAGATGGGTTCCAAGATTGAATGAAAATTGGCCACTTCCCCAAGGGAACCAGGCCCTGGAAGTACCCGGAGGGTGGCCAATTCGATCGAAAATCGCCTAAATGTACTCCAGTGAACTTGTTTTGCAAAATCATGAAGTTTGATATGTCGCAAGATGGGTTCCAAGATTGAATGAAAATTGGCCACTTTCCCAAGGGAACCAGGCCCTGGAAGTACCCGGAGGGTGGCCAATTCGATCGAAATCGCCGAAATGTACTCCAGTGTACTTGTTTTGCAAAATCATGAATTTGATATGTCACAAGATGGGTTCCAAGATTGATCGGAAATTGGCCACTTCCCCAAGGGAACCAGGCCCTGGAAGTACCCGGATAGTGGTCAATTCGATCCAAAATCCCCAAAATTTACTCCATTGTACTTGTTTTGCAAAATCATGAAGTTTGATATGTCGCAAGATGGGTTTTCGAAGCCGATCTGCCAGTGACCATTTTTCCGGGAGGAGGTAACCCCAGTACTCCCGGAATATATCCGGAACCATGGCCATTGGACAAAATTGACTTCGGTTCCTAAAACTATAGCAATTTTGTGATCGATTCCAGAAGATTGCTTGAAAATCCGTTAGAAATTGGCTGAGCTACGTGGTTTTAAATTTTGAGTTTTGTCGTAAAATGGGGGTTGGGGACGTACGTGTTAACTCCCACGGAACAGGCTGGGGGGAATGTACGACGACAACCGTTCATCAATGATATACGACCTCTGCGACGACTTCAATATGTCAATTTTGAATACAGGAGAAGTTACACGAGTGGCTCCTCCAGCAAGAGATAGCCGTCTAGATCTTTCCATTTGTTCGAGCTCATTATCGTTGGACTGTACTTGGAAGGTGGTCCAAGATCCCCATGGTAGTGATCATTTGCCGATCGAAGTTTTAATTTCCAATGGACATAATCAATCCGCTTCTATCGACCTCTCATATGACCTCACGAAGCACATCGATTGGGGGAAATATGGAGAGGCCATCATCAATGGCATACAGTCGATAGAAACACTTCCACCGCGGAAGAGTACCAGTTTCTATCTCAGTTGGTTATTGACAGCGCTCTCCATGCACAACGCCGGCCGGTGCCAGGAGCTTCGGTTCGTAGGAAACCACATAGTCCGTGGTGCAACATCGCGTGCACACAGCTCTATCGCGAAAAATCCAACGCGTTTAAGGAATTTCGGAAACACGGATCGATCGTTCTTCACAAACGGTACATCGCGCTCGAAGTCCAGTTCAAGAAGCTGGTCAAGGTGAAGAAACGCGAATATTGGCGCACTTTCGTTGAAGGCTTGTCGCGCGAGACTTCAATAAAATCTCTTTGGACCGTCGGAAGGAGAATGCGAAACGCGTCGTCCGTTAACGAAGATCGTGAAAGCTCGCCGCGGTGGATACTTGACTTTGCAAAGAAAGTTTGTCCGGATTCGGTACCAGTGGAGCAAGTATCACGTGATACTTTTGCTGACAGGGATGATATGGATCACCCCTTTTTGATGATCGAATTCTCGCTCGCTCTCCTTTCATGCAACAATTCTGCTCCGGGGATGGATAGAATCAGGTTCAATTTGCTCAAAAACCTCCCAGACGCCGCGAAGAAGCGCCTATTGAATTTGTTCAATCAGTTACTGGAGTGCAACATTGTTCCGGATGATTGGAGAGAAGTGAGGGTGATAGCCATCCAGAAGCCCGGAAAACCCGCGTCGGATTATAATTCGTATCGCCCAATCGCGATGCTATCATGCCTTCGGAAGGTGTTGGAGAAGATGATACTCTTCCGGTTGGACAAATGGGTTGAATCTAATGGTTTGTTGTCAGATACACAATTTGGTTTTCGTAGGGGAAAGGGGACGAACGACTGTCTTGCGTTGCTTTTCTTCAGAAATTCAGTTATCTTTCGCTAAAAAAGAGCAAATGGGCTCAGTATTTTTGGACATTAAGGGGGCTTTTGATTCAGTTTGCGTCGATGTCTTATCCGATAAGCTTCACGCCTGTGGACTTTCTCCAATTTTAAACAACTATGTGTACAATTTGTTGTCAGAGAAGCGTATGAGTTTTTTCCCATGGTGACTTGGCAACTTCACGAATTAATGGGTATCCCCCAGGGCTCATGTTTGAGCCCCCTTCTTTACAATTTTTACGTCAGAGACATTGATGAATGTCTCATGCCAAATTGCTCGCTGAGACAGCTTGCAGATGATTGTGTTGTATCCGTTTCGGGGCCAACAGCGGTTGATCTGCAAGGACCATTGCAAGATACTTTGGACAATTTGTCTACTTGGGCTTTAAAGCTGGGTATCGAATTCTCCCCGGAGAAAAATGAGATGGTTGTCTTTTCAAAAAAACATAAGCCGGCTAAGTTCTCGCTTCAACTGATGGGTAAGACAATCACTCATAGCATGTCTTCTAAATACCTCGGGGTCTGGTTCGACTCGAAATGCACCTTCGGGAAGCACATTGTGTATCTGACACAAAAATGCCAGAAAAGAATCAACTTCATGCGAACAATAACCGGAACATGGTGGGGAGCGCACCCCGAAGATCTCATCACGTTGTATCGAACAACAATTCTGTCGGTTCTCGAATACGGTAGCTTCTGCTTCCAGTCCGCGGCGAAAACACACATGCTGAAGCTCCAACGGATTCAGTACCGCTGTCTCCGTATCGCGTTGGGTTGTATGAATTCGACTCATACGATGAGTCTGGAAGTACTTGCGGGAGTTCTTCCTCTGACAGATCGTTTCGCGGAATTATCGCTCCGGTTCCTCCTCCGTTGTGAGGTTCTCAATCCATTGGTCATTAACAACTTCGAAAAGCTGCTTGAACAAAACCCTCAATCTCGTTTCATGAGTATTTACCACTGGTATATGACGCTGGAGGTATGCCCATCATCGGTTGACACCAATCGTGCTAACTCCTTAGACTCCTACAGTTCCTCTGTATCATTTGATCTGTCCATGAAGCAGGAGGTTCATGGAATACCAGACTCCCTTCGTGCGGAGGTATTACCTCCATTATTTGTAAGCAAATACGGGCATGCCAGCCAGGAGAGAAGCTTTTACACATATGGGTCAAAAACGGATGACTCCACTGGTTTCGGTGTTTTTAACATTTTTCATAGCGCCTATTTTAAGCTCAAAGAGCCTTGTTCTGTGTATACTGCTGAGCTAGCAGCTATACACTACCTCCTGACCACTTTTTCATCTTCTCCGACTGTCTAAGTTCACTGGAGGCTGTTCGGTCAATGAAACCGGTTAAGCACTCAGTGTATCTTTTGAACGGGATACGGAAAGCTTTGAGTGCTTTATCAAAACGGTCTTACACAATCACCATGGCTTGGGTTCCTTCTCATTACTTGATTCCGGGAAATGAGAAACCGGTTGGCTAAGATTGGCACTATGGAAGGTGATATTTACGATCGGAAACCTACCTTCGATGATTATTTCACATTAGTTCCTAAGGAAACCTTCATCAGCTGGCAACAGAAATGGACAAATGGGGAGTTGGGTAGATGGCTGTATTCAATTCGTTCGCAGGTGTCGAAGCGTCCATGGTTCAAAAAATTGAATATGGGACGAGACTTCATTCGAACCATGTGTCGTCTAATGTCCAATCACTACACTTTAAACGCACATCTTTTCAGAGTGGGGCTCTCAGAAGGCAATCTTTGTGTTTGCGGCGCAGATTATCAGGACATAGACCATGTCGTGTGGGCGTGCGATGAGCATCGTGGCCCCAGATCTACGCTAAATGAACATCTCCGGGTCCGAGGAAAACAACGAAAACCTATTAGGGAAGTGTTGGCGGGTCTTGACCTCGAATACATGTCCCTTGTCCACCAATTCTTGAAAGTAGCAGATGTTAGGATGTAACCATTGTCCCCTTGTCGTACCCCATCACGAATGTCTTCTTCTTGTTGCTCATCAATGTCTGTCGTTATTCCCTCTCGTATTTCTTCCTCTTGTTGTCTTCCAAGAAAATATTTGTTTGTTCCGTTACAGATGAAACATCGTTAAGCATCTAAACCATGTAACCATTAGTATCGTAATTAGTAAATACCTTAAATCCCTTTCCTTTCCCTTTGTATTATTGTATTCCCTAACCTCGACCAAACCGCGAGTTTTTCGGTTCCCCAAAACTAACATTATTTATAAGAATCAAGATTAAAATTGTACTAGAAACATGATTTTGGCTCCGTAGCGCTTTACGGCAAATGAGCCTTTCAAATAAACAAAAGATTAAAAAAAAAATATTTTGATAATGAAAATGAACATTTCAGCGTGTTTTATATACGGATCACGTTGCTGATACCTGTTACTTGTTATCTGGTATTGCGACAATTTTTCATGAGGCACGCTCTATATGCACGCTATTGCGGAGCGACTGAAGAAAATTTCAGTAGTAAAGGGGATCATTACTAGCACTCACTCCCTTTTCAAAATATCCTCCACAGCACGATAAAACGGCAATTGATTTCATATTAACTCGATTGTAAGTTTGTACTAACATGGACATCTTTCAAGTATCAGTCTCGTGTCACTAGCAATTGATATCCAAATGCAATGCTATTGATACCCAGATAGTGGATAACAATCTCTGATTTCTTTCATTACGAACAATGCAAGAAGGAAACAATTGAAAGAGCTTGTCATGTGGTGTTACCTCAGAAAATCTTGAAAACCTTAAATTCATTTGTCGCTCAAAGTCGATTGCTCCACCTTCCGGATGCAGGATCTGGCAGTCTAATCCTGAATTAAGTACATACAACTAGAAATAGCTTAAAGCTGCTCTACTCTGTTCATGACCAGACACACAACTCTATCCACTTCACTACTCACATCGACACATATATGGGTTTTCCTGGGTGCACCCAGCCAAATTATTTAAATTGCATCTCGAAGAACAATGTTATGTCTTCGGTCTCGGGTGTATCTCCGACAAGGATATTAAATTATTTAAAACAATATTTGAGTTGGGAGTTGGAATTTTGTCAGTCCAGGCGAACTTTGTTGAACATGGATGGTTCAGTTGGATGTAGAGATGAAATTTCCCAAATCTGTTTGAGTTTACTCATGACCATCAAATAAATTGCAATCGCTCTACTAAATTGGCTGACAGATTTCTGGTGCGCTCCTGGGGAAACAGCTTTTAATATAAGAACCCATACAAACGTCAAGCATCGGATTTGGGACGCCAGGGAGGAGGGAGGATGAGAAGTTTCCTACATCCTTCCGAATGAGCAGGAGAAGTCAGAGTTTTACGACCAAGCAAGCAAACTCTTGCGATATGTTCTTTGGTCGCTGTCGGTATATGAATTTCCAGTCACTTAAAAGCCTGTCACGTAAACTGGTTGAAATATTTCAGTCATAACCTTTTCCACACTTGCGCCACCACTCGCACGATGGTTTCCTGCGTATTAGCGATATCAGATGGAGCAACTTCATCCCAGTGTAAGCAAAGGAACATCCAACCAATTGAATGTAGAAGTTTATATGTTAATCATATTCGGTTTCCGCCGTATCTCGATTTTCCTATCTAGTTTTCGGAGCGTGTGAAAAGGGTGTGCTTGTGCTACGATTTGCTCAATTTGAATAGCGACTCCGGGGAGAATTGGGCCACTGGGGGGTTGTATTATCAACTTAACCGATAACAATAAATTGTAATGCGGGAGACGGGGGAAGATATTCATAAATTATCGCAGTAAAATCACTCGCACAAATTAGAAAACAGGTAAATTGATTCCTCTGATGTGAGCTGCAAACATCTGCGTTGACAACATGTGAGATCGTCAACTAGGAAAGGGAGCACGTTTTACAGAATTAAGATTTGTGTCACCAGCAACATACAGGGTTCATCACCAATTGAACAGAATAAATGGTTGCTATCACCGTATTCCGAACATAGGTCGTGAGAGAGGTACGTACATGGGAATCGCGAAACAATTTAAAGCGCGAAATTACTCAACTAGATCCGAGCCAACGGCAAAAACAATTAAAGCATTTGAAGGCACGGCTGGCTAACGTATGCGGTCTATCACTTGTGAAGCGTCGCCCACACCTTCTGAGTCCACTTTCTTTTTCGTTGTTTACTCAACGGCACCGGAAAGAGCGCAGAATGAAAACACTTTTTTTTCATTTCCTCAAATATCTCACTCACCAGCTCCAGAACAGTGCGAACCCCGACTAAATAATGCCTTTTCTATTCAGTCAGAATTTTGCCACTGGTCGAGTGCTACGTTTGATTGGTATAAAGTGCCGTTCGATAAATGTTGAACTATTGTGATTAAGCTGCTGTGAATTCTGGTGACTTTGAAAATGTGTGAATACTAGTGAATATCTCTTACAAATTCCTCCTGAAAATTTGCCCACATGAATACCAACCGGAATCCGCGGGAAAAATCTGAAACAAATGAACCGCTAATAATATTCAAATATTTCACACAATCAGTGTTACCTTGGAATGTTCCAGAAGATCAAAAACCAATATATGAACATGAACATGCTAAAAAATTTGAATAAAATTTTAGATTCAAAATACACGGTGAAGAGTGATTAATTGTAAATTAGTTATTCTTGCTGACCTCAAATTGGAATAAATTTCTTTAATATCCTTCTATTACTAGATGACATGTTATGAACTTAACCGGAAAATGTCAAAATTTGGATGATTCTGAAAGTAAAAATTTTTTTGAAGCATTGCATAGCAAAGTTACTTCGTAGATTAGATACAAAAGTGATACTCATGTTTTTCTTTTCAAAACTATTAGAAATCAAGGTGGGCGTGGTCCTTGATTTCAATCTAGGAAAATAATCACAAAAGCATGAGGATTACTACTCCTAGCCGCGCCCATCTTTACCGTAACTTGGGAGGGGAAGGAAGTGTCACCCTCATAAGTACCACGGAGTTGGATATTAGGGAAGGTAGTCGTTGGGTCCGGATTTGCCTGTAGCTAACAATGTGACCATAGTAGAACTTACACACACCACACAAATGTGTCTACCCAGCACTACGGAGACGATTCTGAAAGTTAAAATACTGATATCCACTTTCAGGGATTACTCAGCTCAAGGCACAAATTATTTTTTTATTGTAATTAAAATTATACAAAGTTTGTTTTACATTTAGTGTTACCTGCCGTAAATACTATCAACTTAATTTCAAAAAGTTACCGAAGTGCTTTTCAAAAACTTTTCCATTATTCCACCTTATTTCTCGTAATTCTTTTTTGAATACAAATAAATTTGGCTCTGAAGTACCTAAATTGAAGGAAACCACTCGCATCGTCAGCCAAAGCGCCGCCTTCCATCTCTTTGATCGTAGATTAATGTTGGTTGATAAAATTTCTTCAATATCTGAACATCTCACACCTAATCGAGCTCGAATAATCTGGTTTGAACATTCTTTTAACCATTGTTTCTTACTATCAAAACCACCGCATTTGATGCAGAAGGGCTCTCGACGAATGCCGTAAGCGTACAACTAACTATTTTTATTTTTTTAGCTATTATATCATTGAAGAAACAGAAAACCTTTGCACGGTCCTGTGTGGGAATGAAATTATAGCTTAAATTTTGCCAAATGGTTTGCAAATGGTCTGCAGCAACTAAATTTTCAATTTTAGGAACGTAGTTCCTTTCATCAATAACATAACAATACAATAATTTTGTAGACGGAAAAATGAATCTTGTATGTACGTTTTCCTAGCATTTTTAGTTAAAACTTGGGGTGAACGGAAATCCAAAAGTTACAGCTCTTCTTGAATATTTCCCAATGAATCATTGCTTTGCAGTATTTTTTTTTTAAGAGCTTTAATTTTTAACTCTGGGTCAATCAATTGAAGACCACCTTTCTCAGAGTTTTAATACAACTGGTTCCTATCGACTTTGAAAATAAATCCTGCCCATAAAAATTTGCCGCATGCCGATTTCAGTTGCGCCAAATGCTCATTTAAGGCGGGAATATTTGAGCAATGTACCAAATTTTCGATAATATGAAAGTATTAAGTATCCAACATCTTTCATACAAATTTAGATACCTAACAGAGTGTTTTTGTAACGTAAACTTAATATTAATTAATATTAATTACAGAATCGTAGTTCTTCACTACAGAATTGTACCAGCTTTTTTCGAAAACAACTACACACGTAACCAAAGATCATACAGTCTGTTTCAAATATGCTACGTGCTCCGACTGACATAAACAATAAAATGCATTCACGGTATATATTCTTGGTCATCAAAGAATTACCTGGAGCTAAGGCCTATGATTCTATAAGCATAACCAAATATGGTAGATACGATTGTACGACAATTCCCCGAAAACCAATTCCCCGAATGCAATTTCCCCGAATGTAAATTCCCCGAATGTAAATTCCCCGAATGTAACAATTCCCCGAATGTAACAATTCCCCGAATGTAACATTTCCCCGAATGGAACAATTCCCCGAAAACATAGTACCTCTTACAAACACATCTTCACAATCGACTGTATGCGTCCGAAAAAAGCAGCGTTTAAAGATACGTTCAAGTGTGTCTTATTGGACATTACCAGCGCAATATCCTTTGGTGAATATGGGTGTGGCCAGGAGTAGTAATCCTCGCTTTCGTGATTTTTATCCTAGATTGAAATCAAGGATCACACCTTCCTTGATTTCTGATAGCAATTTGAATAAGGATTTCAAAAGAAAAACATAAGTATCACTAGTGTTCAATCTACAAAGTACACCGTAGCTATGCTACACTTATCAGCTCTTTTGGTAGTATTAGATATTTTTGATCCTCTAAAATCTGTTTTTAAATTATAAAAATATCAGGGTAGTATGATTTCCAAGGTGCTTTTTAATCTATAATAGTCGAACAACGGCTGTGTGTTTTTTAAAGCAGTATCGCAAACGGCAATTCCGATTGAAAGCGTTTTTGGTAAATATTTTTTTTATCTTCGAAATTAAACTCCTGTCCTGTAAATACCTTATTAAGAAGTTTGAGGCAATGGTTGATGTGAATCCTTTTAAACAAAAATATTGCATTTGCCCGGACTAAGACAATGGTGCAGTGGCGTAGCCAGGAGGGTGGTTTTGGGTATAAAACCCCCCCCAAAAACAAAATTTTTGGAAGGAATTGCAATGTATTGGCGCGGCCGTACCTTTCGACAGTCATTCGCCGCGTGAAGTTTTGTGCAAGTACCCATTTGGTAACACTACAAACGCCGCGCAGTGTATCATATCCAGAAAATCTGACAATATTATTCTATTTTTAATAACACGTTCTTCTTCTTCTTCATTGGCATTACATCCCCCACTGGGACATTGCCGCCTCGCAGCTTAGTGTTCATTAAGCACTTCCACAGTTATTAACTTTGAGGTTTCTAAGCCAAGTTACCATTTCTGCATTCGTATATCATGAGGCTAACACGATGATACTTTTATGCCCAGGGAAGTCGAGACAATTTCCAATCCGAAAATTGTCTAGACCGGCACCGGGAATCGAACCCAGCCACCCTCAGCATGGTCTTGCTTTGTAGTCGCGCATCTTACCGCACGACTAAGGAGGGCCCCTCCTATCGTATCGTATCTGCCCGAAATAAGATAATATGGATGTAATCCATTCTTTAAAATAAATCATTTCCACGAAGTAAGGCAATGGTAGATGTGGTCCCTTCTACAGAAATAGGCGTTAGCTCGAAATAATGCAAATATGAATGAATTGAGAATATAATAAGAATTAATGTGCTCTCTTATTTCGATACCAATTTGGCCAGAATAAGGAAAAAAAATATAAGCAATATATATTGAATGTATAATATTTTATCGAAAAACAATTTGCCGAATTCATTTTCTCAGAATAGCATTAGACTTTTTTTCAGATTGTTCTTAAAATTGGCTTTTTCTTGGATAAGTGTGGCATAGCAGCAGTATCGAAACATATTATTTCTCCATATCAATCCTTTATTATATCCGGCAAGCGCGCTCCTATAGTGAAGAATTATCTCCTCTTCTTGCCTTATTATGGACAGACGTTCTCTCTCGAGACGCTTTATACTGATTAGACGAGTTTATAAAAAGAAGGCAATCTCCTCCATTACCGTTACATCGGGTAGAAGGGATCATTTAAAGAAGGCACTGTCTCATTGATTCACTTTATTTCAGACAAACGAGTTCATTTAAAGAAGGGACTATCTATCCTCTTTGCCTTATACCGGGCAAATGTGTTCATTTGAGGAAGACATTGTCACTTCCTTTTGCTTTAAACTGGGCAGATGAATTCATCATACCAAGGATACTAAAACATTTAAAGAAAGCAATATCTCTTCACTTCGCCTTGGGCTGTTTTTCAACTTAGTGTTCTACTAGCATTTCCATATTGAAAGCTTTCCCGTGCCTGCCAGTTACATGAATGTCTTGTGTAACAAGTGCAATGGACACATTGTGCTCTCAAAACCGAAAATGCTTCTCACCCGAAAGCATCCTAAGCCGAACCGAGAATCAAACTAGCAACCTCCGGATCAGAAATCCTCCAATCGCTTAGTGCCGCACTCAAAAAGAAGAGAAGCATTCGGGGAAATGTTACATTCGGGGAATTGTTTCATTCGGGGAATTGTTACATTCGGGGAAATGTTACATTCGGGGAATTGTTATTCGGGGAAATTGCATTCGGGGAATTGGTTTTCGGGGAATGGTCGTACAATCGGTAGATACTCTTAGTGATACTGATCGCATTCCACAGCAACACGTTCGGACAATTTGTGTTTTTTTCTCATAATTCTCTCTTCGATTTTCGCGATTTTTTCACGATTTTATGAGATTATGAGGTTTACGCAGTTTAAAAGAGATTTCAAAAATTAAAAAAAAATGTGTTGCCAAAATCGAATGATTTTGTTGCCAAAATCGAATGGCTTTGCCGAAATCGAATATGTATTGCCAACATCGAATTTTGCCTTATTCGAATGGGGTCTGTACCTAAATTGAAATGCGTTTACAGTATTTGTTGTGGACCATGTAAGAAGTCCGTAAAGTTTAGAAATTTGGGTCTACACACGCAATCGAAGATAAGTCAGCCAGTTTCATATATGGTACATACTCTTAGTGTTACAATGGTTAGAATGAGTTTACTGCATATGTTCTTGGTCATCCAATAATTCCTTGGAGTTAGGGCCTATAGACGTTCTTAGTGATACCAAGATTTGAATTTGTTCACAGAATATGTTCGTGGTCATTCAAGGAATTCCTTAACCCTTTTCAGGATGGATGGGTCATATAGGCCATCCTGAACTTTATGCCTGCAATTAGTTTTCAGGAATGCGAGATGCTCAAGGTACTCCAAAACGTTCTCGAGTATAGCCCCCGGTACTTACCGGATCAATCGAGGCTTTGGCAATGTCTTCATCGTCGGTGCACACCCAATTCGGTTCTATAAGCATATACACATCATGCAAACTTTATTTGTATTGAATACGAGATGCTCAAGGTACTCCAAAACGCACGTTCTAAACCCCAGGCCGGTTTGAAAAACCATAACGGTCTGTAGTAGTGTTGAGTGAAATTCTATCGGCTCAATGGACCTGCTGGGATGTTTAGCGACGCACGGATACATTGTTCGGGCCTTGGTTGATCGGGTAGATCGTATGTATGTTCTGAACTCCAGGCCGTTTTGGAGACCCTGAAATATGTTACATTAATTCAAAATTTCATTTATTATGATCACATATGTATGATTGGACATATTCTCAGCTTTGGACATTTTGTTTGTAGAGATATTTTCTTATGAATTCGAGGGTATGTACTCCAGAACAGTTTGGACGCCCTATGTCATCCGAAAAATTATTTCAACACCCTTTTAGTTCTTTATATACTACACACCTAAAAAAAATCATGTAATTTTAGGTGCTGTGACACCGACATATACGAGCGTCATTTTTGACGTAAAATTAGGTGGTACTTTAATTTTACATCACAACTTTATTGACAAAAAAAACTGATTGATCAGAACGAGAATCGAACATAAGTCCGCTGAGTGAGAGCCCAGCACGCTACCACTCAGCTATCTTCGTTTCTTGAAAGAGGGATGATCGAAGTAAAACTGGTTCCACGATTTGCACTGAACAAGTATTTCACTGCGTCAAGTCATTGACTGCTTGTGTGTTAGGTGCGTTGCAACGGGTGCTGTGTTTAGGTTCCGTGACATGTAATTTTAAACCATCTGACAATGAAAAATATACGATTCTGTTAATGTCATGTGGTTTTGTGTCATTTTATTGAAATACTTCACCTGTAATATTCATAATTTTTTGGTGTATAGTTTTAGCAGGATCGAGCGGAAAAACCCAAACCTGTACGTTAAATCCATGTAAAAAATCACTAAGGGCATGTGCCATATTTAAAACAAAATGGCTGACCTTTGGTTACGCATTTTGTCTCAAAGGCCTTAACTCCAGGGATTTCTTGGATGGCCGATAACATATACTGTGAACGCATTCTATCATTTGCATCACTAGAGCAAGTCGAATGAAAATAAAACCTTTGGAATACCCTACCGCCACATTCATGTTTGCCAAAAATACTTTACTTGGCTTTTTTCTTGGCTTTTTTCGGTGGTAATGATACTACTCAAAGCGAAAGGGAGTAGATGAAAGTAATGAAATTACAGATTCGATTGACACCGCAAGCGAACGGTAAGTGCGAAATGAATAGAAACTGAAGATTAGCAGAGGGCCATATTAGAGAACAAGCGCTCTTTAAGATCGAACTATTAATCATCCAAAAGCCTCTTGGTTTATTGAGATGTACAGTCAAATCGTTCAAAAATAAATTATCTCGCTCCATTTTACGGTTCGTACCCGTGTATTCATAGATATTCACATAATTGATGTGATTCACTACTATTGAATTTCGGGACCAGCTATGCTGCCGTCATACGCATATTTGTCCCATGTTTGCTGGGATTTCCTATGTACATGGGACAGTTATGCGTATAACGGCAGTATGGCAGCTAATGCACGAAAACGGACTTCCGGACAAACTGATACGGTTGATCGAGGCGACGATGGATCGGGTGATGTGCGTAGTTCGAGTTTCAGGGGCTTTCTCGAGTCCCTTCGAAACGCATAGAGGGTTACGGCAAGGTGATGGTCTCTCGTGTCTGCTATTCAACATCGCTTTGGAGGGAGTAATACGAAGGGAAGGGATTGACACGAGTGGTACGGTTTTCACGAAGTCCGTCCAGTTATTTGGTTTCGCCGACGACATTGATATCATGGCACGTAACTTTGAGAGGACTACATCAGACTGAAAAGCGAAGCTAAACGGATTGGACTAGTCATCAACACGTCGAAGACGATGTACATGATAGGAAGAGGCTCAAGAGAAGTCAATGTAAGCCACCCACCACGAGTTTCTATCGGTGGTGACGAAATCGAGGTGGTTGTCGAATTCGAGTACTTGGGCTCACTGGTGACCGCCGATAACGATACCAGCAGAGAAATTCGGAGGCGCATAGTGGCTGGAAATCGTACGAATTTTGTACTCCGCAAGACGCTTCGATCTAATAGAGTTCGCCGCCGTACCAAACTGACTATCTACAAAACGCTTATAAGACCGGTAGTTCTCTACGGACACGAGACCTGGACGATGCTCGTGGAGGACCAACGCGCACTGGGAGTTTTTGAAAGGAAAGTGTTGCGTATCATCTATGGTGGAGTGCAGATGGCGGACGGTACGTGGAGGAGGCGAATGAACCACGAGTTGCATCAGCTGTTGGGAGAACCATCCATCGTTCACACCGCGAAAATCGGAAGACTGCGGTGGGCCGGGCACGTAGCCAGAATGGCGGACAGTAATCCGGTGAAAATGGTTCTCGACAATGATCCGACGGGAACAAGAAGGCGAGGTGCACAGCGGGCAAGGTGGATCGATCAGGTGGAGGACGATTTGCGGACGGATTTGCATACTGCGTGGTTGCCGAAGTGCAGCCATGGACCGAGCTGAATGGAGAAGACTTTTATGTACAGCAAATGCCACTCCGGCCTTATTCTGATAATAAATAAATAAATACTATTGAATTTATTCAATTACTGGAATGCGCTACAGTAACACTATAGATAGTAGAATCTATAGATGAGCGAATGCATGGCTGAGTCGATTTTTTTGCTCGTGCACACGCGCATATGACGTCACAGCCCTTAACGTTTCCATTGAAATCGTGACGTCATGCTCGTTTGGAGACACGTTTGACAGTTCGTTTGGAGACAGAGGATTTATCTTCGCTCATCTATATATTCCACTATCTATAAGTAACACTAAGTAACGCTGAAATAATTTCGTATCAAATAAGAAGTCCCTGAGCCCTTCTCTCCAACGGTAACAATAGCGCGATGGGTGGGCATAAAGGAAAAATTAGCACACAAAAATGTAACACACTTCTTGCAAAAATAGTATGTCAATACCATGAACATTAATAAAATCCCTAAGCAAGAATTTATTGATATTTGTCGTACTGCTGTTCAAATTTAAAATACCTACACTCACTAAAAAATTCATATTATCTTCCAAATGCTAAGTCACTCATTAACTACGATCTTCTCTTCTTCATTCATTTGCTCCGTGAGTTCAACTAAAGCTGGAGTCACCGGATCATCCAGCACTGGTAACCCACCTGGTTTGGAGAGTTCCATCTGCTTCGTCTTGCTCCGAGTCAAATGGTCCTGGGCTTCGCTCACAAGAGTACCGTCCGTGGTGACCACTACAGTCTGCTGGTCCATATCTGTATTTGAATTCTCCTAGTCAGAACACTCGTTTCTCTGTCCCTTGTTCCGTGATTTATGTCCCCTCTTCGACGAGTTTTTACCATTACCTTTTATTGATTCTTTCCGCCGACCCTGCGTCTTCATCTCTTTCGACAACATTTGATTTCGCTGCACCGCTTTTCTGTATTACTGTTTGACCTTGCGTGTCACACATCTCAACTCCAATGTTGCTTGCTGCGCATTGCAAGCGGTTCGGACGTAGTACCTAGTAGCAAGCAACACCGTGGGATGCTCGATGTTAGCTTTTGTCACTGTGTTAGTTGGAGTCTTATCCGTTTGTACAGCTTGCAATGTAGGTTTAAAGGTTCCCCCAAACACAAGCGACGCGACAGTCGCAACGCGATTCTATCGCTTGGCGACAGCGATTCTGTCGCCGTTGATATGGAAGCGTATATAGAACATTGCCTGCAGCGATCCAACGATAAAATCGCGGCGACTGGTTGTCGCCGTCGCGGCGATAAAATCGCTTAGGTTTGGGGGAGCCTTAACTCTTCGACCACCACCAGTCACGACTCCACTGTACGTAGGTTGACCTGTAACTCCCAGTCGCTCATGCATATAGATTTCTTCTGCGGATACTCAGCTTTTAAGTGCTCTGCTCTGCCACATTGGTAACACTCGTTCACCAACCCTTCGTAAAACACCCGAGCTTTGATGTGTCGTACATTTAGGAACGCTGGGACTTCGACCTTGTCTTTTAATTCGAGGTGGACTCCCTGAACTGATGTCCAGATTGGGAAACCTGTCTCCTCTCCATACTTCTCTTGAACCATTCGTATCACTTTTCCGTATTTACCGAGAACTGACACAATTACGCGATCCTCAATCTCCGGGGGGAGTTAAAAAAAAATACTGACAAAACGCACAATGGCATTATCAGGAGAATACTTCACCATTGCACATAGGAATTTACTGTATGCGAATTCCATTGTATCTGGTAGACTCCGCAGTGTGTATCTCATATCTTCCTCAGTCTTGAACTTTTCATTTTCATTTATTTAGTTAACATCTAAACAGATAACACTGAATCAACAATTTGACGCCACAATGCACGGTTCGAGGCCGCATCTCTCCATCCTCGGATACGCCCCACGCTCGCCAAGTCGTTCTGCACCTGGTCTGCCCATCTCGCTCGCTGCGCTCCACGCCGTCTCGTACCTGCCGGATCGGAAGCGAACACCATCTTTGCAGGGTTGCTGTCCGGCATTCTTGCAACATGTCCTGCCCATCGTACCCTTCCGGCTTTAGCCACCTTCTGGATACTGGGTTCGCCGTAGAGTTGGGCGAGCTCATGGTTCATTCTTCGCCGCCACACACCGTCTTCTTGCACACCGCCAAAGATGGTCCTAAGCACCCGTCTCTCGAATACTCCGAGTGCTTGCAAGTCCTCCTCGAGCATTGTCCATGTTTCATGTCCGTAGAGGACTACCGGTCTTATTAACGTCTTGTACATGACACATTTGGTGCGGTGGCGAATCTTTTCGACCGCAGTTTCTTCTGGAGCCCGTAGTAGGCCCGACTTCCACAGATGATGCGCCTTCGTATTTCACGACTAACGTTGTTGTCAGCCGTTAGCAAGGATCCGAGGTAGACGAATTCCTCGACCACCTCGAAGGTATCCCCGTCTATCGTAACACTGCTTCCCAGGCGGGCCCTGTCGCGCTCGGTTCCGCCCACAAGCATGTACTTTGTCTTTGACGCATTCACCACCAGTCCAACTTTTGTTGCTTCACGTTTCAGGCGGGTGTACAGTTCTGCCACCTTTGCAAATGTTCGGCCGACAATGTCCATGTCATCCGCGAAGCAAATAAATTGACTGGATCTGTTGAAAATCGTACCCCGGCTGTTACACCCGGCTCTCCGCATGACACCTTCTAGCGCAATGTTGAACAACAGGCACGAAAGTCCATCACCTTGTCTTAGTCCCCGGCGCGATTCGAACGAACTGGAGTGTTCGCCCGAAATCTTCACACAGTTTTGCACACCATCCACCGTTGCTTTGATCAGTCTGGTAAGCTTCCCAGGAAGCTGTTCTCGTCCATAATTTTCCATAGCTCTACGCGGTCTATACTGTCGTATGCCGCCTTGAAATCAACGAACAGATGGTGCGTTGGGACCTGGTATTCACGGCATTTTGAAGGATTTGCCGTACAGTAAAGATCTGGTCCGTTGTCGAGCGGCCGTCAACGAAGCCGGCTTGATAACTTCCCACGAACTCGTTCACTAATGGTGACAGACGACGGAAGATGATCTGGGATATCACTTTGTAGGCGGCATTAAGGATGGTGATCGCTCGAAAGTTCTCACACTCCAGTTTGTCGCCTTTCTTGTAGATGGGGCATATAACCCCTTCCTTCCACTCCTCCGGTAGCTGTTCGGTTTCCCAGATTCTGACTATCAGTTTGTGCAGGCAAGTGGCCAGCTTTTCCGGGCCCATCTTGATGAGCTCAGCTCCGATACCATCCTTACCAGCTGATTTATTGGTCTTTAGCTGTTGAATGGCATCCTTAACTTCCCTCAAGGTGGGGGCTGGTTGGCTTCCATCGTCCGCTGAACTGACGTAGTCATCTCCTCCGCTGCCTTGACTTTCACTGCCTGTACTCTCAGCGCCATTCAGATGTTCCTCGTAGTGCTGCTTCCACCTTTCGATCACCACACGTTCGTCCGTCAAGATGCTCCCATCCTTATCCCGGCACATTTCGGCTCGCGGCACGAAGCCTTTGCGGGATGCGTTGAGCTTCTGATAGAACTTGCGTGTATCTTGAGAACGGCACAGCTGTTCCATCTCCTCGCACTCCGCTTCTTCCAGGCGGCGTTTCTTCTCCTGAAAAAGGCGGGTCTGCTGTCTCCGCTTCCGTCTATAACGTTCCACGTTCTGCCGGGTACCTTGCTGCAGCGCAACCGCCCGCGCTGCGTCCTTCTCCTCCAGAATCTGTCTGCACTCTTCGTCGAACCAATCGTTCCGTCGACTTCGACCCATATACCCGACGTTGTTCTCCGCTGCGTCGTTAATGGCTGCTTTAACTGTACTCCAGCAGTCCTCAAGAGCCCCATCGAGCTCACCCTCTTCCGGCAACGCTGCCTCGAGATGCTGCGCGTATGCAGTGGCGACATCAGGTTGCTTCAGTCGCTCTAGGTCGTACCGCGGCGGTCGTCGGTACCGAACATTGTTGATGACGGATAGTTTTGGGCGCAGTTTAACCATCACCAGATAGTGGTCAGAGTCGATGTTAGCGCCACGATATGTCCTGACGTCGATAATGTCGGAGAAGTGCCGTCCATCAATCAGAACGTGGTCGATTTGTGATTCTGTCTGCAGTGGTGATCTCCAGGTGTACCGATACGGGAGGCTGTGTTGGAAGTAGGTGCTACGAATGGCCATATTCTTGGAGGCGGCGAAATCAATTAGTCGTAGGCCGTTTTCGTTCGTCAGCCGGTGAGCGCTGAACTTTCCAATAGTCGGTCTAAACTCCTCCTCTTGGCCAACCTGAGCGTTCAAATCTCCTATGATGATTTTGACGTCGTGTCTTGGGCAGCTGTCGTACTCACGTTCCAGCTGCGCGTAGAATGCGTCCTTATCATCATCAGTGCTTCCGGAGTGTGGGCTATGGACGTTGATTATGCTGAAGTTGAAGAACCGGCCTTTGATCCTCAACCTGCCCATTCTTTCATTGATCGGCCACCCCCCGATCACGCGCCTTTGCATATCGCCCATCACTATGAAAGCTGTTCCCAGCTCGTGTGTGTTGCCGCAGCTCTGGTAGATGGTATGATTACCTCTAAACGTTCGCACCATTGATCCCTTCCAACAAACCTCCTGCAGCGCTACGATGCCGAATCCACGGTCCTTGAGCACATCGGCGAGTATGCGTGTGCTCCCGATGAAGTTGAGAGATTTGCAGTTCCACGAACCGAGTTTCCAATCGCTAGTCCCTTTTCGTCGCAGTGGTCTTCGCCGATGGTTCCGGTCCGTACTCTCTTGTTGATTGTTCGTTGCTTATGATTTTTAAAGGCTGGCTTGCAGGGCCTGACACCAAACCCCTAAATTTCCGGAGGACCATTCCTCCTTATTTCCGGTGGACCATGGTGCACAGTTTCACTTAGAGTCCCTCGCTGGCACTCGGACGATGATCAGCCGCCCCTAACATGGAGAACAGACGCTGTTGTGAGCCGATCCTGACATGGAGAACAGACGCTCAATAAGATTTGCACCTCCGGAAGGAGCAAACCCCCTTCCTGTCAGCATACGACCATAGTTCCCACCGGGGTTGGTTACCCGATCTTCCCTAAGGTTGCTCGTATCCCGGCCAGCACCGCGGGGAGGTAGGGATAGGAGTTGCTGGGTAAGAGGCTAAGGACCGCGAGATGGGGTCTATTTTATTCCTTCAGGTACGCGAAGTACCAATGGTACGCTTTACCCAGCATTTGCCGTGCCCAGTCTTGAACTTTATTATCACCGAAACGTCGTTCTTGTCCTTCTACGTGGACAAGAGTTTCTCACTTTTTAGTCCCATTCTTGTTCTCATAAAGCCAAAAATGTCGGCGTCTAACGGCTCTGGGCTGCCCCGTTCGAAGCGAAGCCGCATAGAATTCGTTCTTAACTCAAACACAGCCGTTTTACTGTTCAGGTTCCAACACTGTATTTCTGCCTAGAACTATTGTTTCACTGAGCTGAAACGTGCTCGAGAATAATATCGCTTGTGCTAGAATTTTCGAGTCTAACCAAAAACTGATCAAATCTATATATCTATATACATAAAAATGAATTTCTGTCTGTCTGACCCTTATAGACTCGGAAACAACTGGACCGATTGTCGTGAAAATTTGTATGCAGGGATTTTGGGGATGGCTCGAGACCCCTTCCACCTCTGGAAAGGGGAGCTCCCATACAAATGAAACAGAAACTTCTGCATAACTCGAGAACTAACTTGGTATAACATACGATACAGAAAAGGTTTACTTTCTGCTATCGAGCAGTGTATTGATCATAAAACAAGTTCACGGTATCAAAAATATCAAATTCAAATAAATACTGCCTAACGTTTCGCAATGCTTCGAATCAGATTAGACATCAATTTCATTACGTTTCGGAAACTAATCTATAGGACGTTTCGTTCCAAGCCAGCATGGCAATCTTTGATATTTCATATGAAAAAATATCAGCCGATCAATTAGGGATCGCTCATAAATTACGTCACGCAAATTTGGTAACACTTTTTGTATGGGTGTTTACATTTGTTTGTATGGACCGTAACGCTAGGCTTGACACCCTGCTTTTCTCCACGACGTTACGTAATTTGTGAACGGCCCCTTATCTAATCTCCGGGTTTTGGCCACCTGGCGTGGAAATTAATTATGATGTTGATAGCTCAATATGTGCATAGGCACAGCATGTGAAGATTGAATCCGAAAAATGTATTGGAGTCATCCAGTTTAGTTTGGTGACAGTCTGTGCAGAAGAGGAACAGCACTTACTAGGGTAAACATCCTATTGTTGTGGTATTCAATGTCTGTGATTGCAGTTGTGTCAAAATATTTCAGGAAATATCAGTTTTCAAAACAATGAATCGCCTGCTTTGAGCGTGCTTACAGCGGCACACTGGGAGTTAACTTTTGGAAATCAATATGACGAAAGGCATCTAATTTTCAATATCTCGAAAATTATCACCTAACTCGAAAAAATATTTAATATGCGTAGTGGCAGTCACCTTCCTACATAACTGGTACCAAATAGTTTTTCGTGAAAGTTCCAACTGTTGAGAAAACCCGCGTTAGATGTCTTTCGCCATACAAACTTCGGATGGATAACTCATGCTGGCTATTTTCACATATGTATACGTTAGCGCCTGGTGCTGGCAGCGGCGGGTAGGAAACCAGCCACTGTATGTGATTCATTGACCTTGCGTTGAAACTCTTCAGATTAACTACCGGAACTCTTTTTGTTCAACGTAACTATTGTTGCTGTATCGCTCTCCATATGAATAGGCAATTATGTCCTATTATATTATAGCTTGTTCCTATTGTAATGAAAACAAACTATTAAAAAAATTAGCCCATTTGATGTAATACTACTGCCGTGCTAAACATAGTTGTCGCATGTCGTTTTTTTTTTTACAATGCCATTCCCACTGTGCTGGCGATGGCGCAATTGTTCATATAAGTTATTTTTCTATCAAACATCATGGCTAGATTTGTCAGCTATCCATTCTAGTTCCTGAATCCATTGTGGGATACTTCTGTAAAACGCCAAGACAACGAGAAAGGTATCACCTAAAAATTACATGGGACAACTATGCTTGGGACGGCAGTACAGAAAATCCTCCGCATCTGCAAAGACAAATAACGGCCAGATAGTCGCCTAAGAAAGCATTCCTCCAGAAAAAAAATGCTTTGATAGCACGTGCTTTTTATATTTCGGATAAATTTTACACATCTATGAAAGCCTTGGGAAATGATCAAAAATTGTCACTTTGTAACAAGGCACAATATTCCGTTTATGATTGAGGAATTTCTGAAACTAGTCTTGTTTTGACACGGTGCCTAATAAGCAGTTTTACGTGATTTTACCCTATATAAAGCCAACATTCAATAACTTCGAAACCATCGAAGTAGACTTAATACGAACCAAAAATGATAGTCACATGAATGGAAATCAAAGTAGGTATTCGTTCAATTGGATGTCAGTCGTATCTGGTGATTCATCCAAGGAAGAAGGTGTTCCAAGACGATTCCGCTTGCCTTTTATCAGAACTGACTCCACATTTGGTGAAACTTCTGGACTTTTTAGCATATTTTCTAAGTATTTGTGGAAAGTTTTGGTGGTAAGCAAGTGGGGTACCCATGGACAAAATGTGTTGCTTATCATTGTTCGCTCCTTATTACGTGTGTAATCTGGTAAGTGATCCAACCAAAAATAGCTAACTTTCTAGCAAGTTCCTCTGTTAAACATTTTTGGGAACAAAATACAAAATATAAATTCAAAAATAAATTGTGAGTGAAAATATATTTATTCTACGATCAATCCCAAGTAACAATTTCAATGCTTCGTGGATTTATTTAATTCTTATATTACTATATTCTTATATATTCTTTTAAATAGCAATCACCATAGCTAGTTGCTCAGTTTTATTGTCAATTTTATTGCTATCAACAAACCCCTTACAAGTATGCCGAAAAAGCTTCAAACGTTAACGTCTGTTGATCTTATGAGCAGCTCTACGGTAGTGATAAAGAACGTGATAAATCTTATTTTCAAAGCTCGATAAAAGCTACAATTTTTGGTCGTAATGTGGTCAAACAAATTACCGCAATAAGGATATTTGCATTGCAAAGAGCTTATGACGGTATTTAAAAAAGTAACATTTTTCTGATCGAAATTTGTGATGGCCATGTTGAAAATGGAGGAGCATTTTAAGTCAATGCAATTTATCCCTGAAATTCGTGATTAGATCAGCTTTCCACCTCGTAAAACGCTGCTTTTGGTGATTGACAAATGTTTTAGGGTGTAAAACCAATTGATTCAATTGAGATTTACAATATTGTTGTTATAATTATTTCAAATTATATGCCCAGAACTACATTATTTGAAGAGCGAGTGGTGTTGAATCTAATTTTTTCACTAGCTTTCACCATGAAATTAAACGCGCACCTCATTTGGATATAAGTGAATTGAAAAACCCCGAAATAAAATTATTAGATTCGATTAAAATTTATTAGATAAAATTATTAGAATTAGATTAGATAAAATTATTAGAATATTAGATTCAATTTGGCTAATTTGTGTAATGAGCCAGCGTAATTATAAATTTGAATCCTACATTTTAAATAGGAGGATTAGACAGTTTGAACTCATGCAGGTTGTCTTATTAATTATAAGGTTCCTCATCATTTGTACATTTTTTCTCAGGTAATTTTTTGCTATCTAAAAATAATACTATGAATTGTATTTGGCGATTTCAGACCTTAAAATTGCTATGAGATATGTATTTTTAACACTGAAATAGGCAAAATTAATTCAAGTAAACTATATTTCCAGTCATATCCTACGCCAAAATAAAAAGAATACCTTCTCATAAATTATGACACATTTTTATTTCATTTTCAGCCCAAGCGTAATCCCCGTCATGATCAATTTTCACACTTATCTTTTTTTTTACCAGGTTACCGTTTATAGTGAAATGTGAAACGAAAACGATACATTTAAACAATAAACGAACGGAAAAATAATATAACTTGCGCGACTATTCATCCGCACTTGCACCGTAACATCGAAAGTGGTGAATACAAAATGTCATTTATTTTGAAATATTGGTTTAATATCGAAAATATTTACCAAACAATTCAACCGGCATGTCGCTCTATGAAATGGTTCGGATTTATGCCTTTCACATTGTTGCTTCCGGAACGGAACGGCAAAGGGAGAACCGTGTCGCAGCTTCCAGCAACTCTCGCTTTTAAAAAACTGGACGTCCTCTTACTGCTCCTGTGGCAAATCTACATTCTGTCCATTTTCAACGCTCACTGGTTTTCGCAACTGTCCAATGCACCGATGTCGAAAATCATGATTTACCTCAGCATTCTGCTGTACATCGTTGAGACAGTGATGGTGAGTTGGGTCCAGCTGCGGATAGCACTCAGCCGGAACAAAATTGACGAGCTTCTCCGATTGATCCGCTTCTCAGACGAGCTGGTACGAACGACTATGCAAATGCGTGCGATGGCCAATTTCAACACATTCAGCAGTTTTTGTTTCCCCAAATGCACTTCACAGATCGAACCGCTCGGATTCGCAGTCAATCATCGCCGGCACCATCTGGGGCTGGTTTTGCTGATCTTGGGCACGATAATTTGCACCATTTGTGTGATGGCAGTTGAATTCGTGCTGGGTGACCAGTTCCATTCCCGAAGTGTCGCTATGCAGGAACGGGTTTACTCCAGCGGTGCAACGATTTACTACTTCATACTACGAACTGCCCAAGTTTGCCCCCTGGTGGTGTTTCTTGGTGCAATATTGGCGTTCCGGTCCCGTTTCCGATTGTTGAATGCTGCATTTCGGTGAGATATTTGCGTTGCGCTTTGTTTGAATAGCTGTATGAGTTCTTTTTTCCCGCGCACAATTTTCAGAAACATTTTCCTGGAGGGTAAAAACGATTCCAACGATAAGGACATGGAAAATCGTTTGCGAGTGATTGTCGTAGGACACGATACCATGACTGAAGCGGTAGAACTATTCAATGATATTTTTGGACTGCAAGTAAGTTTAAGTGCGGCACCCCAATCAGCGTTTGTTAGATTTCCTTATAATTTTGTATTGGAACCTATCAAAATCTGTACAATGAATGATCATATGAAACATTGCTATATTCTTTTTTATGTCATTTTGCTTCCATTTAAATGGAAATGCATTTATAGAATCAAGCGCCAGATCATAAAGGAACCGTTTTTCGTTTGAAATGTTACCAATTTCATTATTTCTCCAAATGTCAGTCTCGAGTCTCGAGGAGTCGATCAACTCGCAGCTTGGTCGAGGTTAAGGAGTGCAACAATAAAAAAAATGATGGGTTAGGACCTAGAGGATATAACGTGCCCTTAGGTAGCGTTGATTTGGTCTCCTCATAATGATTGGCGTAATGCAGACAAGGAACAAATTGTAATGATAATAATGACTCCACGAACGGAATGAGAGACAGTTAAACGATGATATTGCGCTTCAATAAATTGTGCACAAGGACCATGTTGACTTTTCGATAGGAATGCACGTTTAACGAGTAATGGAGATTAGTCGACACATTACCTTAATAAAGTCTCTGCTTACCCCTTGAATCAGGGTCTCTTCGATACCTACGCCCGTATATATCGCTTTCCATAACGCCCTCCTTGACAAGTGAGTCCGCTTTCCATTACCCGGTATCCAACTATGTTGATGGACTCATACCAAAGCGATTTATTTATTTATTACCAGACTAAGGCCACAGTGGCCTGTGCAATACATACAAATCTTCTCAATTCAGCTCGGTTCATGGTTGCATGTCGCCAACCACGCAGTCGGCGGAGGGTCCGCAAATCGTCCTCCACCTGATCGATCCACATTGCACGCTGTGCACCTCGCCTTCTTGTTCCCGTCGGATTGATGTCGAGAACCATTTTCACCTGATTACTGTCCGACATTCTGGCTACGTGCCCGGCCCACCGCAGTCTTCCGATTTTCGCGGTGTGAACGATGGATAGTTCTCTCAACAGCTGATGCAACTCGTGGTTCATTCGCCTCCTCCACGTACCGTCCGCCATCTACCCCTTCGACATGTTGATAACTAGTCCAATCCAATTGTCATAAGACAAGTTTGTACCATCCCATTTAATTCCACCACTTGTCAAGTGGTGGAATTGAATGGGATGGTACAGACTCGTCTTGTGACAAGTGAAGACATTCCACTAAAAAGCTCAAAATAATTTTCTTAGCAAAATAGTCCAATCCGTTTAGCTTCGCTTTTCAGTCGGATGTAGGCTTCCTCCATCCTCTCAAAGTTACGTGCCATAATATCTATGTCGTCGGCAAAACCAAATAACTGGAGGGACTTCGTGAAAATCGTACCACTCGTGTCGATCCCTGCCCTTCCTATTACCTCTTCCAAAGCGATGTAGAATAGCAGACACGAAAGACCATCACCTTGTAGTAACCCTATGCGCGTTTCGAAGGGACTCGAGAATGCCCCTGAAACCGTATCAGTTTATTTGGAAATCCGTTTTCGTGCATTAGCTGCCATAGCTGGTCCCGATTTATTGTATCATGTGCGTCTTTGAAGTCGATAAATAGATGAACGGCGAACACCTGATACCAAAGTGATTCGTGCATCGTATTTTGCACAGGAAATACGGGACTTCCACATAAGGCTGAATCATATAAGGCTGAAAACTCATGTCATAGGTCAACTGTCGACTGTCAACCCGGGTCATAAGTTTCAACAGATTCAGCGTTTCAGGGTCCCCGGGACTCCAACCCGGGTGGTAAGACCTGCCACTACCTGCATTTCCCTCAACCTTGCCCAGCTCTCCCTAATGGACCCAAACGCGACCTTAGTCCGACCAATCAAGACAAATGGACCCAAAGCGCTCTCTTCCCCATCAATCAGCACAACACATCTGAGACATCATCGCCCCTACCTGCGTCGGATTCAGAATCAGGCAATACTCCTGCCTACTTTCCAACTCCTTCGTTTCCACTGAAGGTCAATTTCTGCCTACAGTGGAACATCAATGGTTTCTGGAACAACTAGTCAAACCTAAAAACTGTTGACGAATAACAGTTTTCCCTGGACCATTGTCGTCCAAGAGGTCAATCATGTTTCCTCCGCTGCTCTGGATCTGTCCCTCGGAGGGAAATATATGTGGGTAATTAAGGTAGGTTCAAATATCCTTTGGGAGATCCCCTTTGATGTCTTCCAGATTAGCAAAGATCTCCCAGTCGTAGGAGTCCAACTCCGAGGAAGCATTCCCATCAGCGTAGCGAATGTTTACCTTGCGGAGCAATCTCTGGCATTAAGCAAAAATGAGTAGTATCATTAGCGAGGTCCCCTCTATCCTTCTACTTGTGAGAGACATGAACGCCCCGTGACGTCGTCTTACTCGAGATTTTTCAGGAGGCCGATCTCGTTCCTGGAGCAGGTACCCCTACCTTCTTCAATGGCCACTCTACCACCGCCTTTAATGTGACTATTTCTAGCCGGTCCTTTCTTCCCGTTCTAAAATGGGAGGTTGCCCCTGACCTCTCTGACGCCTCTCCCTCCGCTGTCACTAAGAGGCCTAAATGACGTTATGATGCCGCTGGCTGGAAATCATTCGATGGCAACATTCTACGTGCGTTAAAAAGAAGCACCCCGCTAACACTCTCCGACTTTTTGAAGATAGTCCTTGACGCCGCTTGTTCTTCCATCACTCAAACCAGTACTCGGACTGGAATAAGAGCTCTCTTTTGGGGGTCGGATGAGACGCGGCAAACCGTCAAAGCCAGAAAGGAAGGCACTCCGAGCGCTCAGGAGGCTTCCCCTTGAATACCCAAATAAGGTAAGTGCTTTGGAGAACTTAAAGAATGTCGTACGCAGTGGGCGGATTTTCTTGACTCCATAAATCCGGCCCAATCCGCCACCGAGCTATAGGGTAAAGTCAATGTATTAAGTAGCAAGCGTGAATGTTTCCCCACCCACATCTATTCACAAGACCGTACTATCTCTGACCCGTCGAAGGTGGCTGATGCACTCGGGGAATATTTTGCATCAATCACATCAGTAAGTTGCTACCCAGCCGATTTTCAAAGGCTCATAGCCACCAGGACCCTGACGCTCTAGAACTTTCAAGTACCGCCGGACCTACAAGTTTCTCCTATAAACCTGCCCTTTCCAGTCGCCGAACTTTCCTTCGCTCTTGCCAGAAGCAACAGGAAGTCTTATAGTTCGAATGAAATAGGGTATCCGATGCTGAAAACCTTCCCCCTAACGCAAAAATAGTATTCCTCTACCTGATAAATCAAGCCTGAACCAATCAAACCTTTCCCGACAAATAGCACCTCAGCGCTCAGCCACGTTATTTCTACTCCAGCGACACCGCTGATCACCGGCCTATCTCACTGACCTCCTGTGTATCAAAGGTTGACGGAAGATTTGGCTTCCACCAACACGCATTTCGCCCGGGGTACGGGGCCAGCTCGTACTTCGCAGGATTAGGAGACGTACTCAAAAGTGCCTTCGACTAAGGGAAACACGGCGATTTAGTTTCTCTGGATATTTCGAAGGCGTTCAACCGTACTTGGACACCACCAGTGCTGAAGTAGCTAATGGACTGGGTTTTCACCGGTAACATCATTTTATCTTTTGTTCGCCATTTTTTCTCCCGCCAATACTTCTGGGGCCTTTTCGGCAACTCCGCCTCCAGGACGTATCAGGAGGAAACAGGAATCCCGCAGGAGTCTATTTTTGCGGTGAGCCTGTTTCTGGTTGCAAAGAACATCTACGTCTTTGTCTAAGCGGACATCATCCTACTTGGGGCACTCAGGCATGAACGCGTCTCCGAATTCAAGCAGCGGTTAGCGCACTTTATCAGTGGGCCTCGTCGGTCGGTTTCACCATGTCGGCCGCGAAAAGTTTCCACGGGCATGTGTGCAACGGGCGACTCTCCGTCCCCAGTTTCAAGATTGATGGTCAGCCGATCTCAACCCTAGCAGCACAAATGTATCACATATGTTACTGCAACTCATATGTTACCAGATCTAATCACATTCACGTTGTAACGACCATTTTTGTCTGACTTGTGCTGCTCAGTAAACTGGAAACTCGTCAAGTCCTCGGATATTCCATCGTCCGAGGACTGTCTTTTGTCCCTCATTTCCAAGCGGTCAAAACCGGCTGCAAATCGAGGATTAACCTTGTTAAAACCTTATCAAGACCGCATAGGACAAACAACAGGGCCACTCGGTATCGTATTCGGCAAGCGTTGATTGACAGCAGACTGCTTTACGGGCTGGAGCTGACTTGTCGTAGCACGTCGGGAGCTACGCATAACCACCGGACTTCTTTCCTCTATACCTGCTGAGGCCGCCTGTGCCGAAACGGGTGTCCTAGCATTTCTCTACTGTGTGCAGGCGGCCATTTGCCAAAAGCCGCAGCATACGCTTCCGCCACATCCGGAAACCACAGGGTCCCCCTCCTTCTTCAAGGGGATCGGATCCTACATACGATGGCCAGCGTAAGCCTCTCCCCAGTGGCTAGGGGACAACACGGAAGCTCTATAAAGATCGGTCGCCGAACTGCGAAACACCGAGTTTAGGAACCACGAGCCCCGCTACACTGACGGTTGCCTTTTGAGACAAGGACTCGGCTTAGGCGTTACTGGCGTTAAGGCGTTAACCTAACGGTGTCGGATAGCCTTCTTGAACAATGCAGCGTCTTCTCAGCGGAAACCGTAGCTCCGTTTATTGTCGCTACCACTACCTCCGACAAACCGGTCCAAGCCCTGACTGTTTCGGCCAGTGCCATCGCTGCGCTGCAAAACAACCATCCGAAACACCCATGGATCCTGGCCATTCTCACTTGCGATCCACAGTCTTTCACCACGATCCCGGGTCACTGTGATATGCCAGAGAACGTCACCAAACTGTTCTTCCATTACGAAATGAGGCGCTCGCACTACAGTAGAGGAGACTGGGTAGACTTGATCCCCTTTTCTGATTTCCGATGTATCACAGCCAAAAATAAATAAACATACGCGATTTCAACACAGACTCTCTAAGAAATATAGTATTTAACTTTACTGATGTACGACAGTCCTTAAATTATTGTTGTTATTGATACACTATCGGTTTTTTAGAGTGCTGTCAAAAATCTAGTTTTAAAATATTCGGGGGAAATTGATCCCTCTCCAAGTACTTGCTTTGATAAAATTAGAAAGGTGCCCTCAGATTTTTTAAATATTTTTCCTTCAAAATACGCGCAATTTTCGAATTGCTGTATACATGAACGATTTTCATTATTGAATTCGACAGCACATGCAATTTCAAAATTTGGGGAGACTTGATCCCCTTTCTATGATATCTACGCAATAAATATTTTTTCCTGCCAACCCTTCATCAAATCTGTCAAATCTATAAAAAAAATAGAAGCCTGAGAACAGATTTATATTTTTTTGATTTTTTTCGCCAAATTTTTGTATGAGTGACTAATGGGGGATCAAATGTCCCCATATTGAAACAATAACTTCAGATTCAAATATCCTAAAACTTTGATGGTATGTTGACATTTTCATCAGTACAAATCATTAAGCACATTTATGGCTTTGTGCTGTGAAAAAATGAAAGCATTTGATCATTGTTATGAAAAGTTATTCAAATTTTGCGTGGCCAATAAAAAAAATCTTTAGGAAGGTCAAAACATACAAACCGCCCTGCAGAATAAATAAGGTTTTCAATCCAAAAAATAGGGTAAATAATATATTTTGGACATGTACATTTTTTCAATCTCGATATATTTTCTAATGAATGTCCTGCGCTTGTCCAAGATACATCATTTACCCTAACTCACCACATAAAAGTCATTTGTCTAGAGGATTTATACTAAAAAATACGCTAGAACAAAACTACTTTAGTTCTCGATAAAACAGGGGGTGATCAAGTCTCCCCGGGAATCAAGTCTACCCACCTTCCTCTAATGTGTCGGAAGTAATTGTTTTCTCCAAGATACCCAATAGGCATATTAACACTTGGGGGTTTTCCACTACTTGCTGATTTTCCAAAGGAAAAAAATATTTCTTTCGACGAAAGAAACATTCAGAGAAGTTTATTTGCGTAGTCCCCTCAATCTGACCCAATTTCTGTTTGTCCTAGATAATCGCTTTGTGGCGTAAGAATTCCTTTATTTAATCGCCCGATTTTTTTGTAAAGATTATGATATGTTTGAATAGAGAATTGTGTAAAAATCTGACATCTGCTGGTTAGTTTTCATTTTATTAGCCGACATCTAAACAGATAATACTGAATAAACAATTTGACGCCATAACGCTCGGTTCGCTGACCAAGACTGTGCTCCACTTGATACTTGATACTTGATGGGCTACAGCTCTTCGATGAACCTACGCCGAATGGAGTATCCTTCTCCACTGGACTCGATCCTGGGCCAATCGCTTCCAGTCGCCCTGAACATTGAGCGCCCTCAGGTCCTCTTCAACTGCAAAAAGCCATCGTGTACGCGGCCTTCCACGAAGCATGCGGCCTCTTCCGGGTTCTCTACTAAATATTATCTTCACTTGTTGTTCTTCCGGCATACGAACAATGTAACCAGCCCACCGTAGTCTGCCGTGTTGTATAAGCTTAATAATATCCAGCCCTTTATATACCTGGTACAATTCGTGATTCATGCGACGCCGCCAGATACCGTTCTCCTGTTTACCGCCGAGTATTGTCCGCAGCACCTTACGCTCAAACACTCCGAGAGCTCTCCGATCAGCCTCCTTTAACGTCCATGTCTCATGGCCGTATAAAGCCACCGGAAGAATCAGAGTAGTATACAGCGCGAGTTTTGTTTTCGTTTGCAGACTACGGGACTTAAGCTGGTTACGAAGTCCGTAATAAGCCCTATTTGCAGCTGCAATACGCCTTTTCACCTCGCGGGTAACATCATTATCGCACGTCACTAATGTTCCAAGATACACAAATTCTTCTACCACTTCAAATTTTTCACCATCCAGAACTATTTCGCTACCACCACCACTAATGAACCCAAGTTGATTGCCAGCGACCATGTACTTCGTTTTGCTGGTATTGATCGTGAGTCCAATCTTCGCTGTCTCCCTCTTAAAAGGCGCAAAAGCCTCTTCCACGGCACGGCGATCAATTCTGATAATATCGATATCGTCCGCAAATCCCAGGAGCATATGCGATTTTGTGATAATGGTACCGCTTCTTTGCACACCAGCTCTCCTAATCGCTCCCTCGAGCGCTATATTGAACAGTAGGTTCGAGAGTGCATCACCCTGCTTTAATCTATCTAAGGTAACAAATGACGTCGATATTTCATCCGCAACCCTTACACTTGATTTCGATCCGTCCAACGTTATACGAATCAGCCGTATCAGTTTCGCCGGAAAACCATGTTCAAGCATAATTTGCCATAATTCATTCCGTTTCACTGAATCGTACGCCGCCTTGAAATCAATAAACAGATGATGTGTCTGCAAGTTGTACTCCCGGAATTTATCAAGGATTTGTCTCAGGGTAAACATTTGATCCGTCGTTGATCGGCCCTCACGAAAACCTGCTTGGTATTCGCCGACGAAGGACTCTTCAAGCGGTCTCAATCTGTTGAACAGAATACGGGACATAATTTTGTACGCCGAATTAAGGAGGGTTATTCCACGGTAATTGGCGCACTCCAGTCTGTGCCCTTTCTTAAAGAGAGGGCAAATGAGGCCGTCCAAGCAGCTAGCAGGCATTTCCTCGTCTTCCCATATTTTCGACATAATATGATGCAGGAGAACTTTATAAAGCTGCTCACTGCCATGTTTGAGAAGTTCAGCCAAGAGCTGGTCCTTCCCGCAGCCTTATTGTTTTTCAGCTCTTTGGCAGCTTTTGTAACCTCATCTAGTGTAGGTGACTCCACAGCTTGTCCATCGTCGCTAATATTTATTCTGTTCACCGATGCACCGTCACTTCCTCCATTCAACAAAGTCTCGAAGTGTTGCTTCCACCTGGCAGCCACTTCAGTTTTATCTGTCAGCAAATTCCCTTGTTGGTCGTTGCACATGACGGGAGATGGCGCTGTCTTTCTCCGCACGCCATTGACAGGCTCATAAAACCACCGCATATCGTTCTGCTCCATTTTTTCTTGCGCATCACTAATCACTTGTTCTTCGTAGCAGTGGGTTCGTTTTTCGGCTGTTCTTGCTTCCTTGTACCGATCTCTATTCGATCGGGTACCTGACACCAACATCCGGCTTCTGGCAACGTTCTTCTCGTCTGTCACTCTCTGACACTCCACATCGAACCAACCCGTCCTGGGTCGCCTCTGTGCAGTGCCTACCACTTCTCGTGCTGTTGTGCTCACCGCTCCATGGATCGACTCCCATAGATCGTTGATGTTGTCGCTAACGTTGATTGCACTTATCCGTTCGTCGAGCTTCTGGCGGTACTCAGCCGATACTCCTTCCGCCGACAATCGCTGGATATTGTAACGCATCGTTCGCTGTGATCTTTCGTTCGATACAGTTGACAACCGTGATCGAATTTTACTGACAACGAGGTAGTGATCAGAGTCGATGTTCGGACCTCTGAATGTCCGCACATCGTTAACATCCGAGAAATGGCGCCCATCCACCAGAACATGGTCTATCTGGTTGCAAGTTTCACCATTTGGGTGTCTCCAGGTGTGCTTTCGGATGTTCTTTCGTGCACAGTAGGTGCTACTGATGGCCATCCCTCTGGCAGCAGCAAAATTTAGTCATTGGTAGCGGAGTGAAGGCTCTCCCTACCGATTATGGGACGGAAAAAGTCCTCTCTACCGACCTGGGCGTTAGCGTCTCCGATAACAATTTTCACGTCATGCTTTGGGCACTCTCCATAGGCTTTATCAAGACATTCATAAAACGTGTCCTTCACGTCGTCGGATTTATCGTTTGTCGGTGCGTAAACGTTGATTAGGCTGTAATTGAAGAATTTGCCCCGTATCCTCAACACACAGATTCGTTCGCTAATGGGTTTCCACCGCCTCACTCGCTTCAATTCTTGCCCATCACTACGAAACCAACTTCATGCTCTGCTTTTCCACCGCCGCTGTGATAGATGATATACTTGAATGCAGCATTGGTCGTGGGGTCCACGGCTCGGAATTCACGTTCTTCGGATCTAGGCCATCGGACTTCTTGAATAGCAGCCACGTTCACTCCAACCTTCTGCAGTTCACGAGCCAGAAGGCTCACTCGTCCAGGTTCATTTAGGGTCCTGACATTCCAGGTACCGAGTTTCCAATCATAGTCCTTATTTCGTTGCCGGGTCGGTTGCCAAAAATAACGTTCTCTTTTTCTTCTATCTCCATTTTTCGTGGTATTTGAGAGGCTTCAGTAAGCTCCCTTACCGGGGTCGCGTTACCTACATCGCGATGATGGGGCTGCCACCTTAGGTATAGCTGACGCGATACAGCATTTCGTTAATCAGCCACTGGGTACCAGGCAGACGCTGTTTGAGCCGCACCTCCTGGTGAACAGATGCTCGAGGCGTACCTTCTCACTCTAGCTGATGTCAGAAGGACAACAGTGCCCAGGCTGCACTACCAGCTAAGTACACAACCCTTAGCTGGCGGTCTTTTGTCATCGGACGACCCGTGGAAGCGTGTGCTTCACACTCGCAGTAATTTTGTACCTAAGCGAATAATTAAATTTTAAATTAAAATTAAAAAAAAATTATTTTGCGAGATTAACAATTTGTCCAAAATCCGTTTTGTTTCTCCTTAACAATAATATTCTGAAATAATCAAAATTGAATATACATATTCCGGGCGCACATGTAATACAGTCTAAATATGATCAGCTCAAACCATGATCAATGAAAACACAAATTATGGTATGTTATCAAATCAATTTTTCAGATGGTCTTCGCTTGTAGTTCATATATCATTTATTGTGTCTTCAGTATGTTCTGCGTGGGAGCGCTCTATTCGCGCAAATCACTTGATGTGTTATTCTTAACGCTGATCTACGCGATGCCATTCCTGCACTACTCGGTACACATCATGCCAATCATAAAAATAAGTAGTGACGTTCAGCACGAGGTAATTAGCCTATCACACCACATAATAATCAATAGCAAACCACACGACCTCCGGACCAATAATAACGTCAAACATTTTCCGCATTCTCGGCCGCAAATCGCGCCATCAAAACCAACACGACTCCCGAAGGGCAAACGGATAGCTGTCCTGGTTCATAAGGCCATAAATCAATCACCCCTTTCGGTCAGCTCCATCAACCGGGTAAGTGTCGTCCTTGTTGGTAGTATTGCATCAGGGGGCGAGAGGTTGGCTCAATCATCATCATATTCCTCATCTTCATCCAGTCAGGAATCGATTGCTTCTGATAGAATCAATACAACACGGTAGCTAGAAGCAAATCGCAATCGACCTACAATAATGCCACTTGGGTGGAATGGAAGAACTCCGCATAGAGCTCATGTGATTAAATAACCATTCAGTAAGGGAAATAGTGCTAACGAAGTTTGAACAGTAATCCTCTTATTTATGTATCGCACCACTATTATTAGCATCATCATCATTAAAGTTACTCTATATCTATAAGTAAAAAGTGTGTATTATACAGGAGGGTGTTTAAAGTACTTTTTATCCTACAGGATGTATACATGATTTCAAATTACTGCATACAAAGTAGATTGGTTCAATGTAATGGTATATGTTCGGAAATGTGAACTTCCAGTAATTGTATGCGCAATGCAATTGAATTTAAAAAATATTGTGATCATATAGAAGTATGGGGTTAAAACTGAACGATTAAATTACAATACATAAAAAAACAACATTTGATGAGTACGCCAAATAACGTTTAAAAGATTTTCTAATAGCTTCCAGAAGAAAATGTGAAAATTTATGATCAGAAGCCTTTTAATTATAATTTATCACAATGAGTTACAAATTGTTTATCGTAGTTAAGATCAAATCAAATGATACAGACACATTGACCTATAAAATACATGCATTTGACTACGTCCGAGAGAAATACTGTGTACGACATGAATGAGCTTTGCGCTGACACACGCACGCATTGGAAATCCCAAAACACCATTCCCTTTGAACTGAATTGATACCAACTGCCGTCGTATCCCATCAATTTTTATCTAATAGATGTTTTCATGTTTCTTCCTTTTTGTGTGTCCCACTGTAAAACATCTTTCCCGTACAGCTCATGGTGTTCTCCCGGCAGCTCCAGCAGCAGACACCAGCCGTTTCCAGTGGGATGTTTTCTTTCGATTGGACATTGTGCTTTTCGGTAAGTACACAATTGCTGTTCCGGTGGCGGCCAGTCAGCTAAGGGATCCGATGCGAAACGTAGACTATACATAGCTGGGGCGATGCGATTATATCACATTTGGAACTATTATAGGCATCACCAGAAGTACATCTCTAGACTGTGTTTTCCTTTTGTTCGTCCAACCTCTGAGAGGACGGCATACCGCGGCTCTGGTTTGTTGAATGGTTTTCAATGGTAGCCAATTACTGCCATCGTTAATAGAACACAACACTTTCAGCCGTTTGCCTGCAAGCATAATGGTTGTAGCATTGCATTTTTGTTGTCCTTAAGAAATTCGGAGACAGGATACTCCGTATATGATGCTATGAATTATTTTTATTTTTATTTTTTACTCAATTGAATTTGTTCACACTTTATTACTGCGACGAACGATCACTTTTTTACGGAGATTTAACGTACGAATTTTAGTTGTTTTCACTGGATCCTGTAAAAATAGGATAGATATAATTAAATAAGCGTAGAATTATTTTTCGGATTTTCTAGGCTGTCCAAACCATTCTGGAGAACATATCTATGTATATATTAGGAAATATGTCTAGAAACAGCTAAGGTTCCGAGCAGCACACACGTTCCACATAGGTTACTGCAACGCATATGTGACCAGAAGTTTTCATTAGCAAGTGTATGTCAAATATGTCTATAAGATCGTAAGACATAAATTGATCGAGGTTTAAATAAACGTAAATTACTTCAGGGTTTCCAAGACGTCCTGGAGATCAGAATATGCAATCTACCCGATCAATCAAGGCCTGAATGATATATACGTGGATCATTAAACGGTGTCAGGCAATTAGGCCGAATGTCGTTTGGCCGAATTCCGCTTGGTCGAACGCCATTTGGCCGAATGCCGTTTGGCCGAATAAATTACGTTATTGTTCCGGTACTTCATCTTATAGCTCTTATATTCATCTTATCAAAAGAGAGGAGAAGAAAACAAATTTATTTGTTTGTATGCTCGAGAAGACCATCCGGAATCCATGACACAAATATATCGGATGTCGAATATTTCATGAAACGTTCCCAGTGAATGCATTACGCACCTGAACAAGCCAATCTACCGCGTGCTTTCAAAACTTATCCATCATTCACTAAATATTCATTAAATATGTTTGCAACGGTGTCACCATTTCCGGTCGCTCCCATTGCAATTTCGAACGTATAGCGGACTGCAGTGGCAATCAAGCGCCATCCTCCGCAGTAGGAACACATGTTCCTAAGAGGAAGTTCATATACCCGTACACATATACGAAAGCGTTCATTAAAGTGGTTCGTTTTTCGGTTTGAGCTCTTTGTGCATGGGCATTGGACAGTCAAAGTGGTTCCGTTTCCCATCGTAACGTGCGAAGTACGTATGGCAATGGGTTTACCACACCAGAGAGCAAACATGTCGCCCACCACCAAGAGCCAAAACTATCGTCGTCGTCACGGCTTAGGGTTATGCTGCGTAGCGGATGATGGCGTCGTCGTCGTCCGTACGTACCGTTTGTTGATGCAATGAAATTTTACTGTCTCCGGCAAAAATTGCTCGATTCCAGTAACCCACCGATCCAATATTGTACTGCCCCATCGGAACCCATACCGGATGTGACATCGATTTGGGGCACTTATGTTTAGTTTTAGTGCACCGGAGGCGACGGAGTTTGTTGTAACAGGATACGGGGACCAATCCGGCCCACTGACCGGAAGCTAATCCAATGTCCACACGGTTGATGGCAGCCGGTGATGTAATCCCATCGTCGTCCGTTACTATCGCTACGTGCCAGAATCGCGTCGATTCGAATGGATCTCATTATGGAATTGATTTCAATTATTTTCAGATGCTTTCGACGGTGGCCACCTACACGATGATATTGGTACAGTTCGAGCTGGAAGTGCCAAAGTTTTTCCTCGATGCGCTGGTGAGATCCACAATGGAACGGGACGCGGCTCTGAATGCGACTCGGTGGCTCAGACCAGCGGAAAACGATAGTTCAGCTCTCGACATGTATTCTTAAGAATCAATAAAGATGTTATGGACGTAGAAATAAAATTCGATTATGAGAAAAGTTTGTTTACGATTGAACACAGGGTGAGGCAAGGCTGCCTTCGGTACTGCTAGAAATCTTAATCGGTGGCTTGTAAGGACATACACTTAGATGTTGGAATCTGATTGAAAATAAACTAAGAAGTGGAATTCAATAAATAAATGTATGTTTTGTGAACAGTTCGAAATGGTCCGAAATATATGAAGAAAAAAGTATGAGGGAGATTTTTTAGGAAGTGGAGAAAGTTTGTCAACCGAAAATGTTCAAGACTAGTGAAGGAAACGAATCCAGCAACTATCGTCAATTTTGGTCGTTACATGTTATAGTCTAGTCGTCACTCAACAAATTTTCACCATTTTTGGTTATACCAGCGGTTCTCAACCTTTTTCTTGAGAAATACCTCTTTGAGCTTTTGCATTAATTAAGGTACCCCTGATTTTTTGGTGTAAATGCAAATAAGCGTAATTCATAAGATCTATGAAGAATAGACCTGAAAACTAACGGGATATATGCTGCCTTGAGTCGCATATTTGTCCAATATGAATAGGAAACCCAGCAAAGATGAGACAGATATGCGATTCACGGCAGTATGGCTCTCCATAAAGTTGGATGAAATTTTCATTATTCCGTGAAACTTTCCAATTCAAATTAAGCTTATACATAAAGACTTTTATGACTATTGGAGGCTTCTGAGCATCTTAAAAGGAGGATTCCGAGCCCCTTTTTATCAGCGGCTTTGTAGCTACTTGAAGAAGGTTTATAAGCCTCTTGAAAGAATAATTCCGAGCCCTTTGAAGGGAGGTTTCCGAGCCTCCTTTCAAAGCTTCTGAATCTCATGAAAGTTGGCTTCCGCGCCTCTTGGTAACAGTTTTCTGAGCTTCTTGAAGTTAGACTTCCTAGCCTCTTTAATGGCTGCTTTTGAGCCACTTCAATGGCGGCTTTTAAGCTTTTTAAAAGGAGGATTACTAGAATATTGAAAGAACGCTTCTGAGCCTCTTGAAAGTACGATTCCAAGCCTCTTGAAAGAAGAATTCCGAGGTACTTTAAGGGTGGCTTCCCAGCTTCTAGAAAAAAGGCTTCCGAGCCTCTTGAAAGGAGGCTTCCGGGCCTCTTGAAAGGAGGCCAATCCTGGGCCAATCGCTTCCAGTCGCCCTGAACATTGAGCGCCCTCAGGTCCTCTTCAACTGCAAAAAGCCATCGTGTACGCGGCCTTCCACGAAGCATGCGGCCTCTTCCGGGTTCTCTACTAAATATTATCTTCACTTGTTGTTCTTCCGGCATACGAACAATGTAACCAGCCCACCGTAGTCTGCCGTGTTGTATAAGCTTAATAATATCCAGCCCTTTATATACCTGGTACAATTCGTGATTCATGCGACGCCGCCAGATACCGTTCTCCTGTTTACCGCCGAGTATTGTCCGCAGCACCTTACGCTCAAACACTCCGAGAGCTCTCCGATCAGCCTCCTTTAACGTCCATGTCTCATGGCCGTATAAAGCCACCGGAAGAATCAGAGTAGTATACAGCGCGAGTTTTGTTTTCGTTTGCAGACTACGGGACTTAAGCTGGTTACGAAGTCCGTAATAAGCCCTATTTGCAGCTGCAATACGCCTTTTCACCTCGCGGGTAACATCATTATCGCACGTCACTAATGTTCCAAGATACACAAATTCTTCTACCACTTCAAATTTTTCACCATCCAGAACTATTTCGCTACCACCACCACTAATGAACCCGAGTTGATTGCCAGCGACCATGTACTTCATTTTGCTGGTATTGATCGTGAGTCCAATCTTCGCTGTCTCCCTCTTAAAAAGCGCAAAAGCCTCTTCCACGGCACGGCGATCAATTCTGATAACATCGATATCGTCCGCAAATCCCAGGAGCATATGCGATTTTGTGATAATGGTACCGCTTCTTTGCACACCAGCTCTCTCAATCGCTCCCTCGAGCGCTATATTGAACAGTAGGTTCGAGAGTGCATCACCCTGCTTTAATCTATCTAAGGTAACAAATGACGTCGATATTTCATCCGCAACCCTTACACTTGATTTCGATCCGTCCAACGTTATACGAATCAGCCGTATCAGTTTCGCCGGAAAACCATGTTCAAGCATAATTTGCCATAATTCATTCCGTTTCACTGAATCGTACGCCGCCTTGAAATCAATAAACAGATGATGTGTCTGCAAGTTGTACTCCCGGAATTTATCAAGGATTTGTCTCAGGGTAAACATTTGATCCGTCGTTGATCGGCCCTCACGAAAACCTGCTTGGTATTCGCCGACGAAGGACTCTTCAAGCGGTCTCAATCTGTTGAACAGAATACGGGACATAATTTTGTACGCCGAATTAAGGAGGGTTATTCCACGGTAATTGGCGCACTCTAGTCTGTGCCCTTTCTTAAAGAGAGGGCAAATGAGGCCGTCCAACCAGCTAGCAGGCATTTCCTCGTCTTCCCATATTTTCGACATAATATGATGCAGAACTTTATAAAGCTGCTCACTGCCATGTTTGAGAAGTTCAGCCGGGAGCTGGTCCTTCCCCGCAGCCTTATTGTTTTTCAGCTCTTTGGCAGCTTTTTTAACCTCATCTAGTGTAGGTGACTCCACAGCTTGTCCATCGTCGCTAATATTTATTCTGTTCTCCGATGCACCGTCACTTCCTCCATTCAACAAAGTCTCGAAGTGTTGCTTCCACCTGGCAGCCACTTCAGTTTTATCTGTCAGCAAATTCCCTTGTTGGTCGTTGCACATGACGGGAGATGGCGCTGTCTTTCTCCGCACGCCATTGACAGGCTCATAAAACCACCGCATATCGTTCTGCTCCATTTTTCTTGCGCCTCGCTAATCACTTTTTCTTCGTAGCAGTGGGTTCGTTTTTCGGCTGCTCTTGCTTCCTTGTACCGATCTCTATTCGATCGGGTACCTGACACCAACATCCGGCTTCTGGCAACATTCTTCTCGTCTGTCACTCTCTGACACTCCACATCGAACCAACCCGTCCTGGGTCGCCTCTGTGCAGTGCCTACCACTTCTCGAGCTGATGTGCTCACCGCTCCATAGATCGTTGATGTTGTCACTAACGTTGATTGCACTAATCCGTTCGTCGAGCTTCTGGCGCTACTCAGCCGATACTCCTTCCGCTGAAAATCGCTGGATATTGTAACGCATCGTTCGCTAAGATCTTTCGTACGATACAGTTGACAACCGTGATCGAATTTTACTGACAACGAGGTAGTGATCAGAGTCAATGTTCGGACCTCTGAATGTCCGCACATCGTTAACATCCGAGAAATGGCGCCCATCCACCAGAACATGGTCTATCTGGTTGCAAGTTTCACCATTTGGGTGTCTCCAGGTGTGCTTTCGGATGTTCTTTCGTGCACAGTAGGTGCTACTGATGGCCATCCCTCTGGCAGCAGCAAAATTTAGTCATTGGTAGCGGAGTGAAGGCTCTCCCTACCGATTATGGGACGGAAAAAGTCCTCTCTACCGACCTGGGCGTTAGCGTCTCCGATAACAATTTTCACGTCATGCTTTGGGCACTCTCCATAGGCTTTATCAAGACATTCATAAAACGTGTCCTTCACGTCGTCGGATTTATCGTTTGTCGGTGCGTAAACGTTGATTAGGCTGTAATTGAAGAATTTGCCCCGTATCCTCAACACACAGATTCGTTCGCTAATGGGTTTCCACCGCCTCACTCGCTTCAATTCTTGCCCATCACTACGAAACCAACTCCATGCTCTGCTTTTTCACCGCCGCTGTGATAGATGCTATACTTGAATGCAGCATTGGTCGTGGGGTCCACGGCTCGGAATTCACGTTCTTCGGATCTAGGCCATCGGACTTCTTGAATAGCAGCCACGTTCACTCCAACCTTCTGCAGTTCACGAGCCAGAAGGCTCACTCGTCCAGGTTCATTTAGGGTCCTGACATTCCAGGTACCGAGTTTCCAATCATAGTCCTTATTTCGTTGCCGGGTCGGTTGCCAAAAATAACGTTCGTGGTATATGAAAGGCTTCAGTAAGCTACCTTACCGGGGTCGCGTTACCTACATCGCGCTGATGGGACTGCCACCTTAGGTATAGCTGACGCGATACAGCATTTCGTTGATCAGCCGCTGGGTACCAGGCAGACGCTGTTTGAGCCGCACCTCCTGGTGAACAGATGCTCGAGGCGTACCTTCTTACTCTAGCTGATGTCAGAAGGACAACAGTGCTCAGGCTGCACTACCAGCTAAGTACACAACCCTTAGCTGGCGGTCTTTGTCATCGGACGACCCGTGGAAGCGTGTGCTCCACACTCGCAGTAATTTTGTACCTAAGCGAATAATTAAATTTTAAATTAAAATTTAAAAAAAAAATATTTTGCGAGATTAACAATTTGTCCAAAATCCGTTTTGTTTCTCCTTAACAATAATATTCTGAAATAATCAAAATTGAATATACATATTCTGGGTACACATGTAATAGAGTCTAAATATGATCAACTCCAAGCCATGATCAATGAAAACACAAATTATGGTATGTTATCAAATCGCAACTAATGTTAATTTTTTTTCAGATGGTCTTCGCTTGTAGTTCATATATCATTTATTGTGTCTTCAGTATGTTCTGCGTGGGAGCGCTCTATTCGCGCAAATCACTTGATGTGTTATTCTTAACGCTGATCTACGCGATGCCATTCCTGCACTACTCGGTACACATCATGCCAATCATAAAAATAAGTAGTGACGTTCAGCACGAGGTAATTAGCCTATCACACCACATAATAATCAATAGCAAACCACACGACCTCCGGACCAATAATAACGTCAAACATTTTCCGCATTCTCGGCCGCAAATCGCGCCATCAAAACCAACACGACTCCCGAAGGGCAAACGGATAGCTGTCCTGGTTCATAAGGCCATAAATCAATCACCCCTTTCGGTCAGCTCCATCAACCGGGTAAGTGTCGTCCTTGTTGGTAGTATTGCATCAGGAGGCGAGAGGTTGGCTCAATCATCATCATATTCCTCATCTTCATCCAGTCAGGAATCGATTGCTTCTGATAGAATCAATACAACACGGTAGCTAGAAGCAAATCGCAATCGACCTACAATAATGCCACTTGGGTGGAATGGAAGAACTCCGCATAGAGCTCATGTGATTAAATAACCATTCAGTAAGGGAAATAGTGCTAACGAAGTTTGAACAGTAATCCTCTTATTTATGTATCGCACCACTATTATTAGCATCATCATCATTAAAGTTACTCTATATCTATAAGTAAAAAGTGTGTATTATACAAAAGGGTGTTTAAAGTACTTTTTATCCTACAGGATGTATACGTGATTTTAAATTACTGCATACAAAGTAGATTGGTTCAATGTAATGGTATATGTTCGGAAATGTGAACTTCCAGTAATTGTATGCGTAATGCAATTGAATTTAAAAAATATTGTGATCATATAGAAGTATGGGGTTAAAACTGAACGATTAAATTACAATAAATAAAAAAAAAAGCATTTGATGAGTACGCCAAGTAACGTTTAAAAGAGTTTTCAATAGCTTCCAGAAGAAAATGTGAAAATTTATGATCAGAAGCCTTTTAATTATAATTTGTCACAATAAGTTACAAATTGTTTAACGTAGTTAAGATCAAATCAAATGATACAGACACATTGACCTATAAAAGACATGCATTTGACTACGTCCGAGAGAAATACTGTGTACGACATGAATGAGCTTTGCCCTGACACACGCACGCATTGGAAATCCCAAAACACCATTCCCTTTGAACTGAATGTGATACCAACTGCCGTTGTATCCCATCAATTTTTATCTAATAGATGTTTTCATGTTTCTTCCTTTTTGTGTGTCCCACTGTAAAACATCTTTCCCGTACAGCTCATGGTGTTCTCCCGGCAGCTCCAGCAGCAGACACCAGCCGTTTCCAGTGGGATGTTTTCTTTCGATTGGACATTGTGCTTTTCGGTAAGTACACAATTGCTGTTCCGGTGGCGGCCAGTCAGCTAAGGGATCCGATGCGAAACGTAGACTATACATAGCTGGGGCGATGCGATTACATCACATTTGGTCGAGAGCGGGGAACTATTATAGGCATCACCAGAAGTACATCTCTAGACTGTGTTTTCCTTTTGTTCGTCCAACCTCTGAGAGGACGGCATACCGCGGCTCTGGTTTGTTGAATGGTTTTCAATGGTAGCCAATTACTGCCATCGTTAATAGAACACAACACTTTCAGCCGTTTGCCTGCAAGCATAATGGTTGTAGCATTGCATTTTTGTTGTCCTTAAGAAATTCGGAGACAGGACACTCCGTATATGATGCTATGAATTATTTTTATTTTTATTTCTTACTCAATTGAATTTGTTCACACTTTATTACTGCGACGAACGATCACTTTTTACGGAGATTTAACGTACGAATTGGAGTTGTTTCACTGGATCCTGTAAAAACTAGGATAGATATAATTAAATAAGCGTAGAATTCTGGAGTACATATCTATGAGTATATTAGGAAATATGTCTAGAAACAGCTAAGGTCCCGAGCAGCACACATGTTCCACATAAGTTACTGCAAAGCATATGTGACCAGAAGTTTTCATAAACAAGTATATGTCAAAAATGTCTTCAAGATCATAAGACATAAATTGATCGAGCTTTAAATAAACGTGAATTATTTCAGGGTTTCCAAGACGTCCTGGAGTTCAGAATATTTAATCTACCCGATCAATCAAGTCCTGAATGATATATACGTGGATCATTAAACGGTGTCAGGCAATTAGGGCGAACGTCGTTTGGCCGAATTCCGCTTGGTCGAACGCCATTTGGACGAATGCCGTTTGGCCGAATAATCTTATAGCGCTTATATTCATCTTATCAAAAGAGAGGAAAAGAAAACAAATTTATTTGTTTGTATGCTCGAGAAGACCATCCGGAATCCATGACACAAATATATCGGATGTCGAATATTTCATGAAACGTTCCCAGTGAATGCATTACGCAACAAGCCAATCTACCGCGTGCTTTCAAAACTTATCCATCATTCACTAAATATTCATTAAATATGTCTGCAACGGTGTCACCATTTCCGGTCGCTCCCATTGCAATTTCGAACGTATAGCGGACTGCAGTGGCAATCAAGCGCCATCCTCCGCAGTAGGAACACATGTTCCTAAGAGGAAGTTCATATACCCGTACACATATACGAAAGCGTTCATTAAAGTGGTTCGTTTTCGGTTTGAGCTCTTTGTGCATGGGCATTGGACAGTCAAAGTGGTTCCGTTTCCCATCGTAACGTGCGAAGTACGTATGGCAATGGGTTTACCACACCAGAGAGCAAACATGTCGCCCACCACCAAGAGCCAAAACTATCGTCGTCGTCACGGCTTAGGGTTATGCTGCGTAGCGGATGATGGCGTCGTCGTCGTCGTCGGTACGTACCGTTTGTTGATGCAATGAAATTTTACTGTCTCCGGCAAAAATTGCTCGATTCCAGTAACCCACCGATCCAATATTGTACTGCCCCATCGGAACCCAAACCGGATGTGACATCGATTTGGGGCACTTATGTTTAGTTTTAGTGCACCGGAGGCGACGGAGTTTGTTGTAACAGGATACGGGGACCAATCCGGCCCACTGACCGGAAGCTAATCCAATGTCCACACGGTTGATGGCAGCCGGTGATGTAATCCCATCGTCGTCCGTTACTATCGCTACGTGCCAGAATCGCGTCGATTCGAATGGATCTCATTATGGAATTGATTTCAATTATTTTCAGATGCTTTCGACGGTGGCCACCTACACGATGATATTGGTACAGTTCGAGCTGGAAGTGCCAAAGTTTTTCCTCGATGCGCTGGTGAGATCCACAATGGAACGGGACGCGGCTCTGAATGCGACTCGGTGGCTCAGACCAGCGGAAAACGATAGTTCAGCTCTCGACATGTATTCTTAAGAATCAATAAAGATGTTATGGACGTCGAAATAAAATTCGATTATGAGAAAAGTTTGTTTACGATTGAACACAGGGTGAGGCAAGGCTGCCTTCGGCACTGCTAGAAATCTTAATCGGTGGCTTGTAAGGACATACACTTAGATGTTGGCATCTGATTGAAAATAAACTAAGAAGTGGAACTCAATAAATAAATATATGTTTTGTGAACAGTTTGCAATGGTCCGAAATATATGAAGAAAAAAGTATGAGGGAGATTTTTTGGGAAGTTGAGAAAGTTTCCCAACCGAAAATGTTCAAGACTAGTAAAGGAAACGAATCCAGCAACTATCGCCAATTTTGGTCGCTACATGTTATAGTCGTCACTCAACAAATTTTCACCATTTTTGATTATACCAGCGGTTCTCAACCTTTTTCTTGAGAAGTACCCCTTTGAGCTTTTGCATTAATTGAGGTACCCCTGATTTTTTGGTGTAAATGCAAATAAGCGTAATTCATAAGATCTATGAAGAATGGACCTGAAAACTAACGGGATATATGCTGCCTTGAATCGCATATTTGTCCAATATGAATAGGAAACCCAGCAAAGATGAGACAGATATGCGATTCACGGCAGTATGGCTCTCCATAAAGTTGGATGAAATTTTCAATATTCCGTGAAACTTTACAATTCAAATTAAGCTTATACATAAAGACTTTTATGACTATTGAAGGCTTCTAAGCATCTTAAAAGGAGGATTCCGAGCCCCTTTTTATCGGTGGCTTTGTAGCTACTTGAAGAAGGTTTATAAGGAATAATTCCGAGCCCTTTGAAGGGAGGCTTCCGAGCCTCCTTTCAAAGCTTCTGAATCTCATGAAAGTTGCCTACGCGCCTCTTGGTAACTTCCTAGCTTCTTTAATGGCTGCTTTTGAGCCACTTCAATGGCGGCTTTTTAACTTTTTAAAGGGAGGATTACTAGAATATTGAAAGAACGCTTCTGAGCCTCTTGAAAGTACGATTCCAACCCTCTTGAAAGAAGAATTCCGAGGTTCTTTAAGGGTGGCTTCCCAGCTTCTCGAAAGAAGGCTTCCGGGCCTCTTGAAAGGAGGCTTCCGGGCCTCTTGAAAGGAGGCTTCCGGGCCTCTTGAAAGGAGGCTTCCGGGCCTCTTGAAAGGAGGCTTTCGGGCCTCTTGAAAGGAGGCTTCCGGGCCTCTTGAAAGGAGGCTTCGGGGCCTCTTGAAAGGAGGCTTCCGGGCCTCTTGAAAGGAGGCTTCCGGGCCTCTTGAAAGGAGGCTTCCGGGCCTCTTGAAAGGAGGCTTCCGGGCCTCTTGAAAGGAGGCTTCCGGGCCTCTTGAAAGGAGGCTTCCGGGCCTCTTGAAAGGAGGCTTCCGGGCCTCTTGAAAGGAGGCTGCGGGGCCTCTTGAAAGGAGGCTTCCGGGCCTCTTGAAAGGAGGCTTCCGGGCCTCTTGAAAGGAGGCTTCCGGGCCTCTTGAAAGGAGGCTTCCGGGCCTCTTGAAAGGAGGCTTCCGGCCTCTTGAAAGGAGGCTCTGGGCCTCTTGAAAGGAGGCCTGGGCCTCTTGAAAGGAGGCTTCCGGGCCTCTTGAAAGGAGGCCTGGGCCTCTTGAAAGGAGGCTGGGCCTCTTGAAAGGAGGCCTGGGCCTCTTGAAAGGAGGCTTCCGGGCCTCTTGAAAGGAGGCTTCCGGGCCTCTTGAAAGGAGGCTTCTGGCCTCTTGAAAGGAGGCTTCGGCCTGGCCTCTTGAAAGGAGGCTTCCGGGCCTCTTGAAAGGAGGCTTCCAGGGCCCTCTTGAAAAGGAGGCTTCTGGGCCTCTTGAAAGGAGGCTTCTGGGCCTCTTGAAAGGAGGCTTCAGGCCTCTTGAAAGGAGGCTTCCGGGCCTCTTGAAAGGAGGCTTCTGGGCCTCTTGAAAGGAGGCTTCTGGGCCTCTTGAAGGGAAGCTTCTGGGTCTCTTGAAAGGAAGCTCCTGGCCCTCTTGAAAGGAGGCCTCCCGGGCCTCTTGAAAGGAGGCTTCCGGGCCCCTTGAAGGGGGGCTTCCGGGCCTCTTGAAAGGAGGCTTCCGGGCCTCTTGAAAGGAGGCTTCCAGGCCTCTTGAAAGGAGGGCTTCCGGGCCTCTTGAAAGGAGGCCTCTTGAAAGGAGGCCCTCTTGAAGGCGGGCCTCTTGAAGGAGGCCGGGCCTCTTGAAAGGAGGCTTCAGGGCCTCTTGAAAGGAGGCTTCTGGGCCTCTTGAAAGGAGGCTTCGGGCCTCTTGAAAGGAGGCTTCCGGGCCTCTTGAAAGGAGGCTTCCGGGCCTCTTGAAAGGAGGCTTCTGGCCTCTTGAAAGGAGGCCTGGGCCTCTTGAAAGGAGGCTGGGCCTCTGAAAGAGGCCTCTTGAAAGGAGGCTCTGGGCCTCTCTTGAAAGGAGGCTTCCTGGGCCTCTTGAAAGGAGGCTTCTGGCCTCTTGAAAGGAGGCTTCCGGCCTCTTGAAAGGAGGCTTCCGGGCCTCTTGAAGGAGGCTTCGGGCCTCTTGAAAGGAGGCTTCCGGGCCTCTTGAAAGGAGGCTTCCGGGCCTCTTGAAAGGAGGCTTCTGGGCCTCTTGAAAGGAGGCTTCGGGCCTCTTGAAAGGAGGCTTCTGGGCCTCTTGAAAGGAGGCTTCGGGCCTCTTGAAAGGAGGCTTGGGCCTCTTGAAAGGAGGCTTCCTGGGCCTCTTGAAAGGAGGCTTCCTGGGCCTCTTGAAAGGAGGCTTCCGGGCCTCTTGAAAGGAGGCTTGGGCCTCTTGAAAGGAGGCTTCCGGGCCTCTTGAAAGGAGGCTTCCGGGCCTCTTGAAAGGAGGCTTCCGGGCCTCTTGAAAGGAGGCTTCGGGCCTCTTGAAAGGAGGCTTCTGGGCCTCTTGAAAGGAGGCTTCAGGGCCTCTTGAAAGGAGGCTTCGGGCCTCTTGAAAGGAGGCTTCCTGGGCCTCTTGAAAGGAGGCTTCCGGGCCTCTTGAAAGGAGGCTTCCGGGCCTCTTGAAAGGAGGCTCTGGCCTCTTGAAAGGAGGCTTCGGGCCTCTTGAAAGGAGGCTTCCGGGCCTCTTGAAAGGAGGCTTCCGGGCCTCTTGAAAGGAGGCTTCCAGGCCTCTTGAAAGGAGGCTTCCGGGCCTCTTGAAAGGAGGCTTCCGGGCCTCTTGAAAGGAGGCCTGGGCCTCTTGAAAGGAGGCTTCCGGGCCTCTTGAAAGGAGGCTTCTGGGCCTCTTGAAAGGAGGCTTCAGGCCTCTTGAAAGGAGGCTTCTGGGCCTCTTGAAAGGAGGCTTCGGGCCTCTTGAAAGGAGGCTTCCGGGCCTCTTGAAAGGAGGCCTGGGCCTCTTGAAAGGAGGCTTCAGGGCCTCTTGCAAGGAGGCTCTCGGGCCTCTTGAAAAGAGGCTTCTGGGCCTCTTGAAAGCAGGACGTCTTAAAAGGAAGCTTCCTGACCTCTTGAAAGGAGGCTTCCGAGCCTCTTGAAAGGAGGCTTCCTGGCCTCTTGAAAGGAGGCTGGCTTCCTGGGCCTCCTCTTGAAAGGAGGCTTCAGGCCTCTTGAAAGGAGGCTTGGGCCTCTTGAAAGGAGGCTTCTGGCCTCTTGAAAGGAGGCTTCTGGCCTCTTGAAAGGAGGCTTCTGGGCCTCTTGAAAGGAGGCTTCGGGCCTCTTGAAAGGAGGCCTGGGCCTCTTGAAAGGAGGCTTCCGGGCCTCTTGAAAGGAGGCTTCTGGCCTCTTGAAAGGAGGCTTCTGGGCCTCTTGAAAGGAGGCTTCCAGGCCTCTTGAAAGGAGGCTTCTGGCCTCTTGAAAGGAGGCTTCCGGGCCTCTTGAAAGGAGGCCTGGCCTCTTGAAAGGAGGCTTCCAGGGCCTCTTGAAAGGAGGCTTCCTGGCCTCTTGAAAGGAGGCTTCAGGGCCTCTTGAAAGGAGGCTTCCGGGCCTCTTGAAAGGAGGCTTCTGGCCTCTTGAAAGGAGGCTTCCGGGCCTCTTGAAAGGAGGCCTGGCCTCTTGAAAGGAGGCTTCGGGCCTCTTGAAAGGAGGCTTCCGGGCCTCTTGAAAGGAGGCTTCGGGCCTCTTGAAAGGAGGCTTCGGGCCTCTTGAAAGGAGGCTTCTGGCCTCTTGAAAGGAGGCCTGGGCCTCTTGAAAGGAGGCTTCCCTCTTGAGGAGGCTTCAGGCCTCTTGGAAAGGAGGCTTCTGGGCCTCTTGAAAGGAGGCTTCCGGGCCTCTTGAAAGGAGGCTTCAGGGCCTCTTGAAAGGAGGCTTCCGGGCCTCTTGAAAGGAGGCTTCAGGCCTCTTGAAAGGAGGCTTCCGGGCCTCTTGAAAGGAGGCTTCCGGGCCTCTTGAAAGGAGGCTTCCGGGCCTCTTGAAAGGAGGCTTCCGAGCCGCTTGGAAGAACTCAGCAATTAGTTTTTAAAATTTTACGACTTGTAAAATTGCAGAAGAATTTTACAAGCAAGAACAGCTTAAATTTATTTCGATATAAAAGAACAGTAAGATCAGTTGATTGTTACGCTTATTTGCATGCTCCAAATATGTGCATGATAATACAATTAAAACCACAACATATTTTTATCTGTCAATGCTTCCGAGCTACTTGGAAGAAGACTTTCAAGAAACCTAGGGTGCTTCCTTGCAACATGGCAACCAAGCTATTCGAAAAAAAAATCTGTCATGCCTTACAAACGGAGGATTCCGAACCTTTAGACCCTAGATTTTAGTTCAGAAGCATATCTTTAACATATTATTCAACATTTTGTTTCGATCAGGTAGATCGCATAAAAGATTTTTTTTATTTGTTTATCCAACGTTTTGTCCTTTTGATCTTTTGTTCCGCTGCCCTTCATACACTGTGCTGGTTATGATGGCAGGATTCAATTGACTTTGATTTATTTACCGCCATGCGTATTGTACAAAGTTTTGAAAGAGAAAAAAAATATACAAGTATCAAAATTTTATAAATTAGTTTTGATTGGAATTGTAACATGTCCGCCATTACGGATTTTTCCAGCGAAGGTACCCCCAGGGGTACATGTACCCCAGGTTGAGAACCGCTGGGTTATACGATAGAAGATAGACGCATAAAAAAGGAGGAAAGAAAAAATAAGCAAAAAGAAAGGAGGAAGACGGATGGAGGAGTAACGGAAAAGGGAGAAGGCAACGATAGGCATGGTGGAACAAGAAAAAGAAAGAAAAAAAAAAGAAAAAAGGAAGAAAACAGATGAAGGAAGGAGGAAGAAAGAAGGAAGTGGGAAAAGGAAAGAAAGAAGAAGAAAAGAAGAAAGAGAACTAAAAGGAGAGAAAAGAAGAAGAAGGAATAAAGAATAAAGCTGGACAAATAAAGTCGAAAGATGGAAGAGGGAAAGACGAAGAGATATAGAGGAAGAAGAAAGAGAGAGAAGAAAAAAAGGGGTGAGAAGAAGCAAGGGGAAAGAAAGAAAAAGGAAGAAGGAAAAATTATGAACTTTACACAAATTTAAAAATCACTATAATAAAGATTTTTTTAAAGTAAGAAGGAAGCAAGAATAGGGAAAAAGGGACAAGGAAGAAGGAAGAATGAAGAAATAAGAAGAGAAAAGGAAGATGGAAGAAGAAAAAAGGCTGAAAGAAGAAGCAATAAGGAAGAAGAAAGAAGAAATAAAAAAGAAAAAGGAAGAAGGAAGAAGAAAGAAGGAAAAAGGAATAAAGAAAGAGGAAGAAGGAAAAAGGACAGTGGAAGTAGAAAGAAATAAAATAGAATAAGGAAGGAGGAAGAAAGAAGGAAGTGGGAAAAGAGAAGCAGGAAGAAGTAGGATGAAGGAAGAAGAAAGGATAAGGAAGAAAGGAAAACACTAGAATAGAAAAGTAAAATAGGAGAATATAGAAGAAGGCAGAAGAGTGAGAAAGTACAAAGAAATAAGAAGGAAGACGGAAAAAGGGAAAAGTAAGAAGGAAAATGAAAGCAGGAAGCAATAATAAGGAAGAGCGAAGATGAAAGGAGAAAGTAAGAAGAAGGAGGAAGGAAGAAGGATGAACAAAGTAAGAAGATGGAAGAAGATAAAACAAAACAAGAAGGAAGAATGGAGGGCGAAGAAGGAAGACAGATGACGGAAGATGGAAGAAGTGGGAAGGAAGAAATAAGAAGAAAGAAGCGAGAAGGATGTAGAAAGTAAAAAGAAGATACAGGCAAACCTCCATGAGCCGATGTTCTATGACACGATATCGAAAAAAAAAGTCGTTTGGGCAAATGGGTCGATTACCCGTTTGGCAAGTCACATTTTTGGCTGAATGACTCGACCAAATGACATTTTCGAGTAAATGACCAATTAGGGCAAACGGATTTCTCGCTGGCAATTGTTTCGCAATCCTTTCTCTTTTTGAACAACTTCCTGTGAAATTTCCGAAGAATTACTAATAGATAATACATTGAATCTCCCGTAGAGATCCAAAGGAATTCTTTAAAAATCTTCCGTCGTTCGCCGTAGATCTAAAGGCTACTGACGAGAACAAATTTCCAACACCAGGAACATAGCCGACCCCCTGCAATCTATTTTTAAAACCAATTCTTCCACACGTATTGTTTTCTGCAATGCCAATCGAGTAGGATGAGTATTTAGTTTTGTCTGGCATCCACACACAGCATCATTAGCAAAAGCAATTGCGCACCAATTGCGCTTGGTGAGTTTAGGTAGCAAGACTATTCCCTGAGTTAGGACCCTCAACAAGGTTACCAAATTGTTAATTTGTAGTGCAGTTAGGTAGGTTTTCAAATTAACTAATCAAAACTTTCAGAGCTCTCTGTGAACCGAAATGTAGAGTAGGATAACAAATTTTATAACACAGTTCCCCCAGGAACTGGCTCCCAGCATTACTTCCGCCAGTTTGATACAGAGAGAATTTGAGAGTAATTCCCGGATATCAACGATTATTTAGATGCTCAAAGCATTTAATTGATTTTTCTTGACGGCCTTCGATGGCAACCAATGCATGTATAAGTTTGTACAATGTGTGCTCAGAGAAGATAAAACAATGATACCATTCACTGGGCAGATGACCCACAACGCCATCTTGGTTTGGAGGACCACCGATCAGGCTGTCTGAGGCCTCAACCTATCTAAGATGCAGTTCCTACAACTGAGACACGATTGGTAATCAAAACTCAAATGTATTATCCCGCATATTTTTTAATTCGCCTTCGTACGCCCTTGAAATCGCTTTGTATTAATAGACATGCCGGGGTAATATTGAATATATTCGTTTAACGAACGAAACTTATTATACTTGAATCGATTCAGTCCCTGTGTGACACATATTTAAGATTGAAAAACCTATATACTACACACTTGAGGGAAAATATATCCCATCCAGTCCAAGTTTGTTGTACGAAAAAGCAAAACTAGATGTATTGTCGCCAATCCGTTCCGGGAAACAGATTCCTTGAACAAGGCTTACAAGAAAAACAGCAAACAAGCAGATGCACCTCATAACAGAGGTTGCTACAAATTTCGTGTTGTGCGTGCTTAATTACCCTGCAGAGTGGGCGAATCCCCTGATGCGACGGTTAGTCACGTCAGAATTTTTTTTATGACTTCGTTATACGTGGTGGAGCGTTGCACCATCTCCATCGCCCAAATAGCCATTTTATGTTGCGAGCTTCATTTGTTTCTCGTGATGCTCCATCTCACTCAAAAACTCTGAGCCCAAAATTACTCTAAAAAGTTTTCTGATTATAATTAATGATGCCAGTATTTGCTGTCGTTGTTTGCAGTGTAAAATATGCAGAGATTGAAAATGAAGCAATGAAGTTGATCAATAGGAAATATTTTGCTTTGTTTAGTAGAGCTTTAGAAGAGTATTTTCAACATCAGTTGTATACTTCATCTATGTGCTTTTCTCCCGATCGGTGTAACAGCGCACTACTACTTCAAGTTTTGTGTAACACATCTAGGTGTCCTTGAAGGTAATAAACACTTTCATCATATTATGCAAAAGCACATTTACTGAGCAACCAACTATTGTACCGGAAGTTCAAAACAATGCATAAAGTCCCTCTGAATCGCATCTTCAAAGTTTTAAATTGTATTAACGGCACTACACATATCGAGTGCTGAATAGAATGGTAACACATTCGTTCGCGATAGTAACACTACTGCACCAAACATATTAGAACCCCCGTGGAAAACTCACGTGTTTATTCTTTATCATTGTAGCACCAGAAGCATTCATTACGTAGCTCGCGAAAGCTGTTTCCAACTTCCGTTCCCACACCTTCTACGTTCAGTAGAAGAACGTGCCATTCACGCAACGTTCTCTGTGTGCACATCATACCTAATTACACCGTCATCGACAATATATATCATTATAGTTGCAAGTGTGCAAACTGCATCCGCTGCAGCGAGAGCAACACTAATGCCATCACCGACACTTTATAATCATTATGAAGTGGTTTTTCGTACGCGAGAGAAAATTCTCCGGAACGATCAACCACAGCAGCAGCGGCAGCCAAACTTGATTGTAATTCACTTGGCGTACGTGGAAGAAAATTCTTTCCTCGCTCATTATCAACCGGAGAAGGTGAAACTATATTTCGTCGTCGCTGTTTGTTGGAGTAAAAACAGGTGCTGCCCCAATGTGGGAGATATTTCATCACAGGGACACTTAATTTGTAGTTAAGATGAACCAACTTCAGCTCCTAGTTCTCCACCCTAGTAAGATTTGAGTTCAATGCTGGTTTTATAGAAGTCATGTGAAGCGAATAATGGTTTTCAAGATCGTCATAAAACCAAAAAATGGATCAACTTGGGAAGGGTCAAGGCATGTTCGCACAACGGCCTGAATAGCATGTACTTCAAACTACCAACAAAAGGAAAAAATATCAAAATAGCCGAACAACATTTTCGTGAGGGCCGATCAACGACGGATCAAATGTTTACCCTGAGAAAAATCCTTGATAAACTCCGGGAGTACAACTTGCAGACACATCATCTGTTCATTGATTTCAAGGCGGCGTACGATTCAGTGAAACGGAATGAATTATAGCAAATTATGCTTAGAACATGGTTTTCCGGCGAAACTGATACGGCTGATTCGTGTAACGTTGGACGGATCGAAATCACGTGTAAGGGTTGCGGATGAAATATCGAATCGACGTCATTTGTTACCTTAGATGGATTAAAGCAGGGTGATGCACTCTCGAATCTACCGTAAAACTGTGGAAAAAGCTTTTGTGCCTTTCAAGTGAGAGATAGCGAAGATTGGACTCACGATCAATACCAGCAAAACGAAGTACATGGTCGCTGGCAATCAACGTGGGTTCGTTAGTGGTGGTGGTAGCGAAATGGTGCTGGGTGGTGAAAAATTTGAAGTGGTAGAAGAATTTGTGTATCTTGGAACATTAGTGACGTGCGATAATCATGTTACCCGCGAGGTGCAAAGGCGTATTGCAGCTGCAAATAGGGCTTATTACGGACCTCGTAACCAGCTTAAGTCCCGTAGTCTGCAAACGAAAACAAAACTCGCGCTGTATACTACTCTGATTCTTCCGGTGGCTTTATACGGCCATGAAACATGGACGTTAAAGGAGGCTGATAGGAGAGCTTTCGGAGTGTTTGAGCGTAAGGTGCTGCGGACAATACTCGGCGGTAAACTAGAGAACGGTATCTGGCGGCGTCGCATGAATCACGAATTGTACCAGGTGTATAAAGGGCTGGATATTATTAAGCTTATTCAACACGGCAGACTACGGTGGGCTGGTCACGTTGTTCGTATGCCGGAAGAACGTCAAGCGAAGATAATATTTGGTATAGAACCCGGAAGAGGCCAAAGGCTTCGTGGAAGGCCGCGTACACGATGGCTTTTTGCAGTTGAAGAGGACCTGAGGGCGCTCAATGTTCAGGGCGACTGGAAGCGATTGGCCCAGGATCCAGTCCAGTGGAGAGTACTCCAGGATATATACTCCAGGATATATATCCAATATCCAGGATATCTATACTCCAGGACATAGTGGAGGATACTCCATTCGGCGTAGGTTCATCGAAGAGCTGTAGCCCATCAAGTAAGTAAGTATGGTCCAGGATACAGATTTACGCGGAAAGATGCATTTTAGGCCAAACTATATTTTTTAGAATAAACTGTTGTTCTACAAAATTGTTAGAAATAGTAAGGCCATCATTATGGTGCTAACAAAAATAGGGTGGCCCATCATATAAAAAAAAATTGGAAATATTTTTTTTATTTCTCGGAATACTGACATGTTATGTTCCACAAAGTTGTAGCGCAGCTTATTCTAATAAATTTTGCTAAAAATGCTTTTCCTGTAGCTCTTGAATTGGCTGATTTAGAGCAATTTTACCTAATTGGATTGGGGTGTTCCTAAAAAAACAGTATTTTTGATCTACTTCTTTTGTTTCAGATTTCTAGAAAAAGTCGTCTTCGGGCGACTTTTAGAGCTCAAAAAAATGCAGCTTTTGGTGGGTCAATATGGTCAATATCTTTTTCTGATCAAAAGTTTTATTTGTTTTTCTGTCAAAAATACATTTTTTCAAAAGTTGATGTCTTAGGGCAGACCAAAAAAATATGTTCATACGGGGTTTGAAAGAGCTATTCATATTCTTTGTTTTGTCAAAAAATTGGAAATATGTTGTTTTTTTGTTTCAAGTTTTATTAATTTTACTGAAGTCATGTTTTTTCAAGTAAATTGATATAACTCGACAACAAAAGAAGATACAAACGATGTTATTATAGCAAAACACGCGTTTTGAAAAGCTCCGAAAGTGAAGGTGACATTCGTGAAAAATGAGAAATAAAAAATCTACAGCTTTAACACTTTTTATAAGTTTCATCATTATCACCGTATTGCAAGATTGACGAGAAAAGATGCATTTTCATTGTTAAGTATAATTATGGATACTTGGGCCCTTATTATGGAGTTATCGAAAAATAGGGTGGGCCATTTAATAAAAATGTGAAATTTCATTTTTTTTTATTTTGCGGAATATTGACATAAAATGTTAAACAAAATTGTAGCGCAGCTTTTCCAATCAACTTTGCTATATGAACTTTTTATGTAGCTCTTAAGCACACTTGTTTGGATCAATTTTACTTACCAGGGCTAGGATAAAAACAATATTTATGATCTGCTCATTTGATTTTTCATTTTTCTCGAATATCATCTTCTGAAGACTTTTGGAGCTTTTCAAAACGCTTGTTTTGCTATAATAACATCGTACATTAATAACACTTGAGACAAAAAAAAAACATATCTCCAATTTTTTGACGTAATGAAGAATATGAATTGCTCTTTCAAATGCCGTGTAAACATATTTTTTTGGTCTGCCCCAACTGGAGTAATCAACTTTAAAAAATGTAATTTTGCCAAAAAAAAACGATTATAACTTTTGATCGGAAGAAGATATTGATTATATTGACCCACCAAACGTTGCATTTTTTTTAGCTCTAAAAGTCACCCGAAGACGTTTTTTTTTGAAAAATCTAAAACAATAAAAATGGATCAAAAATACTGTTTGTTTTTTAGGTGCACCCTAATCCAATTAGGTAAAATTGCTCTAAATCAGCCAACTTAAGAGCTGCAGGAAAAGTTTTTTTTAGCAAAATTTATTGGAATAAGCTGCGCTACAATTTTCCGAAAAATAAAAAAAAAATCTATTTTTTTATACAATGGGCCACCCTATTTTTTGGTAGCACCATAATGATGGCCTTACTATTTCTAACAATTTTGTAGAACAACATTTTTTCCTAAAAAATATAGTTTCGGCGTAAAATGCATCTTTCCGCGTAAAACTGTATCCTGGACCATAGTGGCATTCGAAACGACGGATTTGACTAAAACGGTTGTTTTATTAATAATCCGTGGACCGATATTACGCCAAAAAACCAAAAAACCTACTTATGCAATTTTTGAATGGGGTATGTAACGCGTATTATTCATTCCTCAGAACTTCTGGATAAGGGAATTCCTAAAACTCCTAGATAAGGAATTCTTGAAGCAAATAAAAATAAATCCAGGGAGAATCAACACCACACCCCGCACAGCTTTGTTCTATTGTATAGCCTTGCCAATAGAGCACATAATGGTGGTATCCAAGAAATATGTAATTTGTTCACGGTTAATGATCCCAATTATCAAAGGCAAAGCCACAGGCGCTTTTATTACACCTTAAATAGTACGGCCAAGACCAGCGATTAGCAGCCTTACCAAACATGACCCTTTTCATAATTGAGTGCTGAATACCATGACTAATTTATTAAATCATACCGACGAACCTATAGGTCCACATCCTTCAAGAACCATGATGCAGTCCAGCACTGAAAAACACCGAGCAAGCCCTAAACGGCAACGTTATTCGCTTCGGAGTCACACTAACAATGGGTAGGAGAGAACATTGCTGTGAAATAGTTACTACGGCAAAAGTTAACAGCAGGAAACTCCACGGAGAGCAATATTTATGAGCATAATTGATGGGATTGGCGTTCGCTCACAAGTGTACAAAGATAATTAGTGGAGTTGGGTGCAACCACAGCTCAATCAAGAAAACTGTTTAGGTGACTCCTGGGATAACGCCGAACAGCTCAAACAATGTGAATGACACCACAGCAGCCAATTACAAAGAAAGGAAATTCTCGAACTTCAGCCTTTCGAACTGGGCTCATCTACATGTAACCGAAAAAGCATATACCAGTTGAAGTTGTCCCTCATGGGACTCATCAATGATAGCAGCCCCATAATACGATAAGTGAATTTATGGCTACATAACTGGTAATTTATACGTCGCTCCATGACGCCGGCATTCTAGAAGTGCGGATGAGTTCTGAAACGCCTTCCTATAGTAAACCCACGAAAGGCGTGCTGCATACCTATGGCCACTTCCCACTGCTGGTCCATCCCAAGTGACAAACATCATTAGCAGATGACAACAAAACGGCATTCAACTGGCAGCAGAGATGACGATTGTTGTCCCCGAGCTTATCTAGCATGTGCCTACTCCCCCGGCAATAAATTCTCCGCTGATTAATTGTATTCAACAGAGTCCTTCCGAAAAAGTGACCTGCCGCCTTCAGCCACCATGATAACAACCACAAGACCGATATTGTCCTTGTGCTGTCAACTTGATTCAGCCGACGTAAATCTTGACAAAAATTTGTCACGGTTTCGCCTGTCGTGCTCTGTCGCGGCCGGGTTTTCCACGAGTGAAGGGCGGTAATTATGATAACCGACGCCGAGTCGAGTAACGTTTTCTTCCGGAGAACGCGCCATGGTGCTCGTAAAGTTCCTTCCAAGAGAGTTCATCAATTTCGGGCAGATTAATTGGAAAACTTTTGATCATAAATTAATTTCCTTTGGTTTCCGACCTTCCTAACAACAAGCACCTTGTGGGAGAAAGCTATAATGAGCGAAGATCCGTCTATTTGCGGTGCAATTTTCGAGTCAATTTGGGAAACAGTAATTAGGTAATTAAATTTGCGTTTCTTGAGGCTATTGCTCGAAAACTAACCGGAAGCAACAGCTCGGGTTTCAAATGGAATGCGGTGTTATGGAATGGACAGTTTGAAAAACATGGAGAACACCCCTATTTCGGTTCCCAACGTTTCTTTCTCATTCCATCGCTCGTTTTGACGTTGGACAACGTCTTTCCCGAAAGGACTGGGTGTCAACACAGAATCCAAAATTAAGAACCATCACAAAACCATTTCAGCGTTTGAACGTTAATAGATCCTTTATCTTTGAATGAATTTTGGAGATTTATATATTAATCTTGTCCTACCCAGTAAAAATATCATATCTAAACAATCACGTTCTTGCATTCCCAACATGTACATCAGAATGATGTAAGCCATACGGGTTTTGACCCATTTCATTTACTCTGGATATAAAAAGACCCGTGTTTCGCGCTCCGCGTCATTTTTTGTTCGAGGATCCATGATGAGTGGTCACGGAGAGCGGGAAAGGAGAGCGGACAGAACGATGGGGTCGGTAGCGGTCCCAACATCGATAGCAGTGGTAGCAATTCGGCAGCACTCCAGTGAAATTTTCTCGCATGGTTCTGGATTTGGTTTTGTTGCAGTTAATTGGAAAGACACATTATTGAAAATAAATCGGTTCTTCAATTGCATATTATTCGACAACTCGGCCGTACGAGATTTTTTTTTGTTCAATATCTTGGCTGCGCAAATTCACAGTAGTGTTCACCATTTTCAAAAGTATCCCAGATTCAAAGTGCCACCCCTCTATTTCAATGAATATCTTAAATGGAGTCTCAGCCAACTCAGCTCAGCCAAATCCATGAAGATTTAGAGGTGCATCAACCAAGATTTGTGATTTTGCAGACTTTTCCAAAGAAATGTCGTCTGAACGCATCAATTTTACTCCCATAATAGAAGCATTAGTCGTTAATAGCTTCTTTAGACTATTATCTATCACTTTGTCATTGATACTAGGATGTTTAGAGGTCTATGACTTTTTAGAAGTTTTAACTGAAAAAATGCCTCCAAACCAGAAAAATAAATTTAGGTGCTTCTAGGTGTAGTATAAATTTGCAATATGTGCCCAATTCAATTTTTCCATTCTTTTCCTTCGAGTGGACTGCAGGACTCGTGGGAAATTAACAAAAAATTTGAATTGGGCACATATTGAAAATTTATACTACCCCCAGAAGCACCGAAACTTATTTTTCTGCTTTTTAGGCATTTTTTCAGTTAAATATTCTTAAAATACATAGAATAAGCCCTCTAAACATCCTAGTATTAAGTAATAACAAAGTGGTAGATAATAGTCTAAAAAAGCTATTAACGAGTAATGCTTATACTATGTGGTGTACAATTAATGCATTCAGACGACATTCCTTTGAAAAAGTCTGATAAATCACAAAGCTTGTTTAATGCCCCTTTAAATCTTCATGGATTTGGCTAAAAATCGGTCAGGAGACTCCATTTAAGATATTCATTAAAATAGAGGAGTAGCACTTTGAATCTGGAATACTTTTGAAAATGGTGAACAGATCTAATGCACAGCACATGTTTCGAAATTGACAAATTGATAAGAAATTTGCGAAAAAGGATCCACGTGTCTTGGAGGGATTCGAACCAGTGCTGTAGTTGCGGGGGGTCGGGGTTAGTCGGCGACTAACAAGCTTTATATTTTGCTTCGAGTTAATTTTTATTTTCAAAATTATAATTTAAATTTTCTTGAAATGCTAGAGCAGTGTAACATGTATATTGTAACATTAGCTTACTTAATTTATGCAAGACGATGTGAAGCACTTTCCGTTGCCGGATATGATGTGATCCACAAAGAGGAATATTAAAATTATAGATGATTCCAAATGAACGAATTGTTATCATACAGAATTTAATGAAAAAATCATATTTGAATACCAATCTGCGCATCAAAAAAGCGTTCATAGTGCACATTTGAGCTTGAACATAACCTGTCGAGGGGTTTATACAAGTATTTATCAATCAGCACGAAGGCGCCTGCAGTGAAAATATGAGTTCAAACGTGACCTGTCGGGCGTTCATAGTGGATCAAGTATTTATCAAACAGCATAGAGGCGCCTGCAGTGGAAATTTGAGTCCAAACGTGACCAGCATGGAGGCGCCTGCAGTGAACGTTTGAGTCCAAACTTGACCTGTCGAGGCGTTCATATTGGATCAAGTACTTATCAAACAGCATTGATGCGTCTGAAGTGCAAATTGGAGTCCAAACGTGACCAGCATGGAGGTGCCTGCAGTAAAAATTTGAGTTCAACATAACCTGACGCGATGAGAAAAATTCTTTGAATCTCCGACGCAGCGTCTGACAAGGCAAGTTGAAGTCGAAGATTGTTGATACCCTAATAAATAACCGCTGTAATCCTTCAATACTACCGTTCATACTGTAATTAGTCCGACGAAATGGCCTTCTTAGCATATCGTTATTTGGAAGTGCCCTCGGCTGTACGTTGATATATTTTGCTCCAAAATATCGCTACAACTATTCGGCCTTGCGAAACAACTGTAACCAGTACGGCCCAAGCAATGTTACGGCGATTCCTTAGCAGCTCCAGATCGATAAGCCGATAGCACATTACGTGGTGATGGTGGACATGATAGTTTGTTTGCCTCTGTGCGGTATTAAAAAGTTAATTATTTCGTGTGAAATTGTGCTTGTGCCACGGGAAAAATCTATTTAACGTGTGCCTATAGTGTTTTTTAATCAGGATAAGTAGGAGATATAATATCTCTGTGACTCATTTTCATATAATTTCGTAGTTTATTACTCAACACAGCATCCCGCGAAGCCATAGTACAACCTATAGTTTCGTGCGGCAAGCTGTCGTTGTCGTTTTTGCACCTTTTATTTTTGCTTGTCTCTGTGTGCTGTGTAGTGTATCGTTGCATGTTTGCATCCACTGCGGTGTGGCGACGATATGGAATGTTTTTTTTTTTTTTTTTTTTTTTTTTTTTTTTTAACGAAGGTAATGGAAATCTGCAAACAGACACCTGGGGAGGCGAACCCAGGTAGTGTGGGGATGGGATCACCACTCCCGACCCACTAAAACCAACTCCTTCCTCTCCAGTCATTCCCTGAGCCCGCAATTAAGCAATACTTCGGGGATGACTATTGGGCATTGCGCCCCTCCATGACGTACACAAGTGCACGTATGCGCCTCGACTCTTCAACGCTCCCCATGCGAAACATATGCACAAGACACACTGGCACCACATGGGCGCCCACTCTCACCGACCTATGCCGCTTGCGGGACTGCAAGGGTATAACGGTCACCTTGCATGGGGGTGCGCATGCGGCCATCTCACAGCGTAGGCAGTCCTCACTCAGTGTGGTGTTCACCCCATCCTGCAACAGGGTGGCACCACTTGTCTACCAAGCCGGAGGCGACCCTAGGTTGGTGGCTCCTATGCCGCTCCTACCTCAGCTACGAGGCAGACCCTTTCATGTCTCCTATTTCTGAGGTGCCGCAGAGGCATCAACGCCCCGACACTCCTGCCAGTCATGGCGAGACTTTCGTGTCCCCTACTTCTGAGGTGCCGCAGAGGTATCTGCCCCCCGACACTCCTGCCAGGCCTAGCGAGACTTCACTCATTCCGTCCCTGACAGCCGGATCACACTACTGCCTAAGCAGCCACTCTGACCATACGTACCATGCGAGTCTAACTTGTGTGCTCGCTCATACATTCAGTCCCAATCGCTTGCACCACTTGTGCACCACTCTCTTTGACATTCAGTCACTCACTCAGTGGGGTTGTGATACCCCATCTCCCATTTTTATCCACTCTGTGCACCTCCTGTGCATCGTTTGGGCGTGGAACACCCGGCACGTCAAGCGTGCCTAACACTCACCTACCCGGGCTTTGACACTGTCAATAGGACTCCGTAAGGTACTATGCCGGTAGCACCCACCCATTGACGTTTCGAAGCCCAGGTAGTCCTCAGCCAATGTGGTGGTCTCCCCATCCTGGGACGGGGTCACACCACTACCTTACATGTCTCCGATTTCTGAGGTGCCGCAGAAGCATCAACCTCCCGACACTCCTGCCAGACGCAGCGAGACTTTCGTGTCCCCTACTTCTGAGGTGCCGCAGAGGTATCTGCCCCTGACACTCCTGCCAGGCCTCACCAGACTTCAGTCATTCTAACACTACCGACCATGCGTACCATGCGAGACTTACTTGTGTGCTCACCCATACACTCGGTCCCTCATTCTGTGGGGGTATTACGAGTAATACCCCCAACTCCCATTCTCTTGCACCACATGTGCACCACTTGGGGGTGTGTGGGTACCACCCACTGCCACCCGCTTGCCGCCGAAGCAGCCATCACTCTGTGGAACCTCCACAGGCTCCGTTAACGACCTGGCTAATTGTTTCACCCCCAGGCCATTCATCCCTTCGGCACGGGTTAACCTTTTCCGAACTAAATCTATCACATGTTGTACATATGCATAATCAAGTTTCAGACATAGTAATTAATTTCCACTCCGGGTGGCTTAATACCCGGCATATAGGCAATTAACTTTGAATGTACTGATCTCGAGTGGCGATCTCTCTTCGCTTGTGTGGTCGTGTTGGGATCTGACGACCAAACTGGCACAACCTCACACAACCCTACTTCATTGAGCGCCGTTGCTGATGAAGCAAGTGTGTAGGAGCCGGACAATACTAAATACTCATCCTACTTGGTTGACATGATGTGTACAAAAATACATTTGAGAGAGTTAGTTCTGAAAATGTATTGCGAGAGATCGGCTGGTACCTGGTGCTGGGAACTTGGTTTCATCAGTACCCGCTAAGCTGCGGTGGACGACGGAGGTCCTTCGTAGCTTAGTAGGGAAAGCACCTGTCATGCGAACTGGGGTCGTGGGATCAAACCCCACCGAAGGGGCGGTTACCCTCCAATACCTTTTCCGAACTAAATCTATCACATGTTGTACATATGCATAATCAAGTTTCAGACATAGTAATTAATTTCCACTCCGGGTGGCTTAATACCCGGCATATAGGCAATTAACTTTGAATGTACTGATCTCGAGTGGCGATCTCTCTTCGCTTGTGTGGTCGTGTTGGGATCTGACGACCAAACTGGCACAACCTCACACAACCCTACTTCATTGAGCGCCGTTGCTGATGAAGCAAGTGTGTAGGAGCCGGACAATACTAAATACTCATCCTACTTGGTTGACATGATGTGTACAAAAATACATTTGAGAGAGTTAGTTCGGAAAATGTATTGCGAGAGATCGGCTGGTACCTGGTGCTGGGAATTTGGTTTCATCAGTACCCGCTAAGCTGCGGTGGACGACGGAGGTCCTTCGTAGCTTAGTAGGGAAAGCACCTGTCATGCGAACTGGGGTCGTGGGATCAAACCCCACCGAAGGGGCGGTTACCCTCCAATACCTTTTCCGAACTAAATCTATCACATGTTGTACATATGCATAATCAAGTTTCAGACATAGTAACTGATTAAATTGTTATTATATCATTCAATTAATTATCTTAAAGATAAATCGTCTAGCTCAAACCTTTGTAGGGGTATGTGGCGGGACCATCATCATTATCATCATCAGATATTATAACTTGACTGGCGAAATGGACCTCTCCACGGTAGTCTACGCAGAGCGAATCGTAGGAAACGTCGTTGCACGGACTCAATTTGTTCTGCACCGTTCATTGGGATTCCGCAGCAATACTCCAGTAAAGACCGCACCAGTGAGCAAAACAGATACTTCAGACAGTAAATGTCAGAAAATTCTTCGGCCAAAGAAAGATAAAGCCCAGGGTTTTGGAAGCCTTGCCCACAACGTACGAGATGTGCATCTTGTACGTTAGTTGGAAATCCAAAATTACGCCCAGGTCTTTGACATGAGTTAGTCGTTCTATTCTAGTATTCGGGTGCGTGTAAACCTCAGATTGATTCTTGGCCACCGGAGATGTTCCGGGTTTTACGAGGGTATGTTAATGCATTTTTTCTTCTGCTTGTCATTTTAAGTGACGTATACTTCCATCATGTTTTATCCTTTTCTCAGAAACTAGAACTAGTATGCCGACCAATGCTGGCTGATCGAAAATCCGTAAGGTATACGCAGAAATATGGCCATTTCCAAACGGTCTAGGATTGGCCCTGAACAGATGTAACTTTCGCAGATCACCCAGAAACTATAACCAATTGGCCAATGAGTCTTAGGGTCGATTTCTTCACCTCCGCTTAGTGCTTAAACCAGGTTTAAGCGTATGGGTAAGCAACGTTGATCTCGGCAATCACGACGCCTTCAGCGGAAGAGTGTACCACCTCTTGGACCAGATACCGTCCCGTTGTGCAAATAGCCGCCATCCTAGACCCGTTCGTCACCTAATAGACGACAGGAACTTTGTACGGGTCGAACAGGAGGACGACTGCCACAGCAGCTGCTAAACAGATGTACAGTGGTTAAAATTCAATTGTGGTATTAGCACGGCTTCTTCTTGTTTGTCTCTCTGATAGGATATGAAGGTCCACATAAAACGTGGTTACAGGCTTGCTTTTTGTTGGCGCAGATGAGGAACTTTGGTGCCTTATCGCATTCCTGCGCCTTGTGCTCTTCCTCACCACAACGCACGATGACACAGGTTACTACGGTCTGGGTCCATACAGTCGTAGGACTTGTGCCCCGACTCTAAGCACGAATAGCACTTGGTCACTGATGGCGGCTGGAGTTTGCTTACTGGGCATACTGACTAGCTGATCTTCAACTTCCATTCTCTATGAATTTTTTTGGCTTCCGTGACTGATCTAAGGTCGGCTACCTGCGTGCCGAAGGTGCCGCCTCTTAGGCGTACAGAGGTCTTCTCAACATCTGTGCCGCACTGCTCTCTGATGGCAGAGACGACATCGTCCGCGTTCGTAACCTCGTCCAGTTGCTTGAACTGGAGGGTCACTTCAGCCCCCAACGACCTCACATTGACGTCGTCACCCAAGATCTCTTGGGCCAACTTCCTATAGTCCGTCCCACTAGCTTGCACTCCGCGTTTCAGAATCAAGATCATTTCACCGGTCTTGGTGCGTCTGACGCTTCGCACGTCCTGACCTAGCACCGAAAGCTTTTCTGCCGCCCGCATCGATTCAAGGACTTCGGTGTAGTTTTCCTTATCTGTTTTCACTAACAAGGCCTCGTCTTTATCCTTTGCTTTCATTGCAGGTCGAGATACGCTCGATTTCCGCTTTGCCCTACTGACCAGCTGCCATGGATTTTCGGTCCCATGTGCCCATGGCACCGGCCGGCTGGTACCCTCTTCTGGCCCGGCGACTTGCGTCTGGTAGGCCCCTTTCGCCTTTTTGGGCCGAGAAGTCGCCTTCTTGGGTCGACGCCCTATGTATCCCAATCTTTAACAACAATTGATCAACTTAATGGTCGCAGTGGTTAAAATCCCAATAAAAAAAAATCCCAATCTGTTCCGTCCAGACAACGTTTACCCTTTATGGTCGCACGTCGTTTGGCTTTGCTCTGAGCGCCTTCGCCGGATTGCTGCCTTAGCTGTTTCGGGCCGGCCAATGAGGCCCGAAATCAATCGCCTTTTGGGCCATAGTCGCTCTTCCTAGGAAGCAGAAAGCATAAGTTTGGTCACCTTTGTCGGCCTTCTCTCTTCCCACCACCCTGATAAATGCGTTCTGTTCTTGTCTTGCGACTCGGGCGAAGCATCCGAAGGTTCTGTTTCAGTTCCTTACTGATGTTCTGCCTTGCACTCGCGAACTCGATGATATTATCGAGATGCTCGGCCTCCACCCACATCCAGTAGTCACTTGCCGAGCGTGTTTATAGGGCTACACCCCATCACTGCTGGGGAAACTCTGGGGCTATTAATTAATTATTAATTTTTGAATCACTCATTATCGTTAGGTAGAATTAATTTTTGAATCACTCATTATTGTTAGGCCCCCCATGTGGCTGTCGTCGAATCCTACTGGAGTAGTCGCCCTCAAAGATCCCATAATTATCATAATTCCTGACTTGCGCCAGATCAGCGCAAGTCAGGAAACGGCATCTGAGCCTACTCCCACCCAGCAGCAAAAGTTTGGTGCCAGGATTAGACAGCGTGCTACAAGGCTCGCCACGGATGGGCGGAAGACAGGCTAGTCATTAGCCCACTCGCCGATTCGAGTCAGGTTCACCCGGCTCTACTAAAGAGTAGAATGTCCGAGTGCCAGCCTTCACTTTCACAATATTACAAAATCCAATTACTATTATTGCGATATCTTGTCGTTAACACGCGGCCAGAATGCCATAATCAGGACTTCACTGGTATTGATCCTGATGTGCCAATTGACACTCCATGGGCCCCTGCACCTAGGAGTATGGCAACTTCAAAAAAATCCCAACCTACCCTCTGATGTATTGCTCAATCTTTCAGTACCTTATGATTTGTGGTTGTAGATTTCATTTTGGTCATGGAAGGCGCTTTATGACGTTCTCACTTTCTGCGGAGTCCGAAAACCATTTTCAATTTTTCCTGTATTGGACTTATTTTTTAGTGTGCGCCCTCTCTATTGCCTATGTGTGGTAACGCCCCCAATTTTTGCCGACTAACTAGCTTTTAGTTCACAACTACAGCACTGATTCGAACCCTCAACCTCCTACTTTCTAGATAGGCGTGTTAACCACTACATATCAAGATCACTTAAAGTTAAAGGTCACGTTTGCGGAAAAGCCATCAGAATCCGAGTACCAACCTCGAGCTCCACCGCAGTTGATGATGATCATGTGATGATTGGGCAATTCAAGCATCCGAAAGATATTCAATTTGAAAAAAAGAGATAACCGCGGTGGAGGTTGGTACTCGGATTCTGATGGCTTCTCCACAAAGATATTTAACAAAAAAATCGGCTCTTCTCAAGACCAATATACATATAAATTCTGAAGTCTGGACGAATTTGATTCAAAGTTAAAATTAATCGCTTGTCAACCGCAAAAAGTTGCCGTCCGTAGCAGAATTAAAAGCGCATGTCGAAGAGAGATGTCGCAAGCATTTATTCGCATGGTTGACATCAGTATCTGTAATGTGAAGTTTTATTTCAAGATTCTGATTTGGTTTTGTTGCTATTAGTGTCTGGAATGGCGCTTTATGGAATTATTTTCCATTCAGTTCTCTCCATTCGGTACTTTCTAGAACTACATTTTTATAAAAGAAAAGGTTAAACCAAGGCGATTTTTTTCAAAGTGCAATTCATAATCATAAACATAAGACGAGTTCGTACTATTCCATTTCAAGACAAAATTTTCAAAACGACTTATTTGCTTTTGTAAACAAAGATTCAAAAAATGATTCGACGAATCTGATAGCACTTACACGCAAACCAACACTATCTATAGTTAGTTGAACACACTTAGTTCAGCTCGGCATTTTTTGATTCTTTTGCCGAGATCCGCACAGCCGAGCGCTCGGTTCGTGACTTTCTGCTGATATCTCAGCTGAAACAGCAATTTGTTTACTGCGGCACTCAAAGGAGCCACCGTAATCATACGTTCATTCAGCCGTTATTTCAGCTAACGAACTTTAACCGAGATTTGCACAGCCGAGATCGGTGAAAAATTTTAAGTGTGAAGGTTTCGGCTACCTGTTGATGGCGTTGGTTTGCGTCAAAGTGCTATCAGATTCGTTAAATCGACGTTTGAATATTTGTTTACAAAAGCAGATAAGTCGTTTTGAAAATTTTGTCTTGATTTAATTCCACTACTTTATTGTACCTTTGACGGGTACAAAAGTGTGTCAAAGGTACAATAAAGTAGTGGAATTAAATGTAATAGTATAAACTCGTCTTATGACAAGTGAATGCATTCCACTAAAAGCTCAAAATAATTTTCTTATCAATTCATAATCGCTTGGTGACGGCAGAAAGTTTCCGTAGGTTGAAGGGTAGTATAGTAGTATTGAAGTACCCTCGACTGGTAATCAGTGGAAGCAGCTCTCAAGCCACAATTTGCTTGCAAATTCAAACTATTGAGTGGTTGCTGTTAGTGATTCAAAAAACGTATAAGGGTAAACGTACCGAGAGTCGTGGATGCTCCTACAGTTGCGGTATTCTAGTTTTTTAGAATCTACATATTAAACGTAGTAACCCGCATTGTTGATCATTTATGTGAACTGTCACTATACGAATTTATTTTAGGCAACAATGATAGGCTTCCTTGCGATCGAAACATGTTTCTCATAAAATAAAGCTGATGAACTTTTGGATACAATCTAAAGGTAAGTGAAATGAAGTATCGTTTAGATGTGAGTGATAGAATAGTGAAGGCGCGTGCTTATTGTGTGGCCCCAAATGGCCGGAACGAAATTATGACAACAACTTTCTGTGGATGCGTGTGCACGCCGCGGAGATCTGACCAGAAGAGGCCAAGTCATGGCTTGCTGCTCGCCGATTGACACGCTGAGATGTGAATCTATAGACACACTATGAAGGTATTTTACTCAAACCCCACATTTCCCCTCTTCTCTCATTAAAAACTAAAAAAAATCTTCTAGCATAGGACTTGTTTTTTCTTCACAGTTATTTAAATGAGATTAGGGTGAACATCTGTGGCATTTGAGCAACCGGTTAACTCCATTCTGAACTGCTCACCAACTTAAACTTGTTTCAACATCATGGTTTTTTAACCAGAACAGTGATTTAGACCATGGGTTCCCAAACTGTGGGTCATGAAATATAAAACGTGAATCATACATTCGTTCCTATCCCGTACCACAAATGTATACAAGCTTTAAAATTAGGACCTAAGAAAAGATATTTTAGTTACTAGATAAAGATTGTCGCTTCGGTTCCCTTTGTTCTGCTGTCCGAAACATGTGTGGTACATACCTGTCAAATCGTATGGATTTTCCTTCTTTGACATTTAGCTCCCCTATCCTCGCCAGCAAAAGATGTTCCGGACAGCGACGACAGCGACAATCTTTATCTAGTAACTAAAATATCTTTTGATCTAAGTAATGAATGGATGATTGGAGAACAACAAACTTACGAAAACAATGTTAGTGTTATTCGAGATTTTAGCAAATACAATGAAGTTCCAATTTCATCCAATAACATTACAAATATTACCCAAATGCAATCCAAAACTAAGCGGTGTTGAACTTCATTACTAATAAGATTTGAAAACAACTTAATAAAGATAAGAAAATCCATGCTAATCCAAATACAATTCAATTCAAACTCAAATCCAATCCAGATCCAATTCGAATCTTGGAATACATTTAGTCGTACGTTTAGTCCAACTTTTAGTTTGGCGTATAGTACACCATCAATCTGGGGCTTCATTGCGCATCTCCTTTCGATAGTTCTTTCGTATGACAGCTTGCATGGTGTGCTCGTTTCGAGTCGAGGTGCGCAATGCCACCTCTGAACTTCAGCATATTGATGTTGACCCTCCGAGCAAACGCCTTGCAAATTACATTTATCTTGAATCCCATAAGATCTGAGATATTATATCCAAATAAGAGACGTGTAAATTAGTACTGCTAGCCAATGACTCCGTACTAATGTTACGCATAATAAATTCGAACTTCCGAATAGCTTTGTGATATTTGGCAACCTTATTATTAATAAGTTATTAGCATATTCCAAGATATCTGTTTCCGAACAGTTTCGAATAGTGCAGCATAAAATATTTCTCAACTTGTCTCAGATTTCGTTATATGTACCATAGCTCAACTGGTAGTCTCACTAACGCCGCCAAGTGGCTACATGAAATCTAAATTTGTTCTAAGCAAAACCAATGCTCGGAGGACTTTAAGATTTTCTAGATCGTAAACCATTTCTGTCGGTCTTCCATAAGCACCTTGTAGTTTCACCAACTGCAATACATTTTTCGGCCTCCTTCCAGACACGCCTTATAGTTTTCTGCATCATAAACCATTTTTTCCAGCGGTCCTTCAGACGCACCACCTCAATCCATTTTCCGACGGTCTTCGAAAACCTGTGCGTCAATTGAAAATGTAATGGCCTCGGCATGATAGATCATTTTCAGCCAGCGGCGGCGTCACGCCGTTGGTAATTGGAAGTCCTCAGAAAGATGCTCCAGGACTTGACCCGGAACTTCCTCGAGGAATTCCTTCAGAAGTTCCATCAAGAATTCCTCCTGAAGTTCTCCGGAAGGTACTACAGGAATTCTTCCACAAATTCTTCTGGAAGTTCCTTCGGGAATTCCTCCAGGAATTCTTCTGGAAGTCCCACCAGGAATTCGCCCTCCTCCTCCCAAAGAACAGAATGAGAGAGCCCCCTCACAAAGAATAACAAATACTACAGTTCCCTCTCACTCACTGCAGCTCTCTTTATTCAACAATAGGTATATACAATCATCAATAACAAAATCTATACCAAAGAGCAACCTCAACTAACCGGAGCCTGCTTCTTATCATCTACGATCTACTGCGAAGCGTCGCACACTACCTGACATTCCAACAAGAATTCCTCCGGAAGCTCCTCCAAGAGTTCCTCCATAAATTTCTCCGGAAGTGCCTCCAGGAATTCGTTTGATAAAACACTTCAGGAATTCCACCGAAAGTTCCAATATGAATAGTTCAGGATGTTTGCTCAGGAAATCCCAGGGGAGGCTCCTAAAATTCTCTCTGGAGTTCCTCCAAAAACTCCTTCAAGAACACTTGACAAATTACTTCGCATACTCTACAGAAATTATCACGAGATCTCTTAAGATATTTCCTCTGAGTTTCTTCAGAAAATCATCCACCTTCCGGGAATTCTTCCGGAAAGTTGTCCAGGAATTTTTGAAGAACTTCCTATGGGAATTAAATGTCGAATTCTAGATCTAGAAAATCTTCCGCGCATCCCTCTGGTAATTGTTCCAGAAATTTCTATCCCAAAATTTCTCCAAGGATTCCCGGAAAGTCGTTCACGAATAAATTATCCTGGAAATTAATTTTCCGGAAGTTTGTTTAAGAATTCTTCCGATTTTTTTCCAAGAACTCTTTCACAAATTCTTCCCAGAATCTCCCCGGCAATTTCCTGAGGAACTTCTGAAAAACGCGCCCAGAAAATTCTACAGGATTTTTCTGGAAATTTCCTGGAAAACTCCGACATATCATAAAATAATTACTATGAAAAATCTCCTACTTTTTTTCAGAGATTTCTTTAGAAATTCTCCAAGAAGTCCCACAAAAATACCTACAAGAATATTTGTAAAACATCTTTCATGGACTCTTTCAGAAATATCTCCCCTGGAAATTACTCTAGAAAATTACTCAAAGAACTGCTCCGGGATATTCCTGCTACATGAACAATTCACAATGGATTTTTGTGAGAATATCAGAAGGAGTTCATAAAAGATTTTGATACTACTTTGAGTATTTCTTGAAGAAATTTACAAAGGCATTCCTGGTTTAAAACATTTCCATTATTTTCTAAATATTTAAATTTTGTTTGAACAAATATTGTTTTGTTTTACCGAGCATATGTTGTACAACAGTGGTTCCCCAGCAAACAATTCAGGCTGAATAAACTACTTTTTTAGCTAGAAAAGCCTAATTTAAATTATATAAGCCCTTCATCAGCTTTCAATTTTGATGGGTCTAGACTTTATTGAGCATGAAAATAATTGCTGCATAATTGTTAAGAAGATAATTGTCATATGAACTTGGCTGAAAATATTTATTTCCGAAAAAAGCTAGATAAATCTAGACTTTCAAGAAAAATGCCATCGGCGTTGTAAAAAAAAATTCGGCCGCGTGGACAATTTTCATAAGGCGGCGGCGTAAGAAAATCGTCGGTGGCGGCGGCGTGGCGTGGAGGCGCACAGGTCTATTCGAGACGCGTTTTGTGATTTTGCAAACTTCAAACCATTTTCCGACAATTTAACCACTTGAATTCAACTTATCTCATGCAATCAGCGACAGGATCCAAAAAGTAAACTTGCAGGATAGCCAAAATGTGTGATCAACTTTCTATTCAAAGTAAGCTGATCCGAGAAGAAACATCGCAAAGATGTCTGTATTCGCGCGGGAAACGGATCCGGTTTCGGACACTTCCAGAAGCTGTAATTAAACACTCGCTTAATTGAATCGCGACACTTTATTCCGTGCAAAAACATTGAATTTTATTCGGTACGAGCGACGTGTATTTCCCGGCGGTCTGGTTGTAACTATCTACAATTTATTTATTGGGATCAGCTGTCTACTGAGATATCAGATAAATTCAAATTGCCCTTATCTCTTATCTCCTGCTATGTGCATCTTAAAACGAAACAGGCTAACTGACACCGCGTGATAGACAGGGATCAATAGATTTCTGCCTCTGCGCTCTCTCGTGTTAACCCTTGCTTGACCATACCGGCCGCCTTGAAATCTCAATATAGGGGAACTGGGGGTAGGACGCCCACGTTAAGGAAAATGCCATTTTTATCAATGAAAACCACCATTTCAGCCAGTTTTCATCAGCGAATACTGAAGAACAGCATATCTGCCGATAACAGATATCTAATTGTCCATTTTATTGCACAGAAATTTGATTTTTAAAAAGCACCCGAAAAAAAATGATTTTGAAACCATGCGGGGTGAGATGCGCCAGTGGATGGGTTAAAACGCGCATGTGCTTATCGTACTGATTTTCATTTTAATTGCCTACATTAAGGCAATTAACCGAATGTTTCAGCTGTTTCGGTCATACGAAATGAGCATGGGCGTAATGCCCCACACCGACCTCAGAAGTTTGAAGGCCCATAAAATCGTTTTAAAACCATTTTTGACGACGATTTCGTGTGGAACATAAAGAACACGAGTAAGCAGCATGGCTCATGGCTCAATTATTAATTTATCAATGTATAACAGCGACAGAACGACTAAATTCCACCGAGCTAGAATTGCATCAAAACACGCAAAAATCGTTTTTTCGAGTTTTTCATGTATAACTAGAGAAAAATCATGAAATATATGTATCCAATGGCAATGTTTTTCATTGCTTTATCGTATAGACTATTGAAAATAATCAAAATGGGGATATTTAACCTTATTCAGGGGTGGCGCGTTTTAACCCCTATGGGCGTGCTACCCCCACTTCCCCTAACTACCTACTTCTACACTCTGTTGGTTTTACTCAACTATATGCTCAATATATTCAACTTAAGTATATAATTTGCACAGTCGGTAGCCGGTTGACCGATGAAATTTCTATTGAAATATTACTGTTGGACGTATTGTTTCTCCACTATCGAGTTGGATGGATGCTGACCCAGTTTCGGAAGTAAATATTTGGTTGCTGCTATTCACTGCGAGACGTTCTGTTTCTGCTGCTTTGCCTGACGACGACAACGACGACGACGATACCTTGCTCCAAAACGATGAAATCATTGGACTTCTGTTGCCTAGCCTGACGACGGCGATGAGGACGATTCTGTGCTTGTACTTGACGATATACATAAGACGTTTGCTGCTACTAGCCGCTTCTCCGCATACTTGATCGATTAATTAATGCTTGACTGTTTCTTCCAGGGTACCGTTGAATGTTCTACGACGAAATGCTTGTGATGCTGATGATATTGACGATGTCCAATCGAAACTTCCACATTGGTGAGACGGTTGGTTATTGGTTGACTGATCTGGTTCTACGGTGATGCGATGATGATTGGTGGTTTTTGTCCTGGTTGGTGACTCAGTGGCGGTACAATCCGAACGGGCCTTCTGGCCCCTGCATACAGTGCTACAAAATAGATGAACGGGTGCTTTTTAAACCGAATTATTGAACCATACAGAGACTTGCCTGAGACGGAGGCCGGTTGGCCTCCGTGGCGCCCCAGGCGCTGATAACGATCCTACACATCCCGATGGCGATAATTGGTACTAGTTGACAAGTGGTGTACATACTCCCATCGAACTCTCATCGTATTGAGACCGTTGTCCGAGTTGGCCATACTCGTTAACGACCTCGTTGCGGAGTCCTGGAGGACGAATAGCGCTCTTCTTCCTCCGGTGTTCACTAGTGCGTCAGTACCTCAAAATACCAAGCGTGGAATTGTGTTTAGGAGGGCTCCAACAATGGAGTTTGGGGTTGCTCCGATGATCACATCTACTGGTCCGGCTTCGTAGAAGTTTGGATCTGCCAAAAGAGCTGTCCTGGGAAGTTTCCATTCCGAAGGATTGAAGCTGGAGGTCGGCAATGAGGAAGTCAGCTTCGGAAGGACGAAAAACTGCATCTCTTCTTCGAACGGAGAAATCTTCTGTGACCTCGGTGACACTCCTGCACTAACTAACTTTGTTGACACACACTGCCCAGAACCAATACCATGAACTGACAGATATGTGGGTGAGACTCGGAACTTGAGCTTGTTCGAGAACTCCTTAGTCATCAAGCAATGTTGGGAACAGGAATCCAACAATGCTCGAGCTAGCATGACGTTTCCAAAACGGTCTTTAACTCGAATGAGTGCCGTTGGCAAAAGAATGTTTTGTGTAGGTGTCTTGGGTAATGCAATGTACGTGTGGCTTGTGCTGGCTTGACTTGTGCTTGGTTGTGGCTGTGGTGGTCTTGTGCTATGTGAGTTGGTAGTATGGGTGGGTGCATTGTTCGCTTGAGTGTGTGCTTGTTGGTTCGGTTGCTGTGGGTTGGAATGTGGTTGCCGATGAAATTGGCGTTGTGGTGGGCTAGCTTCTTGATTTCTACTCGACGCGGGTGGAACGAAGGATCTTACCGGAATGACGTGCAGGATGTTGTGGTTTTTCTGCTGGCAGGGAATGGCAGTCACCTTTGTCACATGTTCTGGCAATATGACCAGGGTGCAGGCAGTTACGATACGACAAAGTTTTCCTCTCATAACCGCTTCGTTTCGCTCCACAATCTTCATTTTCTGGAACTTGAGGCAATGGAATGGGGTGTGCCAAGAATCCCCGCAAAATGGACATTTATTCGACGTCTTCACCACAGCATGACACATTGACGCCTTCGACTGACGTTGATCTGAGCTGCTTGCCTTCAATGGGACTATTGACTGCAACACTGAACACTGATTGCGGTGGAAATTCACCAGGTCCTTATACTTCGGAACGTCCTTGGAATTGTGGTGAGCCTCCCATAAACGTAGTGTCGCTGTGTCCAACCGACCACAAAGCATGTATGCCAGTATAGTGCTCCCCTGAGCTGTCTGTTCACCAATCTTTTCCAGCATCTGCAGGTTCTTTTCAAATTCGCTGACGAGCTGATTCAGTCCGTCGTACGACTCTCTTCTGAGCGGCTCCATCGAAAAAAGTGCATCCAAGTATGCCTTGACGATCAGCTTTTTGTTCTCATAGCGCTCCTGGAGAACCTGCCCTGCAACCTCGTAGTTGACGGCCGAGAGTTCAATGGTGTTTATTTCCATCAGAGCATCTCCTTTGAGTGACGTCCTTAAGTATATGAACTTGTCCATCGGGTTGATGGATCAGACTGCGGAAAATGTTCCGAACCATTTCCCAATCTCCTTGTTTGCCGCTGAATGTAAGCAAACTGATTTCTGGCAATTTCACCTTGGAGTGTTGTGCGGATTGCCCACCAGAATTCCCATCAACTCGCTGAACCGAAACTTTTGTCGGAAGCAGTTTCAGCAAAGATCCTTTCACCATGCAGTAGCGGTTTTCAAACTTCTCTGCGACGTTCGCGGGAAATAGCATCCTTCTTCTCTTTCTCATCCTTTTTGGAATCGCTTCCGTCTTCCTCCGTAACTTTCGCATCCTCCATCAGCAGCTCGATTTTCTCACGCAGCAAAAAGAAATCTGAATACACTTCATCTAGATTTTTCAATCGCACTTCGATTTGACACTCGTCACGATCCCTGTCGAAAGCTTCGACGAACTTTGCCACCGTAGCCACTTTTTGCTGAACCATGGGCTCACGCTTCATCAAAGGACGTAAATCACTCACTGCACTGCACCGGTCAAAGTAATTACAGCAATTAATCATAATCACCGATTCTTAATCTCACTGTGACAGATCTACTCGACGTTCCACGCACGCGATTCAAACAGACAGATTTAGAACTGTACAACCCAATCAACAGCAGCGAGGGGAGGTCAACCACGGGAAAGCAACAACCAACAGAACCAAGGGGAAAATCCGAGACCAACAGAAAAGCGAACACGACTCATGCACCTTACCAAGAAATAAAGACTCACATGAGTTTATAAGATTTATTGAATTTTCATCAGTTGGCCACATGCATCAAGCCATCGTAACATGCAATCACTTTCCCTTTATGTCACTCTGCTCCCGTTGAATTTGATGGCGCCAACCTCCAATGGCGAATTGATCCTTTAGCAGGTCTTCGATGGCGCCTTCTCCTTTGTGCCCTATTGTGGCAACTCAATTCCACTCGCGATGGCGAATGATCGCGTCCACTAAAGCACAGTTTTCCTCGTCGGCCTTTGTTCACCGACGACAAGCACTTTTCTTCGTGAAATTCACAATGTTCACTTTTTTTCCCGGCGGTCTGGTTGTAACTATCTACAATTTATTTATTGGGATCAGCTGTCTACTGAGATATCAGATAAACTCAAATTGCCCTTATCTCTTATCTCCTGCTATGTGCATCTTAAAACGAAACAGGCTAACTGACACCGCGTGATAGACAGGGGTCAATAGATTTCTGCCTCTGCGCTCTCTCGTGTTAACCCTTGCTTGACCAATGTCCTTACGTTGTTCAACGTCTACCTTGCGGTCGTGTCTTGTACAAAACCCTTCTGATTTTTTTATTCTTCGACCGTACAGTGGAGACTTGGAGAATCGACTGTACTTAAGATTCCATGACTGCAGCAATACCGGAGGGTCGTTCTTATTCGCTCATTTTTTCCAAATTATTTTGGAAATTTGAATTTTAAAACTATGCAAATATTATCACCACCGCTTCTTGACATCCCTGGTTAAAGTGTAGTTGCGTTAGCTATATGATGACTTGCACTGTATGAGATTCTACCACGATTCTTTTTCTTCATATTCAATGGCTCTAGACTCCAACTGGAACTTGGTTTGCTTTTTAACTTAGTATTCTATTAGCATTTTCACAGTAATTAATAGCCCGCTGTTGCATCTTGTGTGGCAAGTACACTAGCCTCTTGGGTATAGAGTAAAATTTTATTTTTTAAATTAGTTGAAATGAACTCTGCATTGAAAACTCAATAACCTGGGTTGTCTTACGCCTTAGACTATAAATATCGAAGCCAGTAAAATGAAGACATTAAACGAAGAGGAAAAATGTCCATTAAAAGTTTCTGTCAGCTCCGGAAATTTGTGGGCTGCTGATAGCAAAGCTTGCAGTTAAATACGGTTCTACCCACCCCTCGTTCTGAATAACCGAGTTGATAAAAGTTGCATCAGGTGAACTTTATCGTGCTCTAATAATTATGCCAGTGTCTTTTTTACTCTGACCCTTTTCTAATATAGGTATATTAAAAAAAAATCATCTTCGGATTTAGTAAAGTGATTGTTAAATGATTTAAATGGTAAAAGCATGAGTAGTACGTCATCGGAAACATAATGAACGAGTAACTTATTTCCATTAACAGACATCGTTAAACCGAAAACACGTTGGTCGGCAAAAACCATCCAATTCCAGCAAAACGCAACAAATCGTTGCAAGATGCAATCGCTTGTAAACACAAATAACAACCTAACTCCATCTGCCAGGGGTCAGATTCAACAGGCTGTCAGGTCGACTAGGCTTCTATCACGTCGGGCCAAACAGTACAGAGCCAAAAATAGCAGTCGATTAATGCCGGAAGCATGCATTTCGCACATGTGTGCACAGACATGATTGAATTCCAAGCAGAATTCACAACACTTCGTACCAATAGTTGCTCCAATGCTGCACCAACTCGTCAGCTTCAACTGCACTAGTGCCGCACTGAGTGTGTGTGAATTAGAGCGATACAGCAGCAGGGAAATGCAGCTTCAAATACCATGCGGGAGCTGTCTTGAGTCGAAGTTTGGTTTGATCTTGAGAAGTTTTGGGTTATGAATTTTCACTACTTCCCTTGACGCAGACGTGGTCTAGGCATTGCAATGCTTTATTAATAAATATTATTCACAAAACAGTTATTGATTTGGATATGTTTTAAATTGAATCAATCCAAGTGAAATAATTAGATTTGTATTTATGGATATATTATGCTACGGTTTAGGTTACTTGCTGAATTGGTGGTAATTTTATCCTTCCATTTTATCATCACCCTAAGGTGCGGTGCGTATATCTCACACATGGCCCAACAGACAAAAGGAAGTCATATAATTGAATCAAATCTACAAACGAACTACTGACTAACCAAGAACGTATGTTCTACCGGCTGACCTTGGTCAGATTAACAGTGTTTATTTTGTCGATGGCACTGTATCTTTTTGTAGACTGAATCGTCTAACCAATTCCATATGTTCGATAAGAAAAATTGTCAAGCTGTAACTGGTAATCTCTTTTGAATTCAAAAACCAACAAAAAAATCAATCATGAAGCATGATTGGTTTGGTTTTATGATATTAGCAGACCCAATGTGCTATAAATTAAACGACGAATTGTTTGTAAGTGAGTACACTGACAAAAATAGGCTAAGACACCCATAAATCTATCTGACCCCAGTTTTTATTTCACTATTTGAAGTCTAGCATAGTAGGGCAAACGATCCGATAGTCGTGGGTGTTCCTATAGTTGCGGTATAACAGTGTACGTAAATCTACGAATCAAACTAAATCTATCACATGTTGCGCATATGCATGAATCGAGTTTCAGACATTGTAATTAAGACCAGATGATTTTATAACCATGATTATTTATCTTATACCAAAGACCGACCCGAACATGTAGAAAAATAGTTATTTTTCAATTACAAATGTCTGACGAGGATACAACGAGATACAAATAAAATCACTTGTAATAGAAAGCTTTGAAGTTTATCTTTTGAAAGTGCATTGATTTGGCTGCTATTTTTGCATCCATTGCATTTTGCATTTTGGTGTAAAAAATGTGTAATTTTGTTCGTAAATCTCGAATTTCCTTCTAACAATTGAAATTGTTGTTATGACTCAGTAGTTGAATGCTGTATTTTTATGTGCTGAATATGTTTTTAGAACATTGTTGACCTCAAAAATTCTACCATGGAATGTTATTCATTGAATAATAATTGAATCTTTTGTTTGAGAAACTGCATAAGTCCATTTTACACTATTTCGAGAAAACAACAAAAAACTGTTTTCGAACAAATTTGTACCGAATCTTTCGATTTCTTCGATACAGATCAATAGTTTTTGGAAAAACTCAACACCTTGGGGCATTTTCAGTGCAAAAAATGTAAGCAGTACTCCACAATTGCTCTTCAAAGTACGTGGACATATGTGGTTTCTCAAACAAATGAAAATTTTCTCATACATTCCTGAACAAAAATATTTTTTTTTTCGTATTTTTTGCCAGAATACGTATTTTTGGACGAGGATACAGAATATATAAAAATCTCATTTTGGCCAAAAATGTCACATATGCAATTTCTCAAACAAACGGTTCAATTATTACACGAATGGGGGACCTAGATTTCTGACCGCGTTTTATATAAGGTACCCCGGGGCAAGTGAAAATACGGGGTAAGTGGGTACTATGGCTGCCGATTAATCGGTGAACGTTTTTAATGGTAACAATGTTCTAGAAAGATGAAGGAGAATTATCAACGAATTAGCCTGACACAAAAAAAAATTGGACTCAAAACCATTTGCGACACCATATTAATGGTATTGTTTAATCATGACTTTAAACTACCGGAAAAACCTATCACTTTTATTTTAATTCAATAGATTTCCAACGAAATAGTTGTTTCTAAATTCATCATTGATGTGGAAAATGAATATTTTGAGCAATTAAATAATTGTGTGACATCAAAAACGATTTAAAAGTTTTGATTAAAGCCAAAATCTGCAATTTTCACTTTCCCTTGATTTTTAACATACATGGGGCAAGTGGGACATATTTGAACAACATTTTTGATAGAACCATTTTACCTGTTTTTAGATTGTTGTCTAGTGGAAAATAACTTCGACACTCATATATCATATGGATCTGAATCAAATGCAGTTTATATCGTTGGTTTAGTTGTTAAGAAGTAGCTGATTTACCAAATGTGTATTATACTTTCCGAAAATTATCTCCCTCATGGAAAAGAGCAATTTTCCGTTTACAGTGCAAACAATCTACTTATTCTGTAGATCAACAGGTTTTGTCTTGTGTTTTGTTATTTTTAAACTTCGCATCAGATTAACAGATTTTCAGATAAATAAAGTGCTTAAGACATAAATTGGCCACTTCGTTCTATTATAAATTTACAACACCGCCTGAATAAAAACGTTCCTTTTGAAGTTCTGATTTATGTAATAATTTATGTTAAACAGAGAAACATTCATTCGAAAAGTGAACAAAGATTTGCTTATCTCTTCCATCTAACACATTTGGTAAGAAAGTAAGCTAATGTAAAGCCAGACAACAGACAATTAAACGGGAAACCGGCTCTTGTCTTGATTTTATATCTGCTAACATTGTTATCCCTTTCTTTTGCCAAAAACAAAAGTCTGACAAGCAATAAACCTCCATAGAGCAGAATAGGTCCCACCTGCCCCGTTTGAAGGGGTAAGTGGGTCCCACAGGTAAATTTATTTAAGTCACTACCAATATTTTTGTAACTGAATAAATGGCTTACAACACGTCTACACTTCAACAGCGGAAGCATATAATGATGTATCCGTGGTTAATGTCCTGAAATACCCTGTTTTCTAAATATGCTTCATCGATTTTGCTGAACTAGTGTTTTTTTAGGTCCCACTTGCCCCGAGGTACCTTACCCGAGAACCAAACGTTGACTTTCCAGTGAAGTCATTTAAAAATAAGATTTGGAAATAAAAGATTACCTTAATTAATGGTGTAGCTAAAACACTGCATGTGAGTCATGTCACCATAACTTTGAATTCATGTAATTGATGTAACACAGAAACAGGCCTCACACACAATATTTTGCTTTCTTCAAACAATGATAACAAACACTTCTCCCAACTCCTACACGGTTTCGCTTCTTCATTTCCCCTCACTAATCCACCCGGGCGTTTATATATAGGGCAGCAATTAGCAGTGTGTTTGTTTGCGAGCAGGATTAAGCTAATGAAACTCTGGATTTTATCCTCTCCAGGATGAAGCATGAAAGTCAGCAAATCTTTCCAATTATTATCGACGTAGGAACTGAATGGCGACTCACATACACCCGTACACGTTCACAATTACACTCGAGAGTCAATTGAAACAAGAAGCATCCTATCGTTACATGATAAAGGCAGAATCTGCTTCGTTTCCCGTCCTCAATTCACTTCATATTCGACAGGGCAGAGTTTGTCTTCCGGCTTTGTCTGGATTAAAGCGACAATAAGATTTGATGCTGGTGGTGATGTACCTTGCATCAATTATCTCAAGAACAGAGCAAGGAAGTAAAGGCAAGGTTTTGCCATCATCTGAGATGCCGGTGTGACCTAAGGCTGTCGAACGAGGCGAACCGGATATTCAGCGCTTTCCAATGTGACCCTGTTTCAGTTAAGTAGGTTGGACGCCCTGTATGGAGGCGTACCAAGCGGTAATTCCTTCCAATTCAGTGGAACAGCAGTTCACTCGTTCGAAGGGCAACTCAATAGTACAATTCAATACCATATTTTCAAAACGACTTGTCTGCTTTTGGAAACAACGAGGCTTTAAACTTTGATTTAGGGAGTCTGATAGCAATCCTTCACCTACGTTACGATGTTTTTGGTTTGCGAGGGAATGCTATCAGTTTGGTCAAATCGGTATTTGAATCAGATAAGTGATAAGTCGATTTGAAAATTTAGTATTGAATTAAAATATTGTGAAAAGTGTGAAAAGTATGAAGAGTGAAAAAAGTACGAAAAGTGAGATATGACTTAAAATATGAAAGGTATGAAAAGCTAGATTCAATCAAAGTTGTATGTTTATTTTCCGTGCATTGACGACCCGGACAGGATTAACTATGTTGCACAACTTGTGAAAGATTTGGTCTAGCATGCTGGGGTCGTGGGTTCAATGAGGAGTGAGAAATGAGGAGTGAGAAGTGGCGATTGAAAAATGAAAAGTGAGAAGTTAGAAGTGAGAAACTCTATGTGAGGAGAGAAAAGTGAGAAGTAGTAAGGAAAAAGTTAGAAGTGAAAAGTGGTAAGTGAGAAATGAGAAGTCAGAAGTGAGATACAAGAATGTAGAAGTGAGAAGTGAAAAGGGAAAAATGAGAAATACGAAGCGAGAAATGAGATGTGTGAAGTGAGAAGTGAGAAATAAATAGTGAGAAGTAAAAAGTTTATAGCTAGCAGTGAGATATTTGAAGCAATTTGAAGAAATTAGAAGAAGTGAAAAATGAGAAGTGAGACGTGAGACGTGAGAAGTGAGAAATGAGGAGTGAGAAGTGAAAAGTAAGAAGGGAAAATTATATGTTAGAAGTAAAAGTAATAAATATGAAGTCAGAAGTGAGATATAAGAAGGTATAAGTGAGAAGTGAAAAGTGAAAAATGAGAAGTATGGAGTGAGAAGTGAGAATTGAATTGTGAGAAGTGAGAAGTTAAAAGTGAACAGTGAGGAATTCGAGATAAGAAGTGAGTAGTGGGAAATGAATAATGGGAAATGATAAATTAGAAGTGCGACATTAGTATTGCGAAGTAGTACTGAAAAGTGAGATTGGCGAAGTGAGAAATGTATAGTGAAAAATGCGAAATGAGAAGTGAATAGTGGGGGGAGGGAGGTGGGAAGAGAGAAGTAAAAAGTAAGTAATGGTAAATGAGGTGTGAGAAGGGAGCAGTAAGAAGTGAAAACTGAGAGCCTAGGAACGACAAGTGAGAAACGATTTTTTTCTGTTCCTTCTTTTTTATCATCTTTCTACTTCTGTCTTCCTTCTTCTCAACATCTCACTTCTCACTATCCAATTATCATCTCTCATTGCTCACCCCTTGCTTCTGTTTATCTAACTATTCATATCACACTATCCTCACTTTGCAACTATCACATCTCACTTCTCACTCACGTAAAAGTACGCGTAACCAAAGATCATTCGGGCTGTTTTGATTATGGTATATGCCCTTTGTGAAACATATAATAGAATGTGCTCACAACAGATGTTCTCTGTCATCCAGAGTGAGTAAATTAATTGGTGTGCAATCGGACGTGTTTCAGGTAGATCTGGAAGATTTGCAAGATTCGGGTTACTATACTCTGCTTTGGACGCTTCGCAAATAAACTTATGACTTTTCATTTTATTTTTTATTCACAAACAAACTATATTGTCGAATAGAGCTACCAAGTATTTACCCAACCCAGTAACAAATTTTCCTTCCCGAGACATCTATGAAGAGAGTACAAATTTCCTTCATTTTCACTAGGAGATAAGATTTTTTTTTCTGCTTTTAGTGGAATGTATTCATCTGTCATAAAGCGAGTTTTCACTATTCCATTTAATCCCACTACTTTATTGTAAGGCCGTCTTCAGTGTCTCGTACTTGACTCGATTACAAGTACGAGACACTGAAGATGGCCTGACTGTTGAAGTCGAAACACGTATTTGTCAAAGGTACAATAAAGTAGTGGAATTGAACGGAATAGTACAAACTCGTTTTATGACAAGTGGGCACTAGGCGATGTTAGGGACGATTCAAATATGACGTCCACTACTTTTTGAGATTTCTTGACCCCCCCTCCCCCCTCTGTCACTCTTTTTTGTATACCTAGTATATGCAGTGTCACAAAATCTTAGACCCCCTCCCCCCCCTAACACATGTGACATCATTGTTGAATGACCCCTTAAGCTAAAATGTTTTGGGCGGAGTTTGGCCAAAACCCATACGGCCGAAAGCCATTTGGCCGAAACCTGTACGGCCGAAAACCATTTGGCCGAACAAACCATGAGGCCGAAAGTCATTTGGCCGAAATGATCATTTAGCCGAAAGGGTCATTTGACCGAAAGGGACATTTGGCCGAAAAGATCGTTTGGCCCACAGAGTCATTTGGCCGAACAGGTCTGAATTCTCATTCCTCATTTCTCACTTCTCATTGTAAGAAATGAGGTCGTTTGGCCAAAAGGGTTATTTGGCGGAAAGGGTCATTTGGCCAAAAGGGTTATTTGGCTGGAAGGGTCTTTGGCCGAACGGGTCGTTTGGCCGAAAGGGTTATTAGGCCGGAGGGATCGTTTGGCCGGAAGGTTCGTTTGGCAAAAAGATTTTGCAAAGTCATTTTGCCGAATAGGATATTTGGCCGAACAAGTCATTTGAAAAGTGAGAAATTTGGAGTAAGAGGAGAGACGTCTCAATTCTCATTCCTCATTTCTCACATCTCACTGTTAAAAATAAGGAGCGCGAAGTGCGTCTCACCACTCACTTCATGCTTCTCACGTTTTACAGCGATGTCTGTCCTATTCCTATTGTGACCCTTTCTGCCAAATGACCATTTCGGTCAAACGACCCTTTCGGCCAAAGACCCTTTCGGCCAAATGGCCCTTTCGGCAAAACGACTGTTCCGGCCTAATGACACTTTCGGCCAAACTACCCTTTCGGCCAAATGGCCTTTTTGGCCATATGACCCTTTCGGCCAAACAACCATTTCGATCAAATGAGCTTTTCGGCCAAATGACCCTTTCAGCAAAATGAGCCTTTCCGCCAAATGGCCCTTTCATTTAAATGAGCTTTTCGTCCAAATGACCCTTTCGGCCAAATGAACCTTACGGCCAAATGATCGTTTCAGCCAAACGACCTGTTTAATACTTCACGGAATCCTAAATAACCTGGAAATGAAAATTGAAATTGTATATAGATAGATAATGAATTTGTAAATAATTAACCTTACCTTTAAGTACGCTAATCCTAGAATTAAGAAAATCATTTGTACAGAATTTTGATCATCAAATTACCCATACTGCGCATACTTATATTGTAAATAGCTTAATTAGTAAAACTGGCAACCCTTCCGCCAGTATGTTTATGCGCAACATAAATAAACAAAAAAGTTGGAATAAAATCTCGTCGCGAGCGGTTTATCTTCCCCACGAAAAAGTTCGTTTTTGTTGGTTGTTGCAGTGGAAGAAATCGAAATGCTATTACCGTGTGTGCACCTGCGTTAAAGGGGAACAATCTCGTAGTGGTCGAAAGTGCGGGAATTGGTAAAAAGGGTGGTGAATTATCCGTTGCAAAGAGGAAGCAAAATTGAGGTGATACAGTGAATGAGTGAAATACAGTCCGCTGATCGAATTGTTTGACTAATTACTGAACATAATTTGGTCCTTCGAGCCGGATACTGTGCCACAAGTGAACAAAAAGTGCTTAAAAGCCGTTGAAGTGGCAAAGAGCGCTGTTGAAGAGGCTACTAAATTGCAATTGAAGAGCAAAGAAACCATTTTCCCGATAGTGACCGCAGTGGAATTTCGCCATCACAGAAAATAGCCACTCAGTGCGTGTGACACGACGAGCCATAATCAAGGGATGGTTGTCACCGTGAGTGTTTGTGTGAAGCGCCACGGTTGGGACGAAGTTTACGGAGTAAAGTGGACTCGCGTTGGTCAAAATTGTGTTTGGACGAAAAGTTTGCCAAACCGGGAAAATTGGAATAGTGCTAAAAAGAAGTAGCAAAAATGTCGGAGGAAGTGCTGAAGAAGAGAAATTGTTGAGTCCGTAGCGTTGTTGGAGTCCTACAAGAAGGATTTTGATAAGGAGAAACCGCCACCAGGGCATGTCCAGGCGTGGTCAGAAAAGCTGGAGTCACTATATGAGCTGTTTCATCGCTCTGCAGCTGAGTATGAGGCTTTACCAAGAGAAAGGGAGAATCCGGTGAGTCTTCAATCTGAGCGATTAAAATTCGATGCACGTTATTATTCCCTCCGTGAATTTTACATTACTAAAATGTCAACGCCCGTAAATTCCTCCGCCCAATCGAATCCACCTTTCCGCTGTGTTAAGCTTCCGGAGCTGAACCTTCCCAAGTTCTCCGGGAAGCTCGAAGACTGGTGCGCTTTTCGAGATTTGTTCGATTCAGCTGTAGGCTCCCACACGGACATTGGCTTGGTCGAAAAACTCCAGTATCTGAAGAGATCCGTCCAGGGTGAAGCTGCACGTCTGCTGGAGCCGATCAAAACATCAAAGCAGGGGTATAGAGATGCCTGGAGAACCCTACGGCTGAGGTACGAGAAAAAGCGGCAGCTGATCAAATCTCACATTAGGATGCTTTTCGAAGTTCCGTCGATGAAGAAGGAGGCTGCCGACGAGTTACTTGGTTTGGTCGATCGGTTCGAGCAACAATTCTCTGTGCTCAATTCTCTTGGTGAGCCAGCAGATAAATGGAGCTCGATCCTAGTATACTTGCTATCCACTCGCCTGGACGCTTGCACACTTCGCACCTGGGAGAGCAACTGTGCCAAGATGGATTCCGAGAACGTTGCTGCTGTACTTGGAGGAATCTCCACCAAGCAAAAAGATGAGGACGCCGATGGAATGCCATCGTATGTGTCGATGGTGAACTTTATGCAGAACCACGCACGAGTTCCACAAGCAGCACCTCTTGATCTTGATCGCGAGGCACCATCGTTCTGGGACCGGAGGCCGAGAGGCCAGAAATCTGCATCGTATGCTGTTACGAGTGCATCAGAGACGCAATCACCGCTTCTGCCGGCGACGCCAGCTTACAGGAAGTGTTTCATGCAGTGTGATGCACCCCACTTCCTTTATCACTGTCCCAAGTTCCAGAAGCTTGACTTTAAGGGAAGAATCAACGTTGTGAGGCAGCACAATCTGTGCATGAATTGTTTGCGCTCTACGTTTCACTATGCACGGGACTGTCCAGCGCAATGTTGTCATCGTTGCCAGCAGAGGCACCATACTATTCTCCACGCCGCAAACCCCGCTCAAAGAAACACCCCGATGGAAACAAGAGGAGAACCTTGTGATTCCTTTTCTGCTTCTCCTGCTCCGACATTCTCCACAGAACCTTCCCAATTCGGAGAATCCTCCCAATCTGGAGACCCACATGTTGTCTGTGTAGCGTCCACCGACACCGTAACATCCAGTATCGTCTTCCTTCCGACTGCGCTAATCAACATTCGTGACAGCAAGGGCGCTGTTTATACTGCTCGTTGCCTGCTGGATAGTGCATCTCAACACGACTTCATCACACAAAGGCTGTGCGATCGAATGAAGCTTCCTTGCCTTCGTCTGCCAGTTCCCATTCCAGTGTGTGGTATCGGAGGTGCCACAACGTCGGTCACATACCAAGTTGTTGCTGCTATTTCCTCTCGAGTTTCTCCGTTGGCGTTAACAGCAAATGCCCTTGTACTACCAAACATCACGGTGCGGTTACCACAAACCACCACGGATCCTCGAAATTGGTCTGTCCCGGATCGTGTGGATTTGGCAGATCCAACGTTTGCGATTCCTGGCGACATCGATGTCATTCTGGGTAGTGCACACTTCTTCCGCTTACTACGCTACGGTTCCATCACGATCGGTGATAAGCTTCCGACGCTGAAGCGGACAGAATTTGGCCGGGTAGCTGCACGCTGTTCAACCACGATCATTCGGATCCGCGATCCTGCCACTTCAACACCAAGTCTAAGTCCACTCACAACACCAAAGAATGGTCGTTTTACGAGCAGTTCCGCGGAACGCACTTCTTCGAGAACACCACAAGTTTCGGAAACATTCGCAAAATAAGCCGCACCCTGCTGAACAGCAACCACTACAACGCCATCAATCGCTTTGCACATTTCGTTGGGACAAAAGCGAGCGATCAAAGCAGAAAAAAAGACGCCAAACCCCAGCACGTTTTGCCTTACGTGGTGATGAAACCGGAGAGCACGACTGCGAAACTGCCAGTCAAGATCAAGACTCCCGCTTGATGATATTCTGGCACATCCTAACGATCAACCACAATTATACATTCTCTGGTGTGGTGATGAGAACTCGCCACCCAGGATCGTTACCTACGAGTCTCGCTTCCCACTAGTCGCACCAGTCGTTTTAACTTTCGTCACCGCAAAATCTAAGTTCACAACAACGTCCACCTGGGAAGCATACGTCGCGAACCGTTTAGCGGAAATTCTGGAGCTGACTGCACATGTCTTTTGGCACCATGTTGCATCCGACGGCAATCCCGTCGATCTAATCCTCCTTGGCACTAATGAAAGCCGAAGAAGAATGTCTAGCAGCACTAGTAGCCACATTTGAGATGAGAAATCTCTCGCATAGCGATCTCACGGCACGGGGCTTAACACAAGTTGAGTATCCCATTTGTTCCATAAATCCAACCTTTTCGTACAGGATTTTCTCATTCGCCAGAATCACCTTCGGGGATGTCGGATGTCGCTTCGCTACGTAAAGACCAGCACCATGAGGAACGAGACCCTGCAGCCGATGATGATGTAAAGGATTTTCAATTGGCGGCCGGGATGTTTAATACTTTACGGAATCCTGAATAACCTGGAAATGAAAATTGAAATTATATATAGATAGATAATGAATTTGTAAATAATTAACCTTACTTTTAAGTACGCTAATCCTAGAATTAAGAAAAAACATGTGTACAGAATTTTGATCATCGAATGACCCATAGTGCGCATACTTATATTGTAAATAGCCTAATTAGTAAAACTGGCAACCCTTCCGCCAGTATATTTATGCGCAACATAAATAAACAAAGCAGTTGGAATAAAATCTCGTCGCGAGCAGTTTATCTTCCCCACGAAATAGTTCGTTTTTGTTGGTTGTTGCAGTGGAAGAAATCGGAATTCAATTACCGTGTGTGCACCTGCGTTACAGGGCAACAATCTCGTAGTGGTCGAAAGTGCGGGAATTGGCAAAAGGGTGGCGAATTGCAAAGAGGAAGCAAAATTGAGAAGATACACAGTGAAATACAGTCCGCTGATCGAATTGTTTGACTAATTACTGAACAGACCCTGTCGGCCAAATGACTTTCGGCCAGATGGGTTTCGGTCAAATGGTTTGTTCGGCCCAGTGGCATTCGGCCAAATGGCTTTCGGCCGAATGGGTTTCGGTCAAACGAAAAGCCTTCTTGGGATTAGAAAACTGTTCTCACTGTACATACTTTCATTGATTCACGACCAATAACAATATCGGCCACTCCTTACAGTCAATTTAGGATTAGACTCTGCATCTCCGTGAGCGCCACGGGAAAGGGATAGTTGGTTAGATGAAAAGGTAATATATGGGAAGTTGCCATGGTAAGCGCACAATAATTGTTTTGTACGAAGTTATGTCAAAGTAATTTACTCACCCGTACTAGCACAATGTTTGCGTCCTTGAGAAAACACGAGCAAACGCGCATCAAAACACGATCGATCGCGCAGTGATTGATCTATTGTCCGACCGTACAAAACAGAACTAATAGCCCAGATCTCGCAAAAGTTCTGCGTTCGATACGCAACATGTTTGATCAGTTTTTTTTTTAACGCGATGATTATAACAAACTATTATTCAACCGCACAAAGCAGATCGCATTAGCTACCTGCACACCGATCAGGAACACGATCAAACGCGCGCCAATTGATTTACTTTTACTGAACGCACAAAGCACAACTATACCGGATCGTGCAAAGTGTCTAAGAACCGAGCATGAACACGCGCATTCCACACCATCCATGCCTTGTGGCATATGCAAACTGTGGAGGATAGCGCTTTGAACAACCGAAATGACGCTGTTCTTTAGCGAGAAAACAATGCTTGCACGGTAGCATATGCAAACTCCATTCACATATGTCGTGAATGCATTCTTTTTTGTGTACCACAAAAGAAATGTTCTTCATTTGAAACTTATCAATAGATCTCTGGTTTCACGTGTAGACTTCAAGGCCTGACTTCAGGGATTCACTTTATGACCATACCAATATATCTGGAACGCATCCTCACTACCCCCATTTTTGGCCCTTCATACAGCGTGTAGACTTTTAAAAATTGCCTGGGTAACCATGAACGTATTCTATATGACCTCCCTCTTTTCTCAATCTGGCCTTATTATCGTACAAATCGTAAAAATTCAAATCGTGTAAAATAAAATTGTAAAGAAATAAATTGTGTAAAAACAGAATTAATTGTATTTATATTAAAAATACGGAGAAACGATTAAAAACACTTGTTGCGATATTTCACGAGATCCAACAGTTAATCAAAGCAGGGAATATAAGCAAACTATAGCGCATTTGTGCTCGCTCATATATTATGACATCACCATCGGCGGGACCCAAGGTTGGCTCGCAAAGGGAACTCTTCAAGTTCCCTGTCATCCAGTGTTGAACTTAATCTGTGAATTAAAAAAACACATAAAATAAAGGTTAAAAACAAATGTATTAGGTATGATATTTGAAAGCTGAGTAGCTGCACTACAATTTCGCTTGAGGGATTGATTCGAAATATCAATTTACCTGCTTAAGAACGAAAAAGCTTTACTTTCCACAGGACCCAGTCCTGTATGACACCTCATATAATCACAAGCTTTTTCATTATTTCGTTAAGCTCATCTTTGCTCAATTTATAATAAGCCATCTCTCTGTTTCCCAATGTGCTAACATGACAGCAGTGCTGTAATGCTGGAAACCAAAAGTCAAGTCTAATCATCTCAAAAACTTTATCACTTCTCACTACCAACATCCTGTCAACTTTAGTTTACGTCTGCAGCAAAAGTCAAAAGTTTGAAACAACTAAATAGTCTATAAATTACAGTGCTACAGTAATTTTACTGCTGAATATCACACAAGCCAAAAGCATTAACGTCAGCAAAACGCCTTCCATGTCCAATATCAACTTGCTATATGTAAAAGGCTTCAATTTTACTGAACAAGTCGTATTTTCTACACGCTCCCGTGCGTAGGGTTCTCTATGCTAAAGCATCTTCTAGCTGATAGTGAATAACCGAACACTGTGAAACAAGAATACCTTCTTCTTTTTTAACCGGCTTCACATTCCACCAGTTGGACATTGCCACCTTTCTACTTTGTATCAAGCGAAAATGGTGGTCTTTAACTGCAAGGTTTTAAACCACGCTACCATTTATGTATCTGTATATCACATGAGTAGCACAACCATTCATGTGTGTGTGTGTGTGTTTCATCCTCTACCCCTCACCCAGCTGGGGGTGTTGATTAAGTAGTACTACGAATAATTTGATCATATCTCATGATCCGTAATGGTGTCCTTTTTGTTACGAAGACTAGTACTATAAAAAGGAATCACTCCTGAAGCAAGAAAGGTTTCTTCATGAAGTGTGGGGAATGGGATGTACTAGGTGCTCATAACAGGTACAGCAATACTTCACAAGGACGCCCTTATTCGTGTTAACTACTCAGGGAATAGAAGGTCGAGAAGAGCCACCGTTGCTAACTAAAGCGTGAACCGGATATCTGGGACTCCCACAATATCCGCGGCAATAGCAGCAAACGATGCCCTGTACGTATTTAGTGTTTTTTCGCAATTTTAAAATCATGAAGCAATGAAAGATAGGAAGGCAAGAGTTAGAACTTGCTCGCCAGTTGAGTTTATCCACAATCAAAAAAACTCCAATTTTGATCATAATTGTTAATTTGATTTATCGTGTGCATCAATAGTAAGAAAATACTAGTCGAATTAGCTAATTGAAAAAACAATAAATTAAACTAATACAAAATTTTATAAAAAACGATTTAAACAAAAATGTTATTGAATATTATGGTTTGACGACTTGAATATGAAAGCAAATTACAATACTACAAATATCAGTTGAAAAAATACTGAATTATCCCGAACGTGTACTCTAATAATGGAAATTGCAATATCAGTCTATGATGAGTGTGAAAAAAAATCCTTGGGGAAGTACAATAATGGACAATGTACACAAGAACGTAAGGCGGAAACGCAAAGTCTGTGGCGGATTCGGCTGGAGTGCAAGTTACAGTGGCAATTTAGTAAAAAAAGATCGTGGATGAAGGATCAATTCTGTGGAGATTCCGAAAAACAGAAAATATGACAGATCAAAGGCACAGTTAAGAAAGATAGCTAGAGAGAATTTAAATTAATATTGGGTTGATCTCACCAATGCAAACTGGGGTTTATACGTCCTTCAAAAAACGGATGATCTTTTAGCGGGACCGAAACCAACCGGGTTCATAGTAGACGGGTTTATAGTGAAGGTAGCTTCCTACATGTCCAACTGTTGCAATAGGAATCCGCCAGGGGACATACGGTGGACACGAACACGTTGGCTGATTGGATGCGGTGAGCTTGAGGACCACTTCTTCTCGATGTACCAAATGGTGACGTGATATACAGCAGTGGTGCTTTCGAATTTCACTTTTCTTATCGAAATAAAGTAAATATACTTTTCTCAAACACGAGAAACAATTGAATTTAAATATAGGCAAAAAAAATTCACAAAAGACAAAAATAAGACGGATATTTTTTTTTTCCGCATCTTTTCCGCATAACAACCTACTTCGATCTCCATGAGTAGCACAACCATTCATATGCTCAAATAAGCTAATTTTTCAACAACAAACTTTTTAGACAGAAGCGGTATTCCAATACACTTTCAGCATGGTCTGTTTATTGACGGCACGTCTTCTAATTGAGCTACGAAAGACCCCAGCCAAGAATACCATATCCACCAATATAGCATCACCCTGCCCAGAGTTGGGCTGTCGTCTGTTAAAACAAAAGTAATTTCATACACCACTGAAGACATTATCGTCAAGCGTGGTAAAATACGACTTAGTTCCACCACCCGACGATTAGAGGCCAAAGAGTTGTTTGCTATCAACCAGCAGCGTGCGCCTTTTGGATGCCCGCCGTCCCACCCGACCGACGTGGATCTTGCCCGGTTGAAACATATCTGATGTGGAAAATGCTTCGGAAACTTTATCCAACAGTTTGCGACCATATGTGAATGGGTTGTAGTCGGCTGTAGATGGCCGACGAGTCGCAAGGACAATCCTCGGAGACGTGTGTTCGAACGGTTCCCAATACAGCCAGGAATATGGATTAAGTTCCGTCCATCGCCGTCGTCGTCGTCGTCGTTGCCATCATCATCCTTCGACTAGGCTTTCGAACTGTTCAGAACGAGAGGACATTATTTATAGTTAATATTCGGAAGGATATCAGAAATAGTATCCGGATAGGGGTTGATCCGGTCGGCGGAAAGAGGTAATAATTTAACTAAAATATCTCCAGTAGTTTCACACGGATAAATGGTTCCTTCGTGAAATTAGCTTTGAGACTTTTGGTTCCATGTCGTATCATGAAGACAGAGGGTTGTGCTTGGAAAATTTAAAGTTTATTGATTTCATGAGAACTAACTTAAATTAGTTATCGAAAGTAAAATTTTCACCGAGTTTTCTCACATCCAAGTTTGGTAAGTAAATATGCGAATTTTTACCACTTGATTAAATTCGATGACTTGTGATGATTGCCTCTACCTATTATAACATGAAAAAAATTAAATTTTTGATTGCATGCCCTCACTTATTTACTCCACTTGGTGCTTTGAGCTATCTTTTAACTGGAATGTCATTGCATAACTGAGATATTGAAGCCTCTTACTCTTAGTGTGTGTGTGTGTCATCCTCTACCCCTCACCCAACTGGGAGTGTTGATCAAGTAGTACTACGATTAATTTGATCATATCTCATGTTCCGTAAAGGTGCCTTCTTTGTTACGAAGACGAGTACTACAAAAAGGATTCACTTCTGAGGAAAAACAGGTTTCTTCAGAAAGTGTAGGGAATGGGATGTACTAGTAGTTCATAACAGGTACAGCAAAACTTCACAAGGACGCCCTTATTCGTACTAACTACTCAGGGAATAGAAGGTCGAGAAGAGCCACCGTTGCTAACTAAAGCGTGAACCGGATATCTGGGATTCCCACAATATCCGCGGCAATAGAAGCAAACGATGCCCTGTACGTATTTAGTGGTCAATTTTGAATTTTAAAATTTTTAAGTTTATAATATAATGATAGAAAGGAAAGAATTGGAACGTGCTCACCAGTTGAGTTAATCCACTAGCAGCTCCATTTGAGAACAGGACGTATCAAGAATATCCAAGTAGATGATATATTATCTTCTTTTCCTCCTTTGCTTCCATTGGAACTTTGGCCGCAATACCCAACTGTGGCCGATTTTTCACCTGGCAAGGTTCTTATAGGGTTCGTTTCCGTGGATCTTCCGATAGATGTTAGTGTCAAAGCTGCTACCTTCGTTGCCGCAGCTAAATTGGTTCAGGCCAACACATACCACAGTTCGCTCTCATTGAGTCGTGCAATATTGTTTTACTCATTGACAAAAATTCATTCTCCTGAATAACGTTGTCTACGAGTAAATAAAAATTGACGTTTATCAGTGACTTTAAGATGGTTACAAATCATGTGTATCTCACTCCTTCAAACATTTACCCTACTGTTCAGATGCAAATAAAGCATGTGTGCCAGACATTATGGGATTATCTCAGTTTATAGGAATTTAACAATGTATATCATTAGTAAATTTTGAATTCAAATAATGATATAATAAATATCTCTTAGGTCCTTTATCCTTTGTAACAATTTCCAAGAAGCTTCTATAAGCTTATTGAAAAATTTAGAATGCACTTGGTATCTAATAAAAAAAAATCTGTTTTCCCAGTATGTACGAATTTGAAGCCAAACATTAAAATTTCAGTTTTTTATTAAGGTACCCCAGGGCAAGTGGGACCTAAAAAAAACGCTAGTTAAGCAAAATTGTTAACGCATACTTAGAAAACAGGGTTTTACAGAACATTAACCACTAGGGTGGTTCAAAAAATCGATTTTGCTCCACAGTGCTCATCTGATTCCCTATCATGTTCTGAGTGCCCTGTGAAAACTTGAGCTCATTTGGATTAAAACTGATTTAGCACAAGCCGTTTCAAGTTTGCATGCAAATTAGTATGGGGAAATTCATTTCTTCATTACACTGTTAATGACGTCTCCCCATCAAGCACAGATTAAAAGAAAACCTACATAGCTAAAAGGGATACTCAACAGTTGTCACCCATCTAAAACCGCATGTTGACTAATCGTCCCAATAATTAGTAATTGATTTTAAGACAGGTTGCGAATCTTTAGTTATGATCGTTAAACTTCTTTGAGGGCATCACTGAAATGTGCAGTGCAACATAGTAGCCTGAATTCATGTGCGCTATCTTTCGCGCCACGAGCAGCAATGTTGCCTGTTGATGAGTTATGCAATTAGCTCCACAAAACCACGGTATAGATTAAATTCGATTACTAATTATTGGAACGATCAATTAAGACGCAGTTTTCACTGAGTGAAAGCTGTTGAGTATTCCTTTCAGCTATGTAGGCCTTCCCTCAACCTGCGCTTGATGGGGAAGCGTCATTAACAGTACAATGAAAAAACAAATTTCCCCATACTAATTTGCATGCAAACTTGCAACAGCTTGTGCTAAATCAGCTTTAATCCAAATGAGCTCAAACCTTCAGAGGACACTCAGAACATGGTAAAGAATCAAATGAGCACCGTGGAGCAAAATCGATTTTTTGAACCACCCTATTAACCACGGATACATCATTATATACTTCCTTTGTGAAAGTGTAGACGTGTTGGAAGCCATTTATTCAATTACAAAACATATTGGTAGTGAAAGAAATAAATTCACCTGTAGGACCCACTTACCCCTTCAAAAGGGGGCAAGCGGGACCTATTCTGCTTTACACTATCGAACGAAACTAACTAAAGAAATATACAATATTCATGTTTATTTATGAGTCGTAGTATTTTTAGATCATGGATGGAGGTTGTTTGCTTGTTGGACTTGTGTTTTAGCTTTCTTGTTGCTTATAATTTAACAATGTTGTAATAAAAACAAGACAACAAGCCGACTTACTGTTTAATTGTCTCTTGTCTTGCTTTCCATTAGCTTACTTTTGTACCAAACGTTCTAGGTGTAAAGGATGAGCAAATCTTTATTCACCATTCGAATTAATGTTACTCCGGTTAGAACACGAATTATTACATAAACCAATACTTCAAAAGAAACGTTTTTACTCAGGCAATGCGCAGTGTTCTAAATTTGTAATAGAACGAAATTACCAATTAATGTGTTAAGCACTTTATTTATCTGAAAATCTCTAAATCTGATGCAAAGTTTGAAAATAACAAAACCTGCTGACCTATTGTAGAATAAATTAATTATTTGCACTGTAAACGCAAAATATCGTATAGTCATAACGATTGCTCTTTTTATTCGGGAGATAATTTTTAGAATGTAAAATACACATTCTTTAATGAACTGTTCAGTACTTTTCAACAACGAAACCAACGATATCAAACTGCATCTGATTCAGATCCGTATGATATATGTTGTTGGATCCGTATGATATATGTTGATATATATATGTTGGAGTGATTTTTCACTAGACAAAGATCTAAAATCAGTTAAAATTGTTCTATCAAAACTGTTGTTCAAATATGTCCCACTTGCCCCATGTATGTTAAAACTCAAGGGCAAGAGAAAATTGCAAATTTTGGCTTTAATTAAAATTTTTAAATCGTTTTCGATGTCACACAATCACTCAATTACTCAAACTATTCGCCTTCCACATCAAAGAAAAATTTAGAAACGACTATTTTGTTGAAAATCCATTGTATTAAAATAAAAGTAATAGCTTTTCCCGGTAGTTTAAAGTCATGATCAAGCAATAACATTAGTATGGTGCCTCAAATGGTTTTGATTCCAAATATTTTTGTGTCGGGTGAATTCGTTGATAGTTCTGCTTTATCTTTCTAGAACATTGTTACCATTAAAAACGTTCATCGATTCATCGGCAGCCATAGTACCCACTTACCCCGTATTTTCACTTGCCCCGGGGTACCTTATTAAAAAGCAATTATCTCCCCTCCTCGGATTTTTTTTTGCCCAAAATTTATATTTTGAGGGGGCAACAAAAAAAATTAATGATTTTCAAACATTTTTTAACAAATCTGAGGAATTTTTTTATTTTTTTTTATTTTTTATCATTTTAATCAATTTTTTATCGTTTGATTTTTTATTATTCTTTGATCTGTCGGAGACCAGTAGGATATAATTGGAATTAAATATTTGTAACGCCCTAATATATTATACATAAAAATGTAAAAAACTATTCAATAAATAAACAAAAATAGTAATAATAAAAATAAATATACCATTAACTGTCCACTCAGAATACACATTTTTATGAAGATGTCCCATACTACTGTGCTAAAAATGGTATCGTTTTAGAACCTTTTTTATCAGTAGTGATAATAGGAAATGATAATTCTTTTCGATTATTCATAGCAATGAAAACTAAGAAAGATATTAACATTTTCAATTATGCTAAAAGGACTCCAATTTTTTGAATAGAAACGCCATAGAATGATGGTATAAAAAAAACAGATCCGACATCGGCTGTCAAAAAAATCAGATCTGGAAAGATTCTTCAGACTCCAGATCTTGAATAATGTTGCGATTTTTGAAATAGCACATTCTGTTGAAATCGACGAAGATGACAATGATATATAGTTCTATGCCCACGTAATATTTATATCAAAAACTCATGTTCATTCCTATGTACAGAACTAGTGTATACAAAAAATCAATAATTTGACAGGACACTATTCTTAATACCATCTACAAATTATTATCCTAAAAATTTAATACAATAACTTTTAAAAGGATACTTTGACAATTCCATTGTGAAATATATTATTTTTATTACATCCTAAGCATAAATTATTACATCCTAGCCAATAATATATTAATGAGGTTGAAAAACAATTTTCTGGAAAGTATATATTTTAAAATTATTCAATGGCTTTATTTACACTTTGATAGACGAGAGAAAGCAATCATTTTCTAAATCAATCCATCACACTCTATAAGCCGAGTGTATATAGGAGGGTATTTATATGATATTTTCTTTTAGTTGATGGGTTATAAAAGGTAATGTAGATTTTATTGCAAAAAAAAAACATTAATTTCCTGCAACTGTATTCATTCGACACTGTTGATTTCGCAAATGATTATTATTAATATTATTATTATTATTTATTTTGGACATTTCACACCACAATAGTGCCTTATTCGTGTCTAGATTTCGAGAAGGAATGTATATGAAAACGTTTCCAGCTATGTAATTCCTCAAACAACTAAAACAACAACATAAAAGTAATAAAAATGAATTAATACCATTCTAAAATTTCACATTTTGGAAAGAATCACAACATAAAATATTTGAAACATTTGTAACATATTTTGAATCTTGGCTTGATGGTAAGTGGAGCTTAGAGGCAAAATAAATTATGTAATGATGTCAATTGTTTGAAACAAGCATAATGTAAAGAATGGTTGATGATGTTAATTGTTTGGAAAACAGTATTTTTCAATGTACTACTATTTTAAAAAAAATTTGGCTTATGTATAAAAGGAACTTTCAACAATCGTAGCGTAGTCAAATCAACCAAAGTAACTTTGGAATAATATTTACTTTGTTGTTAATGTAAACTGAACACAATAAGAGCACTGACTTTCTGAATAAGGCGTTCAACCAATGATCAAATTTCAACCGGTTTGGTGTGCTCTAAAGTACATATTAGAAAAATAAAAAGTAGCAATAAAGTGACCTGCTACAGTTGTGATATATATGTACTTATATTTATCGCACCTCTATGGGCGCTAAAATTTTAAGGAATCTGGAAAGAATAATGATTACAGAACAATTATACTTAATAAAACTCCGTGTTGCTCTCCAGAAATCCAAACCGTCGTCGTCAAGGAAGATTGAAGGAATAGGAGGTTTTCAAATTCCGATATCCACTGCGAATAAAAATCCAATAACTTTTGAAGAAATGGGTTCCGACAAAGCTATATTCTTGAATGCTTCTTGAGCTTTCATAACCAGGTGATGTAAATGTTCGGAGCACGAAGGACGATGAAAAACTGCACACTCAAATATGCTTTAGGTACTCGAAAAATTTTACTTCTAGCTTGCCATAAAGCAACGAAAAAATCTAATCCACGCAAAAAAAGTAAAAATTTCAGCGCAGAGAAATGACAAAATCCTTGAAGCCTCTTACTCTTAGTAAAGTTTTTATGAAACACCATAGAACAAGCGCAGGTTCGATACTATTCGATAAAGCAGCAAGCATGCCGGTGCTTTCCAACTAATTCAATCAACATTTACCCGATGCTTAACTTGTCGAATCGAAATTTTGAGTGATATCAGAGGTTTATAAACTCCAAAAGGAGACAAATTTACAAGGTTTTCGCACTGCATCTTAACATTTTTCTTATTTAATTCTATGCAATACACTTTTTCCATAAACCGAAGTATTTGCTGGCGTGTAGGCCACCGTAAAACTTTATATCTCGCTTAACTTTTCAAAAGGTCCTAAGTAACATTTTTTTCATGAATTCATTTGAATAGTGCAATCAACAGACTAATATGAAATCTTTTAATTGCATTATTCAAATTAATTCATAAAAAAAAAATATTACTTAGGTCCTTTTGAAAAGTTAAGCGAGATATTTACTAACTTGTTGATTTTATCGGTGATTTTTATCACCGATAAAAATCAACAAACCAGAAAATATAAACCGAAGTATTATATAAAGCAATAATCCAACAATTATAGTTGGGGAAGAATAGGGATGTATATGCTTTGGATTCTCGATTATCGTAAACCACGTGTAATCGAGTCCGACTATATTGACAAATGATTTTACTTAATCAATATAACGTAGCTAAGTACGGCAATACATCATTTATTACGTGTTCACTTTTACGCAATGCCATTTATAGAATGCTCTAGCAATCATCACTTTCATTCGTTTCCTAGCGTGACAAAATCGTAAAGCAGCACCATGTCTGATATCCTGAAAACCATCCCGCTGATTTGGAAGTTTCCCAAGGAGAACATCTTTGAGTGCATGATACTGCACTACTTTTTCCTTAAAGCAAATGGTTATGCGTGCTTCTCCATCGATGGCCCAATCCAATCGGGTAAAATCCGGACCAGCATTCTCGACAAGATCTACTTCATGACACACCTATCGCTGGGTTTCGTTTTATGGATTTGCGTCGTCAAGTTCTTCAAGGCACCGCCGAACATATCGCCGCTTCAAAACATCGGAAGTCGTCTCATTTGGTTCACGTGCTATCTTTCGGCGGTGCTAGGAGTTTTGTGGAATTTCTACAACCGCGCCAAGGTTTGGTCGTTGTATGTCGGCGTGTTTCGCGTGGATCAGCAGCTCTTGGCGTTGGGGGCCAACATGAAGTACACTCAGTTCTACCTGCTAATGGTTGGGGGGTCAGCGATGGGTTCCATTGTGTTGGTGGTTCTGATCATTGGACACTTTGCTGAACGAGATTTCGATATAATTGAGTTTCTCGCTTTCTCATATTCGAATCTGAGTTTGACTATGCTGGTGACAATTTATTCGGTTGCGGGAAATTTAATAATCTTTCGTCTATGGGTCTTGAATAGAATAATGAGGTGAGACTACAGCATCTGATGTGTTTCATATATGTTAAAAAATTCTTTTTCGTTGTTAGGAGAAATATGGTTCCTACCAGAGGTTCGAAAATGATTCTGGTGGCGGAGAAGAATGGTATTCAAACCATCCAGCAATATATGCAGATTTATGACCAACTGAGCGACCTCACGGAAACAGTAAATCTATGTTACAGTGCTCAGGTATCGTATGCTTAAAGTTAGAATTAAGTTGAAGATATACAATACATGTATGTGTTTGTGAGTGTTTGTGCTTTTTAGGACGCAGCTTGTTTTCGGAACCACAAAGTTGCACTCAAAGATGATAGCCAAAGATTAGCCTCACTTAAAAATCGATCTTTGCATTGAAGGCTTGAAGGCCCATAGTGTAGTATACCAATCGACTCAGTTTGACGATTTGAACAAATGTCTTTTTGTGGTGTGCCAACGACGCGATTTTATCGCTTGGCGACTGCGATTCTGTCGCCATTGGTATGGAAGCATAAATGGAACATAGCCTGAAGCGACCCAACGATAGAATCGCGCCGACTAGTTGTCGCCGTCGCGGCGATAAAATCACTTATGTCTGGTAGAGCCTTAACCGTCATTGGGAGTGACAATGGAGCCAGGGGTGTGAATTAGGTCGTCGCTCTCACCGACAGTCTTGAGGTCGGGTTACAAAATCATCCAAAAAGGTCTGACATAATTTAGTTTTATTGCCCTAATTCAATCTATTTCACAAGCATTCTAAGTAATTGAAACATTTAGAGGAAGGTGGTCGGTTGCTATGGGGCCCTCCTTAGCTAGCCGTGCGGTAAAATGCACGGCTACAAAGCAAGACCATGCTTTGGTGACAGGGTTCGATTCCCGGTGCCGGTCTAGGCAATTTTCGGTTTGGAAATTGTATCGACTTCCCTGGGCATAAAAGTATCATTGTGTTAGCCTCATGATATTATTTTATTCTTACTGGTATTACATCCCCACACTGGGACAGAGCCGCCTCGCAGCTTAGTGTTCATTAAGCACTTCCACAGTTATTAACTGCGAGGTTTCTAAGCCAAGTTACCATTTTTGCATGCGTATATCATGAGGCTAACACGATGATACTTTTATACCCAGGGAAATCGAGACAATTTCCAATCCGAAAATTGCCTAGACCGGCACCGGGAATCGAACCCAGCCACCCTCAGCATGGTCTTGCTTTGTAGCCGCGTGCCTTACCGCACGCATCATGATATACAAATGCAAAAATGGTAACTTGGCTTATCTTCTTCTTCTTCTTCTTCTTCTTCTTCTTCTTCTTCTTCTTCTTCTTCTTCTTCTTCTTCTTCTTCTTCTTCTTCTTCTTCTTCTTCTTCTTCTTCTTCTTCTTCTTCTTCTTCTTCTTCTTCTTCTTCTTCTTCTTCTTCTTCTTCTTCTTCTTCTTCTTCTTCTTCTTCTTCTTCTTCTTCTTCTTCTTCTTCTTCTTCTTCTTCTTCTTCTTCTTCTTCTTCTTCTTCTTCTTCTTCTTCTTCTTCTTCTTCTTCTTCTTCTTCTTCTTCAATGGCTCTACATTCCAACTGGAACTTGGCCTGCTTTTCAGCTTAGTATTCTATTAGCATTTCCTCAGTTATTAATTGAAAGCTTTTCTATGCCCGCTATTGCATGAGTATGTATCTTGTGTGGCAAGTACAATAGATACACTATGCCCAGAGAGTCGAGAATGTTTCCAACCCGAAAACATACTAGACCGGACCGAGAATCGAACTCACCATCTCCGGATTGGGAATCCTGAGCCTTTGTTCGCAAGGCTACTGGAGACCCCAACTTGGCTTATAAACCTCGCAGTTAATAACTGTGGAAGTGCTTAAGGGCACTCCTGACGGAATCCAAGTTTCAAAGTACTCGCGTTTTCAAGGGCACACCATTCGACACGGAAGTAACGCACATCTGTCATTCTTATTTTTTCACGCATGCTGCGATGCAGCAAAGCAGAAACAATGAAAATGACAGTTGTGCATTGCTTCCGTATCGAATGGTGTGCCATTGAAAACGCGAGTACTAAAGGATAATTCATTACGTAGAGAGTGAGTGCTAGTAATGGACTCCTTAACGACTAAACTTTGCTTCAGTCGCTCCGAATTGTAGTTCTGCTGCACCAGATGACAAGCAACAGGTATTAGCATTGTGTTTCGTACATAAAACTAGCCAAAACAGACATGTTTACTACTAAAGCAAGAATTTTAAAATTATGTTACTAGTATGCCTATTATGGTCATCCCCGGGTCCATACTACGCAACTCGTCGTTGCGTGTGTTTATATACGTATTGTGGTCCTCCCATTTGATTTACATGTTCCATTCCCACATGTTTCTTGTGCCTATTATGGACCCCCCCCTTGTGTGCTATTAATGGACATGTTTACATTTACAAATTAGTTAATATAACTAAATTTGTGCTTCCCTATCCATACCATACCATACCGTATGTATGGAACTGCTGTCTCGTTACATGCAGCAACTCCACCCGACGGAAGTTTGCAGAAAATAATCGATTCCAGCGTTTAATTTGGGGATTTGTTCAGGGGTCCATGATACGCACAGGGTCCATTACTAGCACTCACTCCCTATTTACAAATTAAGTCTATTTGTGATTCAATTTTGAATGCTACCGTAGCGTTCGAAATTAATATTTTATTTTTACTTTTCAAAATGGTTGCTAAAAAGATTTTAGTTACCAGATGAAGATTGTCGCTGTCCGGAACATATTTTGCTGGCGAGGATAGGGGATCTAAATTTCAATGAGGGAAAAATACATACGATTTGACAGTTAGGTACCACACATGTTTCGGACAGCAGAACAAAGGGAACCGAAGCGACAATCTTTATCTGGTAACTAAAATATCTTTTGGTTGCTACCTTTGATTGTCGGCACCCAAACATGGTCGGTTGTCGGCACCCCTTTTTCCAAGGGAATATCGAGACAAATCAAAGTTAATTCATTGATGATCAACGTGGTGATCAACGTCAGGTGATCAACGTGGCAACGTGTGAACGAAAATGACATTTTTTGAGAACTTAATAAATATGTAGGGGAAGGTGGTCGGTTGCCGGCACTGGACTGTTGTCGTCACACAGTCGTAACTTTTCTAATCTAATCTAATCTCATACATGCGTAGCCAATACTTGAAAGCATCCTGGAAAATGACGGTTTCTAAATTCCGTCATTTTTCTTTTCATATGGCCAGGCCAACTACGCAGTATTACCGCAGAGATGACTCCTAGATATTGAGCGACTTCAGGAATACCTAAAGTCACTCAATAGCTTGGAATCAAGGGGAAAGGAAGAAAGCGTGGACCTCCCGTACCAAACGCTTCCAATAATATAGATACCTAATATATGATAAAAATCTTGTACGTGTTTTTTGTATGATGTATATGAGTGTGCATGTGTGTTTATATGTCTACACTGATAGACAAAAGTATTCGTCATGTTTTAATAGAACTACTATGAAAACATGACGAACACTCATGTCCATCAGTATATGTATGTATTTGTGTATATGTATGTGTGTATAATGTAAATGTGTGTGTGCGTTTGTGTGAGTGCGTGCGTGTTAAATTTACGGATAATCAAAACCTTACCTCTCCTCAATAAATCTGACGCTGAACATGTTTGAGCATTTACATAGCCTTGATCGCAATATTAGCAAGGGCATTGCCCTTGATAACAATCGATCAGCCCTTGCAAGCACAAACATGCGCACGTCTTCCGGATCTGCAGCACTTTTTTAAACACTACACATTTGTTTCGACCGCGGTCACTGCACTGGTTCTATTGTTCTACTTTTAGGCGAATCACCGCACAAAAGTAGAGCGCAAAAACCAACCGCACTGGAAGACGGTCGAAACGAGACTCCTGGAAACGCTGAAGACGTTTTATAGAAGAAAACTACATACGTATTTGTCGACCTTTTCGTCACACAGTCGTAACTTTTGACAGAAAACATGACCACATCCATTTTGACATTTGCAATACGAGCAGGGTTGGGAAAAATCAAATTTTCGAAAAATCGAGGATGATCAAACTCACCCGCGATTTTACTTTTAAATTATCAAGTGATTAAAACTCGCCAGCGATTTAGAATCGTTTGAAAATCGTATCTTGATTTGAAGCATTTACCGTTACATTTTGAACTCTTTTTCCTCACTAGCATGAAGCTATAACGCCAAATAGAAAATATAACGGGACTGTTAACAATTAGCTATTATTAGTGAAGATTAATGATTGAATGAAAATTCTGTGTTTATTATCGTTTGAGTACAAAATTTGAGAAGTTGTCGCCGGTGACAACTCGCCTACTGTTTTCACTTGAAAAGTTTTCACATGAAAATTGCAATCATGATCGTCTGATAATGATTAAGCACAACACTGAATACGAGTGCTGTGTAAGTACGATCTTGCTGTGCCCATTTCCGAAGCATGAAGAAGCTTTTGTTTCGTTTTACAGAGAAAACACTTTTTTGTCAAGTGAAAACCCACTCCAAAGTTTTTTTTGGTAAATGGCTTAGTGCTATAAACCGTAGTAAAACGATCGAAATGGTGAACGCATTACATATTTACAAAGCAAATTCACTCCATTTTGTGATTCAATATGGAATGCCATCGTAGCGGTCACAATTTAACTATTATTTTCATTTTTCAAAAGGGTTACTTATCATCAGTTTATTGCCTAATTGCGATTTTAGAAATCTTTATAAAATGTGTATAATGTACTTAAATGTATTGTTTTTGCTATTGACGCAATAAATCTTGATCTTTTCAGCCAAAACGCACGCACTTCATACTTTTTTATTTTGAGTGGGTTTTTTAGGATGCCGACAACCGACCACCTTTTTCGAAACGGTATAAAATCAACGCTTAACAAAATTGGTAATAATTACCCTATAATGTATTTTAATATAACATCATTACCATCTAAATAATAAATCGTGATATTTTTAGACATATCGCCAACAGTTCATATTTTTCCTTTTTTAATGTTTTCTTAGAGGTGCCGACAACCGACCAACTTTTTTTAAACGGCATAAAATCAACACCTAATGATACTATTTTTAAAAATTTTCTAAGAAATAGAATAAATTAAGTTTCCTCACCAGTTATTAGCTTATGTCTTAGCTTCCATTGGTATGCAAATATCAAAACTATGTTCAATAGGGTGAAGTTATGAACCAAGAACAAAAGAGTGCCGACAACCGACCACCTTCCTCTACTCATTCTAATATCTATTTGACCAATTGTCACCCTCGATGACAGTATTTTTATATTCTCATAAAGTAAAATTGATCCCCATAAAATTCTTCAGTGCAAGCGAATCTTAAGTACAGATGCATTGCGACGTAACTCTTCACATCGACGACTACGACTTCGGGCGGCATGACCTCCAGGAGTTGTCGTAGTTGGCAAATATAATCCATAAATGTTCATTAACTTCTTTAAACCATCACTTTTAAAATATTGGAAGAGCAAACTTTACACCCATGATGGCAACGCGTTGATGGAAGAAGGTCTGTTCAACCGAAACTTATTCGGCCGAAAGCCATTTGACCGGCCCGTTCGGTCATTTGGCTTAATAGGTCAGCAGGTCATTCGGCCGAATAGGTCATTCGGCCAAATAGGACATTTGTCATCTCACTTCTTAATCATCTTTTTTTCACTTTCCATTGCGAAAAGTGAAAAATAAGAAGTACGAAATGATGGATGAGAAAATAGGCGTCTCCCTTCTCACTTCGCTCTTCTTATCTTTCACAGTGAGAAGTGTAGCATGAGAAGTAAGACGTCTCTCTGCTCACTTCTCACTCATTATATAAACTAGCTTCGAAATACGAGTAGAGTTGATCATATGATAAATGGGAGGATATGAAATCTGCATGGTATTGGAAGATCAAGACAGCTGATGCAGCTGGTGGTAAATTTGATCCGATAGAAAGAAAACTGCAGCTGATGATCCGGTAGAAAGAAAACTCCGATAGAAAAAAACAGATGTTTGCGCAAATGGAGTTTCCATTGGATAAATTTACATTATTTTTGCCTTCGATCCACTAGTTTTTAATTTATACACTTGTTTGCGTCAGATTTGACATTATGTTTTGTTTGTTTTGATGTATTCTTCAACAAGAGCACTTTCTCCCAATCAAAACCACATAGTTTTAAGGAAGTTTTATAATGGCATTTTGAAGATCGTTCTTTCTTAATGAAGAGTACCATAAAACTTTCTCAAAACTATTTGGTTTCAATTGGGATAGAGTGCTCTTGCTGCATAATTTATCAAAATAAACAGCTTAAGATGGACCTGGAGCATATCATAAAACTATTATAAGAGAATTTAGCTTTGAGGTAACTTGGACTAGATGAAAACTATGATAAAACTCTACAGTTTATGGGAATCCTTGATAAAACTGCAATAAAACTTGAATAAATCCAAATAGAAATCCAAATGTTACTTGGGTTAGGACGTTTTCATCGGAATGTTCAATCAAAAACTCAGAGTGAAGTTGGGATAGGAATGAACTTAAAGTTTGTGGTGCTGTTCTTCTCCCGCCAAACCTACAGCACATTCGGTTAAAAAAAGTACCTAATTTTAGGTACTTTTTTTTCTCTTGCATCCCCCTCCTCTTCCCTTTGTTGTCATAAAATGAAAAGCAAAACCACTCAACAAGGGCTGTAAAGTGTGGGAGTTGAGTGAAAAGTACCTAATATTAGATACTTTTTTATAACCGTGCAGATTGGGCGTTCACCCTTTTTTTTTTGTTAGAGCGTAGAACCACTGCGTCCATTGAGTTGAACTTTTGTGGTATTACCGTTCACCCTTTATCCGCTTTAACTATTTCAAGCGATGAATAACGACAAAACTGACCAACCGAACTAACACGGATGTAAACGTCGTTTGACGTTTGGCCGAAAGCGACATACGGCCGAAAGGGAGATATGGCCGAATCGGCCATTTGGCCGAATATGTTTTTTTGGCCAAATACATAGAGAAACACGTTTACTGGGTGAATTTTTCAGCAGAGAGAAAGAGATAGCGAAGGAAAAGTACCCATTAATGAGTAAACGATTTTTACCGGGTAGGTTATACAGCCGGAAATGCCATTTGCCGAAATAATCGTTTGACAAAAAGGGCCATTTTGCCGAACCGGTAATTTGGCCGAAAAAGTCGTTTGGCCTAATAGGTCATTTGGGGACACGGCAAATGCTGGGTAATGCGTACCATTGGTACTTCGCGTACCTGAAAGAATAAAATAGACCCCATCTCGCGGTCCTTAGCCTCTTACCCAGCAACTCCTATCCCTACCTCCCCGTGGTGCTGGCCGGGATACGAGCAACCTTAGGAAAGATCGGGTAACCAACCCCGGTGGGAACTATGGTCGTATGCTGACAGGGAAGGGGGGGTTTGCTCCTCTCCGGAGGTGAAAATCTTATTGAGCGTCTGTTCTCCATGTCAGGATCGGCTCACAACAGCGTCTGTTCTCCATGTTAGGGGCGGCTGATCATCGTCCGAGTGCCAGCGAGGGACTCTAAGTGAAACTGTGCACCATGGTCCACCGAAAATAAGGAGGAATGGTCCTCCGGAAATTTAGGGGGTTTGGTGTCAGGCCCTGCAAGCCAGCCTTTAAAAAATCATAAGCAACGAACAATCAACAAGAGAGTACGGACCGGAACCATCGGCGAAGACCACTGCGACGACAAGGGACTAGCGATTGGAAACTCGGTTCGTGGAACTGCAAATCTCTCAACTTCATCGGGAGCACACGCATACTCGCCGATGTGCTCAAGAACCGTGGATTCGGCATCGTAGCGCTGCAGGAGGTTTGTTGGAAGGGATCAATGGTGCGAACGTTTAGAGGTAATCATACCATCTACCAGAGCTGCGGCAACACACACGAGCTGGGAACAGCTTTCATAGTGATGGGCGACATGCAAAGGCGCATGATCGGGTGGTGGCCGATCAACGAGAGAATGTGCAGGTTGAGGATCAAAGGCCGGTTCTTCAACTTCAGCATAATCAACGTCCATAGCCCACACTCCGGAAGCACTGATGATGATAAGGACGCATTCTACGCGCAGCTGGAACGTGAGTACGACAGCTGCCCAAGCCACGACGTCAAAATCATCATAGGAGATTTGAACGCTCAGGTTGGCCAAGAGGAGGAGTTTAGACCGAGTATTGGAAAGTTCAGCGCTCACCGGCTGACGAACGAAAACGGCCTACGACTAATTGATTTCGCCGCCTCCAAGAATATGGCCATTCGCAGCACCTACTTCCAACACAGCCTCCCGTATCGGTACACCTGGAGATCGCCACTGCAGACAGAATCGCAAATCGACCACGTTCTGATTGATGGACGGCACTTCTCCGACATTATCGACGTCAGGACATATCGTGGCGCTAACATCGACTCTGACCACTATCTGGTGATTGTTAAACTGCGCCCAAAACTATCCGTCATCAACAATGTTCGGTACCGACGACCGCCGCGGTACGACGTAGAGCGACTGAAGCAACCTGATGTCGCCACTGCACACGCGCAGCATCTCGAGGCAGCGTTGCCGGAAGAGGGTGAGCTCGATGGGGCCCCTCTTGAGGACTGCTGGAATACAGTCAAAGCAGCCATTAACGATGCAGCGGAGAACAACGTCGGGTATATGGGTCGAAGTCGACGGAACGATTGGTTCGACGAAGAGTGCAGACAGATTCTGGAGGAGAAGGACGCAGCGCGGGCGGTCGCGCTGCAGCAAGGTACCCGGCAGAACGTGGAACGTTATAGACGGAAGCGGAGACAGCAGACCCGCCTTTTTCAGGAGAAGAAACGCCGCCTGGAAGAAGTGGAGTGCGAGGAGATGGAACAGCTGTGCCGTTCTCAAGACACACGCAAGTTCTATCAGAAGCTCAACGCATCCCGCAAAGGCTTCGTGCCGCGAGCCGAAATGTGCCGGGATAAGGATGGGAGCATCTTGACGGACGAACGTGTGGTGATCGAAAGGTGGAAGCAGCACTACGAGGAACATCTGAATGGCGCTGAGAGTACAGGCAATGAAAGTCAAGGCAGCGGAGGAGATGACTACGTCAGTTCAGCGGACGATGGAAGCCAACCAGCCCCCACCTTGAGGAAAGTTAAGGATGCCATTCAACAGCTAAAGACCAATAAAGCAGCTGGTAAGAATGGTATCGGAGCTGAGCTCATCAAGATGGGCCCGGAAAAGCTGGTCACTTGCCTGCACAAACTGATAGTCAGAATCTGGGAAAACGAACAGCTACCGGAGGAGTGGAAGGAAGGGGTTATATGCCCCATCTACAAGAAAGGCGACAAACTGGAGTGTGAGAACTTTCGAGCGATCACCATCCTTAATGCCGCCTACAAAGTGATATCCCAGATCATCTTCCGTCGTCTGTCACCATTAGTGAACGAGTTCGTGGGAAGTTATCAAGCCGGCTTCGTTGACGGCCGCTCGACAACGGACCAGATCTTTACTGTACGGCAAATCCTTCAAAAATGCCGTGAATACCAGGTCCCAACGCACCATCTGTTCGTTGATTTCAAGGCGGCATACGACAGTATAGACTATGGACTATGGAAAATTATGGACGAGAACAGCTTCCCTGGAAAGCTTACCAGACTGATCAAAGCAACGGTGGATGGTGTGCAAAACTGTGTGAAGATCTCGGGCGAACACTCCAGTTCGTTCGAATCGCGCCGGGGACTAAGACAAGGTGATGGACTTTCGTGCCTGTTTTTCAACATTGCGCTAGAAGGTGTCATGCGGAGAGCCGGGTGTAACAGCCGGGGTACGATTTTCAACAGATCCAGTCAATTTATTTGCTTCGCGGATGACATGGACATGGTTCTCGACAACGATCCGACGGGAACAAGAAGGCGAGGTGCACAGCGGGCAAGGTGGATCGATCAGGTGGAGGACGACTTGCGGACCCTCCGCAGACTGCGTGGTTGGCGAAGTGCAGCCTTGAACCGAGCTGAATGGAGAAGTCTTTTATGTGCAGCACAGGCCACTCCGGCCTTAGTCTGATGATAAATAAATAGGATGACATGGACATTGTCGGCCGAACATTTGAAAAGGTGGCAGAACTGGACACCCGCCTGAAACGTGAAGCAACAAAAGTTGGACTGGTGGTGAATGCGTCAAAGACAAAGTACATGCTTGTGAGTGGAACCGAGCGCGACAGGGTTCGCCTGGGAAGCAGTGTTACGATAGACGGGGATACCTTCGAGGTGGTCGAGGAATTCGTCTACCTCGGATCCTTGCTAACGGCTGACAACAACGTTAGTCGTGAAATACGAAGGCGCATCATCTGTGGAAGTCGGGCCTACTACGGGCTCCAGAAGAAACTGCGGTCGAAAAAGATTCGCCACCGCACCAAATGTGTCATGTACAAGACGTTAATAAGACCGGTAGTCCTCTACGGACATGAAACATGGACAATGCTCGAGGAGGACTTGCAAGCACTCGGAGTATTCGAGAGACGGGTGCTTAGGACCATCTTTGGCGGTGTACAAGAAGACGGTGTGTGGCGGCGAAGAATGAACCATGAGCTCGCCCAGCTCTACGGCGAACCCAGTATCCAGAAGGTAGCTAAAGCCGGAAGGGTACGATGGGCAGGGCATGTTGCAAGAATGCCGGACAGCAACCCTGCAAAGATGGTGTTCGCTTCCGATCCGGCAGGTACGAGACGACGTGGAGCGCAGCGAGCGAGATGAGCAGACCAGGTGCAGAACGACTTGGCGAGCGTGGGGCGTATTCTAGGATGGAGAGATGCGGCCTCGAACCGTGTATTGTGGCGTCAAATTGTTGATTCAGTGTTATCTGTATAGATGTAGACTAAATAAATGAAATGAGATCATTTGGCCAAAATGTTCGTTTGACAGAAAACGTTATTTGCCCGGCTAAAAATGTCGTTTGCTCGAATAATCCACTATCGTGGTTCTAAATTCGACTCTATCTGATAATTGTTAAACTGTGCCCGGAGACGAGCCAGCTTCGGGCTGAGAGGCTCTCTAACAAAGACATAAAAAAAAACTATGCCCAAAACTATCCATCATCAACAATGCCCGGTACCGACGGGTACCTCGGCACGATCCAGAGAGACTGAAACTGATGCAACCTGATATCGCTAATGCATACTTGCAGCATCTTGAGGCAGAAAATGAGCTCTTGGCGACAGTTAGAGCAACCATTAATGACGCATCGGGGAAGAACGCCCGATGTGACACGAGTTTGACGAGGAGTGCATTTTTGGCGGTGTGCAAGAAAATTGTGTGTGTCGGAAAAGGATGAACCACGAGTTTGCCCAATTCCCCAGCGAGTAGGCTTCGTGGCCGTGTGGTTAGCGACGTAAATCGACTAGACGCAAGGGCTATAAGGCGTGGGTTCGATTCCCGCCCCGGTAAGGAGAAAAAATTCGTGATCGAAAAATTTTCCACCGGTCCACTGGGTGTTATGTGTCCTGTCTGTGTTGCCCTGTCTAATCTAGGTGTTGAGTGTTCCGTCTGTACGACCTCTTGCCGAAGACGGTGTTCCTGTATTTTCTAATATACAGAACGAGGCAATAACTAGAAGAATACGATGAGCAGGGCATGTTGCAATAATGCCGGACAGCAACCCTACAGAGATGGTGTTCGCTTCCAATCCGGCAGGTACAACAAGCTGGGAAGCAAAGCGAGCTAGGTTTGTGTACCAGGTACAAAACGATTTGGCGAGCGAGGGGCACTACCAAGGACGAACCGTATATTGTGGCATCAAATTGTTGATTCAGTGTTATCTGTTTAGATGCGTACCTCATACATAAAATAAATGAAGGACGCAAATATATCAAAGATTACGAACTCATTAGTCCACGGTCACATTTATAAGCCGTGCAATCGTCCGTTAATCGATTGCATTCAGTTCATATCGTGATAAACCCGTGAAGCAGCAACATGTCCGACCTTTTCAAAACCATCCGGATGATTTGGAAGTTTCCCAAGGAGAACATTTATGATTGCATGCTGCTGCACTACTTTTTCCTAAAAGCGAACGGTTACGCGTGCTTCACCATTGATGGCCCAATCCAATCGGGTAAAATTTGGACCAGCATTCTCGACAAGATCTACTTCATGACACACCTATCGATGGGTTTCGGTTTGTGGATTTGCATCATATTTTATTTCAAGACACCAGCAAACGTGTCACCACTGCAGGTTATTGGAAGTCGCCTAATTTGGTTCACGTGCTATCTTTCGGCGGTGCTAGGAGTTTTGTGGAATTTCTACAACCGCGCCAAAGTCTGGTCTTTGTACGTCGGCTTGTTTCGCGTGGATCAACAGCTCTTGGCGTTGGGAGCCAACATGAGGTACACTCAGTACTATCTACTTATGGTCGTAGGGTCAGGGATAAGCTTCTTGGCATTTCTGCTTCTGCATATCGGACACTTTGCTGAACGAGATTTCGAAATAATTGAGATTCTGGCTTTCACCTATTCAAATCTGAGCTTGACTATGCTGGTGACAATTTTTACGATTGCGGGATGTTTGATACTCTTCCGTCTATGGGTCTTGAACGGAATAATAAGGTGAGATTTCTGCTCGTGATTTGTGTCATTAGCTGAAAAGTTTTCTTTGTATTAGGAAAAATATGATTCCTCCTGGAGGATCGAAAATGATTCTGGTGGCGGAGAAAAACGGTATTCAAACCATCCAGCAATATATGCAGATTTACGACCAACTAAGCGACCTCACGGAAACAGTGAATCTATGTTACAGTGCTCAGGTATCGCTTGCATAAACAGTATGAAGAAAAAAATCGAGTGCGCAGAAAAGAGCTTGAATGATGAAGGAAGTCATATCAGGGTCAAAAAAATCAAGTTAAAGCAAATTTGAATGAATGTTTTCAACCTGCTTTTCACTTTGGATGTCACGCTTATTCTTATATTCTCCAACTCGAAAAATATTTCCAATACAATTAAAACATGTTTTAACGACATTGTTATTTGTGAACATTTAAATGTTGCAGAACAAGCAGATTTTTAGCTATGATTATACAAAACAATCCTCACATGGGAAACTCCATAACTTGGGAAGCTAATTATCAAAATTTCAGATAGTATTAGTCTAAAAAGAATAATTTTTGATTTTATGCCATATAAATGTGGTTCAGCTCTGTGCCCTCGTTAACTTTTCATCTTTTACTATGTGTTACTATTGTCTACTGATGAAAAACACAACTGTCATATACTCCACAGGTTATGATTGCCGTAGCGGGATCATTCGTTTATTTACTATTTTATGGATTCGAAGTCATACTCAACATCAAACGAGGGGTGCCGTTACAGGAATATTCTTTGTCTTCTGGCATCTGGAGTGTCTGCTATTTGACGAACGTTATTGTCGTAGTTACCATTGGAAGTTTACTCAGTCAACAGGTAAGCTAAATAAAAAAACAGAAAGAAAAAAAAACAATTCCATTATTTCAGATAAAACAATTTTCCGAATCATCACCACGCTCGACAGGGCGTGTTTGACAAATTGCCATCTATTTTTCAGGGCAAAAGCACATCAAATTTGATCGACCAGGCCATCAATTCAACAAATAATGCAGAAATAATCGAGATGGTATCTATCATCCGCATCACTATCCGAGTGTAATGTTTAATACGGGTGATAAATCGTCGGCACTGCACTGAGGGATCATAGTCATACAATATTCACACAGGCCAACCAACGCCCACCTCACGTAGATGCCTTCCGCCACACACACACCCTCTGCGTTAGTGGGTTTGCCAGCGCATATGCACTGCACCATCATCCACCGACGCCACAAACGTGCTGGTTAATACCAATCGCATGCACTGCTGTTCTAATAGAAAGAACAAAATAAATTCGTTCAGATTTTAGAAGAAGTGTTACCAGATTGACATATTTTGAATAGAGTTCGCCAAATATTTCGATGGTTGTGATGTCAACGGATATCGAAGAAAAAACCAATCTAAAGTGTTTAAACTGCAGATATGTTGCATGAGAATAGGAAAGCCTACATGTGCTTGGACGCATTCTTATGCCGTATTAAAAAATCTAGACCAACATTTGAAAAGGGCGTAACAGCCAAAATTTATTCCTTTTGATTCTTTGACTACATATATAGCTTTATATGTAGAAGAAGAATCAGAAGGAATAAATTTTGGCGGTTACGCCCTTTTCAAATGTTGGTCTAGAAATATTATAAATATTGCAATGAAGCCTTTGAGCAACTCTTCAAAGATGTTTCTCATGTGTTATAGTTTATATATATTTTATCACTTGTCGAGTCAAGTACGAGACACTGAAGACGACCTTACTGTTGAGGTCGAAATACGTATCTGTCAAGGTACAATCAAGTGGTGGAATTAAATGGGATGGTACAAACTCGTCTTATGACAAGTGAAGACATTCCACTAAAAAGCTCAGAATAATTTTCTTAATATATTTTATGTTTGCTATAAATTATTATGTTTAGATGTGACACTTTCCTTATAATATTATCCAATAAATTCGTTGAATTTATCGTAATAAAGCATTGGCATTTGTACACAGCTTTTATTATTATTTTTTAAATCTTTATTCAGGTGTTTTCATCTTTTATTAGAATTCTCGACATTTCCAAACACAGAATGCAAACTTTTCGTAATCGATCTTCATGACTATTGGGAACATATCATTTACTCTATATGATAACATGTCTTGACATTTTGAGTTTATTACCATGAAAACATTGGATTTTCTAATCTGGAGTGTAAACTGTGCAATTAGGAGCGAAAACTTACGCGTTCAGCAATGTTGTTCCACCAGATTTATAGCTCTACCAATCTACGCGAATATGGGAAAAACCATACAATTTTAAAATAGGGCGTATTTAAAATTTCACTGATGAAAGATTTTAAAACACCCCGTTTCTTTTTCCTGGTACTCTAAGCTTTCTGTTCATGAGAAAACCACGGAGGTTCATGAAAGTTCGAAAGTATATCCGTGACTGGAGCACCGTGCATCATTCAAATAAGGCTATAGCCGATGTCCTTGGCTATCCAAATTGTTCTGGAGTTAAAATCAATTGGTCCACCGGCTCAATTACGCTTGTTACCAAATCTAAAGCGAACCAGCATGTCCAAGCCAGAACCTTGTGATTTGAAATTTTGAGTGAATTGAAATTAAATCTCGACTGGGTCTTTGTTAGGTGACACTTCATACTATTTTCCGTGCTTTGCCATCAAAATGTCAAAAACGAAAAAAAAACTTATACAGCATTCTGTCTATTAATAAAACACATACATTTTCTCCAACAAATCATTATATTTATACGCGTTGCTCTCAGCTGTTACAGATCACAGTTTCATGTGCGTAATTTGCTCTAAGCTGTTGGGTCACATTTTTCATCCCGGTGTGGCAGACGAGCACCCAGCTTTGAGCTGTTTGAGCAACTGGTTTAACGTAAACAATATCAACTGCGCCGGTTATAAGTGCACCTATCTAAATAACATTATTGCCTCGTACTTTCTCTACATATAAAACTCATAAATGCCGTTTGCCTGCGATAATAAACTGGCTCAAAATGCATTTTACACAGCGCATCAAACAGCATTTGTTTGATTTGCCTGAAATTTTGCAAATGGATATAGGGTAACGGGAGGAAATGTTAGGCCTGGATCCAACGTTGGCTCATCACGCAAATTAATCGATAATTCAACAATAATACATCGTTTTTTAGAGAGAGATATTTATCAATGCTTCTTCGAAAAAGTGTATCATGCCGACTTTATTTATATTACGCAAGATTTATGCACGTCTTCAACTGATAAACGCAATAAACCTGCGTGAAAAATTGCTCTGACTCGGTTTGTTAGCAACCACTTAAGTTAGCAGGCAGTGCAAGAGATATTTCTTTTGCCCAAATAAAGTAGTTTTTGGAATGGACTTACCTATTTTCGCACATTAGATGAACGGATAACAATCACACTATTTTAGCATTCATATTAAATTCACTATTTACATTAGTATAGTGACACAATTAACCAAAACTTTTTTGAACAATATTAGAACACTCGTTGCTAAAATTCGGCTGAATAATGTGAATAATGCACCAACATTTCATGGGCCGAAAAAGCATCCAACACCAGGGCCGAGATTAGGAAAACTGGCCGAACATAAAGTACATTTCGCACAAAACTGTTGATGGATTAAATAATAGATTTTGAACCATTATTATTGTTTTTGAATATTTAGCGTAATAACCAAAAGTAAGAAAGCCGTTTGGTGGCATAATTTGCTTAAGATCTTCAATATGTGAATATTTAAATCGATAAATGTGCTCAACCACAGCATAATAGGCTAAGGTTTGAGCCTTATACCCTAGAAAATCAGGCAAATGTGGAACAGTTTTGGTTGCAGCGGCTTGTATACATCACAATCACTATCAAAGTCTCATCACAAATATCCATAAAAAAATTTGATCGTTTTATCCACAATTATTAAAAACTTCAACCGCAATCATACTCGTATTTCCGTAGCAAAAAAACTCAACGTGGAATATCATCATCCGATTTTTTTATTATCAGACTAAGGCCGGAGTGGCCTGTGCAGTGCATAAAAGTCTTCTCCATTCAGCTCGGTTCATGGCTGCACGTCGCCAAACACGCCGTCTGCGGAGAGTCCGCAAATCGTCGTCCACCTGATCGATCCACCTTGCCCGCTGTGCAGTTCGCCTTCTTGTTCCCGTCGGATCGTACTCGAGAACCATTTTCACTGGATTACTGTCCGACATTCTAGCTACGTGCCCGGTCCACCATAGATGGTACGCAGCACTTTCCTTTCATTATCTGAATTTCTTTCAAATCACGCGGAAACATTCGATAAAACATAGATTTCTCCAGATGGAGAAAACTGACGCCGGGAAAATTTGAAGTGGTCGCATGTAAAAGGTTTGTTTTTAAAAACTATTTTATTTGTGAACTCTGTGTTTTAGTGGATGTAAAGGCAAACTCGTTTTAGCTGCTTTTACAGACTGCTACGGTTAAAAGAAATTCCTAAAGCTGTGTTTCAGTTTTCTGATCGACTCTACATAAATAACAGGTGGTCTCTACTCCAAAATGGTGAGTTAACATACCTTAAAAGCTCCAATCTCACGCTTGCACGGGTCCGCCAATGACAATCGACCGCCAGTTAAGGGCTGCTTTCGTACTTGGCTGGTAGTGTAGCACGATTGACCTGACATCAGCAAGGTAGATTGAGAAGCTGCAACCTGTGCGGTGTACATAGGAAGTGGTGGGGTTTAGCAGTGGGCTGCAAGAATCCGCTAGCACACCCTACCAAAGCGATCGTTTGCCGCTCAACGCGAACTAGCCCAGTGCGCCATGCATGGCTCCAAACAGACCTGACATGACGCCTCCAGGAGGAGACGGGAGATTTGCATAGGGGAATTGTGGGTAAAACCGACACCACTTCAAATATCTGATTTCAAGTGATTATCGGTTAGAATTTCGACACACTTTGAATAAACGTTTGATTTCTTGTATTTCTAGTCATTTTGTAACTGGCGGAGATGTGTAAGAGTAATAATAAACAGACAATCAGCATTGATCACCATTGAGGAGATGAATTATGTAAAATTTTGGTATCGGTGTATAAGCTTTTTTGACAATTATTTGTTGATTTTCAGTATTTAATCCATCTTCGATCCATACTTGAACATCATTTTGTGTATGTTGTGGAAAAATAGTTTTCTTTTCTAATTATAAACCTACACATGTATCTCATCATTATTATGTTATCAGATGGGGTAAATTCGACACCTGCCATCGAATCATGAAATACCTCTGTCTTATTAGACTCATCATTCGCATAATATAATTCAAGTTTTGGAAAATGAGACGCCGGGGAATATAACTTAATCATAGACTTATTACATACCATATCAACATTAGTCGTGACAATAGGTCTAGGGGGTAATATTGAGTCATCAAGGAAAACCTGCAGGTCGGATAACAATATCGCTCAAAAAAGAACCGTATTTTCAGGCTTATTTTGCTTTTTAATATTTTCAATCCGTTCTCTAGTGTTGTTCTTTCGTGATCCTTTTTCATTCATTTTAAATCGCCGTTATAAACAACTTTTTAAAAAATGTGAAATTTAAATGTTAAATGTCTCCGCTCAACAACCTCAAAATCCTCATCTCTCCAAAAAATAGTCGCCGAATAGAACTCAAGTTGAAGTATTTTCATAGTTGTTGAGGTTCAAGTGTTCTCTACAAGAACACTTGAACTTCAACCGACTTCAATAGCTACCCCGGAGAAACGAAGACTCTAAAGTAGGTGGGCCGAAAACTAGGGTCAGGATTCCCGGGTGGGTGACAATGTTTAGAGGCAAAATAAAGAAATAGATTCACCTTATTGAAAAATTACAGAATATAAGTGATGCCCCTAGTGAGTTCGTGTACATATCAGTCTACAACTAATCAATGATTGAATGAATGAACATTAAACTGAGTCTTACCTGGGATACCACGTAATTGAGATTATTTGTCATTTGTTCGGATTGAACAGAGATCTTCTTGTATTAAAATCAAACTATGTACTCACAATACCATCCGGATGACTGTCGTCACTGCCGTCCACCACGGCAGCCCTTTTGTCTTTGACACTTCCCGTGACAGGAACGTTGAATAAAAGATCTCCGTAAGGGTCGCCTGCAACGTCTCAGTCGAAATTCAACCGTTGACCGCATATTCTTCCGGATCCCTTCGTTTCCGATCTCAGACATCCCACCTTTTTATAAACTGCGTCGTCCCTTCGCCAGTCCGTATTATATCACTAGGGCTATGCACCGCAGCTATGTGAATGATTGTGGAACACTACGTATTATATTGATTTTGGTAGGAAGGATACAAAACAGGCTAAATTCAAAATTATCGCGGAATGCAAGGCGGAGTCAAGAAAATGCGAAGCAGCAAAATGTTTGTGCTGGCATTCCCGCGCACAGATTACTTCGATCTCCCGCAGTGGATGCACTATGATCAGATAGTCGAGCTCGTCATCTTCGGATTGGCAAACTCAATCTTTTTTTAAAGCTCACTGGAAACCCCATTATAAGTAAGTAATGAAAGAATTATTATTAAAGCACTAAAGATGAGTCATAAATAGTGCTATACTGGGACGGGACTTGCAAAGAGGAAAAAATGTAACTTCATCTGCAACCAGCAAGCGCTGTCACGAGTTGTCAGATGCAACGAGCACCTTTTTGTGTGAAATTATTGTTACCCCTCAAAAAGTGTGCCAAATGATTTTGTTTTACGAGTACTTTTGACGTAGGACTACGTCTGTGTTTTCTATATTGGGGTACACTTTACGATTGCAAAAATCGGGGACCGTCACGAAAATATGATAGACTTTAAACTTTAATATCTAAGCCATTTCTCGATGGATTTTCATTTTTTTTGCAGCATTCGATCAAGGATGAGTCAACGCTTCTTTGTATTTATTTGAAAATACTGATTTTAACTATTTATTATCGATAATTGATAAAAAGTTTAGAAATAGGTAAACTAACCAATAACGTACATGCATCACTTGCACAGACATCAAAAATCAATCACTTGCGGGTGTGGATCTAATCCTCAGTTTGAACAAGATTTTACGCATAGCAGACGCATCAAAGCGATCGTAGCGGAGCGGACACAGCATCACGGAGGCGCTAATAACATTTTAAAAGAAAATCCATCGCATTTGTGGTGGTGCTCGATGTGTTGCTGCAGATCATTCAACCTCAACGAACCAGAATTTCATATGACGGAAAGGTTGACCATAAAAATAGCACTGTGGCAAACCCGCACCACTAGTGCCGATGCTGAAAAATTATAACAAATTGTGGTGTCAGTTAGTTGGAAAGGAACATTGGGAAAAGAAAATTGGTTCTTCTCAGGACCAACATTTTATGGAAAGAAAGAGTTAATTGCGAAAATGGACTGTTTCTGTGGCATCGGGTTTGGCGTGGTAGCTTGGTTGCTGTTAGTGATTCCATCCATTCAAATTTACTGCATCATCTCCCTCCGACGCGCTATCAAATTTGCTATTTACGATTGAGTTTTGCACTTTGAAGAATAGTAGTTTGTGCAACAAGTTGCAAAAAGATGATTTTTTCAGCACGAGTTGTACGTTTATCCAACGAGGCTTGCCGAGTTGGATAAATACTACGAGTGCTGAAAAAATCGAGTTTTGCAACGAGTTGCACACGCTATTTTTTGTAATGACGAAAAATGGACTTTAATTTGATAAATTTGTACCAAAAATGTACAGTCTAATTTTCTCCACATGATCACTGTTGCCGATAAATTGTATTGCTGCAAAAACAATCAGATTCCATGTTACCGTGCCACATTGCATAGTTTGCAAAGCCGTGAAGCGATAGATGAAAATTTTTGATGTCATGTCCATCGAACTATTTCAATTATTACGCAACGCAGAGAATACACTATTTGAACACTTACCCAAGCTCATTCAGCAAAATGTAGTCATGTAACTACTGTTCTTATGTTGGTTTTTCATTATAGCACCCAAATGAGTGCTGTAATGAATATTATGCAACCCATTTGAGTTGCATAATGTTCATTAAAGCACCCATTTCGTTGGTATGGAAAAGTAGGCCGTTTTATCACTCAAAGACGAACTGTAAACCAGGTATTATGATCAGGAATTGCAAAAAAATTATTTCGGTTAGTTGGATCCTTCTAATGTATAAAATGGTGGCTTTTGTATAAAATCAATGAAGACGCCACCTTTGTGAAAACTATGAAAACTACAACAACTACCCATTAGTAAACGTCGCTTGGACAGACAGATGCCAAAAGATAATGTTTTGTAATATGAAGAAACTTCGTCTTGAGTCAAATTTCTGTTTTCATTCCTCGCAACAATACGCATCTTAGATAAACAACATCTCATAACCAAATTCAGAATCTTGCGAGAAAGTTTCATTTGATTCTTAGAGTTCATCATTCTCCGAACGGTCCGTTGTCTGTGGAAACCCGATCGAAATGGCTCGCGTAAAGCAGCTTTCTTATATCTAATGAAGTAATTCCATTAGCCCCGCCCCTTCATTAATCGTTATGAGTGCACATTATATTTACATCATATAAGCTCATAAAGGGGCGGGGCTTACGGGTTTAATTAATTAAATACAAGAAAGCTGCTGTTCGGCGCGCGCGAGCCATTCCCAAGTAACAATTTTCATGCTTGTTAGATTTATTTAATTCTTATAGCGGATTTATGACAGCAGTCACCATGGCTAGTTGCTCAGATTTATTAGCGATCTTATTGCTATCAATAAACCTCTAATAAATCTATTCGAAAAGCTTCAAACGTCAAATGCCGACTGGTCTTGTTAGCAGCTCTACGGTTGTAACGAAGAGCATAATAAGTCTAATTTTCAAAGCTCGATCAAAGCCATAATTTTGGGTCGTAATGTGGTCAAATGAATAACCCCAATAAGAATATTTACATTGCAAAGGGTTTATAACGGTGTTTAATAAGAGCAACATTTTTCTGATCGAAATCTATGATGGCCATATTGGAAATGGAGAACCATCCTCAAGTCAGTGAAATTTATCACTGGAATTTATGATTAGACGGTGTTTTCGCCGCAAAAAGACACGTTTTTGGTAAAGGATATAAAAAACAAACATATCTGGGTGTAATATAAATTAGTTTAGCGAAGATTTACGTTATTGGTATTATAATAATTTTAAATTCATTGCCCAAAACTATATTATTTTGCGGGCGCGTAGTGCTAATTCTCATTTTTGCACTAGCTTTCACCATGAAATCGAGCGCGCACCTCGTTTCCATGAAAGTACATTGGAGAAAAAACTTAAAAAAGTATTATTTTGTAGTCATCATCATCATGATTTTCATCAACACTTTAGTTTGTTATTATTTGCTTGCAAGATTTTGTTTCTCTTTTTTCAAAGCAAATTTTTGACAGCTGCCGCAGCCAAATTCCCTTTTTTGTGGGCGGCTTGAAACGGATTTTTATATACTCTTATAAGAGGTTTATAGTGGTAATCTAGATGATGATGATGATGATGGTCCCGCCACATACCCCTACAAAGGTTTGAGCTAGACGATTTATCTTTAAGATAATTAATTGAATTTAATTTTTCAACAATTTAATCAGATTTGCAAAACAAAACAAAAACGATCTGATTACCATCACAGATATAAATTTCTTAACTTTCCATTACTATCCAGCAAAAATATTAAATGTAAAAAACTGTTTAGTTCATCTACAGATTCTCATAAGTATCAGTAGTGATGCTTCGAGTGCATACAAATGCAAAACTTGTGATACCTCTCGCACAGATTTCAAAAGTTCCACCAAGAATCGCGTTTCATGTAATAACAAGTAACGTTAGCCACTCAAAGCATCAATAATAATCTAATAAACTATGTCGTTGTCAACAAAATCAAAACTTGTGTTACCGCTCCGTCGATATCAAAAGTTTCGGTATCAACCGCGGAAACCAAACTCTACTAGATAGCCTATTACTAATCCGCAGAATCATTGAAACAGCTGAAAAAGCGCAAGTCTGTACATAAATTTAAAAATCATTCATATCTGCTTTACGCGCGCGAGACTCAAACTTTTGTAGACTACACAAGAAAAAAGTCAAATTACAATTACGACAATAAATATAAAATCCATCATCATCATCGAGGCGAACAAAATAGTTTATTAGTGCCTCAATAATTGAAAAAAAAAACACAATTGTCCAAACAAACTGTCCGAAGATCAAACTTCGTCAAGATACAATATAAAAGTCAACTAAGTAGCTGCTTATAATACAGGTTTTACGTGTGAAACACAAAGTCTCTTGAATTGTGATAATGTCGTTGCACGTTTGATATGTGTAGGCATCGAATTGAAAACATTTATTCCTTCGCAAAACAAAGAATTTTGTGAAGCTCCATGCAAAAAGTTTGGTGTTCTTACATCTTCCGCGTTTCTAGTGTTATATCTATGAATGTCACTTCCTCTTTCAATTCGATCACACAAATATCGAGGCAGCAAACCATTTACTACTTTAAAAATGAACACCATTGTTAAATACACAATTCTTTGCTTCACCGAGAGCCACTGCAATGCATCCAACAAAAAAGTTGAGGAAGTGAATCTGTTACATCTTAAAATCAAACGCATAATCTTATTCTGCAAGCGCTGCAATCTCGATATTTGTGTCTGATTTGCTAAAAACAAAATAGAAGGACAAAAGTCCAAGTGAGGAGAGATGATTGATTTGTACAACTGTATTTTACTAGCTGTATTTAATTCGTTTTTCAGTCGACATAGGATTCCATACTTCTTGGCTATTTTCTTGATGACATTGTCAATATGTTGGTCAAATTTCAATTTATCATCAATAATCACGCCAAGATATTTAATTTCCCGTACGCGATCAAGAGTCTCGTCATCAATTTTCACAGAGACATTATCAATTGAACGATTTCATGAAATAACCATATACTTTGTTTTACTAATATTCAATTTTAACTGTTTGTACTTCAACCATCTACTCAAAGAATGCAAATCTGCATTCAAGTATTCAATCGTTTTCTCCAGATTTTGAGCTGCAATGAATATTACAGTATTATCAGCAAACAAATTAATATCACAATAAGGCAAGACCCGTCCCATGTCTTTAATGTACATAATGAACAAAAGGGGCACTAATACACTTCCCTGTGGTACGCCAAGGTCATTCTCCACGGGACACGACACATAATCATTGAAAGCAGTCCGTTGGGATCTGTCAGACAAATAGCTTTCAAACCATTTGTATGCAGAACCCGAAATTCCAAAGCGCTTAACAGTTTTCAACAATAAGGGCCGAGAAATTGTCTCAAAAGCGCGTTTGAGATCCAAAAACACAGCTAGAATAGTATCTTTACGCTCCATGTTTTCTTTCCATTTAGATAATACCAAGTTCAATGCAGTTTCACAGGAATGACCTTCTCTGTAACCTGATTGTTCCGGTATTAACAAGTTATTACTATTTAAATATGTAATTAGCTGGCCTTTAACTACAAGTTCTAAAATTTTCTCTAATGTGTGCAACATGTTGATGGGACGAAACTCTTCGGCTTTAATCGTTCCAGCAACTTTTTGTATTGGAATCACTAGTGATTCCTTCCAAACATGCGGCACGTGCCCAGTTTGTAACGATTCATTTATAAGGTCCAGCAAGTTGCGTCCAATGACATGAAAGCAATCTTGAATAACTCTAGCATTAACATTATCAACTCCAGCCGTTTTACCTAAAGAAAAGCAAATGTTTTTAAGTTCTTCAAAAGTAATCGGGTGAAAACACTCAAATCTACAGTTAATATTTATCGGCTGTTTTATTTCATCAGGCTCATCCACTAACTCGATAGATCGGTTAATGGATAAGACACTATTGACGAAATAATCGTTGAATTTAGATGCAATTTCTTGTTCTGACTGTTCTAATGTGCCATTAAAAGTTATGGACCGCGGCTTGCAACTACTAGGCTTTAATAATGATTTCAATATTTTCCATAACTCTTTGCTGTTGTTTTGATGCTGATAAATTTTCCTCTGAATATACTCGCAACGTGTACGTGTCAAAGATTGCGAATATTTGTTCCGCGCTACCTGATACCTATTCCAATGATTTTCATTATTAGTTCTACGAAACTTTTTATACAATTTATCTCTTTTACGTTTCAGGCGCAAAAGGTCTAAATTATACCAGCTGTTAGAATTATGCAAAGTTACTATCTTCTGTTCTACTAATTGATTGGTACAGGATTTCAAAACGTTTGTAAGAACAGCTGATCTTTCATCTATATTACCGGAATTTTCTTGAAAATCCACGTTTCTTTCGACAAGACCCGAAATTGCTTGTTTAGAATATTTTCTCCAGCACTTCATTTTAATTAAATTACTATCATTACTATTATTGTCGGTAACGTTAATGACTAGCGTTTCATGATCGGTTACTTTTAAATCATTACTCGTTTCGCTAGTTACAGAATCAAAATTTGTATACACATGATCAATCAAAGTTCTACTGTGCTGGGAAATACGCGTATAAGAATTTACTTTTTGTTTCAAATTAAAAAAAATCCGCTAAATGTTTCAAATGATTCGAATTGGAATCGTCACACCAATTGATATTAAAATCACCAGCAATTACATTTAATTTACTAGGATCTATAAATGACTCAAACCAGTTTTCCAAAATTTCAATAAAACGCTGGTCACTTGCACTGGGAGAGTGATATAAAACACCATAATTACCCATCTTCATGCCACGTACAACTGCAATGCCTAAGAACCAGTTTCCATCACAAACTTCGTTCAATTGAAGCTTGAACTGAACTGATTCTTTGACATAAATAGCAACACCGCCAGTGTGTCTAGAATGTGATAAACAAGCAGCTACACTATAACCCGGAATGCTATACTGATCAAATGCTTCAATGTCGACTATATGAGTTTCAGATAAAACACTAAAAATGGACGTTTATCTTCTACAATCTTACGTAATGCAACGTAGTTTGTAGACAAACCCGCAATATTCAAATACAAAATATCGAATTTGCTCTTATTTCTACTAGAACTTGGTTGCTATTCATTGAAACGTAAGCTGCTCTTTTTCCGTTCAACTAATCGCTTATAAACACTACACTCAGTACTGAAGGCACTGTGGTTCACGTCCAATTTCATTTTACGTTCGGAATTCATTTTATACAATTGACACATTTCAATACAGTTGACGTGCATTCGGATGTCTTGTGACGATCGCTGCACTTTGAGCACGCAATGCCATTTTTGCAATCCGTACTCATGTGCCCAAATTCTCCACATTGAAAACATCTCAAAACACTAATTTCGGGAACAACAAGGCACCGATCAAACCTTATGTTAACTTTTCTCGCGGTCAACAAACAACTATAAGTCTCTTTATCGACTTCAATAACAACATTGTTCTTGTTATACTTAAAACGAGAGAGGGCCACTTGGACATATCTTACTCTTATAGTGGCCATCAGAAGGTAATCCTGTAGTAATGGGTTTTATTGTCAGTTCTTGAAATTCGATCTTGAAAACCATTTCTAGAGCGGAATAAAACTTGAAATGTTACTTGGGTTTTGATCTGGATTCCACAGAAGGCGGTTCAACATTCGATGCAGCGGAGCGGACACAGCAGCACGAAGTGGGTGGCAGTGTGGCAATGCTGCAAATTTATTTCAACCTTTGGAGGCTCAGCGAAAAACCATCAAGTGGCGGTCGGACAGTTGCAACGCAAGGTGTCATCAAGCGATTGGATGCAGTTAGTTATTGGACAGAAGGCGTATTGGGAAAAGAAAATTGGTTCTTCTCAGGACCAACATTTTATGGAAAGAGTTAATTGCGAAAATGGACTGTTTCGGTGGCATCGGGTTTGGCGTGGTACCTTGGTTGCTGTTAGTGATTCCATCCATTCAAATTTACTGCATCATCTCCCTCCGACGCGCTATCAAATTCGCTATTTACGATTGAGTTTTGTACTTTAAAGAAAGTTTATTTCGCAAAGTCGGATCATCATTCTTTTGTATAAAATCAATGAAGACGCCACCTCTGTGGAAACTATCTACCATCGGTGAACGTCGCTCGGACAGACAGATGCCGAAAGATAATGTTTGGTAATATGAAGAAATTTCGTCTTGAGTCAAATTTCTGTTGTTACTCTTCGCAACAATACGCATCTTAGATAACCGACAGCTCATAACCAAATTCAGAATCTAGCGAGGAAATTTCATAAGATTCTTAGAATTTGTCATTCTCCGTGCAGAGCGGACACAACAGCACGTAGGCGGTCGGCGGTCGGACAATTTCAACACAAGGTGATGTCAAGCGTTTGGATGCAGTTAGTTATTGGAAAGACGCATTGGGAAAAGAATATTGGTTCTTCTCAGGACCAGCATTTTATGAAACGAAAGAGTTAATTGCGAAAATGGATTGTTTCGGCGGCATCGGGTTGAGCGTGGTAGCTTGGTTGCTGTTAGTGATTCCATCCGCTCAAATTAATTGCATCATCTCCCTCCGGCGCGCTATCAAATTCCCTAGCTACGACTGAGTTTTGCTCTTTAAAGAAAGTTCATATCGGATTGTCGGATCAACCTTCTTTTGTAAGCATAAAGACCTTTTTGGAGGACACCATCCTCAAAAATGGCCGAAATAAAGGAGAAATAATCAGAATCAGAAGTGGCGTGAAACCAAACGCAAATAGATTTATATGCAACGTTTGGTTTTCACCCGCGATGTAAGCGTTCGTTACAAAGTAAGGATTGTGATGTCCCCGACTGAAAGCCAGTCGAGTGGCTTCAGCGGACAATAAGTCATGTTAATTACACGGTTAGAGACTTCCATCCAACTGGGAACAACTATTCGACCTCTTGATTCAGTTGGCCTCCGAGCAGTTTGCTCAATGTTAATAAAACGACACACATTATTATGGCAAATACTATCAATTTCGAATAGCTACGTAGTCCTACGTCACCTTTACGTACAACCCGATTGGGCTGCACCTTTGAGTTTTTCACTTTGAAAAGTATTCTAGAATAGCCGAACAGCTTAATATTGCACAGTTATGAATACGTGTTTTATTCCCGATAGGAAAATCTCTTTAAAAATAAGATTATAAATCCGTAAATTGCAAACACTTTTATTGCGCTCAGAAGATTCTACCCGGGATTTAGGTGAAACCAGAGGAGCGACATCCAATTTTTTTACTATGGATTTTGACAGGTTTGTCTGTTCGTTCTTTTTTGGGGGATAAATTTATCCCCCAGTGTCAAATTACCCCAATACTGATTTATTTTGCAATAGTATGTGCGTAAATTTTGAATGTTTACGTTTTTACAGGAGAATATGATGCAAAACGCCCATACCACTCAATAATGCAACATGATACAATCATGAGAATTTAAATTTTACAATTACAATTTACAAATAAAACAATTTTACACTCGATTCCATGCTTTAAACTTAAGAATGTTCAACTTATTTGCTCAATTATTTAGAATGCTAGTTGCACAAGGTACTGTCTATGCCTTTGTTCGTTTTATATCATTTTCACCCTCGCAATTGTTTATGCTGCATTCGCAGTGCAACTCAAGAAAACAGTTGAGAATCAATGATCAACTGTGATGAAAAGAAGAACAAGTGTCAAAACAAGGAAAAAGAAGCCGTCTTTGCAGGTCTCGTCTCAGGTACTATACACTGAGGCAAATGGACGTAAGATTTTAATCAAACGACTTATAAATTTACCACAAGGCATGAATTTCAGAAGGTTGCCTTATGAAACATGATTTTCATTTTAAAAAAAGAAAAGTCCTGGGAAAAGACTGGGATCAAACCATGGACGTCGGGGGGTCGAGAGGCCGGCATGTAGACTTCACGCCCATCGACGCTAGAGAAGGTTATGCACCTGGGTGCTGCGGATAGAGACGCTTTTCTGCTCTCAAGTCAGTAGCGGGATATTTTGAAATCAATCCTATAAGCAGAATTATTTTGCAGTTCTCCGGCTGTCAAACATTTCCCGCTCTTCGAATTTCTATTTCCATGCTGCATGAAGGCGCACGAATGCGCGAGACTCTACATGACTTTATGATGGTTTACATACATTCCTGCTCCAATCAGCTGCTGAATCTCGTGAAATCTCGTACCAAGTGCGTTTTAGTTGCATTCCTACTAATTATCCACTCGAAATATAATGTGAATATATTTGTTACAAAGAATGCAAAACTCAAACTACAAAAATCTTCAATGTTTGGCTCCGGCACAATAGAAAATTTTGACTTCAGTTTGACAACCAAATCGATTCTATCCGCACCACCCAGTTATACACTAAGTTTTTCTTTTTCGATCTTGGCAAAATCGGGCACCGCTGTAACTCTGCAAATTTTGAAACTAAACTTTGGCAGAAATTTTTGTTCATTTTTGATTCTCAGTTAAATATTTACTGTATTTCAGCAACTGAAACGTCACTTTCACTTAGATCTTGGCAAAAATCATGTTTGCTGAAACTTGACGGTGCCCATCTCGGGAAAATAAATGAAGAATTCTGAGATCACGGCAAACAAACAAGTGTTTCGGAAACCAAGTGTTACCTCATATGAAGCACTGTTGCGTAGGGTATCTGTTCCATTATTAATAACATGCTCCTGTATCAATAACATTCGCAAAACAGACAATTTAGGCTCAATTTGTGTGGTGTTTTGTTGTTTTCCGGCGTGCTCACTGCTGAAAAAAATCACAAAAATGAGAAATAAAACAATTAGCCCACCAATTCTTTGTTTTCGAGTGGTATTGATTTGGGTACATGGTATGAATTCAAGGAGCAGTTCCCCTATATGGAACACTGTTATTTGGATAATCAGTTGAAGGTTCATAATGCAACGTACACACCAGTCAAGCAGTTCGACGAACATTGACTCCGCCCCCCAGAAAACGCTTCGGTTGCTGCTTTGTTTGAACGTGTGTGAAGTTGTTCGAACAACCATTTGACAGTTGGCGGCTCGGTTGGAAAAAATTAAAACGGTTTGATTTTGGTTTGAGTTGCCGGGGGTGGAGTCAAGGTTCGCCGAACATGTTTGAGCATTTGTAGTGAAGTTGCACAAACCCTCATATATTTTTCGATGGTTGGTGCTCAAGTTGGCGCTTCGGTCGTTCGTGTGTGATATTGTTGGTCGAATAAATTGATTGTTCGTGCCGCTGTTGGTAAAACTTTATGGATGTTTGAATAAACGAGAGGTGGAGTCAATGTTGGTCAAACTGCTTGACCGTGTGTACGTTCCATAATGCGCGAATTATGAATTTCGATAGTCCTGTTCGCTGAGTGTAGGTCAAAATAAATTCGATTTAATGTTCACCTTAAATCTAGACCAACATTTGAAACGGGCGTAACAGCCAAAATTTATTCCTTTTCATTCTTTGTCTACATATATAGCTTTATACAGTCAAACCTCCATGAGTCGATGTTCTATGACTCGATATCGACTCATGGAAGCAAATTATTACATATTAAAAAATATTTTCTGGGTTACTATGATGGTCCCTTCAAACAGTTCTCCAAGGATTTTATATTCCACATCTCGATATTTCCATGAGTCGATGGTCCCTTCAATATCGACTCATGGAGGTTTGACTGTATGTAGATAAAGAATCAGAAGGAATAAATTTTGGCTGTTACGCCCTTTTCAAATGTTGGTCTAGAAATGAAGCAATGTACTAACTGAAGCGAATCTATTCGCAGCACTATTGCCAGCTCTGTTTCAGTAAGGTCAATCACGTTGCTCCGATCAGCTGGCATCAATCAACGAAGCACACAATACTGTGATAGCGAACTGTTGATGCTCAATAGGCTGCTCTGTCGTGTCCAACCAATAAATATCGCTTCCGCCTCTGCATGAACTGCTGCAATTGTGCTCCAGAAACATATAGGGTTCCACAGCACACGGAGCGAAAACACTTCAAACGTGGGTGAAATTGTTTTCATAAATAAATGTATTTGTTTCAAAAGCTTAACCAAAATATGTAAATAGTAATAGTATCTCAAAGAGCTCAGTTGAACCATACGAAAGCGTTATGAACTTTGTGTATTGGATGTCATACGTATTTCACTTTGAACTACTTACGTTTCTCGTGAAATAAGTTTGACTTAAAGCTTTTACTTCACCTTTAAAACGCTGTACAATAGCTGACATTATATATCAAAGTTCTCTAACTGTTCTATCATCAAGCTTTCATAGGGACACCCCATCATACACGCTGCATTGTATCGAGCACCACTCGCTGTCAAGTGAAACAAAGTTCAGTAAATCAATTATATTGTTAACCGTTTTGAATCAATTTAGCTTTAATGCTTCGTGGATTGTTCTCACTTTATTCCTTTCTGGCTTTTCGTTCGCTCCGATATCCTATCTCTCCTACGTACTTCCGGCCCGATTGCCAACATGGTCAGCTGCGCCTATTTTTAATGCAACTGGGTCACAGGACGCCGACATTAACATGCGGATTGTTCCCATTCGATTGGACGCTCGTTTATTCGGTGAGTTGGAATTTGTTTATTATATGTATGTATTTTTTACTGTTTTTCTACCACTACCCCTGTCCAATGTACGCACTACTTCACTATAGGGAGTAAGTATTGTAATTGGAACCGTTTGTGAGTTTGCCTGACTGACTTCAACAGGGACTGGAATTTATTTTTGCCGTATCCATCGGTGCGGAAATAGTGGAGAGTAAATCTGAAATTGCAAAAACTATTTCGGACTAAACGGGCACAGCTGAATGATGATCCATACTTTACATCGGAATACAAATGCCAATAAAGGGGGTCCCACTGAACGTTCAATATGGCATTCGCATAGCTCGCCGCCATGCTCCGAATATAAAAAATGTTTATAAATATAAGGCGTTTAAGTCAGTCAGACTGTGATGACAATTTCGTGATGCATTCATGGAATCGAAGATAATACTTTATGACTATTTCAAAAAGGGAGACCAACCAGAATGGTCGCTAAATCCAATTGAAATCGGATTTTATTCATACTTCCAGGGAATGAACTACAATTTTGCTTGAAAAACTGGAGTACAAAATGCTCGATGTTTCCTTTCAATACCACTCGTAAGTTTTCACTAAATTTTGTATATTTCAAAGATAACACATTTCACAATACCTCACATAGGCTATTTACGACGTCTATCTCCATTTTTTAATTTTGAATATATTGTTTGGACAGGTTGATTTGTTTTGTCAAAATCCCAGCACTTTTGTATTTCTTCTACCCCTTTCACTGGGGTGAGCACTATCGACTCTTACCATCTGACCTAATATCTCAGTGAGCGTTGCCGCAATATGTCAAATAATTGTGCTGAAAATCAAATTACAAATATCATTTTTCACCGAAGTTCAATTTCCAAATTTACTGAGCTGCAATGTTGCCTAATATTGCCGATCTCCAAAAAGCAATACTTAGTACAAAGACTTTCAGTTTACGTCCACAAATGAACTATGCTGGAACTTATTTCTCATCTTACTTTACACGGGATGCCTAAAAAATTCCGCTCCATCTCCATCCAATAGATCAAAGGAATATTATTCAGCAAAAAAGTATCGTACGTGACAACGCGTGAAACTTATGGTAAGAATAATCTTATCATTATTTTAATGTAATTCACTTAAGATAACGATATTCAAGAGGGATGTATTGATAGCCCTGTTGACTAAATAAGCTTACGAACTACTTATAAAAGTTTTCTTCTGAATCCACTTTTCACTCATCATTCAACCCCGATGGTCTGATTCAACGTGTTATCAAAATGCAACTTGAACTAGTGAGTTGTATGATACTGATACAAGCGATACTAGCAAGTGTTGTGATTGACTTAGAAGAAGAACATATTACCTCCGATGGAAATGGATCGATTAGCTTAACCCCATTAACAGTCGATAGCATAAGTCATTCGGTCACAGATGCTAGAGTAATTCCACAAACGTGTAACAATCATCTTTCCGGAATCCAACCCGTTCAACCAGAGTTTGGCTTCAACGACCCGTTCCTAGTGGTCTGTGATCAAGATTACTCCGGGGGGAATTGGACGGTGATACAGAACCGATTCGATGGAGCGGTGAACTTCTATCGCGGATGGAAAGCATACGAAGACGGCTTTGGTGAACTGTTTGGAGAATTTTGGCTAGGTTTGAAGAAAATTCATGAGCTAACCTACGCAAGGCAGCATGAGCTGGTTATTGTTCTAGAGGACTTTGATGGAACAACAGTGTGGGCTCGCTACAGTGATTTCTCGGTGGCAGGTCCAGAGGAAAAATATAAGGTCAACAGCTTGGGCACGTACAGTGGAACTGCTGGAGATTCATTTGGAATGGTTCTAAACCAATATTTTACTACACTGGATGCGGATAATGATCAGAACCCAAATTTAAACTGTGCTGTTTTGTACAGAAGTGGTTGGTGGCACAAAAGTTGTCATGCAAGGTTCGTATATGAAAGGTACCCAATGTTATATTGTAATCATCGTTGAAGTCTGGTATTACAGTAATTTAAACGGTATGTACCAACCTGGTCCACAAACGGAATACGCCATCACGATGTGCTGGAGAGATTTCCGAGGATATTACTATGGTTTGAAGAGTTCAAGAATGATGATTAGAGCTGTGAATAAGCGTCGAACCATCTAATACAATGACACGAGACAGAATATACATACATGTCTTAATTTATCTGAATGGTCAAAACTTGCTGTCTTTTATGCTTTCTTTTTATGCTTTTTATTCTTCATCAATATCACGTAACCTATGGGAACCATTGCCTGCTCAAAGCATATAGCTAATTTACTCCAAAAGTTATATTGTAATACTGCTTCGTTATTATCACCTTTCAAACGATTCTCGTAGGACTCCTTCAGTATAAGCACTGATGGTCGAGCTCTAACCCACGACATTTGATACATAGTAACGAATTGAAATAAAACAGGAAATGGGCAATACACCTGTGTTCAGAATAATAGCAGCAGAAGCCGTTTTTTCATACAAAATGGTCAACTTTGACAAGCTGTAACTTTGCACCCCATTGATCGATTGAGCTGAAGTTTTGACAGTGAACTACAAATATGATTAAATTTACACATACTCCGTATCATTTTTTTCGAATGACGCGTTCAAAAATTACGCACTAGGTCAAATTGTTCAAAATAATAGCAGTTTTTGTTTTGGAAATATCAGGAAAATAATTAATTGAAATATTATCAATTTGAATTCAGGTGCTGCGAGACACTAAGTTTATATTTGTTAAATATCTTGGCTGTGCATATGCACAGCATATGTTTCGAAATGGACAAATTGATATGAAATTTGCGAAAAAGAATCCACGTGTCTTGGAGGGAGGGTCCCTCCAAGACACGTGGATTCTTTTTCGCAAATTTCATATCAATTTGTCCATTGCGAAACATATGCTGTGCATATGCACAGCCAAGATATTTAACAAAAAATGGTTTTCGTACGGCCGAGTTGCCGAATAATATGCAATTAATTACCAAGTTTATAATTAAAAAAAATATAAATTGTAGAATTTGACATTTGAATTGGCCAATATATCAAAAATAAAAACTGCTATTTTTTTGAACAATTTGACCTAGTGCGTAATTTCTGAACGCGTCAATCGAAAATTGATACGTAGTATGTGTAAATTTCATCTTATTTGTAGTTCACTGCCAAAATTTTAGCTCAATCGGTCATCGGGGTACAAAGTTACAGTCTGTCAAAGTTGACCATTTTGTATGAAAAACGGCTCCCGCTGCTCTAATTCTGAACACAGGTGTACGTACAAGCCAGTTTACCAATCTAATGCCATAATTCGCCAAATATACAATCTTCAGAAACGGTTTTATGTTAACGAAAATGGCATAGCCGAAAACGGGTTACCCATCCAAACATATCAATTTGAACAATTCAATTTCACTAGCCACACGTACATGAGTATGTGCCTGCACGTTTGTTCATTTAAATTGGGATCAATTCAAGTGCACTGGAACGTGATTGATTGATTCATTGTTTTGATTGATGAGCGGCTGCACTTGATTTCGCTTGTTTCGAAATCCGTACATTTTTCCACCGAAACAGATTTTCTCGCCTGCGAAAGCTTTAGAGCCACGCTGGCGGAGGCAGGGTGGAGCACATACCCCGCAAATGGAACATTCTTCCTTCACTTTTTTGTTTCTTTTTCTTCCTTGTTTTACTCATGCCACTGCAAGTGAAAATTGTTTTCCCGCAGCTTAGTGTTAATTTAGTACTATCACAATTATTAACTCGTAGCTGTGTTAGATATTGTTTCGCTAATAAACAATAGAGGACGATTGTCGCTGCGGTTCCCTTTGTTCTCATTCCCAAAAATGTTGGGTACATAACTGTCAAAACGTGGGGGAGATATGTATAAAATGCGCCAGTTGGGTAAAATGCGCCAGCACCCTTGGTGCATACCCCAAATTTTGTCTCAAAATCGTAAGCGGCTGAAGCTAAAAAATATTTGTAAGCCGTCAAAAAAAACTCAGTCAAAAACTTTGTATTAAAAATTTTAGAAATAAAATGTTATTTTGATTCATTCCAACGTAATTTCGTCGTTTCCGTCCTCAATGGTTTTTCTTTAGACACAAAAAATATTTTCTCCTTATTACCATCAGTCTGAGACATTAACCAACTAAAAGGATAGAGTTGACACAATTCTAGTGCAGAAGAGTTTGAAAATTTTGGTTGAAAATATTGGAATATTTCGATTATCATTTTTGGGTGGCGCATATTGCCCAGTATCGTTAATTTTGGATTGAAATTCTCATTTTTGGAATAAAATTGTTTTGTTGCAATATTTCTGGCTTTACATGAAAATTTTTGGACCACATAATGACTGATATGTTGGATTATTGATAAACAGTTCGAAAATACATGTTTTCGGGGGAAATCACCATTATTAAGTGATTAGCTTAGGGGCGCATTTGCGTGACTATGATTTTTGCTCTGTGGTCTATATGTTATATGTTTTTGCACAGGAATGAGAAGGGATGAAAAAGGTTAACTTTGCGATACGTTAACCAAACCAGCTGGTGCAATTGTTTTTACAGTTCCGTATTTTGAACTTTCAAAAACAGAACTAGCTGTATGTGCCCAGCCTTACTCGGTTTTGCCAGTTTGATTCACGGTTTTTGTTACAATCGGAAAATGACAAAACCAATTAGTCAACAGGGTATTTGTGGTTCTTTTTTTATATGAATTTATTTTTATTTTTAGTTTTCTGTTTTCACAGGTACACTCAAATAAATCAACTGATAATTTCTATGTGCGAAACTCGCATAGAATTTATTTACGGTACCAGACTGTAGTGTGAAGTGCACCTTTTGAAAAATATGTGCGATCATATTGAACTGCATTACTAATTTGAAATAATTTTAAGTGCATAGGATATTGAAATCGAACTATAGTTCATCGCATTTAAAATTTATTACGAAGGCAGTCAACGAATCTCGAGTCCCTTCGTCAACAACAAAACATAAGAAACAGCGCAGAAGGCAAGCCGTTCAACAGTTGTTTTACGCGGTTTATCAACTGTATCCATTATCAAAAATAGTTGTGAAGTAAGTAGGAAGTAAGATATATCTATTCTACGAAATATAGAATCAATAATTCTATGCTTCGGATGTTGCACGTTTTTACTGGACCAGTTATGTCACATGAGCTGGAAGATAATTCCTGATGAAATAGAGATGGAAGCAAAAAACGAAGGTAGATGGAATGACGGATTAGGCAGGTTTTGTTCTATTATTGTCAGGGGGTTTTCTATAACTAATTATACTCAAATTTGGCCTAAACTTTCTTTGCATAACAAAGAATATTGTAGCCAAATTTCATAAAATTTGATCAACAAAAAACCTCCCCGACAATAATAGAACAAAACCTGCCAAAGCCGTCATTTCCCCTACTAGATTTTCATTCCAAAAAATGACGGAAAGATGGCACATTCCGCAAAAAACGCGTCCCGCATCTGATATGCAGTGTTTTTACGTGATATGATCGGGATTTTCCGGAATGGAAAAACTTGGTTTCATCCCTTAAGAAAAAAGGAACCGTTTAGAAACCTTCAACGGCGTAGTTTTATTGTTACGGAAATGTTCCCGTCATTATATACCTAAAAATGTATCAAAAATTGATAATAAACACTTTTCTAAATTCATTGAATAAACAATTATTTCATCCTTCATCCTTATTACTGTTAAATTATAGCCAGTTTGAATGATTATGGAAAATATGTGCAAGCCTAATGATTAGGAGCGAATTAGTTTCCTCATGCATTGTAAGTGCGGCCCTAATGAAGAAATGAATACGTTCGCACATAAAACTTATGATCATTGAATCGGAATATTTCTATTAGCGCCGCACATATTTTGGAAATGCGAAGTACACTGGTCAAAATACAGGTGCGAGGCACATATATACAATATGCATTTTATTCTGAGTGTAGAGGATAATATCTCATTAGGGGCTCTCTCGTTAAACTTAAAAGTGCCAGTTCGAAAAGTAAAAAATTACCCGGGCATAAGAATAGCTGGTGCAAATACAACGATGAAAAATGATTCGACATATCTGTCACAAGTAATCTTGCTCTGCGAACAGGGTTATTCGTTAATTATTAAAATGTCACTTTTAAGTTTAATTCTCCAAATGAGACAGACCCTAAGGCTTTGGTCCGATTCACGAATTAAAATCAAATTAAACATATAAATGACAGTTCGGAAATTGTGAAATCCCCCGATGCTACCCAGCAAGACCAACAAAACATCTATGAAAAATTATACAACATCTGTCAAAAGAGTAGAAGCATAAGTACTAGAACGCTAGTGGCACTGTAGTCATTAAAAGTGTTTAGCCGAAATGTGCTTCCACAAGCCGTTTATTTTGCATCATGCTGTAGTACATGTTTTGTTTCATCATCAACATTGGTTTGACACTTGTAGTACCAGTACTTCGGCTGCCAGATCAAAGTGACCTAGATGTTAGTCACGCGAACAGGAGCATCTACTGTCAAAAATAATCTTGCTCTGCTGGCAGGGTTATTTGAAAAATTTTAAACTGTAATTTTTAAGTTTAATTTGATTTTAATTCGCGAATCGGACCAAAGCCTAAGAGTAAAACGTGATATTGATAACAAAACATGATAAGAACTTGTTTGAAATAAGTAAAATAACAAGCAAAAATAACAAAAAATTGCCCTGAAATATCATAAAAATAACACGTTTTGTTATTAACAAGAACTTATCAACATCTTGAGCTATTAGTTTGTTCTTGTTAATAGCTTGTTATTTTTACTCATATTCCAAACAAGTTTTTTTTTGTGTCTTTATTATGGAGACTTTCAGCCCTAGGCTGGCTCGTCTCCGGCCTTCAAACAAGTTCATATCATGTTTTGTAATCAATATCACTGCTTCTACCCTGGTTTACTAAACTAATTTACAAGTGCAAGTGCTCGGCCGTATCGGAGCATCCATAAATTACGTAACGCTCGGAAGGGGTGGGGGATTGACCGAAGTGAAACGATCCGTACGAAAATTTTCAATGACTCATACAAAAAGTATGACACAGGGGAGAGAAGGGTTTGAAAATGGCCAATTTTTGCGTTACGTAATATATGGATGTATGGCCTATGGCCCTTCATCTTTGGATTTGTCTTTTGTCCTTAGAAAGGCGTCAATTAATGATTAAATTTGGTAACCTAACTACTATTTACATTAATATTTAAATTACAATTTGATAACCTAGATTGAAACCAGCGCCCTAATAGCGGCATGATCCGAAGCTATGCAACGGGCCCTAAACCGATCGTTACACTCACCAAAGCGCTCGTGAAGTGTTTTGATACCAGCCAGACGGTGGACCTTGGAATAGCGTGTCCTGGGAGGAGTGTTGAGATCATCCTCTGGAACTTGTTTTGCACTCGTTGGAGCTTCAGACGATGAGTTTTAGCTCAGCTATCCCAGACCGGCATGCCGTATTCGATTATGGGGAGGATGATCTGCTTGTAGACAGCAAGCTAATTCTTCTGAGACAATGACGACCAACGGTTGATCAAAGCGACAGTAGTTTCAACAAAACGTTACACTTCGTCACCGTGTTGTCAACCTGTTGCCGGAAAATAAGCTTGCTGTCGAGGGTCAAGCCAAGGTAGTCGGCCTCATTGGCCCATTCCACAGTCGTGCCATTGAGGATGATTTTACTGGTTAGGGGATTTAGGGTGATGAGCTGGATCTTTGCCGCATTGATACAGATCTTCCAGCTGGTGAGGTACTCTGTCAGGGCATCCAGGTCTCGATGGAGTTTTGCCACTAGCGCTCTAATCACTCTTATAAGCGAATGGTCATGGGTTCGATTCCCAGCCCCTCCACCAAAAAAACCCTCGTCTGTCGCCGGATGCGCAGTCGCGGTGGCGTATTGGAGAGCGCTCTTACCGTTACACTGCCTGATGACAACTGACAAACTGTTCTTCTGGGAGTCATTCGTCCTACATACACGGATACATGGCATCCGAAAATTGCAACGATCATTGGATTCACGACACGGACAAATGGACACAATGAGCTCACGGTGAGATGGACAAGCAACGACAACAACAATGAATAATGGAAAAATCTTTTAAAATAAAAATAGATTCTTTGTGGATTCTGACTGCAGAATACCACAGTAGATCTCGGCACAGTAGCGGTTAAGTAACACTGAGTACCAAATAAAGAAAGGAATAAAAAAAATCATGAGTTTGAGCTCAAGATTTAGAATGATGTCGAAGCCTGAGGCCTTCCTGTTTTTTGTTGATTTGATATAGGCCGTCCATTCAACAGCTGTGATCTCTAACTCCTCCGAGAAGTCGTTTGGAGTCAGATGGATGTTGTTCGCAAGCTCGCTGACTGCTGCTTCATGAGGACTGATGATGTTCTGTCCAAGATTGTGTGAGCTGACGAAATGGCGACCTGTTTCGGCTGCCTTCTCTGTAGGAGTTATCAAGCGATCTTTAGAGTCATGTTGTCTAGTGGAATCAAAGGTGGAATGGGCCGAGGTTTGGATTTTAGAATTTTAGTTAGCTTCCAGAACGGCTTAGACTGGGAGAACGTGGATCTTATTGGAACAATCACTATTTCTGAGGTCCACCATTCTGGCCTGGATAATTTTGGTCATACGATTGCACCGGGTCTTGATCGCAGGCAGTCCAGTACGTTGGTACTGCCTGCGAGTGACATTTTGCAAACGGATCAAATCTTTGGTGTTGCTTAACTGTCGGGCCCAAGATTCTTTTTATGTACAGGTTATCCGACTTCGTCAGTAGATGGGTAGAAGAACCGTCAGTAGAACCAGCGCGGGGGGGAAACATACATTTTCAGTGCAAAACGTAAACAAACGAGCATAAATTCCATACAAAAATCCAAGATGGCTGAGTTGGGGATATTGACAAGTCGGATAACCTGTACATAAAAAAATCTTGGTCGGGCCTTTGAAACATGCTGTTCTCGGGCTTGGAAAAGAGGCTCCTGGATGGCGTGCAGCTGCTCGTCGACGTCTTCCGGATGACACCGGATGCCGCTGGTGGTCGATGTTCTCGTACACGCACTGTTGAAACCGAGCCCAGTCGACTTGAGATAGCTACGCTGGGTTAGCTCGTGCCGATTCACCGAAGTTCCAAATTCAGCCTCCACCGGATAGTGGTCCGAGCTGAGCTCCTAGATGACGAACGGCTGGGAGACCTGATCGTTCATGTTCGTGATGAAGATGTCGAGCTTGCATGGGCCCCGGACCGTGTCAACCGGGAAGGACTGCTAGGGCTCAGGATGGTATGGTGGGCCTCCAGCACGTCGTTGGACCAGACGAATCCGTTCCGGTTTAAGACGGTGTTTCCCCACGATTGGTGCTTTGCGTTCAGGTCACCGGCGATTATGACCTGCCCCTGCGGCAAGTGAGCTTGACTATATCCTTTTTTAGTTATGCCGTCGTTCCGTCGTAGAATTTGACTTGTGTTCCACGATGAACGTGACGTGATGAACGGTGACTTCCCCTCCAAAGGCTTCGATTATATTGAACTTGAAATCCGACAGCAGGCGGCAGGCGAAGTTGGTCCGCAAAAGGATTGCCACTCCTTCCCTCTGGAGCTTGTTCGATCGAACCTCACCAGCCTAAATCCCAGAATTGCTACGCTTACCTCTATCTTCAGATGGGTTTCGGTGATGAAAATTTCCTTCACTTGAAGGAAATCGCTGAAATCGACGTTTTTGCTCTTAAGCGAGCAAGCGTTCTAGTTTACCAGACCCAATCTAGAAGCCATTTTCAATGACGAAAAGACCCAGAATGTACCGAACCGGGATTTGCAGCTTCGAAGCCGAGCCGCAACTTGTCCGGGATGTAGAGTGGATCGGAATCCTCCGGGGGTAGAGGATGCCCATCTTGCGGCCGGCGGAATCCTGAGGGAGGGAGCGGAGGTCATTTACTGGTGAACTGACTGGATGTTGCTTTACTTCCGATGGGACCGAAGCAGCAGCTGTTAGTCTTCTTTGCGGTTGCAGCGGTGAAAGGACCCGAATCGTTCACCGTGGGGCCGGGATTGCCGGGAAGTTTCGTTCGTCGAGCAATGGGAGCGAGCTTCGGGCTGGACGATTTCTTGCGAAAGTTTTCTTGCGGATTTCGCTGAATTCCGCGCGTTTCGGGTAGGCCTCCGTGGTGGCCCGGTGCTTTTCCCCACAGTTGGCATACTTGGGGTCAGCCTCTACCAGTTTATGCACTGCGTCACGTCACGATGCACGGGCTTGTATTTTGTCCACCCGACGACGGTTCTGTTGATGGCCTTGATTTGCTTGTGGTCCTTCAGCGTGGTAGTACCGTGCTCCAGGTGCCCCAGGTACAGCTGATCACGGTAGGTCTGTTAAGTGTAATGCCGGCGGATTTTGTAAATGTTGGTCGACTTCAGATCGCTTTCCTCCGGAGCTTCCTTCAGTTCCTTTTGGTCCACGTCGTCGAGACCACGCAGCACGACTTTGAGAGGCTTGCTGCCGGGGATGTCGTGTGTGTGTAAAGCTTAAACCGTTTCTCATTCAGGTCCTCCAGTACCTTATCGAAGTGAGACCTTCTCCCGGTCATCAGTCTCACACCTTCGACGCACAGTCGAAAGATGCGTTTTAGGTTCCGAGTGATCAGTTTCCGGAGGTCGGGGTAAAGGTCCGAAGGGTCCCATTTCATGAAAATCGGCGGGCACTCGCGGGCTATTGCTTCTTCCTTTTTTTCGTGATGAACAGCGGTGTCACCATCCTTGAGCGAGGAGTATTTGTTGCTCAAGAGAAGGTTTTCACTTCCCTCGTCAGAAGCAACCTCCTTCGATGGACGCTTTCGCGTTTTATTCGCGACTGGATTTACCCCGATATCTCCCATGACGGGTCCTGGAGAAAATAACGCCAACGCGACGAAGCGAAAACGTAAACACAGCGAACGAGCGAAAAAAAAAAAGCGCGAGCAAGAGGCACGTCCGTACGCTGTCACAATCTTAAATGTGGTTCGTTAATTCACCATTTTGATTAAAAGAATGACACTTTTGAGAACATTGACTACGACTTATTAATGATAGGGAAGCCACGGTAACACGGTAGATCACTTTGACGTAGTGTGTTGCGGTGTAAGATCTACCAAACAGAGCCCTAGCCTAATCCATTTTTCTAGCTAGGGCAATAAGTTGTGGTAATTTAGGATTCATCGTATTTAGTCCTCGCTACCAACAGCAATCTCAGAAATAAAACATAATTAATGTTATTACGCATTGCAAGAAAAATTTGGAATCCTGGAAAATTCAAAGCGCCTCCTATGAATATTTTCCGGGCTAATGATCAAAGATAGCTAATGTAAAATTTTAGACGTTTTATTTATATTTATATTTATGACATTTCTATATTTAATCCAATCTGAAGGAAAATAAGGATAAGGACTATGCCAAAGAGTCTCAACAATCCCTTCCTTAGCCACTGTGAGCTGTGAAACTTGCCTAGGATGTGGTGGGGCCTTGAAAGAGGGTTCTGGTAAAAGCTGCATGTATCAGCAGCAGGACCTACCAGAGCGATCGTTTGCGCTCGAAGCACACTAACCCAATTCATGGTGGAGTCTTAACAGACCCGGCACGACGGCCTCCCGGCGAGACAAGAAGTATACCCAGACTCGATAAGCCACCGATAACACCAATCATTACCAACAAAATGAGTGTTTTAGGACGTGAAACTGCATAACATTCTTCTTAATTTGATAGATATTTCTTCGAATAACATATTAGGAACCAGTCCTACATTTCGAGTTTATTGGCATATTATTGCTAAACTGATGATGAGTCCTTTCATATTTATATAAGTAGGTACACGTGTAAACACGCTATTCAACTTATTGGACTTTATGACAGTTGATTTGATATCATGTTCAATTCAACGCATACTATGTATGATTTGTTCTATGCGGGGATTGCCTTCTGCGCGTTATTTCCGCGCAGCCATCCAAATTTTTCTTTTTCTCCGTAATACCTTGCAGACAGTTGAAAGACTCGAATTCCTCTTGTTTGAGGCTAAACTGTATGCAGCGGAAACAACTTTTCAAGCAATTAGTTAAAAAACCTCGGTACCCGGTCCTAGGCTGTACTGACTGCTGGAAAAATCGAGTTAGGGGTTTAAATACGTATCAACTCTTCTTGAACTGGTGAACAATGGTAGTGAGAGGAACACACGGAAGTTCTTATTACTGAATAAATTCTCTTTCTTGAAAAGGTCTTGTAGACAGAGCTAAATCCCGGGTTTTAAGAGTTTCACTGGTGATATTCTAGAAGCAAGACAAGGATGTGGCTAGGGCTCCGATGCATGGCCAAAAACAGTATTACTGTTCTGTTTTCTCAAGAAAGGATTGATTTCCTATTGATAAGGGGCGCGCCTTCAATGGGATTGCTCTCTATGAAGGGTCTAAATAGCGGGACTTTGTCATGGTGGTCTTGAGAAAACAAAACAACAACTGTATCGAAACCGATACTGCTTTGTCTCTCAATAGCACTGGAGTAATTCGACATGCACTTAAACACTAAGGATACGGGTAACGCTACAATAGATCTAATAATTGGTCGCAGTGGCACACCCGAACAGGAAAAAAAAAGATAGGGAAAAAAGTTGATTTCTCAGGAATTTTATTTTCGGAATATGCTATTTTCGGGAAAATGTCATTTTCGTGGAAAAGTCATTTTCAGGAAAATGTCATTCTCGGGAAACGACATTTTCGGGGAAACGTTAATTTTGGAGTAAATATCATTGTCGTGACCGTTGGTCGATTGTGTCATCGAGCTGAGTCAACGCTCCGACGAATAGAGGGCGCCGCCACCCGCTTACTCATCGTCGGAGCGAGGGAAATGTCATTTCCCAGGAAAAGTCATTTTTGAGGATTTTTTTATTCTTTATTATAGTGATTTTTTTCTATCCAGTATTTTGCGCTCGATAATGGCGGCAGAGTGAGTGCCATTTTGACATCCAAGAGGTAGAAAATATTTACATATTTAAATCACAGTAGGCTTTGATTCATTGAAAAACATTGGCACTCATTCGGTATCAACAAACAAACAAACAAATGTCAAACATTTCTTCAACGATTTGGATTTGGTACTTTTGTCATGATTTTTTTTGTAATAATTACATTTTATTTTCTAGGAATAAAACCACAAAATAACGATAAATCAATGAGGATTATAATCATTGAAAGGAAATTTGCAACCGGACACCTGGGTGAGGCGATAACCAGGTTGGTAGTGTCAGGCTGGATTAACTACGCTAGACGCATAAAAATCAATTCCGTTTGCTCTATCCAGCTGCCTCCGACCCCAATCGAGCAATACTTTAAGAAGACTGTTGGGATTGCATCGACAGCTCTTGTACTCCCCTTTTCGCCACTGACTGTACACAATAACGTTCTGGCAGCTTTCCATGATTAAAATAATCATTGAATTGTCGATTTCTTGTGGCTTCATTCCTAGAAAATAAGAATAAAATACTACAAATCATCCATGAGAAAAGTACCAAATTTTTTAATAACGTAAAGGAAATGTTTGACATAAAAAAACAAATTTTGTTTGTTTGTTGACACCGGATGAGTGCCAATGTTTTTCAATGAATCAAGGCCTACTGTGATTGAAATATGTAAATATTTTCTACCTCTTGGATGTCAAGAAGGTACTCACTCGGCCGCCATTAGCGAGCGCAAAATACTGGATATACAAGAAGTTCATCACTTGTTTTTGGGAAATGTTATTGTCGAGAATTTGCTAATTTTGGAGAATTTCGGCAGTTTGAGTACCAAGCTCAAAGAACCTTACATGAACTGAAGAATGGGGGGTTTAAATTATGCCTAATGTACATTATGCCTAACGTTATTACGCTTATTATGCTTATGCAAAGGCACCGGTGAAGAATATGTGGCCGAATATTGGTGGCAATCGGTCAAGGGGTTCAGAAGACAAACTAAATTGTTAGTTTTCTAAACAATACCTACTCAACCCCAAAAATACCCCGTTTCCAAATAATGAACCTCCCATCTGCTACATAATCGTTTCTTAATGACAGAGTATACGTGTTCCAAATTTGGTTGATATCGTTTATGGGGCTCAGAAGTTACACTAAGTTGATAAATATCTTCCTCCTTCACCCTCCCCGTTTTTCAATAACCCTCCAAACTCCACTGTGATCGTCTCCTTAGAACAGAAAATATTTGTTTCTTATTTGGTTGAAATCGGTCAGGAGGTTCAGAAGTTACACTGAGTTGATCGATAATTAAATAATACCCCCTTCCTCCTCTCCTCACACCACTTTCCTTTTTCCAATGCCCCTCTTCTCCGTGATAAATATTGAACCATACATGTCCCAGATGCAAAAAGCCTGACTCCACTAGTGGGTAAAGCTATTGGCATTACGACGATGATACATTCCCCGTTTGTCCCTTTGTTTCCCCTTTAGCGAATTTAACAGTTGACCTACGATGTGATCCTTCCTCGGATTAATTCCATTGATGGAATCGGTTTGTTTGTTCTCCCTGATGGACGGGTTCCCACATTCCGGCTACATTAAAAAAAAATCAACAACGAACACATACGGCGGCTCTGATTACAATTGATGTGATGAGCACACGAACGTTTGTGTTTGTTCATTTTACACATTTTAATTTTTCATTTCTATATTTGCAGATATTGGCTACCTCTACCACTTACTTAATCATATTAATACAGTTTGAGAACTCGCGATCTGATTAAAGAAAAGTTGATAATTATTAAATTGAAAACATTCTTTCACATTTGCAACAACCTTTGTGCATCACCTGAACCAGATAGCAACGAACATACATCAAGCAGCTGCATAATCTAAGTGAACCGCCTCATGCGGCGTTCTAATGGAAAACCACCAAGTGAATCTAAGTACTCATTGCTATCCATTGTACCCCGGTCCAACAGGATACGGCCGCTGCATCACGGCGGGCGCCACAGGTACCGACGCGAATCGTTAACGTATGAGTTGAACTCCGATCTTCTCTGTGGGTGCACATTTCAATTAGCATAAATAATAAACACCGCATGAACCACCGGCAACCTTATAAGCGCGTCCCTAAGGCTCCGGTGGTGATGCATAGACGGAATGGAACCGCTTCCAGGATACGATAGTGTGCCGAACTGCTTTACATAATCCGCGAGTGGGCCACCTCCATTACCACCATCGGAATCGGGAATCAGGATAAGCTTTCATCCGGAGATCCAGACGGTGGCGAACTTTTGTCGCGCACCGAAGAGCAAGTAGCAAATAGATGCATATTTTGGCAAATGGGCTTGTACAAAGTTGGGTGATTTGCATTTTGAGTGGATCCAGGAGGATTAGTTTTAGTTCTCAGATGATTTAAAGTGTGTATTATAATATATCTCAGATTAGGAATCTAGTGCCTTTTTCATTAACTTCGAATGCAATTTTTACTTTTCTGTAATTACACAATGCTAACACTAAATATGAACTGTTCAATCGAAAATGCAAATTAATAAAGAGCCGATCACTCCCATCCCAGCAAACCAGCAATCGTATAAGAATGTATAAATTAAATTATATATATTCGCAGATCAGATCGTAATCATATAGAGATCCAGCAGAAGTTGTGAAAAATTGTAGATATAAAAGGTTACATATAATGCAAATGTACAATTTAATTGCAATCTATGTCACAAACTCACAAAGGAATCATATATCGCAAATATTTGAAAAATTGCATATATGCGCAATTGAAGTTACAATGTCGTTAAGACATTGTCCTCTGTCCTCTGTTATAATGATTTCAAATATACAAACAACAACTCTGTTGATCCTTGAATGTTTAGTAAAATATTCTTATTAAAAAATATTAGAGGCCCTCCTTGGCCGTGCGGTAGGACGCGCGGCTACAAAGCAAGACCATGGTGAGGGTGGCTGGGTACGATTCCCGGTGCCGGTCTAGGCAATTTTCGGATTGGAAATTGTTTCAACTTCCCTGGGCATAAAAGTATCATCGTGTTAGCCTCATGATATACGAATGCAAAAATGGTAACTTGGCTTAGAAACCTCGCAGTTAATAACTGTGGAAGTGCTTAATGAACACTAAGCTGCGATGCGGCTCTGTTCCAGTGTGGGGATGTAATGCTAATAAGAAGAAGAAGAAGAGCACATCGGCGAATGCGTGTTCTTCCGATGAAGTTAAGAGATTTGCAGTTTCACGAGCCGAGCTTCCAAGCGTTAGTCCCTTTTCAACGCTGTGGTCATTGCCGAATGTTCTGGTCCGTATTTTTTTCTTGCTGGTGGGCCGATGCTGTTAGCCTACCTTATAAACACCGAGGTTAACTGCTGGAATTAGACACTCTGGCTGGAGCGTAGGAGGTCGATATCTCAAGTTGTTTTCGTCCTGCTGCTGAGCTCGATTCACCTGAAATGTTTGCTGTTCTTCAAATGTATGCACCAGAACGATCCATGAATTAAATCACGATGTATTTTTGCTGGTTCACGAATTCGGGAAAGCTTTTTTTTTGCGTGGGAATCGGTTTTCTGCGAATTTTTGTACAGTCGGTAACAATTTGTTTCTTATATGACTCAAGTTATGAGTAAAGTTTATTAAATCTTCTTTTGGAAATCCTGGTATAGGCTGCGATTTCATTTAGCAAAAGCAAAAATGAGACGAAATTACTATTGAGGGCGATGTACAATAATTTGTCAAGATACAAACGAAGTACACTAGATTCTGTTTTTACACGATTTACATTTTCTCAATTTTGTACTCTTCCTAAATGTTTAATCCATATTAATTATCATGTGATTTTTCTTTGATTTATTCAGGATTTTTTGAAACATGTTGCAAAGATTTTGGTGTTAAATTGAAGTAACACGATTAAAAATACGAGCGAAAAAAAACCTGTAAAAACAGAATCCTGTGTTGATGCAAATACCAAATATTGAATACGAATTTCCATGGCCCTTTAAAATGAAACAATATGAATGATGATCTTATGGTAGAGTTATGTAGGGCTGTTCCAACTCAACAACTCATTCGAATCGTACTGTTTCCCTCCTTCTGCCTAAATGTGCAGTGAGAACACAGATGGTCGAATGAAATTTCCAAATAATCCGATTATAGGCAATGATGCTTCGCGATCTGTACGAGTGGTTTGCAGAAAATTATGTACCACCGCGACCACCAACATTAGTATGCACTCGCCAAAAAGAACAGTGTTTTGGGAACTAATTTCGGTCCCGCATCACTATGATGTGGGCTGCTATAAGCGCGACGCCACCACTGCTTCCGCACTGTGGGTGACTTTTAGACAAGGTGAATGGTATTTTAACTGATTTGCTCACTAAATCAACAGATTTTAATTCTATACTTTTAGAGAACAATGTTATACATCACTATCAGGTTATACAACTCAGTATAAAAACAAAACGCAAATCTTGGCATAAACGAAATTATAGAAAGATTAGATACAAATATAGCACAGGGACGACGTGTTTAAGTTTTTAATTCGCAACTCCGATTGCGATATATTTGCACTCTGTGAAACATGGCTTTCTTCTGAAGATGAAATCAACTTCCACGATTTTAACATTATTCGCCAAGATCGGAATGATCATTATGGTCGCGTTCTTCTGGGAATCAAAAAATGTCACACTTTCTACAGAATTCCCATTCCGACTGTTAATGGTTTAGAAATCGTCGCTTCAGTGTATATTCCCCCAAATGCCCCACTTAATCGTCGGCATCTTTGGAGCGCAGTCTCTCTTTTATCATCCCCAGTTTTAATACTGGGTGATATGAATGCACATGGTATTGCATGGGGCGAAACTAGAGACGATAACAGAGCGCCTATTTTCTATGATTTGTGCGACGATTTCAACTTGAATATTTTGAACACAGGCGAAGTAACTCGAATAGGACCTCAAGGTCAGGAAAGTCGAATAGATCTGTCTTTATGCTCTAATTCACTATCATTAGATTGCACGTGGAAGGTAATCCAAGATCCCCATGGTAGTGACCACATGCCAATAGTCACCTCAATCAAAAGCGGCTATCAACGATCAGTGCCAGTTAATGTTCCTTTCGACCTCACGAAAAACATTGACTGGCAAAAATTTGCATCGGCGGTAAACATTGGTATTGAATCAACTGATATTCTTCCTCCACTGGATGAGTATCGATTCCTTACCGAATTGATTCATAAAAGCGCACTAGAAGCTCAGAAACGACGCGTTCCAAGTACATCTGTCATTAGAAGACCAGCCACTCCTGGATGGGATGATGAATGTACTAAGTTGTATTCCGAGAAATCTGATGCTTTCAAGGCTTTCCGTAAACACGGAAGGTCGGAGCTTTTCGAAGAGTATTTGAGGCTTGAAAGAAAGCTCAAAAATCTTCTTAAGGCTAAAAAACGTAGCTACTGGCGACGTTTTGTTGAGGGACTATCACGAGAAACCTCAATGACAACACCTTGGAAAACGGCCCGCAACATGCGGAACCGCATTTCCACCAATGAGAGTGAAGAATACTCCAATCGATGGATATTCAACTTCGCAAAAAAGGTCTGCCCAGATTCCGTACCAGCAAAACCGCTATTTCGAGAATCAGTCACTGATCCCGGTTCTTTGGGTGGACCATTCTCAATGCTGGAACTATCTATGTCTCTTCTTTCATCAAACAATTCTTCTCCGGGATGCGATAATATCAAATTCAATCTTCTAAAAAACCTTCCAGATATCGCTAAAAGACGATTACTTGACCTGTACAACTGTTTCATGGAGTACAACATCGTACCACCAGAATGGCGACAGGTCAAAGTAATAGCTATTCAAAAGCCTGGGAAACCAGTGTCTGATCACAATTCATACCGACCGATTGCCATGCTATCGTGCATGAGGAAATTATTGGAGAAAATGATCCTTTCAAGAATTGACCATTGGGTCGAGCAAAATGCATTATTGTCAAATACTCAATTCGGTTTTCGAAAAGGTAAAGGAACAAATGACTGTCTAGCGTTGCTCTCTTCAGATATACAGCTGGCCTATGCGCACAAGGAGCAACTGGCTTCAGTTTTCTTGGATATTAAGGGCGCTTTTGATTCTGTTTCCATAGAAGTACTGTCGGAAAATTTGCACAGTAGTGGATTACCCGTTATTTTGAATAATTTCTTGTACAATTTGTTGTCAGTAAAACATATGAACTTTACTCTTGGCACTCTGACAACTTCCAGAAATAGCTACATGGGCCTTCCCCAAGGTTCATGTTTAAGTCCCTTGCTTTACAATTGCTATGTTAAAGATATTGACAATTGTTTGGAAGGACAATGCACGCTTAGACAACTTGCAGATGATGCCGTGATCTCCCTAAGAGGTTCATGTGCAAATGTCATGCAAAGACCATTGCAAAATTCCCAAAATAACCTGACTGTTTGGGCCAGACATTTAGGGATCGAGTTCTCTCCGCAAAAAACTCAATTGGTAGTGTTTACTAAGAAGCGGTATCCAGCTCAACTGAAACTAAAGCTGTTGAAAGATGACATAAACCAATCTTTATCTTCTAAATACCTTGGGGTCTGGTTTGATTCCAAGTGTACCTGGAAAACCCATATTGATTAACAATGATATGGAAATGCTAATATCATCTTCCAAATTCGGACGTACCTTCCTTCTGATAGCCATTAGAGGCGATATATGTAAATATTGCCTCCGCTCGCTTTCAAATCGACTTCTATAAAAAGACATGTTTTTTTTTATGCCTGCCGTATCCTAACGGAACTATCAATTCTATACTTTCGCCTCTAATGCTATCATGAACATGTACGTCCGAATTTGGAAGATGATATTAGCATTTCCATATCATTGTAAATCGTTTAACTTCACGTAGAAGTAACACACACGAAATCATTAATTTACCATATTGATTATTTGTTAGAGAAATGCCGAAAAAGGATCCATTTTCTCCGTTCTATCTCCGGAACTTGGTGGGGCGCTCACCCGGAAGACCTCATCAAACTATATAAAACGACTATTCTCTCTGTTTTAGAGTATGGCTCTTTCTGCTTCCTCTCAGCAGCTGAGTGCCACCTAATCAAATTGGAACGAATTCAATATCGCTGTTTGCGTATTGCTCTTGGCTGTATGCATTCAACGCATAACATGAGCCTGGAGGTGCTTGCTGGAGTCACTCCTTTAAAGCAACGTTACTGGGAGCTCTCACTTAGAATACTGATCAAATGTGGAACAAGTAACACACTTGTATTAGAAAACTTCGATAAAATGCTTGAACTGGCTAATCGTTCAAGATACCTGCGAGTCTATCTCAACTACATATCGTCAGATCTCTGTCTTCCATGTTATAATCCACCTCGAGTTCACTTCGTCAACGACAGTTCCTCAATTGAATACGATCTGTCCATGAAACACGCTATTCAAGGAATACCAGATCATCTTCGACAAATATCTATTCCCTCCATTTTTTCAGAAAAATATGAACATGTCAATTGCAATAACAGATATTTCACTGATGGTTCTCACATTAACGGATCCACTGGCTTCGGTGTTTTCAACGTAAGTTCAACCACCTTCCAAAAAAATCAGGAACCGTGTTCGGTTTATGTTGCTGAGCTGGCAGCAATTAACTTCGCTTTGGGGATAATTTCCAATCAGCCCGTAGACCATTATTTCATCTTCTCGGATAGTCTTAGTTCTATCGAGGCACTCCGGTCGATGAAACCAGTTAAGCACGCATCTTACTTTCTTACAACTATAAGAGAGCAGATGCATGATTTGGTCGAAAGATCATTCAAGATTACCTTTTTATGGGTCCCATCCCATTGCCTAATCCATGGCAATGAGAAGGCGGACTCGCTAGCAAAGGTGGGCGCACAGGAAGGTGAAGTTTATGAAAGACAAATCTCGAGGAACGAGTTTTTCCCATTAGTCCGTCAGAATACTCTTCAAAATTGGCAAATGATTTGGTCACACAATGAACTTGGACGGTGGCTATTTTCCATAGTTCCTAAAGTTTCTGCGCGAGCGTGATTCAGAGGTGAGGACTTAAGTCGAGGCTTCATTCGCACGATGTCGAGACTTATGTCCAATCACTATTCACTAAACACACATCTCTACAGCCTCCCGTATCGGTACACCTGGAGATCGCCACTGCAGACAGAATCACAAATCGACCACGTTCTGATTGATGGACGGCACTTCTCCGACATTATCGACGTCAGGACATATCGTGGCGCTAACATCGACTTTGACCACTATCTGGTGATGGTTAAACTGCGCCCAAAACTATCCGTCATCAACAATGTTCGGTACCGACGACCGCCGCGGTACGACCTAGAGCGACTGAAGCAACCTGATGTCGCCACTGCATACGCGCAGCAGGTGAGCTCGATGGGGCCCTCTTGAGGACTGCTGGAATACAGTCAAAGCAGCCATTAACGACGCAGCGGAGAACAACGTCGGGTATATGGGTCGAAGTCGACGGAACGATTGGTTCGACGAAGAGTGCAGACAGATTCTGGAGGAGAAGGACGCAGCGCGGGCGGTCGCGCTGCAGCAAGGTACCCGGCAGAACGTGGAACGTTATAGACGGAAGCGGAGACAGCAGACCCGCCTTTTTCAGGAGAAGAAACGCCGCCTGGAAGAAGCGGAGTGCGAGGAGATGGAACAGCTGTGCCGTTCTCAAGATACACGCAAGTTCTATCAGAAGCTCAACGCATCCCGCAAAGGCTTCGTGCCGCGAGCCGAAATGTGCCGGGATAAGGATGGGAGCATCTTGACGGACGAACGTGTGCCCAAGTAGCACACGCAACATCTTCCTAAAAGCTCCTTGTTCCTATTCAGTTCCATTAAAGGCATTGGAAAAACATCAAAGCACGAAAAAGTTGCATCAAGATGTCAAAAACGTTCGAATTGTGATCAATGTTTCATTAAAATTGCAATGCATTACTTGTTTGACATTTGGAAACAAACAAACAAAGAATACTGCACTTCATGTTGCAAACACGAAACAAAATCATTAAGTTGCATATTTTTCACCATGTTACTTCAATGCGTCTTTCAAAATTTAATTGTTTGTTTAAATTAAGTTGCAGATAAGTTGAATGTGTCTTCATGTTTAAATTAGCATCGTTCAACGTTTTGACAACTCACATTTTTTTCCTGTGATGGTGCAATCAAGTAACAGGAAACCTGAGTACAAAACTTCATAATCGTATAGTTTTTATTGCGAGTCAACATGCAGTCCCTTCGAAGTGTTGAATGGTGCTGTGGTAGAGTGAAGGACTATCAATCACAAGATCCATAAATCGAATCCAGTTTTATATTTTTATTTTATTTTTTTCCGCTGTAGTATTTTGCAACATTATTGCAATTTTACTGCAATCGAAGGATGTTTCCGTAGGCTCCACCTCTTGCGCTTTTTAGCTTGCAAGATAGTTATATTTGATGGCACATACGCAAAGATTGCTTTTTTCCGAATAGTTGCAACACAGTGAAATTTTCAGAAGTGAAACAATTTGTGCTGCTTGGGATGGTGATCGAAAGGTGGAAGCAGCACTACGAGGAACATCTGAATGGCGCTGAGAGTACAGGCAATGAAAGTCAAGGCAGCGGAGGAGATGACTACGTCAGTTCAGCGGACGATGGAAGCCAACCAGCCCCCACCTTGAGGGAAGTTAAGGATGCCATTCAACAGCTAAAGACCAATAAAGCAGCTGGTAAGGATGGTATCGGAGCTGAGCTGATCAAGATGGGCCCGGAAAAGCTGGCCACTTGCCTGCACAAACTGATAGTCAGAATCTGGGAAAACGAACAGCTACCGGAGGAGTGGAAGGAAGGGGTTATATGCCCCATCTACAAGAAAGGCGACAAACTGGAGTGTGAGAACTTTCGAGCGATCACCATCCTTAATGCCGCCTACAAAGTGATATCCCAGATCATCTTCCGTCGTCTGTCACCATTTGTGAACGAGTTCGTGGGAAGTTATCAAGCCGGCTTCGTTGACGGCCGCTCGACAACGGACCAGATCTTTACTGTACGGCAAATCCTTCAAAAATGCCGTGAATACCAGGTCCCAACGCACCATCTGTTCGTTGATTTCAAGGCGGCATATGACAGTATAGACCGCGTAGAGCTATGGAAAATTATGGACGAGAACAGCTTCCTGGAAAGCTTACCAGACTGATCAAAGCAACGGTGGATGGTGTGCAAAACTGTGTGTGAAGATCTCGGGCGAACACTCCAGTTCGTTCGAATCGCGCCGGGGACTAAGACAAGGTGATGGACTTTCGTGCCTGTTGTTCAACATTGCGCTAGAAGGTGTCATGCGGAGAGCCGGGTGTAACAGCCGGGGTACGATTTTCAACAGATCCAGTCAATTTATTTGCTTCGCGGATGACATGGACATTGTCGGCCGAACATTTGCAAAGGTGGCCGAACTGTACACCCGCCTGAAACGTGAAGCAACAAAAGTTGGACTGGTGGTGAATGCGTCAAAGACAAAGTACATGCTTGTGGGTGGAACCGAGCGCGACAGGGTCCGCCTGGGAAGCAGTGTTACGATAGACGGGGATACCTTCGAGGTGGTCGAGGAATTCGTCTACCTCGGATCCTTGCTAACGGCTGACAACAACGTTAGTCGTGAAATACGAAGGCGCATCATCTGTGGAAGTCAGGCCTACTACGGGCTCCAGAAGAAACTGCGGTCGAAAAGATTCGCCACCGCACCAAATGTGTCATGTACAAGACGTTAATAAGACCGGTAGTCCTCTACGGACATGAAACATGGACAATGCTCGAGGAGGACTTGCAAGCACTCGGAGTATTCGAGAGACGGGTGCTTAGGACCATCTTTGGCGGTGTACAAGAAGACGGTGTGTGGCGGCGAAGAATGAACCATGAGCTCGCCCAGCTCTACGGCGAACCCAGTATCCAGAAGGTAGCTAAAGCCGGAAGGGTACGATGGGCAGGGCATGTTGCAAGAATGCCGGACAGCAACCCTGCAAAGATGGTGTTCGCTTCCGATCCGGCAGGTACGAGACGACGTGGAGCGCAGCGAGCGAGATGGGCAGACCAGGTGCAGAACGACTTGGCGAGCGTGGGGCGTATTCGAGGATGGAGAGATGCGGCCTCGAACCGTGTATTGTGGCGTCAAATTGTTGATTCAGTGTTATCTGTATAGATGTAGACTAAATAAATGAAATGAAATCTCTACAGAATAAACCTGGTCGATAGCAACCTATGTAGGTGCGGAGCCGGTTACGATGACATCGATCACGTAGTTTGGCATTGCTCGGAAAATGACGCCTCCAGAGAGCAACTATTGGATACCCTTGTGGCCCGAGGTAAACAACCCTTCCGGGATATAAGAGGTGTTTTGGGAGATCGCGATGTGATATATATGCAGGCCATCTATGCCTTCCTTTGCTTGGCTGACATCAAAGTTTAATGCCTATATTCTTCTCTTTCTCAGTTTTTTTCTTTTCCAATCCGTTTTCTCTGTACCATGTACCCCGAAGCTCTGGCCCCTCTGGCTCCCTGACGAACCAAAATCGAGCACGACGCCACGCAAAATCGTTTTCAACGTTCAACGTCAAACGCCCGGATGAGCAGCTGAAATAACCTAAACCCAAATCCCTACCCCGTCCGTCCTGTATTAAGTTTTTTAACCTTGAGTCGCCACGAGTATTATGGTCTATGTCCCCTCCCAACTAACTGTTAAGATAAGATGATATACCATGTAAAAATATCATACTTGAGAATTGCGGCTCCGTAAAGTGTCACACACGACTGAGCCTACCAAATAAATGAACAGGTAAAAAAAATAGCACAGGGACGCATGCCGAATTGGACATTATACGAAACTTGTAGAGGAAGCTTGTATACAAGCTTCCTCTACATGTTTCGTATAATGTCCAATTCGGCATGCGTCCTTGTGCTATATTTGTATCTAATCTTACAATATTTATATATGTTTCACAAAGCTCTTTTATAGAATTGTGAGAAAAATTAGCACACGCTGATTGATTTTACCTATCACAGCATATGCAATCGAATAAATTCTCCGTTACAACGCGAAGTATTGAAGCAAACTTCGGCCTTATAAAATCATAGAAAGCATAATACTATTGCACAAAACGAAATTCTTTTGTTTTCGAAAGATTTTTCAGATTCTTGAGGTGTATGCGGAATATGGTTCAAGCCAATTAAGTTTTGTTCTTCTCATGGTTTTCAGTAACTTTTGGCCGCCAAGGAAAACTGAAAAAATCAAAAACATTCGTCACCTATTAACTGATTTTTATTTGATATGCTCGCTAAACTTTTCAAAAGGACCTAAGTAACATTTTTTTCATGAATTAATTTGAATAGCGCAATCAACCGAACAACATGAAAGCTTTTGATTCCAGTACTCAAATTTATTCATGAAAAAATGTTACTTAAGTCCTTTTGAAAAGTTAAGCGAGATATGTTTTAATATTTAGTTTTTCAAACCATTATTTTGCTCACGCTTTTTCTTTCCTGATCTTCACTTTGGTATGTCACCTTACTAGGATTGTGCTATCTACATCTAGCATTCTAGCGGGCTTTTTTCGATACTATCCCGTCCATCGGCTCTTTTTTTTTTTCAATTTTTGCCTCATGTCACACCATGGTGTTTCAATGCGATGCTTTCAGCCCGTTCGATGGTTCCAGTAGGACAGGAAGGTTGAGTTGAACGCTTGTCGGAGTCAATTAACGTTGGTTTTTGGCGATTGCTTGGTTGTGACCCAATTATCGCCGGGGTACACATGGACACGAACACTCACTCAACAAAACGGGGAGAATTGGGGAGGATTTTTTGGATGCTCAATTATAATAATTGGGTTGATCCTAATCGATTGTTGTCCGTCGATTGGCGACTATTGTTGATAATCTGCTTAGTGCTGCTGCGAGACATGGTTTAGTTGAAAACGGTTTTGTCAAAGATAGATTGAAATGATTGTCGCATTTGCATGGTTACTAATAGGATGAAAACAATCTATGACATTGCAGCAATGTGTTTGTTCATTTGATAAAATGCTAATTAACATTCAGGCACTCATGCAATTGCATTTCGTGCAACAATATTCCAAAATTTGCTTGTTACACACATAACTAGTCACTAATGTGATATTTAATAAAGATAGTTTTTGATCACCGCGTGGCTTAATCAAAATTAAATAACTACCTTTTTTCGGTGAAAATTGTACTAATCAAAGCGGAAGGGAGTAGATGAAAGTAATTTAGAAAGCAGTTGACTAATGAGGTGCACATGAGCCATGGCTAATTCGTCTATATACCGATCATTCGTTCATTTGGGGCCAAATGTTTTTGTTTTAATGTTGTTTAATTGGTGATAACAAAGCTTCGGAGGTATCGACGTGCTATTTTTCGACATAAACAAGCTATACAAGCAATAATTGTTCGATAAAATTCAACTAATCATAAATTTGTGTCATCAAATTTTCTTTGTCGATAATTAGCACTAACTACGAATGAATTGCCAGCGACCATATACTTCGTTTTGCTGGTATTGATCGTAAGTCCAATCCTCGCTGTCTCCCTCTTAAAAGGCACATTAAAGCCTTTTCCACAGCACGGCGATCAATCCCGATAATATCGATATCGTCCGCAAATCCCAGGAGCATATGCGCTTTTGTGATAATGGTACCGCTTATTTGCACACCAGCTCTCCTAATCGCTCCCTCGAGCACTATATTGAACAGTAGATTCGAGAGTGCATCACCCTGCTTTAATCCATCTAAGGTAACAAATGACGTCGATATTTTATCCGCAACCCTTACACTTGATTTCGATCCGTCCAACGTTATACGAATCAGCCGTATCAGTTTCGCCGGAAAACCATGTTTAAGCATAATTTGCCATAATTCATTCCGTTTCACTGAATCGTACGCCGCCTTGAAATGAATAAACAGATGATGTGTCTGTAACTTGTACTCACGGAATTTATCAAGGATTTGTCTCAGCGTAAACATTTGATCCGTCGTTGATCGGCCCTCACGAAAACCTGCATGGTATTCTCCGACGAAGGATTCTTCAAGCGGTCTCAATCTGTTGAACAGAATACGGGACATAATTGTGTACGCCGAATTAAGGAGGGTTATTCCTCGGTAATTGGCGCACTTCAATCTGTGCCCTTTCTTAAAGAGAGGGCAAATGAGTCCGTCCAACCAGCTAGCAGGCATCTCCTCGTCTTCCCATATTTTCGACATAATATGGTGCAGAATTTCATGAAACTGGTCACTGCCATGTTAGAGAAGTTCAGCCAGGAGCTGGTCCTTCTCCGCAGCCAAATTGTTTTTCAGCTCTTCAATGGCTTTTCTATTTTCATCTAGTGTTGGGGATTTCACAGCTTGTCCATCGTCGCTAATGTTTATTCTGTTCACCGATGCACTGTCACAGAGCGAGCTGCGAGATGACGTTAGACGGGTCTGCTAGTGACTTGATATAAACGGCCCAACGCAAAGTGAGGAAAATCGTGCTTTTAGCGCGTTTATTAAATAGCATTTTTATTATGCGATTGAGCGGTATGGTGTCTTCCAGACATTTTATCAGTAAGTTATTGCGCTTCTATAGAGGTATTCAGCTTAATGATCGATCCTTCTAAAAGTGAGATGAAAAAAATATATTTTTTCTACTTTACATCATGCAAGATTTGCGTCTTTACAAAAGCTGTAGCAAAATTTCTCCTGAAAAACTTTGTCGAAGACGCCAGGTTCGTAATTTCACTACTTTCTAGAATTTATTACTTACTTACTTAAATTATTACTTATTAAAACAAGTTTTGACTCAACTTTTGAGAATGTTCAGCATATAAGCATACAGGCATATGGAGACGCATGGTGCATTGTGTCATCAACTTGTGAATAAACTTTTTATTCAAAAAATATTGGTTTAAAATATTCTGCATAACAGTAAAAGCTTCCCCAGCAGCACATATATTTCACATAGGTTACTGCAACTCATATATGACCGGATTCAGTCACAATTAAGTTGCGGAAACCATTTTTGTCTGACTTGTGCTACTCGGGTTGTAACAGCTATGTTGTAAAATGGGAAAAAAATAAGTTTTTATCTCACTTATAGGGCGATTGATCATTAAACTGAATACCTACAAAGAAGCTTCTAAATTAGTAAAACAGATTTTTTTTCCTCAAACTCGTTTCAGATCCGCCCGGACCCGATATTGTTTTACCCCATTTACCCCATAATAATAATTAATTTACCCCCTTACCCCATAACCCCCCAATCGAACGCGACATCGTACATATGATATTTCAAGCCCGAACCCATCGGGTTCAGATTCAGGTCGGGTTTCGGATTTGAAAACGCGAAACCTGACCATCTCCACACTCTAACTTTCATTAACTCAGTGACGGAGTAAAATTGTATTGCCGTCTTTTTTCTTTCCATGGAATTTTAAATTAATTTCCGCCAAAAACAGGATAAAGGCTTTCCGGAGACGAGCCAGCCTCGGGCTGAAAGTCTCCTTAATAAAGACACAAAAAAAAAAAAAAAAAGGATAAAGGCTCCCTCCAGACCTAAGCGATTCCATCGCCGCGACGGCGACAACTAGTCGTCGCGATTATATCGTTGGGTCGCTGCAGGCAATGTTTCATTTACGCTTCCATACTAACTGTGACAGAATCGCAGTCGCCAAGCGATAAAATCGCGTCGCGATTGTCGTGTCGCGTATGTTTGGGGGAACCTTAATATAATTTTAATTATAATATAAATTTAGTCAGTCACTGAGTAGGTAAGTTATCGTGCAGTGCAGATGGATTGTAGGCTTTGTCTTACTAATTAAAAAATTAACTTTTCAACTGTAATTTTTAGAATCAGGAGTAAGTGTTATGTGTGACGAATCTATATTTTCAAGTAGTTATATTTAATTATCATACCGAACAGGTTGCTCTGCATTCAGGATACTGTAACTAACTGATACAAAATTACATTCAAGAAACTTGCATACAATAATGAAGAAGCTTTATCCAAGTAAAAAGCTTTCCCCGACAGGGAACATTGGATAACGTTTTGGCGAGCTTTTAAATATTCTTTAGATATAAATTTCGTTGGAAACATTAAACTGTTCATATTTGTTTAGATTACTCATAAATTTGCTTGCGTTTTCATAAAAAAAAATGTTTTTTCGATTCCCAACAAACATTGACGACGAATAAATCGCTTATACTGCCAAAAATAGGCTTTTTCGGTGAAAAACTAGCTTATTCAGCATAAATTGTTTGTTGGGTTTTTCGTAAACCAAAGTTGTACCGAAAGGCTATCATTTCATTACGAGAACGAACTTTCTATAGAATCCTTGGAAACTTATAGTGTTATATACCAATCAACTTAGCTCAACGAGCTGAGCAAATGTCAGTCTGTCCGTTTGTATGTATGTGTATATGTGTTTGTGCACAAAAGCCAGAAAAAACATTATACAACTTTTCATACATAGTAATCCTCAACCGATTCACAACAAGTTTCATTCTACAGGGGGCAAAGCTAAGTTGATCACTATTTATTTTAATAACGATCGACCGTTGTGTTAAAAAGTTATAAAGAAAATGGTAGGCGCGTTGAACCATATTAGCACCATATATGGTTGGTTTCTTGGCTAAATGCGAGAAAGGCATTAGCACTACTCGGTGAACTAGGTTGGGATTTGTTTTCTACTGCTCTGTTTTTGTCTTTCCCGTACACGAGTGAAATCAGGAGTGATTCAGTTTCATTCCAAATTTTCGACCACTATTCTAGTTTGAATCTGGAGCCAAATAGAACAAACTCGCTGGTTTCCCCAGCAGTGTTCTATTCATGTTTTTAAAATTTTCAATTAAATGAAATCATCATGTTGGCGCTAAGAAAGAGGCCGTAATTGCAAAGTGAGTTGATCAGTAGATAAAATGACGCATTCATACACCAAAACAATTGGAAAATATTTGAATCTCGTGATTCAATCGTGGTTCAAATCTGCAGAAAATAGAACGGCGCGTTATACCAGTTTTATTTTTTTGACATTTGACTGGTATAAAAAATGAATCTAGAACAGCTGCTGGGAAAATGAATGTTTCAGATTCATATTCAAACTGACAGCCCCGAACGATTTGAATCACTGCTGATTTTACCCTAAGTACATCGCAATGCTAGATGTTCGCTCAAAAAGCAAACTTGTTCATAAAGGCTCGGACACCCATTGCACAATGGGAAAAAGTTGTCAATAACGCGAATACATTCAATATCTTGGCTCGGTATGTGTGGATTGCGCTGAAATTTCGATATAAATCGTAGAACTTTCTGGATAATTGTGCAAAGGTGGTTAAGATCACTGCACGAAGCTGCAAGACCTCGTTTTACCCTAATGCTTCTTATATACTTATAATGTTTTATATACCAATCTACCAAGATCCAGAATAAAGTTTTTTGCGAAAGATGCATTTTACGCCAAAACTGTATTTTTTTTAGAAACTGATGTTGCTCTACAAAGTTGTTCGGAGTAGTATACTTATACCTTATAAGACCATAATCATGCTATCAAAGAATAGGGTGGCACACCATATAAAAAAATTAGGATTTTTTTTATTTTACGGAATACTGGCATGCAATGTTCTACAGTAGTGCAGTAGTGTAGTGCCGCTTAATCCAATAAATTTTGCTTAAAAGGCATTTTCATTTAAGTTGGCTGATTTACCTACTTTTTTTAAGTATAGTTTTGGCCGAAAATATATCTCGTAAAAGGGTGATAATAATAAAACGAATAAAAAGTTAAGAAAGTTATTATGAGCTTTTTAGTGGAATGTCTTCACTTGTCATTAGACGAGTTTGTACAACCCCATTTAATTCCACCACTTAAGGGTGAAATCAGGAGTGATTCAGTTTGATTCTAAATTTTCGACCACTATTCTAGTTTGCATCTGGAGCAAAATAGAACAAACTCGCTGGTTTCCCCAGCAGTGTTCTATTCATGTTTTTCAAATTTTCAATTAATTGAAATCATTATGTTACTGCCAAGAAAGGCGTCGGAATTGCAAAGTGGATTGATCCGTAGATAAAATGACGCATCCATACACCAAAACAATTGAAAAATATTTGAATCTCGTGATTCAATCGTGGTTCAAATCTGCAGAAAATAGAACGGAGCGTTATACCAGTTTTATTTCTTTGACAGTTGACTGGTATAAAAACTGAATCTAGAACAGCTGCTGGGAAATTCAATGTTTCAGATTCATATTCAAACTGACAGCCCCGAACGATTTGAATCACTGCTGATTTTACTCTAACTGTACCTTGAGTCAAAAAATATTAAGAGCCAGTTCGCGAGAAGCGCGACCCCCTTTCCAAGGGAGGTTGCAACGATGTTCTCCGATTTGGATGACATTTTCAGGGTTTGTTCATATATGTAAGAGAAGACATTTTGCAAATTTTCAGATTTTTTCATTGAGGGGAAGTGGGGTAAAACGGCTCTTCAAAAATTATTTATCAAAAATCTCCAAAACCAAAAAAATGCAATAACTTCGGCAGTGACTGACCGATTTTGTTTAAATTCTGCACGCTTTTTCTACTCAACTAGTGCTTTATACCAAGTGAATAATATGGTTATAATGTTGATTATTTTAGAAGAAAATGGACTTTTTCGATAAAAAATGGTCGTTTTTCCAAAGGGAATATTGTTCACCAACAGATCTAGGATAAAAAACTAAACCCGTAAGGCAATTAAGGAATTAAAGAGCTTTCATCTCATATATAATTCAGAAGCGCCAAGTCAAGAATTTCAAAGAAAATCGCAATTTTCTGCAACACTGTTTATTCAGAAGAAAGTTCGCACAAATTTCGACCCTACTTAGGTTGATGTTTTCCGATCTGGTGAAAACTGGCAAACTTTTTTGTCTAAGTAGAAATTAAAAATCAGGATTTTCCATTAGGGGAGTGTAGGGTGAAATAGGCCTTTGAAAATAAATGTCAAAAAATACATCATTTTTTTATGTGAGCTCTAGCAGAAAATAAGTTTAAAAACACTATGTCTTCTTCCTTTCAATTCATCTATATTTTTCGTCCCAATAGAAACGTATATCCTTCGCTGATCTATATTAGATGGCAATCTATTTGCAGAACAATTTTCAACACAAGTAAAATAGGACCAAAATAAGTGCCTTGAACATTAGCACGTCTTTCGCACACTGAAACAAAAATAAACGGATTCGGCGAAAGTGCTTGTTGATATTTTTTTTTAATCAGCTACAATTACTGTGGGTCCCGGTACTGATGTTGCTTTTACAGCTATGCGAAAAAAAAAATATTCTTAACGGCAAATGAACAATTTCGGTAAATTGGGTAAAATAGTCTTGTTAAAATAAAATGTCAAAAATTCACAAATGTTTATATGTGAGCTCAAGCAGAATATACATGAGTATAAAAACATGACGTATTTCCTTTCTAACTTGAAAATTTATTGAAACTTATTTCAGTGCGCCGACTTAAGAACAATCAATCAAATTATAAGTTTCCGCACACTGCACTGTTTGTTTGCAAGCCAGTTTGTGAGAATCGCAACTCCATTTTTATCGATGTTTCTGCATCTGGCTGAAACTTACAAGGTTTATTTCTATATGTAGATGAAACTATTCGGCAAAATATTATGATGGGGAGAGAGGGGTAAAATAGATCTCCAAATATAAATAATGTTACGAAACCAGATGATCGTAACCACACTTCTTAGATTTGATTATTCCGACCCAACTGGCAACTAATCTAGCGATTTTGCTAGTTTGCTTCAAAATTCTTCCAAGCGTAGTATTTTTATGGTTTTTTTGTCAATTAAATACTTCACAATCTCTCAAAAATAACGTGAACTGGTTATCCAGTCATGTCATTTATATAATATTCTGGCAGAGGTATTGTAAACTTAGCGCCGTCATAAACTTCCGTTCAAAAATATTGTTCCACCAAAATATATTTCCACCAGTTCTTCCATATATGGGTGACGTCTTAACTGCAAGAACGATGCAATTTTTAGCAAACCACACCTTGGATGGTTGGTTGGAAATATGTTCATATAAGGTTAGAAAAGATTTTAAGAGAAAAAGGCTGATATTCAAAGCATCCATTTTACACATCAACTACATAGTCTTATTAAGGTATTCAAGCACTTTCAGGTGGTGTAAATTAAGCCGAGAATAAAACAGTTTTGCTTGGTAATCTTTTAATTAATTGATTAAGCGATCTACAATTTATATACTTTATCTATGAGTGTAGAAACGTGTATCCTGAAATTTGAAGTATTTTCATTAGGGGTGTGCTTTAAAATCGTCAGACAATAGTATACTCTATCCTATTCAATAGTATACACATTACATTGTTACGCTCTCCGTGTAAAAAAAAATCAGCTCGTTGTAGCGAAAACAAAGGTTTTTTTGGATCATGCAAAATGAATGAAACTTTGTTAAACTTTGAAGTTTTTTTCACACAGTTGTGTAAACATAGAATCGAGGGTATTCCATTACCTATGAGATAAAATTGGCCAACCCTTGAAAATATATACACCCGATTAGAACTGGTATGTATTTTCTGCTAGAACTCACATACAAAATTGATGTATTTTTTGACATTTATTTTAAAAGGGCTATTTTACCCTACACTCCCCTAATAAAAAATCCTGATTTTTAATTTCTACTTAGACAAAAAAGTTTGAACAGTTTTCACCAGATCGGAAAACATCAACATAAGTAGGGTCGAAATTTATGTGAACTTTCTTTGTTGCAGAAAATTGCGATTTTCTTAGAAATTCTTGAGTTGGCGCTTCTGAATTATATATGAGATGAAAGCTCTTTAGTTCCTTAATTGCTTTACGGGTTAAGTTTTTTTATCCTAGATCTGTTGGTGAAAAATATTCCCTTTGGAAAAACGACAATTTTTTATCGAAAAAGTTCATTTTCTTCTAAAGTAAACAACTTTATAACCATATCAACTACTTGGTATAAAGTACTAATTGAGTAGAAAAAGCGTGTAAAATTTAAACAAAATCGGTCAGTCATTGCCAAAGTTATTGCATTTTTTTGGTTTTGGCGATTTTCCAACAATAATTTTTGAAGGGCCGTTTTATCCCACTTCCCCTCAATGAAAAAATCTGAAAATTTGCAAAATGTCTTCTCTTACATATATGAAGAAACCCTGAAAATTTCATCTATATCGGAGAATATCGATACAAGAGGGGGTCGCGCTTCTCGCGAACTGGCTCTTAAGGAGATGTCTTATCCTCAACCTTAACTAAAACACTTTGCTCACAACAAGTTGCATTCTACGAGAAATCCTGTCCCATTGTTTCCTATAGAAAAGTGTCCTGATCGTACAATTGGAAAGGAAGTTATGAGCAAAATTCTTTTTTTTTTTAATTGGTAATTGGTACTTTATTAAAAACGGTAGCCTGCTAATACAATGCTTTTAGTCAGGTCAAGGAAGGTATTTAAAACGTGTATGGAGAAAATAAATGTTTTGCACTTATACATACCTACTGATTCGATTTTCTCGCAACAAAAAATATAAGACGGACCTTTAATATCGCATGAGAAAGGAACTAACACCACTAGGTGGAGTAATCAGGTTTTTTTTTATGAAAGACGAACTTCCTCTTCCGCTGCAATAACGCTCTTCTTATGCAGATCATATTTAGTGCACGAAATGGAGTACTTTTAGCACGCAGAACTGTGGGCAATTTGTCCCACATAAGTATCTTCCCTACGTCTCGTGTCGTTAAAATTTATGAATGAAACTGCAGTCATCATCTTGTAGAGTCCCTCGTTCAGGTTTATTCTCGCGTGAAACCACTCAACCGTAAAAGACGAAGACGACGTGGGAAAGCGGGGGAAAAGATCTGAATGGAAATGAGCTGCAAACTGCCGCATGAAGCCATAACTTTAGCGACTTTACGGCCTGCGCTCGATCGTTATCGATTAGCTCCCTTCCCCATTCCGGACGCTGTCGCGACTTTCCGACGATCATCTAGGTAATAGGTAAATAACCGTACCGTAGGATTAGCAGTTGATGGTTCCGAACGTTCCACCACGCGTGATCCCCACCTATCGTATCATTTTTCATCGCTTGATTGAAATGGCGATTTTTGATGGGACTATATTTTTGAGCAGCTTAGAGTGGGATTCCGAATGAACAAAATTTAATTCCATGTTACGATGCCGAACCGTACCATTTTGGGAAACAAAATGTTTGTTTAGTTTTCGACCGTTAGCAAACGAAAAGTGATCCCTGTCCTTGAGTGTTGTTGAACATTTGCAACACAAAATACATACACAGCACATGCTTGTGCTACGATAAGATTCTTCAAATTGACTTGCATTTCTTTTTTTAACCATGCGATCCACTTAACTCACATATCACATACAAAACAATTATTTTCATTGCGTATCCATTCTAATCGAATCCTCCTCCATCTCGTTGAAAAATTGTGGCGTGTAAGTGCATTGACAACATCGTTTCAGTGGAAACCAGATTTCTGCAGGAGCTACATAAATGACTTCGCCATTTATACTTTTGCCGTGCAAGTGAACCAGCACAAGGGTCCTTACACATATTACGTCATGCTGTTAAATGCAAAAAGGAAGACAATGTCCAAATCAAATATAAGACTTATTATCATACGTCTTTAAAATGATACTTTTCGCGTTACGTAATTTGAGTATGATTCCCGAAAGGAACATCGTTTGGTGCACAACAATGTTGCAGAATTCCAATAATCTGCCCCAACGCTTAAAAACCTTGTATGTCACTGACTTATGCCACCTTATGCGCTAGTCATAAAAACATCAAACAGCACCTCTCAGCAAAACTGTTGATCGGACCAACTGAAATACAGATAGCCTGCAACCGAAAGCTGCCGTTTTGTTGATTGCTCACTTTCTCACCTACAGGCAGATTGCCACGATGACCTGCTTGACGTTGTTTGGTGGCTTACCATCCCACGCGCATCGTTTCCCCATGCGTTAAGTACCGGTGAAGATGGAGAGAGGAAATGGACTCCATTCAATTTGATTCGATGTAAATAGTAGCACCTCGTAATCGTTTCCGCCAAAAAGCTACGTCAAGACCGTACAATGTGATTTTCTTAACTCTAGGTGAGTTAGACCTATCAATTCTATCTGCTACAAATATGAGGCGATATTTGATACGAGCTTTTCAAATTCCAATTGATTGTGTGCTCCAGAACCGACATTGAAACATTGACGAAAGATTTCTGTTTGTTTCCTGTAATTCATTAATTGTTTCCCTATTTTTTCAGTTATTATTTTTGCATTCGTATATCATGAGGCTAACAAGATGATACTTTTATGCCCAGGGAAGTCGAGACATTTTCCAATCCGAAAATTGCCTAGACCGGCACCGGGAATCGAACCCAGCCACATACAGCATGTTCTTGCATTAAAGCCGCACGTCTTACCGCACGGCTAAGGAGGAAAGCCACATAGGCTCATGAGAAATGCAAAAAAAAAGTCGTTTGGCCGGAAAGGTTATTTGACCGGAAGTGCCGTTTGGCCGAAATGGTCGTTTGTCAGAAAGGGCCATTTGACAGAAAATGCTTTTTACAGACCTGGTAGCGAGTCACTTTTCAGTGACTTGCTCACTATTTTGAGGCCTAAAAAGTCACTATTTGCACCAAACAGTCACTAAAGTCACAATTGTTCGAAAAAATGGTCACTATAGTCACTATTTCTGCATTGCCTATTGTAAAGAAGTTAAAAAATCGTTTCTTGGGTACTTATTACTTATACGCGACAACAGATCTCTCCACCATCCATTCTATCCGGATAAATTACAGTGAGATAAACCCCGGCACAAGCGGTAGTGAGAAAAATTGTTATCATTCTTCGTAAAAATCAAATGCGGCTTACTTTGCCTCTACAAACTGATTGAATCTGACATTGCGTCACGATAAGTAGAAGGTTCAATATAGCAGTTTTTCCTTCGTTTTCAATAAGTTTATGTGGTAGTGCGGTGGACGCTCTAAACATTTTCAAATTGTTTTGGGTTCGAATCCCACTGCGGTGCTAAATTTTTGTAAATATGCTTGTAAAATTTATCTTGCTCACGAATCTATCACCCGTCATTCTATCCGGATAAAAATGTTGTATGAGAATACTTCCTCACAGGAAATCACACAATCATACTCCGCTTAATGGATTAATCGAGTGAGAATTCAGAAGCCTGCATGACGATGTTTGATGTTTCTCAACATGAGGAAGAATAATGAGCCATAAGGGCGTTGATAACAGAAACTACATTATGATTATTAAACGGTTCTTAAATCCGTTTATGATTGTTAAATCCGCTTTGCGACCCTTGGTGATAAGTTTCGAAAAAGAAATTGTAGAGCAAGCTCAGTCAGCAGTAATTCTGGCACAAGTCATCAGGCTAGATGGCGTTTTGACCGCTTTTAGAAAATGAGTTGCGGATCATTTGCAGGAAGTGGTGAATGAAAAAAATGCTTAATTGGCTTAATGGCTTTTTCAAACAGAAAAACAAAATGACACGACGTTGTTCAATTTTGCTTTCGAGGGTGTTCATTTTTACTGTAATTTAGTGCTCCTAACTCCGTAAGATTTGTAAAGAAAGAACATGTGCGTATGAAAAAAGCTCGCGAATAAAATTGTTTAAAAAAGGATCACGGTGTAATTCAAAACTTTTTGGTTGAAATTATTTACAAATATCACATTTAAAAAAAAAGATTCTGATTAACAATTAAGAATAGATACCCGAAACACTAGTGTGGAGGTGAATGAATTGGTCGGATTTTTTAAAATTTAAAATAAAACAGAAAAGACTCAAAAAAAATTTTTTAAAATGAGATTACTTCGCCATCCATTTTTTATAAACTTTAATGCTAAAGTCTGCTTGCATTTCTAATAAGAGAGCATGGTTTTATTGATGCTGGGTCATTAGGCCGAATGTTTGTGCCGAATGGTCATTAGGCCGAACGGTCATTAGGCCGAATGAGAACTGGGGAATGAGAAGTGAGTAGTGCGAAGTGAGAAGTAGAACGAAAACAAGAAAAAAGAGAAGTAAGAAGTAAGAAGGAAGAAGAAAGAAGAAAGAAAGAAGGAATATGGGGAAAAGAAGTCAGAAAACGGAAGAAAGAATAAGGAAGAAGGAAGAAGAAAGAAGGTAGAAGGAAGAGGAAAGAAGAAAGAAGAAGGAAGCAGGAAAAAGGAATAAAGAAGAAGAAAAAACACGAAGAAGGAAGAAAGAAGAAGGAAGACGGGAGGAAGAAGGAAGAAAGCGGAAAACGGGAAGAAGAAGGAAGACGGGAGAGAGAAGGGAGAAAACGGAAGAAAGAAGAAGGAAAAAGGAAAGAGGCAGAAGGAAAAGGAAGAACAAAGTAGGAAGAAAGAAGAAAGAAAAAAGAAGGAAGAAGGAAAAAAAGAAGAAAGAAAGAAGGCAAAGGGAAGGACCAAAAAAGAAGAAAGAAGAAGGAAAAATGAAGGAGGAAGGAATAAAGAAGAGGGAAGAAGGCAGAGTGAAAAAGGAAGAAGGAAGGAGACTGAAGGAAGGAGACTGAAGGAAGGAGGAAGAAAGATGAAAGAAGGAGAAAGCAGGAATGAAGAATAAGGAATAAGGAAGAAGGTGAAAGGGAGAACAAAGTGAGATGAAAAAATGAATAAGAAAGATGGAGGAAGAAAGAAGGAATAATTGAGAAGACAGAAGAAAAAGAAAGAAATAAAGAAGCAACAAGAAAGAAAGGAAAAGAAAGAAGGATAAAAGAAGAAGGAAAAAAGACGAAGGGAGAAAGAAAAAATAAGAAGGAAAAAATAAGAAGAAACTAGAAAGAAGGATGGGGAAAAGAAGAAAAAAATAAAGAAGAAAGAATGAAGAGGAAGAAGGAAGAGGGAGGAGGAAGAGGAAGAAGCAAAAACGAAGAAGGAAGAATAGAGAAAGAAGAAGAATGAATGAAGAAAGAAGGAACAAGAATGCAGAAAGAAGAAGGAAGAAGAAATAAGTAACAAAAAAGAAGGAAGAAGAAAGAGCGAAAAAGAAAAAATGAAAGAAGAAGAAAAAAGAAGACAGATAGAAGAAGGAAGATGCAAGAAGGGAGAAGGAAGACGGGGTAAGGTGAAGAAAGAACTTCTTATTTTAATTTTTTGCTAATTCGGCCTAATGGCCACTCGGCCTAATGAGCTTCGGCCAAATGGCCTTCAGCCCAATGGCCTGACACCGTTTTATTAGATTTTCAATTTTTTTTCTCAGAATGCCACGTTGAGTTCAAAATCCTAAAAAATCTCTCATTTAAATAAAAAAAACATAGTTTAATAACAGGTAAAATCGTAATTTCAAAATTTCTTCATTATTTTAATTACTTTTATTACTATATTTTTTCAAACAAATGGTTCTACCGAAGATTTATAAGCTTTGTGAGTTCAATTAGTTAACCGTCTTGGAATCCATAAGATCATTTTATATCATTCTTTTGCCATTGTACAGAAAACTTCGAGCTCATATTAAACAACAAATTTACAAAATTATCAACATAGTTTTGTGTAACTTGGGTTATTGTGTAATTCACGATTCCGTAACGCCGGTTAGATACCTTCTCGTGGTGTGTTAGTTAATATGATGTTTTATTATGATCGTCACATTGCTAGCTTCTGGCTGATCCATCGAATACCATCCTCAATATCCAACTCTGCAGTACTTATGAAAGTGTCGCAGTCACAGGCTGCTTGCTTCCATCCTCTCCCTCCTTACGGTGAAGACGGCCAGTAGCAATAATTTTCATGATTTTGTTGTTTTTTCCTTTTGTTGATTTCTTACAGCATTCTAGATAAGGATTTCAAAAATAAAACACTAGTTTGCAATCTACGAATCCTATCATATCAATGCTGATCACCTTTTGGTCACTTTTTCGTCATCGTTGGTCACTAAAGTCTCTATTTTGAACGGCATTCATCGCTACCAGCCCTCCATTTGGCCGAACAAATTATATGGCCAAAAATCTCGTTGGCTAAATGGCCAAAAAGCTAATGCAAAAAGTGTTGAGCGATTAATGATTATTGAGAAATGGAAAGTGGGAAAGACAAGTGAGAAAAAAGAACCGACATGTTTTCACTTTTAATTTTTCACCTCTCAATTCGTTCTTACTTTTCACAGTGGAAAATGAGAAGTGATAAGTCTCAAGTGGAAAATGAGAATTATTAGGCTCACGTCTAACTTCTCATTTCTCAGTGTGAAAAATGAGAAGTGAGCAGCGCTCTACACTTTTCCCCTTCACTGTTTTTCGACCAAACGACCATTTTGCCATATAAACGGTTCTGTAAACGACATAGGGGAATTGTGGGTAAAACCGACACTGCGGGTAAAACCGACAACACTTCAAATCTCTGATTTCAAGTGATTATCGGACAGAATTTCGACACACTTTGGATAAACATTTGATTTCTTGTACTTCTAGTCATTATGTAACTGACGGAGACGTGTAAGAGTCATAATAAACAGACAATTAGCATTGATCCCCATTGAGGAGATGAGTTAAGTAAAATTTTGGCATCGGTGTATAAGCTTTATCGACAATAATTTGTTGATTTTCAGTATTTAATCCACCTCTGATCCATGATTGAACATCATTTTGTGTTTGTAGAGAAAAATTGTTAACTTTCCTAATTATAAACATCCAAAAGTATCTTATCATTATTATGTTATCAGTTGGGGTATATTCGACACCTGCCATCGAATCAGGAAATACCTCTGTTTTATTAGACTCATCATTCGCATAATATAATTCAAATATTGGAAAACGAGGCGCCGGTGAATATAACTTATTCATAGACTAATTACATACCATATCATCATTGGGCGTGACAATGGGTCTAGGGGGTAATATTGAGTCATCAAGGAAAACCTGCAGGTCGGATAACAATAGCGCTCAAGGAAGATCCGTATTTTTAGGCTTATTTTGCTGTTAGGTATATTCAATCCATTCTCTAGTGTTGTTCTTTCATGATCTATTTTCACCCCTGTAGCTAGTCATTTTCATTTCATGCCATAACTGCACAATACGCATTTATTTTAAATCGCCATTAAAAACAACTTTTTAAAATAAGTGAATTTTAAATGTAGGTCAATATTTACAGTAGTTAGTTAATTTGTTACTAACATTCATATACTCTATATGTTTTTCACCCGACCTACTAAAGAAACTAAATAAAATATGATTTGTGATGATGATTTTAAATATATAAAATTTTGTGAATGAATAAACAAATATCAAAATGAATGTTGTTGAACATTTTCGATTGTATTGTAACACCATTTAGAATTGTTATGATGTTCATTTCCATAATGACTTGATGTGTCGGTTTTACCCTCATGTGGTGTCGATCTTACCCGCACCGCAGCTGTTTTGGCTGGAAGGTGGACTGTTCGCGTTTTCATCATAAATCCAAATCTATCAAGAAATATTGTCCTGAGACAGAATGGACTGAAGCATGAAGAGCCAAAGTATGCTTGTATGAAATTTCTAGACCGGGAAATTGCTTCATAGATTGGGGAACTGTAAAGTTGCTTAAGGTGTCGGTTTTACCCACTTTTCCCCTACGGGGCCCTTCTTAGCCATGTGGTAAGACGCGCGGCTACAAAGCAAGACCATGCTGAGGGTGGCTGGGTTCGATTCCCGGTGCCGGTCTAGACAATTTTCGAATTGGAAATTGTCTCGACTTCCCTGAGCATAAAGTATCTTCGTGCTAGCCTCATGATATACGAATGCAAAAATGGTAACCTGGCTTAGAAACCTCGCAGTTAATAACTGTGGAAGTGCTTAATGAACACTAAGCTGCGAGGCGGCTCTGTCCCAGTGTGGGGATGTTATGCCAATAAGAAGAAGAAGAAGAAGAAGAAAAAGAAACGACATTTTTGGTCGAATGATCCGTTCGGCCAAATGACATATTCCGCCATATATGACCTTTTCGGCCAAACGACATTTTCGGCCGTATCAACCGTTCGACCAAATAACTATTTCAGCCGAAAAGCCCTTTCTGTTTATCGACCATTTCGGACAAATGGCATTTTCGGCCAGATGACCTATTAGAACAAATGATTTTTTCGGTCAAACGTCATTTCCGGCCAAACGACATTTTCGGCCATATGACCTGTTTGACTTTCGATCAAATGACATTTAATTTAATTGGGGGTGAATTCATTTATTAAATTTCAAGCATTTATTAAATTAAAGCCTACTAAAATTAACTCCCAACTCGAACCAGTCTAAATCCACGTATGCACTATGGGGGATCCCCATACAAGCGAGCGGTCAAAAATAAAATTGGACTTTTAAAGTGATTTTCCACTTAGTTTTAGCTGTGTATGGTCGAAATAGCATGAATATACAATTTCCAACCCCCCCCCCTTTGGGGATCGTCTATGAATTACGTAATTATTTTTTTCATAGGTTCGATTAACGTGACAAAGCAAACCTATTTGGGAAGTTGAAATTTCGTGCGTTTTCTTAAGGAGAAGGAAGGGGCTGTACAAAAACTAAGTTCAGCAATTTATGGACATTATGGCGGCGATCATGTTAAATGACATTAATTTCATGACATTCCGTGATATTTTTTGTTCTCACTCTCATGCCTCACAATTTGTATTTAGAACAATTTGTTTGACAAAGTACTAGGATCTGAAGGATCATAAAGCATTAAATGTTAATCAAATAATCAGAATTGAAAATAACTTTTGAAAAAGGGTATTAGCAAATTAGAAATCGCAATCCCATGACATTTTTACGTGTACAAGTTATTCAAAAATGAGATTAATATATTCTCAAAAAATGTGGACATTCATTGTGGAATGTAAGAATGCTCCATTCTTCCGAAAAGCAAAATTCTTTTAATTTAAATAACAACACTATTTGAATTACTTTTGATTTGTTTTCATGATTTCTACAAGTTATATACAGCATCATTCTTTTCTGTGTCAAGGTTTAAGTCTTCAATGATATTTTCTTCAATTCCATCAACGATGGAAGATGAGATAAATTCATCTAAAGTATTAGAAGATAAAGAACTTTTGAAAATCTTCAAATATTACAAAATTACGCATGGCATAAGAATAACTAAGTGAAAAATTTTTTCCAACGTCTCCTCGTTATCCAAATCGAGCTTAAAATGGATCTGATTCATGTAAGGCACGAAGGAAAATGTCAACATTTGCCTCTCTTGATCATTTTCTTGCATTATGAGTTCTAAATTTCTTCAACTGTTTATATTGACTTTCCGCTGGTTGTTCAGCCAGTGAACCTCAAAGTGTAGATGAGTGAATAAATATTTCCCTACCATTAGCCAGACATTCATGAACACTAGCAGGAATTTCATACGCTCCGTTCTAACTAAGATATTGTTCGTCTTTACTTTTGCAATAAACATGTCGGGAATTATTGATTCCAGGAGATTTATAAATATTTACATATTATGAAATCTCATATTTAGTTCTCCATCAGTAGCTAATGAATAGCTCAGAAAATTAGGTTTAGAGAATAACTCAAACCACTCAAGCCCCAAACGCATTTCAGCGGAATGGCGACGGAAACGGTAAAATTTGACAGGAAATATATGAGCGAACTGTTAAATCCTTCCGTTACCGTTGTGCTGCATTGCATTGGGGGTTTTATTCATTTACTCCTTTGAAAAGTTAATTAAATGAGCTCAAATGGTTATAAATAAAGTCGAAGTTATTACCAATAAATGTATTTTGACCATACCCTTTGAGCGCATAGTTCAGTCTGACCCATTTTCAATAGGAAACGATGGGACTAGATTTCCCGTCGAATGAAACTTGTTGCGAGAAAATCGGACACAAATAAGTGTCTAAATGGCGATTGCGTTCTTTTGCGCACATACATACAGACGCGCATGCACACACATACAGACATCACCTCAATTCTTCGCGCTGAGTTAGTTGATATATACCACTAGGGGTCTCCGGGCCTTCTATCAAACATTCGTTTTTGGAATGAGCATTAACCTTGGAGTACGAGAGAGGCAAAACACGGTAAAAAACAAATGAAAAAAAAATCAGAGTGACTTAACTCTGTTAATTGCAAATACTTGCAAGAAACTCTTTCTGTACATTGTAGTCGAAGCTTTGTGCTTGCTGTGTATCATAAAAGAACCCGTGGATTCCTGAGGAAAAAAAAGTGCTTCACTATCAAAGTTGCAAATAGCGTCGTTTTTGGAAAACAATATTGCTTCCGCATTTTTTTCAATTTTTTTTCACAGTGTAACCATTAGTTTTTGCACACCATTTAGAAGCTTATACAATAACCTTTGTAATGCTGTATTAACATTTAAGACAAAACATTTAAAAAATATTTCAATAAATAGTTGAAAATAAAATATTTTTTCTGAAAATTTGCTAACTTTTTTACCCATTTCTGACTTTGCCACCTTATATCTTTGGAACTAGTGCACCTAGAGACTTCAAATTCAGAATTTCTCTTAATTAGAGTATTGACAATGGAGAGAAAATATTTTAAAATAATTCGGAAGACATGACATTTTCGATTAATGACCGCCCGAAATCCTATAGTGGTATGGTGTCCTGCATACGAGCGTAGTGTTATTGCTAATCAATATAAACGAAACAAAGTGATATGCACACCGTTCAGCGTCTCCGCAGCCATCTACTGCCCACATCCCACGCAGTTCCACTGCCATCCAATTACCATTCTCTTGCCATGTCCCAACATTTACCGTCCTCTCAGATATGAATGAAACTACTCGAATCGTTGTTTTTTTTTCTCACAAGTTCGGCTCTCAGCCGGAAGAACCTATGGAGCAGACGGAGGAATAAGTTAACTGAATGAATGAAATTTAAAAAACCTGCTCCACGCTACCCAGCTCTTCGTGAAGTTTTATTTTCCAAAGTATGCAGAGTAGGGTGATTCATAAATACAAAATAATAACGCAGCAATTACAGTGCGGATAAAAAATTCTCACCAAAAACAATTTTCGATTGATAGACTTGAGCAAAGTTGAGGTGGTCACGACGATATGTTCAGGATATGTGCACAATACACATATCTTTTCTAATTGTTTTTAGAGTATAGTGAAGTTAAGCAAAATCGAATAATCATTCGATACTCAATTTTTCTCCAATAAATAAAATAGTTTTAGTATTCACAGAATGAAAACCAAGAAAACCGATGGTAGTAAAATTTTCTATCATCAATTTTTGCAATATTTTTTTTTTACTGATTCACTCTTTCAAATCCCGGTTATCTTTGAAACTTTTATAGATAAAGAAGCATTTTTTAGGTTCAATTGTTTTATAACAGAGATGGTAGCAAAACATCATTCCTGATCAATGTTTTGCTGTTTTATTCATTTGAATGCTGAAATGCAAATCTAGTCAGCCATCTTTTCCTATCGTTTACCATGTCTTCTCAATTAAAAAGTGCATTTTGCGATTTGAGAAATTATTTTCTGTTAAGTGAGAAACGAGCCTCACTACTAGATTCTACGGCACTGTAAGGTATCATCACTTCTCCGATCTCTTCACAGATCTCCGGAATCACTTCTTTTTCGGACGTGTAACTGAACTGAACCAACCTTGAATCGTGACCAAACATTTGAACTGAAAAATGAATGTACGTACTCTAACAAAAATGAAAAACAAATAAATTTAAACGAAAAATGAAAACGTTGCCAAACGTTTGATTACAATATCAGTGGAAACCGCTTTGAAAGTAGCATAAGCCAATTAAAATAGGTGTAAATGTATTAGTCTACGAAGTTTACTGACGATCAAACTAGTGCGTAATAAAGTTGCCTTGCTGTAATAGATGGTAAAAAATGTGTTCAAAATTATAAAACAACAACTCTTGCAACAACTTGTCTAAGACGAGTTTACTACTTTCCATTTAATTCCACTACGCTTTTAAATGGAAAGTACAAAACTCGTCCTAAACATGTCAAGACATTCCACAAAAAGAGTTTGAATAATTTCTCTAACAACTTATTTACAGCATGGTTTTTTCATTCGTATGGTTTTTGGGTTGCTCTATTACAAGCAAAAAGTAAATAAAAACTGCACGTCTCGATGTCAGCCATAACCCCATAACGAATAGGTTATGACTGAAAGATTGAGGATCGCTCAACAATTTTGAGATTTTCCTAAATTTAATTTATAACATTCGACACAGGAAAGCAGTTGAAGCTCTGCAAAAGTATGCAAAGGTAGTAGAAAGTGTGCCAACTTTGCAACAAGTTGTTCAAATTTAAAGTAATATTGTTTCAAAATAACAATCGTCACCGTTGCGAGCGGAACGAAACTAACACAATAGAACGATCGCAAATTTATATCACTGTCCAACGGGGTCATAGGCATGCACTAACTCTATCGCCCACTAAATCGATCTTGTCCAGGTCGACGCGTAGGCTACCCGCTTGGATTCCACTAGTGTTCAAAGGCGAATCGCAAAACTGCGTCATTTGTTTGCTTTCCATTCCCAAGACTGAAGAGCTTCTGTTTGTGTTGTACAAATTGTCCAGTTTGGTCGTTCTCAAGAGTGCTATTGATCGTTTGTATACTGCGTTGAATTAGTCACTATTCAAACGGTTTAGGAGGTGCGATGACATAGGTATAAGAAGAAAAGTTGACTGCTGGAGGTCTACAATTGAAGAGGCATCTGTGATATAAGCGATGATCATAAGGACCTGATGGGTATACACACTTGGGAATCTTAATAATATATACGAAGTAAATATGAAATCGAGATGGGGATTCCTAACTTTTACAAACTTTGCATGAGTACGGAAGTCTCTAAACAACTGTGATTCATGAATATTGAAGTAATGAATAAATAATATAATATGCATAGAAAGCTTGTTCTTTTACCAAAACTTCACCGAAGCTGTTCGTGCTCTTTATGATGCAGTTGGTTGAGCTGTTTCAGAAAGGTGTGTCAATACGCAGCATGTGCGAATCTCAAATCCAGTAGTGTACTCGAATGATGTGGTGGAAATACTCGATTCACGAGTAAGAAACGAGTGTACCTACTGGCTGCATACACATGCTTACTTTGTTTTCGACTGTCGGCAGCGCAAAGACAAAAAGTATGGCAGTATTTTGCTCGCGAGTAAAAATCACGGTCACCGGTTTTTGTGGTTTCTTCGGATAAATTCGAATAAATTGAATAAATTTAATTCTAAATGAACACAATAACAATAAACAAGTGTGTTCTTTATTCTAGATACGTGAGAAACACGTTCCGATGCTGTTTTATGCTATTCTCGGATGACTCGCGAAGCTTCTATTTTGTGCCGAACTTAGAGCAGCAGAGCTTCACGAACATTTTCGGGATACGTTTTTCTGGTTTCCCTGCGAGTAGTAGGTAGGCAAGAAAAACGCAAAACAAATGTTTGCGAATAGTTTGCATTGCCTATTTCTTGTTTAAACCCGTTTCGACCCGGGTTACGATTTCAAATTGTAAAATCCACTAGTAGTAAATGCTCTCAATAATAATGCAATCGTTTTTATTCATCATTTTGCAATAGTGGGATTGGAAACTGCACGTTTGGACCTCCAAAATCCGGTTACCTGGCTCCCCCAGGGAAGTGGTCACTTTTTGAATGGTTCTGAAACCCAGCTTGCGACACATCAAACTTCATGATTTTGCAACACAAATACAATAGAAGACATTTGCAGAACATCTGGGCACATTGGCCATTTCCGGGGTTTCCCTGCGATTCTGAAAGAAATCCTGGAGGCACTCCTGGTGGAATTTTTGGAGGAATTCCTGGTGGAACTTCCGAAGAAATTCATGGTGGAACTTCCGGAGGAATTGCTGGTTGTAATTCCTGAGGAACTCTTGGAGATACAACCGAAGCTACTGCTGGATGAACTTCCAGGAGGAACTCCAGAAGGAACTTCCAGAGAAAATCCAAGAGGAACTACCGGAGGAATTGCTGGAGGAACTTCCAGATTATTTCCAGGAGGAACTCTTAGAGGAACTTACCGGAAGAAATCCGAGAGGAACTTCCGGAGGAACTCCTGGCGAAACTTCCGGATAAACTGCTGGAGGAGCTTCCGAAGAAACTCCTGGAGGAACATCCGTAGGAATTCCTGGTGGAACTTCCGGAGAAGTTCCTGGTAAAACTTACGGAGGAATTTCTGGTGGAACTTCCGAGGGAAGTTCTGGTGGAACTTCTGGAGGAATTACTGGTAGAGCTACTAGACGATCTCCTGGAGGAACTTCCTTAGGAATATATAAAGGAACTGCCGGAGAAATTGCTGGTGGAACTTCCGGAGGAATTCCTGGTAGAACTTCCAGAGGAACTCCTGGGGAAACTTCCGGAGAAGTTCCTGGTGGAACTTACGGAGGAATTTCTGGTGGAACTTCCGGAGGAAGTCCTGGTGGAACTTCTGGAGGAATTACTGGTAGAGCTACTAGACGATCTCCTGGAGGAACTTCCATAGGAATGTATAAAGGAACTGCCGAAGAAACTCCTGGAGGAACTTTCGGAGCAAGCCTTGGAGAAACTTCCGGAGGAACTCTTGAAGGAGCTAATGGAGGTACTCCTGGAGGATCTTCTTGAGGAATTTCTAGAGGAATATCCAAAGGAACTCCTTAAGTAAAATCCTAAGGAATTCCTTGATGAACTTCTCAACGAACTTATTGAGGAACTTCCAAAGAAATTCTCTTGAGGCTCTTGAGAAGGAAGTAAAACGCTCATGTCGACGAGACAAGCGAGCGTGGGCAGACTCTCTGGCCGACGAAGGAGAGAGAGCCGCCGCAACCGGGGACATTCGCCTCCTCTACGATATCTCACGACGCTTAAGCGGGGCGAAGATGAATGCAACGATGCCTGTGAAAGACGCGAATGATCAGTTATTGACCGACCCAACTGACCAGCTGAAACGCTGGTTCGAGCACTTCGAACAACTTTTTCAAGTGCCAACCAGGCCATTACCACCTCGGCATGATCTGCCTAGGATCCGACGTATAACACGTGTCAATACCGAAGCTCCATCACTGCTAGAGATTCAAACAGCCATCCAAAGCATGAAATCGAATAAAGCCCCAGGGGTCGACCGCATATCAGCCGAGATGCTCAAAGCTGACCCCATGACATCCGCTCAACTGCTGCATCGTTTATTTCGTAATATCTGGGACACCGCAACTTTCCCGGTCGACTGGATGCAAGGTATCTTAGTGAAGGTGCCCAAAAAGTGTGACCTGACTGTATGCGATAACTGGCGAGGCATTATGTTGCTGTGTACCGTTCTCAAAGTTCTGTGCAAAATTATCCTAGCCCGGATTCAGGAGAAGATCGATGCGACTCTCCGTGCCGGAAGATCCTGTGTGGACCATATTGTCACGCTCCGCATCATTTTGGAGCAGGTCAACGAATTCCAAGAGTCCCTTTACTTGGTATTCATTGACTATGAAAAAGCTTTCGACCGTCTCAATCACGAGAATATGTGGGGCGCCCTGAGACGCAAGGGGGTTCCTGAGAAAATCATCGGCCTCATCAAAGCACAGTACGAGGCCTTTTCGTGTAGAGTGCTGCACAATGGGGTCCTGTCCGACCCTATCCGGGTCGTAGCTGGTGTGAGGCAAGGATGTATTCTATCACCGTTACTGTTCCTCATCGTAATCGATGAGATTCTGGTAGATGCGATTGACCGTGAACCAAACCGCGGGCTGTTATGGCAGCCTATAACCATGGAGCACCTAAACGACTTCGAATTGGCGGATGACGTTGCACTACTCGCGCAACGGCGCTCTGATATGCAGAGTAAGCTCAACGACCTTGCCGATCGCTCCTCCTCGGCAGGTTTAGTCATCAACGTCAACAAAACCAAATCGTTGGATGTAAACACGGTGACTCCTTCCAGTTTCACAGTAGCCGGGCAACCAGTGGAGAATGTTGAAAGCTTCCAATATCTTGGTAGCCAAATGGCGTCAGACGGCGGTACCAAGATCGACATAGGCGCACGGATCAAGAAAGCAAGGGCTGCCTTTGCGAGTTTAAGAAATATCTGGAAAAACAGGCAGATAAGTGAACGCACCAAAATACGAATTTTCAACTCTAACGTGAAATCTGTGCTGTTATACGCTAGCGAAACATGGTGTGTATCAGTGGAGAACACTCAATGGCTGCAGGTGTTCATTAACAGATGCCTGCGGTATATAATTCGGGCCTGGTGGCCTCACAACTGGATCTCAAACAACGAGCTCCATCGTCGTTGTCACCAGAGGCCGATAGCAACAGAAATTCGGGATCGGAAGTGGGGCTGGGTCGGCCACACTCTACGTAGGGGCGGAAACGAAATCTGTAAGCAAGCATTAGACTGGAACCCAGCGGGACATCGCAGCAGAGGCAGACCCAGAGGCTCATGGCGGCGAAGCCTCAATAAAGAAATAAAAGAAGTCGACCGAAATCTAACCTGGCAACAGGTTAAAGCGATAGCCGGGCATCGTTCAGGATGGAGATCTTTCAAGTCGGCCCTTTGCACCACCGGAGGTGCACAGGATCCATAAGTAAGTAAGTAAGTCCAAAGAAATTCCGCAGAATTTTGAAGTTTGAGATCCATTCACGCCGACCCACGCCGCCGCCATCGATCATCAACGGCGTGACGCGCACCGTCACGCCGCCGCCAAATGAAAATTTTCAATCGGCGCGCAGGTCTAATTAATACAAATCATCACTACTACTACTTCTACCTCTACTTTGAGCACACGCCTATTGAACTGTGAATCTGTATATGTCAAACAACCAGCAACATGAGACCAGAAACCGTTACCAGACCGGTATCGATAAACAGCTTTTAATCGTAAGGGATATACATTCTCAATGAGGCATGGCAAATGCTGGGTAAAGCGTACCATTGGTACTTCGCGTACCTGAAGGAATAAAATAGACCCCATCTCGAGGTCCTTAGCCTCTTGCCCAGCAACTCCTATCCCTACCTCCCCGCGGTGCTGGCCGGGATACGAGCAACCTTAGGAAAGATAGGGTAACCAACCCCGGTGGGAACTATGGTCGTATGCTGACAGGGAAGGGGGGGGTTTGGTCCTCTCCGGAGGTGCAAATCTTATTGAGCGTCTGTTCTCCATGTCAGGATCGGCTCACAACAGCGTCTGTTCTCCATGTTAGGGGCGGCTGATCATCGTCCGAGTGCCAGCGAGGGACTCTAAGTGAAACTGTGCACCATGGTCCACCGGAAATAAGGAGGAATGGTCCTCCGGAAATTTAGGGGGTTTGGTGTCAGGCCCTGCAAGCCAGCTTTTAAAAAATCATAAGCAACGAACAATCAACAAGAAAGTACGGACCGGAACCATCGGCGAAGACCACTAAGACGAAAAGGGACTAGCGATTGGAAACTCGGTTCGTGGAACTGCAAATCTCTCAACTTTATCGGGAGCACACGCATACTCGCCGATGTGCTCAAGGACCGTGGATTCGGCATCGTAGCGCTGCAGGAGGTTTGTTGGAAGAGATCAATGGTGCGAACGTTTTGAGGTAATCATACCATCTACCAGAGCTGTGGCAACACACACGAGCTGGGAACAGCTTTCATAGTGATGGGCGATATGCAAAGGCGCGTGATCGAGTGGTGGCCGATCAATGAAAGAATGTGCAGGTTGGGGATCAAAAGCCAGTTCTTCAACTTCAGCATAATCAACGTCCATAGCCCACACTCCGGAAGCACTGATGATGATAAGGACGCATTCTACGCGCAGCTGGAACGTGAGTACGACAGCTGCCCAAGCCACGACGTCAAAATCATCATAGGAGATTTGAACTCTCTGGTTGGCCAAGAGGAGGAGTTTAGACCGACTATTGGAAAGTTCAGCGCTCACCGGCTAACGAACGAAAACGGCCTACGACTAATTGATTTCGCCGCCTCCAAGAATATGGCCATTCGCAGCACCTACTTCCAACACTGCCTCCCGTATCGGTACACCTGGAGATCACCACTGCAGACAGAATCACAAATCGACCACGCTCTGATTGATGGACGGCACTTCTCCGACATTATCGACGTCAGGACATATCGTGGCGCTAACATCGACTCTGACCACTATCTGGTGATGGTTAAGCTGCGCCCAAAACTATACGTCATCAACAATGTTCGGTACCGACAACCGCCGCGGTACGACCTAGAGCGACTGAAGCAACCTGATGTCGCCACTGCATACGCGCAGCATCTCGAGGCAGCGTTGCCGGAAGAGGGTGAGCTCGATGGGGCCCCTCTTGAGGACTGCTGGAATACAGTAAAAGCAGCCATTAACGACGCAGCGGAGAACAACGTCGGGTATATGGGTCGAAGTCGACGGAACGATTGGTTCGACGAAGAGTGCAGATTCTGGAGGAGAAGAACGCAGCGCGGGTGGTCGCGCTGCAGCAAGGTACCCGGCAGAACGTGGAACGTTATAGACGGAAGCGGAGACAGCAGACCCGCCTTTTTCAGGAGAAGAAACGCCGCCTGGAAGAAGCGGAGTGCGAGGAGATGGAACAGCTGTGCCGTTCTCAAGATACACGCAAGTTCTATCAGAAGCTCAACGCATCCCGCAAAGGCTTCGTGCCGCGAGCCGAAATGTGCCGGGATAAGGATGGGAGCATCTTGACGGACGAACGTGTGGTGATCGAAAGGTGGAAGCAGCACTACGAGGAACATCTGAATGGCGCTGAGAGTACAGGCAGTGAAAGTCAACGCAGCGGAGGAGATGACTACGTCAGTTCAGCGGACGATGGAAGCCAACCAGCCCCCACCTTGAGGGAAGTTAAGGATGCCATTCAACAGCTAAAGACCAATAAAGCAGCTGGTAAGGATGGTATCGGAGCTGAGCTCATCAAGATGGGCCCGGAAAAGCTGGCCACTTGCCTGCACAAACTGATAGTCAGAATCTGGGAAACCGAACAGCTACCGGAGGAGTGGAAGGAAGGGGTTATATGCCCCATCTACAAGAAAGGCGACAAACTGGAGTGTGAGAAATTTCGAGCGATCACCATCCTTAATGCCGCCTACAAAGTGATATCCCAGATCATCTTCCGTCGTCTGTCACCATTAGTGAACGAGTTCGAGGGAAGTTATCAAGCCGGCTTCGTTGACGGCCGCTCGACAACGGACCAGATCTTTACTGTACGGCAAATCCTTCAAAAATGCCGTGAATACCAGGTCCCAATGCACCATCTGTTCGTTGATTTCAAGGCGGCATATGACAGTATAGACCGCGTAGAGCTATGGAAAATTATGGACGAGAACAGCTTCCCTGGGAAGCTTACCAGACTGATCAAAGCAACGGTGGATGGTGTGCAAAACTTTGTGAAGATTTCGGGCGAACACACCAGTTCGTTCGAATCGCGCCGGGGACTAAGACAAGGTGATGGACTTTCATGCCTGTTGTTCAACATTGCGCTAGAAGGTGTCATGCGGAGAGCCGGGTGTAACAGCCGGGGTACGATTTTCAACAGATCCAGTCAATTTATTTGCTTCGCGGATGACATGGAACTTGTCGGCCGAACATTTGCAAAGGTGGCAGAACTGTACACCCGTCTGAAACGTGAAGCAACAAAAGTTGGACTGGTGGTGAATGCGTCAAAGACAAAGTACATGGTTGTGGGCGGAACCGAGCGCGACAGGGCCCGACTGGGAAGCAGTGTTACGATAGACGGGGATACCTTCGAGGTGGTCGAGGAATTCGTCTACCTCGGATCCTTGCTAACGGCTGACAACAACGTTAGTCGTGAAATACGAAGCCGCATCATTTGTGGAAGTCGGGCCTACTACGGGCTCCAGAAGAAACTGCGGTCGAAAAAGATTCGCCACCGCACCAAATGTGTGATATGTGCAAGACGCTTATAAGACCGGTTGTCCTCTACGGACATGAAACATGGACAATGCTCGAGGAGGACTTGCAAGCACTCGGAGTATTCGAGAGACGGGTACTTATGACCATCTTTGGCGTTGTGCAAGAAGACGGTGTGTGGCGGCGAAGAATGAACCATGAGCTCGCCCAACTCTACGGCGAACCCAGTATCCAGAAGGTAGCTAAAGCCGGAAGGGTACGATGGGCAGGACATGTTGCAAGAATGCCGGACAGCAACCCTGCAAAGATGGTGTTCGCTTCCGATCCGGAAGGTACGAGACGGCGTGGAGCGCAGCGAGCGAGATGGGCAGACCAGGTGCAAAACGACTTGGCGAGCGTGGGGCGTATCCGAGGATGGAGAGATGCGGCCTCGAACCCTGCATTGTGGTGTCAAATTATTGATTCAGTGTTATCTGTTTAGATGTAGACTAAATAAATGAAAAAAAAAATGAAAATGAACATTCTCAATGAAATCAAACTTTTCGAGCACTTTTGCCCTTCATGATTCGCAATAAAATCATTCTTCTTGTGGGCGTCCCACAAACGCAGTGGAAGAAACTCTTAAATGCGGACGTCCCACCACGCAGAATTGTGATCTTTCCGATCCACAATAACACCACTCTTCTTGCGGGCGTCCCACCAACGCGGAGAAGGATGCACTTAAATGCGGGCATCTTTTCACGCAGAACTGTGCTCCATCCACAGCTACAGCAATCAATCTCGTTTTGTTGAACTTTTACATCGCATCCACATATTTTTTTATTGATAGACCACATTCAAATAAAACTCCAATTTATTTTTGAGTCTTAACAGTATTATCCATCAACAATATTCACCTAATCAAAATATTGCTAATCAACTGCAATCAACTTAATTCACGCTGTGTTGTAGGTTTTTTTATCGCAGCATTATTTCATTTCACTATACTTAAATACAAGGAACAGTGCGATTTCATGTTCCTGATAAATAAAGCTAATGTCATCAAGAAGAAAACTCTGAATCATTTTGTTTGAAGATGGCAACACTGAAATTATAACACATAGGAGAAATGTTGCATCGTACTGTATGTGAATAATATGCTAAAAATCATCCCATGACCCTATTTTGATATTTGAATTTAAAAATAAAATGTTGAAAAATGTAATTCAAATTTTCAAAAATCTTGGAATTAGTGAATATTTTGCAATTATTGCACCCTTTTATAAGTATGGAACATTTCTCATTGGTGAATTGTAGAGTTTCAGACTACTTCATCACTCTTTTCGTACTTCTTTCAATTTTACCAAACATTTTTTTCTTGTGTATCGATAATCAATAAAAAAAAAACAATCTATATCTTAACTTAACTGGATCGTGTTGCCTAAGCTGACAACAAAGGAAAACAGGGCAACTTGTTCGGAACTTAATCATTCGACTTATCTTAGCATCAACAACGTATAAGCTTATCACCCAAAATGACCATCTGAATTAGGATATACTACCAAGGAAGCGGGTACTAAAAACGATGTTGGGTTGAGAACCATTGTACCGTGGATGACAGGCGTTTCATCCGTTTTAAATACCAAAATAAATGCCAGAACATAATCGCCAGAAACCTTCTAGAGGGCTTCAAAGACCAAAGACAATCACAACACAACGAAAGCAGCATCCCTTTGATTCATTACTCTTCTTACCTGTTTGAAAAAAAATCGCTACTTCACCTATTTTTCGGCTCCCCGAGAAATGCGTTCTTCTACACTTCTACATAACATGATGGTTGATTTCACGAGCAAGGCTGGTACACACTCCTGGCAGGATCGCCAAATGTGCAATGCAAAATCGCTCATAACAATCACCCATCATATTTGCATTGCTTACACTCGCGACTCACTAGGATTGACGGACTGTAAAAGTGTGTCTCGTACGATGGCTGCTGTGATCTGTCATCTGACTGAGGAACAGTGGTATTATATAGGCTTGTTCATGTTTATAGGCCTGTCCAATGCCACACAATATACACATCTGAGTTTTCAGAACATTGTAAATCAGGTAGTAAACTATTCGTGCTGTCGATATACTTGCCTGAGAAAGGTTGTCGGAAGAACCACTCTCCAGTCCCATACACAGGACCGGAACGGCTGATGAACGATGACTGGTTGACTGATCTACTCGTTGTCTATTGATGAGATCTTCAAATCCACGGGCATCGGTCTCCCATGATTTTGAAAATGGTTTACAAAGCCAAGGTTTGAGTTTGTTTCGGTGGTGTGCAATCTGTTATAGCACATTTGATAGATTATAATCAGATAAGATTCACTTGGGCAGTAACCCCTATTCCCATCCTCGACCTTTATTACCAAATGGCTTGATTTTTAAACGTCACAAGGAATCTACAGATATGAACCATTTACTAAAAATGATGATTGGGAATAGATGTAGTGCCCAAATAGATCTTCTTCCTGTTGACTTATTTTGCGATGCTAATGTATCACGATGGAGGCGGACCTCGCCCACTGCTCCCGAGCCATGTATGATTCAATTAGATCAATCATCATTATTGTATGCAAAGTAATCACTCGCGCTTGGGCGGATTCTTTACGCAGCAGCAGTACAAACAGTAGTAAATCAGAAGTCGCGAACGGCTGGACATTTATTTATTGATGGATTTTTCGATCATTTGATTTAGTATTGCACCCTTCCATTGTCATAGTAAATCACATTGGAACAGAATGATCGCTTATTCATGGCTACATGGCTACATAACATTAGTGAGGATGTATTTTATTGCTACATATTGTATCAATTTATTCTCTGATTAGCTAATTACACCTATCCTAAAGTAGTTCAGAATAAGGCAAACACTCCGTAATACTTCTTCAAGAGACCGAAGCTCTATATCTTTAGTTCTACATCTTCATGTCATGTGGCGCGTACAACATGAATAGCAGAATATGAAAAGATCGTTCGTTCACGTTGAGAGTTAAGTCGTAGCAAGGTTACCCGGTGGCGCTTGTTATTACCTAGAGCAGAATATTGTAGGTATCCGCCCAACAAGATAAAGATACGTGTCGAAGTGCGTGTTATTTTTTTTCATGAACTGGCAATATGGACAACACGGAGCGGTTGCAATTATCCAAACGTCATCGACATTAAACAGAAAATTTGCAACGTTGCACACTATAATGAATGTGGGGGCATACGACGACGACTGTCTTGTATTGGCCCACATGTCCGATGTAATTTCAAGTAAATTTATGTATCGTTCGTTGTCGTTCATATTAGGTCAGAATATTTTGAAAAAAAAACTTTGCTAATTAGAGGTAATATTTGTGCAAAACTCACGAATCTTCTACTTCAAAGGGTTCTTAATTTCAATTGGATCTTAGCCAGCTTTTCAGATTAGTGTTCTTTTCTGAATCATTATTATTCTACTGCTGCTACTGGCTGTCACTGCTATTGAGGTATTGTATGAAGCAGGAAACCTGTGAACCTCTTCACAAAGTTTTTCTAGCACCTAAGTATGGAATACTTTCATTGAACAGATTTTTTTTTATTTTGTGATGAAATTTACTATTTGAAATCGCAATCTATCGCTCGTCATAAACGTTATAAATTGATTTCGGATTTTCAGAATTTGGTGCGAAAAATGTTTTAGAAAGATTGACCTGAAACCTGAAGTATAGCTATGAATATTGTATCTCTGTTTGCTATAGTTATATAGGAAGGGTAAACAAAGTTTAAATACATTGAATTCTGCTTCCCTATGTTAAAAATATTTCTTGGGCGCCATGAGCCGCTCAGCGGACACCATGAACCACATAAAGATTCGTTATTAATGGTGTCCAACAGAGATGATGATACCACAAAGGAGCATCAAGACGAATACTGAATGCTGGATGATTGGCTTCAGCCAAATGATTCTACATGAGAAGTGGGATTGAACCACAAAACCACAATCTTAAACCGTAAGCCACCTCGAGCCACAATCGTCCAGAAAGCCGAAAATGACATACGGTGCTGTTGCTGCAATGCCTGCATATGATAAATAGCAGCATGACCGGGGTGCCCATTGTTATGCTGGGTAGGTTGCGCGTACGATCGGACTCTTCCATAATAATAATCACCTCCGATTTGCGCTACGTGTCTGAGTCCTGAATTGGGTGGCGCCGGGCATTGTACTTCTTTTTTTTGTTGTATTTTCCAATCCGACTCAATTTATACCACCACTGACTGGCAGACGACCGTTCGCTGGCTTTGTGGTGGCGCCAGCGGTCATAAAAGAAAAGGTGTGTATTGATCGCCAGAAGTGAGACTCGCCCAAGAGCTCGAACAATGTCGACGGACTGATTTTTGTAAGGAACAACTGATTGGAAAATTTGCCGGACAATCAGGGATCCCAAGTTGCATGCTGTGAATGACCTCGATCTGAACTCTCGATTCATGGTGGCGACAGCAGCAGCGTAGTCTGCAGTTGCGAAATCACAAACGAAAACGTATAATTAGTTAAAGTCAATATCTGATGCAACTGTTTGACAGTCGGGTTCCGTTTATGGGAGGGTTTATGTTGATCTGTGAGAAACGAGAGATTAAATAAATAAAAAGTCATAACCTAATGTAACATTTGGCTAACATAACAGGAATGGGCCCTATAATACAGTACCGTTATTCTAAATGCACTTCTGAACGAAAAATACTTATCTGAACCTATGAACTAAAATTAAAACGCAGTCAAACTGCATTCCCGCCCCTATTGTAAACGACAAGCGAGATTTTTAAGAAGGTGTTGTAATTTCGACAACGGTGCGAGTCACGGAAGGTTAAGAAAATTAAAAACCCTATGATCGGCTGTACACAGTTCGTACAGCCGATCATAGGGTTTTTGACTACGTAGATAAAAAGAAACCGCCACTTCTAAAAATGTAATTTCTCAACAACAAAATTTAGAAGGCTGACCAGAGTTGGAAAAAACTCTAAATCTTGAAACACATGAACGATTCGAATCAATCGTGAGTAGAAGCGCACCCAACTTAGCACCTGAAAACTCATGGCCTAGGAGAAAAATCCGTTTGAATCATCGTAGGTTATCTATTGTTCTCCTTAGTTAACCCTTTCCTGCCCAGGACTTTTTTCAAAGATTTCGATAGGAAGGAATCATCTTTGAGAAAAAATCTAGAACAAAAGTTATTTGCCACAGCTCAAATTAGTGGAAAACGAAAAAAGTTTTTGCAAAAAAAATTCGCAAGCATTTTATTAGTTCCAACAAGAGATATGTCCCTCACGCTTCAATGCTGCTTTCAACTGACAAAACTGGCAAAATTAGGCACAAAGTTGGCCAAAAACCGGTGCACTTCCCCTATAATCTTCTTCTTCTTATTGGCATTACACCTCCACACTGGGACAGAGCCGCCTTGGAGCTTAGAGTTCATTAAGCACTTCCACAGTTATTAACTGCGAGGGTTCTAAGCCAGGTTACCATTTTTGCATTCGTATATCATGAGGCTGGCACGATGATACTTCTATGCCCAGGGAAGTCGAGACAATTTCCAATCCGAAAATTGTCTAAACCGACACCGGGAATCGAACCCAGCCACCCTCAGCATGGTCTTGCTTTGTAGCCGCGCGTCTTACCGCACGGCTAAGGAGGGCCCAATATAATATATTATAATAATATATAAGACCGATACAAATATTAAATTAATTTTATGTCACCCCCCCCCCCCTTCAACTTTCCAAAAATATTGAGGGGGCGAAAAAAAAAATTGTTTCGGCGATTTTTTTTTTAAATTTTGAACATGTGCATCACTGTTTTTATCTTGTTGTACCAAGTAGTACCAATAGTCATTTATAGACCATACATTTGTCACCAAGAGTATTTCAAATAAAAATAACAGCATACATATCTATCTGTATAAATATTCTATATCCTATCAGATCACGCATATTAAGGGGACTCCTGCTTACAGATTCCGTCTAAGCTCCCTTGCAATATGTGGCCTACCCATTTCCACCAATGTTCTCGAAAATCTACATACTGTTACCGGTATTTGATGGCTTTTATGTTGCTCGGCACACGCTATCCAGCTGAATAGTCGTCCGAATTGAAAATTTTAAACATCACCTGCGTTATCTTTGTCTATATACTCAACACGTTTCAAGATCGAGTGGTACATTCGGTATGGTTTTCAAATATGTCGATAACTCGCAAAGTTATCCCCAGCTCGTGGTTCCATGTCGATCCAGATTTCGCTATCTGCTGATATCAGATTGTCAAGATGTTCAAATCTTCCGATTGTTCGGCTACTGCAAAGTTTGGGGGGCTGTTCCCGTTGACACTCAACAACATGGTCCTGCTGACTTTGATGGTGAGACGCCGCAAAAAAGCAAACGGTCAGCCCTTTGAGCTAACTCAGCATAAATGAGCGTCGCAGTCCTAAAGCCTGTCCACGTTAAGTTTCAAACACCAATCTCATCAGGCAATTTTTGAAAATACTCACGAACCACTGAGACGATCAATTTACATGACAGCTGAATCTGTCTGCTTTATGTACTGCTTTCAGATATTTTGAACACGCCCAAATTGATAAAAATGGCGACAAATCAATTGGACACCCAGCCAACAAATTGGTTCACATAACTAACTTTTAGTTCTGTTTAATGCACTCTTATACGATGTAATTTGATTGTACAAAATGCATAGATTCCTTCTATGTGAACAAAAGTGGAGGCCATATACGTACAAATCAGTGTTATGTCATAACAAGATTTACGACGTATTCCGATTTCAATTTAATCAATATACAATCATGATGGTTTTTATCAGAGATCGCATATGTTCAGTTATAAAGTTGCATAATTGGACTGTTACAACTTTAAATCTAGCATTGTAAAAAACAGTTCAAACATACATATATTATACTATCATAAAAAAACATACGTGTTATTATATTTGCAACAAAAATATTTCTTAGGTCGAAAACATAATCATTATGTGACATGCCGTTAGTTGATTATTAGTTAATGTATATATTCATGTTATAAATTTAACCTCCAGCTTTCAGTTTCGATCCTTCGACCTTCTAGTTCATAGTCCAGAAGCTACCTGGTTCCTCCATGTGTACGCAGTTGTTAAGCAATCATTTATACCTAATGATAATATTGCATCTGCGGATACAATCTTGAAAAGACATTCCATTACATCTTATACAACATTGTCGACAATGATTGCATAAACCAGTATATGCGATTTAATTGAACACATATATAATTACATATTGACGTGTATAATATCATCATGATATTATCATCTCTAAGAGGAGAAATACAACGTTGTCAATATAACAAAATTGCCCTCAAAGTTTGTTTTCCCTAAAATCGTGTTTATTGTATTTCTAAATTGTTCTATAGATCGCAGTGATGTTGTGAATTGATTGTTGAAAACAAAATCTTCTATAAGGTACACTGGGGGAAGTGGAAAAGGAAAAATCGATAGTGCATGTTTGAATTAGTGTAAAACCAGTTTAAATGATTTAAATGCGTTCAATCAAAATGGGCTATCAAAAACAGTCAATTTTGCACCAACTGTGCGGTAATTCATACCATTTTGGTCGCTTGAAACTTATGGAAATAGATTTTAAAATTAGGAGTTGTTTTTCCACTTACCCTAGTGGGATGGGGTAAGTGGAAAACCCATGTTGCCTTGACCTTCAATAGTGATGGGTAGTTACATATAACTAAAATCAATACGATAATTGCTCTGAGTATCTTTTGTGGAATAATTTCATTACCTTAACGGAATAGATACTCAAGGAATTCTCGTAATAGCTAGGGGAGGGCTGGTTTTGCCTTCTCGGACACTAAGTGTACGTAAAGTCTATATGTTCGCCCCAAAGATGAACATTTTAAAGGAAAAATGGGACTTACAGAGTTATAAACTAATCAACTTAGTTTAACGAATTGAGATGATGTCTGTATGTGCGTATTTGTATGTATGTGTGTTCGCAAAGTACATACAAAATTATCAGCTATTCTTAAGAACTTGTGCTTAACCGATTTGTTCGCAAAAAAAATTGCATTCAACGGCGAAACGAATAAAAATTAATGTGAATTATACAATATATTTACCTATCAGTGCTATTTTTAACTTTCTTATATATTTTTTTCATATGGAAAACATGTGAAAGGCATCAGTACCGATAGGTGGATTAATCAGGCATTTTCTCATTTATATGAGTCCAATCACCACTGGAATCACAATGATAACAAAGAAGGAACATATTAAGATTCACAGCTATCAAAATAAACCCTGGAAGGAAGAAAAAAATGAGGGATTAGAACATTATCCACTTTCCCCACAGTGTTTGATACCTGGGGTAAGTGTAAAATCTTTGAATTATTTGCTTTCTTGGTACAAACCACTACCAATTGAATGGGATTAGTTTAATTGTATTGTAATGGTCACCTGTGATATGAATTCACTTGTAAAAAGAACAATTGGTGCAAATAAGAATTGATTTTATGAATGCAAATATCAATTTTTCGCGAAACCTAAAATTACAGTTCAAGCGTTAACCGTGTTAGTGTATGTGTTATACAAATTTCAACATAGTATTAGTGTGAGCATCAAAGTATAACATTGCATGATGCTATGATGTGGTAAAAACTGTAAAGTATGTACAATTCCAATTTTTCGAGTCGATTTTTACACTTACCCCCTTTTTCCACTTCCCCCAGTGTACCTTATAATAAAATTGAAATGGTCTGTGTTCGTATCCGCATAACTCGGAAACAGCTCGGAAACATTCCTTCAGCCGAAACATTCATTATAGTTTCCGACGGGTTCATGTGATATTTCCTCATGCAAAGTCACGAGTAGGGTTGAGTAAATAGTAGTATGGAATAAAACGACTAATAGTGCATACTCTCTTTCTGGTTGCTAAATTTGAGAATTGAATTTCATTTTTCCAATAAGTACTAAATAATGGAATTTTTGCAAATCTGTTTCTATCCATTTAGTGAGTACTTAAAAAAAACTACACCGGGCTGTTTACTATGCCTAATGACAAATAACAGTAAGTATTCTGATCAAAATCTACCTTTAAAGGTTTAGTTATACATAGCTAGTACAGATGTATGGAAAAACACAGTTCATGGAGAATGGGTGCGAATGGAACCTGGAACCTCCATTATAATTATGGCCAGTAGTACAAAAATAACTGAATGATCATCATCATGTAGTTCTATTTCACAGACATTGACTGGGTGATTACCGATTGTTTAATGTTGAGGAATGTATTTGTATAAAACAACTACCGCTTTTGATATTTGTCTTCGAATTGTTTTTAATGACAATGACAAATGTGTTCTTTTTAATATTCTTGAAAAAGAATATTTTATTGAACATTCAAGGATCAACAGAGTTATTGTATGTATATTTGAAATCATTATAACAGAGGACTTTACAATCAAATCTTAACGACATTGTAACTTCAGATGCACATATATGCAATTTTTCAAATATTTGCGATATATGATTCCGTTGTGAGTTTAAATTTACATATTTACAATTTATGACATAGATTGTAATTAGATTGTACATTTGCATTATATGTAACCTTTCTACAATTTTTCACAACTTCTGCTGGATCTATATATGATTACGATCTGATCTGTGAATATATATAATTTAATTTGTACATTCTTATACGATTGCTGGTTTGCTGGGCAGTACCTAAGTGTCCGAAATTAAACGTGCACGTTTAATTTCGGACACTTAGGTACTGTCCAATTGATTTGTCGCCATTTTTATCAATTTGGGCGTGTTTAAAATATCTGAAAGCAGCATGTCCATGGGCAGGCTTTAATATAGCGTTTCGTGATCATTAGCTAATACTTCAAATTGTATGCCTCGGATGGCTGGTTTTTGAAGAACACTGGCTGAGACTTGAAGACGCTGTTCGAAGTTCTCGAACCAACACTTCAGCTGTCCAAGTCAAAGAGCAAATGAGGCAATAACCTCCGGTTGCTGCCATCCTTTCTTCATCGGTCAGGAAGTCCACTCATGCCCTCCTGTTCTGTCTGCAGCAGCACCCGACTCCCACTTACAGGAATACATACCGTTGACGGACTCTACTTTATTTCTGTGATTCTTCACTTCCCTCATCGTTTGCTCCTACGCTACGCTTCTCAATCTTCCGTCGGGTTACATTTGTAATCCATTATTTTCGCTGAGTGAGCAGCTCACCCAAGTTTTTCTCGCAGATTTCGATAAAAGCATTCTTCACTGCCCAACTATCTTCTATGCTGCCACCTTCCAGAACATCAACTACCCGAGTACTAAGAACTTCAACGAATTGCGTTTATTATGCGTTTATTACGGCCTCAAGAAAGCAGAGTCTCTGTTTTCAGCTGGTACATTCCCAGAGGAGCCAAATACTTGTCCTACCAACTAAAAGCGGGTCTGGGAAGTAAGTCAAATGCTGCTGCCTGCAGACATGAAAAGCGGGCGCAGGAGGACTCCCCGGCCAACGATGGTAGGAAACCCGCAAAAACCGGCGACATTCAATTCCTCTTCGATATTTCATGATGCCTGAATGGAGCAAGAACAAATACGATGATGATAGATAAAGACGCAACATGTCACTCATCGATCCAGCTGATCAACTTCTTTTTCAAGTTTTGATTACCTCTAATAATTCTGATATAGAGAAAGGTTGATAATTCTCCGACGGCAATAGGCAGGATTCTTCCTCGGACGATCATGTGAGAACCATTCTGTCACGCTTTGCATCATGCTGGAGCAGGTCATTTAATTTCAAGAGTCTCTCCATTTGGTATTGATTGGCCACGGAATCGTGAGTGAGTACAAGAGTGAGACAAGGGTGCATGTATTATACCTCTGTTGCTATTTCCCATCGTAGTCGACGAAATCATGGATCTCTTTAGCAGTCTACCTCTAGGTCTCGAACGAGATGATGATACTGCTAGTAGCACAGTTATGACTGATTTAGTTGCTGCAACTCTAATGCGACTCGATTTGGTCGATCATACGTCACATAAGCCTGTATGTGACAAGTGTGCTGCTCGGGTCTACTAACGCCACAACGCCCTACCAAGTAGAGTAAACTGAATGACCTGGTCGTATGCTCCCACTCAACAAACTCGAACTCCACGGTAGCCGGCCAAACATTGGAGAAGGTCGAAGCCAGCCAACGTCGGACGGCGGACCAAGATCAACATAGAACATGGTGATCCAATCTGTCCAGCCAATGCACCAAACCTCGAATACTCAACTCTAACATGAAATCTGCGATGTTCTACACCGGTGAGACTTGGTGCGTATTGACAGGGATCACATAGATTTGCAAGCATTCATCACCCGATGTCTATGTTTTTCTGCTCGCGCCCAGTGGGCTCACAACTGGATACCGAATACTGATCCCCATCGATGATCCAATATCAACGGCAACTCCACTGTGTGAATGGACATAGGCCGGCCACAAACAACGTAAGAGCAGAGGCGAAATCTGTAAGCAAGCGCTGGAATCCGGCATGACATCGCAGCAGAGGCAGACCCAGGATCGCCTGTCGACAAAACCCTAACAGAGAAATAACCAAAGTTGATGACAATCAGACTTGGGCTCAAGCCAAGGATGGAGATCCTTAACGTTGGCCCTATGTACCCTAAAAGGTACTCAGAACACAATAGTGTTCTTTCTAGTTCCGTATAGCCTATGAATTGTGTAACTTTGATTAGCTAAGTAATAATAGAGCTATGCTAAGTAAAAAATTTATTTTAAAACTTATTTGGAAGAATGTTTTATTTTTCATAAAACAAGTGGAGCTGTAGCTCTCAAAAAGCAAGGTTGTTTTCAGTGTATCGTACCTTGGAGTAAGATAAACTAAAATCTGCAACCAGACACCTGATAAGACATCTCAGATCGTGTAAGGATTGGGAAGCTCCTAGACGACAATCGCCGTGCGTGAGCCGAAATAGCTCCTTACGACTATACAGAAACCCCCGCAGCTAATATACACGCATACTTCTTGCATGAGTAAGTTCAACATCCATTGCATCCTCTCTACTGGTTGATCCGAGGCCGTATCTATGCCGCTAACAAGTAGCATGTCATTTCAATAATTTTAGGAACGTCAGCATGATATGAAGAGCTGATATGACGTGCTCACCGATTCTACTTCAAACTTCACCTGTCTATTCCGTATAGTCCGGGAAGTCTGCAAATCCGAACCTTCATAAAATATCCATGTTCAGACAACACATCTCTGATTTCAAAAGTACACCTGACCCAGTACACCATATTCGAGCTTCATCCTTAACCTAAACACAAGCTTATGAATCTAGCCGTACTTTAAGAATATTGGTGTTATGGATTCAACAGTTTAGAGTCCATCTGCAAAAACTTTCCCAAAAAGAAAAACTAAAATTTCTAATATATAGGTTCCAGTTTTTTTTCAAATAATATAAAGTTTGTACTAAGTTCTTTACTGCATAAGTATATTACAAATATTAATATTCTTTGCTTTTCTCAACATTCTTTGCTATCATTTTCCATTCAAATTCCAAATTTTTCATGCAATTATTCCCGTTTTGGACTTTTTTTTCGTTTCCTTGTTATTTTTTTTATTCCCTCCCCTCGTGTTTTCCAAGAGCTGTCGGATATAAAATAAATTTAATATTTGTATCGGCCTTATAATATAATAATATAATATATTATAATCTACAATAGTAACATATTTATTTAGTTAGATTACATCTAAACAGATAGCACTGAATCAACAATTTGACGCTCTCCATCCTCGAAGCGCCCCACGCTCGTCATGTCGTTTTGCACCTGGTCTGGCCACCTCGCTCGCTGTGCTCCACGCCGTCTCGTACCTGCCAGATCAGAAGCGAGCACCATCTTTGCAGGATTTCTGTCCGGCATTCTTGCAACATGCCCTACCCATCGTACCCTTCCAGCTTTAGCTACCTTCTGGATACTGGGTTCGCCGTAGAGCTGGTCGAGCTCATGGTTCATTCTTCGCCGCCACACACCGTCTTCTTGCACACCGCCAAAGATGGTCCTAAGCACCCGTCTCTCGAATACTCCGAGTGCTTGCAAGTCCTCCTCGAGCATTGTCCATGTTTCATGTCCGTAGAGGATAACCGGTCTTATCAGCGTCTTGTACATATGACACATTTGGTGAGGTGGTGAATCTTTTGGCCGCAGTTTTTTTCTGGAGCCCGTAGTAGGCCCGACTTCCACAGGTGATGCGCCTTCGTATTTCACGACTAACATTGTTATCAGCCGTTATCAGCTAGTTCTAGCGGACAATGCACTATCCGACAATACTAGCGCGATATTAGCACAATTAAACAGGAATTATATTCTGCTGATAGTGTTTACATTATGCTAATTTCCGCTAGTATTGTCGGATAGCGTATTGTCCGCTAAAACTAGCGAATATGTAAACGGGCCATTAGCAAGGTTCCAAGGTAGACGAATTCATGGACCACCTCGAAGGTATCCCCTACTATTGTAACACTGCTTCCCAGGTGGGCCCTGTCGCGCTCGGTTCCGCCCACAAGCATGTACTTTGCCTTTGTTCGAAAACATCTTTTTCGGACAAGAAGGCAAACACTGGCAAGTTTAATAGTTCACACTTTATTATATTTATTATTTTTTATATTATATTTATTTATTTCTTATAAAAAAGTATTTATTATATTTATTATATTTATTATATTTATTATATTTATTATATTTATTTGTCATAAGACGAGTTTATACAATCCCATTGAATTCCAACACTTAATTGTATCTTGACAGATACGTATTTCGACCTCAACCATCTCACTCGACTAAGTCGAGTCAAGTACGAGACACTGAAGACGGCCTTACTGTTGAGGTCGAAATACGTATCTGTCAAGATACAATTAAGTGGTGGAATTCAATGGGATTGTATAAACTCGTCTTATGACAAGTGAAGACATTCCACTAAAAAGCTCAAAATAATTTTCTTATTATATTTATTATATTTATTATAAAAAAGTATCACTTCACACACGTACGCTACGCGGGGTAAAAGTCTAACTCAATCCACACGCTGATGATGATGATGATGATGATGACGCTGATGATGATGATGATGATAATGTTTATGATGACGATGATGATGGTGATATGCCCATACTCGTCTCGCCGATGTGTGCTGTGTATGCCGTTGTTGGTGCTATTTGCAATCGAGGAACGCGAACACTTCGCGCTATCGACGTTGGGCATGAATTCACTCCCTTTCTTTCTGAACAGTCTTCGATGCATTCACCACCAGTCCAACTTTTGTTGCTTCATGTTTCAGGCGGGTGAACAGTTCTGCCACCTTTGCAAATGTATGGCCGACAATGTCCATGTCATCCGCGAAACAAATAAATTGATTAGATCTGTTGAAAATCGTACCCCGGCTGTTACACCCGGCTCTCCGCATGACACCTTCTAGCGCAATGTTGAACAACAGGCACGACAGTCCATCACCTTGTCTTAGTCCCCGGCGCGATTCGAACGAACTGGAGTGTTCGCCCGAAATCTTCACACAGTTTTGCACATCATCGTTGCTTTCATCAGTCTGGTAAGCTTCCCAGGGAAGCTGTTCTCGTCCATAATTTTCCATAGCTCTACGCGGTATATACTGTCGTATGCCGCCTTGAAATCAACGAACAGATGGTGCGTTGGGACCTGGTATTCACGGCATTTTTGAAGGATTTGCTGTACAGTAAAGATCTGGTCCGTTGTCGAGCGGCCGTCAACGAATCCGACTTCCCACGAACTCATTCACTAATGGTTGGGACGGAGGATAATCTGGGATATCACTTTGTAGGCGGCATTAAGGATGGTGATCGCTCGAAAGTTCTCACACTCCAGCTTGTCGCCTTTCTTGTAGATGGGGCATATAACCCCTTCCTTCTACTCCTCCGGTAGCTGTTCAGTTCCCCAGATTTTGACTATCAGTTTGTGCAGGCAAGTGGCTAGCTTCTCCGGGCCCATCTTGATGAGCTCAGCTCATACCATCCTTACCAGCTGCTTTATTAGTCTTTAGCTGTTGGATGGCATCCTTAACTTCCCTCAAGGTGGTGGCTGGTTGGCTTCCATCGTCCGACAAACTGATGTAGTCAGTTGCTTTGACTTTCACTGCCTGTACTCTCAGCGCCATTCAAATGTTCCTCGTAGTGCTGCTTCCACCTTTCGATCACCACACGTTCCTCCGTCAAGATGCTCCCATCCTTATCCAGGCACATTTCGGCTCGCTGCACGAAGCCTTTGCGGGATGCGTTGAGATTCTGGTAGAACTTGCGTGTTTCTTGAGAACGACACAGCTGTTCCATCTCCTCGCACTCCGCTTCTTCCAGGCGGCGTTCTTCTCCCGAAAAAGGCGGGTCTGCTGTCTCCGCTTCCGTCTATAACGTTCCACGTTCTGCCGGGTACCTTGCGTCCTTCTCCTCCAGAATTTGTCTGGACTCTTCGTCGAACGTCGAACCAATCGTTCCGTCGACTTCGTCCCATATACCCGACGTTGTTCTCCGCTGCGTCGTTAATGGCTGCTTTGACTGTATTCCAGCAATCCTCAAGAGGGGCCCCATCGAGCTCACCCTCTTCCGGCAACGCTGCCTCGAGATACTGCGCGTATGCATTAACAATTGATTATAAAATGTAAACAAATATAGGTGAAGAGTTGACCTTTCCCGTCAAAAATTTTCATTCTCCCAATCGATTCTTTATTTTATTTAAGGTGTTGACCCGAAGAACCCAAATTTTTGACGCCACAAAGTTGTCGCGACCGTCCTCTGACATCTCCATGCTCTGCATATCCGTGCTCGGTCCGGCTTACTGCAGTGAGGAAACTCTTAAAAACTCACTGCAGTAGCGCTCGAGGAATGAGCTACGATGCGGATGGCTTGCCGGCTGCTGGGCTTCTTGCTGCTGGGTCGGAATGGCTCGACGGATGAGCCTCGGTTCGGCTGGCTTGCCGACTGCTGGGCTGGGTGCGCCCCGTTCGGCTAGTTTGCCGAATGCTGCTTCGGTTCGGCTGGCTTGCCGACTGCTTGGTTTGATGCGCCTCGGTTCGCTGGCTGTTTGACGTCTACTGCAGTGAGGAAACTCTTAAAAAACTCACTGCAGTAGCGCTCGTGGGACAAGCTACGATCCGGCTGGCTTGCCGGCTGCTGCCTCTTGCTGATGAATCGGAATGGCTCGACGGATGAGCTTTGGTTCGGCTGGCTTACCGACTGCTGGGCTGAATGCGCCCCGTTCGGTAGACTTGCCGGTTGCTGCTGGGTCGGAATGGCTCGACGGATGAGCTTCGGTTCGGCTGGCTTACCGACTGCTGGGCTGGATGCGCCCCGTTCGGCTGGCTTGCCGGCTGCTCGTGGAATGAGCTACGATCCGGCTGGCTTGTCGGCTGCTGCTTCGATTCGGCTGGCTTACCGACTGCTGGGCTGGATGCGCCCCGTTCGGCTGGCTTGCCGGCTGCTCGTGGAATGAGCTATGATCCGGCTGCTGCTTCGATTCGGCTGGCTTACCGACTGCTGGGCTGGATGCGCCCCGTTCGGCTGGTTTACTGTCTGCTGCTCCGATTCGGCTGGCTTGCCGGCTGCTCGTGGAATGAGCTACGATCCGGCTGGCTTGCCGGCTGCTGTTTCGATTCGGCTGGCTTACCGACTGCTGGGCTGGATGCGCCACGTTCGGCTGGCTTGCCGGCTGCTGCTCCGATTCAGCTGCTTCGCTTGATGCGCCTTGGTTCGCTGGCTGTTTAACGTCTACTGCAGTGAGGAAACTCTTAAAAACTCACTGCAGTAGCGCTCGTTGAATGAGCTACGATCCGGCTGCTGCTTCTTGATGATGGGTCGGGATGGCTCGGTTCGACTGCTTCCTTCTAGCGCTCCTACGATGTGCTTTCGTTGACGTTCGTCGTAATTCTCCTCGATGCTCTGCAGTGCATGCGGTTTTATAGGCAGTAATCTTCTTCTTTTTCTTTTTCATTGGCTCGCCATGAATGACGTGTATAGCAATAAGGGACCTCGCACAGTAACAATGGGCGGTCGTTTTTTTTTTAATCGATAAAATTGCAATTTATCAATTAAAATTTGTTTCAATAGGGGAAACTGGACACACATGATCCCCACTTTTTGTTTAGCATATTTCTCGATGTAACATGCACAGATTTGCACGCTTCTTTATGGACTTGATAAAGAATTTAATTATCTTTTCAAAAACGTCATTGGAAGCCATTATTTGTTCATGAAAGTAACCAAAAAATCGATTTTGCTTAAAGATAGAAAATTCGGCATTTTCAAAACTTGCGGGAGACTTGATCCCCATATAGGGGGAAATTGATCCCGTTATGAGCTGACCATGTTTAGGTTCTTCCAAGTCTAATGAAAGGATGAATTGGTCTAGCCTCAAATCCTAACAATTCTTCATAGTCTGTCGTAATAGCAGTCGTACGAAAATTAAATAATGTTGGTATTAAGTAAGGCGAGTTTTTTGGTTCTCGAATAGAGTAATAGTGACAGATAGAATGTCTGCTATAGCAACAAAATTGGCATAGTGATGATGATTTATCTGCAAACCATTCACTCCATTTAAAGACAGTGGTCATATCACGACAACCATGATGTGCCCAAGAGGATCTCGTTTTGTGATTGATACAATTATGATTCCAAAAATGGTTGATCGATACATAAATATATCTTTGTAATTTTAGAATCCAATTTTTTTTATTAAATCTCTGAAAATAGGCCACAGTGCGAATGTCATGGCAAATGGTAAATATCCCTGAGTACCTGTTTTGAGATCAATAAAAAACTTGTGATACATCTAGATCGCCAGACTATTTACTACCAATACCACAACCGTAATCATACCAGGATGGTGACTTCATATATCAATATGGTACTATCACGCATCATCATTTTTATAGTGTGTGTTATTATTACACAAATGCGATTTCTCTTAAACAACTGACTAAAAGTTGTTGAATGTGCCTATTATTGAAAAATTATTTAAGAAGATTTACAAATAAATGGTGATTGTAAGCAAACTTCTCCTAGCTCAAAAGGAAAGAATTTAGTACCAGATAGAACAATACTGATTTTAAGCCCTGTGATTTGTTGAGTATTTTTAAAGCCTAATTTATACACTTTTTCATAGAAAATGATGTTTAAATGCATTTTATAAAGCTAATGAAAAATAAGTATGTTCAACTACATTTTCTTCTGGTTAATGAAAAAAGGCTGTTGAGAAATTCAAATTGCGCGTCTGCTTGACAAAATTAAATAGAAATAAATTTGTTTATACTTTTTAACTAGAAAAGAATTTTAACAGATCGATTAGTTACATACAATACAATAATATGCAACGGTATACAACAAACGCCTTAATATATGCAATTTCGGGATCAAGTGTGTCCAAACTGTGGGGGATCAAGTGTGTCCATGTTGAGTATTTATCTTGTTTTGTTTTTTGTATTCAATGGAAAATAAGCAATAGTTAATTGAATGAATTTATTCAATTCTACTATGATAAAACTTTGTTCAGTAAAAGTTTGGTACGTTTTGGTTGGACATATCCAAAGTTATTAAACTTTTATCTTTTGAAGAAAAAAAGGATTGAGAATGCTCAAATAATAAAACCTCTCTAAAACCCATATACATAAAGTAACTAATATAAAATGTTACTCAGATTCAATAATCTATCTAACGGATCCGTTTGCACATATCACTGGTATAAAAATGTGATTAGTTTTCGAGAAAACAGGGGGGGATCATGTGTCCCCGGGGATCATGTGTGTCCAGTTTCCCCTAATTTCAAAATAATTCCTTTCTTCTTTTTTTGTTTCTGCTTTTATTTATATTGTTCATTATGGTCCCTGATGCTACAATCCATCTTACCCCTACTCTTATTCATATGAGGGAACGTCCACAAATTACGTAACGCTAGAGGGGTGATTTGGTTGGAAAAATCTAATTTTTGTGTTACGTAATTAATGGATCATCCATCGTAAAATCGTCGCTGTACATCTTCATCTAATTTAAAATTTCTGGACGCGTACAGTTGCCACCGTTACTACCATTGCAGACTTTTTATTATTATTATTATTATTATTAGGCCGATACAAATATTTAAAATCCATTTTGTCCCCTTCCCCCTCGGATTTTTTTGTCAAAAAAAATGTTTTGAGGGGCAACAAAATAAAAGTCGGATAATTTTGAGGATTTTCAAAACATTCTTTAACAAATCCAAGAAGTTTTTTTTTTTTGATATTTTTTCATTTTATATTTTTTTTTTTTTATTATCCACCCCCCCTTGACTCTTTGAAGACCAGTAGGACAAAATGTTAATTAAGTATTTGTAACGGCCTTATTATTTTTATTGTATTTTTTTTCTGTTTTATTTTCTCTGGATTCAATCCTGGGTTCATGTGTTAGATTCTAGGTAAATTTTACGGTGAATAAAGCCCTGGTCGTAATAGAATGGAACGGTCACAATTCAAATTTACATTCAACATATATGTATAGTACCACACACTACAAGACATCTCTGCATAGGTTTTATGGCGCTAGTAAAAAAGCAAGGATACCTGCGCATTATTAACCATTCAGAATTGTCTATCCTGTGACATCAAATAATTACAAAACATGCTCAAAGCTATAATAATCCCATAGTAAATTGTTCGATCACATAAAATTTAAATAAAAGTTTTCAAAAGATCAGTATTTTACACTTATTTATTTAATGTATGTTAGTAAATATCAGTGTACAAATGCTCAAACTCAAACTTAATTATATATGTTATACAAAACCATATCTTTCAGTTTCTTTGGCAGTTTCTTCTCTCGTTGTGGTCGATTGTTTCCCATCTGACATCTATTCTCACTATCAATTGATGATTCTTCGGATCGCAGTATTTGTTGAAAGTCGTTTTCACTGTTCTGGTGGTGAGCTCTCATGCCGAAAGGCACTTGTTGTCTTCCTGCATTCCACTCGTTTTCTAGTACAAATAAAACTAGTTGAATAAACATATTTACAATGGTGTCATCTAAATATCTCACCTGTTTCCGAATTTAAACTAATGTCTTCAATTCCAGTATGATTCTCGTTGAATTGCTCATCACGGTCCTCGTTTTGTTCAATCGCTCTTTTTGCATCTGCTACGTTCCTAGAATAAATTACGCCACGGCTGCTTCTGACAACTATTTTGGCTCCTTCTCTTGCTATTATCGTATACTTTTCAGCGCCAAATGTTGAGTCAGTCTTGCTCTTCTTCATTTGAGACAGAACCACCTTATCACCAACAGTTAGGTCTGAATCTTGAGCTTTTCTCCGACAGTCTGCGTTTATCTTGCTTTCTAGTTTAGAGAAAGCGTCTTTCTCTCTAATGTCCACACGATCTAGTTCGGGGGCATCAGTTTTCCATAATCCAGGGAACGTACCCCTGAACTTCCATCCGACTAACAACTCGAATGGCGTCACGCCGAGTCGAGTGAGAGGTCGAACCTTATTGTGAACATGTACATATCTGTTAAGGGCGAGCTTCCAGTGTACACCATCCAATTTAGACGTAGCTATGGCCCGTTTTATCCCTTCGTTTTGCCTTTCAACGGCTCCATTAGATTGTGGACAAAAGGGGATAGATTTGCAGATTTTGATACCTTTGTTCTCCCATGTTTTTACAAATGATTTGCTTTGAAATGGGGGTCCGTTGTCGCTTTGAATCACATAAGGATAGCCCCATTCACCAAAGATCCTATTAAGTGCCAGATTTGTCGATTCTGCATCTGTGTGCTTCATTTCCAAGACATGAAGATAGCGCGAGTACGTATCCACAACAACCAGGAACTCGCCAAACCCAAACTCTTTATCAGTGAAGAAGTCAATTTGTAAAACTTCCCATGGGCCACTAGGTAGTTCTCTGTTGGTTAGCGGTATGGGTGGATTTTTCTTCGATATCAGAAGACATGTCTCACAGTGCTTGATGTATGATTCCACTGCTGAACTCATACTAGGCCACCAGAAGTGTTCACGCAAAATTCTTTTGGTAGAACCAATACCCACATGCCCTTGATGGGCACACTCAATTGCTTTCATTCTCAATGCATTAGGAAGTACTATCTTATCATTCTTGTAAACGGTGGCCCCGAACACTCGAAGTTCCTTGGCTTGTGATTCATATCTGCGTAAGCCATCTTCCCAACATCCTGTTTTGATCGAATCCCTTACATTCGTTATTTCAGCATATTCTTATGGAAATTGCTTTTGCGGACGTTTTTAAAACATTTACATGTAATACAGCGAAATTTTCCAACTATAATGGATATCAACACTATTGCTGATTGTACATCTTTAATTGCTAATGCCTCTGAATAAATGAAAGTTATTATTTTAATCAAATTTTTATTATCATCAGTGTAGTTGATTTTTTTTTGCTGGGGAATCAGAAGTGTTATAGTATGACCATGTTTTAATGTACGCGTAGTTTATTACCAAGCACAACTTAACAAATGGTCAGTCATATGCCATGACTCGTACCCATCCCGGGATCATGTGAATTATGAAACCAATCATTTTTGGAGGATGAGCAGACCAAATCTCTCTAATTTTATTCTACATCTGCCACCACCGCTGCCCTCGCTGCCTCAGCCATCACCGCTCTCTAACCGTGAACTCCGAGCGATGCGATGGGCGTTTGCATCCATCGCAACCGACACCACTGCATCCGACCATCATCAAGTACAGAATGACAAAAAAAAAAATGCGCCCACTTCTTTCATGCATATTTGCAGACCCACCGGCAGTTCTACCGCTGGCGACTGCATGCTGTGTAGGTAAACACAGCGAACGAACGAACGAAACGAAAAATTCGCGAGCATAAGCTGCTGTCATAAGTTGTAATGACTCGCACACGGCAGGCACTGCTTCTTTTATACACAAAGAAAATATTGCAGTGAACCCGAAGGCCCGTGACGTACCGCATTCTGATGTCCGTGTTAGGAATGCACGGCATTGGTTAGATATTAAATTTTTGCTGGGTTTGAAAAGAATTCAAATTCTCAATAGCTTATCGTTAATAATCTTAAATTTCAATGAAATTGGCAAATTGCTGGAGAGTGTCCGAGTCAGTGGCGCCGGGAGTGGGTGGGACAGGTAGGACATGTCCTACGCATGAATTTTTCTGGGTGGGACAGTCAAAGCATTGTCCTACCCATGATTTTGGTAAGAACATATGAAGTCATACGATGGTAACAAATTTTGTGTTAGCAAAAGTTTAAAGCGTTTAAAGATGTCTAAACTTCACTTCTTAGACTATAAACGTTTTACCGAGGTACAATAGAAGTTGTAGAAATCTGCGAATATATTTTTTAAAAGTTATGATAAAGCACGATTGTTAGAAGCCCACGGAAAAACTTTTCTTCAAACCTTAATAGATCTATTGAAATTTGAGAAACCAGAAACATACCGAAGTCCGCTCTAAATCTGATCCGTAAAGAATTCTGAGCTCCAAAAACAGATTCTTTGACAATCATGCAATTTTTGGTACCTAGTTGAGTATTTTTTCAAATATCTGTGACCCCTGACTTCTTTTTGAAGCTTTAATCGATAATGGAACAGCAATATTTGTCCTAAAAATCGAGGAAATTTTCTCAAACTATTCAAATATCCTGGACGTAAGAACTTTTCAAGTCCTGATTATTTTTAAAATTGATTAAATGGCAAACATAACTTTCCTATATAGCGAAATGGATTTCATATCAACATGGAACAGTTATGCTTTCAGTGGTAGTATTAAGTATAGTTAGAATGTGCATCGATTTCTCATTACCAGAATTGTTGCCCAATTCGTAGACAAGCTCAGTGATCTAGTGGCTATCATTTCCGCCTATAAGCAGGAGGTCATGGGTTCGATCACAGCCTTTACCTTTTCCTATTCTGTATGGCTTAGTTCTTTTTGTGTTTCACGTTTTACCAAAACTATTCCTACCGTTATACCACACTAACTGTTCCATAACCTCCCGTGGCACCGATGAGAAGACGTAGCTCCTTTCCAAGTATAGATGTCCCAATTAACAATTCTTTTCCCTCCACCATTCACAAGAACGTGACCAGGACAGATCTCGACTGTGCCTTGCTTCCATCTTAGAGATAGTGATTAGTCTAGAATCATGATTTGTGTAAACGGATGGAAATGATGCTACTTCCATACAAAAGTCTACCCAAGTAGCATTTTTAATTTATTAACGATCTTCAAAACCATAATTTGCTTTCCATGATGTTCATAAAACCATTTTGGACTGGACTGCCGTAATCTAAAAAAGTAACGTATGCGCCATTTTATAACATACATGTTTTCCATTTTTCTGTTAAAGAGTACGATGAGTATTTTTTTTTTTCGTTAACACTATTTTTGGGAAATGGCGTATACGTCACTTTGCCAGATAACGGCAGTGGAGTAGGTTAGTAATACCTGCGAATTTATATGAATCGCTTAATGTTACCGCTAATACCAGACTGTAGCCCAAATCGGCATTTTCCATTTGTCCTACCCACGACTTGGAACGTGGATGCGCCTCTGGTCCGAGTCGATTGATATATGAATCTTAGAAATCCATCGAAAGATAAAGGCGCTAGTAACATTCAAAATCTTCCCTTTCAGCGTAACGCTCTGGATTTCCAAAAATCTAAATGACACCCAGTATAGCAAAGAAAGACGTAAGTCCTACGTAAAAAAAAACATAATTAGCATTGTTTATGTTGATGTTTACCGTAGAAAGTGCCTCGCGGATAAAAATCGGATTCAGTGTGATAAATTACTTTACTCATTTGAAACGTGTTCAGATTTCAGATAATTTATCAATTTATAAAATGTGCATAAATATTCAATGACTAATATTCAACTGAATATTGACTGTCCAGAACCGACTATGAATGTGTCGGAAGTGAACTGACCTGAGAGAGAGAGAGAGGCCAGCTCACTGACAGATCGTTTATTTACTATGTCTTCTTCTTCTTTATTTGTGTGGAAACCGTGGAAACTCAACAAATCAAAGTAACATTTCGTCGGAAGCAAAATTTTTCACTCCAATAAAAACTTGTTCGAACTAGCTGATTTCAATGGTTATGAACTTCCTAACGTGGAACAAAATTTATTTCTCATAATACGGGATCATTCACATGAATAATTACTGGTTCAATTCACTGTAGCAGATATAAGAAAAGTTGCGAACATGAATTACCAAATAAATAATTTTGGTTTCGACCATTTGAAGTTGCATCGCAGTGTTTATTTTTTCGGTTCGCAGTTACTGGATCGTGGTTACATTAGGATGAACGTAAATAAAGCGAGCTGTCTTCTCTCTCTCAGGAACTGACAAATGAAGAAAAATGGACCTCACCAAAAATTTCCTATTATTTTACACTCTGGCTGTTATTGCTTTGCCTGTTTCGGTCAGATTGAGAGGAAAAATTCGCGCTGCGCTATTTTATGCCTTCTTAGCAGACCTAGCGTGAGCTCATTCGTTGACGTCTGCACCAATCAGAACGTGGTAATGGAATGATGCAAGAATGATGCGGTACCCATATTTATAGGTTTTCGTGAATTCAATGTTTTGCTTTGAAAACAGTTTTAGGCCTATTGAAACAAGTTTTCGGATATTATCAAGCATTAATATGAAAGGCATACTTGAAAGCTGTCGATTGAGGGGTTAACTGCAGAAATCTGTTCACTAGGGTAAAAGCTATTAAAGTTTGAAATCTTTCAACACAGCGTAACGCGGCCGATTTAGAAATTTTGAAATGACACCCGGTATAGTAAAGAGAGACGTAAGTCCTACGTCAAAACTTTTCACTTCTCCCAATGTCTCCGGATGTCTGAAGTTTTTCAACGCTGCAATTTTCTCATCCTCGATTTTCCAACCTTCGTTCGATACTATGAATCCAAGAAAATCGACGGCTTGCTTTGCGAAAGCACACTTTGCCTCGTTTATTTTGACGTTATGGTTTCGTAAACACTCCATCACCTTTGCTAAGTTTTGATCATGCTCCTCTTTGGTTCTCCCGAAGATCATAACATCATCGAGGTAATTTACTTGTCCCTTGCAACCTGCCAAAACTACCGTTTGTAGAGCCTCCTGAAAAATATCAGGGGCATTTGTCAACCCAAAAGGAAGTCTACGATAGCGGTAAAGTCCGTTGCCTGCAAAGAAGTTCGTAAGGTGTCGTGAGCTCTCATCTAGTTCGATGTGGAAGAATGCGTTCGTTAAATCCACGGTCGAGAACCATTTGGCGCCATGTAGTTCCATAAGAATTGACTCAAGTGTAGGCATTTTAAAGGGAGTTCGGTAAATACATCGGTTTGGACCACGTAAGTCGATGACCAACCGAATATCATTCTTTCCTTTAGGTACGACCAGGAGAGAGGAACAAAACGATCGATCCATGCCCACAGTTACTTCCTCAATGATACCGCTCGATAACAAATAATTTAATTTTTGCTTCGTGAGTTCCTTATATGCCGCTGGAATGTGCGTATACACATTTCGTGCCGGGGGCATGTCTGCGTTATACTTCAGCTTTACCGGAGGAATATTAAATTTAGGAAATTCTTCTTCAAGTGCTACTGCGTGGGTGAAGTGGACATCTCTATCAGACGATTGACAATGCTGTTGACGTATTGGTACGTCGAGGCCAACATCGAGTACTGAATACCTAATCGCAGTATTAAAGCCCAGGAGTGCTCTACATTCTTCTACAACATAGAATTTCTCTACTGTTACCGGCCTGTCTTGTGAGACGAACAGTTCCGCGGAAAAGTTTGCAATAACCTTAATGTTGTCATTTGTCGCATATGCTTTTAAGGGCTTGCCTGTAGAGGATTGCAAAGCGAGAATTTGGGATGCGCAATTCTGGTTGGTCATTATTTGATCGAATGACGCTTTGGTTATGGTGTTGACTTGAGCACCAGAATCTATCAGAAATTCAATTCCAATACCAGCGACTTTAGCTTGTATCATTGCTAGATTTTCATAAGCGATATGCATACCGGAAGGTAGGACATGATTTATTTCATGGTGATTGTTGTTTGTCATGGCGTGTGGTTGTATGGTCGATTTCTGCAAAATAGATTACTATATTTTAAAACTATTTTTCTTAACTCTTTTGATACAATTTTTTTTTTAATCAACTTTATTTTTAAACTCAATATTTCATAAATGAAAAATATGCATATTACTCAATATCTTCATCGTTCACGCGTACCTTCACATCTAGATCATCTTCGACGTTCGGACCCTCTATGGCCGCGATTTTCCTTTCCACGGCGGTTTCCTCATGTTCAGCACGCCGCTTAAATGATCTTCTCTCAACTTGCGAAGAACTTGGTCGATTTGTCGGACAGACACGTGCAATGTGTCCCAACTTCCTGCACACTCTACACTCCTTCTTGATCGCGAAACAATCCGATGCTTGGTGGTAAATGCTTCCACATCTCCAGCAATTGGAGATAGAGTTGAAACGATTTTCTCTGCGGAATCCTCTTCCTACTCTTCCACCCCGGGGTACTCGTTCAAACCTTCTACCCTTGCCGTATTGGTTGAAAGCCGCGGGGTGATTCTGAAATCCTTGATCGTTTTGAGAAACTGCTGCAACTAATGATGTTTCTCCTCGACCATGAATCCTTTGGAATTCCTCTTCGTTAGTCTTCTCAATCTCTCGGTCGCGTACGAGATCCATCAAGTCTTTTATAGTGCCTTGTTTCACCCAAGTCCGATGAGCTAGAACTCTCACCCTCCCATCGCTGGCACCTTTCGTAACTACCCGCACTACCGCTTCCATCTCCTCTTCTGCTCCGTAGTTGCACAGTTTAGCTGCAGACGCCACTCGTCGAACGAACGCAATACTGCTTTCTGTTGTACTCTGCATCAACATCATCAGCTTTCCTCGTTGGGACAGGGTGTATGTTCTAGAACCATAGTACTCATCAATCCGTGCCAATGCGTTTGAAAAAGGTGATGTTTCCTCATCTGGCATTCCTGGTCCGGTTGATGTGGTCTGGAAGATTTCTCTCAACTTGGGCCCTGATTTAATCTTGAATACTCCGAATTTCATTTGTTCATCAACTGCATTGACGAGCTGTAGAGATGATACAAGAATCTCCTTCCAGTATTCGTATGCGCGCTTGTCAATTTCGGTTTCACCTTCCGATGGGGTGCAAATCGGTATGTTAAGATAACCTAGCGTCCAACTGCCCATTGTTGAATGTAATGGATCATCACGTGCTTGTCTCGTAACCGCATAACTAGAGTCACTGGAAAAGCATCCGTCTTTTCCCGAAGTGAGATTCGTCACTTTTTCGCGAACCTCATTGTTTTTCTCAAGAGCTCCTTCCAGCTCTTTAAAATTTTCTTTTTTGACAGCTTCCTGTAAAATAGTTTAAAAAAAAACTTCTTTAGTAATATTCTCGTCTCTCAAATTTTAGTTTTTCTTTTGGTGATCATTAGCTTGTTAGAGTTATTATTGTAGCACTTTACAATTGAATCTAAACAAATGTGTTCCAATTCGAAAGCAATAGCTTTTCAAATTCGTGCCACAAATGATTCAACTTGTTCATATGCTTGATAAACTCTAATTAACAAATGATCACAATATCAGATCTCCGTCCATTTCCGCCGGAGTCTACCATCATTTTGAAATCTGTCTATCCCTACCAGATTTCATTCTGTTAGAACTTCGTCTTTTTCTACCGAAGATCTTTATCTTTATTATTATTATTATTATTATTATTACTTTTTTTCTAGTTGAACTTACTTTGTGGGAGCTGATTGTGCGCCATTGTCGCGACCGTCCTCTGACATCTCCATGCTCTGCATATCCGTGCTCGGTCCGGCTTACTGCAGTGAGGAAACTCTTAAAAACTCACTGCAGTATCGCTCGAAGAATGAGCTACGATGCGGATGGCTTGCCGGCTGCTGGGCTTCTTGCTGCTGGGTCGGAATGGCTCGACGGATGAGCCTCGGTTCGGCTGGCTTGCCGACTGCTGGGCTGGGTGCGCCCCGTTCGGCTAGTTTGCCGAATGCTGCTTCGGTTCGGCTGGCTTGCCGACTGCTTGGTTTGATGCGCCTCGGTTCGCTGGCTGTTTGACGTCTACTGCAGTGAGGAAACTCTTAAAAAACTCACTGCAGTAGCGCTCGTGGGACAAGCTACGATCCGGCTGGCTTGCCGGCTGCTGCCTCTTGCTGATGAATCGGAATGGCTCGACGGATGAGCTTTGGTTCGGCTGGCTTACCGACTGCTGGGCTGAATGCGCCCCGTTCGGTAGACTTGCCGGTTGCTGCTGGGTCGGAATGGCTCGACGGATGAGCTTCGGTTCGGCTGGCTTACCGACTGCTGGGCTGGATGCGCCCCGTTCGGCTGGCTTGCCGGCTGCTCGTGGAATGAGCTACGATCCGGCTGGCTTGCCGGCTGCTGTTTCGATTCGGCTGGCTTACCGACTGCTGGGCTGGATGCGCCCCGTTCGGCTGGCTTGCCGGCTGCTGCTCCGATTCAGCTGCTTCGCTTGATGCGCCTTGGTTCGCTGGCTGTTTAACGTCTACTGCAGTGAGGAAACTCTTAAAAACTCACTGCAGTAACGCTCGTTGAATGAGCTACGATCCGGCTGCTGCTTCTTGATGATGGGTCGGGATGGCTCGGTTCGACTGCTTCCTTCTAGCGCTCCTACGATGTGCTTTCGTTGACGTTCGTCGTAATTCTCCTCGATGCTCTTTTTTTTTTTTGACTTAAATTCGATTTATTTTCATTTTCTTTTTGTGTTCATACAATAGTGTATCAGTTTAAGTGTTTGGCTACCTGGCCCTTCATCTTCATTTGGTTTTTCTTGCTTGTTTTGTAAGGGTAATTGTTTTGTGTTCAATTTTTACATGTTAACCTTGAGGAGGCATTAGTTAATTTTAAAATTTGATAACCTAACTAACTATTTACACTAATATTTACAATAATAATTTGATAACCTAGATTGGAACAAGCGCCCTAATCGCTTCTTGGTCCGAGAAGGCGCAACGAACCCTAAACTTTTCTTTACACTCACCAAAGCGTTCATGTAAGGTTTTATCCCGGCCAGACAGTGGACCTCGGATGTTCTTGTCCTGGGAGGTGTTGAGGATCATCCTCAGGAATTTGTTTTGGACCCGTTGAAGTTTGAGGTGGTGAGTTTTAGCGCAGCTCTCCCAGACCGGCATGCCATATTCGATCACAGGGAGGATGATTTGCTTGTAGACAGCAAGCTTATTTTTCAGGGACAATGACGACCGGCGGTTGATCAAAGGGTACAGAAGTTTCAATAAAACGTTACACTTTGTCACCGTTTTGTCAACCTGTTGCCTGAAAATAAGCTTGCTGTCGAGGGTCAAGCCAAGGTAGCCGGCCTCATTGGCCCATTCCACAGTCGTGCCATTGAGGATGATTTTATTGTCCCCAGGCGGAACAAGTTTAGGGGATTTGGAGTGGGGGAAAATGATGACCTGGGTCTTCGCCGCGTTGATACAGATCTTCCAGCTGGTGAGGTACTCTGTCAGGGCATCCAGGCCTCGTTGGAGTTTTGCCACTAGCGCTCTGATCACTCTACCGTTGTAGACGATGGATGTGTCATCTGCGAACAGAGACAGAATGCCGCCTTCTGGAGGTTCTGGCATGTCGGAGGTGAACAGATTGAAAAGCAGGGGCCCGAGGATACTGCCCTGGGGAACGCCTGCGACGATGTTGTGCGCATTGGAACTCGCTCCGCTGATTGAGACCCGGAATGTCCTTGCCGACAGGTAATTGTTGATGATTTTCACCAGGTAGCTGGGAAGATTGTAGCGTTGTAGTTTGTACACCAGGCCATCATGCCATACATTGTCAAATGCCTTCTCGACATCGAGTAAGGCCATGGCGGATGTTTTCGAGACAAACTTGTTCCGTCTGAGGACGTTGGTAACTCGGGTCAGTTGGTGTACAGTTGACCGACCGCGTCGGAAACCAAACTGTTCCTCGAGCAAGATGTTGAGATTTTCGGCAGACTCAAGTAACCGATGATGAATAGTTTTTCGAATAGCTTGGATAACCCTGAGAGAAGGCTGATGGGTCGATAACTTTTGGGGAGGAAGGATCCTTCCCAGGCTTCCGGATGGGGATGACTTTCGCTGACTTCCAGGACGATGGGAAGTAGCTAAGCCGGAGACACTGATTAAAGATCAGCGAGAGGTGCTCAAAGAACGGAGCACTCATGTGTTTGAGCTCGAGATTCAGGATGCTGTCGAAGCCTGGGGCCTTCATGTTCTTCGACGATTTGATATAGGCCGTCAATTCGTCAGCTGAGATCTCCAACTCCTCCGAGAAGTCGTTGGGAATCAAATGGATGTTGTTAGCATGCTCGTTGACGGCTGCTTCGTGTGGACTGACGATGTTCTGCCCAAGATTGTGTGAGCTGACGAAGTGACGACCTATTTCAGCGACCTTCTCTGCAGGAGTTATCAAGCGATCCTTCGAGCCATTATTGTCTAGTGGGATCAAAGGTGGAATGGGCCGAGGCTTGGATTTTAGAATTTTGGTCATTTTCCAGAACGGCTTAGCATAATCTGGGAGAGTGCGGATCTTATTCGAGAAGTCGTTATTTTGAGGTCCACCATTCTGGCCTTGATAATTTTTGTGATTCGATTGCAGCGTGTTTTAAGCTCAGGCAGTCCAGTACGCTGAAACTGCCTGCGAGTGACATTCCGCAATCGAATCAAATCTTTGGTGAGTGTATCGATGTTTAAGGAGTTGCTTACCTGCCGAGCCGTCGGTACGTGTTGCTCTCGGGCCGCCGTGATCGCCTCCTCGATAGCGCACAGCTGGCGGTCGATACTTTCCGGCGTCTCCGGACGCACCTCGTAGTCAACGGTGTTATCGACGCACTGCTGGAAACGCTGCCAGTTCACTCGGTGGTAGTTCCGCCGTAACTGCTGGTGCCGATTGACCGAGTAGCCCAGTTCCGCCACCACCGGATAGTGATCCGAACTGAGCTCCTGGTATACAACCGGCTGCGAGACGTGGTCACCAGGTTTGTTACGTAGAGGTCGAGCGTTGCGTGGGCACCGGACCGACTCCAGCCGAGTGGGGGAATCCGGGCTCAGGATCGTGTAGTGGCCTTCCTCCATGTCGTTGCTCCAGATGGTGCCGTTTCGATTGCCGCGACTGTTGCCCCAGGCTTGATGTTTGGCATTCAAGTCGCCGGCAATGATATACTGGCCTTGCCTCCGCGTCAGCTTGACGATGTCCCTCCGAAGGGCAGCCGATGATCCATCGCCGGCTTTGGCTTGCGTTGGACAGTACGCCGCGATGAGCGCGATTGTGCCGACCGAAGTGGTGATTTCGACACCGATGGCCTCGATGACACTGAGCTGGAAGCTTGGAAGCAGACGACAGTTGATGTTGTAGCGAAGAGCGATGGCCACACCACCTCCCCTGGTCGGCCGGTCGAGTCGCACGATGCGGAAATCCGGGATGTTGATGTTCACCTCCGGTTTTAGGTGCGTTTCGGTGATGAACGCCACGTCTATTTCCTTCTCCTCAAGGAAATCCTTCAGCTCGATTGTTTTGCTCTTTAGCGAGCAAGCATTCCAGTTGACCAGGCCCACCCTAGCAGCCATTTTCAATGATGAACATGCCAAGTGTGAAGACCTGGTCGAATCGGGTTTTGCAGCCGCGCAGTCGAGTGGCGAGCTGCGCGAAGATCGGCATCAGCTGCTCCGGAGTGTACAGCGGGGCAGATTCTTCCGGTGGGACGGCTTCGTTCTCCGACCGCCGACGGAACCCAGGAGGAGGAAGCGGGGCCATTCGCTGGTGGATGGTGCCGACGATGCTGGAGCTTGGACCGATGCAGCTGCCGCTGCCAGTCGCTTGTGCGGCTGTAGCGGTGGGAGTATTGGAATCACACGACGGGGAGCCGGATAACTGGAAAGTTCACCTCGTTGATTACAGGAACACGGTTCTTCTTCGGAATGGTCCTGGTGGAAGCCTTCTTCCGGATTTCCAGGAACTCGGCTCGCTTTGGGCAGCTCTTTATGGTGGCCTGATGTTTGTCGCCACAGTTGGCGCACTTGGGATCGGCCACCTCCATTTTGTCGCACTCGTCAGTCGGATGGGGTTCGCCACACTTGTTGCAGCGCGGCTTCATGCGGCAGTTTCTGGTGCCGTGCCCGAAATTGAAGCAGTTGGTGCATTGCGTGACATCGCGGTGCACTGGCCGATATCGCTCCCAGTCAACGACGGTGTAATTTATAACGCCAACCAGCTTCAGGTCCTTCCAGGTAGTGGAGCCGTGCTCCAGATGGATCAGGTAAAGCTGGTCGCGATATTTCCTCGCCTTGTCGTGACGAGCGATCTTGTGGACGGCTACTGGCTTCAGTCCGCAACTTTCAAGCTCTGCTTGGAGCTCTTCCTCCTTCATGTCGCGAAGTCCTCGCAGCAAAGCCTTGAGCGGCTTCGTGCCGGGGTGGTCATGAGTGTAGTACTCATACTTGTGGACCTCGAGGAACTCCACGACGGATTGATGATGGTCCCTGTTGGCCGGCATCACTTTCACGCCCTCGCTGCAGAGCCGAAAAGTACATTTCAGCCCCTTAGCGATCAGCTGGCGAATTTTTGGGCGTAAATCCGGCGGATCGCCCTTCACAAACACGGGCGGGCACTTCTCCTTCCGCTCCGGTTGCACCTGCGGCAGCTGCGATTGCTGCTTCTTCCTCTTTTCGGCGGATTGCCGGCGTCATCAAGCGGCAACGGCGAGAACACGTTGCTCTGCAAAAGCTGCTTGGAGGGGTTACCCGCGCCTCCAAGAGCAGTGCGCTTAGGCACTTTTCCAGCGACCGAATCGGCCACCGAGTCTCCCATGACGGGTCCGGGAGAAAATAACGCCAACGCGACAAGCGAAAACGTAAACAGCGAAAGAACGAGAAAAAACACTTAGAAAAAATGCGCGAGCAAAAAACACGTCCGTACGTGTTGCTGTCTCGAACTGGAATCGACGCGCGCAGGCGAAACACGAGGCTTTTTGATCCTCGATGCTCTGCAGTGCATGCGGTTTTATAGGCAGTAATCTTCTTCTTTTTCTTTTTCATTGGCTCGCCATGAATGACGTGTATAGCAATAAGGGACCTCGCACAGTAACAATGGGCGATCGTTTTTTTTTTAATCGATAAAACTGCAATTTATCAATTAAAATTTGTTTCAATAATTTCAAAATAATTCCTTTCTTCGATTTTTGTTTCTGCTTTTATTTATATTGTTCATTATGGTCCCTGATGCTACAAAAGTATTTTTAAATTTTTTAACAAAAAATAAAAAAGGGTTAGAGGTGAGCCAGTCAAGGGCTGAAAGCCTCCCTAATAAAGATACAAAAAAAAGCTGATTTTTAAGATCGGTTAAACATTTGCCCGAATTTGAGCAAACATCGGTTGAATTTGTCAGGCATTTTTCTGGTTTTGTTTTCGATTTTTAAAATAGTTAGAGGTCACAAAAATTATGGGTTCTTTGGAAAAGTTGACCTTGAATAAGCCAAAGAATCGTCTAAGACAATAAAATGAGATTATTGACGGGAAAGTCCAATTTTCAATTTTCCTCATTTTTAATTTCAAATTGCAGTGAAAAATGCAATACTTTCTTCAAAATCTTCAAATAGCAATTTAGCTGATATTTTTTATTATTATTTTTTATTATTTATTATTATTATTATTTCTAATTTCATGTCTGATAGCTGCTTCTGATATGATCTCTTAGGCAAAAAAATCTGTTTACCGATTCCAGTATTTAAGGTTGCATTTGACATCGAAGGACCACAAATTATTAGGTACAACGAAGAAGTTTTGCTTGAAGCTCACACAACCCTTAAGCTGTGCATACCCGTATGCCTCAACCAGGTTTAACGCCCAAGCGGAGGCAATGTGCGTAATCGGCGTAACTCGTGAACCACCGCTTATCGTCGTTTCTAACACCAAGATTTTTACAGCGATGTTTCCATTTTCCCACGCCGCCACCGATTAAAATGAATCAGACACATTCTTCGGACAGGTCCACCAGAGCACCAACTTTTCAAACTCAATTTTTGACATTATCCATGTGTTTTCCATATTTTACAATACCTAAATCATCAAATAAAATATTTGGTATGCTATTAGTTTGACGAAAAATAAGTTTTTGACTAACAATTAGTTTAATAGATAATAATGAAGAGAGACGGCTGTTTAGACATATTAGCCCAAATTGACTGTAAATTGGGTTCTGATGCATCAATTTGCACTCTGTTGTCACCTATTGAAAGAAGAAAAGGTATAGAATCTGTGCCCTATGTGAAATTTGATTTGAAATTAAAGAAAAACTGATTTTCGGCAAGGTAAAATCAGTCACTAAAAAGCGTTGTAACGTCACGAAAAATTGACTGTTTTAAATTTTCTGAGAAGTACATATAAGCCTTATAAAATTTCGTATGCTCTTTGAACTCAAAAAAAGCTTTGTTTTGGTGGTAATAGAAAGAAAATCGGTGGTAAATAGCCTGAGTTTCACCTAGGTGAAGTTTGCGTTGTAACGTCACGGAAAAACATTCTTCATAAAGCCTATGGAGCTTGTAACATGTCCGGACAGATTGACTTAATTTGTGTTCAGCTCTAGGTTGAACATATAAATATAAATATAGAAAGCGAGTTTTCAATTGATGTGATATAGGGTGAAGTAGTGCTTAGGCGATATCACCCATTTCCGTCGGAATATGCAGGACAAGTGAAAAATCTGTTGAATTATTCTCTGTAAAGTAAAATAAAGCGGCTACTAACAAAAATGCACAACATAGTGCTATTTTTTTCACATTGAATAAATACAACAGTGATGGCAATTGATATTTGCCCACAGTACAACCAGCTATATTGACTTCTAATCTAGACTTCTAGACTTCAGGGAATAGTTTCAAAGCTCGATGAAATGCGTTTGCACCGAATGCCATTGCATTACAAGCAGAAGCAATGAAAGCGTATACGGCTACTTCGATTTATATTTTAAAAACATGGTGATGATGCTTTTCTCGTTCGTTCAAAAGGGTTGAGAAACATATAAGAAAAGACTGAAATAACACTGATTGGTGGAAAGGTCTTATTTTTAAGATTTACTTATACGCAATGTGAATTGTCCTGCCAAACGCAACTTGCTGCAACCAAACCGGATAAGTATAAATGCCGAAAAAGTGATTTTTTTAATACAGGTTTTGTATTTTAGTATTTTGTCCATAACTTTTGATAGTTTGATTTTGTCAATTTTCAATAGGAAACAATGAGACAGAATTCTCCGTCGAATGCAACTTAACATGAGCAAATTGGATAAGGTTATGATGAGTGATATAATGAGACATTTAATCCCATAGTGCGATCGGGCCGATAAGATATAATGGGACAGGATTCTCCGTCGATTGCAATTTGTCACGAGCAAATTGGTTGAAGTTAAGTGCCCGAAAAATGAGTGATATTTTTCTTGCGCACAGACATAAACACACGCAGACATCACCTCAATTCGTCGAACTGAGTCGATTGGTATATATCACTATGGGTCTCCGGGGCTTCTATAAAAACCTTATTTTTGGAGCGAACATATACGCCCAACCGGTGATTGTTAGATTTTCTAACAATTCTGTATAAGATCCTACCAAAATCTGTATAAGAACTGGGCATATGCGAAATTGTTAGATTCTTATACAGAAAATGTAAGCACACACTTCCTTTTACTATCACGATATAATTTATCATTTGATTTCAAATGTATTTTTTCATAAAATATTCAATTTAAGTTATGCCGCAATGTTTACATAAGACAAAATACTGGGTATTATGCTCGAACGATCAGGTTTTTGTTTCTACTTGGTGGGATCTTGCAAAGAAACCAAAATATGTGTTCCAGATTGCATATTTGGGCATTGAATTTGACGCTCCGTGCCATTGATTAAAAACCAGGATTTCGTCTAATTAATTATCGAATATTATATCTTCCTATTTTGGTGCAATAACAAACTATACGGATCAAAAACTTATGTTAAAATTGATTTTATAGTGGAATACTTTTTTCGTGACGTTACAACGCATTGAAAAACCTGTTTTTAGAGTAGCTCGCGTTGTAACGTCACGAAATGTTGATGTCGAATAAAACGAACTTAGTCCGTATTTTAAGCATATTACCCTGTAGGGTCATCGATTATCCTCATATATTTGAAGGGTGTTCATTATTTTTGGAGTAAAATAACGATCAGAGCAGATAATTAACCATGTTTAAGTCGAGGTACAAAGTCACGAATTCACGCGCATTGTAACGTCACGCAGCAAATTTCATCCCAGAAAGCCATTATTCTACACAAATTCGATGTTGATATATCTGTTCGATCAGAAATTTTATAAGGATTCTGAATATGTAATAATATGCATATGTTTACTGATGTTTTATGCAAGTTTTCTTCAAAAAAACATTTAAAAGTACGTCAAAATGTTGTAACGTCACGCCGGAATGTGTCATCATAGAAATTGTCCACCCGGTCGCTGTTAGTCATATAGTCGGAAATGCGATCCCTGTCGGAAACACATATTTTCACCAAAATTCGATTTGCAAATCTGCGACTCCTTTTACCTTTGATAAAATCTAGAAAAATGAATTCAATGACATTGGATAGGACACCATTCATCAATGGCACAGACATGGCGTTGATTTATATGCAAGAAAAGCAGCTAAAACAATGTAAAGGCATCGAGCAAAAACAGCTTTGGAAAGAAGGTTCAATCAAAGGTAATTGCCTATTTCCGGGGATTAAACCACCCGACTGGGACGTTAATTTACAATGTTATGAAAACTCATATGTGGATATGAACGTTATGTGGAAGATATTGATTTGGAAAATGTATTGGAGGTAACCACTTTCCCTTCGATGGTATTGGCTTGAGAAATGGATTGCGAGTGATTTGACTATGCGTCCAATTTGGGAATCTCGAGCTCGTTCAGTAGCCGCTAGGTTGCGAAGGCCGACGGAGGTCCTTCGTAGCTTAGTTGGTTAAAGCACCAGTCTAGCGTACTGTAGGGTCATGGGTTCGAGTCCCATCGAAGGGAAAGTGGTTACCTCCAATACATTTTCCAAATCAACATCTTCCACATAACGTACATATCCACATATGAGCTTTCATAACATTGTAAATTTTTTGGAAAGACGTTTAGCAGACCAACCAGGACCAAGGCCAGATTAAAGCTTGTGGGAGCCCGATGCCAAACAATTTTGCAGGCCCCTGAGCCTGAATGTTCCTAAATTTATAAGCAATTGGTAAAACTGAAAAGTTTTGGTACACAAAGTTTTGTTAGGGCCCTGGGGTAATATGCACCCCCGGGGCAAAACGACCCTTGGCCATTTTTGAGTACATTTTCGGCAGTTTTTCCGGAGTTACTACAGCACATGTAGTTCATATCTCGAACTAACAATCCAGCAGTAAACATTCTTGAAAATATTCCTAGAACATCGCTAAAAATGGCAAAAGGTCTACCCCTATTACAAAAAAGTTTCAACGAATAAGATCAGGATTAGGTGATGAATCGAAATATCTTTATCAATTTATAACTTAACAGAATATTATTTATCTGATGATAAGAAAAATTGATATGCTTTCGTTCCCACTGTTGAACGTACAGACATCAACCGCGCGATTGTGATTCAACATGCATTGTATATGCAATTGTAGTAGCAGCAAACAGAAAGTGAAGGCGGTTTGTTTGCCCTGTACTTTACGACTTGTATGATGACTAAAAAATTATGTAAACAAAATAAGTGCTAAGAACTGTTGATTTAGTACTATTTATTTTCCATCGGCCTGTTTACTCACGAGTGACAACCACCGACGCGAGCAAGACGAGTCCTACACCTGGGCCCAACATATCAAACCCTACGGCTTTACTTCCTATCCGAGAAGCGTGAACAGAACACACACATTTTTCGTCTTAAGAATGTCAACAGCACTGACTTGTTGATTCAATGACGCATATAATTCGCGTACAAACAGTATACCAATCGAACACACAGTGACGGAAAAAAGTATTCGCGGTTCATGAACAAAACCCACGAGATCTCAATTTCTTTTCGCTAAAAGATTTTTTTTAGATGTTTCTGCATATATTTTTGCATATAAACTTCCAACGAGTTTAGCACCGCCCAAACGTTGACCGATTTGGCTGAAATTTTGTCCAGAGCATCAGGGCATCAAATAGAATCGAATAAGAGGGCGATCAGAAAAATTCAAAAAAGTTTTTCCCATACTAATTTGAGCGACCCTACTGCATAGGTAACATTTTTGGCCAAAATGAGATTTTTATATATTCTGAATCCTCGTCCAAAAATACGTATTCTGGCAAAATCACAAAAAAATGAAGCGTATGAGAAACTATCACGCACTTTGAAGAGCAATTATGGAGTACTACTTACAGTTTTTACATTGGAAGTGACCCAGGGTGTTGGGTTTTGCCAAAAACTTAAGATCTGTATCGAAGAAATTGAAAGATTCGGTGCCAAATTGTTCAAAAACAGTTTTTTGTTGTTTTTTTTTTCGAAATTGTGTAAAATTGATATACCTAGGGGTAGTGTACTAGTTTTGACCAACTTAGTGCCTTATTTGGCCAACCCTGAAAAACGCATATTTTCCAAAAAATATTGATCAGTTTCAACAGTGAAGAAATATAAGGGATATACCTTTTGTTAGAGCTGATAAAATCATCGCAAATTGCTTTATTTTTGGAGCTATGTGAGGATTTGGCCAAATTAGGAACATGTCCAAAACTGGTACATTAACTTATGCAATTTTTCAAACAAATTATTCTTAAATTTTCTTTCTTAGTTCAATATTAACAATGTATTTGTATTATAGATGAACAAAATTTATGAGGTTATTTGTTTATGTTTTCAAAAACCAGCAGTTTCATAAACTTGCTTTTTATAATCCGTATGCAGTTATTAACAACATCTTTCTAGTAATTGGGAATTGAATATGACAACTTTTATGTGAACTTAGATAGTATTTTATTCCAATCGTCTATTATTCTTCTTCAATTGCTCTATATTCCAACTGGAACTAGGCCTGCTTTTAAACCTTAACTTTAGCTAGTGCTGCTCCAGATTTCATGTTTACTGTCCATTTCTTCAGAACATCCCACAAATGTTCGACGGAATTAAGATTTGATTTAATTTTTTTTCTTTGAGTCATGCCGGAAATAGATCCTAGGTGGTAGAAAGGACTAATTCGGATGCATTTATAATTACCACAACTTATTGCCTTAGCTCGAAGAATTGATAAGGTCATGGTTTTGTAAATCTTGTACCGTATAATGCTGCGGAAAAGTGATCTGTCCAGCTTAACGGAAAATATCCAAATCCAATCCAAATCCAATCCAAATCCAATCCAAATCCAATCCAAATCCAATCCAAATCCAATCCAAATCCAATCCAAATACAATCCAAATCCAATCCAAATCCAATCCAAATCCAATCCAAATCCAATATTCTTCTTCTTCTTCTTCTTCTTCTTATTGTTGGCATTACATCCCCACACTGGGACAGAGCCGCCTCGCAGTTTAGTGTTCATTAAGCACTTCCACAGTTATTAACTGCGAGGTTTCTAAGCCAGGTTACCATTTTTGCTTTCGCATACCATGAGGCTAGCACGATGATACTTTTATGCCCAGGGAAGTCGAGACAATTTCCAATCCGAAAATTGCCTAGACCGGCACCGGGAATCGAACCCAGCCACCCTCAGCCTGGTCTTGCTTTGTAGCCGCGCGTCTTACCGCACGGCTAAGGAGGGCCCCAAATCCAATCCAAATCCAATCCAAATCCAATTCAAATCCAATCCAAATCCAATCCAAATCCAATCCAAATCCAATCCAAATCCAATCCAAATCCAATCCAAATCCAATCCAAATCCAATCCAAATCCAATCCAAATCCAATCCAAACCCAATCCAAACCCAATCCAAACCAATCCAAACCAATCCAAACCAATCCAAACCAATCCAAACCAATCCAAACCAATCCAAACCAATCCAAACCAATCCAAACCAATCCAAACCAATCCAAACCAATCCAAACCAATCCAAACCAATCCAAACCAATCCAAACCAATCCAAATCCAATCCAAACCAAACCAAACCAATCCAAACCAAACCAAACCAAACCAAATCTAATCCAAACCAACCCAATCCAAACCAATCCAAATTCAATCCAAACCAATCCAATCCAAACCAATCCAACCAATCCAAATCCAAACCAATCCAAACCAAATCCAATCCAAACCAATCCAAACCAACCAAACCAATCCAAACCAATCCAAACCAATCCAAACCAATCCAAACCAAACCAATCCAAATCGAATCCAATCCAAACCAATCCAATCCAAACCAAACCAATCCAAACCAATCCAAGTCCAATCCAAACCAATCCAAACCAATCCAAACCAATCCAAACCAATCCAAACCAATCCAATCCAAACCAATCCAAACCAATTCAAATCCAGTCTAAATACACAATCCAAATACAATCCAAACCAATCCAAACCGATCCAAACCAATCCAAACCAATCCAAACCAATCCGAATCCAACCAAACCAATCCAAACCAATCCAAACCAATCCAAAACCAATCCAAACCAAACCAATCCAAACCAATCCAAACCAATCCAAACCAATCCAAACCAATCCAAACCAATCCAAACCAATCCAAACCAACCAAACCAATCCAAACCAATCCAAACCAATCCAAACCAATCCAAACCAATCCAAACCAATCCAAACCAATCAAACCCAATCCAATCCAAATCCAATCCAAATCCAATCCAAATCCAATCCAATCCAAATCCAATCTAAATCCAATCCAAATCCAATCCAAATCCAATCCAAATCCAATCCAAATCCAATCCAAATCCAATCAAAACCTAATCCAATCCAAATCCAATCCAAATTCAATCCAAATTCAATCTAAACCCAAATCCAATCTAAACCTAATCCAATCCAAATACAATTCAAATTAAATTCAAATCCAATCCAAATCCAATCCAAATCCAATCCAAATCAAATCCAATCCAAATCCAATCCAATCCAAATGCAATCCAAATCCAATTCAAATCCAATCCAAATCAATTTCAAATCCAATGCGAATTTTTCGATGGTCACACTTTTCTTGGTGTGCACAGTCCATGATAATCAATACTTTTCTTTTTAAGGAAATTATTCCACAAACTGTCATCAATATATATCATAATCTTATTTCTAACTACAATTTGGTTGTCAAATGTTCCGTACCTTGAAATCGTGCTACGGCAAACAAAAACTGAATAATGAAGACCATCTCTTGGACACCGTGGCAGCGGACTAATTATATCGTTTTCGAATCAAAGCGCGGCCGACAAACGACAGAATTAATTGACCGCTTCGTTACTACAAGCGATACATTCCACCTGAAAAGCTCTCGTCGCTATCGCTACCCTCTCGGTGTTGCTTCGCATTAGTATGCACCTTATCATCCGCTTATTAAAGCGTCAACCGCAATGTCCCCATAACTTTGATCGTAAATTATCGTCTTATTTCGGCTGGGTATTAACTTTTAGCCTCTATTATTCGGCACGTTGTTGATCACGTCATTCTTTCCGTCGGTTTGCTGCTGCCATGTCGCTACTGCTTGTTTGCTTTGGAGGAAGGTGACATGATTTGCGCGTAGATTATTACCATTTTCAACGATACAGTTCCGAAGATTTGATGACAAACATCCCGCCATAAACATTTCAGCCAGTGTCGATTAGGTCACCCTCTTGAAGCCGTATAGAGCCGCACATGATGGATGTACGGACTTATTAGTCAGCCACTTAGATTTGAATATTTAACTAACGGTTGGTCCTTGTGTGAATCCCAAAACAAGACAAGCTCCAGTTATACGACTGAAGATAGTTTGTTAGAATAACATCTCTTGAGCCAATCGAGATAAATCCGAAACAGAATATGGAAGTATTCTTCGCATTGGCCATTTGTATCAAATTTTGCATTCAGATCGTCCAGAGAAAGATTTGACAATACATATCTGTTTCCGCATTTCTATATTTGTGGATGATTGTAAAACCATTCGTGGAGCTTATATGCCACTATAAATTGAACGTTTACGAAACGAGTACCCAAAAATCATTAAAATTACCTTTTTTGTTTTAGTTTTTTAAAATAGGCAAAATTGTTCGAAACAGTTTGAACTCAAAACAACTGCCAGCGCAATAAACTATAACCTAATTTCAGTCTCTAATTCCGTGTGCACAGCAACGAATAAATTGCTTCGAATGATCGATTTTCCAGCGAATAATAAACCAATCTTACCCGACCGATTTACGATCCATTGTTGCCGACAGCAAACAGACGCGAATAAGGTCCTAATGTTTGATTGGGGCGCCACCGAAGCTTCTGTCGAAGGGTACTATGAAGAACACTGATGGAATGGAATGCAATACCTACAAGCTATCCTATGTTTTATTCCGGCGGCTGTATATCACTGCACCCCGTTGAGTCGTGGAATCGGTTTTTAATTGATTATTTATAGGCATAACGACAGTAAATCTCAGCGGTTGGTAGTCGCCAAGACAACCTATTCAGAGTTTATCCAGAATTCACACTTTGAAAATTTTGTACCTGTTAGATTTATTAATGCTCAAAGATTCAAGACATTGAAGAAACGTTCGCACTAGCACTGATAAAGATAGAGGACGTGCGAATATTTGAGAAAATTGGATTATAATATTATGTTTCAATCAATTCACTTCGTAAGGGCGGTCGTAAAGCTTAGTTTGAAAAAAAAAATGGAAATGGAAAAGGAAAAATATTTAAATTTGTTGCTACTTCTATAGTACTACTCATAATATAATAATTGTATTATAATCAAAAGAGGAACGAATTTTGTAATTTAAATTTCTTGAGCTAATCACTGCTAGCATTTCAACCGTCTCACCCACCCACCACGCTTTCGAATTTAAATTAAAAAAAAATATTTAGAAAATATGCAAACCAGCATGATTAGCTTCCATGAACAAAAACATTTGCATAATGGAACCCATAAATATTATAGACCTGTTTTTTAATGTTATTCAAACATCCTGACAAATTCTATGTTTTGCATGTCAGCGTATTTTGCATGTATGTAGATTTAATAAAAACTTTTGGTACATTGAATTGGTAATTTTTAAAAAAGATTATTTTATAGAATTCAAAGATGCTTATGAGAGAAACACTTTTTAAGCAGAGGTTTATAATATGCAGTAGAAATGGGTGGATATGCAGGAATTTTCAACTGGGCTACGAAATGGTGAGTTTACATCCAGGAAGGAGCACCTAACATAGCTCTGGTCCTCACAAGTTCCAATACGCTTCCACGGGTCTTCCGATGATAATTGACCGCCAACTAAGGGTTGCAAGGGCGTAGCTAGAGGGGGGGGAGAGTGGTCCGTCGCCCCCTCCTCCCTAAATGGTGAAAAGATTGAACGGGCACTGAAATAAATTCCCTTAAACATGTGTACCCTTCTACGTTCCAATCATATTCAGAAATAGGTGGTTGAAATTCAAAAGATTCCCAAAAACTTATTAGGGTATCCAAGATCCATAATATTTGAAAGTTCAAAACAACTCGAAACATTTCGGGCTCAAAAATTCTTTTTGAAAACCTTTTAGAAGCTCCCCTGGGAACTTTTAAATTCCTCCGGAAAGTTATCCACCAATTTCCTGAAAATCGTTCGAAAATCCTTTTCATGTAATTGTAATTCCTCTTTATCCAGAAAAACCTCACTAATTTTTTTTAGGAAATTCACGAGGAAATTCCTTGAAGATTTATTTTTTTCTCTCCAAGTTTTACTTCTAGACATTTATTCGGCTATTCTTCCAGAAAAAAATCTCTGGCATTTATTTCAGAGAGTTCCTTCAAGAATACGTAAGGAATTTCCTCCCAAAATTCTACCAGAAGTATCTTCAGAAATTTATGACGGAAATCCTCTGATTTCGCTCCATGATTTTATTTGTATATATATATATAAGAAATTCTTCTAGGAACTTCTCCGGGCACTCTTCCTTCAATTCCTCCATAAAATCAAAAGCGGAATCTTCTAGGATTTCTTACTGGAATTCTTTTAGCAATTACTTCAGAATATCTTTCAAAAATTTCTTTAGCAATTTCTCCAGGAATTCGTCCAAGTATTTCCCCGGAAATTCTTCCTGGCAATTTTTCAGAAATTCCTTCAGGTACTTCTCCAAGAATTCCTTCAAGAAATTCTCCATGAATTTTTCCGCGGAATTTTCCTAGAATTCTTTCCGGACTTAACTCGGAATTGACTCCAAAATTTCATTCGGAAATTAATTTGAGAGTGCCTCCAGGGTATCTTCCAAGAGTTCTTCCAGGAATTTCTTCAGAACAAACCCCCGGGAATTCATCCGGTAATTTCTTCAGCAAATCATCTGGGAATACTTTCAGGATTTCATCTGGGAATTTCTGCATTAATTCCTCCTGGTATTTTCCGGGAATTCCTTCAGATATTTTTCCGGAAATTCCTTCAGGAACTTCTCCAATAATTATTTCCGGATTTCTTTGTTGGAATTCCTCCGAAAGTGCTCGTGGGAGTTCTCCTGGGAGCTTCTCCAGGAGTTTTTCCAAGAGTCCTTCCGGGAATCTCTCCAGGAACTTCACAGGGAATTCCTGGAGGATATTTGGAAGGAATTTCACGGGAAATGCGATTTCGGAAGTTTCTCTAGAAATACAATTCCGGGTATTCCACCGGCTGTTCCTCTGAAAATTCCTCCGGGAGTTCCACCTGTAGTTCCTCTGAGAATTCATTAAGGCTTCTCTTCAGGAATTTATTTAGGCTTTCTTTAGGAATTCATTTAGGCTTTCTTTAGGAATTTATTTACAAATTCCTCCAGAAGTTCCTCGGAGAATTTCTCTGGGAGGTTCTCCGGGAGGCCCTTTAAGAATTCTTCCAGCAGCTCCTGGAATTCTTACGGAAGTTCATTTGGGAGTTCATCCAGGAATTCCTACGAGAGTTCCTCCAGGATTTCCTCCGATTGTTCTTGTAGTTCTTCAAGAAATTCCTCCAGAAGTTCCACTGGCAGTTCCTCCGAGAATTCTTCTGATAATTTCTCCGGGAATTCTTCCGGGAGTTCCTCCGGAAATTACCCCGGGAATTCCTCCTTAGAGGAACACCTGGAGGAACTGCCGGTGAAACTCCCGTAGGAATTCTCGTGGAAACTGCCGGTGGATCTCCCGGAGGAATTCCCGAAGGAACTGCCGGAGGAGCTCCCGTAAGAACTCTCGGAAGAATTTCAGGAGGAACTCCTAGGAGAATTCCTAGAGGACCTCACGAAGGAACTACGAGAGAAACTAAAAGCTTAAATGCCTTAAAAGCCTTAAAAGCCTCCCGGCGAATTTCCTGAGGAGCTTCCAGAGAAATTCTCGGAGGAGTTTCTGAAGTAATTTCTATATGAATTCCTGAAGAAGCCTAAGTGAATTCCAGAAAGAAAGCCTGAATGAATTCCTGGAGGAAATTCTAGAGAAATTCCCGGAAGATTTTTCAGGGGAGCCCCCGTAGGAACTGCTGATAGAACTACCGTAATAATTCTCAGAGGAAATTCTGGAAGAATTCCCAGACAAACTTCCGGAGGAATTTTCGGAGAAACTCCTGGAGGATCTCCCAGTGGAAATTTAATTTATTGTACATGGTCTTCAACTTATAAATTGCACAGACTGATTGTTTGACTTAATCCTATTTTTAAAAACTAATTTGGTAACATTAAAGTCGAAAAAACAACACACTTCGTTGAATAGTCGGCAACATAAGTCCAATGGATTATTTTGACCGTAATGTGTGCGGTGGCCACGGATCCATAACAGTTGACGATTCCTGAGTTGACGAGACGGTGCATGAAATCGAACATTCTCCAGGATGTAACGGCAGTCGATGTTGCACGTTATGACGTCGAAATTAAACATCCTCTGAAGCATCACTCGATGGTCTGCCAATGGTTGCAAGTCACTCAAAGCACAACGATTTCGGTATGGAGGCAGGTTTGATGAATCGTTCCATGGTAAGCGGCGCAAGGCGTAGTTGATGAAGCGTTTTTATATTCTCTCGATGCGTTCAATGTGAACGGAATGATACGGAGGCCAGATTTGCACTCCATACTCTAGTATACTCCGAATTAATGCACAATATAATGATTTGAGAGCATGGACATCATCGAACTGTGCTGTATTCCGCCGTAAGAATCCAAGTATAGCATTGGCCTTGGCGATGGTAACTGATAAATGTTCCGTAAAAAGAAGCTTACTGTCGAGAACGATTCCAAGGTCTTTGATCGATGTAACCCTCTGAAGCGCTGTGTTATTCAGACAATAGTCATAGGTTACAGAAGATCGGCAACGAGTGAATATTATGGCTTTGCATTTAGTCGGGTTCATCTGCATACCATTGATTTTGCACCAGTTTGCAACATTCACAATATCAGTATGTAAAGCACAACAGTCTACGAGCGATTTTATGACACGGTATATTTTCAAATCGTTCGCATAAAGCTGTTTTCCGGAGCTCAGGTTGCTACACAGGTTGGATGTCGTCGAGCGCTTTTTCATGAACCCATGTTGTTACTCGGAGATGATAGACTGTACTGCTGGGTATAACACTTCGTGCAAAAGACTTTCAAAAACTTTAGCGAAACAGCTCAAGATTGATATCGGACGGTAGTTCTCTACACTATGTACGTTACCGGATTTGTACACGGGAACGATCGAAGCAAGCTTCCAAGCTTCCGGGAAAACACTATCGCTTATGGATCGATTGAAAATTGAAGCAATGGGCATTCCCAGCGATGAAGCACATTGTTTGACGAAGGTGGGCGGTAAGTGATCGGGTCCCGGTCCTATTGATGTGTCAAGCGAGCTGAGAGCTTCAAAAATATCTGATTTGCTAAAAGTGACTTGAGAAAGCCGGACGGAATACGACGGAAGACTTTCGATGTAGCTTTGATTCAATGGAGGAGGATTGTCGTCATGTACTGAGCGGAAGAAGCTGGCAAACATATTTGCTGTTGCGTTAGGTGATCGGGAGGAAAGCGTACGATAAGTAACGTCAACAGGAATATTGTTCGACCCCTTCCGTTTGTAAATGTATTCCCAGAACGATGAAGGATCATTTTTCAAATTTGCTTGAAGGCTTTCCATGTACTCACGGAACCGACAATGCTGCATACGAGTATATTCTTCTTCAGCTAACCGCAGATTAGCCGCGTTCACTTCAATCCTGTTTCGGAAGAACTTCTTCCTGCATTTCCGCAGACGATTGCGAAAATTCCGGAGCTGTGGCGTCCACCAGGGTTGATTGTACTTCTTAGATGGTCGGCAATCTTGAAGTTTCCACCGTAATTCTGTAGGATTTCTATGCGAAGTATTCTAGGAATTCCTCCGAAAATTCCATTGTTGATTTCATTTTCGGTAAAACTGCTGTATACATTTTCGGTAGAATTCCTGGAGAAATTCTTTGAAGTTTTGAAATTTTGACACTTCCACTGCCAATAATTCATTCCCGACGAAATTGATGGTTGATGAAGACTTTGCCGAAGAAGTTGCTGGAGGCATTCCTAAAGAATCCCTGATAGAATTCCTGATAGAATGCTTGGAGCAATTATCGAATCTGATAGTGTAGCCTGGGCACTGTTGTCCTTCTGACATCAGCTAGAGGGAGAGGGTGCGTCCTGTGGGGTCTGCCTAGGATATGGTGGGGCTGACAGTAGGCTCTGTTGAGCTCCTATAAAAAGCTGCATGTGTCCCCAAGCAGTCTGCATGTGTCCCCAAGTGCTGACTGATCGAGCGTCTGTTCACGAAGGAGGTGCGGCTCCAACAGCGTCTGTATGAAATGCTATTCCCCGGAAACAATACCTAAGATGACAGCCCCATCCCGGTGGATAGGGAACTTTGGGCCAACAACCTACTGTTTTCAAAACATCAGAATTCCATAATGAAAAAATACGGACTGATTTTACGGCGACGACTCTGCAACATTGCGACGACTCGACGACATTGCGCGAAACAACGGACACGAAGTGAAACATGGAACGTTTTAACCCTAGCCCAACAGGGTAAATTGGTACAACTTGCCAATGAGGCACGCCGCATGAAGCTTGAGATCCTGAGACTTAGTGAAGTGCGTAGGCCAAACATTGGAGAACAAAGAACGCCGTCGGGACAAGTGAAAGGATTTAGAACACGGGCCAGAAACCTTACTATAATCCAATGTTATGCGCCAACCGATGCTGCCGATCTGCAAGACAAAGATAACTTCTACAGTCAAATCAATGCCATCGTAGATAGAATTCCGAAGGGTGATATCAAGATCTGTTTGGGCGACTTCAATGCGAAGATCGGATCCGATAACTTGAACCATGAGCACATTGTGGGACGCCATGGTCTCGGAGAAATGAGCGAAAACGGAGAGCTGTTTGCAGAATTTTGTCGTAATAACGACATCGAGGGATCGCTCTTCCCTCATTGACCGGTTCACAAGGTCACGTGGGTATCCCGTGACGGCTTTACAGAAAATCAAATCGACCACATCTGCATCAGCCGAAAATGGTAACGGAGCCTTCTTGATGTACGGAATGAACATAGTTCCGATATCGCGTCTGATCATCACCTCCTCATCGGCGAAATACGCCTGCGCATTGCGCGGATTCGTCGGCAGGAGGATAGAGTTGGACGACGGTTCAACACACGCCGACTGGAAGATGCCACGGTGAAACGATCCTTCGTTGAAGAACTGGAGACGCGTGCTGCAGATATTCCGAAAGGTGGCATCGTGGAAGACCAATGGACCACCATTAAGAATGCCTTCATCGCCACCAGCGACCAATGATGACGACGTGATGAACTCCTATAACCATCAGAATGTGACGATATATATGCGCATATCGACAGATGCTATATGACAACATTGGACGCAGAACCTCTCTTGTGATCGACTATCCATGGTAATGATGGGACGATCTTTCTATTTCCTTCAACACATCATTCAGTGTTGTAAGCACAAGCCAAGATTTGGATAATTGACGGAACATTCTCAACTGCTCCACAACAATTTGCTCAAATGTTCACAATTCACGGAACTGTATGCGAAGATCAACAACGTCGATTCGTTCCCTTGGTATTAATGCTAAAACACGGGAACGTATGATACAGCCTTTTGTTCTTTGATGGAACGAAATTTATCAGTATAGTTAGATCCAGAGTATATACTTGAACGTACTTGAATATGCTTGAACGAATATATGAACGTTCGCTAATTGGGTTTTTTCTGGTTGTGGGCTTTTTAGTTGGGGGTTCGATAATTGGGGCGAGACCCAATTAAAAAGCAGCTAAAAGTCAGAATGTGATGTCAAAAACGCGTTGACGTCTTCTTTCCGTGTTTGGCGGGATCGATATTTTCTGGCGCGTAAAGTTTTCTTTTGTTCAATGCAAAAAGTAAACAACATTGACACTTGTCAAAGCGCCCCAATTAGCGAACGGCATTCGCTAGTTGGGGTGAGGTCGTGCCCCAATTAGCGAACGATCACTGTATTGGATTTTAAGGTGACTGAGGAACGTGTCCTCCCAAGATCAAGTTTCAAGGAAGTTTCTTTCTCCTCAACCAAAGTTTTGTTTTTAGAAAACATCAGCGATTGAGATTACAATACGGGCTTGGTAGTCATATGGCTACTGCTTCTGCCTCATACGCAGGAGGTCGTGGTCCGTCATGGTCCCAGGTCCGTTCCATTTTCCTACTTTGTATCTTTCTGTATATTTCTCATATTCTATCAATCGCTAGAACTGGAAATGGACTTCCATACCGTTTCCATTGCTATTCCTATACCTTCAACTTGAGTGGCACGTGCTGCAGAGGTATATTCGGCTTGCAGTGGGCGAGTGATTGCAACAACATTTCCTCCCCCTTCCTTACATTGACTTTGCATTCTGACGTGGCAGGCGCCAGTATGACCTTACAAATGAGATCACCAGTACTTGCACATTGAAGATGTGTGCTAGTCCCAAGCAAACATCTGTTGGTTCCCTGTGCAAGAACAGCTGATCTGGTCATAATGGAGTAGCAACTACGAGCAGTCAATCAAGCTCCAGCAAGCTCAACATCAGCGATTGTGATTACAATCGGCATACGGGAATGATGATTTCAACTTGCCTATTAAAAGTTTTTTTATCTTAGCACTTTTTTCATGTTAAGGTCTCGCTTGGACCGTCTTCCATTGCGGTTGGTTTTTGCGCTCTACTTTTGTGCGCTGATTCGCTCAAAAGTAGAACAATAGAACCAGTGCAGTGACCGCGGTCGAAACAAATGTGAGTGAATAAAAAAAGTGCTACAGATTCGGAAGACGCGCTCATGTTCGTGCATGCAAGGGCTGATCGATTATTATCAAGGGCAATGCCCTTGCTAATATTATTGCGATCAAGCCTAAGTAAATGCTCAAACATGTTCAGCGTCAGAATAATTGAGAAGAGGTAAGGTTTTGATAAACTGTAAATTTATTTAAACACGTATGCACCCACACAAAAGAACACACACACTAACATAAACAAACACACATACACACATACACGTATTCCTGAAGTCGCTCAATATTTAGGAGTCATCTCTGCGGTACATGCTGCGTAGTTGGCCAGGCCATATGAAAAGAAAAATAAAGAATTCAGAAACCGTAATTTTCCAGGATGCTTTCAAGTATTGGCTACGCAAGTATGAGATTAGATTAGATTAGCATTAGATTTCATGTTAAGATATAACAAAGGCATTCAAGGAGGTTCGAAAATCTTATCCAAAGAAACGTTATTTTCTTTTATGTAAGCGAGTATTATGTGAATAGAGTGTACCCGTTAGTCATAATGGACGTTATACATAAATGACCCAAAGAACAGCCCATGACATAAAGAATGCAGAATTATGCCAAATAACCATTATGCCTAACGTACATTATCCCTAACGTAGCGGACTCACTTTTCTTCCCTTCACTATAGTCGGTCTATGAAAATACCCTAAACAGTATTTCTCGAACTTCCAATAACATTTTAGGGTGGCACAATAAGTGAAATACGCTTTTGAAACGAGTAAATCCTCCATTTTACAGCGTTGCAAAACAGCTCCAACTAGAAGAAAGAAATACGACCACCGCAGGCTAATAAGACATCTAAAATAGCAGAAAATAATGAAAAACTAGACAAACTGGTACGTTCATATATTCCAGGTGAAAGGCATATTTTTCCTTCAATATGATTAGCAAAAATAACATGTTGTTATAAAATCTGGAGGTATACATAAATATATGACCTATTCGGGCGAATGGTCCATTCGGGCGAGTGGTCCATTCGGGTGAATGGTCTTTTCGGGCTTTGGTCTTTTCGGGCAAATGGAATTCGCATATCAGCCGAGATCCTGACCCCATGACATCCGCTCAACAACTGCATCGTTTATTTCGTAATAACTGGGACACCGCAACTTTCCCGGTCGACTGCATGCAAGATATCTTAGTGAAGGTGCCTTGAAAGGGTGACCAAACTGTATGCGATAACTGGTGAGACATTATATTGCTGTGTACCGTTCTCAAAGCTCTATGCAAAGTTATTCTAGCCCGCATTCAGGAGAAGATCGATGCGACTCTCCGGCGGCAGCAGGCCGGATTTCGTGCCGAAAGATCTTGTGTGGACCATATTGTTACGCTCCGTATCATCCTGGAGCAGGCCAACGAATTTCAAGAGTCCCTTTACTTGGTATTCATTGACTACGAAAAAGCTTTCGACCGTCTCAATCACGAGAATATGTGCGGCGCCCTGAGATACAAGGGGGTTCCTGAGAAAATGATCGGCCTCATCGAGGCTCAGTACGAGGCCTTCTCGTGTAGAGTGCTGCACAACGGGGTCTTGTCCAACCCTATCCGGGGCGTAGCTGGCAATGATGTATTCTAACACCGTTACTGCTCCTGATTGTAATCGACGAGATTCTGGTAGGTACGATTGACCGTGAACCAAACCGCGGGCTGCTATGACAGCCTGCAACCATGGAGCACCTAAACGACTTCGAATTGGCTGATGACGTTGCACTCCTCGCTCAACGGCGCTCTGACATGCAAAGTAAGGTCAAAGAGCGCTCCTCTTCGGCAGGTTTAGTCATCAACGTCAACAAAACCAAATCGTTGGATGGAAACAAGGTGATCCCTTCCAGTTTCACAGTAGCCGGGCAATCAGTGGAGAATCAAGAAAGAAAGGAATCAAGAAAGCAAGGGCTACTTTTGCTAGTTTAAGAAATATCTGGAAAACAGGCAAATAACTGTACGTACCAAAATACGAATTTTCAACTCTAACGTGAAATATGTGCTGTTATACACTAGCGAAACATGGTGTGTATCAGTGGAGAACAATCAACGGCTGCAGGTACTCATCAACAGATGCCTGCTGTATATAATTCGGGCCTGGTGGCCTCACAACTGGATCTCAAACAACCAGCTCCATCATCGTTGTCACCAGAGGCCGATAGCAACAGAAATGCGGGATCGGAAGTGCAGCAGGGTAGGCCACATCTTACGTAAGGGTAGAACCGGCATTGTAAACAAGCATTACACTGAAGTCCAGCGAGACTTCGTAGGAGAAGCAGGTGCAGAGGCTCATGGCGGCGCAGTCTCAATAAAGAAAAAAAATTAAAGGAGCAAAATCAGGGGCCTCATTGCGCATCTCATTTCGACAGCTCTTTCGTATGACAGTTTGCATGGTTTCGTGTCGAGTCGAGGTACGCAATGCAACCCCAGACCAGGCAACAGGTTAAAGCGATAGCTGCACATCGCTCAGGAATCCTCAGGAGTCAGGATGGAGGAATCTTTTAAGTCGAGCCTTCGCACCACTGGGAGTGTACAGGACCCATAAGTTAGTAAGTAACGTTGATTTCAGGGTCGAAAAGGCGTGTATGACTTTCGAACACTGCCCAAGAACCGTTGGTCAAAATTTGGGGTCCTAAACCTAAATATATCAAATGGGTCCTTAACATTTCCTTCGATTATGCAACAGTGTGTAGTTCGATCATCAGGCACCAACACTGAATTAATAATAATACCACCGGAGTGCACTGAGTTCATTTCTGTTATGTGGCTCAAATCAATAGAATAACATCCGGGATAAGCTTTGTTGTTCTGTTCTTTCATTTATCCAAACTTGAATTTTTCCACAAACTACCGTTTATAACGAAAACATTTATTTATGGGGCGATTCAAACATGACCGTAGTTGCTACTCCATGATTGACCGAAACAATCGCAATTGCACAGGGAACCTCTGCACAGTTGGATTGTCGATAACGGCGCTGGCCACGTCCTCACGGTCTACCGGAGATGGGAAGGAATTGATGATGCAAACCGAGAACACCTTTGCTTTAGCCACGAGTTCATGCGGAATTTTATTGGAATCTGGGAGTTGCATTCAATGGCAGAGGATTGAAAGGTTATATTTTAATTAGATTTATTTTAATTGGATGCCGATACGAGCTTTTTCGCTTATTTCGAATTCTAATAGAACCCACGACCTCTTGCATATGCTGCAGAAGTCGTAGCCATATGACCACCAAGATCAGACCATAAATTATATCAGAAGTGATAGCCACATCGTATGGGCCTTATATATATTTTAACCCGACAGGGTACCCGTGTTCCTTTTGCATCTTCATTTTCTATGGTTGGAAGCCGAAACTCGGTGATATCTAAGAACTTGACGAATTGTAGCATCTGTGAGAAAATCATATAGATACGGTGATGGGGACGTGAGGAGGGGTATCGGATTTTTTTTACCACGAAATTTGTCAAGTACGTAAATACAACCCAGAAATTGATATATTCATATATTCAACAATTTTTAACAGATTTAGATAGTCTTAGCCGTTTTGAAAACGGAAATTTATATTGTTTTTGCCCACTGTCGAAGTTTGCAGCTTTTGTCCATGGTTATACAAGAAATCCTTGAAGTGAGGCCTAAGAGTTCAATATGCACATGCGGAACCAAAGGTCTATCGACTAGTTTAAAATATGCTACATACTCTTTAGGGTCCTTAGAATTTACGGTGTTCACATAATATGTTCTGGGTCATTCAAAAAAGTCCTAGAATAAGACCTTAGTCATCCAAGAAATTCCTGGAAGAAGGTCCCAAGGTCTACCCGCGTAGCTGAAGGTCTTTTGTCCAAATTATTCAAATACGATACATGCTCTTTGTGGTACTTAGCATGGAATTCGTTCGCAGTATATGTTCAGGATCATTCAAGAAATCTCTGGAGAAAGGCCTTCAGGTCTACACGCACAACCAATGGTCCATCGACTAGTTTCAAAAGTGGTACATGGTCTTCGTGGCCCTTAGAATATAATGTGAAGTTTACACGTGTTCTGTGTTACCCAAGAAATCTCTGGAGTAAGGCCTCAGTGATACAAGAAAACCCTGGAGTAAGGACTTGAGGCAACACGCGTAACCAAAGATGTATCGACTAGTTTAAAAAATTAAACATTATTTTTGTGATCCATTCAATAAAATGTGATCACTACATATCTTCTGCACTATATCCAAGAATTTTTTGGAATGTGATCACTACATATATTGTGCGGTATTCAAAAAATCTATGGAGTAAGGCTTCAGGAACTACATGCATAGTAAAAGGTGTATAGACTTGTTTCAAAAGTGGTACATGCTCTTCGAGCTCCTGGCGGCATAAAATTAGAGAGAGTACCTTATAGGTGGCGTTCAGTAAGGTTATTCCGCGACACCTCTTATCCAATGCTGCGACAGAGTCTCTAGGGGTTCACAATATACCCTGTTTAATGGGATGTTTCATTTAGAAAAGAATATTTTTGTTGAATATCGATTGATTCCAAAATGCGAGAAGTTATCATAATGATGAAAAATGCTCAACTGAAAATGTAAACCATTGGATACAAAAATGATTTCGCATAACACTGCAAACCTTCCAGCCCTGTATAGGGGAGCTGTTCCGTTTTCCATCGCACTGAACATATATTCAACTCATCTAGAAACAAAGAAATATAGCATCAATTTTGTATATATCACAAAAATATCACAAAAATAAGAAGCAAATCAAACTCCCTTTCATTGCTTTGTTTTTCGTAGGATGGATATCGGAGCTATGAAATGAAGTCCAGGAGCACCCCTATTTTTATGTTCTTTTGCAGAAAACTCAAACAAAAAAAATACTACGGCACGTGAAGCTGATTACAATTAATCTGCGTCAATCCAAATTCCCTCATATTTCCAAAAACATTTTTGAATATCGAATGTTCTCTCAAAATACCAAAAAAAGTCAAAACAAAATCTTGCACCTGCAGCAGCAACGCTTTTTTTTACTGCCCAGGTTTTCTACTTATCGAAATGAACATTTCCGTTTTATTCACGGATATGTACCGGTGTCAAGCAGAAGTTGTGTCATCGGTTGCATGCGGTCAGCGCCATCCTCTTTCGGGATGGGCGTCTTCCCGGGCCTAAACATCGTGTTGCTTTAATTAATGGACTCCTAAAATGTAAATCTAGAGCCATAATCAATTTGCATAAATACATAATCTGGGCGCGGTGCCGGTTCAAAGGAAACGAAGATACCCCTATAGCCGTGAGAGCCAGTCGGTTTGTACGCATCGCCATCTCCGCATTCGTGTCGCGTTTTGGTTTAGTGCAAACGATAGGCGATTTGGTACAAAAATCGACAGGCATCCTGCGGTGTGAAGCGCCTTGCCAATGACCGTCGCTGGAGCCACCTCTTTTTTCTTAGTATGTGACAACGGTGGACATTTAGCGAACGGTATCACCATATTATCGGAATCAGTGGTCGCCAATCTGTCCACAGTAGACAATCCATTTTTTCTTCTTGGACTTGCCTGTAATTTACAAGATAAACAAGGTTGGTTGTCAGTGAGAAATGTTTTTTATGAATTTATTGTACATCCAAACACAAGAATAAAATCATAAAATATCGTTTATCACAGATTATTCAAAAACATTCCTAAATTACCATTTGAAAACCTAGAAGAACTGAAAATGAAAATTTGTAAATAAGCAAAGGATTTTTCAATTCATTTACAGAGTTTCATATTATTGCTTTTCATATTGTTTGAATTTTCAAAAACTCATTTCAATCGCCGGATTTTAAATGAATTATTGATGTTTTATTCATGCAACCCACTTTAAATGCATAATTCACATGGATTTGAGTGGTACGGAAATTATCGTTAGTCGAAGGACACTGATATCAAATAATCGTCTGCTACGACTGGAGCCAACCAAACGCGCGGTGCCATCAATATGAACGAAAAAGCCATAATACTAATCTTAATGACATTCGCAAAACGAAAACAAAATATCATTTCGTGGATCAAAAGGGGGAAAATGTTTTGGGCCCGTTTACCAAGGGACTCCGTTTTGATAATTTAGATAATACTGGAGCACATTTGTATAAATAATAAAAAAACGCGTAACGAAAATGTACAACCTTGAATTTCAATTAAATGTTTCAGTAATACCTATAGGAAAAGAAGGAATACTCAATATTTTCTGTGACACTCAGTCATTCAGTATATGCATGTTATTTTATTCTGCATTCCCAATTATTTGATCATGATATTCAATCCCGGTGATATATTGTCTCTCGTGGACCATTAGTTATGACTCAGAGTAATTTCAATTATACATTAACAACATAAAGCATGAATCGCTGAACCACATCATAGATAGGATATAATTAGGAGAGGCGAAGTACTGGATTGGTGTTATATTTAGGGATGTGTCAAAAATTACACTGAGGAAATTTACTTGTTTATTATAATCAATTCCATCTTATTCAATCCTCAACATGCTCCGCGCACGTTTTCTGCAAACGGTAATAGGCACAACTTAGCTTATGACCGTTTAATTTCGCCTTTAGACGTCAGTAGGGTTGCTACCCGTACATGTGCATTTGGGTCTGGATGGACCTGTATTACCCGACCTGTTACTCATCTGTATGGTGGTAAGTTATCTTCTTTTATGAGGCACAACTTACCTAACAGCAAGTCTGGTTCTTTTCTCGACATTTTTTTGCTGCTGCATGTTGTTGAGATATTCCAGTCTCCAGCGTTCCCAAAATCCTTGAAAACTTTTCTGGATGTCCTCGAATTTCGATCCGATAATTGATTGGTCCCCAGCAACAAAATGCCCAGGAGTCAGAGGGTTCGGGTTACGTGGGTCAGAGGACATAGGCAATATTGGCCTAGAGTTCAAACATCCTTCTATTTGCTTGAGTAGAGTCAGCATTTTCTCGTACGTTGGTATAGTTGACCCTAGAACTCGGCGTAAGTGTTTTTTTTTACACTTTTGATTCCCGCTTCCCATATTCCTCCAATTGCTGGGGATCGCGGAGGCATGAATTTCCACTCAACTCCTTGAATCTTGTAAAACTCTTCAATATCTGGTGCCACGTGATAATTAAATGTTTCAGCCAGCGCTTTAATTTCATTTTTAGTTCCAACGAAATTTGTCGCGTTATCACAATATATTGTTTTACTCCATCCTCTTTGACCAGCGAATCTCCTCAAAGCAGCTGCAAAATCTGTTGTTGATAAGCCAGTCACTAGTTCTTAATGAACTGATCGTGTCCTTAGACACACAAACAGAGCGACATACATCTTGTGTGTTTTTTGAGTTCTTACCAAGGCTTCCTTGCTGACGAATGGCCCTCCGAAATCAACTCCGCATGTTTCGAACGGTCTACCTGGGTTCACTCTTTCATTTGGAAGTTGTCCCATGATTTAACATAGCGGCTTAGGATTGGTTCGATAGCATTTAGTGCATTGATGCACCACGCTACATGCTAGATTGCGACCATGAATCGGCCTGTATTTCAATCGCATAGTATATAGTGAACTGCTAACAAGTATACTAGCTTGCATTTAGAAAACAGAATAATTGGGTGTTGTTGATCAAAGTCTACTGCAGCGGCTTGAATTCGCCCTCCAACACATAGAATCTCTAGAAATGGTTGCAGGGTTAGCAGTCTGCTCGAATTGGGTAACTGTTCGTTTTTTTTTTATAGAAAACGTATTTCTTTGGCAAAGTATTTCGTTTGCGATGTTCTAGTGTTACCATAGCTCGAACTGGCTTCTGAACTGAGAAGATCGAAGTGTGCCGCGTTTGCGATTGGCTGCAAAATTATTTTACTCCGTTGCTCCCGTTATTTTTTCATCGGATAATGGACTTTCCATTTTGGTTGATCTTATTCATTTAGTCATCAATTGCTGTGTATTGAAAGTTCATTTGCTTATCAGAAAAAAAAAACAACTAGTAACGGGTCTGCTGAACAATCAAGATGAAGGATTCAATTGATAGGAGGCAAATGATTGCAGCGCAAGACGATGATGATTTATGTTGGGGCTCCATACTGGATTGGAACATGAATGCACTGGAAAACCCTAAAAACTTATCTGGTGAGACCCAACTAATTTATTTGATTCCACTATTTTGACACCACGATTATTTCGAGATAACTTACACACCACTAATAGATTCTATCACTTGAACATAATATTTGTTGAACAATATCCTGAATCATCGTCTATTTCACCGGATCCATACCATCATTACGACATAACATCATTCCGTATTTCTTTGGCCATAGTTTCCTTTCATTTACTAAAAAAAATATGTTTGTTGACAACTTGATTTGCTGTTTCACGTTGATACAGTTCCAAACTGTATTTATCTCCTACACATTTATCCTTTACGACCATTATTCAACTAAGAACCTCATATTGAACAACATTCTTCTACTATATATTTAGTTAATAAGTTCAAAATTTCATGTACTTTCAACGGAAAGGAGGAAGGAGAACTTTAGCTCACACCAACACTATGAAAAGGCCCTTAGAGTGAATTTAGAGTCATGACAATCCTTTTTATGGTGGGATAACAAAGGGTATGAGAAAGGATTGCGAAAAGCTTCGAAAAAAGTCCATTTCATTTTAGTGTTATTGTACTAATAATTCTGTTTCATCTTTGAAACTGATCCCCATTTTCATTCAATTTTTGACCTCTTGATCCATTTAGTTCATTGTCACCCCTACACCACTGAAACTGTTTTATTATATTCAGTAATTTCACGACGTACTTCGGAAAAGAATCACCATTTAATTAGTTTATTAATAAAATTTTAAAACAACTAAGGACGATATTTGCATTAGTAGGATGATTCGGTCATTGACTGAAAACACTTCATTTATTTATATTGTGAATTTGTAGATAATATAACTAAAATTGTATTTATAATTTGCATATAATTATAAATTACAGACAATTTTATTAATTACCTTTATTGATTATTAAATTCTATACAAAACCGTATCAATTTTAAAATTCGCTCACAAAAGCATGTATCATGGAATCTATAGTGGAGGTTCTTGGTGCATCCTTCTAGTCATTCACTTTTCTACAATATACGAAAAATATTCAGAGTAAGATGTATCCCTAGATATCATACCGAGCACAAATTAAGGCAAAAATATGTTTTTCGGGGAATAAAACACAATGTAACTGACTCCGCTACCTCAAGGGGCCTTTAGCAGATTACGTAACGCTGTAGGGGGAGAGAGAAGGCCCAGCGTTACGATCCATACAATAAAAGTAAAAATTCCATACAAAAAGGGGGAGGGTGGGGGTCCAAATTCATAAAGTTTTGCGTTATGTGATTTATGAAAAAACCTCAAGGTTATCGTAACTACTTCATACATAGGATATTTCCTTTCCGTTCCCTTTTTTCATTTCATCGCCAATCCTATTTCTACTTCGTATCTAATATAAGTATGTGTTTGTTCCATAAGTAATTAATTGCCCTCGAGTTGAATAAACAATAACAAACAATAACGCATTGTACATGAATATTATACGCACTTTAACTGAAGTGAACAATTGCTCATCTTGAGCAATTGATTGTGTGTCCTCGCGAAGGACGAACAATTAAAAAATGGAGTAATTTCGTATAAAATTTTTCGTAACGAAAAACATCGTTGTTATAATACTGTGACATTGCATGTACAAAACAGTTTTTGTTCAGACCTTTTGACTCAAAGATTAAAAAGTTAAGAAACTTTTTAGGAGTTGATTGCGCGACGGATCGTGTTATCATTTGTTCGGTAAGAACGTTAATTAAAATAAACATCAGTTTCTACTGTGATTAGCAGAAAACTTATGAGATAAGATCCGGGAAATTTTGTTCGTTTTGGTGTAGTTTGTAAGCAAATTCATTAATGCGCCTTACATTGCGTTTTTGTTAAGTTCCAATTGAATTACACGTCACACACGGCATTCCGTTTACGAAAACGAACCCCGCCACACAGCCCATCCCATTTATCCAAAATCCCTGTGATTACTCGTGCAAGTGCAGATGACTCGTCGGCTTCTATCAAAGCGAGAATCACGTCAACATTTTCCCACCCATTCCTTAATTGACCTGCATTCGGACACGGCCGGCGCTGGTATTGCTCAATTCCTGGTCACCAGTTTTTACACATTGAGGATGATGTTAGTCCTAAACATCATCTGTTGGTTCTCTGTGTAATTACAGCTGACCTAGCAATAACGGAGGAGCAACCGTGGGCGATCAATCATGCTCATGCTCATGCCATAGCTCGAACTGGCTTCTGAACCCAAGTACAATTGCGTTCTTCAAGGAATGAGGGTCCATTCCACCAAATCAAACTTTCCAATAGTTTTTGCGTGGTTACTCCTTTTGATATTAGGTCAGCAGGGTTGTCTTTTGACCAAACGTGATTTCAATGGGAAGCTGGTGACATTTCGTTGATCTTCCTTATTCGGTTGTTGACGAAAGTTGGCCTTTTTTTCGTTGGATTAGAGATCCAGTCAATGTTAACCATCGAGTCAGGCCAGTAATAGGTCCGATCCACCTCAAATCCGTGGAGCTCTACAGAGTTACCTCTGCTGGTTGCATGTCTAGGGGACGAGATATTTTCGATTTGTTTAACTTGCTTACAGAACCAAATCCATTCTTTTTGAATCTGTTTCGGAAGTATCTGGCCCCAGTCCAGTCCAGCTGACCATATATCTTGCATGATTAACTTCCCATGTACAACAACGGGATTGAGAATTCCAAGTGGGTCAATCATTTTCTGCACTTCCGACAACACGCTCCGCTTAGTCATTCTTGTTTTAGTATTTATGTCAGCTCGAATACCAAACGCATCAGACTTTGTATTCCACAGCATGCCTAGAATTTTAACTATTGATGCACTTCCATCTTCCTGAACGATGAATGGGTCGATAGATTTCCATTTATATAAAAAAAAAACCCAATTCTGGAGTGGGTTGATAAATGGCCAGAATGGCAATCGGATCTGGCAGCAGTTTGGTGGCACTGGTGGAATTGCTTGGATGAATTAAATTCAACTTTGAAGTAGGCTAGTCGCCATCATTATTGAAATCCCACGATGCAGATTATTGTGTTCAGTATGCTGTTAGATAAGTGTCGTCATTCCACGTACTCATCCTCGTTTAAAGCTTAACCAGTTCATATACATAAAACCAAGAGGAAATCTCAAACTCACATTATCAATGCTCATCGAATATTCAGCATCTTCGCTTTGTGTTTGCACCATTGAGCTCATACAAGTTTCTGGTTTAATGGAATCAAAAATATCACTGGATCAAATGTGATCGTTTTCGGACCTCAATAACCTCGGAGTAAATTTATCTCAAATCCCACAAACTCTCTATTATTTCTTCCTTGTATATGTTTTATGCAGTGTACTCTATGTTTCGCCTTAAGCGCATTGAAAAGTTCCCTTCTAGGACTCCCTTCCTAGAAGCCTGTTCTATGGTCCTTGCCAATTGCATTTCTTGTTCTTATCATTTTATTCTTACTTCCACTATTGAAGGATCGACTGTTTATTGTTATTTCAGCTTAAAGTGGCTACGCAGTCTATAAACATTGAAACAAGATTTTTATTAGTCCAAAGAAGGAGTCTTGTATGGCTGCAATTTTGTTTTGTGCTATTAAAGGATCGACTGTTTATTGACAGCATAATGGCAGCTATACAAGACTCCTTCTTTGGACTAATAAAAATCTTGTTTCATTATTTAAAGACTGCGTAGCCAGTTTAAGTTGTTCTTACTTATTTATCTGTCAAATAGATGATAAAAAAGACAATGAAGGCGATGGTTACTAGTCAAACGATAGTGAATCGTTGATTACCGAGGAAATCCTCTAATCGCGAAATCCTTGATTTTTGCGCCCCCTTAAGGCCTAGCACCCTTGGCGGGGGCCAACCTGGCCAACAACACGCTACGGCGCTGCCAAGAGCATATCAACAGGGCGGCCAAGGTGAAATTCCGTATTCGCTAAATTAATGTCGGATAGATCCCAACCATCTATATCCACGTCTCGTTCGAGTATTGATCCAGTTATGGTTTGAGTCACTAATGAGCCTACCGTTCTGCAGTAACGGGCTTGGTGGTCATATAGCTACCGCTTCTGCCTCATACGCAGGAGGTCGTGAATTCAATCCCAGGCCCGTTCCATTTCCCCTACTTTGTATCTTTCCATATATTTCTCATGTTCTAGCAATCGCTAGAACTGGAAATGGGCTTTCATACCGTTTCCATCTGCTATTCCTATACCTACAAACTTGATTAGTTCTAGCAGCTAACTGTTAGAATTCGAAAAGAGTCAAAAAGAATGTTTCGGCATCCAATTAGAATATACACCACCCTTTCATTACATTGGCAACCCGTTAACCAACACGAACCTCTGCCAAACAACCAACATTCCCAAGCCCATATTCCAATAAAATTCCGCAGCAACTCGTGGCGAGTGCAGAGATGTTCTCGGCTTGCAGTGGGCGAGAGTGACTGCATCATCAATTCCTTCCCATCCCCAATGATCGTGAAGACGTAGCCAGCGCCGTTTTCGACCATCCAAAATACTAGAGCTCTCGGACTGTGCACATTGAGGTTGAAGAGCAAATCCCATGCTTCCATCCATTGGTTCCCTGTGCAATTGCGATTGTTCTGGTCGATCACGGAGTAGCAACAACGAAATGCACGGTCATCATGTTCATGCTCATGCTAATGAGCCTACCGTTCTGCAGTAGTTGGAAAATCTGCCTTTTAAGCATATTGACGTCTTTCCAATAATAGATTGCACTTGCTGGCCAACCCAGTAACCTTCATCATGGTTGGGCAGATGTGAACCCCCATGCATCCTTTGCACGAAAGTCTTTGTTACAAAGTTCGATTGTGACCCTGAATCCATTAGTGCACGGCAATAAACGAGTGAACCATTTGACCCCTGAACCATGATCGATGCAGTAGACAGTAAGGCTTCCGGAATTAATTTATCCACGACATCTGTTGTTACTGAAATGTTTTATTGAAATAAAAGAAATAACAAGTAAAACTATGTATCACTGACTGAATCCTTTCAACTTTTTTACTCACTCTTATTCTCCGCCTGCCCCTGGCGGTCATGGTTAGCATTGGTTGCCCTGGCTAGCTTATCGCGACGAATCGACGTATGGCGTCTTCTGTTGCCTTTAAGACATCCTCGATTACGGCACAGTTCGGCCGTATGGTTTGCTTTCAAGCAGTTGAAGCAAAGGGCAAATCGTTTGATTACTTTGAGTTTTTCCTCCACTGATTTTGCGTTGAATCTGTGGCAACTAGCTACTGTACTGGGTGGTCTCTTCCACAAACGCAGCCCAGCCGTGTGTTTTGTACCGGATGCTGATGACTTCCATTCCATGCGTGGCGTGGAATCCAGCTTATTTGACATCGAATGAATCAAAATCGCATCCCAAGAATCTACTGGTTGCTCCAGGATCTGCAAACATCTCAGATGTTTGCGGGCGGCATCAAATAAGTTTCTCAAGGCCGCAGCTGATTTCACACCCACTGGATTCAACTCGAATAGTTCTTGCGTATTGGGGTTACTGCACCGCTGGATGAGAAAGTCGTAGGCAATGGCGTGGTTTGCTTCGCTGGTGGGTAGTGAATCAATTAGTTCAAGCACCGCTCCTCAAAGAGAAAGTTTAAGATACTCGATTTTTTTAATTATTGACAATGAGTTCCTTCGATGGATTAGTGAACTGAATTTATCAATCCACTCCAACCAATTCTCGCCGGAACCACCGAAGATCGGAAGGTCTACCGTTGGCAACCGCACTGAGTCTCTGCTGATGGGAGCGTTTCCCTCCGAGTTGGCTTTCCACTTCTTCTGGCATAACTTGTTCCAGTGTGCTCTGCTGTTGATCATATTTTTGGTAGCAAGTCTTTTAACATATCTCTTCTGGTTTCCAGAAGAACCACATCGTTTTGGAAAACTGCTACTGTCGCGATGATTTGTTTTAAGCGAATCACTGCGTGATCACGCTATGACACTATACGGTCAAGTTCTGAATACAGGATGGCGTACACAGGTTGCTCCTGCTGAAGAATTTCATCGCCGTTTACAATTGCTGCTGAATCTTCGGCGTTTTCCATGGTCTGTTGATCAAGAAGGGTTACAAAATTAAATTTCAGGCATGCTGATTGAAGAACAAAATGTATTTTCTATTTTTCAGTTAACAAATCAAAACAATATTTTCAAAAAAAAAACTTATCTGCTTTTGTAAACAAAGATTAAAACGACGATTTGACGAATCTCAAATAATTGACCAATTTCTGGGCAAAGATATGCGATGAGACATTTGATCTAAGCATCATTCCCAACCTCAATTCCAGACGTGACATTGCTTTTGTCTTTCAGACGTCAGAATCCACTACTCTTTTTTCTGTATTAAACCCACGTGTTGAAAAATCTATCTGCATACCTGTTATTCCACCTTTGCCGTTTATAAATTCTGAAATAAATGTCGACCTAAGTGTCGTTTTATGTATCCAACCCAAGTGTTGGCAATTCTAGACCCAAGCGTCTTTTTTGTTTGGATCCAACCCGAGCGTTGGATATTCTCGATCATACGTCGTTCTTCAGATCCAACCCGAGTGTTGGTAACTCTCGACTCTATCGTGGTTCTTTTTACAGGATTGAATTTTTCGGATAACCTAATATAAAACTTTACCTTTTCAATCGTTGAGAAGACCCGGCTCGAAGGTCCAGAAATGTTGTAGTTTGTTTGGAGGTTTCTGCTGTGCGAAGGACTGTCTGCACTGGTTGACGGTCACGAAGAGAAGGAAGGCTTTTCGTATTAGCGTCAGTGACAATTTGCACTGCAGTACTAGATTACATACAAGGTATCTATATAGATAGGATATAATGAATCGCTTGCTTTGAGCGTGCTTACAGCGGCACACTTGGAGTTAACTTTCTGAAATCAGTATGGCGAAAGGCATCTAATGTTCGATTTCTCAAAATTAAGCACTTTCATCAAATAAATATTTGGTAGGCATGGTAGCGGACACCTTCCTACATAATCGGTACCAAATAGTTTTTCATGAAAAGTTTCTTATTTTGAGAAAACCCGCATTAGATGACTTTCGCCATACAAATTCCAGGCGGTTAACTCTTGCTGGCTGTTTTGCGCATATACTATAGCGCCTGGATGTGACAGCGGCGAGTAGAAAATCAGCCACTGCCAATAATTCATTAGGAGATGCGAAGTACTGGATTGGTGTTATATTCAGGGGTGATGCAATAAATTACATTTGCTTATTATAATCAATTCAATCTTATTCAATATTCAACAGATTTATTTTAAAGAAATTGATTAGATTTATTGTCAAGAACACCCAGGTTTATGGGCCCTCCTTAGCCGTGTGGTAAGATGCGCGGCTACAAAGCAAGACCATGCTGAGGGTGGCTGGGTTCGATTCCCGGTGCCGGTCTAGACAATTTTCGGATTGGAAATTGCCTCGACTTCCCTGGGCATAAAAGTATCATCGTGTTAGCCTCATGATATACAAATGCAAAAATGGTACCTTGGCTTAGAAATCTCGCAGTTAATAACTGTGGAAGTGCTTAATAATGAACACTAAGCTGCGGGGCGGCAATGTCCCAGTGTGGGGATGTAATGCCAATGAAGAAGAAGACCCAGGTTTTTCATATTCGTGGGACAGTGCATAATTCTTTCGTGATTTTGTGTATCCATCTTAGTCATTGTTGTATTGTACATATACAATAAATAGTCGGATTTGTATATGTAAATAAATTATGGATACTGTTTTTTATTCGCTGCATATGTGGTATTGATGGTTGAATTAATTCAAATGAGTTCAAACGTAGAACCTTATACCAAAACTTCGAGCTCGAAAGCACAAACGGCCTGTTATCGAATGTAACAAATACAAATTGGACAAGGCTTTTTTGTCACGATTGTGTGCCATGGTTATGACAGGCTGAACTATGGTTGGAATAAAGATCTTGTACAGTTGAATAAGAGTCCAATTTTGATTCTTATTCAGCAAAAATATAATTCAAGTTACAAACTAACAAATCAAAGATGGCGCGGATGACAACGTAACCAGCGGAGGATTCAAATGTCAGCAGTTCGAGACCCGCACCTGGACCTACATATCGTACCAATCAGCACGTGTGTCGTGACCTGTGGCTCACTTCCTGTCCGAGGGAAGATGTAACATTTTTCGTCTAAGAAAACCCCAACGGTACCGACTGGGATCGAACCCAAGCCACTGCACTGGGATGAAAAGCTGGCACACCAACCATTCAACCACAGGCGTCATAAAAAATCGGTTTCGAGTGATATTTTTAAAGAAGACAACGAGATAAGAATATTGATCATTTTTAGAATAGACTAATAATAAAATGCTGTAGGTATTATTTGACATGCTCGAGATTCCAACGAAAATGTATTATACTTTTTTTGTGGGTTTTCATTAAGCTGCCCTTGGAAACACCCAAAAACTAAAAAGTAATGAAAAGAAGCAGATTGTTCAATTCGATGACGATAACGTCGGGCAGGCCAATTCGAAATGGACAAAACGAAACGCAATCTGGCGGCACCTCTCTCTGGGAAGAATAAATCCACTCGAAGCAAGAAGCACGAATATATGTTGAATATAATTTCGGTGTTGCATTACACGGCCACTTATGTTACAAGCCATAAATAACACCCGAATCGATTCAGCACTTTTCCTGCTGCCAAAATCGGACCAGAGATCTCTTCTGGCTAAGCAGCACATGGACGGGTGTGGCCGGGGGCGGAGCAGAAAGGTTTTTCGGTGTTTATTTACGTGTATGGTTGTTTTTTTTTCTCGTGTTCGTTTGTTTCTACTTCTGAGTCGTTTTGCGATGCTTATCGATGTTGACCCTATGCTGAGGTATGTTAAGTGCGGTTCGGTTCAACAGAAACCAGCAATTGGACAACAATCTCGCATCATTTATCATTGGCAGTATGGTCGGAAGCAAATGAGTTACTCGTCGTTTTTTTGTGCCAGGCCAAATGAACGAATTTTAAAGTTGAATCGTTCAGAATGTCCAGAAAAATAATTTTCCACTTATTTTTTAACAAATCATGATTTTGTAAAACAAAGATCATTAAGCTTTTAAGAAATAAAATGACCGGATATATGAACAAAAAAAGACTGGCAAATAAATAATAAGAAAACAAAGGAAATGCAAATATGATTCCATTCAAAAGACGAAAATTTAAGGGAAACATTTCAAAACTACTCTTTATTTAGGAGCCATTTCTTATGTTTTTTGCTTGTTTACCTAAATTAAAGTGACCAGACGTCCCGGATTATGCGGGACAGTCCCGGATGCAGCCTACCATTACCAGGAGTCCCGAAAAATGTCCCGCATTTCATGATGATTCTGTTAAGTCAGAAGAATCTTGGAGGCTTTGAATTTGAAACAATTTAAAATTTCAATCTGATGTTACAAATGTATGTCAAATGCTTGCGAAACTTTAACGGTATGTTAATTTTTATAGTACGGTATTTTAATAACGCGCTACTTTATTAATAACTAGGCGAACCTGCCCGATCTCGCTCGGGTTTTATTTTCGATCTGTTAATCATTTTGTTGATTGCAGCAGTCGCGTCTAAAGCCTGTCCACGTTAAATTTCGGACAGTTAGACAATGTTTAATTGATTTGTCGCCATTCTATCAATTTGAACAAGAGCTAAGACATGCTGAAAGCAGCAGTAAAGCGAAGAGATTGATCTGTCATGTAAATAAATAGTCTCAGTAATTGGTAAAAATGTTCAAAAATCGCGTTTGGAGATGGGTGTCCGAAATCTAACGTGGACAGGCTTTAGATCTACTTCAGTTCAGATCTCATGGAACCGTTGCATTTTGACTATTTTCCAGCTTTCAGTTTCATTCCAAGTTGAATCAATTAGTGAGGAAGCCTTGCAAATCAGTCCATCGGTTTGTGAGTTATATTGCCTTGAGGGAAATGTGGAAATGAATTTTTATATATAGAAAAGAAGATTCGTCATTTTTTATTTCTGTTCGGGGTGCTAACTTCTGGAAACAAACCACAAAAATGGGAAACGAAGCAAATAATATTTCAAATTCTTTGTTTTTTTTATTATTATTGGTACATGTTATGAATTAAAAAGCAGTAACCCCATAATAGTACGCATTTTTTAAATAACCTTAAAGTTAATTTTATGATCTAAGTTGAGATCCGACAATGAGCTGATATACAATAAACAACAAACTTGTGAATTGATAAAAGACATAAAAAAGAAGATCTGTGGCAACATCCGCCAATATCCAAAAACGTTAAATTTGAACGCATTAACATATCTAACAATCTCCCAGTCTTGTATATGTCACGTTAATTTACTAATGAAGCATAAATTTTATTGGAAAATAGCGAACTAAGCTGTCAATGTTAAGGTATAAATTAGTGTATTATCTATTCAGCTCGGCACAAGCTAACATAGGATCTTCTTCGCCCCCGCTAAACCAAATCGGATATCTATCGCCATCCCAAAACGGCACAAGCCATTAATCCCATTTCGGATGGTCTCGAAACCCGACCATTCGGCTTATAGTGGTGGATGATCTATTTATATAACTGTTGCTATTTTGTTCGATGACCTCTAGCCGACGCGGCGCTCGCTAAATACGCCGTTTGCAAATAGGTTGCCTTTTGTTGTGGTAGTAAAGTTTTTAAGTGCTAAAATTTTATAGCACCCTGCTCCAATTCTGGCAGTCAAACAAGTGGGGGGATTTCCGCAGTTAATCACAACTTTATGGCGTGCACTCAATCGGACGGAGTGAGGTAAATGGAAATTTTGGTCGGATCCGTCTGGCTCCAGCATAGGGGATATCTGTTCTCCCGTCTGTCGCGTTTCATCTTTTTTCAGCTGTGATGATCTAAGAGTATCTGCTCGGTTGCAGAACGAGATGAATGTTTTGGACGAATGTTGTTCTAGTTTTCGGAATGGCTTCCGGATGTCTGCTGATGGATTTAATGTGCAGTTCAATCATATTTATTCGATCGTCCTATTTTAGCAATATGGACGGTGTGCACTATCAATATTTGTGCATCACAATTTCTTTTCTCAGATTGAAAAGTAATAAAGTGAAAAATGACCGGAGGTCAGTGCCACGTTAGTATGAGAGCTTCATCATGTTTTGTTTAATTTTTATGAAGCGTTAGATTTCCATGGGACGAAAGCTTTATTATTACTTTATAACAATCAGGAAGAGCAAATCATAGTGTGCAAAATCTTTCATCCAATCAGAAATTCTTCAATTTTCGTGTAAAATGTAAGCATATACAGAAGAGTACTGTACTAGAATCACATACACTTTTTCATTTCCTGTTAGTGGTAATTTGTAGGCGTGCCAAGCTACTGTTTGTTTTAGTCGTTAGAAGGTATTAAGATTAAGTGATGCTTCTTCTTCCTTTATTTCTTCTTTTTCTTCTTCTTCTTGATGGGATTTCATCCCCCACTGGTACCTTGCCGCCTCGCAGCTTAGTGTTCACTAGCACTTCCACAGTTGTTAACTGCTATGTTTCTGAACAAGTTACAATTTTTGCATTTGTATATCATGAGGCTAACACGATGATACTTTTATGCCCAGGGAAGTCGAGAAAGTTTCCAACCCAAAAATTTCCTAGACCGGATAGGGAATCGAACCCAGCTACCTTCAGCATGGTCTTGCTATGCAGCCTCGCATTTTACCGCACGGCTAAAGAAGGTCCCTAGGGGCCTGCTAAGGTGATGCTAAGCTTAAAATAGAAAAAAAAAACGCTTAGCCTAGGGATGTTGCAAAGCTTACAAAAAAGAACGGAAAGGACGATTTCGTGTTTAAGAAAGTTTCTCGTCCAACGAATTTGGTCCAAAACTCAACCCAATTTACCAGATGTAAATTCCTTGGATTATTTTTTTTTTGTGGTCGCATATGCTGTCGAGAATAAACGAGCATAAACTATTTAGTTTTGATCCCGTTCAAAACCGGTATTCTTCATGCGAGTCTCTTGGGATGGGTTTGAAAAATGTTTGAAGCTGGTCAAAAAGGTTAAAGGCGGCATTTTTTCGAAACTCATGATGTGATTGATCCATGTAATATTAACCTTGACTATAACTTTCAAATAGGAGCTTCAAAAAATTATCATAAACTGTCGGCTATGCATATTCAAAGACAATAGTATTCGCGTAAGAACCTCACAAGAATTGCCAATAATGGAAATAAGGTGCATTAAATAACATCTGAAATTGTCGACAAGTATGTTTGTCACGTTCAAACAAAAATAAAAAAAGGACGTTACGCTATCAGTCTATCTGCTAATAAGCAGTTCACTACAAGTATAAATGGTCGGGATTCTACCAAATCTCACCAAACCCCAATGGAAAATTACTTATTTTCTTGCACAAGTTTTCGTGTATCAGATTCAATTGATCACAAATCGTGTCGGATATCTTTTCACCCTGTAACTGAGGATATCCAACAACAAATGTACGAATGAGTTGATATGAATTCATTTTCGTTTTCATTCTACGAATAAAATATCACATGTCAGATAAATAGGTGCTTGGTGCGGCTTCGCTGAACCCCGACCAAATACACAAAACATAAAAGAAAAATTATTTTCTATAGTACGTTATTTATTTCACTATATCACCGATATCACCGCGTTAACTTATAAAAAAAATGCAAAATTTCCAAAAGTTTGGCCGGTTGCCTACGTCTGAAACATGATCCAATCAATCACAGCCACAAAACATCTTCCTATCTTTGAAATCCCCATCTAAGCGCCTTCTGCAATGTCATACAATTCTTCTTACATCCTATTCATCGAATCAGCTACACAGACGAATAGAGATATGTGCTTCACCGAGGAGGCTAGGTAGGCCGATCGGTAATGTTCCTCTATCTAAAGGCGACCATCAATCTCTCCATTTTACGACCTTATTAGGCGATTTCTCTATCGGATATAATAGGCGTAACCCGATGCCCCGTACGGTTGTTAGATAAAACAAAACATTTTCGCTTTAGTTGCGTTCCGCAACCGACGACTATCCGCTTTTAACCAACAAACCATCACCCATTCACTAAAACGAGGTGGCGTCTGTTTGAGCCTCAGCATTGCCTCTTAGCTCCATGTGGGTGCCTCGCCGGCGCGGCCGTCGTCGTGAGACGATTCGAGAAACAGAGCGTGCTGTACGCTGCCGCACTGCGACTATATGCGTTGAATATTCTGTTGGACTCTTTGCGTCGCCACAGCCAGCACCAGCATCTCGCTATGTGGCGATCGCACGCTCTCTGTTTTGGATTAGTTTTGAGTTGCCCGTGTTGATGCTGTGATATCATACCTGAATGAATACCGCACGCTACAACGCATTTGTTGGCAATTGGATAAAGTTTGTTGCGGAGACAGAACAGAAGTGATGCCATTAAGTAAAACATTTTTCTTCGTGAGTGTTATAAAACTGCGTTTTTCGTGAGTATACAGTGTTCCAGGTAACACAACAACCCAAATTCGTGATCATAATAGTTGTGAAAAGCATTTTTATGACAAAAATTTAGATTTGAGAAAAATGGGAACACAGTTTTTCAATATTTTTTTTCGTTTCATACAAATTGTATGGAAGTTCAAAAAACTCAATTTTAACTAAACTATACCCCTCTGCTTCTAACCCCTTCATTTTTAGAACATCTACTAGTATTTAATCATACAGACCCTATTGGACGTTCGAAACATCTATGAAGATGATGATGATGATGATACTACCATCTATTGTAACAAGGCACCAGCCAGTACAACTGGTCATATCTGACAAACGATTTGATCATGCTTATATCATTGTATGTATTTCATCAAGGGGGGGGGGGGCGGGTTGTTTCCATAAACAGAGACACTTATGCGAATCCACGGGGTGAATAGAGAATATTCTTCCAGAAAAAAGTTTGTACATACAATAATACAGTCTAGCCCTCGTTTCCAGGTTTGTCCACTTATAGATGGGGAGAAGAGCCCGCCAAAGCCGCGAGGAGCGAAGAGAAGCCAAGGCCGCGATAGATCCAAAGTCTTAGCCCGTCACGATACTCGGCTCTAGAGAAGGAAGTGAAACGCTCATGTCGACGGGACCAGCGAGCGCGGACGGACTCTCTGGCCGACGAAGGAAAGAGAGCCGCAGCAACCGAGGACATTCGGCTCCTCTACGATATCTCACGACGCTTAAGCGGGCGAAGACACATGCAACGATGCCTGTTAAAGACGCGAATGATTAGTTATTGACCGACCCAATTGACCAGCTTTTCACCACTTCGAACAACTTTTCCAAGTGTAAGCCAGACCATCACCACCTCGACATGTTCTGCCTAGGATCCGACGTATAACACGCGTCAATACCGAAGCTCCATCACTGCTAGAGATTCAAACAGCCATCCAAACCATGAAATCGAATAAAGGTCGATCGCAAATCAGCCGAGATTATTATTAATCTTTATTAACGTGATTTTTTTTAAATTATAAAGTTCATCACGAGGATCAGCCGAGATGCTCAAAGCTGACCCCATGACGTCCGCTCATCTACTGCATCGTTTATTGCGTAATATCTGGGACACCGCAACTTTCCCGGACGACTGGTGCAAGGTATCTTAGTGAACGTGCCCAAAAGGGTTGACTTGACTGTATAAGATATTAAAAATCTACTAAAAAATATTTGCCGCCTGGTCCGCCAGCTGGTGTTAATTCTGCAAATTGCCCGTGCCTTGAAAAGATTGGGCAAACCTGATTTGAGGGCTACATGTTTACCTTAGCGCTTAGCTTAGCTTAGCTTAGACTGACTGTACATATCAATGGTTGCTACTCCGTGATTGATCGGAACTGGTGCAAATTGCACTTCGATCTAAGTGAATAGTGGTTGGGATTTACCATCTGTTCTCCAAGTGCACGTTTCAGCAGCTCGCAAATGTTGATCACTAACAACGCCGACGCCGGCCAAATCCTTACAGTCAGTTGGGAATAGGAGGGAATGTTAGTGTGTGGTTATTGTTGCTACTAGAGACCGAGAATACCTCTGCATCTCCACAATTACCACGGGAAGGAAGTTTGTTTAGTTGGGTAGGGAATCAGTAACATAAATCGGGATTCACCTTGGAAAGTGATGTGACCTATGCAACTTCTGTACAACACTATTAGCATTTAATTATCTTGCTTAATGGTTTATCCTTCGCGAGAATAAACAATCAATAGCTCAAAGTGAGCGATTGTGCATTTGAATTTTGGATTATGCGTCTGCGTCATCATTTCTTCAACGTAAGGAAAGTAGAAAAGAAGTGGGATTGAAATTGAAAACAAGGAGATATTTAGAGTTGTTCAACCGCATAAATATTCATCGGAATGCTGATGTCTCATTTGCTAACCCAGCTGTAATGCATTGTCCAAAAAGCATGAGCAGGATTTGTTGCCATTTACATAAAAGTAAAAGTGTTTTGTTGCAAAGAAAGTTTTTCAATCTACTCTGGCGTCACCCTACTCTGGCGTCACTCTTAGAACAAACATGATCGGAAGCGTACGTTAAAATACGATTTTTTTGTGATGCACGAGAAATGCACTATGCACGAGAATGTCTATTTTCTAGAAAATATCTTAATTTTGTTGTTACTAACAAAGTCGTTACTAACAAAGATCAGCAAGTTTGCTATCGACTTTGAGTCTCGGGATTGCAAGAAACGTGAAGGATTCAGTGTCCTTAGCGAGTAGGAGTGTAGGAATAACGACACAAACGCTTTGATTCTGAAATTACAAATCACGTATTACACCTTGTTTTATTTCTGTCATCAAAATTAAAACATGTTATCTATAGTAGTCCATTATTCTCATAATGCTTACATGCTCGATCGTTCGCTTGGTAGTTCAAATGCCCCTAGCAGTTCCTTACAAGGAGATGGTGTACGCAGATTAATTTCAGGTCAACGTTTATTTGGCGTTAAAACTCGAGTTAAACCATGGACTATGAGGAATGAGGAATCTTGGAAAATCTTATGATAAAACTACTGGTCCCCAAATATATCGCCATGTTTCTGCAGAAATAACTTCACTTTGCTAGCATCTAAACGAATTGGAAGAACACTAAAATCTATAACAAGCGTATTTTTACGTACAACACTCATTTTCAACAGACTGCAAATGTGACGAAAGAGCATGAGCATGAGCATGAGCACGATTGACCGCCCACGGTTGCTACTCCGTTATTTCCAGGTCAGCTGTAATTACACAGAGAACCAACAGATGAAGTTTGGGACTAACATCATCTTCAATGTGTAAGAACTGGTGACCCAAAATAAGCAATACCAGCGCCGGCCGTGTCCGAATGCAGGTCAATTAGGGAAAGGGGAGGAAATTGTTGACGTGATACTCGCACTTCCACGAGAAATCACTGGGATGTTGAATATATGGGGTAGGGAATGTGGCAGCTCATTTTGGTAAACGGTATGCCGTGTATTGCGTGTAGTTTGATCGATGAAAACAAAACTTTTTTTTATATTAAAGGCCGCACAAAGCAGAACACAATTTCGGTGATTGGTTGATCGTTCTGCTTACCGCACAAAGCAGAACACAACTTTGATGACCAGCCAATCGTTCTGCTTACTGAAGAAAACATATCTGGATTCGATTCAAACTTTAACTTTATAATTAATTCACTCACATGCACGAAGCAGAATAAAATTTCGGTTACCGGCCTATCGTTCTGCTTACCGCATAAAACACTACAAACTTTCCGATGACCGGCCGATCGTTCTGCTTACTGAAGAAAACACGTTTGGACGCGATCTCCGATCGTTCTACGTTCAATGCAAAACACGAACAAATCTGCACTCAATATAGGGGGAAAGACGACTTTGGCAGGTTTTGTTCTATTATTGGCAGGAGGGGTTTTGTCGACAAAATTTTATGAAATTTGGCCACAATATTCTTTGATATGCAAAGAATGTTTAGGCTAAATTTGAGCCTAGTCAGTCATAAAAAAACCCCTGCCAATAATAGAACAAAACCTGTCAAAGCCGGCATTCCCCCTATGTTCCACTGATGATAGATCAACAAAGTCGAATGCTTTTTTTAAATCCACTGACATTGAAATAATATTAATGCCACTATTCCAATTCTCTTCCATATATCTTCTCGCAAAAAATATTTGATCATCAGTTGATGTGTTTTGTGTAAAAGCTGCTTGGTGGAATCCTGGATCTCCTGGATATTTTTTCAGTCTTGTTACAAGCCATTTAGCATATATTTTGTATCCTAAATTACTTAAAGTTATACGTGTAAAATCTGTTGGTATTTTTGCTCCTTTCTTTTTTGGAATTGGAATTTTAACTGATGTCTTTTATTGTTTTGTCATTTTGTTATCTATCCATACTTTCCTTATAATTTGACATAGTTCTTCTATATTTTCTTCATTACTATATTTAATTTATTCATTCCTTATTTTATCTAATCCTGTTGCCTTACCGTTTGCTAGTTCATTTATTATGTATCTTATTTCCTCTCTACTTGGTTCTTCCGTTAATTCTTCTTTATCTTCTTGAATTATGATTGGGTGTCCTTCTGTTAATTCTAATTCTTCTACCCTTTTCTTCATGTTTATCAATGGATTTCTTGGTTTTCTTTGTCTTGTAAACTGTCTCAAATATATGTATGATCTTTTAACTCTATCTTCAATTTCATAATCTTGTAATTTATTGTAAAATTTCAATATTCTTTACTCGTAGTATTCATTGACTGTTGTTTTGTATTCCTGTTTCCTAATATTAATATTTTTATTGAACCATTCCATATTTATTTCTTTATCTTTTACCGCTCTCATTTTTTTCCTAGCTTTTAGTAATGACTAAAATAAATACTCCCCCTAAACAATTAGAAAATTCCCATAAAAAAATTGAAAATTGCCAATAAAGAAATCAAGGTATGAGCAATAAATAAATATAAAATTTCCACACATAAAACAAAATTTCCATTAACAATTAAAATTTTTCCACAAAACAAAAGTAAATAAGCACTTTAAAAAGCAAAAATTGCAATAATAAAAAAAAAATCCATAAAAAAAATAAAATGTTCCACGAAAAAAATACAAAATTTCCATAAATAAATCAATAATAGCAATGAAAAATTACAAAATTTTCAACAAAATAAATATATTTTTTTCCATAAAAAAATATTTTTTTTTCCACAAAATGATCAATATACAGCAATAAAAAACAAGAAAATTCCCATAAAGAAATATAAAAAATTGATTGCTTTTTTTTCATAGATGATCCCTTCTTTAAAAGCGTTCAAAGTTCATGCAAAATTTCATTAGCTTTATTGCTTTCTTGTATTTTTTTATGGAAATTTTCTCATTTTTTTTTTATTGCTCTTCATTGATTATTTTATGGAAAATTTAGTTTTAATATATCTATTCCATTCATAATGTTTCGTCTCTACCATCATACCTTTTATATTTGCTCCTTGTAATACCGATATGTCTATTCCTGATTGATTAAATTCTTCGTCTATCTCTTCTCTCTTACCTTTATGGCAGCAAGCTCTCACATTCAAGCTTTCTATTTTGAAAATATTGGAATTCATTCTTCTTTGATTCTGATATTCTAATTCTTTATTTCTAAACGTAGTGCCCTCGACCATTGATTCTTCAATGATATGGAAATGCTAATATCATCTTCCAAACTTGGACGTACATGTTCATGATAGAATTAGAGGCGAAAGTATAGAATTGATATTTCCGTTAGGATACGGCAAGCATGAAATGTTGTTATAGAAGTCGATTTGAAAGCGAGCGGAGGGCAATATTTGTGATGGCACATATCACACGACCTTCCTTCTGCCAAACTCTCGTATGAAGGGGGAGGGAAGAATATCAGTGTGGAAGCTGATATATCTCCACTGGCCACTGGCCAGTTTAAGTGGTGGAATTCAATGGGATTGTATAAACTCGTCTTATGACAGGTGAAAACATTCCACTAAAAAGCTCAAAATAATTTTCTTATATTTTCATTGATCATTTTGTATTTCTTTGTGGATCATTTGTACTTTTTTATGTGTAAAAGTACATTTTCCCTTAAGTGTAAGATAATAAGGAATTAGGTAATTATTATTGGGTATTATATTTTGGTTACTAAACGAGTTTTTTCCTTTATTTTTGATTTCAATACTGTGAATATGATAACGCGGGTTTTGGTATAACGGATATATTGTAAGAGAAAATATTGCTTAGTCAATAATAATATTTCACTTGAATAAAACGTAATTATAATTTAGATTAATTAATCACTCACCGAATTTCAAATTCAAAATCTTTACGGGAGCCTTAGATGAAAATATTTAATTTTGAAATTTTTTACCTTTCTAGTCCAAAAGTTCTATTAAATAATTAATGAATATTTTCACTCACTCTCACTCTCACTGAAACTTGCAAACCTCAAACCAATAATATGCTATCTAATTTAATTAAACACTGCCGAAATTCACAAAATTATTAACATCTGAAAAATGACGGGAGGAAAAATTTTCGCTTCCGATCTCTTGGATTGCTATGATTCGACTGCAAATGTGCCGAAAGAAGTGAAAAGCGCGTCCGACTAGAATGATGTTGAGAGCTGAGAGAAGCTTCAAGTGTTTAGGCACTGGACACCGAGCCAGAGCTTGTAAAGGTCCAAACAGATCGAACATGTGCTGGAAATGTGGGGAAACAAGTCATCTTGCGAAAGACTGCACGCAAAGACCGAAATGTATGCTTTGCACTACAGAGGACGGAAATGACCATCAGACGGTGGGCTATAGATGCCCAGCCTACAAAAGGGGGATCGCAGGAAGGCAGTAGTTGAGATAATTCAGATTAATCTGAATCATTGTGAAAACGCACAGGCCGGTAGTCATAGGAGGTGACTTCAATGCCTGGGCCTTGGAATGGGGCAGTCGAGTGACCAACACAAGAGCATATATCCTGCAGCAAGCTCTAGCAAAGCTAGATGTATGATTGTGCAATGAAGTCTCGGTGAGCACATTTCGGAGAGATGGGAGGGAGTCTATCATCGACATCACGTTCTGCAGTTCTATGACTGCCAACACCGTACGACAAAGAAGGAGAAGCAAATCCCGTGTCCAATAGCGGGCTTGCAGAAGCGACTAAACGCCTGAAAGCGAAGAAAGACCCCGGTCTGGATGGAATACCGAACGTTACGTTAAAAGCTGCGATCCTGGCATACCCGGACATGTTCAGGAAGGCGCTAATTAATTTTCCAGAAATGTGGAAGATCCAGAAACTGGTGTTGTTGCCTAAGCCAGAAAAGTCGTCCGGCAATCCGGCTGCGTACAGGCCTATATGCCTGTCAGGCACGCCTGGGAAGCTGCTTGAGAGAATTTTTGCTCAATAGGCTGACGAAATGTACAGAGGGAGAACGTGGATTGTCGGATATACAGTTTGGATTCCGTAAAGCAGTATCAACGGTGGATGCAATTCGAACAGTGCTCGAGAGTGCTGACAGGGCGTCCAAGCAGAAGAGACGAGGAGATCGGTACTGCGCAGTGGTCATGATAGACGTGAATAACGCGTTCAACAGCGCCAGGTTTGAAGCCATCGCGGCGCGATGCGCGTTACAGCGGGTCTTCCCCAGGACTCCATACTCGGTCTCTTTGGAACGGGATGTATGACGGAGTATTGACTTTGCAGCTACCCAGTAAAGTAAAAATCGTGGGTTTTGCGGACGACGTGTCACTAACTCACCACAAAACGGAAATGCTTTTAATCAGCAATTACAAAGCGATCCAGTAGATGGAGATCGTCGTCGGAGGACATACGATTGCTTCGAAGCGATCACTGAAGCACTTGGGAGTGATGATCGACGATTGGCTAAATTTTGATAGCCACGTTGACTACGCCTGTGAAAAGTCGGCGAAGGCAATGAACACAATAGCGAAGATCATGCCAAACGTAAGCGGACCAAGAAGCAGCACGAGGCGTCTGCTAGCTAGTGTCTCGTCATCGATAGAGGTTTCTGCTGGGTAAAGGAACAGAGAAAAACTGAGTCCGGCTGATGGCCATTCGAATCGCGAGCGCATATAGAACGATATCATTGGAGGCAGTATGCGTTATTGTTGGTATGCTACCCATCTGCATCACCCTGGAGGTAGACATCGAGTGTTATCGGCGAAGAGGCACCAGATGCGGGACAGTATGGAGAAAAGGATGTGGACCCATCGGCTTATGCCAAACCTGTCGGTGTAGATAAACAGAAAGCATGGTGAAGTAAACTTTCACCTGATGCATTTTCTGTCGGGTCACGGATGCTTCCGGGAGTACTTACATCGGTTTGAACATACTAATTCACCGTTATGTCCAGAGTGTAAGAATGTTGAAGAGACTCCAGACACGTGGTATTCGATTGCCCAAGGTTTACGGAAGTACGTAGAAGAATTCCTGCCCTACGGCGGACAACATCGCAAAGCGAATTAATGTGTCACGAAGAAGGCACGTGGAATGTGGTCAGCAGAGTCGTGGTGGTTACGAATACTGTCAGAGATGCAGCGTAGATGGAGAAGTGACCAGTGAATAAGCGTAGTATCGGGGGGAAATCCAGGGCAGTGAGCAGTGTTTGGCCTCCGGAAGTCTCCGGAAGGCGAACCGGAAGTCTTCTGCCAACCGGAATCGTCAGACCGGCCACTCGAACAGCAAACCTGCTGAAGAAAGAAGAAGAAAGTGCTGCGGGCATGTAGGGCACCGCCAGTGCGGACGTTATCCACCACCGGAACTGTCGGGCCACCTCTGCAACCCGCAGACGCAGTGAGCGCAATGTGCAAAAGCATCCCCCGCGATAGCCGCCTGCAGTCGGGGCACCATCAGTGCGGAAGATTCCTTCACCGGAACTGGTGAACCACCCTCGACACCGGGGGGAGCCAGGAGGATTTGAGTTAAGAAGTTTGTGACCCGACCGCCGAGGGATCGAGGGGCCGAAATTTTAGAAGAAGTTCATGACCACTAAAGTACCGAAACACTGGGATAAAATTAAAATATAAAAAACATACAAAAGTTTACCCTTCATTAAATGTGTTTGCATTCTAATAAATAATTATTTATTTATCATCAGACTAAGGCCGGAGTGGCCTGTGCTGCACATAAAAGACTTCTCCATTCAGCTCGGTCCATGGCTGCACTTCGCCAACCACGCAGTCTGCGGAGGGTCCGCAAGTCGTCCTCCACCTGATCGATCCACCTTGCCCGCTGTGCACCTCGCCTTCTTGTTCCCGTCGGATCGTTGTCGAGAACCATTTTCACCGGATTACTGTCCGACATTCTGGCTACGTGCCCGGCCCACCGCAGTCTTCCGATTTTCGCGGTGTGAACGATGGATGGTTCTCCCAACAGCTGATGCAACTCGTGGTTCATTCGCCTCCTCCACGTACCGTCCGCCATCTGCACCCCACCATAGATGGTACGCAACACTTTCCTTTCGAAAACTCCCAGAGCACGTTGGTCCTCCACGAGCATCGCCCAGGTCTCGTGTCCGTAGAGAACTACCGGTCTAATAAGCGTTTTGTAGATAGTCAGTTTGGTACGGCGGCGAACTCTATTCGATCGGAGCGTCTTACGGAGTCCAAAGTACGTACGATTTCCAGCCACTATGCGTCTCCGAATTTCTCTGCTGGTATCGTTATCGGCGGTCACCAGTGAGCCCAAGTACACGAATTCTTCAACCACCTCGATTTCGTCATCACCGATAGAAACTCGTGGTGGGTGGCTCACATTGACCTCTCTTGAGCCTCTTCCTATCATGTACTTCGTCTTCGATGTGTTGATGACTAGTCCAATCCGTTTAGCTTCGCTTTTCAGTCTGATGTAGGCTTCCTCTATCCTCTCAAAGTTACGTGCCATGATATCAATGTCGTCGGCGAAACCAAATAACTGGACGGACTTCGTGAAAATCGTACCACTCGTGTCAATCCCTGCCCTTCGTATCCCCCTCCCTCCAAAGCGATGTTGAATAGCAGACACGAAAGACCATCACCTTGCCGTAACCCTCTACGCGTTTCGAAGGGACTCGAGAATGCCCCTGAAACTCGAACTACGCACATCACCCGATCCATCGTCGCCTTGATCAACCGTATCAGTTTATCCGGAAATCCGTTTTCGTGCATTAGCTGCCATAGCTGGTCCCGATCGATTGTATCATATGCGGCTTTGAAGTCGATAAATAGATGATGTGTGGGCACGTTGTATTCGCGGCATTTCTGCAATACCTGACGTATGGCGAACACCTGGTCTGTGGTAGAGCGTTCACCCATAAATCCCGCCTGGTACTGCCCCACGAACTCCCTTGCAATTGGTGTTAGTCGACGGCATAAAATTTGAGAGAGTACCTTGTAGGCGGCGTTCAGCAATGTGATTGCGCGACAATCCAGCTTATCGCCCTTTTTGTAGATGGGACACACGACACCTTCCATCCACTCCTGCGGCAGAACCTCATCCTCCCAAACCTTGGTAATCACCCAGTGCAGCGCTCTAGCCAGTGCTTCACCACCGTGTTAAACAGCTCTCCTGGTAGTTGGTCAACTCCAGGGGCTTTGTTGTTTTTCAGCCGGCCGATCTCCTCCTGGATTTCTTGGAGATTCGGAGCCGGAAGTCGCATGTCCTGCGCGCGTGCTCCTAGGTTCATTACCATACCGCCACCGTTGTCTGCCATATCGCCATTCAGGTGCTCTTCGTAGTGCTGCCGCCACCTTTGGATCTCCTCACGCTCGTTCGTAAGAAGGTTCCCGTTTATGTCCTTACACATATCGGGCTGTGGCACGTGGCCCTTACGTGAACGGTTCAACTTCTCATAGAACTTTCGTGCGTTATTAGCGCGGTACAGTTCCTCCGTCTCTTCACGGTCTCGATCTTCCTGCTGGCGCTTTTTCCTCCGGAAAATCGAGTTTTGTCTGTTCCGCGCCCGTTTGTATCGTGCCTCGTTCGCCCTCGTGCGGTGTTGCAGCAATCTCGCCCATGCTGCATTCTTCTCCTCAACTAACTGCTCACATTCGCCGTCATACCAGTCGTTTCTCTGATCCGGAGCCACCGTGCCTAGTGCAGCGGTTGCGGTGCTTCCAATGGCGGATCGAATATCTCTCCAGCCATCTTCAAGAGATGCTGCGCCTAGCTGCTCTTTCGTTGGGAGTGCCACTTCCAGCTGCTGCGCGTAGTCTTGGGCTAGTCTACAGTCTTGTAGCCGCCCAATGTTAAGCCGCGGCGTCCGACTTCGACGCGTGTTGTACACCGTCGAGAGTTTTGAGCGCAGACATACTGCGACGAGGTAGTCGTCGGATTCAATATTCGCACTGCGGTAAGTGCGTACGTTCGTGATGTCGGAGAAGAATTTACCGTCGATTAGGACGTGGTCGATTTGGTTTTCCGTTACTTGATTAGGTGATTTCCATGTGGCCTTGTGGATATTCTTACAGGGGGAAGAAAGTGCTTCGGACTACCATTCCGCGGGAGGCTGCAAAGTTTATGCATCGTTGGCCGTTGTCGTTCGATACGGTATGCAGACTATCCGGTCCGATGACCGGTCTATACATTTCCTCCCTTCCTACCTGAGCGTTCATGTCACCAATGACGATTTTGACGTCCCGCAGTGGGCATCCATCGTATGTCTGCTCCAGCTGCGCATAGAACGCTTCTTTCTCGTCGTCGGATCTCCCTTCGTGTTGGCAGTGCACGTTGATGATGCTATAGTTGAAGAAACGGCCTTTTATCCTCAGCTTGCACATCCTTGCGTTGATTGGCTGCCACCCAATCACGCGTTGGCGCATCTTTCCCAGCACTATGAAACCGGTTCCCAGCTCGTTGGTGGTGCCACAGCTTTGGTAGAAGGTAGCCGCTCGATGCCCGCTTTTCCACACTTTCTGTCCTGTCCAGCAGATTTCCTGCAGCGCTACGACATCGAAGTTGCGGGGATGTAATTCATCGTAGATTATCCTGTCGCAACCTGCGAAGCCTAGCGACTTGCAGTTCCATGTTCCAAGCTTCCAATCGTGATCCTTTATTCGTCGCCTAGGTCGTTGCCGATTGTATCGAGTCGTATTATCTTCTATGTCGTTCGTAATAGTTGTTTTTAAAGGCGGCTTATTGGGCCTGCGCAAACGTCCTGTCTCGTCGGAGGGCCGTCGTGTCAGGGCTGTTTAGCGTCCCACCTAACACCAGGACTTGGGCTTGTGCGCTTTGGGCGGCACACGGTCGCTTTGGCGGAGCCTACTTGCGGATACATGCAGCTTTTTATAGAGGTTTAACAGGGCCCACTGTCAAACCCCACCACATCCTAGGCAGGCGCCACAACTCGCAGATGGCCTGGGGAGGGATCGTCAAGCCCTTGGACATGGACATAGTCCCTGCTGCCCCCAATAGTTCTAATAAATAAGCAATTTTCAAAACCATAGTAATTTATGCACCGATTTTCAAAAGGATGATATATTCAGTTAATCATTGCATTATTGGGTTTTGATATACCAACAGTGGAGCACTATTCCAGCCAAGTTAAGTAATGAAAAGCGTGTAATTACAAGAAATATTTTGAGATTCCAGATCGAGCTTTAACTGATAGATTTATAATCCCCTATTGCTCAGCTTTGATTAATAAGTTCTTCACAAAAGGTACGCTGATGGTCTTCCCCATCTCTCCCTTCAGATTGAGCGCGCTACGCAACAACGAGCGTCCCGTTCGCTCACCGGCAAACGTCCACGCGCCCTCCTCGCCGTTGTTGCTGCGCGCGGTGGATTTCGTGAGCACTGCTTTCCACGGTTCGCTCGAACGGCGATCGCCTCCGAGGGCATGAATCAGTTTACCGGAGCGAGTGAATCGATTCGGACGCGGTTTATCCCGATCGTTGTGATTTCACAGTGTAGAAGCGTTGGGCATTTCAACCGGTTGAAATCCGTTTCAAATTTCTCTCGGTTTGCAATCCAGAAGGTTGCTCGCGTCAGAGCACAAGTGCACCCACAGGAATTCAGCGAAGATGAGTGGATCGATCGATAATGGATAGCGAGATGATCCGGTGTGCGGTTTCCGGTCCATGTTAAATGGCCCGGCTGTGGGAGAATCGGTAGTTCAGAAGCATTTTGCGACGCGACGTGTGCGTCAGTCATTAAAGTGATTGGTCAACTCCCTCACCGGGGTGCGTACTCTAATCCAGTTCGGAGTTTTTTTTTTCATTTTCGAAGGACGGGAAGTGGGTGTTCAAGTGTGCTAAAATAAGAGAATAAAAAGTTATAGCTAACCACCAAACTAGCATAAGTTGGTGTTCAGTGTCCAAGTAACAGAAGCATAAAAACGTAGAAAAACGAATCCAGATCCAAAACGATACAGTTTAGTGAGTCAGCACGATTCAAAAAGCTGAAGTGCGAGTTTGATCTTAGAAGGTAAATAGCAAATAGCATGGTTCAACACGATCAAAGAGCAAATTTTATTCAACGCAGCATGATGAGAAGTGAATTTAGAAAGAGTTGAACAAAAAGTGTAGATGGTTTATTCGTTGCGAAAAATGTGATAATTCTCTGTGGAATAATACAAATATATCAGTTTTTTGTGAAACAGTTTAGAGGTGGCCAAACAAAATGAAAGGCGCCAGAGATGTTGTAGCAAAAGTTATCAGATGATCGTTAATTGGAAAATAGAAGAACTTTCTCGAGCACTTTTTATAGAAAAGGCGTAAACATGTATACCAGCAGCGGTGCTGTAGTGCGATTCAGCGTTGTTCTTTGGATTACGGTCACAATTCAAGTGTTGCGCGGTGCGCAAACAGACTCCAAGCACCAAGGTAAGTGTGATGCCGCAATCAGTACCTACGCTAAATTATTATGTAGGGGTGCTGTTGACAGAATCAGTTGATCATGTTTGTTGGGTGTGTATGTTGTTCTATATACCAATAGAAATATAATTTGAAATGTTGACTAAAAATGTAATGATGGACTGTCGTGCAAATAAACAAATATTTTTTGCAAAAATTCACATTGATTTTGGAAGTCTTGAGCTCTTCTCTCTTCGTTGGCATTGCCATCCCAACTGGGGTATTGCTGTCTCTCAGTGTTCATTCAGCATTTCCACAATTAATTAGCTTTATGAACCAAGCTACCATTTGGACTCCGTATATCATGAGGCTAACACGAAGATACTCTCTGCCCAGGGAAATCGAGAAATTGATCTTACTTTGTAGCCGCGCATCTCACCGCTGGGCTAAGGACGATCTTAAGCACGACGATAGAATTTGTTATGTAAACCGGAATATTGACTTTGGGCAACGTCTTACCCGAAGATATGGGTGTCAATTTACATGTTTTCCCGACAATAATGATACCAGGGTACCGAAAAAATAATCTGTTTATAACTTGGGCAGGATTCGTAATGCTTACTCAATCTCAGGAGCACAAAATGCTCACTCATGACTTTTTTCGGCAAAAAATAGCTTTTTGAGAAAATAAAAAAACATTCTGATAAGTGATTTTATTGCTGCGCAAATTTATTTGATCGTTTTCTTTCGCGTCCGAGCATTCCTCTATGTCATTATTAGTAATGTTCTAGGTTCTAATCATCGGAATGAAAATAGGAAACTCTTATTAATGGCATTTTTTAAACTGGTTGCAATTACGGACCTTCGAGGGCCCAGATGAAAATAATCATCATTTGGGAATATCTGTCGGTGGTTTTTCTATTTAAAGACCCTGTTTAGCTCTGCGTCTCCACAAAAACCACAGGAAAGATTATCATTTAGTAGGTAAGCATCGTTGGATCTGGATTCACTCTGATAAGTAATGCGACAGTGTCAGTTTTTTACACAATGATTTGTTATTCGGCCGCACAAAGCAGAACAAACTTATTACCTGCAAACTGAGCAGGAACACGATCAAACGCGCAATAATTAATTTACTTTTCGATCGTACAAAACATAAAATTTTCAGATCGTGTAAAGTGGCTAAGAAACAATCATGAACACTGTCAAACGCTTACTCCACACCATGCATGCCCGGTAGCATATGCAAACTGTGGCATATGCAAACTCTATAAGACAAAGCAAACGCGAACTGAACGCTTTACTTTCTAATTAATTTGCTCTCCCGCACAAAGCAGAACCAAACTCTCCTTCAATCGCGTGATCATTTTACGTTCAATATAAAACACGATCAAACTCGAACTGAAGGCTTTACTTTCTAAACAATACTCTTCTTTGATCGCTCGATCGTTCTGCGTTCAATGGAGTAGAGTGGAGCAAGAGTACGCACTAAGTTTTCAATCGAACATGTGACCCTTATGAAGCAAGCTTCTGCATATCAAATCAATGCCAACGATTCGTGTACTCTTCCTTTATGTTACTTGGGGGGAAAAATAATGAAATTAATTAAATTCGTTCTATTATTATTACCAGACTAAGGCTGGAGTGGCCCGTGCAATACATAAAAGTCTTCTCCATTCAGGTCGGTCCATGGCTGCATTTTGCCAACCACGCAGTCTGCGGTGGGTCCGCAAATCGTCATCCACCTGATCGATCCACCTTGCCCGCTGTGCACCTCGCCTTCTTGTTCCCATCGGATCGTTGTCGAGAAACATTTTCACCGGATTACTGTCCGACATTCTGGCTACGTGCCCGGCTCATCACAGTCTTCCAATTTTCGCGGTATGAACGATGGATGATGCTCCAGCTGATGCAACTCATGGTTCATTCGCCTCCTCCACGTACCGTCCGCCATCTGCACCCCACCGTAGATGGTAGGCAACACTTTCCTTTCGAAAACTCGCAGTGCGCGTTGGTTTTCCACGAGCATCCTCCAGGTCTCGTGTCCGTAGAGAACTACCGGTCTAATGAGCGTTTTGTAGATTGTCAGTTTGGTACGGCGGCGAACTCTAAGTACGTACGATTTCTAGCCATGATGCGTCTCCGAATTTCTCTGCTGGTATCGTTATCGGAGGTCACCAGCGAGTCCAAGTTCATGAATTCTTTTACCACCTCGATTTCGTCACCACCGATAGACACTCGTGGTGGGTGGCTTACATTGACCTCTCTTGAGCCACTTTCTATCATGTACTTCGTCTTCGATGTGTTGATGACTAGCCCAATCCATTTAGCTTCGCTTTTCAGGCTGATGTAGGCTTCCTCCATCCTCTCAAAGTTACGTGCCATGATATCAATGTCATCGGCGAAACTAAATAACTGGACGGACTTCGTGAAAATCGTACCACTCGTGTCAATCCCTGCCCTTTGTATTGATCCCTCCAAAGCGATGTTGAATAGCAGACACGAAAGACCATCACCTTGCCGTAACCCTCTGCGCGTTTCGAAGGGACTCGAGAGTGGGCAAGTTGTATTCGCGGCATTTCTGCAATACCTATGGCGAACACCTGGTCTGTGGTAGAGCGTTCACCCATAAATCCTGCCCACGAACTCTCTTGCAATTGGTGCTAGTCGGTGGCATAAAATTTGGGAGAGTACCTTGTAGGCGGCGTTCAGCATTGTGATTGCGCGGTAGTTGCTACAATCCAGGTTATCGTCCTTTTTGTAGATGGGACACACGACACCTTCCATCCATTCCTGCGGCAGAACTTCATCCTCCCAAACCTTGGTAATCACCCAGTCCTCGTTCTAGCCAGTGCTTCACCACCGTATTTAAACAGCTCTCCTGGTGGTTTTGTCAACTTCAGTGGCTTTGTTGTTTTTCAGCCGGCCGATCTCCTCCTGGATTTCTTGGAGATTCGGAGCCGGAAGTCGCATGTCCTGCGCGTGTGCTCCCAGGTTCATTACCATACCGCCACCGTTGTCTGCCATATCGCCATTCAGGTGCTCTTCGTAGTGCTGCCGCCACCTTTGGATCACCTCACGCTCGTTTGTAAGAAGGTTCCCGTTTATGTTCTTACACATATCGGGCTGTGGCACGTGGCCCTTACGTGAACGGTTCAACTTCTCATAGAACTTTCGTGCGTTATTAGCGCGGTACAGTTCCTCCGTCTCTTCACGGTCATGATCTTCCTGCTGGCGTTTTTTCTTCCGGAAAATCGAGTTTTGTCTGTTCTGCGCCTGTTTATATCGTGCCTCGTTCGCCCTCGTGCGGTGTTGCAGCAATCTCGCCCATCCTGCATTCTTCTCCTCAACTATCTGCTCACATTCGCCGTCATACCAGTCGTTTATCTGATCCGGAGCCACCGTGCCTGGTGCAGCGGTTGCGGTGCTTCCAATGGCGGATCGAATATCTCTCCAGCCATCTTCAAGAGATGCTGCGCCTAGCTGCTCTTCCGTTGGGAGTGCTGCTGCGCGTAGTCTTGAGCTAGTCTACCGTCTTGTAGCCGCCCAATGTTTAACCGCGGCGGACATCGAGAGTTTTGAGCGCAAACATACCGCAACGAGGTAGTGGTCGGATTAAATATTCGCACTGCGGTAAGTGCGGACGTTTGTGATGTCGGAGAAGAATTTACCGTTAGAACGTGGTCGATTTGGTTTTCCGTTACTTGATTAGGTGATTTCCATGTGGCCTTGTGGATATTCTTGCGGGGGAAGAAAGTGCTTCAGACTACCATTCCGCAGGATGCTAAATTCGTTCTAGCAGAACCTTTATTGCAAGATACTTAAAAAACGCACTCTTACCCGCACTTTTCCAATCATGTGTTTTAAGTTTATATTGACAAATAAGATATTAATAACTTTTATTTGATGTTTATTAAAAGTATATTATGGAATATTTGAAGATTACGTAGCTCTGAAAGGGGGAGTGGGTCCTAGGAATAAGAACTTACAAACGAAAAAATATTTTTTTTTATCCGTTATCCTAATCCGAACTAAAGATATACTCGGTATCGCAAAGCGTAATCAAAGGAATTCTCCTTACAGACAGTCTACCAGTTACGTAACGCAAAATTTGGCCATTTCATAACCCCTCCCCCTATCTTACATTTTTTGTATAAATCCTCTAAAAAAAATATGGATCGTCTTACAACTTGCAAACCCCATCTAGCTAAGCGATGCGTTACACAGTATAAAAATGTTACAGCATATATGATGTAACAAAAAGGCTCCATTCTATTCGACTCATTTTTCCATCACATTTTAAAATCAAAGGTTGCCATTTCTATGGAGCTTGCATTCAATATTGTATACAACAAAAAGTTGGATGTACAATTAAAGGTGTTAGAACATAAAAATATGGGTTCAAATATTTCCATAGCGTGTAATTTTCAGATTTTTTAACTGTGTATGTATGGATGTTTCTTTTGATCAAATGAAATAATCTTTTAGCTGAAATTATGTTTTAGATGGGTATACCCCGTTAGGCATAATTACGTTAGGCATAAGGACGTCAGGCATAAGTACGTTAGGCATAATGGACGTTAGGCATAACGGACGTTAGGCATAACCGACGTTAGGCATAAAAATACCCAAAGAACAGCCCATGACATAAAGAAGGCAGAATTTTGCCAAACGTCCATTATGTCTAACGTACTTATGCCTAACGTCGCGGACCCGTTTTAGATGGATAATGTTTAGGCTTAGAACAATACCTAATAAAATTTCGTTATTTCACTTCAGTGATTAGTCTCCCAAGTCTTAATGGACTCCAGCTTATCCTATAAAGGCAAACTTGTGATAATTTTCGATTTCTGTCCCTTTTTTCTTTGTTTTGGATCTTTACGCTTTGTAAGTACAGTGAACGTTCGCTAATTGGTTTTTTTCTAGTTGGGGCGCTTTTTAGTGGTGGTTCGCTAATCGGGGCGAAACCCATTTAAAAAGCAGCTAACCGTCAGAATGTGGTGTCAAAAACGCGTTGACATTTTGTTTTCGTGTTTGGCGGGATCGATATTTCCTGGCGCGTAAAATTTTCCTTTGATCAATGCAAAAAGTAAACAACATTGACGCTTGTCAAAACGCCCCAATTAGCAAATTACATCCCCACACTGGGACAGAGCCGCCTCGCAGCTTGATGTTCATTTGGCACTTCCACAGTTATTAACTGCGAGGTTTCTAAGCCAGGTTACCATTTTTGCATTCGTATATGATGAGACTAACACGATGATTCTTTTATGCCCAAGGAAGTCGAGACTATTTCCAATCCAATCCGAAAATTGCCTAGACCGGCACCGGGAATCGAACCCAGCCACCTTCAGCATGGTCTTGCTTTGTAGCCGCACGTCTTGGAAACAGATTTCGGTCTGGTTACAAGGTTTGAACAGACAAAAGTTTATTCTCTTATTTAAAAGATGATCATAAGTTCCAAAATCCAAAATTGTAATAGAATGGCGGTTTAGTACGTCTTTATTATTTAGGTTTTCTTACCTGCAAAAGGTAAAAAAAATCTGGATGCATGTTCTCCCGAGGACCAAAAGTAAGTGGAGCAAGCAACTGTGTCGGCATGAACCTACCTCCTATAACTCCGATGCATAAAATCCAATATGGCTCCCGTGGTCGATGTAACAGCAGAGATGCTCTAATTTGACCCCATGCTATCTGCGTAAATGTTGCATCACCGCGACTTTATCGGCTATCTGGATAAAGGGCGTCTTAAAGAAGGTCTGAATCTGACTGTGTGACAACTGGTGGGACATCATGTTACTGTGCATTCTTCTCGAAGTTCTGAGCAAAATTATCTTAAATCGGATACAGAAGAAGGTAGACACGACTCTCTGATGGGAGCAAGCAGGATTCTGCACCGGGAGAGCATATTATTTATTTATTTAATCAGACTAAGGCCGAAGTGGCCTGTGCGGTATAAAAGAGTCTTCTCCATTCGGCTCGGTCCATGGCTACACGTCGCCAACCACGCAGTCTACGGAGGGTCCGCAAGTCATCTTCCACCTGATCGATCCACCTTGCCCGCTGCGCACCTCGCCTTCTTGTGCCCGTCGGATCGTTGTCGAGAACCATTTTCACCGGGTTACTATCCGGCATTCTGGCTACGTGCCCGGCCTATCGCAGTCGTCCGATTTTTGCGGTGTGAACGATGGATGGTTCTCCCAACAGCTGATGCAATTCGTGGTTCATTCGCTTCCTCCACGTACCGTCCGCCATCTGCACCCCACCATAGATGGTACGCAGCACTTTCCTTTCGAAAACTCCAAGTGCGCGTTGCGCGGTCTCGTGTCCGTAGAGGACTACCGGTCTAATTAGCGTTTTGTAGATTATCAGTTTGGTACGGCGGCGAACTCTATTCGATCGATCGGAGCGTCTTGCGGAGTCCAAAGTACGTACGATTTCCAGCCACTATGCGTCTCCGAATTTCTCTGCTGGTGTCATTTTCGGCAGTCACCAGTGAGCCCAAGTACACAAATTCTTCTACCACCTCGATTTCGTCACCACCGATGCAAACTCGCGGTGGGTGGCTCACATTGTCTTCTCTTGAACCTCTTCCTATCATGTACTTCGTCTTCGACGTGTTGATGACTAGTCCGATCCGCTTAGCTTCCCTCTTCAGTCTAATGTAGGCTTCCTCCATCTTCTCAAAGTTACGTGCCATAATATCTATGTCGTCGGCGAAACCAAATAGCTGGACGGACTTATTGAAAATTGTACCACTCGTGTTAATACCTGCTCTTCGTATTACCCCTTCCAAAGCGATGTTGAATAGCAAACACGAAAGACCATCACCCAGGTCCATCACCATACCGCCATCTTCGTCTGCCACATCGCTATTCAGGTGTTCTTCGTAGTGCTCTCCCGGTGGAGATTGGACAAATCAAGCATCCGAAAGATATTCAATTTGCAAAAAAGAGAGCTAACCGTGGTGGAGGTTGGTACTCGGATTCTGATGGCTTTTCCGCAAACGTGACCTTTAAGTGGTCTTGTTGTGTAGGGGTTTTCATGCCTATCTAGAGAGTAGGAAGTTGAGGGTTCGAGTCCCTCCAAGACACGTGGATTCTTTTTCGCAAATTTCATATCAATTTGTTTATTTCGAAACATATGCTGTGCATATGCACAGCCAAGATATTTAACAAAAAAATTGTTTTCGTACGGCCGAGTTGCCGAATAATATGCAATTAATTGGATCAGGATGTTATTAAAATAACTAAATTTTCTAACAAAACAATGCAACATAACTAATTTTGTTATAATTTTGTTAAGAAAAAATGTGATAATGATTTATCATAACTCGATTATATCAACGGTTGTTATAAATAACTGATGTTGTTACAATCATGTTATAATCTTATTTTGCCTTCCTTGTCGGGTTCCCTGCCTGTTGAAAAGAAGCTTCTCAGCCTCTTGAAAGCAGACTTCCGGGCTTCTTGGAAGACGGCTTTCAGGCCTCTTGAAAGGAGACTTCTCAGCCTACTGGACAGAAGCTTGTGAGCCTATTGTTAAGAGGCTTCCGAGCAGAGTATTCCATTAAGAGTAAAAGGAGTTTTCGAAGCCTTTTGAAAAGAACTTTCTGATTTTCTTGAAAGGAGTCTTCTGAGCTTTTTGAAAGAAGGCTTCCGACATTCTTAAAAAGAGGCTTTTGAGCCTTTTGAGGATTCCGGGTCTCTCAAAGCGAGGCTTCCAGGCCTCTCAAACTCTCGAAAGGAGGCTTCCGAGCCTCTTGAAAGTAGCTTCCCGAGCCTCTTGAAAGGAGCCATCCCAGCTTTTTGAAAGAAGTCTTCCGACTCTTTTAAAAGGCGACTTCCGAGCGTCTTGAAAGTAGACTTCCAGGCATTATAAAACAAGGCTTCCGGCATCATGAAGGTAGAAATCCAAGCCTTTCGAAAAGAACCTTTCGAGCTTTTTGAAAGGAGTATTCCGAGCTATTTGAAAGAAAAATTGCTTCCGACCTTCTTAAAAGTTTTCCTTTCCTATTGAAAAGAGGATTCCGGGTATCTCAAAGCGAGGCTTCCGAGCCTCTTGGCCTCTTGAAAGGAGATTTTCAAGCATTTTGAAAGGATGCTTCCAAGAAGGCTTCTGAACATCTTGAAAGGTAGCAAAGCGCCTCGATCGAATAGACTTCGCCACCCTACCAAACTGACTATCTACAAAACGCTCATTAGCTGGGGTGCAGATGGTGGAGAAGGCGAATGAACCACGAGTTGTATCAGTTGTTGGGAGAATCCTCCATCATTCACGCCACGAATATCAGAAGACTGCGGTAGACCGAGCACTTAGCCAGAATGACGGGAAGTAATCTGGTGAAAATGGTTCTTGACAACGATCCTACGGGAACAAGAAGCCAAGGTGCGCAGCGAGCAATATGGATCGATCAGGTGACAGACGATTTGCGGAACCTCCGCGGACTTCGTTGTTGATGACATGCAGTCATGGACTGAACTGAATGGAGAACACTTTTATGCAGTACACAGACCACTCCGGCCTTAGTCTGAAAAATAAAAATAAATAATGCATATTATGTAAAACACAAAGTTTTGAAATTAAAAATACATAATTAGTAAAACTTTATTACTAAGTTTCGATTGTAATTGTTATACGTCCGCCATTACGCATTTTTGTCCGAGGTACCCCCTAGGACCAGCGAAGGTACCCCCAGGGGTACATGTACCCCAGGTTGAGAACCCCTGTTTTACATAGTCAGTGTGTATTGAATCGCCGTCCGAATCTCTCCTACCGCCGCTGAATCCAAGCAATGCTTAATTGGATTTCGCCAATCAGAAGTGCATGATCTGGCGTCAGCGCTGCGTTAATTGCAGACGTTAAAAAGGCTCCGCCTCCATTTTCGGCTGTTGCAGATATAGTCGACGTGACTTCGTGCACTGGTCGAAGGGGAAATAGCGATCCTCCACCCAACCAGAGAATGCATGATTTCATGACAATCTTGCATGAATTTCATGCACAGATTGCATTCAGCTGAGGCCGAAGGGAGATATTAGTGGAATTGGCAATAAGCTTATCTGCGTCCTTGTCCGTCATTAAGTTAAACGAAGTTGGGAAGATTGTGTGATTGTGATACTGCCTTGGATACTGCTGTACACGATGCTTATATTTGTTGCTGGAAGAACCAACGAGAGCCGTTTAGATGTATTGATCGAAACCAAATAAACCGATTTAATGCAATGCGCTGTGGTAACAAATATAACATTCTCTGAGCGGTTTGCATGCGAGATTTGATACAAAACGCTTAATGCAAAGAATGTCACAACTTGGGTGTCCTAACACCATGTCGCTACTACCACAGAATTTTGCAAAAAGCTCACCATTTTCACTCAATTCTTCAAGACCATGACGTCCCATGGAACGCATACAGTCCGTGTTGTCGGAGCCGATCTTCGCATTGAAGTCGCCCATGTAGATCTTGGTGACACCTTTCGGATCTTTATCCCCGACGACATTCAGTCCATAGTAACTAGTTACTATGGACATTCAGTCCATAGTAACTCGGCAAAATCGGTCAGCGTATGACATTGGATTACTTACCCGCGTTCTGAATCTGGCAATGATTATTCTCTCATTAAATGGTTCCCATGAGCACCGCCTGTTACTGGGCGCTAAGCAGGAAGCCAACTCCTCAGTTCCGGGGAGCGTTGTTCCTTCGAATACCGGAATATTAATATACCTGTCCGGACGGTAGTTTGTGTTGTTCAAAGTTTGGCCAACGGACCTCACTCGGTCCCTGACTTCCGAGCTTCGTGCGAGTTGTGCCAGCTTACCTTGTTGAGTTAACGTTTAAACATTCCATGTTCCAATTCGTGTACCTTGTTCCATGCCAAAAATTGTCACCGTTATATCAGTTCTCGATCTTTCTTCGTTGGTTTCTAGGACGGTTTGTTATGTTTCTGGAGCATTAGGTTGTTGACCTAGAGTTCGCGACGTTAGGCAAATGGACGTAAGGCATAAGTACGTTTGGCATAATGAATAAATAAAATAAAGACAGGAACACCGTCTTCGACCAGAGGTCGTACAGACTGAACAACTTAACCCCTAGACAACGAACAGGACATACAACACCCAGTGGACCGGTGGAGAATTTTACTATTACGAAAAGTTTCCTCCTTACCGGGGTGGGAATCGAACCCACACTCCATAACCCATGCGTCGAGACGATTGATGTCGCTAACCGCATGACCACGAAGCCCACATAATTCTGCCTTCTTTATGTCGTAGGCTATCCTTTGGGTCATTTTATGCCTAACGTCCATAATGCCTAATGTACATTATGCCTATCGTCCGTTAGGCCTGATGTTCATTATACCTAACGTTCTTATGCTTAACGTACTTATGCGTAACAGGGTATACCCCGTTTACCAGGATGCCATCTTAGATAGAGCTTCCGGAGAATCGCATTTTATACTCAGCTGTTGGAACCGCACCTCTTTGGTGAACTGACGTCAGACGCTCGATCAGTCAGGTCAAATTCGTTTTAAGCTCCACCCAACACTAGGACTAGGCTAGTGCGCCTAAAGCGGCATACGGTCGCTTCCATATGGTCTGCTTGTGGATACTTGCAGGCCTTTGTTTTATAGAAGTTCAACAGATCCAACTGTCAAACCCCACCACATTCTTGGCAGGCCCCCAGGTCGCACCTCCTAATTCTAGCTGAAGTCAGAAGGACAACAGTGCCCAGGCTACACTACCAGCTAAAAACGTAACTCTCAGCTGGCGGTTGACTTCTCTCTTTGTAAGGGAAACTGGGGTAATATGCACCCCCGGGGCAAAACGGCCCTTTGGCATTTTTTGAGTATATTTTCAGCAGTTTTTTTCAGAGTATTTACTACAGCGCATATAGTTCGGATCTCGAACTATTAATCCAGTACTAAACATAGTTGAAAATAAACATCGCTGGAACATCGCTGAAAATGCTAAAAGGTCGTTTTGTCCCGGGGGTGCATATTACCCCACCTTTATACAAAATTAATAGTTTTAACTTGATCTTGCCTCCTTATTTCTATTAATTCGATTTCAAAACTCTTTCTATTATTTATTTGCACTCATCATTCAGTGTTGTACCAATATACTTCAATCTTCTGTTTGCTCGTTGAACGAATGAAAAACCGTAAAACCAATATGATAGAGTTGTCAATCGGCATGACACCGATGCGATATTCCGTTCGTGAGAAACGGATTAAGCGATGTTAGTTCGTCAAATGACAGGCATCACAACTTCGAGCATGATTCACGAACCATTGAGGCTTCAACGCGTTCAGCTAGCATAGAGAGTATCGTCGCGTCGCTTCGACGTTCCGTTGGATGCCGTTGAGTTCCATTTAACGATCGGACGGTTGCGAGAAGCCAAGAGAGAGAGCCGCAACAATACAACTAATCGTACATGATTGATTGAAGCCTCTCACAGGGGGACCATCCAATGCAATTTATGTGCATTTGAGTATGCTAACTAATATATTTTATTGACAGGCTAAACCACCAGTCTTCTTATTTTACCCTTTGATCTACGCTAGAAAACACAGTCAATATAAGAACCGCAAACTGTAGGCGCCTCTAGTTGAATCGGTGCTAATTTACAGCGACAGTTGACAAACCGCCTGGGAAGGCAGCCAGCGGGGATTGTAGCATTCTAATTCTAATACTGACAAATACTGAGTTATTCTTAGATAAGCTTACGTTTGTTTTGCGAACAAAACTCGACGGAATCAAAGTGCAAAGTGTTGTAAATACGGAACAAAATTTCTAAAATAAATCCATTGAAAAAATGTCATCATGGTAGTACAATCGACTACAAGGTAATCCTTTTTACTCGGGGCTTAGTGTATAAAAATATAAATGAAACAATAGCACAGATGCACAGATTTATAGTGTTCCAAACATCGCACCAAACATCATTCCATCTTTTGCTACAGTCAGTGTTAAATGTAAGCGTGCATCACCAATTTGATAAAATAAATATATTATTTTCGAAAATCATGACATGAATTCGAAAAAAAATTTCGGGGAATCTATCTAAAAATTTAAATAATAATTAATAGAAAAAATATTATTATCATTTGCCATAAAGTTCCCTCATTTGGAGCTTTACAGATACGTATCTCAACCTCAACAGTCAGGTCGTCTTTAGTAGTAGAATTAAATGGAAACGTACAAACTCGTATTATGGCAAATAAATTATTAACTCGTGGCTAGTTCACCACTACGAGACTACAAATCGAAGCTACCATCAATATGAAACTGACGGCGTACGCTTAATCTTGACACTGACTGTAATGAAAACATCATGCGGTGGCAGACCGTAAATAATAAGCTGTTCTTTTCTCTTTGACGTGTCCTCTCGTCCACGCCATTTCAGGTTTATTCACACATCATCTGGCGAATGCACTGCTTGTGGTTCCGCGGAAGGTTAACATTCGAGGAGAGCTAATCTCGCACCAGTTAACACATCATCACCATCATCATCATAATCATCGGAATGATGATTATCAATCACAACAATTTGATGGAAGCGACGCGAAAGAACCTCATCGTCGGATACGGCGAAGTGTTGCTGGTGAAGGCGATGAAAAAGTACACTATCATATCGATGTTGAGGATCAGACGTTGCACTTGGAACTAGAGTAAGTATAAAATAGATCTTTGCAAAACAAATATCAGGTTCCCCGAAAGTTTAGTCCGATTCCACCGCACTTCCACGAAGTTCCTTCTCTCCGATTCTCTGTCTGATATTGTTTTCGCGATTCTTTCATACTAGATTCACAGTTAATGGCCAGCCCCCTGTAGTCTGTCGTACAATATTCTCTTCTTCGTACTATTGATAGAGCCCGTGATTCGTGCTTCTGAGCCACACACCATTTCAAAGTTTCCTGTATATCACAACACTTTTAGCTCGAAAACCCCGAAGGCGTTCCAGTCTACCAATTGTAACGTCTACGCTTCTTGTCCGTAAAGGACCTTCTTCTTCTTCATCAATGGCTCTACAGTCTACATTCCAACTGGAACTTCACCTACTTATCAACTTAGGTACATATTCTATTAACATTTCCTCAGTTATTAGTTGAAGGCTTTTCTATGCTCGCCATTGCATGAGTATGTATATTGTGTGGCAAGTACAACGAATACACTCTGCCCAGGGAGTCGAGAATGTTTCCAACCCGAAAACATCCTAGACTGGACCGAGAATCGAACTCGCCATCTCCGGATTAGCAATCCTACGCCTTTGCTCGCAATGCTACTGGTAAAATTAGAGGTTTTTATATGGAGCAGATTTTATTTCCGCTTGCATATTGTGAGACCTAAGCTGCCTACGTAAACCATAGAAAACCATATTGGCAGCAGCAATATTTCTTTTCTCTTCATGGAAACGATATTATCACAAGTCGAAAGCCTTGCCCATCATTCTCAAAAAAAGCCTAATTTTCCCATCCTTCTTAACAACGACTTATCTGTGGTATCTTATCAGCTTCCACTAGATAACTCGCTTCATCTAGTTCCTGATCACTATGAAGCCAACTTCGCATTCTGCTCTACCACCGCGGTGTGGTAGGCCCGCAACCGGACAGCCGGAATAGTCATAGAATAGATGTGATACTTGATAGGAGTGTTTGGATGGAATCTATCCCTCGGAATTGACGTTCTCCGGTTTTGGGACAGATTTTCTATATTGCTGGCACGCCAACCGACCATTTGCAATTTAGTATTATTCCATTTAGTTCTATTACCTGTCTGTAACTTTTTAAATATGCATGCATGTGGCTTGTACTCTACTACAGGTTAAAGCAAATGAAAACATTCCACTTAAAAAGGATTCAAAATGAATTTTAATTCATTTTGACCTGAAATAAAGAGTAGCCGACAGTGTCATACTTAGACTGAAAGAGATGATAATATCAAACAAATTATAATTAAAATTAAAATCTGTCTATAGTATGACTTTGCCAATAAGAAGAATAATATGTTTGAAGTTGTATCTAGTCCGGCAACTAAAATGGCACAGAGTCGAGAATCATTATTATTACCCGAAAAGAACATTTGCCGTTAGGAAAATCAAGATCGCTTTCTTAAAATTAACAATCCTTCCTTTTTCCATCTTCTTCCACCCTAAATCAAGGAGGGCCTTAGGACTATTATTGAAAAATTATCAAAGAACACAGAGTGCAGACTATCCGATGTATACTCGACATTGTAAACCTTTCTATCATACGTAATGAAACTGCTCACGATAGGAAATCCTCACGTCCCGCTAGGCGCCATGGACCAGCAAAGCCGTCCTTCCTACCTACATAGGAGCAACGTGTCTGTTGTAAGGGCAACAGCAACGGTGAACCCATCGGTCATCTGGCTCTCACGTCGCCCCATCAACAATAAAGCTCATCACCATGTAAGCGCCACACCGTCGTCGTCGTCGTCGTCTGCCGCGCGGTGATCGGTTGGCAGGCACAAACCGCGCGATCTTGATTCTTGAAAACGGGTTATTTTCCACGTTCGCTTTCGCTCCCTTCGGTGCTCCGATCGCGCACGCCCCAGCAGGCCGGGGAGCCACCGCCCATTAGCCCAGCTCACGTTCGGCGCTTGTGGCACCCGACAGGCGGCGCACACTGCTGCACAACTCGTTTCTGTGTCGGTCAAAACTTCTCTCACGTATGAATTTGCTATTTGAAAGGTTTCTATACAGTTAGGTTAGGTTTTAGTTTGTAAGATTTAGTAACCATTTTTACACAACTCCAGTAAAAGAGCTTGTTACACTTAATTCCACTTGGTGGTGAATTGAAACAAACTCGCATTTAAATAATTCCACGAAACAAAATGACTAAGATATGCTACTTTTTGTTTAAGCAGTTTCAACAATCAAATGATAGTTTCAGTGACTCAATTCCAACACCCAACTGGTGCATGCTATATTTTCTAACAATTCTTTATAAGAATATACTGAAACCTCTATAAGAAAGAACTGGGCTATACAATTATTGTATGAGAGCTTACAATTTACTTACTTTTCTTACAATATAAATTTTTCTTACAATATTTGTTTGTGAGCTTACATTTTTGTATAATAATCTTACAATTGCATACTGTCGTATGCTGTAAAATCGATGAACAGATGATGCGTTGGGACTCAATTTTCACGGCATTTTTTTAAGATTTGTCGTACAGTAAAGATCTGGTCCGTTGTAGAGCGGCCTTTTCGCTTTTTCGAGGCCTTCAGCTCCGAAACTATCGTCACCATCTGCTTTATTGTTCTTGAGCTGTTGGATGGCATCCTTAACCTCCTTCAAGGTGGGGGCTGGTGGGTTTCCATTGTCCGCTGATCTGACGTAGTCGTGTTCACCGCTATCTTGACTGCCTATGCTCTCAGCGTCATTCAAGTATTCCTCGAAGTGCTGTTTACACCTTACTATGACCACACATTCGTCCGTCAACATGCTCCCATCTTTTTCCCTGCACATCTCGACTCGCGGCATGAAGCCTTTGCGGGATGTATTCTTCTCCTCCAGAATCTATCTGCACTCTTCGTCCCACATACCTGACGTTGCTGCGTCGTTGAAGGCTGTTTTACTGTACTCAAACAGTCCTCAAGAGGAGCCCCATCGAGCTCACCCTATTCCGAAAACGCTGCCTAGAGATGCTATGCGTTGGCAGTGTAAAAATCAAGTTGTTTCAGCTTATGTAAAACTATTTTTTCAGGACTTAAAAAAAATGTTACATGTTCTCTGTAATATATGACAACTCACAGGCAATGCATTTACGACTTTTTGGACTATCAAATATCACACAGTTTGCACAAATTGCGTTAAAAAGTAATTGTAGTATTGCCTTAGGATGAGGGGGGGGGGGGGTATACATTATGACGTCTTACACCCTAGTAGTAAAAGTTACTACATTTTCTATGCACATGAGGCAATACTAATCAAGAAACGGAAAACCAAATCGACCACATTCTAATCGACGGTAAATTCTTCTCCGACATCACAAACGCACGCACTAGCCGCAGTGCGAATATTGAATCCGACCACTACCTTGTTGCAATATGTCTGCGCTCTAAACTCTCGACGGTGTACAACACGCGTCGGAGTCCTCCTCCGCGGCTAAACATTGGGCGGCTACAGGGCGATAGACCAGCCCTAGACCACGCACTGCAGCTGGAAGTGGCACTCCCAACGGGAGAGCAGCCAGGCGCAGCATCTCTTGAAGATGGCTGGAGAGATATTCGATCCGCCATTGGAAGCACCGCAGCCGCTGCACTAGGCACGGTGCCCCCTCAGAGAAACGACTGTTATGACGGCGAATGTGAGCAGTTAGATGAGGAGAGGTATGCAGCATGGGCGAGATTGCTGCAACAGCGCACGAGGGCGAACGAGGCACGATACAAACGGGCGTGGAACAGACAAAATCGATTTTTCGAAGGAAAAAGCGTCAGAAGAAAGATCGAGCCCGTGTAACATAAACGGGAACCTTGTTACGAACGAGCGTGAGGTGGTCCAAAGGTGGCGGCAGCACTACGAAGAGCACCTGAATGGCGATGTGGCAGACAACGGTTGCGGTATGGTCGGTAATAAACCTGCGAACACGCGCGCAGGACATACGACTTCCGGCTCCGAATCTGCAGAAAATCCAGGAGAAGATGTGCCGACTGAAAAACAACAAAGCCCCTGCGGTTGGCCAACTACCAGGAGAGCTGTTTAAACACGGTGGTAAGGCACTAGCCAGAGCGCTGCACTGGATAATTACCAAGGTTTGGGACGATGAGGTTCTGCCGCAGGAGTGGATGGAAGGAATCATGTGTCCCATCTACAAAAAGGGCTGAATTGTATAGCAACTATATCTATTTATCTTGAAGCCACATATGATACAATCGATCGGGACCAGCTATGGCAGCTAATACACGAAAACGGATTTCCGGATGAAGTGATACGACGATGTAACGGGTGAAGTACGTAGTTCGAATTTCAGGGGCAGTCTCAAGTCCCTTCGAAACGCGCAAAGGGTTACGGCAAGGTGATGATCTTTCGTGTCTTCTATTCAACATCGCTTTAGAGGGAGTAATACGAAGGGCAGGGATTGACACGAGTGGTACGATTTTCACGAAGATATTATGACACGAAACTTTGAGAAGATGGATGACTGAAAATCGAAGCTAAACGGATTGGACTAGTCATCAACACGTCGAAGGCGAAGCACATGATAGGAAGAGACTCAACAGAGGACAATGTAAGCCACCCTCCACGAGTTTGTATTGGTAGTGACGAAATCGAGGTGGTTGAAGAAGAGAGAGATTTTTCAAAACTGACGAATTCCTTCCGGAACAAACATCTCCAGGACTCCAAACAAACTTTCGTTTTGGTTCTCAAACCCGCGCTCCAATTTTTTTCCATAAGAAACCACGAACTTCAGTTAATTTTTGGTTGCATCTTGAAGCGTGGTCCAGTAAAGAGAAAAATGAGATTTTTCAAAACTTGTTACCTCGCAAAAGCTGTCACAAAGTGGAGAGCATTCGAATATCTGTCCTAGAGCAGTTTTGTAAAATATTATAATTTAATTTGGACTTATTGCACACAATTTGTAAAAATACATAAAGGATCTTCCTTCTACATGATGGATCTTCCATGTGTACATAAAGGGCGCCATTTTTCATGAGACACCAAGGCTGATAATCAGTAGATCGTCACTGACACCGCAGCAGAAATAATCAACCAAAGTTCTACGATATACCTCTCACGACGAGCAGTTCTGGCTAGGAAGAGTGAGGAAGACAGGTTCCTCCCTTCTGCTACGACCCGAACGGTAACCTGTTCCATGTGACCCGACCGGCAAGCAGCCGATCTACTACCCGAAAACCCCGGCCGAAAAGTCCACGTAATTCCCCAAGCACGACGACAAGTTCTAGTAAGGATCGGGAGAGTGAGGAAGACAGGCCGCTGCGACCCGTCTCGGCAACTTGGAAGTCGACCGGCAAACCGTATTCCGAAGCATCCATCTAGTGGAACCAAAATGGGATTTCGGGGAATGGGAACTGACTAATTCCTTCTGGACTAAACATCTCCAGGACATCTAACAAACTATGATTTTGGATTGCAAAGCTATGTACCAACGCGGCTTTTCAATCCAAAACCAAAGTTTTTATGTAGTTCTGGTTCTGGGTGGAAGATGTTGATCGATTTTGAACATTTCAAATTAATTACTTCACTAGATTGTGCGCCAAGATGCAATAAAAAATTAATAAAAGTTTGGGGTCACTAATGAGCGAAGTAGAAGCATGTACGGGGCATTGAAGACGGCCTCTCTGTTGAGGTCGATATACAGATCTGTAAAGTTACAATGATGTGATGGAATTAATTGGGATAGTACTAACTCATCTGATGACAAGTAAGCCCGCTTCAACAGTTTAAAATGTACGACCCTTAATAGTATGCATGGTGGGAACATCTGATCTAGAACATCCTTTAAGCAGATGTAGTTGACTATCAACGATATGAACCCCAAAACAATTTGGAGTGCCTGGAACATTTGCGTAGGGAAAACACTGAATTGTAAATAATACTCTTGCACCAAACGATCTAAACTCCAGAATAATTTGGAGAGCCTATAACATCTGTAGTAATACTTACTGTAGCATGCCTGTTCACATTTCTAAGATTGTTTAAAGCCTAATTCTAAAAAAAAAAACAGAATCAAAATCGTTTGAAAAACGACAAAAATTCTGAAGAAACATGATCGCAGTGCCGGGTTGATAACACCCGTAAGCTAGGTAATTATTTATCAAGCAGTAATGTTTGATATTCCTCTTGACTTGAAAATCCCTAATTATCCATACAAACTTGCGTCTTGGATTTCAAAGCCGCGCCTTTTCAAAAATTCTTTCACCAGGAGTCACTAGAGACCCCAAACCTCAGTCAATTTTTGGCTTCTTCTTCTTCTTCTTCTTCTATATACATGAAAATGAATTTCTGTCTGTATGACCCTTACTGATTCGGAAACTACTGAACCGATCGGCGTGAAAATTTGAATACAGAGGTTTTTGGGGCCAGGAAAGGTTCTTAAGACGGTTCAAAAACTCTTCCCCTTTTGGAAAGGGGGGCTCCCATACAAATGAATCATAAATTTCTGCATAACTCGAGAGCTTATCAGAGAGTAAATCAATTCAATGCGAAACGAGGTTCGTCGGGTCTGCTGGTAAATAAAAAAAAAAAAAAATAACAAACTGATAAAGAATTCTATACACAGATAGAAAAATCCACTGACATTTACGCTAAAAATCATGCACATAAATGGAACGCAATTATTAGCGTAATTCCACACGGAATATAGCCCAAATGTATACAATTTTTGACGTGAATCGTCAATATTGCATACAACTTGTAAGCAATCTTGTTAGGGAGAGGACCATTTCAGCGTAGAATTGAGATTCTCACGTCCGAATGTGTGAGTGGCGATAAAAGGAAAACAAACACTCCTAGATGGTGCTACTCAGCAAAGTTTGGGTAAAAATGAGTATATTTCCATATATTTTTTGACTCCTTCGCAACCATCGTGATGCCTCGATCTATTTTGAGGTTATGAGCAGAAGGAAAACAAACATGTATTTACACATGCCGAATTGCACATCAGTGTGCGAGCGTTAAACGTCACTCATCTCTATAGCGTAAATTTCTGCATGTTACGTTTTACGCGCTGTTTATTTTTCATTATTTTTTTCTGTGTAGGGTAAGACGGTATAATATGCCCCCCCTAAGGCAACTCCTTGATAACTTTTTACTTGTCAACGCTATTTATGCAAACTGTGTAATATTTGGTAGTGCAGGAAGTCACAAATGCATTGCCCGTGAGTAGTCACATAAAAATATTACAGATAACAATAAAGCTTTTTTGAAAAGTCGTGCAAAAATGAAATTTAAAAAGTGCCTGGGCAATACGCCCCACCTCAACCAAAATCATTTAATAGCCCTTCATTAGTATTTTATCAATCCCATAATAAAAAGGCTACAAATCCTTATGCGCTTGACATTAAAAAACCAACATATGTAGGTCCATCCAAGCAGGTATGAATTACATTTCAATATTTTCCATACAATTTGGAAGCAACTGCTGCAGGCTCGCTGCGCTTGTGTCCAGTTGGTAAGGGCATATCGTCCTGCCAACGATGGGCGTTTTGGCCAGTGAAACATGTTTTCGAAAATCGTTACATTTTCGAAGATGGAAGCAATTTTATATCATATTAACCACTGAGAAAAGTAATTTTGTTGCCCAACTGAGTGTTCCAGTGCAAGTTTTGCGGACAGTATGCCAGAGTCGCTTCAGAATGTTCAGCAAACAAACATTAAAAGTTATCGTCAACTGAGGGGAAGGTGATCATTTTTAAGACAAAACATGCAATAACAATGTGTGTTTACATTTTAAATCGAAACAAATATTTTCAAAACATGTACTGCTATCTTCTTCTTCTTCTTCTTATTGGCATTACATCCCCACACTGGGACAGAGCCGCCTCACAGCTTAGTGTTCATTAAGCACTTCCACAGTTATTAACTGCGAGGTTTCTAAGCCAAGTTACCATTTTTGCATTTGTATATCATGAGGCTAGTACGATGATACTTTTATGCCCAGGGAAGTCGAGACAATTTCCAATCCGAAAATTGTCTAGACCGGCACCGGGAATCGAACCCAGCCACCCTCAAGCATGGTCTTGCTTTGTAGCCGCGCATTTTACCGCACGGCTAAGGAGGGCCCCGTTATGTACTGTACTGCTATACGTTGCAATAATCAACAACTTTAGTTTTCTGAAATGCATTCGCATTTATTAAAATAAATTAAATTATCACACATTTTTTTGAGTAATCTGGTTTGAGGTGAAGTTGATCAAGACAGCTCTACTAAAATTATTATGACCTAGTAGTCAAAATACGCTAGGTTATTTGTATGTTGAATTTACTACGTAAAGAAGTCTACGAAGTCAATATTTGAAATGAAAATTGCGTCATTTATGACTATCTCTGTGTTTCATCCACAAAATACATTTTCATGATTATAATCGAAAAACTCGGATTTCTACCTAGCGGTAACATTACTTGAACGGAGATTATTGTCAACTACCGTTTCATAAAAAAAATTGGCACTTTTGACTGACACATCAAATGATCATCTTCACCTCAATGACCATCCTCCCCCCAGTTGACGGTACATCAAAACTGTGACTTTTTGTATTTTGTAAATATTTTCATTAAGTAATACAAAAATATTCCCATATTCACATAGGATGATGGTTTTACAAATATTTATAGGTACCAACTGAATTTGACCCTTAGTTAGTTTATAGTTTTCTAGAAATCAAAGGGGGGCGTTTTGGCCAGGTCGCGTTATACCGTCTTACCCTATCAAGTGATAAAGCTCGTAATATCAACAGACTATAAAAGAATAAAAATACCAATATCTTTCATGACAAATAAATCATCATCATAAATATAATAGCCCTGTTTGTCTGTCCGGTGACTAGCCAACCAGACGCAACACGCCGGGAAATTCTCACAAAAAATAAAATATTTGACACTTCAATTCTTTTTTACTATCAGATGTAGAAAACAAAACCAGTGACAACCTTAGACAACCAGACACAGCATTTGATGAAAAATATCACAGACAACAGACGTTGAAAATTTTGATTTTTTTAATACAGAAAAGAATCTAAACACTTGCCACGGGCGCTACTGCGTCCACAAATAAACTAGCAGACCCGATGAACTACGTTTCGTCTAAAATTGATTTGTTCTCTGATCAGTTCTCGAGTTATGCAAAAAGTTGTGTTTCATTTGTATGGGAGCCCCTTCTTCTAGAACGGGGAGTGATCTCGAACCATGTTAAGAACCTTCTCCGGCCCCAAAAACCCCAGCATACAAATTTTCACGTCGATCAATTCAGTAGGTTCCGAGTCTATAAGATTCAGACAGACAGACATTCATTTTTATTTATATAGATAGATAGATTATTTAGTCAAAATTGACTGTCCGTCATCTCTGAAAATATTGTCTTAAATTCCAACCAGTACACGAAGCATTCTATGATGTTTAGTTTTGGCAAGTTATCGTTATTGGTCATTTCCAATAATGGCCAACATGTGATTCTTCCACAGTGTGCGGCGGCGGCGGCGTCGGCATTTGCAATCATTTGCTCACATCTCACCACCGGCACCAGACAGACGTTGCCATATATGAGTGGAATTTAATTTTCCATAAAAAGACAATGAAATGAAAATTAAATCCAACTGTTGGTCTGGAAGCTGACTGACTGTGCCTTCTGGCGATCTGGGACCAGTCCACCTATGTATGTACATTACTCATGAGAGGGAGAATCGTACGGAATGAATCCAGCTATTTTCCTCGGATTGGTGAACATAAAATATTTCAATATGAGAACTGCTAGAAGATTTTTGATTTTACTCTATCTGGGGTGTATTTTCAGTGCGCGCACTCCTGTGACTCTGGTTAGCATATTTTTGACAGTTTGACATGGCATTTAGAAAATTCAAATATCAAATATCTATTAGTTACACTTACTTAGTTAAGATTATAAAATCCTTTAGATGGAGTAAAATCAAAGAGCAGAATTGTTTGCACAGAATAATTTTTCACAGAGTGTAGGACAACACTGCCTGATTGTAAGACGTGAGGCCAGTAGAATGAGTGTGGCAGCACCTTTCTAGACGAAAAAACACACCACGCGCCACCACAGGATCAATTTAGCGGTGGGGTGCTAATTTACCTATTTTTACTATTATCGAAGTGTTAAACAACAATGCCTATATGTTTTTAATTTTTTTATAATCTATTTGCCATAGGTAAAATATTAAAAATTGTGTACTAATTATCTTGTTTATGTGAAAAGTAAATTGTACTATATTGAAAACAATGCATTTTTGAAAATATTTTTAAGAAAACTTCACGTATTAAAAAATACATCTCAAATTATTTTCGAAAACGAACAAACCCACAATGCTTTTCGATACTCTGCTGATCTTCTGCATTTCGTTCCGCTCGCTCCAAATTGGTGAGACGCAGCGTGGCGTCCGTCCGTCCGTGAGTAATTTCCTTCTCGTTCAACAGCGGGCACACAGCGCGCGGTAGTGACCGGCATAATCGCATCATTGATCTCGAACTGATTTTCTTACTATTTTCTGTTCTTTCTCCTCCCTTCTCCCCATCGCCATTACCATTTCTCGCGACAGGCCTTCGACGGGATCATTCGTAGCGCCATTAATGGTAGTGGAGCGCCACCGACGAGATCTACGCACCCGATCACGTCCCAAGAAGCACGTCAACAGCTGTCACTACCAAGGACACATCCGAGGTCATGAGCAGTCCCGAGTGGCCCTGTCCGCTTGCCACGGATTGGTGAGTAAATTCTACTTATTTTCTGTTCTCGCATTTATACAATTATGATTTATGGGATGCTATACGTGGAGATTGAGTGTATCATTATACTATCATTAGGGCAATTAATTAGTTTGCTGGCTTTCATGACAGTCAAGTCCATTCATTTTCCACACTCGGTCATGATCCGACACATGAATCAGACACATGATCAGTCTTCGTTTTCACGATAAACGCTTCTTCGTTGCAAAATATATCCGCTGTCGTCAACTAGATTTCTTCATCAACAAGACAAGCTAATTAGCTAGTTGGAAGTCGTGAGATCTTGATCAAATGACGTAATCGTGTGATATGGGGATAACCGATGTTGTTGTTTCAATTCCGAAGAAGTGGGTCTCATGTTCCAAAATCGAACGACTTCGTAATACCAGAAGTAAATTCAATGCTAAGTTGTATGTTTCGGAGTAAAACACAATCGTAATCGGTGCATTAAAGGCGTCTTAAAGAAGAAGGACTTTTGTAAGAAGGACTTTTCATGATAAACGGGAAAATACCCACTGGGGGCCTCGTGTAACGACTTAAACATCATATAATGCTTGGTCTGGTTTCATATCCGGCTGGATTGTGAGTAGCGTTTCAATCATAATTTCCGAAGTTGATTGATGTTCTACTTATTTTTATCTTTCATTCAACCTCTATTTTCGCAGACGCATCCTTTTGAATCTGATTGAGCAGACTGAGCAGACTACACGAAATCAGAAGTAATCACTACATTTATTTATACCGAATCGATTGATTGTTCTTCTTTTTCTTCTTCGTCCCTTTTCTTCTATGGCTCTACATTCCAACTGGAACTTGACCTGCTTTTCAACTTTTTTTTGTTGAGGCGTAGAACCACTATGTATTTGCATCTTGTAGGTTGATCATCATTTGTCAAGTAAACAACCTAAGACGTGTCTTTTCCCAGTCCGGTATAATTGAGTTAATAAAACGCACTACCTTTCCAGGATTTGCAGTCCAAATATCTCCTGGTTGCATAAAGCCACTAATTAGAAATGTAGATCTACCCTTGTGCAATGCTGCAATGCATCACAACTGCAAAGCAGATGTTCCGAGGTCCGCAGAAAGGTTCTGGGCCAATAAACTGTGTGTTCGAACCTCGTTTTGCAAGCTCGTCTACCTTTTTATTACCTTCAATGCCACAGTGTCCTGGAACCCAGTACAGACTTACGGAGTTCTCTTGGCACACTTTTCGCAATGAAAGAATGCAGTCCAAGACAAGTTTTGATGTACATTTAAAGCTACTCAATGCTTTGAGTGCCGCTTGACTATCTGTGAAGATACAAATATTTGCATATCTATATTTCCTCTCTACACAGATATTAGCACATTTCATTATAGCAAAAATCTCCGCTTGGAACACCGTTGGATAGTTTCCCATTGTGCCACTGAGATTGATATCCCAGGGCCGAAGATTCCTTCTCCCGTTTTTATTGAAAGCACATAATGATTACATTTTTATTTTATTTTATTTTGTGTGTATTAATCCAACTGACTTTTTAGAAGTCTTATTGAATATCTTAATTAATAGTAACTATCATATTAAACAGCAATCAATCTTAAACAAATAGACTACATTCGTTTACAACCTCTATCATAACAAACTCTACTGCCCTTAATCTCCGAATGAGAAATATTTAATACTATTATACGATAGGCTTCCACGTGTCATTTGATCTAGTAATAAATTCCCTGAATTTCACATTTTTAGGCCATGTGGAAGGATTCATTGCACAAGATTTAAATTTAGACGCTAAGACTACTTTAAATGAGACAAAATCTGGCTTTTTATGCTTTTTCCAATTCGAAACTAACTTTGTCGCATCTATATTTTCGGTCTCATAGAAATTAATCGCTCGTGCGACCATACGCTGGACATCAAGTTCAGTTGCTCTACTGTCGATGTTGGTTAACAGCAATGAGAAGTCGTTATTCTCTTCACATAGACTGTTATCCTCGTGAAAATAATCATCACAAGCGGTTCCATCGAACAGACAATGAGATTCTGGTGTAGAGTGTGGCAAAACACGGCTGATCGATGGTCTCGTAGGTAGTGGTGCAGAGTTCGTTTTAATAGTTTTTACAATTTCGGCAACAGTACTCTTCAGTTCTTCCACTTCATCCTCAACCGATCTCGTATGCTTCCCATTGAAAGTGCTTTCGTTCTTGGAGCGTTGTTGAAAAGTATCCATGCAGCAATCACACATCCAGGCGACATTTTTCGAAAGTGACTTGATGATGTTCCACTGTAGATCCCGTAGACCAACACAGTTGCAGTGAAATATTCCCGCACAGCCACCTCTACAGGCAATGAAGAAGTTGTCATTCTCTCGAACACACAGAGAGCATTTGCGACATATTCTTTCTACTTCTGCATCCATTCAAAACGCGAGAATAGCTTTCCAATTCAATTTAGGAGAAGTTAAACTGTACTAATTTAAAACTTTATCACCCACGATTCACGAAACCACTGTTGTTAGATGGTATTACTAGTTTATGTGACGAATAGGAAATACAAATAATTATTTTATGATGTGACAAAACACTTGAATTCTAAGCGCAACGCCGGAGCAACGACGACGATCAACTATCAGTGACAGATCTGTAATTAAAAAAAAATGTTGTTCCTATTCTTGAGCCATCTGTGTAGAATTTTATGGAACCGTCCCGAACAGTGGGACCTCCGACTTCTCAGTCCATACGTGATGGCTCACGTATGTTATAAGGAATGTCATAGTTCTCCACAGGTTTCATCCAGTCTCCACACCCAACCAGCGATTGTTAGATATTCTAACAATTCTGTATAAGAATCTAACAAAACCTGTATAAGAACTGGGCATATGCGAAATTGTTAGATTCTTATACAAAAAATGTAAGCTCTCAAACAAATATTGTTAGAAAAGCTTACAATATTGTTAGTTTCTTATACAATACTTGTATAAGAATCTAACAATTTCGCATATGCCCAGTTCTTATACAGGTTTTGGTAGATTCTTATACAGAATTGTTAGAAAATCTACCATCCGCCGGTTGGGTGCACTCATATTCATCACTGGCCCATATTGAAAATTTTGTGAGATACTCAAATCGCCTGACTTGAAAAACTTCAATCGTTTAAGTTTTTGCATATTCTTTTCCGCTTCTAACTGCACGAATTCATACATTGGTAGCAGATTTAGAATTGCATCTAACGATTTTGAAGGAGTGCTACGCATCGCTCCCGTTATAGCAATGGACACCTGGGTGCTGCGGATAGAGCCGCTTTTCTGCGCTCAAGCGAGTAGAGGGATATTTTGAAATCACTCCCATAAACAAAATTATTTTGCAGTTACTCGGCTGTCAAACATTTCCCGCTCTTCGAATTTCTCTTTCCACGCTTCATGAGGGCGCACAAATGCGCTAGACTCTACATGACTTAACGATTGTTTACATACATTCATGCTCCAATCAGCTGCTGAATCTCAAGAAATTTCGCAACGAGTGCTTTTTAGATGCATTCCTACTAATTTTCCACTCGAAATATAATGTGAAAATATTTGTTACAAAGAATACAAAACTCAAACAAAGTTTATTTTTATTTTTTCCCCAAATAGTAACAATACTTCTCAATATTAGATCAGAAACGAACATAACCACATTCTTCAATGTTTGGCTCCGGCACAATAGAAAAATTTGGCTTCAGTTTGACAACCAAATCGATTGTATCCGCACCACCCAGATGGACACTAACCTTTGCAGTTTTGTCAGCTTCTTCTGTGCAGGAGCCTATTTTGTTTTTGGCCACCAAACAAGAGCAGCATATGTCAGTTTTGGACGAATAATGGAAGTATAAACCCACTTTATCATTTTTGGTCTTAAGCCCCATTTTCTTCCAAATGTTTTAGAGCATATCCAGAAGGCACTAGTTGCCTTTCCGATCGCACACTCAATATGAGCATTCCAGTTTAGTTCAGAATCCAGAATGACTCCCAGGTATTTGACCTGTTCACTAAGCTGAATTTCTAGTCCTCCAAGCTTAGGAGCTTTTAGATCAAGTTTCCTTTTTCTAGTGAATGGTACAATTACAATTTTTGACGGATTAATGCTAAGGCCTTCCTGAATACACCACGATTGGGTAAAATTTAGAGCCCATTGCATTCTTTCAGAAATGATATTGTCGAATTTCCCCCCCACTAAGATGACAATATCGTCAGCAAAGCCTACAACCTCGAAACCTTTTTCTTTTAAGCTTCCTAGAAGATCGTCTACAAATAAGGACCACATTAGTGGTGAGAGGACCCCTCCTTGAGGGCAATCTTTCGTTGCCCATACTGTAAGAGACGAACTTCCCACCTCTGAAGAGATTTCTCTTTTTGCAAGCATGGTGTGAATCCATTTGATAATGTTCGTGTCGAAGTTTCTTTTCTTCATGGCACGATCCATTGACGAATACGAAGCGTTTTCGAGAGCTCCTTCAATGTCCAAGAAAGAACAAAATGCTATTTCTTTTACCGAAAGCGCTTTTTCCACTTTAGATACCACTGTATGAAGTGCCGTAATTGTTGACAGACTGGTAAGCAAACTGGAACTTAGACAGTGGATGTTTAATCATGTAATTTGAGTTGATATAATCACTCAACACCTTTTCCATAGTTTTCAACAGAACTGATGAAAGACTAATGGGTCTGAATGATTTAGGATGCGTCTTATCTCTCTTTCCTACTTTTGGTATGAAGATAACTTTTACTTTCCTCCATGAAGATGGAATATAATTGAGTCTTAGACTTGCCTTGAAAATCTCAATTAACGGCGGAATCAGCACTGATTCTACGTTTTGAAGCATTGCTGGAATTATTCCGTCCGGTCCGGCAGATTAATGAGGCTCAAAAGATCTCACTGCATTCTCTACCCTGGCTTTCGTAAAGATATCGTCAACCAAGGCTTGTGCAACATTTTTTGCATCATCAGACATTTTAGTTGTTCTTGCTGAACATCTTTGACTTTCAAACGGGCCACTTTTTGTTGGTTTGGTTGGTTGGTTTTCAACTTAGTATTCTATTAGCAATTCCTTAGTTATTAATTGAAAGCTTTTCCATATGTCACTATGCCCAAAGATCCAAGAATGTTTCCCACCCGAAAATATTCCAAGTCGGATCGAAAATAAATCTACGGATCAGCCACGCCTTAGCTCACAAGGCTAACATTTAATAAAACGCCAGAAATGCTTTGTTTTGAAGGGGTAGAATAGGGGTCCTTGAATACTTGAGGGGACCTGGAATAATTGAAAGTGGGAAATATCTGCCTTCATTTTTAAAAAGGAATGTTTTAAGGCCTCAACATTGGACGACAATGACACCGACAAAAATTGGACGACCCTTATTCCAATTATAGTAAAGATAATAAGTTGCATATCAAGATTTGTCTACTTAAAGAAATGCAAATCTTTTTACGCTCAACATTTAAAAGTTTTCCTCTTTCTTTTACGCCTAACATATGAAATGACTCCAGTGACTACTTGGGTATCCAGTTGCCTTGCGAGCAAGGCCATAGGATTGTCAACCCTGAGATGGCGAGTTCGATTCTCGGTCCGGTATAGAATGTTATCGGGTGGGAAACATTCTCAACTACCTGGCCATAGTGCATCCATTGTACTTGTTTTTTCAGGACCACCATTTAACACAAAGAGAATTGACATGGAAAGTTTTATTTTGTCAAAGCACATAGCATAGCTGCTGGTAAAACCTATCTTCCAGAGACTTGTGCAAAAACCGATGACACCAAATTCAATACATACACCTACGTAGTCCTACGTCATTTTTGCGTACAATCCAAGTACAATCCTGTTTGAGAAGTTCGACCTAGATCTCGACCTTCCCAGTAATTTTATTGTTTTTCAGCTTATTGGTAGTTCCACAGCTTGACCGACTTCGGAGACGAGCCATCCTCGGGCTGAAAGTCTCCTTAATAAAGACACAAAAAAAAAAAAAAAAGCTTGACCGACTATGTCCATACTGCTCCTTAATACATCCTTTGATGTCACCGATCTACAAATCTTAGAAGTGCTCCTTTCACGTGGTTGCCACCATAATCTTAGCTGTCAGCAAATTTCCCTCTCGGCTACTACACATGGCGGGCACTGTCGCAGTCTTATGCCACGCGACATTGACAGTCGCGTAAAACCTCTGCATATAGTTTCTATTCATGTTTTCCTACGCTTCAGCTTAATTTCACTTCTGCCCATACTACTGTACTGCTCTTTAATGCAACGGGTACGAGCCACTAGCATCCTGGCAACATTTATTTGCCTTCGAACACTTCCTGCGCTGTTGTAGCCATAGCTTCGTAGATATTCTCTCACGATCTGCGTCGTCAGATCCGTTGCTATATCCTATCCGCTCGTCCGGTTTCTGGCAACCCCTGCAACTGCCGAGTGTTGGATATTGAAACGCGTAGTTCTGTTATTTCGTAAGTTCGTGACGCATGACAGTTACGAACAATTTTGGTCCCACAAATTAAAAATCACGTATATAAATAAATATTTTTTTGAACGACGTATACGTCACTTTTTCCAGATTACGGCAGTATTGGCCATCATTTTGATTTTTTATCTTTGAAGCATAGTTGAGATTATAAAGCACGACTTAATTGAAATTTTGCAAAAACAAGTCAGATCTCTAGCTCTTTTTTTAAGAAAAAAAAAAATCTAAACTCAAATTACAATCGCGTTTTTAAGGGCACCCACTCAAAACGGAAGCAACGCACAACTATTTTTATTATTATTTCATACATGCTGCGACGCAGCAAAGTTGGAATAATAAAAATGACAGCTGTGCGTTGCTTCCGTTTTGAGTAGGGTGTCCTTGAAAACGCGAGAGAAATTTGCTTTGGATTCCAGGAGCCTTGTCCTTAAGCGATTGTTATGATTCGCCACACTTTGAAACGCAGAATAGGTGATCTAATCGGAATAATGCTAGTCGTTTGTTCGTACGAGCAAACCATTTTCTGAACGGCCAATTTCAAACGACACCAAACATCATACCACCCAGAAGGCCCGTCATGTGTCGCGAAATCGAAGAGGTAGTTGCGGCACGGAACGTAAATAAAAATTGACTATCGTCGTCTTCATCGTGCAAGGTGATGGTGGAAACGGACCAGAAGAGAAGTAGCTCACCCATTTCTATTCCTCAAGCAGTGTAGCATGGAATTGCTTGCAGAGCCGTTGTGAGAGGCATGCAATTGGGTTGTTTAAGCGTATCGGTGTTATTATCAATCTGCAGGAAAAACTGAGCCAAATTTTTCATAATTTTTGGAACCTCGGAACTATTTTTAATTTCCATTTTAAATTTATATGGGACTAAAAATTTGTTCTTATGCTGCACGGACCAATTGACAAGTGCTAGTGTCATTATATCGATTGAAATGGCTTATTGGTTTGCTGTAAATAAAAGGTTTACAAACGAAATAAAAAATATGTTGAAGATCAGAAAAGCATGCTCTTTAAGTTGAACTATAAAAAACCTCATATTTTACTGTGCTAAACAGCCAAATTGAAACGTTTTTGAAATTTAATTGGTAAAATTACTAGAGACATCGAAAAACAATTATTTGAAGCTAGTTTGGACCATTAACGATGAACAACTATCATTCATACTCATTCATATCTTGCAGAATTGAATACAGAATATTATGCTGAAAACGAAAAGATTAAAGTTCATCTGGCAAAGTTATTAGTACTTTCTGGTGTTTCCCGGTCCGGTTTAGGAAATTTTTCGGGTTGGGTATTCTCTCGAATTCCCTGGACATAGAATAATAGTCGTGTTGACCTCATGATACGAATACAAAAATGTTAACTTGTCTTAGAAACCTCGCAAACCTCAAAAACTCTAGATTGCTTTGAGACTCTCTTTTGCACATACGACCTATTCTCAAACTAGAACTGTGGAAGTGCTAACAGGACACTAAGCTGCGTGGCGGAAATGTCCCGGTAAGGGATATAATGTCAATAAGAAGATGAAGATCGTGGCCCTTCAAAATGTCATAATAATTTGAGCCACCCTAATGTACACCCAAGTAATCAAAAGTTCCTTTAAGAGTACGTTTTTCGCTTAATCAACTTCACTGAGCTGCTTAAGCGAAAAACGTACTCTTTAAGGAACTTTTGGTTAGTTGGACAAAAAACCCCTATTCGATTTTGACAATATTCAGTTTTGGCAACATTCGATTCTGGCAACAAAACCATTCGATTTTGGCAGCAAAATTTTTAATTTAATTTTTTGTTTTCAAAATTCTTTTTAAATCGCGTGAAACTCATTTTCCGCTTAAAAGATAAATCTTCTAGCTCAAACTTTTCTAGGGGTATGTGGCGGGACCATCATCGTCAAAAACTGTTTAAATATCGAAAATCGCAAATCGCGTAAGAAGATTAATTAAAGAAAAATGCTAAGATTTCAAAATCTGCAACTGCAACTAGTGTAAAAGTTCAGTTAGTCATGGGTGTACCTATAGCAGCAACCCACTGAGGCCCACCAAGGCATAAACATCATTGGAAATTAGTTGGATTGGTAAAGTATCTATCTTTAAAACAGCTCATCTTTTAACCTCCCTTGCGGTAGTGTTCCAATAGTTGCGAATCCCATAAAGCAATCTATGGGATTCGCTATTATAGGAACACGAATAACCAAGTACTGCAACTATTGGAACACTTCACCAATAATTGGAAGATATATTTGAAGTAACAATTTGTGGGACAATACCAGGCGGGAGTTAAGGGTGAACGCTCTACCACGGACCAGGTGTTCGCCGTACGTCAGGTATTGCAGAAATGCCGCGAATACATCGTTCCCACTAGAGGTGGGCAGCCCGCTCATGAACGGTTCAAAAGAACTAGTTCTTCTACGCGACTGAGAAAGCGCTCGCTCCTTTTTAACGAACGGTTAGTTCTTTCGCTCATTCCACACAAACGCTCGAAACTGCTTACTGCTGGTAGTCTTGCTTTGTAGCCGCGCGTCTTACCGCACGGCTAAGGAGGGCCCCAAATAGATGTTGTGTGGGAACTAGAGATGGGCAAAATGGCTCACCTTATTGAGCGACCCGGAATCGTTCCGCTCAATAAAGTGAACTAGCTCATCTGAACGGTTCAACCGCTCACTACATTTTATAAAGTATATTTAATAAAGCGAAATAAAAAGAAATTTTTTAGTTCAGGTCAGTGGTTATTTACTTTATGGTATTGATACAATAAGAAAGAGATTGATTATTTTCGTTGAGACTTCGCTTCTATCGTACCAATGCATGTTTTTAATTACCCTAATAAAATTATAATATTTTACCGCATAGGGTAAATCACTAAAGCACTACATGACTACTAAATAAGCTGCAGTGCACCAGAACTCCTTTTTAAAACGCCTGTCTGTCTTACTGCCTCTTCTTATGTCTCCATTACTTTCATCCATATAGAAATTAGACAGATGAAATAATATGAAAAACATATTTATCAAGCAATAATCATTGACGGAAGGTTATTCTTACAAAATTCATTCTTGTTATTCGCTGTCATGAATCACAATAATTTATGCTACGATTTGACAGGGCAAGTCAATTGAACAATTCAGTTGAATTCAATTGACTTGCCAAAAGTTGAACTGGTTCAACTTTCTTTTCGTTCAAGTGAGTTGAATGAAGGCGTTTAGACGTTCAATTCAAGCAACTTGTTCTTCACTTCACTGCCTTGTATTAGTCTTATATACTCGCACAGCACACGCTTGCTACAATCAACGACTTGGAATTGCGCGCATTTCGCTGTTTCCCATTCGACTTTGCAGCCCGTTCATTTGTATCCGTTTCCATCGTTTCCGCTCTCGAACTGTTTGCCGATACGAAACAGAAATCGCATACACTCACATACACGCTCAAGCTGCCGCTAAGCACCCAACGCGCCGTGGGCCACGCCGATATTCTGGAACACATCGACTGCACGCACGTACTCCACTATCTTTTTTTCGTGTGAACCTATTTCTCTGTTGGTTCGTTCGTTCATTCAAAGAACCCTTTCCTCGGCTCAGCTAGACTGCGCTGGGTAAGTAGCTCTCTTTGCGCTCCCGCTCCACGCTCATTCGTTCGTTACTGTGGCGCAATGAATTAGGTTCTGCAGCATGACGTCACGAATGAATTCGGTCCTCGTCGAATGAACTTTTTTGACAGTTCAGTTAGGTTCTGCAGCATGACGTCACGAATGAATTCGGTCCTCGTCGAATGAACTTTTTTGACAGTTCAGTAGTACTTTCCACTGACTCCGACAAGGATCGGGTTCGTGATTGGTTGGCTGCCCCCGAGTCCAACGCGAAGTACTACTAATCAGTCATCAGTTTTAGGTTAGATACAGACGCTGCAGAACCTAATAAACTACCAGCAGTAAGCAGTTTCGAGCGTTTGTGTGGAATGAGCGAAAGAACTACCGTTCGTTAAAAAGGAGCGAGCGCTTTCTCAGTCGCGTAGAAGAACTAGTTCTTTTGAACCGTTCATGAGCGGGCTGCCCACCTCTAGTTATGGCACGCTCCATGTAAAATAGAGTTGAAGAGCTTTCAGATACACTCTCAAGGTAAGAGAAATGAAGTATAGATGAGGTGTACGTGTAATCGACCAATTAGTGTAGGATCGTACATAGTTCCTCCACCATTAGGTCATTTGATAAAGTTCAACGATATTTTCCAGCTGTTATCATTAAAACCTTATGTTGACATGTTCAGCTATTGGTCGATAATGTATATTATTACGTGAAATACATAAAATCTGCACACATAAAAGGCGAGGCATTATGTTGCTGTGTACCGTTCTCAAAGTTCTGTGCAAAATTATCCTAGCCCGGATTCAGGAGAAGATCGATGCGACTCTCCGGCGGCAGCAAGCCGGATTCCGTGCCGGAAGATCCTGTGTGGACCATATTGTCACGCTCCGCATCATTTTGGAGCAGGTCAACGAATTCCAAGAGTCCCTTTACTTGGTATTCATTGACTACGAAAAAGCTTTCGACCGTCTCAATCACGAGAATATGTGGGGCGCCCTGAGACGCAAGGGGGTTCCTGAGAAAATCATCGGCCTCATCGAAGCACAGTACGAGGCCTTTTCGTGTAGAGTGCTGCACAATGGGGTCCTGTCCGACCCTATCCGGGTCGTAGCTGGTGTGAGGCAAGGATGTATTCTATCACCGTGACTGTTCCTCATCGTAATCGATGAGATTCTGGTAGATGCGATTGACCGTGAACCAAACCGCGGGCTGTTATGGCAGCCTATAACCATGGAGCACCTAAACGACTTCGAATTGGCGGATGACGTTGCACTACTCGCGCAACGGCGCTCTGATATGCAGAGTAAGCTCAACGACCTTGCCGATCGCTCCTCCTCGGCAGGTTTAGTCATCAACGTCAACAAAACCAAATCGTTGGATGTAAACACGGTGACTCCTTCCAGTTTCACAGTAGCCGGGCAACCAGTGGAGAATGTTGAAAGCTTCCAATATCTTGGTAGCCAAATGGCGTCAGACGGCGGTACCAAGATCGGCATAGGCGCACGGATCAAGAAAGCAAGGGCTGCCTTTGCGAGTTTAAGAAATATCTGGAAAAACAGGCAGATAAGTGAACGCACCAAAATACGAATTTTCAACTCTAACGTGAAATCTGTGCTGTTATACGCTAGCGAAACATGGTGTGTATCAGTGGAGAACACTCAACGGTTGCAGGTGTTCATTAACAGATGCCTGCGGTATATAATTCGGGCCTGGTGGCCTCACAATTGGATCTCAAACAACGAGCTCCATCGTCGTTGTCACCAGAGGCCGATAACAACAGAAATTCGGGATCGGAAGTGGGGCTGGGTCGGCCACACTCTACGTAGGGGCGGAAACGAAATCTGTAAGCAAGCATTAGACTGGAACCCAGCGGGACATCGCAGCAGAGGCAGACCCAGAGGCTCATGGCGGAGAAGCCTCAATAAAGAAATAATAGAAGTCGACCGAAATCTAACCTGGCAACAGGTTAAAGCGATAGCCGGGCATCGCTCAGGATGGAGATCTTTCAAGTCGGCCCTTTGCACCACCGGAGGTGTACAGGATCCATAAGTAAGTAAAGCACACATAAAACGTCCTGCATAAAACCTCATGCAGACTCATTGGTTTTGAGGAATCTATGAAAACACGTTGAAAGACAAAAGGTCGAAAGGACAAAAGGTTGAAAGCCGAAAAGTCAAAAAGACAAAAGGTCAAAAGGACCTAAGGTCGAAAGAAACTAGAGGTCGAAAGGGACAAAAGGTGAATAAAGAACAAGTTGATTTATTCCCAAGAAATTTGTCAAAAGGATGATTTAACAGGAACAAATGTAGACGATCTTAAGACGTAATCTTGCAAGTACTTATTGTTTTAAAAAAGTGAAAAATACTGATGGGAAACTTTTTGAATAACAAACTCTGCAAAAAGTTTCGTAGGTAAATTACTATGAAAAAATATTATCAAACGAAACGTTAAAGCATAAGCAATTTTAAAAGAAGGAGTAATTACTATTGAACAATATTTTCAATCATGTATTGAATTCATAACAAAATGGAAATAATCACTGACTTATCATCAATGTGAACACTCACGATACCGTGAGAGACGGTTTTCGTAAGTTTGTACGATAATTAACCCATTCGATCAGCTACAATGTTTTGAGCATAGTTTTATTTGTTTTTAAGTTCAGAGAAAATATGTTTGCTTTTGCGTTTCTTATCAAACTTATGAATATACAGATGGTTCTGTTAGAGGTGAAAAAAAATTGTCGATTTTGTTACTTGAGTAAAGCCGGTATGTGCGAGATCATTTCTATTAGTTTGAGTTTCTTGTCTATTCCGACCTTGCTTCGCATTCGATATTTTGCTCCCTTCGACCTTTTGTCCCTTTCGACCTTGAGTCTCGTTCGACCTTATTTCCTTTTCGACCATTTGTCCCTTCGACATTCTGTCTTTCGACCTTTTGTCCATAACCCGGTTTTGATAACCAAGATATAACCATTATTAAACGACCCCTTTTATGACATCGATAAATGTACAACCGTCAACGCTCATGTTGATTATTTGTTTACTTTTTTTGTAACCGCGAAAACAATGTTTATTTTCCTGCAATGCGTGGATTGCACGAAGAAACAGAAAACAAATTAGAAATAATAATCCATAATGCTAAAAAAAATGTCTTTTGGCTTTCTATACATGCTCAAAGGTATGCCATGATTTTTTTCCGGTGAAACCATGATAAATAATTAGTTTAAATTAATGCGCGTCGTTAATTCATGCTATTCAGTGTTTTAATATGTTTGAATGATTGTCATATTTCAACTTCAACGAATAACCTCTTTGATTACTTAAATAATGCATTGATATCTTAGAAACTCAAAAGGGTGACAAATTTTAACGTTTAAATAGGTAGTTGAAAAATTTATATCCAAGATATTTCGATTATGATTTTTTTTTAAATCAGCGCCTTGCAATGCATAAAATATGCCGCTATAAAATCGTTTACCCCTGAACTGGCCGTATCATAGCATTTAAAACTGCTAGAAATTTCAACTTGTTTTTTTTTTCAAAGTGGCTTATTGACGGAAAAGTAAAACGGAAACAATTTTATATCAATTCATCCACACATTTGTCGTATCCTTAGTTATTGGGTAGTGGGATATCCAATACGATTTTTAATCAACTAAATCTGCTAAGCGAAGGCTTGTGCAGAAAAATGGGTATTTTTTGTTGGCGCTTGGTGCGATTTGGCAGTACCCCGGCCAATTGTTAATCGCTATTTTATGTACCACAAAAGTGTTATGGAATGTAGACATGAATTGCATACTACAACTGCTGTTAAAATCAATGAAGTTTTATCGTTGACTTTAATATATACAATAACTAGAATCGAAGAAAATACTGTCTATGATTTATTCTTTCTGGCTGCAAAATGAAAAGTTTTCTTTAGTGGCCAAACAACTTGTTCTGGACTACCCGAACAGACGCCAATAACTCAATAATAACAAATCGCGATTTGTAAGCTAAATATGGGCTGGGATTGAATTCAAAAGAGAATGAAAAGTTTCTCACTTATCATCTCTGTATACATATACGATATGTAGCATACCGCGAGAGACTTTTCTCAAGCTGTCATGATAAAAAAAAACTGATTCGGGAGGCTCTACTTCATGATAAATTTATTTTAAAAAGATCCAAACGCGAGGAGCACTGGTTCTGATGATGCATTTCAACTTGTTCTACATAACTGTGTGGTCCCCAACACAAAATGAGTGAGAACAAAGCGAGAATCATCACTTCTCTGTGGGGACTGCCTATCCGATTCTGTTTTTTGCACTTGTATACAATTAAGATAAATTTATCATGGCTTGTTATGATTCGGAACAGTTTTTGCCTTTTTTTTATTGTGGATTTTTACAAGCCCCGTAATCCTTGCGTGGTGTGTTACGGTGTAAGATCTACCACGGTCACATTGTCAGCTACAGGCAAATCCTGACCCAACGAATACCTTCCCCAATATCCAACTCCGTGGTACTTATGAGGGCGTCGCTGAGTCGGGGGCCTCTCGTTAAGTAAGTACTACATCAACACTTCCTTCCTCTCCCAAGTTACGGTGAAGATGGGCGTGGCCAGGAGTAGTAATCCTGATGCTTTTGTGATTTTTATCCTAGATTGAAATCGAGGACCACATCCACCTTGATTTCTGATAGCAATCTGAATAAAAATTTCACTAGTGTCCAATCTACGAAGTACACCGTAACTATGCCATGCTATGCTTCTATTGTGGATTTTTACAAACCCTGCATATAGGCATGATAAGAGATAAAAGATCAGATCATAGCACATATTGATAGGGTAGCGAACCCAGAAATCGCCCTGATCCCAGTTTTCGCCCACCTATTGGATCATATTGATTTTCCACAAACTCCAATTGCTTAAACCTGGTAAAACTAATTTATTTTTATACAATTAATTATTCCCTTCATATCGTATATCGAATTGAACTACTTACTAAAATGAATCTGTAAAAAGCAATATTTGAAAATCATGTAGTAGAGTAGGTGTGAGGGTACTTTTAGTGTATCACTCATGAAAAAGAGAAAAAACAACGAATGTTCATATATAGAGTTACTCATGGATTGTTATTTTTAGTTTAATTTTGTAACTAAATGTTATGCTTATTTATCGTTTTCTCTGATGATTTTCATTAAATTCCATGATCTAACATGGAAAAATTAAATAAATCTAGTAGGCAAAAATTGGTTCCTGATCAAAGCAGTCGACCCAGATTTCGTCCTGGCCGAACTGTCATATATAGTTCGGAATTTTCGTGCGACTCCAGTTTTCGTTTTGTTGGTGAAATTTTAAAACATCTTCTAGAAAACGTGGATTTGAACATAAAAATGGTAAGAAGCCTTTAAATTTCAACAGGTTTCGTAAGTGTTTAGTGCATTTCACTTATTGTATACAGGAACAGCGTAAGAAATACCGTACATCGTACACAGATAGAAAAAGTTGTTGAAATTTACACGAAAGTAATGCACATAAAGTGAATGCCAAAAAGAGCGTAAATTTAAACGATTTTATCGCCTGAATGTATGCAATTTCCATTGCATTATGTCATTTTTTATATGATGTATGCTATAGAAACTGACATAATGCTATAGAAATTGCATACATTTAGGGTGTACATGTTGGAAAATATCCATGTACGCCCAAAATAGTTTAATTTTCCACGTCTTTATTTATTACGCGCTTCTTAGTTTTCATTATTTTTTTCTGTGTACTCCCAAAATGACATTTCTGCCGCTGTACGGAAAGTTCGCAGCAAGGAAATGGGTATCAATGAAGCAGCCAAGCACTACGGAGTTCCCAGGTCAACGATTCGTTCTCGTCTACAGAAAAAGGAACGTCAAGTTTATCGCTCCGGTCCAATGTCAGTCAGTACTGAGAAGGAAGAAAGAGGAAGAAGGCGAATTAGAGTCATGGATATTTGATAGTCAACGTAGAGGCTTTCCGGTCACAAAGAGTAATTTGCAGGATAATATCAAATCCTTCCTCGATCGGAATCTACGAGAGAATCCTTTCATCAATAACCGTCCAGGTTTGTTTTGCTAACTATTCCATTGTACATCTATGTATTCAATGTACGCAATCGTTTGATCTAGGGAAAAAATGGCTGAAACTATTCATGCAGAGGCGACCTAATGTGGTACTCCGAACGCCTGAGTTTATTACAAGCGCTAGTGCGAAGGTTTCACCGGATAATATCAGATCCTGGTTCCACAAAGTGGAAGCTTATTTAGCTGAAAAAGACTTGATGCATATACTGGACGATCCGCGAAGAGTATTCAACGGAGATGAAACCAGTTTTCAACTGAATCCAAAATCCAAGGCCGTATTAGCACTACGAGGAAGCCGAAACGTGTATGATGTGGAACGAAACAGCAGTAAATTGAACGTAACTGTTATGTTCACTTTCAACGCGGCAGGGGAAACTGTACCCCCTTGTATCATATACCCCTATAAGAGTATCCCGCAAGATGTTGCCAAGTCCGTCCCATCTTCCTGGGGTATCGCCAAGTCGGACAGCGGATGGATGACAACAGTAGTATTTCGCGATTACATCCGGAATGTATTGAACCCATATCTCCAGAAAAAGCAAGTTAAAAAGCCAGTCATTTTTATAGTCGATGGGCATAGCAGTCACGTTAATCTGGAAACCTCTAACATGTGCCGGGATATGGGAGTTATCCTTATAGCTCTGTATCCGAACGTGACCAGGATTATGCAACCAGCTGATGTATCGGCTTTTAAGCCACTGAAGAATGGTTGGCCAAAGGCGGTAGAGAAGTTCCGTAAAGATAATCCGCTTCGTAGAGTAACATTGCCGGATTTCGCAGTTGTTCTTCAAGACTGTTTGCGCCATTCTTTGACATCGACGAGCATCAAAAACGGCTTCAGAGCTTCAGGTCTCTTTCCTTGGAATCACAGTGCCATCTTTTTCTTTTTTTTTTTTTTTTTTTTTTACTAATTTTATTTGCTAATTATCATGCATTCATCTCTTAGACTAGGTGTTCCGTGTTTTCTTAACACTATCATCCTTATTTGCTATGTTACTTTTTAGTTATTATTAATACATTTCAATTGCCTCTGGCAGTTAGAATTTTTCCTCTGGTTGAATTGAACCATGTAGGAATTACAATGTTTTCAACTTAAACTAAACTTAACCTATTTTATACTAAGGGTACAAGGAGTTAATCGTTGCAATAGAAGATTGCAACGATTTTTGTCTAAAATTGGAAATTATTTTGTTGGACATTTGTTGCAATGTCTCAATATTAGAAATTCTATGAAGTTCATTGGTACTATACCACGGAGGCAACTTCAGAATCATTTTCAGAATTTTATTTTGAATCCTCTGGAGTGCCTTCTTTCTGGTATTGCAGCAACTAGTCCATATTGGCACAGCATACAACATGGCAGGTCTAAAAATTTGTTTGTAAATCAAAAGTTTGTTCTTAAGACAATGTTTTGATTTTCTGTTTATAAGTGGATATAGACACTTAATATATTTGTTACATTTGGCTTGAAGGCCTTCAATATGATTTTTAAAAGTTAATTTTTGATCTAGCAGAAGTCCTAAATATTTAGCTTCGCTAGACCAATTAATTGGAACCCCATTCATAGTGACAATATGTCTGCTAGAAGGTTTCAAATAAGAAGCTCTCGGCTTATGTGGGAAAATTATAAGCTGAGTTTTGGAAGCATTCGGGGAAATTTTCCATTTTTGCAAGTAAGTGGAGAAAATATCCAAACTTTTTTGCAATCTACTACAAATGACATGAAGGCTTCGCCCTTTGGCTGAGAGGCCCGTGTCATCTGCAAACAAAGATTGTTGACACCCTGGTGGTAAATCAGGTAAGTCAGAAGTAAAAATGATATATAATATGGGCCCCAGTATGCTGCCTTGGGGGACACCAGCCCTTACAGGTAATCTATCAGATTTAGTATTCTGATAGTTTACCTGCAGTGAGCGATCTGATAAATAATTTTGGATCAGTTTAATGATGTACAGAGGAAAATTAAAATTCATCAATTTTACAATCAAACCTTCATGCCAAACACTGTCAAATGCTTTCTCTATATCAAGAAGAGCAACTCCAGTCGAATATCCTTCAGATTTGTTGAGCCGAATTAAGTTCGTAACTCTTAATAACTGATGGGTGGTTGAATGCCCATGGCGAAAACCAAATTGCTCATCAGCAAAAATAGAATTGTCATTAATATGAACCATCATTCTATTTAAAATAATCTTTCAAACAGTTTGCTTATTGAAGAAAGCAAACTGATTGGGCGATAACTAGAAGCCTCAGCTGGATTTTTGTCCGGCTTCAAAATTGGAACAACTTTGGCGTTTTTCCATTTATCTGGAAAGTATGCCAATTGAAAACATTTGTTAAATAAATTAACCAAAAAGGATAAAGAGCTCTAAGGAAGTTTTTTGATAAGTATGTAGAAAATACCATCGTCACCAGGGGCCTATTATATTTTTAAATTTTCTAGTAATAGATCTCACTTCATCCAAATTAGTTCCCAACGAAGGTTAAAAACAATTATTTTGTTTGAGAATGTCTTCGAAGCTCCGTGTAACCTGATCCTTAACTGGACAAGTGAGACCTAGACTAAAATTATGGGCACTGAGACTTATCGCCATTTGTGATTAAAATTTTATTTCCCTCTTTAAGCGCTGGAATTGGCATTTGAGGTTTTTAAGAATTTTGTTAATTTCAAAAGGGTTTCGAACTGGGATCCAACTTCGAGACATTATTCTCAAAGTTGGTATTTCTCAGAATAGCGAAACGTTTTTTAATTTCATTTTGCAAATCTCGCCAAATAACTTTCAACGCGGGATCGCGAGTTCTTTAGTATTGCCTTCTTCTCACATTTTTAAGACGGATCAGTAGCTGAAGATCGTCGTCAATAATAATGGAGTTGAATTTAATTTCACATTTAGGAATTGCAATGCCTCTGGCTTCGACAATTAAATTTGTCAAAGATACGAGAGCATTATCAATATCACTTTTGGTATCGAGAGGAATATCAACATCAAAATTCCTATCGATATACGTTTTATATAAATCCCAATCAGCTCTATGATAATTAAAAGTAGAGCTGATTGGATTATAAATATCTTCTTGTGAGATTTCAAATGTCACAGGAAGATGATCAGAGTCAAAGTCAGCATGAGTTACCAATTGGACACACAGCTGATATTGAATGGTATAATATCCTGCAGAACAATCTTCAAATAAAATTTTACCATTGGAATTGCTTTGAGCATTATTCCATGAACGGTGTTTGGCATTGAAGTCACCAATTACGAAGAATTTTGATTTGTTGCGAGTCAGAATTTGAAGATCAGCTTTCAACAAATTCTTTTGCTGCCCATTGCATTGAAAAGGCAAGTAGGCTGCAATGAAGGAAAATTGTCCAAAATTTGTTTCAACAGAAACTCCCAAGGTTTCAAAAACTTTGGTGTCAAACGAAGAAAATAATTTATGTTTGATACGTCTATTAATGACAATGGCGACCCCACCACAGGCGCTGTCAAGACGATCATTTCTGTAGATAAAATAGTTTGGATTTCTTTTAATGGAGAGTCCTGGTTTTAAATACGTTTCAGTTATAATGGCAATATGCACATTATGAACTGAAAGGAAGTTGAATAATTCATCTTCCTTGCCCTTTAGAGGCCGGCAATTCCAATTTAGAACTTTTGCACAATTATTTGGATCCATTGAAACGGAGTCCGATAACAATTTTTTGTGTGTACTTTATACCAACCTGAACAGCTTCAGGAATGGTATTTGCTTTGAACATTGCATCAATCATGTGATGCAATTGTTCAGTTAAAAAATCAAAATCGGAAGCAGTCATGCTACCTGAATCGGCAACATGACCGTTATTTTCCGTTGGGACATGGGTATAAACCTCATTTTGAGAAGAGAAATTTGGTCTACCAGCAGCGATGTTTGCATACGTACATTGGAAAAATTGGAATTTACTGAAGTGCTTGCTACCCGTTGACGAGCGGCAAAATTTGTTTGTGAATTGTGGTGGGTATGAATTGCTCGACCGGTAACCGGTTTCAAGATTTGAGCGTTTGAAAAATTTCTACCCGTCGAATCTGGGATCCGATTGGAATTTCCCGTCATCAATTTTGCACGGGAATTCAAAACTTTTTTGCGTGAAGGGCATTCCCAGAAATTGGATTTATGATTGCCCCCACAATTAGCACATTTAAATTTATTGGAATCTTCTCTCACAGGACATGCGTCCTTGGCGTGAGAGGTTCCACCACAAATCATGCATTTAGCATCCATGTGACAATGTTTGGTTCCATGACCCCACTTTTGGCACTTACGGCACTGGGTGGGGTTTTGGAAATTTCCCCAGGCCTGCGGAAATGTTCCCATGTAACACGGACATGAGACATAATACAGGCCTTTTCCAAACTTTTCATATTATTTAGTTCACTTTTGTTAAAATGAACTAAATATAATTCTTGAGAAATGCCCTCTGGGAAGTACCAGAGTGGGATTTCTTTTTCATCTTAATTACTTGGACTGGTGAAAATCCAAGTAATTGAGAAATTTCAATTAATCTCATCCAGTGATTTATCATCACTGGGGAGACCTTTCAAGACGACTTTGAACAATCGCTCAGTTTTGTCGTCGTATGTGAAGAATTTATGGCGCTTCTCAGTTAAATACCGAAGAAGACGTTTGCGATCGTCAAAGGATCCCGGCAAAACGCGGCAGTCACCCTTCCTAGCAATCTGAAATGAAACCTTGATCCCCTGAAGGTTACTCAAAATCTCATTCCGGAAGCCAGAAAACTCGGCAACAGATACCACAATCGGCGGAATCCATTGCTTTTTCGCATGAATCGAATCACCTGGGCTAGATTCGATTTGCTCAATATCATCATTAATCAAATCGAACTGATTGCTCAGTTCGATAGGAGAAAAATTATTTCCGACATTAGAGTTTGAAGGAATATCTGAATTCTCCTTCTATTTTTTCCGCGCTTTGGCAGGACGGTCTTGAAACCTTGTTTCTTAGAAGGAAGTGGAGAATTCAAAGACTCCCCCTTCCTCTTGTTTTTATTAATACTCATTGCTGAGCGTGGAGACGTGACCTTCTAAGAGGTTTTTTTTTCCAGAACGGTGTCCCTGCAGGATTACCACCGCTTGTCGGAATTTTACTTCCGCAAACGGGTCCATCGTAAAACGAAGGCACGGGTCCTTGCAAAGATCGTAACGGGATCAGTGGGTACAAATAGCGCTGAGAAGCACTGTTGAAATTAAAATAGCTTCGGGTAGTATTAAAAACTTCCTTCCGCAAAGAGAGAAAGAACCGCACAGCACGAAAGCACGATGCGGTCTGAATCACAGTGCCATCGATTATTCGAAATGTATGACCATATCGGCAGAGACAGAAGAAGATGACGTAAGAGAGGCGGACGATCAGCCATGTACGGAGCTGAATACGACGACAGACTTGGAACATGCAAAACGAGCACTTGAGCAATGCGCAGTCATTATTGGACCAACGCGAGCCAAAAAGTTTAGAGGAGATTTCTCGCTTAACTTTTCAAAAGGACCTAAGTAACATTTTTTTCATGAATTAATTTGAATAGTGCAATCAACAGAAAAACATGAAAGCTTTTGATTGTGCTATTCAAATTAATTCATGAAAAAATGTTACTTAGGTCCTTTTGAAAAGTTAAGCGAGATTTCATCGTACTCGATAACGCCGAGGAGTGTTTGGCGCCGCTTCCTATTCTAGAACGTGGAGCTCAACGGGAGTACAAATCAAAACGGTATCATGTCTTGACATCAGATGAGTTCATTGAGGAGTTTTCCAGAAAAGAGCAAGAGAAGAAATGTCTAGAGGAAGAGAAGGAAAACAGGAAAAAGGTGCGAGAAGAGCGAAAGATAGCAAATGAGCTTAAAAAGAAGCAGCAAGAAGAGAAGAAGACTTTGAAGAAGAAAAAAACTATGCCTTCTAAGAAAAAATGAAACATTATGCTATATTCATAGTATAAATTTGAATCCGCTTTTGAATTTTATAAGTTCCATTTTGTAGTTATGTAGTTCCTTTTTTTCTGAAAAGGAACACAAGAGCATTATAGAACCAATAAGCCTTGGAGTTATATTGAAAGTTAAAACACGGTTCTCTAGTACACTTAGGAGGCTAATTAAATGACAACTGTATAAAACCAAAATAAAATCATAAACTTTTGAGCACGCCATTCAAAAACCTCTTTGAAACTAAGTCTACGAAGCATTGCAGTGTTGTTACTTAAGAGATCACTGACAGAAAAAAATATCTAAAAAGCTATTGGGTACACAGCAAATAATTTTGAAAATTCAACGACGTGTAAAATTGCAGCTTACCCCATCGAACGTTTTAACATTCGATATTATATTAAATTTGATTGAATTTTACAAGCAAGCACCGTTCACATTTATTTCGATTTAAAAGAATAGTGAGATCGATTGAATGTTACGTTAATTTGCATGCTCCAAATATGTGCATGAAAATACATTTAAAATCACAACATATTTTTATCTGTGTATGATTCACTCTGATAAATCATTTCGGCGTGCTTCCCACAAAAAAGCATGAATTCGTCTCCACGAATTTCGTATTTTGTTCAAGACTTTGAAAATCAAGAAGGGGAAATATAAAATGCGCCTGTTGGGTAAAATGCATCGCTCCTTTTTCTTAATTAATGAACCAAATTTTGTCGCAAAATCTAAAGCTACTGATGCCAATAAGCAAGACGAAGTTCCTCACCAAGAGGTTTATAGAACCATTTGAGGTTGGTGGAACAAATCCCAATCCGGTGACGCATTTCATTCCAAATGCTGAATAGTGTTAGGGATAAGCTTTTAGTCAAACAATGGCGCTCGTTTCAAATAGCGATATGCCATGATAACATAGATTGAAAACAGCGGAATATATTACAATGGATAAAAAAATTGTCGCGATAATAAAAATACCCGACAAAGAAAGAAAAATAAATCTTTTGCAGAAGAGTGTGACAATTTTAGTGGAATATATTGGCAAATTTTGCAAATGATTTTTGGGTTGCTTATATAAGCCAGGATTGTTTACTTTTCATGAAAATTTTCCATTCCCTGTGTCGCATCGGAACGAGTCAGACGCATTTAGTTTGGATCTCTTCACGCGAACTCGATCAAGTGCTTTTTAAGTTTACTTTGCCAAATAAACGGCACCGAAGTTTCGCAAGGTGAATTCCTGGCGACCAGAAGGAAGCGGGCTGTAATTGGTAAATTACCAACCGGTAATCATTACAGCGCCGTGAATATCAGCATTCGGACAGAGCATCATCCATCCCCGTACGACGACGTTCGTAGGCACCTACAAAGGCAGCAACAAAACGGCTAGTACCTATTCGCTTTGTATTGTTTGCATGCGGTGGAGTTGGGTACACTTTTTTCTCGACAGAAAGAATCGGACAGTGCAGAAAGAGTGGACATTAGCCTGGTCCAAAAAAATATTTTTTTCTTAAATAAATTTGTTAAAGTTTTTTTTTATCTTTGATACATGGACGAAGTGAGTGGAGGCGAAACGCCTCCCAAAGACAATGTCGTTCGCACACGATTTTACCAGGCCACATCACCTGGTCCCTGGGTTGTTTACTTTCGGCAGAAAGTGAAAAGTATTGATTTCTTAGGAATCAAACGTGACTTTACGCGTCGTTTTCCAAAAACTGATTTTCATCAGATCAATCGGAACAAACTACGTGTAACCGCACCTACATACCAGGATGCAAATGCTATCGCAAAAGACCAGAACTATAATGTGGAATATTTGGTTTATGTCCCCTCGCGGGAGGTCGAGATTGAAGGCGTAATTAACGCAGCGAGCCTGACTTGCAAGGATGTACTTGCAGGAAAAGGCCGTTTAAAGAATGCCCTGCAGTCTACCGTGGATATTCTGGACTGCAAGGAATTGCACTCAGCAGCTATGGTAGATGGTAAAAAAGTATATTCGTCGGCATCTTTGGAGCGCAGTCTCTCTTTTATCATCCCCAGTTTTAATACTGGGTGATATGACTGCACATGGTATTGCATGGGGCGAAACTAGAGACGATAGCAGAGCGCCTATTTTCTAGTGCGACGATTTCAACTTGAATATTTTGAACACAGGCGAAGTAACTCGAATAGGACCTCAAGGTTAGGAAAGTCGAATAGATCTGTCTTTATGCTCTAACTCACTATCATTAGATTGCACGTGGAAGGTAATCCAAGATCCCCATGGTAGTGACCACATGCCGATAGTCACCACAATCAAAAGCGGCTATCAACAATCAGTGCCAGTTAATGTTCCTTTCGACCTCACGAAAAACATTGACTGGCAAAAATTTGCATTGGCGGTAAAAATTGGTATTGAATCTACTGATATTCTTCCTCCACTGGATGAGTATCGATTCCTTACCGAATTGATTCATAAAAGCGCACTAGAAGCTCAGAAACGACGCGTTCCAAGTACATCTGTCATGAGAAGACCAGCCACTCCTGGATGGGATGATGAATGTACTAAGTTGTATTCCGAGAAATCTGATGCCTTCAAGGCTTTCCGTAAACACGGAAGGTCTGAGCTTTTCGAAGAGTATTTGAGGCTTGAAAGAAAACTTAAAAATCTTCTTAAAGCTAAAAAACGTAGCTACTGGCGACGTTTTGTCGAGGGACTATCGCGAGAAACCTCAATGACAACACTTTGGAAAACGGCTCGCTACATGCGGAACCGCATTTCCACCAACGAGAGTGAAGAATACTCCAATCGATGGATATTCAACTTCGCAAAAAAGGTTTGTCCAGATTCCGTACCAGCAGAACCGCTATTTCGAGATTCAATCACTGATCCCGGTTCTTTGGGTGGACCATTCTCAACGCTGGAACTTTCTAGGTCTCTTCTTTCATCAAATAACTCTGCTCCGGGATGCGATAACATCAAATTCAATCTTCTAAAAAATCTCCCAGATGTCGCAAAAAGACGATTACTCGACATGTACAACTGTTTCATGGAGTACAACATTGTGCCACCTGAATGGCGACAGGTCAAAGTAATAGCTATTCAAAAGCCTGGGAAACCAGCGTCTAATCACAATTCATACCGACCGATCGCCATGCTATCGTGCATGACGAAATTATTGGAGAAAATGATCCTTTCAAGAATTGACCATTGGGTCGAGCAAAATGCATTACTGTCAAATACTCAATTCGGTTTTCGAAAAGGTAAAGGAACAAATGACTGTCTAGCGTTGCTCTCTTCAGATATACAGCTGGCCTATGCGCACAAGGAGCAACTGGCTTCAGTTTTCTTGGATATTAAGGGCGCTTTTGATTCTGTTGCCATAGAAGTACTGTCGGAAAATTTGCACAGTAGTGGATTACCCGTTATTTTGAATAATTTCTTGTACAGTTTGTTGTCAGTAAAACATATGAACTTTACTCTCGGCACTCTGACAACTTCCAGAAATAGCTACATGGGCCTTCCCCAAGGTTCATGTTTAAGTCCCTTGCTTTACAATTTCTATGTTAAAGATATTGACAATTGTTTGGAAGGACAATGCACGCTTAGACAACTTACAGATGATGCCGTGATCTCCCTAAGAGGTTCATGTGCAAATGTCCTGCAAAGACCATTGCAAAATTCCCTAAATAACCTGACTGTTTGGGCCAGACATTTAGGGATCGAGTTCTCTCCGCAAAAAACTCAATTGGTAGTGTTTACTAAGAAGCGGTACCCAGCTCAACTGAAACTAAAGCTGTTGAAAGATGACATCAACCAATCTTTATCTTCTAAATACCTTGGGGTCTGGTTTGATTCCAAGTGTACCTGGAAAACCCATATTGATTATTTGTTAGATAAATGCCGAAGAAGGATCCATTTTCTCCGTTCTATCTCCGGAACTTGGTGGGGCGCTAACCCGGAAGACCTCATCAAACTATATAAAACGACTATTCTCTCTGTTTCAGAGTATGGCTCTTTCTGCTTCCTCTCAGCAGCTGAGTGCCACCTAATCAAATTGGAACGAATTCAATATCGCTATTTGCGTATTGCTCTTGGCTGTATGCATTCAACGCATAACATGAGCCTGGAGGTGCTTGCTGGAGTCACTCCTTTAAAGCACCGTTACTGGGAGCTCTCACTTAGAATACTGATCAAATGTGGAACAAGTAACACACTTGTATTAGAAAAATTCGATAATATGCTTGAACTGGCTCATCGTTCAAGATACCTGCGAGTCTATCTCAACTACATATCGTCAGATCTCTGTCTTCCATGTTATAATCCTCCTCGAGTTCACTTCGTCAACGACAGTTCCTCAATTGAATACGATCTGTCCATGAAACACGCTATTCAAGGAATACCAGATCATCTTCGACAAATATCTATCCCTTCCATTTTTTCTGAAAAATATGAACATGTCAATTGCAATAACAGATATTTCACTGATGGTTCTCGCATTAACGGATCCACTGGCTTCGGTGTTTTCAACGTAAGTTCAACCAGAGCGTTAATGAATAAAGCTTCCTATGAATGATTAAATTTGTTATGATTAAATCATTCAACTCCATGATTAAAGATTATGATTAATGATTTATTCATTTGTGACAATGAATAATGATTATGATTAACGAATAAATTAATTTTTGACAATGATTAACGATTAGGATTAATGAATAAAACGTTTTGAGTATGATTAACGATTACCGATCGTGATTAAATGTTGACACAATATATGTATGATTAATGATTAACGATCGATATGATTAATGATTAATGATTATGAATAATTAAATTGAATGATGTGCATAATGATCAATAATCAAGAACCTTTCTGCCAAATTGGGTTGATTAAAGGTATATAAATTATATGATTATGATTAAAGATTAATGAATAAAAGCGATGTATGCACTGATTAAAACTGATGATAAACCCAAAACAGTTATGAATATGATTGGTGATTAATGATCAAATGCAAAATTCGATGATTAACGATTAGTAATTAATGATTAAATCATATTCTTTGTATGATTATGATTAATGAATAATGATTAAATAACCCGTTATTCATTAATCATGATTAAACCTATGATTAATCACTAATGCTCTGAGTTCAACCACCTTCCGAAAACTTCAAGAACCGTGTTCGGTTTATGTTGCTGAGCTGGCAGCAATTAATTTCGCTTTGGGAATAATTTCCGATCAGCCCGTAGACCATTATTTCATCTTCTCGGATAGTCTTAGTTCTATCGAGGCACTCCGGTCGATGAAACCTGTTAAGAACGCATCTTTCTTTCTTACAACTATAAGAGAGCAGATGCGTGATTTGGTCGAAAGATCATTCAAGATTACCTTTGTATGGGTCCCATCCCATTGCCTAATCTATGGCAATGAGAAGGCGGACTCGCTAGCAAAGGTGGGCGCACAGGAAGGTGAAGTTTATGATAGACAAATCTCGAACAACGAGTTTTTCCCATTAGTCCGTCAGAGTACTCTTCAAAATTGGCAAATGATTTGGTCACACAATGAACTTGGAAGGTGGCTATTTTCCATAGTTCCTAAAGTTTCTGCGCGAGCGTGGTTCAGAGGTGAGGACTTAAGTCGAGGCTTCATTCGCACGATGTCGAGACTTATGTCCAATCACTATTCACTTAACACACATCTCTACAGAATAAACCTGGTCGATAGCAACCTATGTAGGTGCGGAGCCGGTTACGATGACATCGATCACGTAGTTTGGTATTGCTCGGAAAATGACTCCTCCAGAGAGCAACTATTGGATACCCTCGTGGCTCGAGGTAAACAACCCTTCCGGGATATAAGAGGTGTTTTGGGAGATCGCGATGTGATATATATGCAGGCCATCTATGCCTTCCTTTGCTTGGCTGACATCAAAGTTTAATGCCTATATTCTTCTTTTTCTCAGTTTTTTTTCTTGTCCGATTCTGTTTCTCTGTACCATGTACCCCGACGAACTCCCTGACGAACCAAAATCGAGCACGACGCCACGCAAAACCGTTTTCAACGTTCAACGTCAAACGCCCGGATGAGCAGCTGAAATTACCTAAACTCAAATCCCTACCCCGTCCGTCCTGTATTAAGTTTTTCTAACCTTGAGTCGCCACGAGTATTATGGTCTATGTCCCCTCCCAACTAACTGTTAAGATAAGATGATATACCATGTAAAAATATCATACTTGAGAATTGCGGCTCCGCAAAGTGTCACACACGACTGAGCCTACCAAATAAATGAACTGGTTAAAAAAAAAAGTAAAATTTTCCATAAAATAGTTTTCTTGAAAAATTGTTGGTCTAACATGAACATTTTTGAGTCATATAATGACTGATTTGTTACACTATTAGTAAACACTTAGAAAATTCAACTTATTGGATGAAATAATTGTTTAATTAGGAAGTTTGCTTAGATGGCTCATATTGGTCATTGGTCAGATTTGTCATATTTCCCCAACATCATTTTGATTTTTTTCTTCTTCTGTAGACAGCAAAGCAAAAAAAATGAAGAACGATTTTGTTGTCCGATGCATACGAAAATATGAACTTCTTTCGCTAGATAGCCCCGACTCCACCACATTCAGTAGCGTAACCATCCTGGTGAGCCATTGAGTATATCTTTAGTCATCTTTCTATATGCTATACTGCCGTTTTACGACTCAAAGTGATGTTATTTTTACGATCACTCTTTAATGACGTGTTTAGAGTGTCAAGCACTACTAACACGCTGTAAGTGATCATTAAATTAACCTAATACCTTCTCCCGACGCGCGATATGTTTGCTCGTGGTCAGTTTCATTCCAGCCTTGATTCCAATAAAACTGAGCTTAATAATCACTTTCAATGGAGTCCCATAAAAACTTGTTCATATATTCAATTCGAATGGCAAAAATGTTATTACTAATGGCAATTCGCTAATGAAAACCGTATTTCAATGCTTCTATAATTAAATGCTATATGACTAGCAAACTAATTCCACGGATCGTGATGCAAACTGGTGCTCATATTTATTGAAAGCAGATGGAGTCCAGTCTGCTGGTTGGCGCCTCCGGTGATTTATAATTCAAATGAATCCCATACAACCATCCTTAAATGTTAGTAAAGCAGTAAATTAATGATTATTTTTTTCTTGCCATTTACGTCAACCGTGCCACTGCGCTTTGATTTGTTCGTCGTTGGTTGTGAAGTCACGGCATGAAGAAATCTTAATCGATTTGGTTTCAATCCCAAATTGACACTTCAAATCATCGTAAAATGTTATGACTCGCACGTGTCGATCGGATCGATCACCGGCACCGTTACTGTCCGGCAATTCGTATGCATTCGGTGTCCTGCGGTATGCAAGAGTTCAAACATTCACTAATCGACATTTACCGGGCGGATTAGTTAGCCCCAATTCGCAGAATGATAAATCTTTATTAGCACACGTTCCACCGTCTTGTGTCGGTTCCAATTAGATTCGCAACATGCCAAACACTACGATGACCAGGCGACGCTCGCGAAACTTAATTCCGTTGCCACTCTTCAAACCACCGCCCCACTCGTCGCCGCGATGGTCGCTTGACCATGGTCTACAATTTATTAACCCTAGTCACGACTCGGGTCTATTTGAGTCTTAATTGACTGGTAAGTAACCATTCGGCGCATAATATTTTAATTAATCTTGGGGGCACTCCGTGTCGACCCCTGTGGGGATTGACGCCACACGACAAGGAATCGAGCTTATGGAGTGCTGATAGATATTGGAAAACATTTTCGCTCGAATGTTTTCGTCGTAAATTTGTTGCCATTCGTTTTAGCTAACTTCTTTTCAGTTCATAATTTAATTCGACACCGTAAACAAAATTAATAAATTACTGCATTTGGGAGATACACTAATTACGTGAGCAATTTTTCGACCACACCACTCCATTTTTTGTTTCAATGTTTGCTTTCGATTGTCAAATCAGATCAGTGATGGGCGGTATTGACTTTTCGATGGTTGGATAGGAAGTTCTGAATTGTTCCCAGAGAAACCCCACTCGTAACGAGTAAACTGCCGCTAACCGCAAGTCAGACTTATTTGGATATGGGCGCCATATACAGATAAGTCTGACTTGCGGTTAGCGGCAGTAAAGGTGTATGCCGCTAACCGCAAGTCGAGCACATCTGTATATGGAGGCCCATATACAGATGTGCTCGACTTGCGGTTAGTGGCAGTGTACGCCGCCGACGCCCACAGTTTTTGGTATCACGTCGCCGCCGACATTTTTATCGGCGCGCCGCCACTTGAAATCTGTCAGCTGATCTATAATTGTCTATGCCGATTAAAATATGTAGAAGTGCGCCAATTTTTTCGCGGAAATTTTGAAAAAAGCAGTGGAATTTCCGTAGATTTTCCGATTGATATTCACAAAAAGGTACCGATGAAACTCCAGAGAATTTATCCCGAAAATATAAATGATATTCTAAAAAACTTCGTACAATTTTCCGTTGAATACAAAAATGGTGTTCGCTTCCGATCCGGCAGGTACGAGACGGCGTGGAGCGCAGCGAGCGAGATGGGCAGACCAGGTGCAGAACGACTTGGCGAGCGTGGGGCGTATCCGAGGATGGAGAGATGCGGCCTCGAACCGTGCATTGTGGCGTCAAACTGTTGATTCAGTGTTATCTGTTTAGATGTTAACTAAATAAATGAACAAAAAAGATTTTAAAAAATAGATTCTTTAAAAAAAATTATCTATTGGTAGAAAAATATTGAAAATGGGTTGAAAAATGAATGACTTATTAGCTACTAAAGTCCATCATTCTTTCGTATCGCGCTTATTTTATTTCATAATATATTTGTTAAGTTGTCAAAATGGCCGGAAGTCATTTGGCCAAAAGTTGATTGGCCAAACAAACCATTAGGGCCAAACCCATCCGACCGAAAGTCAGTTGATCGAAAATGTCCTTTGGCCAAAATGCATATATAGCGGAAAACGTCGTTAGGCCGAACAGGTTATTTGAACTAAAAAGTGGAAAAATAGGTCATTAGGCCGAAAATGCTGTTTGACCAAAATGGTCTTTGGCAGAAAGGGCCATTTGGCCGAAAATGGCATTTAGCCGAAATGGACATTCGACCGAAAGTGTTTGAAAAAGCTACCATAAAAGTCGTTTAGCCGAAATGGTCGTTTGAGAGAAATTGGCCGAACTTATCTGTATGTTTGGCCAAATGATTCATACAGCAAATGATATATTCTGTCGTATGTCGCTGCCTTCCAAAAACCATTCTCGGCCAAACAATTTTCCAATTAAATAACCGTTTCAGCCAAACGTTCAATTCGAATTCGATAGGCCTTGTGAGCAAAGTGGCGAGTTCGATTCTCGGTCGAAAAAGTATTTTGGCTGTATTGATAATTTAGCCGAAAATGCCGTTTTGCCGAAATGGTCATTTGGCAGAAAGGGCCATTTGGCTGGAAATATCATTCGAACGAAATGGACATACGGCCGGAAGTGTCGTTCGACCGAACTGGTGCTTTGGCCGAAAAAAATGTTTGGTCGAATAGGTCATTTGTCCGTCAAAACTTTTGGCCGTATTAACGTTCAGTAAATGTAATTTTAGGTCGTGTTGAGCCATCGGGAAGGTAAGTACAGTGTGTGTGTTATTCGTCGCGAGCGGAAGAAAAAATATCTATTTGATAATCGGTGGATCATTCGCTTGTATTGCCCTTTGCTCTGGTTAAGGATGCGATTTTCTATAGCTTGCAGAAGCTATCGGACAAGTAAGTACAGAATACTGCGCGGTTCGTCCAAAACACGATCCTCCACAGTTTGCACATGCCACCATGGTTAGTAGTTTCCAAGCTCGGTTCATAGACACGTCGACTAACTGACCAATTTTAGTTTTATTGAACTACTTATAACTATTTAACAACAGCAAATTTACCTTTTAAACAAATCCAATTTGACTGTAATACTGTAATACATTACAAACCATATACGGAAGAAAAAAAGAACCCAGCGTTGAGTTTTTTTAAATTTATTTTTGAGCTATTTTTTCTCTTCTCTTTCATCCACTCTTTCTTCTCTTGTAAAAAACAAAAGAGTCAAACAATCCAACAACGCCAGTTCAATACGGGAAGCCATTTTTGAGTTTTATTACCTGAGGTCGAAATTGAGTAAATTAATCTTACATTTGGGTAAATAAATTTTCCGTTAGGAACTTTTTTAACATGGGAGTAAAGGCAAACTACTTCGACCCTACTTACTCAATTTTGGCTTCCCGTACGGATGTTCGAGGTTGGGTGAATTAAACTCACTATTGGGTAGTTTGTTTCTTCCGTGTTTCTTCCGTTATTTAAAGCTGGAAGGCCGCAAACGAGAAGAATTCAATTCTTAAAATCAATTCTATCCTTAAAATTTGTTTTGGTTTTTCAAAACATAGACAGCTAGGATTTCATTCGCAAACAACACATGAATCAGAAATTAGACTTCTTTTCAAAGGGGTTTCCATGTAATCCTAGCTCGTTAAAAAAAACTCACGATAATATATTTTTGAAGGCCATGTTTTGTCCATCAATGCATTTTCCTTATACTTGTGGTCTAATATTACTTTAACTAATTACTTTAAACGAGGCATATTCATTAGATTCATTTGCCTTCATTCTCGATACTAACTTTTTGACACAAATAGAACAATTGCTTTCTAACCCGAGTTTTTGCGATACCAATTCATTGATCTCTGCCACAGATACTCTTCTGTCGATGTTCGGTAAAAAACAAAGAATACTTTTCCGCGCAGCTACGGATAGAATTTGTTACCGATGAATGCTGTCGAGATAACAGTTCTAAGGTTTGTATCAATTGGAGAATTAAACTGAAATTAAGCTTAAAATTGACATTTCAATAATTATCGAATAACCCTACTCGCATTATGGATCGACTTGGTGTGGAATGGCATCTCGCTCACTTAGTTCAGATACCATTATGATCAGCTCAGACACTTTCACTGTAATGTTGGTCAATTCTGCAGCGATAAGTCAGGTTGCGCTCTCCGTAGGTTCTTCATTGTTGATTAGCGTTTGCTGGCGCTGGTGCTTGTGGAAGCTGAATAGACAATCGTCACATAGCCAAATAACGTTTTTGTTGAGGCAACACACACTTGTTTCGAAAAGATGTACACATGCAGCGTGGAAGGTTCCATAGCACTTTCCTTCGCAAACAACAAATAAATCCGTCTTGCAGTTAACGGGAAGCAAGCACTTTGGGCACGACATGACACAGTGTTTGGCTATCAACAGGTATAATTGGCACTGCGGTGATTCGATTTTAATCACATCGACGAATTACAATCAAATATTCATGAAATTCAAAAACTGGCGGGTTGCGGAGATCACGTCAACTCGATACAACAATGGCGAATCACGTAAAAATTCCAGAGAGTTTCCCACAAAAGCTCCTAAAAGTTCTCCGCGGATATACCAAAGAAATTTATTGGGAAATTGCAAACCTGCGTTATTTTAACGCTGCATGCACGTGGCGTTAAAAAAAAAACGCTACGTGGGCATCGTCATTTTTAACTTTTCTATTTTTACAGCCCCATAAGAAAGTTTATCATTTTCGCTCGACCTAACTTATGTATATTGTTCGCAAGTTGGCCAGTTGACTTGAATATTTCAAATGATGTTCATTGACGATCAGCCCTGATATAAAAATTCTAAAAATTTCGTAGCATTCCCAAAAACTTTGATAGGCTCAGAGAACCATAGGTGTTGCGTTGGTCGTAAGTGGAATGTAAAGCTCGACACAGAACCTTGAAGCTTTTACTGGTTTGCTTCTAATCTACCTAGAATATATTTTATATTAAACTAGTCGACCCGGCAGACGTTGTCCTGCATACCTAGTAGGCGAAAATGCGCGTTGTGAACTGCCCATGCGAAATTACCATACGAATCTTCATTTTAGTTTTTCACGATTTACTCAACTTTAGTCGTGATTTTCGTAGGAAGAAATATCATATAAACCCGTCGGAAACAAAAAAGAAAATATCTTCTGAAGGAATGAAGAAAACCCGTTCAGCCTTTTTCGAGTTATGTGGATACGAACACAGACTATTTCATTTTTATTATATAGAAAGAAGATACCTATTGGATAAATAAGTTGGTAAATCTCTTTTTCGGCTTACGATTCAGTGGCTCGACAATTCCTATGAGCTTTCAAACGGCGATCTGTTCACAACAAACTAACCTTACTTTCATGTTAGAATATATTCTAGGATGATTAATACAATTATATACCTATCCTAATACAATTTCTTTATCAATAATTACCTTATATCAGCGGTTCTCAACCTTTTTCTTGAGAGGTACCCCTTCGAACTTTTGCATTATTTGAGGTACCTCCTCTTGAAAGTATTCTTCAAAGCTTCTTGAAATATTATTTCCGAGCCCTTTGAAGGGAGAATTCCGAGCCTCTAGTACGGACCTTCTGAATATCTTGAAAGTAGGCTTCCGCGCCTCTTGTTGAAAGGCTTTGCATATTGAAAATACGCTTCAAAGCCCCTTGAAAATACGCTTCCGAGCCTCTTGAAGGTAGAATTCCGAGGTTCTTAAAAAGAGGGTTTAGATCCATTCGAGGCATTCAGAGCCTTTTGAAAGGAACCTTTCGAGCCGCTTGAAAGGAGTCTTCCGATTTTTTTTTGTAAGGAGACTTCCGAACCTCTTAAAAGTAGGCTTCCGGGCCTCTTTAAAGGAGGCTGACGAGCCACTTGAAAGCAGGTACGAGCCACTTGAAAGCAGGCTTCCGAGCCTTTTGTAAGAAGGTTTCCGAGCCTTTTGAAAGGAACCTTCCGAATCTCTTGAAAGAAGCCTTTTGAGCTTTCTGAAAGAAGGCTTTCGAGTCTCTTGAAAGGAGGCTTTCAGACCTCTTAACACGAGATTTCCGGGCTTCTTGGAAGGACGCTTCCGGGCCTCTTGAAAGGAGACTTCTAAGCGTCTTGATAAACTGCTTCTAAACCTATTGTAAAGAGGCTTCCGGGTCTCTTGAAAAAAGGCTCCCGGGCCGCTTGAAAGAAGGCTTCCTGGCCTCTTGACTGGAGGCTTCCAGGCCTCTTGAAAGGAAACTTCCAGGCCTTTTGAAAGGAGACTTCCAGGACTTTTGAAAGGAGGCTTTCATGCCTCTTGAAAGGAGGCTTCCAGGCCTCTTGAAAGGAGGCTTCCAGGCCTCTTGAAAGAAGGCTTCCAGGCCTCTTGAAAGGAGGCTTCCAGGCCTCTTGAAAGGAGGCTTCCAGGCCTCTTGAAAGGAGGCTTCCAGGCCTCTTGAAAGGAGGCTTCCAGGCCTCTTGAAAGGAGGCTTCCAGGCCTCTTGAAAGGAGGCTTCCAGGCCTCTTGGAAGGAGGCTTCCAGGCCTCTTGGAAGGAGGCTTCCAGGCCTCTTGGAAGGAGGCTTCCAGGCCTCATGGAAAGAGGCTTCCAGGCCTCATGGAAAGAGGCTTCCAGGCCTCTTGAAAGGAGGCTTCCAGCCCTCTTGAAAGGAGGCTTCCAGCCCTCTTGAAAGGAGGCTTCCAGCCCTCTTGAAAGGAGGCTTCCAGGCCTCTTGAAAGGAGGCTTCCAGGCCTCTTGGAAGGAGGCTTCCAGGCCTCTTGGAAGGAGGCTTCCAGGCCTCTTGAAGGAGACTTCCAGGCCTCTTGAAAGGAGGCTTCCAGGCCTCTTGAAAGGAGGCTTCCAGGCCTCTTGAAAGGAGGCTTCCAGGCCTCTTGAAAGGAGGCTTCCAGGCCTCTTGAAAGGAGGCTTCCAGGCCTCTTGAAAGGAGGCTTCCAGGCCTCTTGAAAGGGGGCGTGCGGGGCTCTCGGAGGGCGGCGTCCAGGCCTCTTGAAAGGAGGCTTCCAGGCCTCTTGAAAGGAGGCTTCCAGGCCTCTTGAAAGGAGGCTTCCAGGCCTCTTGAAAGGAGGCTTCCAGGCCTCTTGAAAGGAGGCTTCCAGGCCTCTTGAAAGGAGGCTTCCAGGCCTCTTGAAAGGAGGCTTCCAGGCCTCTTGAAAGGAGGCTTCCAGGCCGCTTGAAAGGAGGCTTCCAGGCCTCTTGAAAGGAGGCTTCCAGGCCTCTTGAAAGGAGGCTTCCAGGCCTCTTGAAAGGAGGCTTCCAGGCCTCTTGAAAGGAGGCTTCCAGGCCTCTTGAAAGGAGGCTTCCAGGCCTCTTGAAAGGAGGCTTCCAGGCCTCTTGAAAGGAGGCTTCCAGGCCTCTTGAAAGGAGGCTTCCAGGCCTCTTGAAAGGAGGCTTCCAGGCCTCTTGAAAGGAGGCTTCCAGGCCTCTTGAAAGGAGGCTTCCAGGCCTCTTGAAAGGAGGCTTCCAGGCCTCTCGAAAGGAGGCTTCTAAGCTTTCGAACCTTTTTAAAAAGCTTCTGAACAACTTGAAAAGAGTCCTCTGAGCCTCTTGAAAGGAGGCCTTCGAGCTGCTTGGAAGAAATCTGTCCTAGTTGTGGAGGGCAGGATTCTATTGGATTTACTAATCGCCATGCATATTTTGTACAAAACAAAGTTTTGTAATAAAAAAACACAATTATCAAAACTTTATCAATAAATTTTGATTGGAATTGTAATTCGTCCGCCATTACGAATTTTTGTTCGAGGTACCCCCTAGGGCCATCGAAGGTACCCCCAGGGGTACATGTACCCCAGGTTGAGAACCGCTGCCTTATATGAACAAATTCAATGCATATTTCCAAATTAACTGCCTAAGAAAATTCTTGCACTAGTTGTCACCTAACTTTATTTTTTCACGCCTACTAAGACCTTTTCACTGGTTATATTGCTGCGGCTGAAATACGAGATAAATAAGTCAGTCGCTTGGCCTATGGACTTTCTAAAATCCATCAGAAAGAATTCTAAGTTCTTTCTTATTTATTATTTATCTCTCCTCGATATCTAAGAGTTTTACCGAACCATTCTCAAATCTAAAGAAGCCTAGCATGAAAATTGAAAATTCAAAATTTTCAGCATAATCCCACCCTAGCTGTACACATTTTTCGAACAGGCTACTACAACTGATATGTGACCAGATTTAGTTACAATCAAGTTGCTGCAACCATTTTCGTCTGACTTGTACTGCTCGGGCTAGGACACTTTACTAGACAAATCTGCAGAAAGAAATGCATGAAACGTTTATTTTCGATACAGGCATACGATACGCTGCATCGTATTTATAAGAATTATTCTGAAAGAAAAGAAAGATCATACGCTCGATTTATTTTTTTGTTAAATATGTTGGCTGCGCATATGCACAGCGCATGTTTCGAAATGCGCAGCCAAGATATTTGACAAAACAATTATTTTCGTGCGGCCGAGTTGCCTATAAAATATGCTATTATGATGATGATGATGATACTACCATCTTTTGTAGCAAGGCACTTGCCGATAGCACTGGCTATATCTAACAAACGATTTGATCACGATTATACTATTGTTTGTATTTCATCAAACTCCTGTATAAAAGGCCAAAAATGGGTGGGGTGGTTTCAGAAACACTTATGCGAATCCACGGGATGAATAGAGAATCTCCTTCCAGAAGAAAATATGCATTTATTGGCGCAAATTCGGGGCGTTTTTAATTCGCTAAATTTTGATACTTATTAAAACGATTTTTTATCCTTTAATTCTGTGAATTTTTAAATGAATTCAGTTCTTCACTTTGAACAAATATTTAAATGAATTCTATTACGTCCAGTATACCTAAATCTGCCATTCCTACTATTTGAGGTTCGTTTCCTGCCAACGAGATGATAATTTCGACTGATTTCTAAATGATTCAAACCATGATACGCTTTAGGACTAGCTCATACCATGATTGGACACCCTAGTCATTTGTTGCCATGATTTCAGTTTTGCCTCTGTTGCTTGTTTTTGCGTTTTTCTGCGACTATTACAGTCCTTGGGAGAGAGTAAGTTTTACGAAACACTTTCCGAGAGCTTCCTGCGCGATTGGAAGCCTTTTCTTCTAGCTTCTACATACCTACTTTACCTATATTACCTCTACATACCTATTTTATCTAAACTACGCTACATGATGTTTAACTCTTCGTTAACGTGCCGCGTATCTCCGCCGAGATATGGCTTCACATTCCACAGCGTTGACGAGTCGACATAATTTTTCGCTAATCTTCTCTTTTCTCCGTAGCGATCTTTAGTGTCACCGCATTTTAATTTCAGCCATCGTAAAGTCCATTCAAAGAGTGGCGATTAGGTAATGGTCCGATTCTGCTTCTATTCGCTTGTTGCGTTATTTGGAATGTTCCGTGTGGCCAATTCAATTCCATATAGTGCCTGAAATCTGGTTGAACAGCTTTAGAAACCAGTCATTTTTTAAACTTCTGGTATGTGTATGTGTTTATTTTTGATTATTTAGTTTCTATTTTTGGTAATGATTTTTAATTTGATCAATTTTATTTTCGATAACATGGGACAGTTTGTCTTAACCAATGTTTGAAAACAATATTGAATGTTGATTAATGATTTAATATTAGTTATTTCATCATAAATATCACCAAAGTATGGAGACACAAATTATTTTGCAATATTCGGTAGCGATAACCTAAAATTTCGGAATTCAACGGTTCGAGCATTTGTTTGACCTCAACAAAGGAAATCAAAAGTTATTCAAAACTAGTTATCATGTCAGACGAAATCTGACTTCATGTCTATTGCGGCAACTCTATTGATAACTAAAATAATCAAAATACTAAATAATTCAATTCAAAAGAAATCAATATCAAATAAATGAGATAATTAATGTTATTTCAAACACGTTCCATGCTTTTTCTTTCAGACTGGCTTTTTGCGGACTAACAAGACGGAATATTTCATAGAACCGTCGAACAACCATTCACCTTCCGATAAGTATGGTTTTCCTCATGTCCTCTTCAAGCGAGCTGATGTTAAGGAAATAAGGGATATTCGCTCAAAGGTACATACATAAAAATCTAACAATTTATTAGGCATTTAAAACCAACTTGACTTTCCCAATCAGTCAGCCAAGAAAAAGAAGAAGAAACGAAAGCGCCGGCATGCAAGCAATTGCGGCACCAAGGAGCCCCGTCGAGTAACCGAAACTCGCCTGGAATGGCAACACCAGGGAAAGGTAATACATACATTATTGCACGTCTGCACAACTGTTCAAAGAACAAGCAACAAATTTCCAAAGGCCTCTCTTACTAGGTTATCGTGCAGGGTGGACGGAAAAGCCGCGATTTTCCGGCGACGGTGGCTTTGAGTTCCGATGTTGGTCCTGCTTCCGGGTCCAAGCGACGCATCAAGCGATCGATCAGCACTCCTCGCCATGTGGAAGCCCTGGTCGTGGCCGACCATTCGATGGCACAGTTTCACCAGGACGCCGATCTACAGCAGTATCTGCTGACGATCATGAACATGGTTTCGTCACTCTACCGCGATCCCACCATCGGCAACTCGGTCCAGGTGACCGTGGTTCGAATTATCATACTCGAAGAGGAGGAATCGCACGCAGATTTCAATGTGACGCACATAGCGGCCAATACGTTGGAGAATTTCTGCCGGTGAGTGTTGCGATGAAGTGGCAAATCGCGGTTCGCACCACGACCTTGCGTTGAAGTCTTTCGTATCAAGTACATAATTACCCCCCTTATTAAATATTGATAGGTGGCAGCGAAGCTTAAATCCCAAAGACGAGAATGATCCACACCATCATGATGTAGCAATTTTAGTCACGAGAAAGAATATTTGTTCGACTCATGGATGTTCGTAAGTGCTTTTAAATTTTACCTAAAAAAAAGAAGAGTTTTTTCCTTATATTATTGGATATTTTCGAAGCATAATGAGATAGATTAATGGTCGTCTGAATATGCAAAATTTGATTGAACGTTTACATTAAATTGCCATCATTCCAATATTCAAATGATTTTAATCTGAAACTAGACAGCAGTGAACACTTGTTCATAATTGGAATATATATTTCGAACATGTAAATGTATTTGAAATGTTCGTTGATACCATGAATATTGATGACAGATTCTTGACCATTAACCCAACTTTTTCCAACCAATTGATTAACAAAGGAAAAAAAATATTCTCGTGACCTTGATTTATCTCTAGTGCTCCGACAATATCAAACTCCGATACCAACCTGCTGACAACATCCAGTTTCTGTAATAAATCTTCAACACAATATTTTCCAGTACCCTGGGTGTCGCCAACGTGGGCGGCATGTGCCGTCCGGACAAGTCATGCAGCGTCAACGAGGACAACGGGATCACCCTGGCGCATACGATTTCCCACGAGCTCGGCCACAAGTGAGTACGGCTTCTACCTGGTTACTTGTTTCCAGCGGGCATTAATGCTTCCTGGGCTTTCTATCATGCAACTGACACTTGTTATTATTGATCCGTACATCTTGCGGTTCGCGCACTTAAAACAACCTGGGTGTGTGTGTTCTTCCAATACGCTGAATGAGACGACAGCTGGCTGTCAACGAGGAAACAAGTTGATTTTTTGTTTATAAATCGAATTTTCGAATTGATGTTAAGATTAAAATAAATTTATATAATAAATAAATTTTTCATTTAATCTGATAAAAAGTGATAAAACACATTATATGAACAGGCTATAAAACAGAACTTAATTTTGAAAATTATGAAATTTTGAGCCACCCAGTGAGAACATGAATCGATATTAGTGTTCCAAAACTAATTCCTCAAGTCACGATATTCCACACTTACTGTGTTGGATTGGATTTGGATTGGCTTTGGATTGGATTTGGATTGGATTTGGATTGGATTTGGATTGGATTTGGATTGGATTTGGATTGGATTTGGATTGGATTTGGATTGGATTTGGATTGGATTTGGATTGGATTTGGATTGGATTTGGATTGGATTTGGATTGGATTTGGATTGGTTTGGATTGGTTTGGATTGGTTTGGATTGGATTTGGATTGGATTTGGATTGGATTGGATTGGTTTGGATTGGTTTGGATTGGTTTCGATTGGATTTGGTTGGTTTGGATTGGTTTGGATTGGTTTGGTTGGTTTGGATTGGTTTGGATTGGTTTGGATTGGTTTGGATTGGTTTGGTTGGTTTGGTTGGATTTGGATTGGTTTGGTTGGTTTGGATTGGATTTGGATTGGTTTGGATTGGTTTGGTTGGTTTGGATTGGTTTGGATTGGTTTGGATTGGTTTGGATTGGTTTGGATTGGTTTGGATTGGTTTGGATTGGTTTGGATTGGTTTGGATTGGTTTGGATTGGATTTGGATTGGTTTGGATTGGTTTGGATTGGTTTGGTTGGTTTGGATTGGTTTGGATTGGTTTGGATTGGTTTGGTTGGTTTGGATTGGTTTGGATTGGTTTGGTTGGTTTGGATTGGTTTGGTTGGTTTGGATTGGTTTGGATTGGTTTGGATTGGTTTGGATTGGTTTGGATTGGATTTGGATTGGTTTGGATTGGTTTGGTTGGTTTGGATTGGTTTGGATTGGTTTGGATTGGTTTGGATTGGTTTGGATTGGTTTGGTTGGTTTGGATTGGTTTGGATTGGTTTGGATTGGTTTGGATTGGTTTGGATTGGTTTGGATTGGCTTTGGATTGGTTGGATTTGGATTGGTTTGGATTGGTTTGGATTGGTTTGGATTGGTTTGGATTGGTTTGGATTGGTTTGGATTGGTTTGGGATTGGTTTGGATTGGTTTGGATTGGTTTGGATTGGTTTGGATTGGTTTCGGTTGGTTTGGATTGGTTTGGATTGGTTTGGATTGGTTTGGATTGGTTTGGATTGGTTTGGATTGGTTTGGATTGGATTTGGATTGGTTTGGATTGGTTTGGATTGGTTTGGATTGGTTTGGATTGGTTTGGATTGGTTTGGATTGGTTTGGTTGGTTTGGATTGGTTTGGATTGGTTTGGTTGGTTTGGATTGGTTTGGATTGGTTTGGTTGGTTTGGATTGGATTTGGTTGGTTTGGTTGGTTTGGATTGGTTTGGTTGGTTTGGATTGGTTTGGATTGGTTTGGATTGGTTTGGATTGGTTTGGATTGGTTTGGTTGGTTTGGATTGGTTTGGATTGGTTTGGATTGGTTTGGATTGGTTTGGATTGGTTTGGTTGGTTTGGATTGGTTTGGTTGGTTTGGATTGGTTTGGATTGGTTTGGTTGGTTGGATTGGTTTGGATTGGTTTGGATTGGTTTGGTTGGTTTGGATTGGTTTGGATTGGTTTGGTTGGTTTGGATTGGTTTGGATTGGTTTGGTTGGTTTGGATTGGTTTGGATTGGTTTGGATTGGTTTGGATTGGTTGGATTGGTTTGGATTGGTTTGGATTGGTTTGGATTGGTTTGGATTGGTTTGGATTGGTTTGGTTGGTTTGGATTGGTTTGGTTTGGTTGGTTTGGATTGGTTTGGTTGGTTTGGATTGGTTTGGTTGGTTTGGATTGGTTGGTTTGGTTGGTTGGTTGGATTGGGTTTGGATTGGTTTGGATTGGTTTGGATTGGTTTGGATTGGGTTTGGATTGGTTGGTTTGGATTGGTTTGGATTGGTTTGGATTGGTTTGGATTGGTTTGGTTGGTTTGGATTGGTTTGGATTGGTTTGGATTGGTTTGGATTGGTTTGGATTGGTTTGGATTGGTTTGGATTGGTTTGGATTGGTTTGGATTGGTTTGGATTGGTTTGGATTGGTTTGGATTGGTTTGGATTGGTTTGGTTGGTTTGGATGGGTTTGGTTGGTTTGGATTGGTTTGGATTGGTTTGGATTGGTTTGGTTGGTTTGGTTGGTTTGGATTGGTTTGGATTGGTTTGGATTGGTTTGGATTGGTTTGGATTGGTTTGGATTGGTTTGGATTGGTTTGGTTGGTTTGGATTGGTTTGGTTGGTTTGGATTGGATTTGGATTGGTTTGGATTGGTTTGGATTGGTTTGGATTGGTTTGGATTGGTTTGGATTGGTTTGGATTGGTTTGGTTGGTTTGGATTGGTTTGGATTGGTTTGGATTGGTTTGGTTGGTTTGGATTGGTTTGGATTGGTTTGGTTGGTTTGGATTGGTTTGGTTGGTTTGGTTGGTTTGGATTGGTTTGGATTGGTTTGGATTGGTTTGGATTGGTTTGGATTGGTTTGGATTGGTTTGGATTGGTTTGGATTGGTTTGGATTGGTTTGGTTGGTTGGATTGGTTTGGATTGGTTTGGTTGGTTTGGATTGGTTTGGATTGGTTGGATTGGTTTGGTTGGTTTGGATTGGTTTGGATTGGTTTGGATTGGTTTGGATTGGTTTGGATTGGTTTGGATTGGTTTGGATTGGTTTGGATTGGTTTGGATTGGTTTGGTTGGTTTGGTTGGTTTGGATTGGTTTGGATTGGTTTGGATTGGTTTGGTTGGTTTGGATTGGTTTGGATTGGTTTGGATTGGTTTGGATTGGTTTGGATTGGTTTGGATTGGTTTGGATTGGTTTGGTTGGTTTGGTTGGTTTGGATTGGTTTGGATTGGTTTGGATTGGTTTGGATTGGTTTGGATTGGTTTGGATTGGTTTGGTTGGTTTGGATTGGTTTGGATTGGTTTGGTTGGTTTGGATTGGTTTGGATTGGTTTGGTTGGTTTGGTTGGTTTGGATTGGTTTGGATTGGTTTGGATTGGTTTGGTTGGTTTGGATTGGTTTGGATTGGTTTGGATTGGTTTGGATTGGTTTGGTTGGTTTGGATTGGTTTGATTGGTTTGGATTGGTTTGGATTGGTTTGGTTGGTTTGGTTTGGTTGGTTTGGATTGGTTTGGATTGGTTTGGTTGGTTTGGATTGGATTGGTTTGGATTGGTTTGGATTGGTTTGGATTGGTTTGGATTGGTTTGGATTGGTTTGGATGGTTTGGATTGGTTTGGATTGGTTTGGTTGGTTGGATTTGGTTGGTTTGGTTGGTTTGGATTGGTTTGGATTGGTTTGGATTGGTTTGGATTGGTTTGGATGGGATTTGGATTGGTTTGGATTGGTTTGGATTGGTTTGGTTGGTTTGGTTGGTTTGGATTGGTTTGGTTGGTTTGGATTGGTTTGGATTGGATTTGGATTGGATTTGGATTGGTTTGGATTGGTTTGGATTGGTTTGGATTGGTTTGGATTGGTTTGGATTGGTTTGGTTGGTTTGGATTGGTTTGGTTGGTTTGGATTGGTTTGGTTGGTTTGGTTGGTTTGGATTGGTTTGGTTGGTTTGGATTGGTTTGGTTGGTTTGGTTGGTTTGGTTGGTTTGGTTGGTTTGGTTGGTTTGGTTGGTTTGGTTGGTTTGGTTGGTTTGGATTGGTTTGGATTGGTTTGGTTGGTTTGGATTGGTTTGGATTGGTTTGGTTGGTTTGGATTGGATTTGGTTGGTTTGGATTGGTTTGGATTGGTTTGGTTGGTTTGGTTGGTTTGGATTGGTTTGGATTGGTTTGGTTGGTTTGGATTGGTTTGGATTGGTTTGGATTGGTTTGGTTGGTTTGGTTGGTTTGGATTGGTTTGGATTGGTTTGGTTGGTTTGGATTGGTTTGGTTGGTTTGGATTGGTTTGGTTGGTTTGGTTGGTTTGGTTGGTTTGGATTGGTTTGGTTGGTTTGGTTGGTTTGGATTGGTTTGGATTGGTTTGGGTTGGTTTGGTTGGTTTGGATTGGTTTGGATTGGTTTGGTTGGTTTGGATTGGTTTGGATTGGTTTGGATTGGTTTGGATTGGTTTGGATTGGTTTGGATTGGTTTGGATTGGTTTGGATTGGTTTGGATTGGTTTGGTTGGTTTGGATTGGATTTGGATTGGTTTGGATTGGTTTGGATTGGTTTGGATTGGTTTGGATTGGTTTGGATTGGTTTGGATTGGTTGGTTTGGATTGGTTTGGTTGGTTTGGATTGGTTTGGATTGGTTTGGATTGGTTTGGATTGGTTTGGATTGGTTTGGATTGGTTTGGATTGGTTTGGTTGGTTTGGTTGGTTTGGATTGGTTTGGATTGGTTTGGATTGGTTTGGATTGGTTTGGATTGGTTTGGATTGGTTTGGATTGGTTTGGTTGGTTTGGATTGGTTTGGTTGGTTTGGATTGGTTTGGATTGGTTTGGATTGGTTTGGTTGGTTTGGATTGGTTTGGATTGGTTTGGATTGGTTTGGTTGGTTTGGTTGGTTTCGGTTGGTTTCGGTTGGTTTCAGTTGGTTTGGTTGGTTTGGATTGGTTTGGATTGGTTTGGATTGGTTTGGATTGGTTTGGATTGGTTTGGATTGGTTTGGATTGGATTTGGTTTTGGTTTGGATTGGTTTGGTTGGTTTGGATTGGTTTGGATTGGTTTGGATTGGTTTGGATTGGTTTGGATTGGTTTGGATTGGTTTGGATTGGTTTGGATTGGTTTGGATTGGTTTGGATTGGTTTGGTTGGTTTGGATTGGTTTGGATTGGTTTGGATTGGTTTGGTTGGTTTGGATTGGTTTGGATTGGTTTGGATTGGTTTGGATTGGTTTGGTTGGTTTGGTTGGTTTGGATTGGTTTGGATTGGTTTGGATTGGTTTGGTTGGTTTGGTTGGTTTGGATTGGTTTGGATTGGTTTGGATTGGTTTGGTTGGTTTGGATTGGTTTGGATTGGTTTGGTTGGTTTGGATTGGTTTGGATTGGTTTGGATTGGTTTGGATTGGATTTGGTTGGTTTGGTTGGTTTGGATTGGTTTGGATTGGTTTGGTTGGTTTGGATTGGTTTGGATTGGTTTGGTTGGTTTGGATTGGTTTGGTTTGGTTGGTTTGGATTGGTTTGGATTGGTTTGGTTGGTTTGGTTGGATTTGGATTGGTTTGGATTGGTTTGGATTGGTTTGGTTGGTTTGGATTGGTTTGGTTGGTTTGGATTGGTTTGGATTGGTTTGGATTGGTTTGGTTGGTTTGGATTGGTTTGGATTGGTTTGGTTGGATTTGGATTGGTTTGGTTGGTTTGGATTGGTTTGGATTGGTTTGGTTGGTTTGGGTTGGTTTGGTTGGATTTGGATTGGTTTGGTTGGTTTGGATTGGTTTGGTTGGTTTGGATTGGTTTGGTTGGTTTGGATTGGTTTGGATTGGTTTGGTTGGTTTGGTTGGATTTGGATTGGATTTGGATTGGATTTGGATTGGATTTGGATTGGATTTGGATTGGATTTGGATTGGATTTGGATTGGATTTGGATTGGATTTGGATTGGATTTGGATTGGATTTGGATTGGATTTGGATTGGAATTGGATTGGATTTGGATTGGATTTGGATTGGATTTGGATTGGATTTGGATTGGATTTGGATTGGATTTGGAGCTTCCGGAGGAATTCCTGGAGGAACTTCCGGAGAAATTTCTGGAGAAACTTCCGGAGGAATTCCTAGAGGAACTTCTGGAGGAATTCCTAGAGGAACTTCCGGAGGAATTCCTAGAGGAACTTCCGGAGGAATTCCTAGAGGAACTTCCGGAGGAATTCCTAGAGGAACTTCCGGAGGAATTCCTAGAGGAACTTCCGGAGGAATTCCTGAAGGAACTTCGGAGGAATTCCTAGAAGGAACTTCGGAGGAATTCCTAGAGGAACTTCGGAGGAATTCCTAGAGGAACTTCCGGAGATTCCTAGAGGAACTTCCGGAGGAATTCCTAGAGGAACTTCGGAGGAATTCCTGGAGGAACTTCCGGAGGAATTCCTGAAGGAACTTCGGAGGGAATTCTAGAGGAACTTCCGGAGGAATTCCTAGAGGAACTTCGGAGGAATTCCTGAGGAACTTCCTGAGGAATTCCTAGAGGAACTTCCGGAGGAATTCCTAGAGGAACTTCCGGAGGAATTCCTAGAGGAATTATAGGAACTTCCAGAGGAATTCCTAGAGGAACTTCCAGAGGAATTCCTAGAGGAACTTCCAGAGGATTTCATAGAAGAACATCCAGAGGAATTCCTAGACGAACTTCCGGAGGAATTCCTAGAGGAACTAGAGGAACTTCCAGAGGAATTCCTAGAGGAACTTCCAGAGGAATTCCTAGAGGAACTTCCAGAGGAATTCCTAGAGGAACTTCCAGAGGAATTCCTAGAGGAACTTCCAGAGGATTTCATAGAAGAACATCCAGAGGAATTCCTAGACGAACTTCCGGAGGAATTCCTAGAGGAACTTCCGGAGGAATCCCTAGAGGAACTTCCGTAGGAATTCCTAGAGGAACTTCCGGAGGAATTCCTAGAGGAACTTCCGGAGGAATTCCTAGAGGAACTTCGGAGGAATTCTGAAGGAACTTCGGAGGAATTCCTAGAGGAACTTCCGGAGGAATTCCTAGAGGAACTTCGGAGGAATTCCTAGAGGAACTTCCGGAGGAATTCCTGGAAGGAACTTCCGGAGGAATTCCTGAAGGAACTTCGGAGGAATTCCTAGAGGAACTTCCGGAGGAATTCTAGAGGAACTTCCGGAGGAATTCCTAGAGGAACTTCCGGAGGAATTCCTAGAGGAACTTCCGGAGGAATTTCTAGAGGAACTTCCGGAGGAACTCCTAGAGGAACTTCCGGAGGAATTCCTAGAGCAACTTCCGGAGGAACTCCTAGAGGAACTCCCTGAGGAATTCCTAGAGCAACTTCCGGAGGAATTCCTAGAGGAACTTCCGGAGGATTTCCTAGAGGAACTTTCGGAGGAATTCCTAGAGGAACTTCCGGAGGAATTCCTAGAGGAACTTTCGGAGGAACTCCTGGAGGAAATCCTAGAGGAACTTCCGGAGGAATTCCTAGAGGAACTTCCGCAGGAATTCCTAGAGGAACTTCCGAAGGAATTCCTAGAGGAACTTCCGAAGGAATTCCTAGAGGAACTTCCGAAGGAATTCCTAGAGGAACTTCCGAAGGAATTCCTAGAGGAACTTCCGAAGGAATTCCTAGAGGAACTTCCGGAGGAATTCCTAGAGGAACTTCAGGAGGAATTCCTAGAGGAACTTCCGGAGGATTTCCTAGAAGAACTTCCGGAGGAATTCCTAGAGGTACTTCCGAAAGAATTCCTAGAGGAACTTCCGGAGGAATTCCTAGAGGAACTTCCGGAGGAATTCCTAGAGGAACTTCCGGAGGAATTCCTAGAGGAACTTCCGGAGGAATTCCTAGAGGAACTTCCGGAGGAATTCCTAGAGGAACTTCCGGAGGAATTCCTAGAGGAACTTCAGGAGGAATTCCTAGAGGAACTTCAGGAGGAATTCCTAGAGGAACTTCGGAGGAATTCCTAGAGGAACTTCGGAGGAATTCCTAGAGGAACTTCCGGAGGAATTCCTGGAGGAACGTCCGGAGGAATTTCAGAAGGAACATCCGGAGGAATTGCTAGAGAAACTTCCGGAGGAATTCCTGGAGAAATTCCCAGAGGAATTCTTGGATGAACTTTTGGAGGAATTCCTAGAGGAACTTCCGGAGGAATTCCTAGAGGAACTTCCGGAGGAATTCCTAGAGGAACTTCCGGAGGAATTCCTAGAGGAACTTTCGGAGGAATTCCTAGAGGAACTTCCGGAGGAATTCCTAGAGGAATTAGAGGAACTTCCAGAGGAATTCCTAGAGGAACTTCCAGAGGAATTCCTAGAGGAACTTCCAGAGGATTTCATAGAAGAACATCCAGAGGAATTCCTAGACGAACTTCCGGAGGAATTCCTAGAGGAACTTCCGGAGGAATTTCTAGAGGAACTTCCGGAGGAATTCCTAGAGGAACTTCCGGAGGAATTCCTAGAGGAACTTCCGTAGGAATTCCAAGAGGAACTTCCGGAGGAATTCCTAGAGGAACTTCCGGAGGAATTCCTAGAGGAACTTCCGGAGGAATTCTTAAAGGAGCTTCCGGAGGAATTCCTAGAGGAGCTTCCGGAAGAATTCCTAGAGAGGAGGAATTCCTAAAGGAACTTCCGGAGGAATTCCTAGAGGAACTTCCGGAGGAATTCCTAGAGGAACTTCCGGAGGAATTCCTAGAGGAACTTCCGGAGGAATTCCTAGAGGAACTTCCGGAGGAATTCCTAGAGGAACTTCCGGAGGAATTCCTAGAGGAACTTCCGGAGGAATTCCTAGAGGAACTTCCGGAGGAATTCCTAGAGGAACTTCCGGAGGAATTCCTAGAGGAACTTCCGGAGGAATTCCTAGAGGAACTTCGGAGGAATTCTAGAGGAACTTCGGAGGAATTCCTAGAGGAACTTCCGGAGGAATTCCTAGAGGAACTTCCGAAGGAATTCTAGAGGAAGTTCCGGAGGAATTGCTAGAGGAACTTCCGGAGGAATCCCTAGAGGAACTTCCGGAGGAATTCCTAGAGGAACTTCGGAGGAATTCCTAGAAGGAACTTCGGAGGAATTCCTAGAGGAACTTCCGGAGGAATTCCTGAAGGAACTTGGAGGAATTCCTAGAGGAACTTCGGAGGAATTCCTAGAGGAACTTCCGGAGGAATTCCTAGAAGGAACTTCCGGAGGAATTCCTAGAGGAACTTCGGAGGATTTCTAGAGGAACTTCCGGAGAAATTCCTAGAGGAACTTCCGGAGGAATTCCTAGAGGAACTTCCGGAGGAATTCCTAGAGGAACTTCCGGAGGAATTCCTAGAGGAACTTCCGGAGGAATTCCTAGAGGAACTTCCGGAGGAATTCCTAGAGGAACTTCCGGAGGAATTCCTAGAGGAATTTCCGGAGGAATTCCTAGAGGAACTTCCGGAGGAATTCCTAGAGGAACTTCCGGAGGAATTCGTAGAGGAACTTCCGGAGAAATTCTTAGAGGAACTTCCGGAGGAATCCCTAGTGGAACTCCGGGAGGAATCCCTAGTGGAACTCCGGGAGGGATTCCTAGAGGAACTTCCGGAGGAATTCCTAGAGAAACTTACTTACTTACTTATGGATCCTGTACACCTCAGGTGGTGCAAAGGGCCGACTTGAAAGATCTCCATCCTGAGCGTTGCCTGGCTATCGCTTTAACCTGTTGCCAGGTTAGATTTCGGTCGACTTCTTTTATTTCCTTGTTGAGGCTTCGCCGCCATGAGCCTCTGAGTCTGCCTCTGCTGCGATGTCCCGCTGGGTTCCAGTCTAATACTTGTTTACAGATTTCGTTTCCGCCCCTACGTAGAGTGTGGCCGACCTAGCCCCACTTCCGATCCCGAATTTCTGTTGCTATCGGCCTCTGGTGACAACGACGATGGAGCTCGTTGTTTGAGATCTAGTTGTGAGGCCACCAGGCCCGAATTATATACCGCAGGCATCTGTTAATGAACACCTGCAGCCGTTGAGTGTTCTCCACTGATACACACCATGTTTCGCTAGCGTATAACAGCACAGATTTTACGTTAGAGTTGAAAATTCGTATTTTGATGCGTTCACTTATCTGCCTGTTTTTCCAGATATTTCTTAAACTCGCAAAGGCAGCCCTTGCTTTCTTGATCCGTGCGCCTATGTCGATCTTGGTACCGCCGTCTGACGCCATTTGGCTACCAAGATATTGGAAGCTTTCAACATTCTCCACTGGTTGCCCGGCTACTGTGAAACTGGAAGGAGTCACCGTGTTTACATCCAACGATTTGGTTTTGTTGACGTTGATGACTTTCTAGAGGAACTTCCGGGGGAATTTGTAGAGCAACTTCCGGAGAAATTCGTAGAAGAACTTCCGGAGGAATTTCTAGAGGAACTTCCGGATGAATTCCTAGAGGAACTTCCGGAGGAATTCCTAGAGGAACTTCCGGAGGAATTCCTAGAGGAACTTCCGGAGGAATTCCCAGAGGAACTTCCGGAGGAATATCTAGAGGAACTTCCTGTGGAATTCCTAGAGAGACTTCCGGAGGAATTCCTAGAGAGACTTCCGGAGGAATTCCTAGAGGAACTTCCGGAGGAATTCCTAGAGGAACTTCCGGAGGAATTCCTAGAGGGACTTCCGGAGGAATTCCTAGAGGAACTTCCGGAGGAATTCCTAGAGGAACTTCCGGAGGAATTTCTAGAGGAACTTCCGAAGGAATTCCTAGAGGAACTTCCGGAGGAATTCCTAGAGGAACCTCCGGAGGAATTCCTAGAGGAACTTCCGGAGGAATTCCTAGAGGAACTTCCGGAGGAATTCCTAGAGGAACTTCCGAAGGAATTTCTAGAGGAACTTCCGGAGGAATTCCTAGAGGAACTTCCGGAGAAATTCCGAGAGGAACTTCCGGAGGAATCCCTAGTGGAACTTCGGGAGGAATTCCTAGAGGAACTTCCGGAGGAATTCCTAGAGGAACTTCCGGGGGAATTTGTAGAGCAACTTCTGGAGAAATTCGTAGAAGAACTTCAGGAGGAATTCCTAGAGGAACTTCCGGAGGAACTCGTAGAGAAACTTCCGGAGGAATTCCTAGAGAATCTTCCGGAGGAACTCCTGGAGGAACTTTCGGAGAAACTTCGCCACGCCGCCGTCGCTGACTGAAAATGGTCTCTCACGCCGCTACCGATAAAATTTTAATATCATCAACTGGAGCGATTCAACGTTCCAGGTCATTAAGAACAAACAGATTAGATTAGATTAAATTTTTAAATTTTCGATCCAACCGTTGGTTGATCATTGACAAAATGAGAGCAAATTTCAGTCGTTTTCGTCTGCTGGTATCGTAAAGGTTAACTTTAACCTCTGAACCAAGAAGACCGACAATCCGTTCGCAAGTGACAAAAAAACTCAATTTTGATTCTGTTTATATAGATAGAAGACATAGATTTGCATACTTGCGGATCGTAATCTCGATTCATAACGATTCGATTGGCCGAAATTTTATTCAAATATTTAAGCTAACAAGATTATTTCATTCTTGCAAAAGGTACAATGTAACCACAGGTGAAGTCAATCATTAGCTTTTGCTTCGCTTCCGAATGCCACCTAGTAGCAAAATTGAATAATTTGCCGATATGCCCACGTAAACAGCAGGGAAGTCCACAAACGATGCCAATGACGTGGAATTCGTTTATTTTGCTCCCCACGACGGTGGCTAGACCACTAAATAAGGGTTTGTTGATTATTGACTATTAAACAGCTTTAATTGTTGATCAATATTTGCCGATTACTCGCGAGGGTGGGAAGGTAGGCTCAGCTCCAAGATGATTGATCGTCAGCCGACAAATGCTGTTAGATGTGGGGAAATTATTCTGCTTCTGAGTCAAAATATGTGGATTGACGTAGGGTCGTCCCGTGCACATAAGAGTAATTGAAAAGTATCCGACGAAAATCGAAGATGCATTACGAATCTAAAACTTTGAAAATACTGAATGATTATTCCAATATTTCTAATTTAATATCGAACTGAATGGTGACCAAGTTGTGTTCACCTACCCTACCGAGTGATTGATTACTTCCATAATGAATAATTCAAACAGTTTTCGCGGCGAAGAGATACCTTTCGATACCGCTCTCAATCACAACCAGTCGGATCATGAGCATATACCAACAAGATCATATTAGGCACTTGTCGAACCTGCTCGAGCTCGGCGAGCTTGCGTGTAAACGCCGCCAAAGTAGCGAAAAATGCCACAGCCAGCGCGCGGTGAAACCCTTACAAGATTTTTTGCAATTCCTGATCATAAAACCTGGTTTACAGTTGTCATTTGAGTGATAAAACGGCCTACTTTTCCATACCAACAGAATGGGTGCTTTAATGACCATTATGCAACTCAAATGGGTTGCATAATATTCATTATAGCACTAATTTGGGTGCTATAATGAAAAACCTACATTGGGACAGTAATTATATGACTACATTTAGCTGAATTAGTTTGGGTGAGTGTTTAAATAGTGTACTCTAAGCGTCTCGTAATAAATGAAATGGTTTGTTGGACATAACATCACAATTTCCCAAAGGCAATTGCATCCATCGCTTCAAAGCTATTCAAGCAATGCAATTTGGCACGATAAGATGGAATCTTATTGTTCTCTGCCGCAACATAATTTATTGGAATGAATGATCATGTGGAGTAAATTCGATTGTACAATTTTGGTAAAGATTTATCATATTAAAGCCCATTTTTCGTCATTGCAAAAAATAGCGTGTGCAACTCGTTGCAAAACTCGATTTTTTCAGCACTCGTAGTATTTATCCAACTCGGCAAGCCTCGTTGGATAAACGTACAACTCGTGCTGAAAAAATCATCTTTTTGCAACTAGTTGCACAAACTACTATATTGCCACTAATTGTATCGACACTTTGAATAATTTATTGTCTCCCCAGAACTGGACGGGTGCAGATTGGTTTCGCCCTAGCGATCAAATCCCACACATGAACCAGCCAACGGATGTGGCAGATTCGAATGTCATCGCTGTGGAATCATCGGCGGTTGCGAAAAACGTTGGCATTTAAACTAATTTGTTGTATTTATAAGCCAAAACCGATTTATTCGCCAAGCATCCGTGTGGCTCCGTCGGTGATATACGCGCAGACATACTTTCCGATCTGAATGATCGATGTGGACTATTTTGCAAATATCACCATAAAGGAACCTAATGTTAATTGAGCTGTCACGAGCGGGACCCGGGGTTTGCCTTGTGGACAATGATGAAATATGGCATTTTGTAAACGAATGTGGACTGACAAGGGTGCTATATTGACAAACAGATGATTAGATAGCAATGAACTACCTCTAGGAATTATACCACTCTGCGAAGCGGTTATTGTTGGAACCATTAGATGTTATTTGTTTGAACGTTCCCCTTTAACAAACTTAGCCACGCTGCGTATGTTTTTCCAACCTAATCAACTTTTATGCACAATGTTAGCGAATAATTCATGCATATCCGATGACGAAAAATGTTGTCCCATTCTTTCCTGTCGAAAAGATCGTATGTTTTTTTTTATTTATGGTCAATTCATTTTAGTGTATCGTCTTCTTCTTATTGGCAATACACCCCTCCCAAGGACATTGCCGTCGTGTATCCATTACATTTTGCTAGAAATTGAAACATGGTGACATATAGAGCTCGACGAAGTGTTGTTTCTGTGAAAATATTTCGCCAACCTTCCGGGATTCGGTTCAACGTTTCTTACACGAGAACTCGCAAGTTGTAAAAAAAAGTACAACGGTCAGAAAATTTGTTATATTGAAACCAATTCTAATTATATCAACATGTTTTTCTTGGGAAAATAATAAAGGGGATAATAGATATTTTCTTTGAGGACATTTTTTAAGTTCAATTAATCAAATACTGGGCCTCCCGAACACCCGGAACCAATGGAACACCAGTGAAAATAGCAAATTTTCCCATTTGGCGGCGCTAGTGTATATGAAACTACCAGTTCGATATCACGAGATCTATGGGATTAAGGAAATTGTCGTCTTCTAAAAAGTTGTTCGGGGATTGGAAACCAATATGTTGAGAAACTGTTTAGCTTGAAATTCATCCGCAAGGCGGCGCTATTGAATATGAGATATCAGTTTGGTTCGACATCTCGTGATCAGTTGGATTTCGAAAGATGCCGTATTATATAAACTTGTTCGGGGATGGAAAGCCATCATGTTAAGAAACTGTTTAGTTTAAAATTCATCCGCAAGACGGTGCTCGTGTATATGAGAGATCAGACTGGTTCGATATTTCAGAAACTGTGGGAAATAGAAAATTGCCGTCTTCCACAAAGTTGTTTGGGATTAAAAGCCAATATGTTGAGAAACTGTTTAGTTTGGAAATTATCCGCAAGGCAGCGCTACTGTACAGGCTAGATCAGTTTGGTCCAATATCTCGGGATTGGGAAGTAGAAAATTTTCGTTTTCTTCAAACTTGTTTGGGGATTGGAAACCAATATGTTCAGAAAATATTTAGTTCAAAATTCATATAACAGAGTAGTGCTAGAGCGCGTGTGAGACCACCAGTTTGGTTATATATCCTTGGTTCTGTGATATTGCAGATGGGAAAAATGTAACTTCATTTGCATCCAAGCAATCGCCGTCACGAGCTTGAAACCTCATTTAAAGTATTTTGCATTACTGTCGTTCGGGGTGACATTGGGCCTAGAGGGTAAGATTGGGTAAAAAACGAAAAATGTTTCAACTCCTAATATCTCAGAAACTGTTACGAATTTTGATGAAAACTTCAAACGGTTCGAAATTATAGTTAAATTCACGTCTAAGAAATCACAAAACAAATTCCAAGATCTAATTGTGCTCGTACCTTAATACTTGGAATTTGAATGCCAAACTATTGATCGAATGAACCTAGTTTTTAATTCGAACTAGTTTTTAGTTCGATGGATACCTGGTTATCATGTTACGAGATGCTGGGTCATTAGGCCGAAGGTCACTAGGCCGAAGGCCATTAGGCCGAAGGCCATTAGGCCGAATGGTCACTAGGCCGAACGGTCATTAGGCCGAATGGTCACTAGGCCGAACGGTCATTAGGCCGAATGGCCATTAGGCCGAATGAGAACTGGGGAGTTAGAAGTAGTGCGCAATGAGGAAGAAGTAAAAAGGAAGAAGGAAAATGAAGGAAGAAGTAAAAAGTAGGAAGGAAGAAGGAAGAAGGAAAAAGGAAGAAAGAAGAGGAAGAAGGAAGAAGAAGAAAGAAGGAAGAAGAAGAAAGAAAGAAAAAAGAAAAAGGAAGAAGAAATAAGAAAGAATTAGGCAGGAGGAAGAAGGAAGAAGGAAGAAAGAAGAAAAGAAGGAAGAAAACACAAGAAAGAAGGAGGAAAACGGAAGAAAGAAGAAATAATAAAGAAGAAGGAATAATAAAGAAGGTAGAAGGGATAATAAAGAAGGTAGAAGGAAGAAGTAAGAAGGAAGAAGGAAGAAGAAAGAAGGAAGAAAGAAGAAGGAAGAAGTGAAAAGTAAGAAGGAAGAAGGAAGAAGTGAAAAGTAAGAAGAAAGAAGGAAAAAGAAGGAAAAAGGAAGAAGAAAGAAGAAGGAAGAAGGAAGGAGGAAGAAGGAAGGAGGAAGAAGGAAGAAGGAAGAAGAAAGAAAGAAGAATAAAGAAGGAAAAAGGAAGAAGGAAGAAGGAAGAAGGAAGAAGAAAGAAGAAAGAAGGAAGAAGGAACCAGGAAGAAGGAAGCAGGAAGATGGAAGAAGGAAGAAGGAAGAAGGAAGAAAAAAGAAAGAAGAAGGAAGAAGGAAGAAGGAAGAAGTGAAAAGAAAGAAGGAACAAGGAAGAAGGAAGAAGGAACAAGGAAGAAGGAAGAAAGAAGAAGGAAGAAGGAAGAAGGAAGAAGGAAGAAGAAAGAAGTGAAAAGTAAGAAGGAAGAAGGAAGGAGGGAGAAGGAAGAAGGAAATAGGAAGAAGGAAGTTCGAAGAAGGAAGAAGAAAGAAGAAAGAAGAAGAAAGAAAAAAGAAGAAGAAAGAAAAAAGAAGAAGAAAGAAGAAAGAAGAAAAAAGGATAAAGGAAGAAGGCAGAAGGAAGAAGAAATAAGAAAAAATGAGTCAGGAAGAAGAAGAAAGAAAGAAGGAAGAAGGAAGAAAGAAGGAAGAAAACGCAAGAAAGAAAAAATAATAAAGAAGAAGGAATAATAAAGAAAGTAGAAGGAAGAGGGAAGAAGGAAGAAGGAAAAAAGAAGAAGGAAGAAGAAAGAAGGAAAAAGGAAGATGGAAGAACGAATGAGAAGAAGGAAGAGGGAAGAATGAAGAAGGAAGAAAGAAGAAGGAAGATGCAAGAAGGGAGAAGGAAGAAGGGAGAAGGAAGAAGGGGTAAGGTGAAGAAAAAACTTCTCATTTCGCACTTCTTGCTTCGTTTTGCTAATTCGGCCTAATGGCCATTCGGCCTAATGACCGTTCGGCCTAATGGCCATTCGGCCTAATGACCTTCGGCCAAATGGCTTTCGGCCTAACGGCCTTAGGCCTAATGGCTTGACACCTTGTTACGATAATCTGTTGTTGTTTTATCGAATTTTATGAATATTTATATAGCGGTTCTGGTTTTTCGTAGCAACGAGCCATGCACGCTAAAAAGGGGTGAGATTGGGCCAAGCCTTTGGTTGATTTACCTAACATAGTTGGTAATAGCCGTAATGTAGACAATTATTTTAATGAACGATTGAATCGTTGCATCGTCTCCGCTGAACTTTATTGTATTTGGCCCAATGTCACCCCCTGTGAGGGGTGAGAATGGGCCAATTTAAACAACATATAACTTTAAAGAATTCCCCTCATTTATTATTTTTCCCCACACAGTGGTAAATTTATTATTCAAGCTTGTACCAAACTAATTAAAACTTGATTCCAATTTTAACTATTAGAGCTTTGTAACATTTATTCGGAGCATACCACATTTTGGCCCAATGACACCCCCGTTGACGGTACCTTTATTTTGTTCTTTTTTAAACGCATTTCTAAATAACCGGTAAGGCAGCTCAAATTAGTATGGGAAAAACTTTTTTCAATTTTTTGTTATGGGCCGCCCTCTTATTCGGTTCTATTTGATGCCTTGATGCTCTGGACAAAATTTCAGCCAAATCGATCAACGTTTGGGCGGTGCTAAACTCGTTGGAAGTTTATATGCAAAAATGTATGCAGAAACATCCAGAAACAGTGAATTGGAGTTAATAATAAATACTAAATATGTACTTTGAACTAGTTCGTAGTTTTAATTTTTTGTTGATTTGAAATGTTAGAAAGTGATATTATATTTTTGACATTCATAATACTTCTTCTTATTGGCATTACATCAACCACTCTGACATATGTCGCCTCGGAAGTCGGAGCTTAGTGTTTATTTAGCACTTCCACAGTTATTAACTGCGAGGTTTCTAGTCCATGTCACCATTTTCGCATTCGTATATCATAAGGCTAACACGATGCTATTTTATGCCCAGGGAAGGCGATAAAATTTCCCAAACAAGACCTGGAATCGAACCCAGAGACTTTTAGCATGGTCTTGCAGTCTAGCAGTGCATCTTACCGCACGGTTAAGGAAGGCTCCAGATCTATTCATAATAAACCTTAAGAACATTTAAAACTGGCAGTAATTTTAATATAACTTCTACTATTTTCATTATATAAAAAATGTTTTTATATGAAAATGTCCCTTAAAGCATCAGAAAAAAATTTAGTGGTTGGATTTTAAATAAATTGTTTCAATAAATTTAAAAAAAATCAGATAAGGTTTTTAGGTTATAAATATTACCTTAAATATGCGAGGTGAACCGGCCCAGGGCCGAAAACCTCACTAATAAAGATAATACGAAAACCTTAAATAGTAAAAAGTCAAAATTTCACCGATGAAATATTTTAATCGACACAGATCCTTAAACTAGAAGTCAAAAACTATGATCTAACGGCTTAACATCCGAGGTGCATAAACTTTGCATAATAGTTGCCTTTAAACATAGCGTGCAACATTGTTCCGGATGATTGGAGGCAAGTGAGGGTGATAGCCATCCAGAAGCCCAGAAAACCCACGTCGGATTACAATTCGTATCGCCCCATTGCGATGCTGTCTTGTCTTCGGAAGTTGTTGGAGAAGATGATTCTCTTCCGATTAGACAAATGGGTTGAATCGAATAGTTTTTTGTCAGATACAAAATTTGGTCTCCGCAGGGGCAAGGGAACGAACGACGTCTTGCGTTGCTCAGAAATTCAGCTTACTTTCGCTGAAAAAGAGCAAATGGGCTCTGTTTTTTTTTTGAACATTAAGGGGGCTTTTGATTCAGTTTGCGTTGATGTCTTATCCGACAAACTCCACTCGTGTTTTTCACCAATTTTCAACAATTATTTGTACAATTTGTTGTCAGAGAAGCGCATGAGTTTTTCTCATGGTGACTCGGCAACTTCACGAATTAGCTACATGGGTCTCCTACATGTTTGAGCCCTTTACTTTACAATTTTTACGTCAGAGACATTGATGAATGTCTCATGCCGAATTGCTCGTTAAGACAGCTTGCAGATGACTGCGTTCGATCTGCAAGGACCATTGCAAGATACTCTGGACAATTTGTCCACTTGGGCTACGAAGCTGGGTATCAAATTCTCTCCGGAGAAATGGTTGTCTTTTAAAAAAAAAACATAAGCCGCCAAAGTTCCCGCTCCAACTGATGGGTAAGACAATCACTCATAGCATGTTTTCTAAATACCTCGGGGTCTGGTTCGACTCAAAATGCACCAGCACATTGTGTATCTGACACAAAAATGCCAGAAACGGATCAACTTCATGCGATCAATAACCGGAACATGGTGGGAAGATCTTATGACGTTGTATCGAACAACCATTTTGTCGGTCCCCGAATACAGTAGTTTCTGCTTCCAGTCCGCGGCTAAAACACACATGTTGAAGTTTCAACGGATTCAGTACCGCTGTCTCCGTATCGCGTTAGGATGTATGAATTCGACACATACGATAAGCTTGGAACTACTTGCGGGAGTACAGCCACTGACAGATCTTTTCGCGGAATTATCGCTCCGGTTCCTCATCCGCTGTGAGGTTCTCAATCCGTTGGTCATTGACAACTTCGAGAAACTACACGAACGAAACCCTCAATCTCGATTTATGATTATTTACCACTGGTATATGACGCTGGAAGTAAGCCCATCTTCGGTTGACACCAATCGTGCTAACTTCTGAGACTCTTACAGTTCCTCTGTTACTTTTGATCTGTCCATGAAGCAGGAGGTTCATGGAATACCAGACTTCCTTCGTGTGGAGGTCATTCCTCCATTATTTGTAAGCAAATACGGGCACGCCAGCGAGGAGAGTAGCTTTTTCACAGACGGGTCAAAAATGGATGACTCCACTGGTTTCGGTGTTTTCAACGTTTTTCATAGCGCCTACTTTAAGCTCAAAAAGCCTTGTGACGTGAATACTGCTGAGCTAGCAGCTATACACTATTCACTCGAACAAATCGCATCCCTACCTCCTGACCACTTTTTCACCTTCACCGACAGTCTAAGTTCCTTGGAGGCTGTTCGGTTAATGAAACCGGTTGAGCACTCAGCGTATCTTCTAAATGGGATACGGAAAGCTTTGAGTGCCTTATCATAACGGTCTTACACAATCACCATGGCTTGGGTCCCTTCTCATTGCTCGATCCCGGGAAATGAGAAAGCGGACTCTTTGGTGGGCGCTATGGACGGTGATATTTCCGGTCGGAAAATCACCTTCGATGATTTTTTCACATTGATTCGTCAGGAAACCTTGAACAGCTGGCAACAGAAATGGACAAATAGGGAGTTGAGTAGATGGCTGTATTCAATTCGCCCGCAGGTGTCGAAGCGTCCATGGTTCAAAAAATTGAATATGGGACGAGACTTCGTTCGAACTATGTGTCGTCTAATGTCCAATCACTACACTTTAAATGCACATATTTTCAGAGTGGGGCTTTCGGAAGAAAATCTCTATGTTTGCGGCGAGGATTATCAGGACATCTATCATGTCGTGTGGACGTGCGAGGAGCATCGTGGCCCCAGATCTGCGCTAACTGAACATTTCCGGGTCCGAGGGAAACAACCAAAGCCTATTAGGGAAGTGTTGTCGGGCCTCGATCTCGAGTACATGTCCCTGGTCCACCAATTTTTGGAAGTTGCTGATGTAAGACTGTAATCATTGTCTGCCCATTCCCTTGTCTGTCGTACCCCATTACGAATATCTCCCTCTTGTTGTACATTTCAATGTCTGTCGTTAATCCCTTCCGTATGTCTTCCTCTCGTCGTTGTCTCCCAAAAAAAAGTTTGTTTGTCCCGTTACAGATGTAAAAATGCGAGGAATGTCAACTTTGTGAACATCAGCATCGACTAAACCGCGAGTCTTTCAGTTCCCCAAAACTAACACTATATATATATAAGAATCGAGAAATGTATTGTTAAACTTGATTTCGGCTCCGTAGCGCTTCACGGCAAATGAGCCTTCCAAATAAACGAAAGATAGAAAAAGCGTCGTTGAGGGGTTCAGGTTGAGAAAAAATACAGGATACAAAGATTTGGACGACCTAAGGAGAACATCATGTCTCTCGCGATAGCTCATCCACGAAATCCGTCAGTATCCACAATTATAAGACTCTTGGAGTTTATTTTCAAAAGAGTTACACCAGGTGTAAGAATCCCCCGCAAACCATGCTTCCGATTTGATCTCCGTTGATTTTGAACGAGACTGTGCTTGTAGTTTAGGGGAAGGTGGGTAGTCTTGATCCCCGAGGAGACTTGATCACCCCCTGTTTTATCGAGAACTAAAGTAGTTTTGTTCTAGCGTATTTTTTAGTATAGATCCTTAAAACAAAAGACCTTTATGTGGTGAGTTATTTTTTGGATTGACAACTTTATTTATTCTGCAGGGCGGTTTGTATGTTTTGACCTTTCTAAAGATTTTTTTATTGGCCACGCAAAATTTGAACAACTTTTCATAACAATGACCGAATGCTTTCGTTTTTTCACAGCACAAAGCCATAAATATGCTTAATGATCTGTACTGATGAAAATGTCAACATTCCATCAAAGTTTTAGGATATTTGGATTTGAAGTTATTGCCTCAATATGGGGACACTTGACCCCCCCTTAGTCACCCACACAAAAATTTGTCGAAGAAATTCTAAAAAGTATAAATCTGTATTCAGGCTTCTAATTTTTTGTAGATTTGACAGATTTGATGAAGTTTTGGCAGGAAAATTTATTTATTGCGTAGATATCATAAAAAGGGGATCAAGTCTCCCCAAATTTTAAAATTGCGTGTGCTGTCGAATTCAATAACAAAAATCACAGCAATTCAAAAATTCTGCGTATTTTGAAGAAAAAATATTTTTAAAATCTGAGGGCACCTTTCTAATTTTATCAAAGCAAGTTCTTGGAGAGGGATCAATTTCCCCCGAATATTTTAAAAGTCGAGTTTTGACAGCACTCCAAAAAATCAATTGTGTCAATCAATCAATAACAACAATAATTTAAGGACTGCCATACATCAGTAAAGTTGAATACTATATTTCTTAGAGATTATGTGTGGAAATCGCGTATGTTTATTTATTTTTGGCTGTGATACATCGGAAATCAGAAAAGGGGATCAAGTCTACCCAGTCTCCCCTACTGTTGATGATTATGGTTCTCAACAGTGTTGCATCGGAATTTAGTTCTGTTGTCTGCAATCGATCACAAAATTCTTATAGTTTCAGGAATATTGGTCATCGCTTTGAAAATGGACATGGTTTCGGAGATATTGATGGGAGTACTGGGGTAACCTCCCGGCCCGGAAAATGGCCACTGTCTGATCAAGCCGGAAACACGTCTTTCGACGTGTCAAATCTTATGATTTTGCAAAACAAGTTGGTCTGAGGATATTTGGCTCATCTGGTCACATTCCGAGATGCCCTGGAATGCTGGTTCCCTGGGAAAAGCGGCCAATTCTTGATCAATATTGAAACCTGGCTTGCGACTTATCAAACTTTATAATTTTGTAAAACAAGTTCATAGGAATGTGTTCTGAGGTTGTTTGGTCCATTTGGCTACATTCCGGAACGCCATGCTATATTGGTTCCCTGGAAGAAGTGGCCAATTTTTTATTAATACTGAAACCTGTCTTGCGACGTATCAAACTTTATGATTTTGAAAATCAGCTCCATAGGAATATGTTTTGAGAGCATCTGGTCCATCTGGTCACATTCCGGAACACCATGGAATGTTGTTTTCCTGGGAGAAGAGCCCAATTTTTTATCAACACTGAAACCTGGCTTGCAACTTGATACGTTGATTTTACAAAACAAGTTAATAGGAATTTGTTCTAAGGGTATTTGGTCCATCTGGTCACATTACGGGGTGCCCTGGAATGCTGGTTCCCTGGAAGAAGTGGTCACTTTTTGATTAATTCCGAATCCTGGCTTGCGATGTATCAATCTTCATGGTTTTGTAAATCAAGTCCGTAGGAATTTGTTCTGAGGGTATTTGGTCATTCACATTCCGGGGCCCCCTCGACTGCTAGTTTCCTGGGGGAAGTGGCCACTTTTTGATTAATTCTGAAACCTGTTTTGTGACGTATCAAACTTCATTATTTTGCAAAACAAGTCCAAAGGAATGTGTTCGGAGGGTTTTTTTTCATATGGTCACATTCCGGAACATCCTGGAATGCTAGTTACCTGGGGGGAGTAGCCACTTTTTGAACATTACTGGTACCTGGCTTGCGACTTATCAAACTTCATGATTTTGCTAATCAAGTCCATAGCAATTTGTTGCGAGGGTATTTGGTTCATCTGGTCACATTCCTGAATGATCTGGAATGCTGGTTCCCTGGGGGAAGTGGTCACTTTTTGATCAATACTGAAACCTGGCTGCATTCCAGGGTGCTCCGGAATGTGACCAGATGGACAAAAATGCTCTCAGAGAACATTCCTATAAACGTGATTTGCAAAACCATGAAGTTCGGTACTTCGCAATACAGGTTTCGGAATTGATTACAAATTGGTCACTTTCCCCAGGGAACCAACATTTCAGGGCATTCCGGAATGTGACCAGAAAGACCAAATACACTCTGAACAAATTTCTATTGACTTGACTGGGCATAAAAGTATCATCGTGTTAGCCTCATGATATACGAATGCAAAAATGGTCACTTGGCTTAGAAACCTCGCAGTTAACAACTGTGGAAGTGCTTAATGAACACTAAGCTGCGAGGCGGCTCTGTCCCAGATGTGGGGATGTTATGCCAATAATAAGCAGAAGATCAAATACCCTCAGAACAAATTCTTTTTAACTTGTTTTGCAAAATCATAAAGTTTGATACGTTGTAAGCCAGGTTTCAATATTGATCAAAAAGTTGCCACTTCCGCCAGAGAACCAGCCTTCCAGATTATTCCGGAATGTGACCAGATGTACCAAATACTCTCAGAACACATTTCTATGAACTTGTTTTGTAAAATCATAAAGTTTGGTTTGGGGGTCATGTACGTAAGTGTTAAACCGACGAAAAACTGGTATTCTTTCAGCGGAGAAGTACGTGAGCCAAATGTTGGATTTTGGTGATCCCCTTAGCGTTTTTCATCCAACCAGTATTAATGCTTCAGAAGTTGGAACGCGTGTCAGCATAGCAATCATTACATAGGAATCCTGCCTCGTCTAGTAAATAAGTAATTGGGATTTCGATAGACAAGTGATCATTATTAGGAGATTCTGGCGTTACTTTCCACTTACAAATTAAATGTTAGTGGAATCGAACAGAGAAAGAGGGGACTTCTACTTTAGAATCCTCCAAGTGCCACATGTATTGCTTCCTGCACTATAAAGTGACACAAAAGGCGTGGCACAAACTAAATCTGTTCAACTGAGCTAGAATTACTTTTCCAAACGGACGAGAGGCATTATATGCTATTTTCATATGAAAAGATATTTATCATCGATAGCTGAAATGTTTGCCAAGTGTGAAGCGATTCATGATTATTTAGAAGTACGAAGTAAGAAATAAGAAGTGAAAAATGAGAAGCTGTGTAACGCTTGGGAAAATTGGAAAATTGGGAAAACTCAAATTCTCAAATCTATAGCACGAATAATATCAAGTGCGAGTTAAATTCCGTTCATGATTCAACTCGCGATTTGCCCTAATGCATGATTTTCACGTGTTCTTATTTGTTGAATTGAACTAACTTCCTTCGCCAAAATCTATGGATATTAAATTCATAAATAAACAAAAACACATCTCGATTGGGCTTTTACGCCTTTTCGACGCCGAAATCATTTTTTGGCAAATGAGCGAAAATATGCGACTCTGCCCGAAAAACTCTTCCTGCAGAATCGCATGCGAGTCAGGTTGTGCAGGAGGCCTCGATTATTCAGATTTAAATATGGTTCTACGAACATCAGTGATAAGTGAGACGTCTTACTTCTCACTCCCCACTTCTCATTGTGAAACATGAGAAGTGTGAAGTGGAAAATGAGAAGCTCAGAATGAAGAGTACAAAGTGGTACGCCTCACGCGTAATGAGATGTGAGAAATTATCAGTTTCAATGTGACCAGACACACTTTTGTGATCTTAGCATAGTCCGAATTACTCGCAAGTTCCATTCGACGGAAAAGCATGCCCCACTGTTTTCTATTGAATATTGGCCGAATCGCACTACGGGATCAGAAGTTATGGCCAAAACACTATTTTTTATGCGCGAAACTCGCTAAAAAAATCATTCATATTTTTTTTGTATTTTCGGCACGTGAAAGGCACCAACACCGCTAGGTGGATTATTCAGGACTTTTTTTTATTATACATTAGTAGGTACACACATTATTTTTTTGTATCCTTACATCAATCAGAATGAGGTTTGACATATCTGAATCACATTCCTTACAGAATTCATTATGGGTCATTTAATAGTGCCAAGCTTATCTTCAACTCATTCCACGCGATAAGAGAAAACCCCTTCCTCGCTACGTATTCATGTATGTAAAACTTTAAATGAAAAATTAGCCCCAATTTAAATAATTGCAGAATAATTAATCGCACCCTGCACCTAAACGACGAACGAGGAGGCACGCCACCACCGTATCGGTAGCGATCGATGCAATGGATTGCGGGGCGGCGTTGTCGGTCGCTCGCTGGAATGGAGTACAGCGCAGCGGCTCGATCACTTTTTTTCTGATCGTCGATTCCTCCACAGTCCAGCCAACAGCTTGATCACGGCGCGAGCGCAGCGGTCGGGGATGGTGAGGAACGATGAATACGACGACGAGACGGTAGATAACGATGAAGAGTGTGCTTTTGTCACGCTTGTTCGGCGTACTTTACATCTCGTTAGCATATTATTATAATTGTTATGGACGGGTTGTGCGGCTTTGTGAGGTGAATAAAAAGTGGCTCTATTAGGTTGGAGGTTTGATCTCTTTTCACCTGCGAGCCATCAAACAGAGGAAGGTATGGCTTTATTAGGCACTAACGTTGAACGGACGAGTTCATTACGTTCTTAGTATCGATAAGAATGAGGATAATGTGAACACATAGTAAGAATTCTCATTAGCTGTGGTAGAGTAATATTAGCAAGCCTCATTGCCCTATGTCCGATTTTCGATTGTTAATCATCAAGAAATACAAAGTAATCTTTCAAATGTGTATCTGCCAAAATTTTATTTTGCAAGATTTTAATACAGAACTATATTAAAATCTGCCATCTGCTAGTTATTGTCTAGAAATTACATATTTCGAGTGAAACTGGAAGATTTACGTCTCATGATATATTTTCATAAACGCTTGCCGTTCAATACGTTCGGTAAATTGAAAATAAATTAAATAACTATTTGTATCGGCCTAGTTCATGATATCATTATTATTTTCAGTTATTTTATTTCCCAATTTACTGTTGTCTTATTGCATTTCAAGAGCTCTTCCTGACCGTCACAATTACTGGGACATCTACCCCAGTCATCGTCGGTAGCGTTTCAATCTGGCAGCATCGTTAATTACCAAGACTCCTCTAAGTCTCTCGCGGCTGCTGTAGGATATTGTTTCACTAATGGAAAGCGATACTTGCGCGAAACCCAGTATTCTAATGAATCAAAGTGCTCGTACGATCAAACCAGTCCTCCACGACGTACAAGCCCCGATCTGGTTCGTGAGAAGTTCAGTACGCTTCTTATTTACGGTATTGCATCCCAGTTGGATCAGAATGCGTACCCAGTAAAAATGCAGTATTTTATTTACACAGTTACACATTAACACTCGAAAAGCTAGTTGTTGAAGTGTTGTGATGAAATAAAATTTAAGAATATTAACTATTCCTAAATTCAAAAAACTACATCGGAATCGAACCCAATACCCTATACCATAGCAGCGCTCGTGACCACTGGAGATCTCTCAGTGCGGTACGCGTTCGCTATAAATTTGTGTCACCGTAAAAGTGGATAAATAATTAATTCAATCCCCTTGAGGCGCGCAAAGCAACACCCGTCATGCCTTCTGGATTCGAGGGAATATAACGAACTTATCTACTCGATATACGACACGCGGGATATAGAAACAAACAGCTTCTAATGTACACGACAAACAAACAGTTTAGAGATGAATAATTGTTCGCGATAACGGCGGACATGAACTAGCCCTACGACAGAGGGAACGAGCATTGCGGCGGAGGGGTACCCATTTGAGTGATTGCTACAACTTTATTTCACGTTGTTCTTGATCTGGAGAAACAACTTCATAAGGCTCGACATTGCTGCGCAGTCGTATGGCTAATAAATGTCAAACCGTAAATCGCGCTCCATCTATCAGCGTCGGGCCGGTAGAAAAATGTATTTATGAACTTTTCTGAAGATTGAGTTTATCGTTCATTTTGATTCTCAAATATGTATACCGCAAATTTTATAGGTGACATTTTTCAATCGATTCTGTACCAGGTGAAAATCAGAAACTCAATCTACACCTGTCCTAAGATGAATTTAGTACTTAGGAATTAAATGTTCATCACGATGTAATCTTTTGTTGTAAGGGTTCTTTCACAAGTTACTTAACGATAAATTTGATGATTTTGGACCTCCTCCCCACCCTTCGTTACACTTTTTGTATGGAACATTCATTTTTTTTTGTATGGATCATAACGTTCGACCTGACCCCCTCCCTCCCCTTACAGCGTTACATAATTTGTGAAAGGACCCTAAGGCCGTCTACAGTGTCTCAGACACCCATGGAAATAATTATAACATCATCGCTGAATTTACATATCTAGATATCTAGCGATTAGATTAGGGACATATTTTGCATCCCTGCCTAAAATGACCTGAATTTTCAATTAATTTTTGTTATTTATATGCGTTTACTGCAGAGGCATGTTTTAGTTCGGCTGGTTGTGGGTGGATGTATGTGTGTGTGGGCAAAAAAGTCTACACTACACAAATTTTGTTGTGATTTAAATGTATTCTCATAAACAAACGGAAAATTCAATCGGTTTTAGTGTTCTTTAAATCGAAATACATTTAAACTGATCTTGCTTGTAAAATTAAGTCAATTTTAATTGAATATCTCTTATCTCGTTGGTTGGGATAAGCTGCAATTTTGCACATCGTTGAATTTTCAAAACTATTTGCCGTGTAGCTCACTGTTTAGGCACATACCCTTAACCGATTTGCTCGCATTCACACAGGCTACATTTGACGCAGAATCCTGTCTCAATGTTTCCTATTGAACATTAGCCGGATCGGACCATATGGCCGCAGTGTTGGTATAAACTCAAAATCTCAAAACTAATGGACGATTTAAATAAAGCGTGAGTCCAGGTGTTTTTAGGGCATTCACTTTTAACCGATGTTCTCGTAAGAGATTGCATTCTACCCGGAATTCTGCCTCATTGTTGCGATCAGTTATGGCCAAAATAAATCTTTTTCAACAAAAAAAAACGCCTAAAAAGTTCTATCTCACTTTTCGGTCATTTACCCTTAACCGATTTGCTGGCAAAAGGTTGTATTCGATGGGGAATCCTATCTCATTGGCTCCCATTGAAATAGCCGGATCGGACAGTGGGATCTGAAGAATGGCAAAATATAACTTTTTAAACAAAAAAGAACAGGAAAAAAGATCTAGCTCACTTTTTGGATACTTAAACCCTTAAACGATTTGCTCGCACCATGCTGTATTCAATGGAGAACCCTGTCCCATTGTTTTCAATTGGAAATGATCTGGATTGGATTCTGGGCTCAGAAGTAACATTGCCATTTGGCATTATTATTTCCTGTGCAAATCAAAACTGAATTCCTGAACTCGCGAAAATCGATTTTTCTATTAGTTTATTTGTTTACAGCTAGGGGAAGTGGTTCGGTTGTGGGCAACCGCACGTATCTTTTGATAGAAAGCTCTGCAGTACTAGAATATAAATATAGGTAGAAAAACTAGGTTTAAAATGCGCCTGTCAGCTAATATGCGCCATTGCAATTCCTGAGTAAATATACTGAATTGAATTACAAAACCGATGGCAGCTGACGTCCAAACATGTTGACGGACCACTAAATAAAAAATATTTGTTAACACATCTATCATTAAATTTAAAAAAAAACTATAGTTTTTCCCCTTATTGATAAAATTTCTTAGGCTTAGGTTTTTTCACTAGATAATTTTTTTACTGGATAACCTTAACATATGTCCAGAAGAACAAATCAGTAATGATTGTGCCAGGTTAGTAAAACGTTAACTTTACTACTTTTCTTATAGAAAAATACCCATTTTAATCAAAACTTTGAATCCCGGCCAAAACTTTGCATCCAGGCCGAAGGACGGCCAATATGCACCCTCTAAGCCAGGGCTGCCCAACGTACGGCCCGCGGTCCGGATGCGGCCCTCGACTCCATTTTTTGTGGCCCGCGCACCGTGGTGGAATATACTCCATAACCGGCCCACAAGCTTAGCTATGTGGCTCGACGAGCTTCTTTTTTTATAATTTTGTTAATACATACTTAGGATATCACTGGCTTAAAAAAATAAGTCTGGTAATCGAGCCCTTCACTTTATGTGTTACAATAGTTTCTTTTCTTCGTATTTGAAACAAAATTTCACGTTGAAAGCCGGTTTACTGAATTTGTTCGGAAAGTATTGCTGTGTTGAAGGAATACGATTTGAAACGACATTACGAGAACAAGCATCCTACGAAATACGATATTTGAACAAGGAACATAACAAATGTTAAGGGAGCTTTGAAGATAAGGTGCTCATTTAATTTAAATTTCCATTAATGATTTAAATTATTGGTGGAACAGTGGATTATTGAAACACCAAACTCTCTTCACTGTGACAAACATGAAGCCGGAAAATGCAATACGGGCTAGTTTTGCTGTTAGTGAAATTCTGGCAAAGCGAATAAAACTGTTCTAGGACGGAGAACTTATTCCAACTTAAGGAATGCGCATCGGCTATTGTCGGCATCGTGTGCTCTAAGGAAAATATCTCCATCAGTAGCATTAGTTTGCAAATAATTTGAAAACTACGTTACGTGGAAAAGCCACCTGCTTCAAATTATACTCTCCCGCAAACGATGTCAATACTGATGTTGAAAACATGTGCAGGGTTGTTACGACTACGCGGATTTCGCGATTTTCGCGGATTTCGCGGTTTTCGCAGATTTGGCGCGGATTTTCATAACGATTTTAGGGCTTCGCGCGGATTTGACGCGGATTTAGTTTTAGGTAAAAATTTATTTGAAAATTAGTTTTATGTCAATCTAGATGGGCTTTTTTTTCGTTAGCAAATGTCGTTGAGAACAAAATGTTTGTTTAAAGAAAATTACTCACGTTATTTTTCGGATATTTACAAGCCCTTATTAAACGCCATGATTACATTCTTGAGCATTCATTAAACAAATGTTATGAGAAGAGGGGTGCCACTTGTCATTTTTGAACCATTCTAAAGCATGGCGCATACAAAACATGTCTGTTGAAGGACATGAACACCCAAGATATGTGTCAGTCTCTGATTCATTATCTTCAAAGGAACCACATAGCATGATATATCATATCATTTTTCGAATGTTTTTTCGTCAGGAATTCTGATATAGTGTTGGACATTTTATATTGCTTTCATTGTATTCATCAAAACGAATAACAACAAAAATGTTCCTTAATTTGATGTAGATGCCTAATTTAAATAAGTACTTCAGCAGAAATTCGTTCAAACATATAAATGTAATTTTCAAAAGGTATTTCTGAAAAAACGCAGTAATTCTAGGAGCATTTTTAGGGATATTTTCAGAAAACTCCGATGGTTATTTCGCAGGAATACTCACCGAAACATAACGAAACCTCCTGAAGAATTTTCACAATAAGGAATTTAATGAATATATTTACACAGCCTAAAAGGGATTTCTTCAGCATTTTAAAACAAAAAAAATATAAAGAAACTTGTTGAGGAATTTCCGCGGAAATTCTTAGAGCACTGACCACAGGAATTATTGTAAAAAATCCGCTGCAAAGCCATCTTAAATTTTCGAAACAATTCTCGGAAGGTTATCCACAGGAATTCACCAAAGAATGTCTGCAGAAATTTCCAAAGCGATTTCCACAGGAATTCATGAAGTTCCGAATGTATTTCCGGAAGATTTTTTACAGATTCTGAGAGAAATTTCCGCAAAAATTCACGTTGCGATTTTCTCAGAAATTCCTGTAGCGATGATCACAGGAATTTCTTTAAACAATCCTCAAAAATTGCGTCTAGAAAGATTTTCCGGGAGTTTGTCCGCAAGAAGTCACCAATTAATTCCTGCATGACCATGACCAAAGCGATCTCCGCAGGAATTATTGAAGGAATTTTCACATGTTGTCCCTGAAAATGTTCAATAGGTTTTTTTTGCGAGTATTCCCGAATGAATCTACGCTTAATTTCCCAGGAAACTTTTGCAAGAATATCCGGAGGAATTTTAACAGATGTAGACAATTTTGGAACGTCTTCTGCAGAAGTTCCAAGAGCAGTTGGAGTACTCACCGTAGAAATATCCGGAATAAATATTTGCACGAATGATGAATTTTGGCAGATAGGGAGCGGGACCATTTGGACAGCACCCCCATTCCCGTCAACGTTAATAACTCGACCGCGTTCCAACCAAATGGCTTGATTGTTTGTACATCATAAGATACCGACAGAAACTAACCATGTACTAAAAAACAAGTAATTCGGTTGTAATGCGCTCGAGTAATGAACGTTGCTGACGGTAGAAGGGGGTGCTGCCCAAATGGTTTTAGTAAAAGACGACACAGGAATTCTTGCAGGAAAATTACGAAAAAATTGGTGTTGAAAATGCAAATTGGCGGAATTTACTTCATGAACTCCTAGACAAACTTGTCACAAGAATTGAAGAAGGACTTTCCGCACAAATTCCGGACTAATATTTGCTGGAGTTTGTGTTAATTATTTTACAAAATGCCCGAAGAAGTTTCTGCTGATTTTTTATTTTTTGTTTCTTTGATACAAATTCAAATAAATGAGATTATGCTTAGTTAATTGTGGTAACCAAAATTTATATTTCACGTATATTTGAAAAGTCTGTTCTGGGTCGCGCAGATTTGGCGCAGAATTGATTTCATGTCGCGCGGAAATAGCGCGGATTTGGCGCGGAAAAAAAATGGGATCTCCGTAACAACCCTGCATGTGTCATAAAGGGAGTGGATGATCATCTTTAAATTACAGAGAAATCCTGACCTGAGACCTGAGAGGAGCTGTTCAAACCTGTATGAAGGTGCTTGTATACTCCTCTAAATCCTACAAGTGGCCTTACATCTGATGGGCCGGCACTGGCAATGACGGAAAAGAACAATGGCTTTGTGACACTTCTAAGAAAGGAAAAACAATCGAAGTGGTATGGTTATACTTCCCCGCACATTGCATTATTCACCATGAGAGTCTAAGAGTGAAAACGATTAATATTCCTGAAGTACTGACGTTTGTCATTAAGTTTATAAACTTTATCAACACGAGGGATTCACAACCACCAGCTCTAAATAATGTTGTCGGAAATGGAACCAGAATACGGAGATTTGTTGTATTATTGCGATTTTCTTTGACCATAGAAGATTTTATTGTTTTCGAAACGAAGTCGCGTTATTTTTACAAGATAAAGAAAACCCAATGCTCGGACTGCATGGGCGAGTGACTTAGATTTTCTGGTAGATATTAGCAATCATTTCAATGACTTGAACATAGAGCGACAAGGCACGGATCGACACGTTGAACTTTTATTATCCAACAATAAAGATTTTGAAACGAAATTGGCGCGAAACATTTGGCACAGTTTGTTTCTGATAACCGATACATTTCCCTCATCTTGTTGATTTTAAAGAACACAGTTACAAATTGTTAATTTTCTTAACACCGTTTCATGATGTGAATTATAAAATGCATCCGAAATGTTTCAAATAGATATTATCTACTCATATCTCGATATTATCTACTCATATCTCATCCCAGCACATTTCAAGAATTGAAGCAGTAAAAAAATGATTTTTTGAATGCAATTCAATCGTGTTAAGTTTTTCTCTGAAGTTTTAAGCGCTTTTGGAAAAATAATGTTTGAAAATTTTAAAAAAATTGTCGAATATTTTTTTTGCCCACCAGCAGATGTTAATTCTGAAAATTGGCCCGTGACTTGAGAATGTTGGGCAGGCCGCTTTAAGCCAATCTTCGAATTTATCGATGATAATAATCGAAAGTATGTACTTCCAATTTCTCACTCACTTATTTAACTTACCATGTATAAAACGGACGAAAAATCAATTATATTCGAAGTGAAAACGATTTTATTTTGCAGCGCTGCATTTTCGTGCAAACGCAAACCATGCGGGTTAAAACGCACCCGAAGCTAAAACGCGCCAGTCCAAAAATGTAAACAAACAGTAGTGAAACTGACAGCAGAATCAAGTATCAATTGATGAAAAGGATGAAAAGTCATGTTCTCGTTCCCACTCAAATGAAAGCTGATGGGGTTTTTTTGCTTGTCGTGTACCATGTGTGGATACAAGATACGTTTATTCTATAATTTATTTGGTGGGCGCATGTGACGTTGTGCATTACGGAGGCATATTTTTTTTCTATTCACGGTACATGTATCACGCATCCAAGAAAATCCTGCAGTAAAATCTTAAAGTCCACATAAGTAACCAATGATCTATAAAAATTGTTTCGAATATAGTGAAACGTAGAATAGAATGTGTTCACAGTATGGGCTCTGTGCCCTCCAAGAAATCCCTGGACTAAGGCTTCAGATCTACATGCGTAACCATAGATCAATTATATTGTTTCATATATGACGCATGCCCTTTGTGATGCATAGAAAAGAATTCGTTTTCAGCATAGGTTCTTGGTCATCCAAGAAATCCCTGGAATAAGACCCTTAGATCTACATGCCTAACCATAGATCAGTTGAATTGTTTCAAATATGACACATGCCCTTTATGATACATAGAAGAGATGTAAACCCTTTAGGTCTACATGCGTAACCAAACATCAATTGGATTGTTTTAAACATGGTACATACTGTCTTAAGTCGTGCGGTAAGATGCGCGGCTACAAAGCTAGACCATGTTGAGGGTGGTTGGGTACGATTCCCGGTGGCGGTCTAGACATTTTTCGGATTGGAAATTGTCTCGACTTCCCTGGGCATAAAAGTATCATCGTGTAAGCCGTGCAAAAATGGTAACATGACTTAGGAACCTCGTATGTTATAACTGTGGAAGTGCCTAATGAACACTAAGCTGCAACAAGGCGGTAATGTCCCAGTGCAGTGGGGGATGTAATATCAATGAAGAAAGAAAAAGGAGACATACCCTTGAGAATACATAGTAGAGAATGTGTTCACAGCATAGGTTCGTGGTCATCCAAGAAATCCCTGGAATAAGGCCTTTAAATCTACATACGTAACCATAGATTAATTGGATTGTTTCGAATATGCTGCATGCCCTTTGTGATACATAGAAGAAATCGTGTTCTCAGCATAGGTGCTTGGTCATCCAAGACAACCACAAAACGCGACGCGAGACTGGACACAACACATATGGTTCTTACAAACGAAAAAGGATTTTTTTAATTTACCTTTTTGTCGACCGGTTTCGGGCTCGATGCTGCCCATCTACAGGACGTGGTCCAACTGGTTACAAATGGGTACTGTAATACTTTTGTACTTGGCACAGTACACGTCAAAAGAGTAAGCATTTTTGTTTCATTAAGTTGGAAAGGGATGATGATATTGGCGCTTCATCTTCGTTCATTAGCGGTGGCAATGTACAAGAACTCCCAGGCATTAAGTTGGGAATACTTTCGAACTTTATTAGCTTGGCTTGCTTCCAATCTATGGTGTGGTTCTGGTCACTAGTGTGTGCTGCCACGCTCGAGTCATGGATCCTTCAAAGTGTTCTCACTTTTATAGACTGCCTGGAAACCATGCTGCTTTAGGGTAGCCAGAACAGCATTTGTCAACCTCGGGTAGAAGGGTAAGCTAATTCTTCTAACCACTTCCTTTTCGGGCTGAAGTTTAGTGGCGTTCTGACGGTGTTTTTTCCTTTCGTGTTTTTTGAGGATTTTACAAACGAATCATCGTATCCATTCAACCTAGCTGCTTCGTGGATCTTCCTTTTCTCCGCTTCAAAATCCATCCTCTCCATCGGTATGCTGAACAACCAGTGCGCCATCGAGTGAAAGCGGCTTGTTTTTGTGCAACAAAATGGTTTGATTCCGTTACGATATACCGATCGGTAGATTACGGTAAATGCCAAATTTCAGTGTGTTGTCTTCCTTTCTTGTTATTGAAAGATCCAGAAAAGGAAGAGATCCTTCATGTTTCTTCTCAACAGTGAACTTGATTGTTGTGTGTTTGCAATTCAACAAATCGAGTGTCTGTGGAAGGTAGCGCTCTTTTACTATTGCGAAGATGTCATCCACATAACGTCTCCATATTCGGGGGGCAAATTTTTCTCTTTCCAGTTCTATTTCAAAATCGCTCATACACGCATCAGCCAGAAGTGATGAGAGCTTGCTGCCCATACTGATACCAAATGTTTGTTTATAAAACTTACCCCTGAATATGAAAAAGTTTTGTTTCATACATGTTTCTGCCACAGCTAGGTAGGCATCGATGTGATTTGGAGGTTCTATAGATTGGAAGCAAGCCAAGCTAATAAAATGCATTCGAAAATATTCCCATCTTTATGCCTGGGAGTCCTTGTACATTTCCACCGCTGAACAGCCGCTAATGAACGAAGATGAAGCACCAATATCATCATCCCTTTTCAACTTGATGAAACAAAAAATAATGTGAATGCCATCTCTTTTTGACGTGTACTGTGTGAAGTACAAAAGTGTAACTGTCCCCATTTGTAACCAGTTGGACCACGTCCTGTAGATGGGCAACATCGAAACCGGTCGACAAAAGGGTAAATTTTAAAAATCCTTTTTCGTTTGTTAGAACCATAAGTGTTGTTTCCAGTCTCGGGTCGCGTTTTGTGTGTGTGATACAGTTCTTACGTTAGCATAAATCTTAAAAAATGAATGCATGCAACAAGGTGTGTCTTGGATGACCGACAATCTGTTCCGTAGGCACATCATATTCTACAAGTTATAATGGGCATATACTGCATTTAAAGTCCATCGATTTGTCTTTGATTACTCGTGTAGGGCTGAGTGCCTATCTCTAGTGATTTCTTGGATGGCCAAGATCCTGAGCTGTGGGATTTCCAGGGATTTTTCGGATGACCGAGAACCTTTGCCATTGGTACATTCTATTCTACACATCCAAAAAGGCATGTTACATTTTAGAAACAGTTCGATTGATCTTTAGTTACTAACGCATGTTGATCTTAAGGCCTAACTCCGGGTATTTCGTGAATGACTCAGAATCTCTTACGTTGGCTCATTCTTTTCTATACATCCAAAAGAGCATGTACCATAATCAAATCAGTGCGATTGTTCTTTAATTACGCATGTAGATTTATTTATTTATTACCTGGTTTATTACCAGACTAAGGCCGGAGTGGCCTGTCTTCTCCATTCTCCTCGGTCCATGGCTGCACGCGTATATATCATAAGACCTAACTCCAGGGATTTTGTGGATGACTAAGAACTTCTACTCTTGACACATTTTATTATACACACCTAAAGGGCATGTGCAATTAGAGTGATTCAAATTTTGACTTTTATGCTCCTCTATGCTTAAATGATGACATTTGCTATTTGAATTATCGTCCTAGATTTTTAGCTAATTTGGATGTAATTTAACTGAGCACAAGCAGTTTGAAGCTTGTATGAACATTACTATGAAAACAGTGACTTTTGTGAAAAACCGTTCCACATCATTGCCCATTAAGCTCTAAAAATGTATGAATACGTTAGCAACATAGAAAATTTAATAAGGGAAAATATCGTCGTTGTTGCTAAACGATTTGATGCTGCCAACAAAAGTTATTAGGGATATACTGAATTATGGGAAATGTAATTTAAGAAGTAAAAGAATAACATCAATATCAATAATGAGGATTTCTGTTTTCTTTATAATTTTGCTCACAAAAAATCAGATTGCTTCGCAACAACAGCTGACTTGCAGCTTAGGATCTATTCTGTAATGGCGATGCGTTTAATATATTCAAATAGATTTTAGGCTGCTTCACGAAACGATCCTTTGAATAAGCGGCAATTGTCATAGTAATTTTCATATAACCTTCAAATGGCACATGCTTAATCATAGGCAGCGAAAAAGTCAAAATTTGAATCACTCTAATGTGCCATATTTCAAATAGTTTGATTGATCTTTAGTTACGCGTGCTGTTCCTGAGACCTAACTCCTGGTATTTCTTAAAAGACTGAGAACTTCTTACGTTGATTCATTCTATTCTACACATCTAAAAGGGCATGTACCATATTTATAACAATTTGATTGATTTTTCGTAACGCATGTAGGGCTTTTACTCCAGGGATTTCTTGAATCTATGCTGAAAAAAAAATCTAAGCTGAAAAAATTCTATTCTGATAGAACCCCGCTCATTCGACACCATTTAACTCGACACTTTTTAATTCGTGCCCCGCTAATTCGCACTTGTCGAATTCGTCTCTTCTCTCGCGGTTTCCTTTCTCTATTCTCCAATTTGACTCCTTACTTCCCACCTTGTACCTCTCACGTATTGTTTCTAACTTCTCACATCCAATTTATCAATTCTCATATTCATCTACGTGCCCTTTCACTTTTTTACACGAAGTATCTCGCTTATTACTTCTCGCATTCTACTACTTGCTTCTCGCTTTTCACTGATAACACCTTTTTCCGCTCTTCTTAATGTTTGCGTATCGCTTCTCACTTATCAATTTTCATTCTTTCTTCTCGCTTCTCCCATCCCAATCCTCGCTTATCATATCCGAAATCCCAGTTTACAACTGCCGATTGATTATAAAAAAATTGAGTGCTTTTTAGTGGCATTCCCACTTCCTACTTCTCACTTGTTGTTTCTAACATCTTAATTCTCATCACTCATAACTTCCCACTCATCACTTTTCACTTTTATTTTCTCACTTTTTAATTCCTACTTTTTTACTTTTTAGCTGAAAATTACTAAAAAATAAATTATTGGTGACACACGCCCTTATCAGACTATGACATCCTTAGTCAAGCATATCTGATTGGCGCGTTTTATCCTGCATGCAAAGTTTTTATTAAAACGTGTGTTTTTCTATGAAAAATGTAATAAAGTTAACTTTTTAGTGTGGAGACGAGCCAGCCTCGGGCTGAAAGTCTCTCTAATAAAGACATAAAAAAAATAAAAAATAAACTTTTTAGTAACTTGGCACAATCTTAACTAGTTTGTTCTTCCAGACATACGCAAAGATTATTGAAAATATGTTTTTATCTAGTGAAAAAAATCTTAAGGGAACGGAAGCTTAAATTTTATCAAAAGGCGGATACAAATTTAAAAAAATATTTTATCATAGATGTCTTGACCATTATTTTTCTATTCGTTCTTCTACAAAGATGTTTGGACGTCAGCTGCCATCGATTTTGTAACTTAATGTAGCCTATTGATCCAGAAAACGCAATGGCTCGTATTAACTGACTGGCGCATTTTAAACCTAGTTCCTCTATGACTGTGGATGTTATAGTTTGACAAGGGCGTGTTCCATAAATGATTTTAAAAATTATTATTAATTAAAAAGTAAGAATTGAAAAGTGATAAAATAAACGTAAAAAGTAATACGTGAGAAGTAATGAGTGATTGAAAGTGACTCATTTCTCACTTTCAATCGCTCATTACGACTAGTAAGAAGTAAAAATCGAGAATTTCTCTAAAAAGAACAAAATATTTTTTAAATTGAGCGAGAATTGTGTAAAATGGGAATAAGGTAGTGAAATGAGCGAATCGAGAAGGAAGGAATTGAAAAGTGAAAAGTACAGTAAGAAATGGAAAATGAGATGTGATAAGTGAAAAATGAGAAGCAAAAAGTTAGCATATGCGAGAAGTATTAAGCGCAATATTTGTAGTGAGAAATAAGAAGTGAAAAGTGAAAAACACAAGAGGAATGGAAAAATAATAAATGAGAAGGGTTATTTGACAAATGTTTTCAATTGGAATACTCCAAGATAAATGAAAAAAACCCAAAGTTGTTCCAATTTTGAAGCTGGACATAAATCGCTGGAGCTAGGTCTTTAAGTCTACACGAGTAACCATAGATCAATCGAGCTATAATTAACTTAAAAATCTGATTAATCCTGATTAATGAGGTAACTAACACGATGATACTTTTATTCCCAAGTCAAGAGAATTTCCAAACCGAAAATTTTCTAGACCGGATCGGGAATCGAACCCAGCCACCTTCCAACCATGGTCTTGCTTTGTAGTCGTGCATCTTACCACACGGCTAAGGAAGGTCCGCTCCTCAACGCATTTTATCCAAAACATTTGAATTTATGAGCCAGTGAAAAACTGATTCACTAGCAAAATACGCGTTGAGATGTAAAAAAAGTTGTGTAAATTCATTGGAAGTTGTGCTTAACTGCTCGAAATATGAATCAGAACGGTATCACAAGGGATGTAAAAAGGAAAAAAAGTCGTTCCAAGAAGGGTTAATACGCATCCCATTAGGCAGCCGCAACTGAAGTAGCGCTTTGATCAATTCGTGTTGACATTACTTATTCAATTATTCCGCCGGAGGGTAATTTTTTCGCGCCTTCATGGCTATTAGTGCATCGCTGCTCGATAAGATAGCGATAAGATAGAAGGGCAACCCAGGCATGATGTCATGCGCGCCCTGTGATTGGTGCAACCAGTTACCAGCCTACGGCAACTAACAAGTGTGTGGCCATAAATTTGAATTAGCAAAATGTGTATTCCAGTCACAGCGGTACAAGCTCGGTGGCCTCTCCGGCTGGCGCGCTGGAGGCGGCATACCGACTGATGGAACCTGATATTCAAACGAATCGAATTTTGTCGATGTCAGACAGCGTTGCGCCGAGGAGTCAATTTCGACTGACGATGCAGTCCGCGCGGCTAAATGCGCAAAGCGTGTATGAATCATGGGCGGATGTCGCATGGTTGCGTTCAGTGCAAAGTTGCAACTGAATCCAAACTAATCGAGAGTAATTGAGATTCACAGCAGTTGGGGGCAAATGATTAGTCTTGGGAATTGCGGAATAGATAAATCACAATGATTTATGGGATTTGCTGGGAATTTCCATCATTCATTGTTTTTCTTTCTTTATCTTTGAATCCTTCGGGATTTCCACGATTTGAGAATTGTGCAGAAAACTCTTCTGAATTTCCGCTCCAAATAATTCTTCTTTATTTCCATCCAAAATTCTTCCGAATTTCCATGTGAAGTTCCCCTGATTTTCAACAAGAAAATCTTCGGAGTTTCCAAGTGAAATCTTTCTCAGAGAAATTCATTTAAAAAATCAGGAGGATTCAGAAGAATTTCCAAGATGCAATCAGACAAATTTGGGCCCTCCTTAGTCGTGCGGTAAGATGCGCGGCTATAAAGCAAGACCATGTTGAGAATGGCTGAGCTCGATTCCCAGTGCCGGTCTAGGCAATTTTCCGTTTGGAAATTGTCTCGACTTTCCTGGTCATAAAATTTCATAAGATTTTCTGGGCAAAATTCAGGAAAGGCAAATACGATTTTTCCTAAAATTTTATATAGTATTTTTTAAAACAAACGCGAGCATAAATAATCTCCACGGCGATTCACGCTGCCAATTAGAATACTTTCGGAGTGATTTTTATTAGAATTTTCGGAGTTTTCCAAAAACAAATGGCAAAATGACAAAATTGTCAAATTGCCAACAAATAAATTAAGGTAGAAGCTGGACATAATTATAAAGTTTCCCTAAAAGGCAAATTTTCATAAACATAATAGAATTTTCTAAAAACAGAAATGATATTAGCAATACAATTTTACAAAATTTTCATAAATAAGTTGAAAATAACAATAGGGGCACTGTACCAGTTTTGGCCATGTTCCTAGTTTATAACTCAAAAAATGAAGCAATTTCCGATGGTTTTATTAGCTTTAAAAGGAGATACAGTCAAACCTCCATGAGTCGATGTTCTATATCTCGATATCGACTCATGAAGGCAAATTATGCATACTAAAAAATATTTCTGGGTAACGGTGATGGTCCATTCAAACAGCTTTCCAAGGATTTTCTATACCACTCCTCGATGTTTCCATGAGTCGATGGGGCCCTTCAATATCGACTCATGGAGGTTTGACTGTATATTCCTAATGCTTCTTTGCTGTTGAAACCGCTGGATATTTTTTTAGGAAAATATGCATTTTTCTAGGTTGGCCAAATTAGGCACTAAGGGTAGCCAAAACCGATACACTTACCCTTCATATACAATTTTCTTATTCAATTGTAATTTTTGCGTTTCAAATTGGTAACATGTGTTGGATTTTTGGAAAATTCTATTATGCACATGGAGATTTTGCATTATTTAGAAAAAAAATAATTGTCGGTTTCTTATTCAAAAGGACGTATGTGATTTTGTAAACAAAGATTCATACGTCGATTTGTCCAATTTTATGGCACAAAAACAAACATCACGAACAGGTAGCCGAAATCTCCCCTTACCTGTCTGTGGTGATGATTTGTGTAGGAGTGCTTTCAGATTGGAGAAATCAATGTTTGAATCTTTGTTTACAGAATCACATATGCCCTTTTCAATAAGTAACCGAGATTTGTTCATTGCTTCTACCCTGATTTCATCATTTCTATTTTAAATTTCTAATTCTTAATGGAAAGGAAAGATCCATTAATTACGTAACGCAAAAGATGGACATTTTCAACACCCCCCACCCTCCTATGTGACATATCTTGTATGAAACATCTCAAAATTTTGTATGGACCGTCACACTTCGCTCAACCCCCTTCCCCCCTCTAAGCGTTACGTAATTTGTGGACGCTTCCAAAATTTATTTTGCTGCCATTAAAACTACAACCAAAAAACCTTGATTAATCCACCTATCGGTGGTTGTGCCTTTCTCGTGTATTAAATATACTAAAAAAGCTTAAAAGAAATTCAGTGAGATTTTCTTTGCGTGTATTTTTTAATTGTATTTTGGCCATCACTTTAGATCGCACAGTCTCATCTGGCCAATTTTTCATAGTAAGTAATGGAATATGATTCCCCGTCAAATGGAACCTGCTGCGAGTAAATCGATTAAGCGTAAGTGCCAAAAAATTAGTGATTTTATTTGCGCACATACATACAATTCACACATACACACGCACACACATATATCACCTCACTTCATCGAGCTGAGTCGATTGGTAAATAACACTATGGGTCTCCTGACCTCCTATAAAAAGTTTGTTTTTGGAGAGAACATATAGCCTTTACGTATACTAAATATACGAGAAAGCCTAAACATTGCGTCATTCAGGCAGTTCAAGAACTGTTCATCCATTCCTGGAAAAATTTCCTTTGCGCAACTCAAACTATTCATATATTGAAACACAACCAGTCACTAAATCAAGCCCTAATTGCTCTCCATTACCACTAATCATTTCATTCTGCCCACACCTACGATTCTATGACTGTGCGGAAAGGTTAATTGGCCATAATGAAAACAAAACAACTCCTAAAACTGGCAATCCTCAAGCACTTCAACTGGAGCTCTGATCTCAATTGCAATTGATACCCAAGTGCATCGGCACACCGCCGCGCCGACGACTTCGCGTTGCACAGAATGATTTATCGGACACCTTCCGTACTGGCTTACCAGGCGCCAGTTTTTCAACACTTTGAACTTGGCACTCCGTCCGGATCGGATTCCAATGTCCACTGCTAGCAATCAGCTTGCTCCATCGGTTCTAGTAGATATGATGACGTACCGGTTTTGATTTATGCTACGTAAACCGCCATAAATCTCATATGTGCGCATGGTCTTAAGGTTTCAACTCGATTAATAGGGGAAGAGGCCCCAAAACGCCCCCCCGATGCAAAACGCCTTTTGTGGTTTCCCTCATATTTACCGCCATTAAGATGTCCGTAACAAAACTAGATTTAAAATTATGTAGGATATGCGCAGAAAGTTTCAAAATAGTGCATGGGAAGGTCGGAAAAACCAAAAATTTCCACATTTTGAAGAAACATCTTACATTTTGGCGAGGCAAAACGCCCTAGTGGCAATAACCTACAAAATACTTGCGTCTCCACGGACTATCCATACTAGAATGCTGATTCGCCGACGCGTGGTACTTTGTTCCCTAGGAGCTGCTAGTTAAAAGGCGTTTTGCCTCATGAGTTTTCCGGCAACAGAATATCACCACTTTTTTGAAATGTGAATATTATCAATATGATTGAGATTTTTGACAATTTTTGAATGGCATCATCTAGCTATCTTGTTGAACTGATGCATAATGTAAAAATACCCATGAATAGCGTTACAAATAAGACAATAGAGCAGTGTTTGCTTAGCTAGGGCATATTGCCCCCCCTTCCCCTATACATTAGAAGGCATTGGTCACCGGTAATTTGCTGTGATGTGTGAATTAGCACTCCAGCTGAGGCTTACAGTGACAAATTGGATGATAGTTGCAATTCTTTAATCTGTAGGTTGGAAGTTATAACTTATAACCGACTTATTTATCTTTTGCATGCTGTTTTCCTGTATTGTTTGAAATCAGATTTCAAGCGGACGCGCGGTACTTGATTCTTTTATGTGAGTACCGCAAGCCGATTTTACCGCACTGAAAGTGAGGATCGCCTAAATGTAGACCTCTCTTGCCATAAAAATTGCTCACCATCGCCAACTGTACACCGTATCGTCCTCCACTTTATATGTTATTTAACTGTATCGTTTCAGTTTTGGAATGTATCACGACACGGCGAAGACAGGCTGCGATCACCGGATAGGACCCATCTTGCATATAATGACACCCAGCTTCGAGGCGGACACCATGCAGGTGTCCTGGTCCAACTGCAGCCGACGGGATATTACACATTTCTTGGAGTAAGTACTTACCTTAATACCGAAAAAGCTACTAACGTTTAATAAGAAACTTTAATACGATAGCTCAAGAGAGAGTAAATTCCAAAAGCTTTTGAGCATATGCAAATTTGGTAGATTGTAATACAGCTATTATTGGTTTTAAATTTCACAATAAAGTATCTGTATGAGAAAAATACATTTTTGTATTAAAATTTTGCCCTTATTTTGTACAGAACTGTAAAATTTGTTCCTTGGGTTTCCTCTGATGACAAGTGAAGACATTCCACAGGAAAGAACTGAATAATTTTCTACATACTGTATTCGATACGTATTCCATTTCTCTCGACAGTCTCGGCCTTGGCAAATGCCTCGAAGATCCTCCGAGTGAGCAGGAAACGTACAGCTACCCAGACCTTCCACCGGGTGCCATGTACAATGCTGACTTTCAGTGCCGCCTGCAGTTCAATTCAACGGACGAAGAAATGACGGTTTGCTCCAAGCTGGATGAAATCTGCGTTCAGCTGTGGTGCCTGGTGGACGAGGTCTGCATGACCATGATGCGACCCGCCGCTCCCGGAACCCACTGTGGTAAGCGGAAGTGGTGCCAAAATCAGCAGTGCGTAGACGTCGAAGATCCTCCGCCACCAGTCGACGGAGGCTGGGGCGAGTGGAATGCGTGGAGTGAGTGCTCTCGAGACTGTGGCGGTGGAGTCGCCAAACAGACACGCGAGTGCGACCACCCGTCACCGGCGAATGGTGGGCTGTTTTGCACAGGAGAACGTGCTCGGTATAAGACTTGCAGCACCGATCCTTGCCCAAAGGAGATCCCATCATTCCGAGCACAGCAGTGCTCAGAACATGATAACGACACGGTAAAAGGCGAAAAGTACACGTGGCTACCGTACTTTGATAGAAGTGAGTATACAATACAATTTCTTTCTGATTGAAATCAAAATATCTTTTTATAAAATTCATATTCTTTTTGATAACAAATGTGTTTAAAATAATAAATAACTTAGCATTAAAACTAGAAAACATGGCTTCACCAACGCCAACTACGACGTGAGTTATCCTTTTGCGTAACATGCCGGTAAATCGGAACTGGAACCGGGTATGGCTTGGGAACGGGAACTTCAATCTTCTTCAGTACTTCCACCGGGAACGGCTTCTCAACTTCAACTGGGTACGATTTTTCCACTGTATAAGGAACGGGTCTTTCGATGATCTTTGGAACTATCCGGTAGACCGGAACCTTGATCGGTTGCTCCACGTTCACCTGAACCGGGTAAGGTTGGGGAACGTTGATTTTTACGTACTGTGGAACTGCCACTGGAATCGGATGCGGAACCGGCACACCAATCTTCTGATAGATCGGCACCGAGTAGGTTGCATGCTTTTCCGACTGGGTGAAGATCGTGTTATGATTGACCTCATCACTGTCGCTGGCCAACGAAAGATTGTCCTCAATGCTTTCTTCCTCGTCGTACGGAGAGCTGTGAAAGTTCGAATAGCTGTACCCGGCGAATACCGGTGCCAAGACCGCGGCCAAAACAAACAGCATGTGGAACTGGAAGGAGAAAAAATAAAAAGATGTACAAGGTTACGTGAATCGATGGAATTAGGCCAACCTGTCATGTAATGAAATACGGCAGACATATTTTCTGCACTTGCGGAAAGTAGTTCAATGAGCCATTCAACTATACGATCCTTCTCCCCTTCAAAGAAATGAGTGAGTTGCCTACTAACTATTGCATAATGCAGACGCTAAGGGCGGCGTTACGCATCGTTGCGCTTACTTTTGCGTTTTTCGCTTCATCGTATGACTTACGAAGCTAGTTTTCGATATAAAGATACATATTAGACCTCTTCATGTTTTCAAAGAGTATCAAAAATTCAACCGGTCAACTCAGAATCACAATTCTTATGTTAAAATAAGCTTCCTGTCAAATGTTTAGCTAATTCGGGTAAAATTTCGAGGTGGCTCAAGTCGACTTAGTGTTTTTGTTTTAAAAAAAATCTAACAAGAGATAAAAACGCCAAAATTCATCGCAATAACCTCTTAAAGAAAGCTTTTGGTGTGCTCTACAATTCTTGTGAACATTGCGATTAGTTTCGTTCACGTTTTGACCATGTTAAAGAAATTTTCAAGCTTTTAAGTGCATAAAAACACTGTTTCTTTTAAAAGTCGTTCTACAAAATTCTTCAATTTATTACATATCATTGCTAATTTGTTATATTATTACTTCTATATTTGCCAATGTGCTGTAAAATTCTTAAAAATTAGAAGCTGAACATTTGTCATAACTTTACACGTTAGCATTTCTTCAAACAAGTTGTTCGAACAAAGATGCTTTGATTTCACTTGTTTCTACGATGCACTCGATGGTAAAAGCATACAAACATATGGTACAATGAACCAAATTTGGAAGTTGTTTGTTGTAAGCATCAAATTTCATCGAAAACCAATGCTTCTTTGTTCGAATAACTTGTTTGAAAAAATCCCAACGTGTAAATTTATCACAAATGTTCAGCTTCTGATTTTTAAGAATTTCACACTAAATCGTACATTGGCAATTATGTTACTCAAATGTCCAGGGTGAAAAGAGGAATAATAATATAACAAATAAGCAATGCATCAAGGATCTGGCTATCTCAGTCTTTGAGTTTTATATTTTGAATTACCCGACGTTTCGGCAGGATGTATTCTGCCTTTTTCAAGGGAAAATTATCAGTCAACCGTTTTTCGTTTTAAAATATATGTCTGTTTCATGTTTTTGGGCTTCTTGAAGGTACCACAGTTTTGAACATTAAAAATAATAACCATCTTCAAAACAGTCGTTGAGTATTGTTTAGTGTGCAATGTTTTTTCCGTTCTGTTAATTAATTTATTATTTTTAATGTTCAAAACTGTGGTGCATACAAGAAACCCAAAAACATGAAACCGACATATCTTTTAAAACGGAAGACGGTTGACTGATAATTTTTCCTTGAAAAAGGCAGAATACATCCTGCCGAAACGTCGCGCAATTCAAAATATAGCCGTTTTGATCAACCCAGAGACTGAGATAGCCAGATCTTTGATGCAACAATTTTTCCAGTCGTTAATCTTAACACGAATAAGCAATGATATGTAATAAATCAATGAATTTTGTAGAACATCGACTTTTAAAAGAAAACAGTTTTTTAGGCAAGCTTGAAAATTACTTTAACATGGTCAAAACGTGAACGAATCGCAATTTTCACAAGACTTGTAAGCCACACCAAAAGCTTCCATTTAGAGGTTGTTGCGATGAATTTTGGCGTTTATATCTCTTGTTATATTTTTTTCAACATTGAAAATAGCCTAAAAACACTAAATCGACTTGAGCCACTTCGAAATTTTATCCGAATTAGCTGAAAATTTGACAGGAAGCTTATTTTAGAACAAGCATTGTGATTCTGGGCTAACCGGGTAAATTTTTTATACTTTTTGAAAACATGAAGAGGCCTATTACATATACTGCTTATTATTCTTTCATTGAACATTTATCAGGCTTAACATTTTATGTTCTGCAAATCTACCATGTGCGTAGCCAAGATATTGAGCAGGGAAAGACAAACTTTTCAGATCCTTTGAATTCTAGCTTAACTTTTCAAAAGGACCTAAGTAACATTTTTTTTCGTAAATTAATTTGAGTACTGCAATCAAAGCATTTCATATTGGTCTGTTGATTGCAATATTAAAATTATTTCATGAAAAAAATGTTACTTAGGTCCTTTTGAAAAGTTAAGCGAGAATCATAGTTTCCAAGTAGGAAACAAAATACGTATCTGCTTGTTGATACATAAAAAAGTTAATAGTGGAAGTAAATGGAAGAATAATAGTGTTTTGATTTTGTTAAGACTGAAAAGCCATCTCCGAAACATTGAAGCTAATGTCCTGAAAATTCGCCCGATTATGGATAAGGGGTGATGGAGAGATTCCAAGGCATAACGTCGAGAGACTCCGAATTCAATCTTCAAGAGCTTCCGAAGTAAATCGTCGAAGTATTCTGAAACAAATCGACAAGGAATTCGGAGGCAAATATCTGGCCGATTCCGAAACAAGTCTTCGAACGATTCCGGAGGAATTCTGAAGTAAATCACCGAGAGATTATGATGCAAATCCTCCATGGATTATGCATTGTATCCCCCACATATTCTCAAGGGTATTCATCAACGATACCGAAAGAAATCCAGTGTTATTTTTTCTGTATTTCGGTTGGAATACTTCGATGATTCTGAAAGGAATTCTTCAGAGATTTCAATAAAAATTCTTCTCGGATTCTGACGGGAATTCCTCTCGGGTTCTGATTAGAATCCTTTTCGGATGCTGATGGGGAATGTGGAGATTATCATGCTGCTAAGCAAGCGGAAGTCTTCTGGAAACTGTCACTCCAGTCCGTGATGGTTGACCACATGTCTTTGACTTCTAGCAAAGTATCACGATTGCTTTGATTGATATTTTTGTGGCTCTCCGTTGTTGTTCATATCAAGCATACTTTGATGCTTTCAAATCAATTGGATAATTACCTTTTCATTATTAACAAAAAGTATCATTTCACTGCCACACAGGAATCTTTCTCAGCAATGAAAAACAAGCTCATTTGTCTTCCACTCATTTCTTTTGTCTTCAAACTTTTTCTTTGATTCATCATTAGAGTGGCTCGAATTAGTATGGAAAAAACTAATTTAAATTTTTTTGATGAACCGCACTTTTTTTCGTTCTATTTGATGCTCTGGACAAAATTGCTCGTTTATATGGAGGAACATCGAACAGTGATTTGCTATCAAATGGCACTATTTACGATGAATAACTATGATACTCATTCAGTTCTTGTATAATTAAATACAGAATGTTATGCTGAAAGCCTCGAGAAGATGAGAATTCACTCGGCAAAGTTATTAGCATTTTACTGCCATTTAACCGTAAATCACTGTTTTTCGATGTTTCTTTGAATATTTTCCCATATAAACATACAACGAGCTTAGCACGCCCAAACGTTGATCGATATGGCTGAAATTTTGTCCAAAGCATCAGGGCGTCGAAAAGAACGGAACAAGGGAGCGGTCCATCAAAAAAATTAAAAAGTGTTTTTTAGAGCCGCTTTATCATTATGTTATATGTTGGAAACTAATATCACTACTAACTTTTCAAACCCTAGGGAGGGACTCATTTTTTTTCCTAGAGAGGGCTAAGCCCCCCTAGCTGCTCCTTATTTACGCCGATGATATTACCATAGTTTGCGATATTTTGAAAATGGCCATATTTGACGCCTCCGAAAGCTCGCCCAGGGACCTCGGAACTAACCTCAGGGTGGTCAATATCCCCTGAATCAAATATGGATGTCATAATTCTACTTTCTTGCAAAATGCTGAAACTTGATATCCATATTGCCATGATTTGTGACATTCTAAACATGGCCGATTTTGATGCTTCCGGAGGCTTCCTCAAGGGCCTCGGAACTGATTCCAGGGTAGCCTATGTCCCCATAAGCATCTCCGGATGTCGTAATTCCATTTGTCTTGAAAAAATCTGAAGTTTGATACCCATATTGCTAATATGGAGCGTGAATATTGATCTGACCACCTTGGGGCCGGTTCCCGAAGGGTCACTTCAAAGAAACCTGTTGTTGGCTATTTCTGGAACAGGTGTCATCTAAGCAGATTCGTTGGATACAGGGAGTTGACTGATATCCCATCGTTATTAGCTGGATATGAAACATCTTCTCGCAAGCGCAGCTGTTGTATAATTTGTAATACATCCATGTACTCAATGGAATAGAGTGGGTTCAAGTCCCACCGGCAATTAAATATGTCTTAAAAACACCTTAAAATGGCAAACTTAACTATGTGTATCGAAATTAAACAACTTTCCCAAAGAAAGGTGTCATCAAGATTTTTTGTTCTGGTATAATCTCTATATACAAATCTACCGTAATGGTATGAAAAGGGACGAAAAAAGCACCATTTTGTTGGACTTTTATCGTGAAAAAAATGAAGTTGTGGATAAACTCGGATACCAAAGTTGTGGCCGGTCTCGAATGAGAGAAAAAAATAAAGGTATTCCCATAAATATTTTTAGATAAGGGAAGTCGAAGAATTTTCAATACAATACATAAAAACCCTGATTAATCCACCTAGCGGTGTTGGTGTCTTTCTCGCGCAAAAAAAAATACTTAAAAACATGAGTGAATGCTTTTGAGCATGTGTTTTGCACATAGAAAATAGTATTTTGGCCATAACGTATTATCCCATAGTCCAATCTGGCCAATTTTCAATAGCAGACAATGGGACAGGATTCTCAGTCGAATGGAATTTATTGCGAGTAATTTGGCCAATGCTAAGTTCCAAAAAGTGTGTCTACAAAATTTTGTACACATACACACTAGAGTGGGGCGTCATGGTCATTTTTTCAAATCAATGGTTTTTCGAAGCCATTCTGGGTCCTGAACAACTGTGCAGGATTTGGGATCGATTGGTTGCTTCCTCGCTTTCCGCATCGCGTTTGAAGTTTGTATGGAAATTAGTATGGGAGAACGTATATTTTTGCATTTCTACTAATAGAGGCTTCAGTTCATCGTAAACCAAGTGGCACATTGCGTTAAAGTATAACCCAAAGGATGCCGAAAAACTTTGCTGAAGAAGGCACGTTGCTGGAACATCCACGAAAAAAGTTATAACGCTTAGAACATGGAGTGTTCAAACCATATGCAAAAAATCGTTTATTCTGCCAGCACTGCCGTACTACGTAGACCAATAATTTAACTGAGTGTTATTTCAAAATAATGGATCTTATTGGGCTTTAGAGCTAATGGGAGCTATCCGGAATCATTTCACAAAGAAAAAAATCCGACGAGAAGGAAGATGGATTTTGCCCTTCGAGAACCATAGGTTGTCCGGTAGTGCTGGCAGAAACATTGATTTCTTGCATATGGTTTACAATTTTCGAAACGTAATAACATTTTTTGTAGACCTTCCAGCTATGTACCTTCTTCGGCAAAGTCTTTCAGCATCTTCCAGACTAGATGCTAACGTATTGAGTCACGTGATTGATGATAAATTGAAGCCGCTAAGAGCAAAAATGTAAAAAAGTACGTTTTCCCATACTAATCTCCATGTATATTTAAAACGCGATGCGGCATGCGAGGTTGCAACCAATCGAGTCCATATTTTGCACAGTTGATTGGGGTCCCAAAACGATTCAGAAAAACCTTGATCTAACTTGATCGGACGAAGTTTGCGTTTTTCCATACAACTGCGCCCCACTCTAATACACACATACACACACATACATACATACACACAAGCAAACATCACCTCAAATCGTCGAGCTGAGTCGATTGGTATATAACACTATGGGTCTCCGAGCCTTCTATCAAAAGTTTGGTTTCGGAGTGATCATATAGCCTTTACGTATACTTAGTATACGAGAAAGGCAAAAAGGATAAAGAATCAATATCATTGCTACATGAAAGCATTTTCTTGAGCACACTCCAAAGTACAGTAATTTCACAGTTTTAAGCGCCATGTTCTATGCACGTTACTCCTATTATGATTCCCTGAAGACCAGAGTTCACTGTAGTAAATACACTTATTGAAGATATTTGCTTCCCGAGAACCATTTTGAACCAATGTTTTTTTAGAAACTTTTTTTTTCACCTTTACATATCGATGATCACTAGCATTTCACCCAATATTCAATTATCAGTTCAATTATTATTATTAGTTTGCTTATTATTCAATCTAATCTATTTAAACAATATCCAAATCCTTACAAGAGTCTTCATCGCACTGCACCACGATCACAGAATTGAATTGACCAACCAAGAACCACTGCCAGGCACAACTCAACCGAAGGTGCACTGGTAAAACAATAACGACACCTTTCACTGGACCGTAGGCTTTTATAAAAAGCCATCGATGCATTCTTCCGCTTTTCCATTTCCATGTCGGCGCGCGTAAACCTGCCAACCTGCTATAGACTGTGGCTGATCGGCTTCGTCGTCACTTGAACGAAGGCGAGACATCGTCGTTTGGCTCATCCAGACGCAGCTGGAACCCCATCACTAAGGGTGATCAAAAATTGTTACGATTTGTGTAATTTGCAAAAACATATAACTTAAATCCAATCCATCGTTTTGGTCTTGTTACATTTATAAGAAGCTGATTTGATAATTTGAACACCCCAACCGCAGCAAGGTGTCAGCTTACTTTCCTAACGAACCTTTATTTTTATGCTGTCCAAACAACCGAGCATAATCGAGTAAACTATTTCACGTAGAATAACGACCGCGCATTTTTTGCTTAAGAAAGTGCTACAACAGGTAGTAGGTATCTAATTCTTCGGATCTAACAACGCCTAATCGTAATTCGACACCCTAACCCTTTCAAGTTATTTACTTGTTATTGTAGAATTTCGCGTCGTTCCGTAATACGTAACTATTTGCAAGCGACCATATCATTTGAAATATGACCCGTTATAATATTAACCTTCCTAGTGCATTGGGGTCTATTTTGGCCCAGAGATGATTTAAAAACGTTGTAGCTTTGTAATCAAATGAGATAGGGCGTTGACATTTTCTGACTTTTCCTAACTTTTGGAAATGAAAATTTTGGGGTGATAACCAGCTATCAGCGACCTCTAGGAACGCCACAACAAAAAAAGTGACACATTGTGCATTAGCGGGTCAAAAATGACCCAAAATTGAATTCCCTCCCAAAAATTCATTTTCGAACCGATTCTCAATCTTTTGGAACCAAATTGAAGGTATGGAATCCACGGATGTCGCTACGGGCAGAATTTTGCAGTTTGGACATTCTGGTTCCCAGGAATCGATGTTGAAGGAACATAGATTCTTAGGCCAATTTTTGGCGTGATTTCTTGCCTCTCGAAGGGTGATTTTGGAAATGCTCATTAATTTACGTAGCAATAATTCTATTAGAATGCAGCCATTGTTCATTTCCATGGATCAACACAATTCCTGGTTATTTCACGGTCCGGTGTCCCTCCGGAAGATCCGGAACATCCGTAGAAGTGGTCAATTGATTGAACTCATCCTAGAAGAGCGCGGTTTTTTTCAAAGCTTTTAATTATTGAACGCTGAGTAACAAATGATTGTGGTAACCCATTTTGATGGACCTGTGTGACCTCCGAAGGTCCTCTAGAAGATCCGGAACGTCCGTAAAAGTGGTCAATTTTTTAAACTTATCATAAAAGGGTACGGTTTTTTCCAAAGCTTTTCATTATCGAACGCTGAGGAACAAATGATTATGGTGACCCATTGTGATAGACCTGAGTGGCCACCGGAGTTCCTTTAGAAGATCCGGAACATCCGTAGAAAAGGTCAATTCATGAAACTCATCCTAGAAGTGCGCGTTTTTTTTCTAAAGCTTTTCATTATCGTACTTTGAGTAACAAATGATTGTGGTGACCCATTTTGGTGGACCTGGGTGGCCACCGGAGGTCCTCCAGTAGATCCGGAACATCCGTAAAAATGGCCAATTCATGAAACTTATCATAAAAGGGTACGGTTTTTTCCAAAGCTTTTCCTCATAGTACCTCGAGTAACAAATGATTGTGAGGACCTATTTTGGTAGACCTGGGTGGCCACCGGAGGTGCTCCAGAAGATCCGGAACGTCCGTAAAAATGGCCAATTCATGAAACTTATCATAAAAGTGTGCGTTCCAAAGCTTTTCCTCATAGTACCTCGAGTAACAAATGATTGTAAGGTAAAAATGGTCAATTCATGAAACTTATTATAAAAAAAATGCGGTTTTTTTCCAAAGCTTTTCCTCATAGTACTTTGAGTAACAAATGATTGTGGTGACCCATTTTGGTGGCGCTGGGTGGCCACCGAGGGTCCTCCAATAGATCTGGAACGTCCGTAAAAATGGCCTATTCATGAAACATATCATAAAAGGGTGCGGTTTTTTCCAAAGCTTTTCTCATAGTGCTTTGAGTAACAAATGATTGTGGGGACCTATTTTGGTAGACCTGGGTGGCCACCGGAGGTGCTCCAGAAGATCCGGACCGGAACGTCCGTAAAAATGGCCAATTCATGAAACTTATCATAAAAGGATGCGGTTTTTTCCAAAGCTTTTCCTTATAGTACTTTGAGTAACAAATGATTGTGGGGACCTATTTTGGTGGACCTGGGCGGCCACCGGAGGTGCTCCAGAAGATCCGGAACGTCCGTAAAAATGGCCAATTCATGAAACTTATCATAAAAGGGTGCGTTCCAAAGCTTTTCCTCATAGTACCTCGAGTAACAAATGATTGTGAGGACCTATTTTGGTAGACCTGGGCGGCCACCGGAGGTGCTCCAGAAGATCCGGAACGTCCGTAAAAATGGTCAATTCATGGAACTCATCCTAGAAGTGCGCGTTTTTTTTTCAAAGCTTTTCATTATCGTACTTTGAGTAACAAATGATTGTGGTGACCCAATTTGGTGCACCTGGGTGGCCACCGGAAGTCCTCCAGTAGATCCGGAACGTCCGTAAAAATGGCCAATTCATGAAACTTATTATAAAAAATGCAGTTTTTTCCAAAGCTTTTCTTATAGTACTTTGAGTAACAAATGATTGTGGTGACCCATTTTGGTGGACCTGGGTGGCCACCGAGGGTTCTGAGGTAGATCCGGAACGTCCGTAAAAAAGACCAATTCATGAAACTTATCATAAAAGGATGTGTTTTTTTCCAAAGCTTTTCCTTATAGTACTTTGAGTAACAAATGATTGTGGGGACCTATTTTGGTAGACCTGGGTGGCCACCGGAGGTGCTCCAGAAGATCCGGAACGTCTGTAAAAATGGCCAATTCATGAAACTTATCATAAAAGGGTGCGGTTTTTTCCAAAGCTTTTCCTCGTAGTACTTTGAGTAACAAATGATTGTGGGGAGCTATTTTAGCGGACCTGGGTGGCCACCGGAGGTGCTCCAAAAGATCCGGAACGTCCGTTAAAATTGTCAATTCATGGAATTCATCCTAGAAGTGCGTGTTTTTTCCAAAGCTTTTCATTATCGTACTTTGAGTAACAAATCATTGTGGTGACCCAATTTGGTGAACCTGGGTGGCCACCGGAGGTCCTCCAGTAGATCCGGAACGTCCGTAAAAATGGCCAATTCATAAAACTTATCATAAAAGGGTGCGGTTTTTTCCAAAGCTTTTCATTATCGAACACTGAGTAACAAATGATTATGGTAACCCAGTGTGATGGACCTCCAGAAGATCTCCTCCTCCAGAAGTTCTGGAACATCCATAGAAGTGGTCAATTCATAAAACTCACCGTGGAATAGCTGAATCACCGAACGCTGAGTAATAAATGATTAAGATGACCCTTTTTGAAGGACCTGGGTGGCTACCGAGGTCTTTCGGAAGATTCGGAACGTCCGTTAAAGTGGTCAATTCGTGGTGAATGGTGAATATCGATCATGGAAGCAAATTATGCCATACTTGAAAATATTTTCTGGGTTAATGTGATTGTCCTTCCAAAAAAATAGTGTCGTCTTAATTTTTATGAATTGACTAATTACAGATTTTTTGATCTTGCGGAGTTTCATTCGTGACTACACACTTTCCTGAGAATGGGTTAAAACGATCATCCATTACTCAGGATACGAAAATAGGAAAACTATGACAAGTTTCATGAATTGACCGATTTTACGGATGATCTGAATGTACCTGAAGACATACAGTGGGCAATCCATGCGAATTGGTTACGATCATTTGTTTCTAAAATTAGGAAAATAAAAAGGTTCAGAAGAATAGTGTGCTTCATCTTCTTCTTCTATTGAAAACACGCCATTTCTAAGATGGGTTTTATGAATTGATCTCTTTTACGTGTGATACGGACATTCCGGAGGGCCTTTGGTTGCTACTCACATCCGTGAGAAAAGGTCACGGCAATAATTTCATGTTCAGAGTACGACAAGGAAATAAAAAAAGGCTCTTCTAGTATGTATTACATAAATTAACCACTTTAACCGATGTTCCGTACCTTCCGTAAGACCTCCGGTAGTCACTTTGGTGAATAAGAACGGGTCACGACATTCCTTCTTGTTCAGAGTTCGATAGTAGACAGATTTTTTTTAAAGTTCGATAATGAAAAGCTTTAGAAAAAACTGTGCTCTTTTATGATAAGTTTTATGAATTGACCATTTTTACGGACGTTCCGGATCTTCTGGAGCACTTCCGATGGCCACCCAGATCCACCAAAATAGGTCACCACAATCATTTGCTACTCAAAGTACTATGAGGAAAAGTTTTGGAAAAAACCGCGCTCTTCGATGATGTGATTCATAAATTGACCACTTTTACGGACGTTCCGGTTCTTCTGAAGCAGCTCCGGTGGCCACCCAGATCCATCAAAATAGGTCACCACAATCATTTGTTACTCGAAGTATTATAAGGAAAAGCTTTGAAAAAAAAACGCGCTCTTCTATGATGTATTTCATGAATTGACCACTTTTACGGACGTTCCGGATCTTCTAAAGGACCTTCGGCCATACAGGTCCATCCAAATGGGTCACCACAATCATTTGTTACTCGTAGTTTGATAATGAAAAGCTTTGGAAAAAACCGGGCTCTTATATGATAAGTTTCATTAATTGACCATTTTTACGGACGTTCCGGATCTTCCGGAAAACTCCGGTGGCCACCCAGTTCCACCAAAATGAGTAACCACAATCATTTGTTACTCAAATTACGATAATTAAAAGTTCTGTGAAAACTGCATTCTTCTAGGATGAGTTCCATGAATTGACCACTTCACCGAATGTTCCGGATCCTCTGGAGGACCTCCGGTGGCCACGCAGGTACATCAAAATGGGTCACCACAATCATTTGTTACTCAGCGTTCGATAATTAAAAGCTTTGGAAAAAACCGCGCTCTTCTAGGATGAGTTCAATGAATTGACCTCTTCTACGGATGTTCCGGATCTTCCGGAGGGACACCGGACCGTGAAATAACCAGGAATTGTGTTGATCCATGGAAATGAACAATGGCTACATTCTAATAGAATTATTGCTACGCAAATTAATGAGCATTTCCAAGGAATCACGCCAAAAATTGCCTAAGAATCTATGTTCCTTCAACATCGATTCCTGGGAACCAGAATGGCCAAAGTGCAAAAATCTGTGCGTAACGACATCCGTGGAATCCATACCTTCAATTTGGTTCCAAAATATTGAGAATTGGTTCGAAAATGAACTTTTGGGAGCGAATTCAATTTGGGGTCATTTTTGACCCGCTAATGCACAATGTGTAACTTTTTTTTAATGCACTAGGAAGGTTAAAATCATAAATTAAACGGGGGATAAATTAAAGTTATTATAACCAGTTACTATGAAAACGAACCATGCCTTCCAGCATATACCTATGTTGGTCGTACACTCCGTGCTGTCCTGAGCAAAGCCGAATGTAACGTCATATTCCAGGTCACTCGATCTTGGGCCGCCAATAATTGCTAATCAGTCTCCCCGCACACCCGGCTTGTTTGTATATTTTGTATATTTGTATATTTGTATATGGAAATTTTCATATTTTTTTATTGCTCTTTATTGATAAGTTTGCGGAAAATTTTCAATTTTTAACGGAAAAAAATGGTGGAAAATTTTGCAATTGTTTATTGCAAACATTTTTTTGTGTGTCTTTATTAAGTAGACTTTCAGCTCTTGGCTGGCTCACCTCCGGCGATTATTGCGAACATTGATATTTTATGGAAATCACGTATTTTTTTCGTGAAATATTTTGATTTCTTTATGGAAAAATCTTATTTCATAATTGCAATTTCTGCTTTTAAAAGTGCTAATTTATTTTTGTTTTGTAGAAAATTCTCAATTGGTTATGGAAAATTTGCATTACTTATGGAAATTTTGTATTTATTTATTGCTCATACACCAATTTTTTTATTGGCAATTTCCTAATTTTTTAATGAAAATTTCTAATTCTTCAAAAAAAAATTTTTTTCTTCTTCAACGAGAAGTTAAAAGTAAAGGGTGAGATAAGAAAGGCGAAAAATGAAAGGTGAAGAATGAAAAGTAAAAAATGAAAAGTATGACACAAAGTAAGAAAAACGAAGACGGAAGAAAAGGAAAAAAAGAAGAAGGAAAATAGATAAAGGGGGAAAAAAGCAAGAGTGTAGAAGGAAAAAAGATGCAAGAGAACGGAAAAAAGCAAAGGAACACAGAGTGAAGAAATAAAAAGAAAACAGAAATAAAAGAGAAGAAGATGAATAGAAGAAAAATGAAGAGCGAAAGAAGAGCAAAACAAAGAGGTAGAATGAAAACGAAAAGAAAAACCCTGATTAATCCACCTAGCGGTATTGGTGCCTTTATCGTGCAAAACATACCAAAAACAATGTAAATGATTTCACCTCATTTCGTCGAGCTGAGTCAATTGGTATATAACACTATGGGTATCCGTGACTCCTATCAAAAATTCATTTTTGGTGTGATCATATAGCCTTTCGGTACAACTTTGTTGTACGAGAAAGGCAAAAGAAAGAGGAAAGGAGAAAAAATGAGAAATCAAACAAAAGAAAGAAGAAAAACCAAGGACTGAAATAAAAACTTCAGCTAAAAAATTAGAAATTTTCCATACAAAAAATAAGAAATAATGCATAAGACAATCATAATAAAATTATTTTGTGATCAATTTTGTAATTGTTTATTACTAATATTGTTTTATTTATGAATGATTTGTTTATCGGCTTTATCGGTCAGTTCTACTCAAAGTATAAGGAAGTAGGTACCGTCAACTGGGGGGAAGATGATCATTGAGGTGAAGATGATCATTTGATGTGTCAGTCAAAAGTGCCAATTTTTTTTATGAAACGGTAGTCAACAATATTCTCCGTTCAAGTAATGTTACCGCTAGGTAGAAATCCGAGTTTTTCGATTATAATCATGAAAATGTATTTTGTGGAAGAAAGAGAGATAGTCATAAATGACGCTATTTTCGTTTCAAATATTGACTTCGTAGACTTCTTTATGTAGTAAATTCAACATTCATACAAATAACCTAGTGTATTTTGACTACTAGGTCATAATGATTTTAGTAGAGCTGTCTTGATCAACTTCACCCCAAACCAGATTACTCAAAAAATGTGTGATAATTTAATTTATTTTAATAAATGCGAACGCATTTCAGTAAACTAATTTTTTTGATTATTGCAACGTATAGCAGTACATGTTTTGAAAATATTTGTTTCGATTTAAAATGTAAACACACATTGTTATTGCATGTTTTGTCTTAAAAATGATCATCTTCCCCCCAGTTGACGGTAATCGAAAGATAATTGAATATCATCAGATTGAAAGCCGTTCGCTAGGGCGCGAACAAGTATGAAACGATAGAGGGTGAAAGGGAGAAAAGAAGACCATCTATTGTACAGCACACAATCGAAGCGTGAATCTTCTTGTGTAACGTCCTGGTTGTGGACGGCTAACCATATTCGTCGCTGCCACCCTTCCAGCAAACAAACTGATTGCGATCCTTAAGGACTCGGCCAGTGTGGTGGCTGCCCTCCAAAGCCACATACCAAAGCACCCGTGGATCCAAGGAATCCTTTCAGGTATGGCACCAGACACGTGTTTCGCCTGGATCCCCGGCCATTGTGGCATCAGGTGAAACGTAGAAGCCGATGCCTTAGCAAGCGTTGGACACAAAGGTCTTTCCTACACCCACTCCGTCCCGCTGGCCAACGTTAAAAAGTGGACAAAAAGTGTCGTCGGCCAGGACTGGGCGCGGATTTGGAGTAGCAACCACACACCATCCCTGAGGAAGATCAAAGGTTCAACTGGCCCATGGAGGGAACTGACTTCGCAGAAAGTGCAGGACATCGTATCGAGGTTACGGACCGGACATACAAGGGTCTCCCACAACTTTGGTGGAGGCACTTTCCGACCTCAATGTGACCTATGTGGAGTCAGAAACAGCGTGGAGCATTTCATCTGTAGATGCCCTAAATATGAATTCCCTAGGGAACTTTATGGGATCCCAGGCAGCATTAGAGAAGCTCTAGGCGACGACGAAGCCAGAACGGCAGCTCTCTTTTGTTTTTTAAAGGATGCCGGGCTCTACTACCAAATATAGGACCCCAGGATAGGATAGGATAGCACATCTTTTTTCGGGAACAAGGTCCTCTGCTTAGGCGGACGGACTTTCCCCGGATATAAGTCCCACCCCCTAGGTGAACTACATACTGTTCAGCTTAAGGGGCTTCAGCCTCCTCCTCTATTTTCATTTCGTAAAGCGAAAAGTTCTCCACTGGTCCACTGGGTATTGTGGAAATGTCCTGTCCGTTGTCTAATGCTAGATATTAAGTGTTCAGTCTGTGCGACCTCTGGTCGAAAACGGTGACCCCTGTCTTTTTTTTTTCTTTCACCTTTTTATGAAGGTTTCAAGAGAATACCTATTCGAGCAAGATGGCACCTCTGACAAATTTCGGGCTCTTACAATTGGCTTTCGAACCTTTCCTTGAAAGGACTGAATGATCCTGTAGGGTCCATTCAGTGATGGACTTAATTTTATAATTAAAAAATCACTTAAATAAGGATTTAAAAAAATAAATATAGGGTCCATTAAGGCAGAAAACGGCTGAAAAATATGAACCAAAACATACTGCCGTAATCTGGCAAAGTGACGTATACGCCATTTTCCAAAAATGGTGTTAACGAGTAGTACTCATCGTACTCTTTAACAGAAAAATGGAAATCATGTATGTTGTAAAATGGCGTATACGTCACTTTTTCAGATTACGGCAGCATAGGCAGATCCCAAAACAGCCCACATCCTTCAAACCAAACACCGGAGAACAGCGCGCCAAAATCCAGGACTATGGAACTTCCCCAGGAAACCAAAAACTGCGATGCTGACAGGAATGCGGTCCGTGCTCCAGGAGGGAGCAGCACCATTACTTCCCATTAGGCGGACCCCAGTATCACCCGTGATTGTTTGTGAAAGTGTCATCTTCTTTTATTCAATTGATCGTTTATTTCCGGCCCACCCTTCCCTCTTTCATCAGCACACAATCATGTATCGTGGCGGAACCCTTGGTTGGACCGCGAAGGGAGCTCCTCAAGCTTTTTTCCATACCGGTGTTGAACTTAATCTAGAATTTAAAAAAACACCTTAATAAAGCTTTAAAAAAATTGCCACGTACTGGAAGCGTGCGGGCGAAAACCAAACGTTTCAAATACATGTAGAAATTTTGGCTATCTCAGTCTTAATAACCATTAAACGATTAGCGTTTTACTCTGCCCGACGTTTCGGCCATTGGAAGGTGCCTTTTTCAAGGGAAAAATGTTCATCCCCCAGCTGACCACCAACATCGCACACTGCCTAAAAATTGACTTTCCACAGGTAAAATTAGCATATCGAACCTAACAGGTAAAAGATTCGGTCCCCATAACACATCAATCAAATGTTATTTACAAAATCCCATGCAAAAATTGTGATAACACATACATTGGTATGACTAGAAACCAATTAAAAACACGATTTAGTGGACATCAAACACACATATGTAAACCAAAAGCTCGTAGAAGTAAACACAACACAGACAAATAATGAGATAGCTAGACTAAGAGAAACAACAGCGCTGATGAAACACATTATTGACCAAGACCATGAATTTGACTTAACTAAAACAAGGATATACCGGGTATACTTTACCCCGTTAGGCATAAATACGTTAGGCATAAGGACGTTATAGGCATAAGTAGGTTAGGCATAATGTACGTTAGGCATAATGGACGTTAGGCATATAATGACCCAAAGAACAGCCCATGTTATAAAGAAGGCAGAATTATGCCAAACGTCTATTATGCCTAATGTACATTATGTCTAACGTCCGTTATGCCTAACGTCCATTATGCCTAACGTACTAAAGCATACTAGACCATTCTCGCGGAGCCTCAGCTCTCCCCATCTTAGAGATATGCCACATCTCAAATCACACCAATACTGTCAATTACCGTACAGATGTTGATAATCTCAACACTACATATGCTGGCATACTACACACTATCAAAAACTATAAGAGTAGAAAGCACAGAAGAACAGATGAGATTAGCAACACACAGAGTTTGAATCCGGAATAAAACTAATGAACATAAATTCACCATTTTCAAAACAGTCGTTGTTATGTCGAGCACTGTGACCGTGATAAAATATCTAATTGTATAACAAAACTACCGCAAAAGTAAGAATTTATTCAAAAAACAATGTACATCAACTAAATACTAATATATGACACATTTAGAAGCCAAAACTATGACCATACGACACCCAGAACGACATGTAAATTAGAACGAAAACGATTGACCAAGTAAGATTGGATTAAGTTACTGAAACTGTGCAACATTGTAACAAAACATTCTCTCAAAAAATATAGTTTTTCCCTTGAAAAAGGCCACATCCAATGGCCGAAACGTCGAGCAGAGTAAAACGCTAATCGTTTAATGGTTTTTAAGACTGAGTTAGCCAAAATTTCTACATAAAAACTTTTTCCAGTCGTTTCCAATACCGTTTCAAATACATATATTTGTGTTTGGATTGACGCTACTATTGATTTTCTTTATTTCTCCTTTATTCCGGAAATTTTTGAGGATGCTGTTCTCTAGGGTTGTGATGTCCTCCAATGAAAACCAGTCGAGTAGCTTCAGCAGTGATGAGGCCGATGAGTCATGTTACTTCCACGGTTGGAGACTCAAAGTCTATCTAACTGGGAGCAACTATTCGACTTCTTGGTTCAGTTGTCCTCCGAGCAGTTTGCTCAATGTTAATGAAAAGACACAAATAATCATGGCATATACCATCAATTTCGAATTGCTACGTAGTCCTACGTCACCTTTGCGTACAACCCAATTGGGCTGCACCTTTGAGTTTTTTTTAAATAAGAATAATTAGCATTTCAAATTCATTTTTTTTAATTTCATTTTATAATTCTTCATGATCCCTACAATGTTTAACTTCAATCCAAACCGGTTGAAGTAAAACATCTACATTCTAAACCTGGCATCAGGCTCTCCATACTCCAATCAGATTAAAACACTTTTAATAGAAGATGATCAATTTGATCAAGATTTTCGTATATCAAACCCAATTAGATTTTTGTTGTTCTGCATGTAGAAGATAATCGATTTTACTTGAAATTCAACTAGAGTTGCGAAGCGACGACGTAAGCAATTAGTGTCTCCCTCCATGTCTCCATCTTCTCTACGGAAAATCGTCAAAAATTGTACAAAATCCCGAGGTATCTAAAATCACTTTCATATTTCAGATGAACCATGTGAACTGTACTGTACAAATTCGGAGGACACCATAATCGTTCCGTTCGGTGATACGGCAGCCGATGGAACACCCTGCAATCTGGGAACCAACGATATGTGTATTGCCGGCATCTGTCGAAAGGTGGGTTGCGATTGGGTCGTCGATTCCAACACCACCGAAGATCAGTGTGGCGTTTGCGGTGGCAACGGGGACAGCTGCACGGTTATTCGGGGAAACTTCACCAAAAAGGTCAACATGAGCGAAGGTTATTACGACGTGTTACAAATACCAGCCGGAGCCAGAAATATCCTGGTGGAAGAGGTAAACCCGTCGAAGAACTTTATCGGGGTGGGACGAGTCAATGGGAAGGATTACTATTTGAATGGCAATAGGTGAGAGTTTGACAAATGACGGAAGATTTAAAGCGAATCTAATGTGACACTGTATTACAGATTCATCCAAATACCAGGCGAGTACGAAATGGCTGGCAGTCTTGGACTGTATGAACGAGAAGATGAACAGGAACGAGTCAAGATTCCGGGACCGATCACTGATGATATTACCATATCGGTAAATGACCTAATCGCTTTCATGATTTTCGTTGTTGTCGCACTCGTAATCGTTTCGGTAAACGAAATCTCAATTTTGTTAGAATCTTTCGCTTTTTTGTGCGTAGATATAGTACTGTTTGGCAATCGGATATTTCGAAGCTTTTTCTACGTAGTGTTGGCGTCTGGTACAATATAAATAAACTTTTAACGCTTAATCCTTATACGCATAACGATCTCATGCTTAGTATACTATGTATGTGAGGAAGTTATGTATATATCGGTAGAGCATATGGAAATGGAAACTCATCGCTTTCAAAATATTGATTCCGTTTATCCTAACAGGTTATTATGAAGAAGAAAAACAACCATGCAGGCATCCGTTACGAGTACACGCTTTCATCCAACGCTACCATTAGTCATTCGCCATATTACTGGAAGCTAACCGATTGGAACCTTTGTTCGGTAACCTGTGGTGGTGGTAAGCAGCATCGAGAGGTGATATGCTACCAGCGCGGAGAAGGCATCGTCGATGATAGTTTCTGCGAGCAGAATGCGCATAACAAACGTCACGAGCGGTTGGCACGCGATTGCAATGAAGATCCCTGCCCTGCCAATTGGTGGGTCGGTCCATGGCAACTGTGTTCAGTAACGTGCCGTAAGCCGGGAACCTGGAGCTGTGCGGAAGCGTTATATTATGCATTGATTCCAGTATGAACGCTCTGCCTGATGGCCGGTGCGAGGGAAAACTCGACCTGCCTGTAGACCCTGTCCGGGAGTGCTGCCACTATAGGGGATTGATCGACAGCCAAATTCTTGTGGAGGATGTTCCACGGAGTTTGAGAATAATGTTATTGGAAATCGACGAGTGCCAAGCGCGAAACGCTGTTGAACGACCGTATTATGTTATAATCATTTATCCACATCTGTGAATGAAAAGCAATAGGTTATTCAGAAGCTGTGTTTCACTTTACTCAGAACGTACTTACACTCAAATGTGAACAATAAAAGTATTATTTTTACATTCATCGCAATCGTGCATTATCTTTTAGATATGAACGAATTGTCGTACAAGCTATTTTTATGAAAAACAAACTTTAGCAACGACTCCATTCGTAAAGAACTAAATTCTTAAGAATATTTTATTTTATATATTTATAAAGCGTTGCTCTTTAATAAACTCCACCTATATTATTCTCTATCAACAGTAAACAAAATTCAACAGACTTCACAATACCGCTGATTGGAAACAGATAATACCGCTTGGAGCTTACTAGCATAAGAACGAGTTGTAGTAATGAGGACATATAAGTCTATAAAATCTGTAATAAACTTGTTTGAACATTAAACACTACATGGTCTGTAAACAGGACATAATAAATCACAGTTGATTTCTTAACGGTTTTTTTTTCGTTGTTTGAATGCCACGGTTTTATTTACGTCATATGCATGAAATCCCTTTCAGACTGATCAACTGGAATCATCGAACAATTCAGCTTCGAACAATTATTATATGAAGTATGGACAGGATCTTATTGAAACTAACAAATTTGTACGCTGACTTGGAAAATTCGAAGCTGTCCCATCTAGCTTTAGGAAAAATGCTGAAAATCTATAGCTCAACCGTTTCAAGAGTGCCAAAAAGGTTCAATGACCTATTGACTTTGGATGACAAGCGGAGCTGTTGACCAAATACAAAACACATGTAAAAGCTGACCTCCAACAAACGCCAGGGCAGGAATTTTACCCCGGGAAAGATAAAATCCAAGTAGATGATCGTTTCAAAAGAAGAAAATGTCAAAATTTGCATCGAAGTTCCTAATTCGACAGGCCGAAGCGACAGCGAAGCGACAGCGAAGCGAAATTTTCGTCACAACAAGCAGGGAAACGGTACCAATAGAGGTATTAGTAGATCCACAAAAGAAAATATTTAAAAAAAAATGATAATTATTGAAAATTTACAGCTTTAATATCTTAGCCAATAGATAAACTAATAAATTTGCTAACAAAAATGAGATTGTTGTCATTTAACAACAAGATATTGCTTGCACCACTAATGGGTACACTGTTCCTTTACTTGAAACTTGATGGGCTAAGTTCTTCGATGAACCTACGCCGAATGGAGTATCCTTCTCCACTGGACTCGATCCTGGGCCAATCGCTTCCAGTCGCCCTGAACATTGACGCCTCAGGTCCTCTTCAACTGCAAAAGCCATCGTGTGCGCCTTCCGAACCTGCGCCTCTTCCGGTTCTCTACTAAATATTATCTTCGCTTGACGTTCTTCCGGCATACGAACACGTGACCAGCCCACCGTAGTCTGCCGTGTTGTATAAGCAATAATATCCAGCCCTTTATCACCTGGTACAATTCTGATTCATGCGACGCCGCCAGATACCGTTCTCCTGTTTACCGCCGAGTATTGTCCGCAGCACTACGCTCAAACACTCCGAGAGCTCTCCGATCAGCTTCCTTTAACGTCCATGTCTCATGGCCGTATAAGCCACCGGAAGAATCAGAGTAGTATACGGCGCGAGTTTTGTTTTCGTTTGCAGACTACGGGACTTAAGCTGGTTACGAATCCTATTTGCAGCTGCAATACGCCTTTTCACCTCGGTAACATCATTATCGCACGTCACTAATGTTCCAAGATACACAAATTCTTCTACCACTAATTTTCACCATCCAGCACTATTTCTACCACCACCACTAATGAACCCACGTTGATTGCCAGCGACCATGTACTTCGTTTTGCTGGTGACGGTAGTCCAATCCTCGCTGTCTCCCTCTTAAAAGGCGCAAAAGCCTCTTCCGGCACGGCGATCAATTCCGATAATATCGATATCGTCCCAAATCCAGGAGCATATAAGATTTTGTGATAATGGTACCGCTTCTTTAGCTCTCCTGATCGCTTCCTGAGCTATTGTACAGTAGATTCGAGATGCATCACCCTGCTTTAATCCATCTAAGGTAACAAATGCGTCGATTTCATCGACCACACTTGATTTCGATCCGTCCAACGTTATACAGATCAGCCGTATCAGTTTCGCCGGAAAACCATGTTCAAGCATAATTTGCCATAATTCATTCCGTTTCTCTGAATCGTACGCCGCCTTGAAATCAATAAACAGATGATGTGTCTGCAAGTTGTACTCCCGGAATTTATCAAAGATTTGTCTCAGGGTAAACATTTGATCGTGCTTGGTATTCGCCAACGAAGGACTCTTCAAAGTGGTCTCAATCTGTTGAACAGAATACGGAACATAATTTTGTACGCCGAATTAAGGAGGTTATTCCTCGGTAATTGCGCACTCGTCTTGTTTCTTAAGAGAGGAAATGAGGCCGTTCAACCAGCTAGCGACATTTTCGTCTTCCCATATCCGACATAATATGGTGCAGAACTTAAAGCTGCTCACTGCCATGTTTGAGAAGTTCAGCCGGGAGCTGTCCTTCCCGCAGCCTTATTGTTTTCAGCTCTTTGACAGCTTTTTAACCTCATCTAGTGTAGGTGACTCACAGCTTGTCCATCGTCGCTAATATTTATTCTGTTCACCGATGTGTCACTTCCTCCATTAACAAAGTCTCGAAGTTTGTTCCACCTGGCAACCACTTCAGTTTTATCTGTCACAAATTCCCTTGTTGGTCGTTGCATGACGGGAGATTGTCTTTCTCCGCACGCCATTGACAGACTCATAAAACCTCCGATATCGTTCTGCTCCATTTTTCCTGCGCCTCACTAATAACTTGTTCTTCGTACTCTTTTTCTTCCTGCGGTGGGTTCGTTTTCGGCTGCTCTTGCTTCCTTGTACCGATCTCTATTCGATCGGGTACCTGCACCAACATCCGGCTTCTGGCAACGTTCTTCTCGTCTGTCACTCTCTGACACTCCACATCGAACCAACCCGTCCTGAGTCGCCTCTGTGCAGTGCCTACCACTTCTCGTGCTCTTGCTCTCACCGCTCCATGGATCGACTCCATAGATCGTTGATGTTGTCGCTAACGTTGATTACACTTATCCGTTCGTCGAGCTTCTGGCGGTACTCAGCCGATACTCCTTCCGCCGACAATCGCTGGATAGTAACGCATCGTTCGCTGTGATCTTTCGTTCAATACGGTTGAACCGTGATCGAATTTTACTGACACGAGGTAGTGATCAGAGTCAATGTTCGGACCTCTGAATGTCCGCATCGATAACATCCGAGAAATGGCGCCCATCCACCAGAACATGGTCTATCTGGTTGCAAGTTTCGCCATTTGGGTGTCTCAGGTGTGCTTTCGGATGTTCTTTCGTCAAAGGTGCTACTGATGACCCATCCCTCTGGCAGCAACAAATTTACTAGCAATGGTGCGGGCGCTCTCTCCTGATTATGGGACGGAAAAGTCCTCTCTACCGACCTGAGCGTTAGCGTCTCCGATAACAATTTTCACGTCATGCTTTGGGCACTCCATAGGCTTTATCAAGACATTCATAAAACGTGTCCTTCACGTCGTCGGATTTATCGTTTGTCGGTGCGTAACGTTGATTGTGTAATTGAAGAATTTGCCCGTATCCTAACACACAGATTCGTTCGCTAACGGGTTTCCACCGCATCACTCCTTCATCTGCTTGCCCATCACTACGAAACCAACTCCATGCTCTGCTTTTCACCGCCGCTGTGATAGATATTGGTGATAGTATTGGTCGTGGGTCCACGGCTCAATTCACGTTCTCCGGATCTAGGCCATCGGACTTCTTGAATAGCAGCCACTTTACTCCAACCTTCTGCAGTTCACGAGCCAGAAGGCTCACTCGTCCAGGTTCATTTAGGGTCCTGACATACCAGGTACCAGTATCCAATCATAGTCCTTATTTCGTTGCCGGGTCGTTGCCAAAAATAACGTTCTCTTTTCTTCTATCTCCATTTTCGTGGTATTTGAGAGGCTTCAAGCTACCTTATCGGGGTCGCGTTACCTACATCAGTGATGGGGCTGCCACCTTGGTATAGCTGACGCGATACAGCATTTTTCAATCACCGCTGGATCCAGGCAGACGCTGTTTGAGCCGCACCTCCTGGTGAACAGACGCTCGGGGCGTACCTTCTCACTCTAGCTGATGTCAGATGGACAATAGGTGCGACTGCTACCAGCTAAGTACACACCCTTAGCTGGCGGTCTTTTGTCATCGGACGACCCGTGGAAGCGTGAGGGGACTTGTAGGGACCAGAGCTCTGTTGGGCGCTCCTTCCTTGATGTCAACCCACCATTTTGCAGCCCACTGTTTCTTTAGTGGCGGTAAAAATTAATTTTGGTTTCCATAGTGGTGCTATCCATTGATTTCTTAAGTACTCGCCACTATTAGTACAGTTGCACCACTATAGGTGCAAGGGAGTCAATTTTATTAAGGAAAATCGTTGATTTCTCGTGAAATCTTAGGATAAGTTGCATTTAACAGGATATTTAAAGCACGACGCATCATCTGAAATCATCGTAAAGTGCATAATTATGATAAATCTCATTAACACCCCACTACCTCCACTATTGGTGCTACCTCCACTAAGGGTACGATTACCCTACCATGAATGGTGAAATTTATGAGACTGAGGCCTACAAAACCGTCTTTCGCTATTTTTGGAGTAGCACAATGAAAAACCTTTATTTTGGCCGGATTTAGCTTCATGTCATTATTCTTAAAGCGTGCTGGAATGGTATGAGACTTATTCGGTGCATTTCGTGCCCAAGGAGATGAATCCACCGAACTGAACTAGGGTTTCTTACCCCATTCCCGGCCTAACATGCATACGACTGCATTATTTAATTGATATTTATGACAGGAAGCATTTTTCCTCAATTTCGTGGGCCGTGCAATACTGCAATGGGCTTCACTTCTGCTTAAAATACTTTTCTTGGTAAACATCGTTTAGAAAGGCTTTTTGATTTAAATAAACGATGTCCAGCACTAATTTCAGTCATAGCGATTTCAAATCCGGCCCACTTCAAACTACTTCCGCCTAAGCAAAATTTCGCTCAATCTCTCAACATCTTACTCTCATTCTCTCTCAGGAGTAGAAAATGCGACGTAAACAAAAATATGCACGTTCAACGTCGACGATGCCAGATGTTATTATTTATAATAATTTTATTTGGTTGAAAAGATATATTCGCTCATTCAAATTGGGTTTCTTACTTCCGGCCTAACATGCACGACTGCATTATTAATTGATATTTATGGCTAGGAGCTACTTTTCCTGAAATTTGTGGCCGTGTAATTTGCGATGGGGTTCACCTCTCTTAAAAATAGTTATTCTTTAAAACCTCGAAAAGCTTTTATTTGAATTAAATTAACATGGTTTAGCACTCATTTCAGTCGGCGATTGCTTATCCGGCATACAAAGTCTCTTCGGCATACGCAACATTTTTCTCAATCTCTCAACATCTTACTCTCATTCTCTCTCTCGGACGGTAGAAAATGCGTAAACAAAAATATGCACGTTCCACGATAGCGTGATGCCAGTTTTATTATTAATAATAATTTTATTTGGTTGAAGATATATGCACTCATCTTTCCTTCCAAATACTTGAAAAATATTGTTTTAGTCTTTGAAATTGAGATAATTATAAATAACAAAAAGCGTCAACGTTTTAGACAGTTTTCCTATTAACGACGAAAGTTATCTTCATACTAAAATAAGACTCATGCCTTTTGGCAGCACTGTACAGCTAGAGTTCTTGGGCCGAGGTGATTTTTGTTCGTTTAAGGATACATTTTAAATGTATTCTTTTATGTTTATATAAGATCTAGTTATAAGAACAATTAGAAAAGATTGAAGTGCGTGATTTTAGCATTATCGTGTGGTGATAACCAGCCTGAAGCAATGGTTGTATCAGCACTGTGACGATTTTCAGGTAGTGTTTATTTGATGATACCGTTTTGTAAAGTGGAAAGCATCACTCGGCTCAGTGGTGTTGCAACGAAGAGCAAAAGTTTGAAAACTACATTTTATTTTCTATAATTGGATCGATTAGGGTGAAATAAATGGTTAAAAATATTGAGTATTGTGCGCGATAAATAGGAGTTTTTAAAATTATCAATTATAAGCCTACAGCTACCAAACAGTATAAATCATTAGTTTTCTGTGCAGTGAGCCGGGAATGGGGTCCATAGGCCCAAGTAGTGATTACCCTACTTAAACGCTTAAAACTATATTTTTCACTTTTGTAATCGAGAGAATTATAAATAACATGATACGTCAACGTATTAGATAGTTTTCCTATGAACGATGAAGGATTTTTTCATACTAAAAAATTTTTTGGCACGATGCGGCTAGAAGTTCTTATGCCGAGGTGAATTTTTTTTGGTTTGAGGATACATTTCAAATGTATTCTAATATGTTTTTGATTCTAGTGAAACGAACAACTAGAAAAGAAAGTGCGGAGTTTAGAATTATTGTGGTGATTAACAGCTTCAACCAATAGTTTATCGAGTACTGTGGCGATTTCAGGTAGTGTTTATATGAAAATACTGTTTTGTAAAAGGAAAGATTCACTTCGCTGGTGGTGCAGCAACGGAGAGCAGATATTCGAAATCTACATTTTGTTTTCTTTAATTGGACAATTAGGAGTGAAATAAATGGTTTAAAAAAGGTATTGTGCAGAAATAAACGAGCTTTTTAAAATTATCAATCATAAGCCTACGCTTCCAAAAAGTATAAATCTTTAGTTTTCTGTGCAGTGAGCCGGGAATCGGGTCCATAGGCCCAAGTAGTGATTTACCCTACGTCCGATCGAAACTTATTGGGCCATGATGAAGCGGGAACTCAATAAAACCAATAAGATAGTCAAGGATGCAAAAAAACATGCGTAGGAAGTGATTAAAAATGACTGAAAGGTATCAGATATGTTACTGTACAAGCTCTTTTGGGCGTTGTGAAGCGAAAGTGTCGAGAATTTTACCTAATAACCTGCAATATTTGATTCAATGTATGTAAACTGAAGTTAATATATGTATAAAACTGTTCTGCAATTTTGGTTTTCATTCGATAAATTAATGGAAAGTTAAAGCAAACTAACGGTGTTGCAATAATTTCGTTTTCGCCCTTTAGTCCTACATGGATCTATTATTTTAACGATTTTAATTTTCATAATCTCGATACACATTATGGTGACATGACCAAGTCTCCAGCAGAATGCACACTTTCCATGAAATTTACCAATACACGGTTGATGTATCGGCCTAAATGGTAAAGGTGAGGAAATAAATTCACTAAACACACTTCGGAATCAATACCGTCTTGTTTGTTGTTGGTTTGGACTATTGGTTGGACTCGATTAAAACTTTGTTTTATTTTTGTGCGAAATCCTATGAGAACTATCAGTCCTTGAGGTTCATCCAATTGTAATGCACTTATTAAAGATCATCCAAGATTACCCATCCCACTGCAGCTAAAATAAATTCTATATAATAAACAAATCAAATGGCATTTTATTATTTATTATTATTGATATATTTTATTGGTAGGCACTCTGTGTTCTTAACCGCTGCTGTGCCGTGATCTACTATGGTATTCTGCTATACAGAATCCACACAGAATCTATTTTTAGATATCCCTTTTTCATTATTATTGTCGTTGCCAGTCAATCTCATCGTGAGTCCATTGTGTCCGTTTTTCCATGTCGTGTATCCAATGATCGTTGCATTATTCGGTTGCCATTTATCCGGGTAACGTTGGAGGAATGCCTCCGAGAAGAACAAGTTGCAGTCGTCGTCAGGCAGCCGTGACGGTAAGCCTGACGAGGGTTTGGTGGGGGCCTGGGAATCGAACCCATGACCACTCGTTTATAAGCGAACGTGTAGCCAACTACGCTACGGGACCCCCCTAAATGGCATTTTATGCTTTTGACAGGATTAATAAGGGCCCTCCTTAGCCGTGCGGTAAGACGCGCGGCTACAAAGCAAGACCATGCTGAGGGTGGCTGGGTTCGATTCCCGGTGCCGGTCTAGGCAATTTTCGGATTGGAAATTGTCTCGACTTCCCTGGGCATAAAAGTATCATCGTTGTTAGCCTCATGATATACGAATGCAAAAATGGTAACTTGGCTTAGAAACCTCGCAGTTAATAACTGTGGAAGTGCTGAATGAACACTAAGCTGCGAGGCGGCTCTGTCCCAGTGTGGGGATGTAATGCCAATAAGAAGAAGAAGAAGAAGGATTAATAAGAGAGCTATGGCACGAAGAATTGAATATATTTTATTTTTTCTCAGACTAGACGGCTACACGTCGCCAACCACGCAGTCTACGGAGGGTTTGCGTTAGTCCTTCACGAGCATCGACCAGGACTCGTACCCGTAAAGGACTACTGGTCTAATGAGTGTTTTGAAGATAATCAGTTTGGTACGGAGGCGAACGATTTCCTGCCACGATGCGACTCCGATCCGAATTTCTCTGCTGGTATCGTTCTCGGCGGTCTCCAATGAGCCCAAGTACAAAAATTCTTCAACCACCTCGAATTCGTCACTACCGATACAAACTCGTGATGGAACGCCAACATTGCCCTCTCTTGAGCCTCTTCTTACCATGTACCGTCAAATGGGGTGACTTACAACACTTTTCAGGTGTCTTCCTCCATAATTGTAGAATAAAAAGATTTATTCATTCTACTAGTATATGCTACTTTTAATGTGTCCTCGTACTAGAGATTGGACGTATAATCAGATATACTGCCGTGAATTGCATAGGGGGAAAGACGGCTTTGGCAGGTTTTGTTCTATTATTGGCAGGGGGGTTTTTGTCGACCAAATTTTATGAAATTTGGCCACAATATTCTTTGATATGCAAAGAATGTTTATGCCAAATTTGAGCATAATCAGTCATAAAAATCCCCCCTGCCAATAATAGAACAAAACCTGCCAAAGCCGTCATTCCCCCTATCTATCCCATCTTTGCTGGATTTCCTATTCATTTGGTACAAATATGCGATTCATGGCAGTATTCAACAATAATAAAAATAACTATTTTGAATTCAATCATAACATGTTTAGAACAACCTAATCATAGTGAATTTTGATCCTGTGTCATTCTTCAACTCTGTCAATCCAGGCCCCCTAATTTGAGGGAGCCCCCTCCCTCCTCACCTTGTTTTTTTGCGTTTATCGGATCGTTAGATCGGTTTAAAAATTCTTTATGTTGGTTTAAGAAATATATGCAACCTCCGTCATTCCCTGGATAGTTGTTCTTAGAACGGTTCTCCTTTATTTTCCAGCCAAACCATCCACCAGTGTTAGCTCTTTTCTTCTTTTTGTACCGCCGAGCGACTTCCCGAATGGACAATTTAATTTTTTAAATTCTATGACTGCTTTCATCAAGGTTTTCTTTGAAAATTAGTGTACATACGACTTCCGGCAGTTTCTTGAAGTTTCGCGGCATATTTTCGAACGTGAAAGGAATAACAGAAAACCGAAGGGTAGCAAATGTTTGAAAACTAAATCAGCAGATTTTGAAAAATAAAACTATTTTGTATCAGCTGTTGCAAGTCACCCACAGGGGGGATGGGAGGATGTGCGAATTAACAACAACAAACCAATTTATTATTCCATAGTTTTTTGCAGAATTACATACCTGATTAGATACTGTAACTGGAAAGGGGATCAATCTTGGTAAATTATTTTCAATTTAATACACGAACCTACTATTTACGTTTGACTTTCAATAGATAAAATAGTGTCATGAGGAAAACAACAATTACTTACATTTTTATCTAACTATCAACCAGGCACAAAAATACAATGTATAGGTATTAGGGATGCTTGATGATAGGATAGAAGCCGATGTTCCGGTTTACTTTTATTGTGAAACTTGTGGAAAACGCAAGAGGTGCTAGACCGACCCACTTTGCTTCAAACATTAGTCTAATGCAGGTTCTTCCATCTTCTCAAAATTAGGTGTCGTAATTGAAACAGTAACCCTCTTTCGATAAAGTTTTTTCATTAAACTGTTTTCGATTCAAATTGCTTATTACGACATTATTATTGCAAACTCTCCATTCTGATCCAAATATCCAAAAGATCCCTCTACTTTAATATTTTTACCTTGATACTGTTCATGTATTCTATGACATGGATACACAGTAGGGTGACTCAAAAAACACTTTTTCAAATTTTTTGATGGGCCCTCTTATTCGGTTCTATTTGATGCCTTGATGCTCTGGACAAAATTTCAGCCAAATCGGTCAACGTTTGGGCGATGCTAAACTCGTTGGAAGTTTATATGGAAAAATGTATGCAGAAACATCCAAAAACGGTGATTTGCAGTTGGACGGCACAATTTACGATCAAGAACCATGATACTCATTCAGTTCTTGTAGAATTAAATACAGAATGTTATGCTGAAAACCGCGAAGATAAGAGTTTATTAGGGAAAGATATTAGCATTTTACTGGAGTGTTATAGGGGTAAATTTATTTCTTTTCAAAGGTAAAAGAAACGAAATTTGCTAAAACCCCACTTCAGAGAAATGCTAATAACTTTGCCGGGCAAACTCTAATCTTTTCGCGGCTTTCGGCATAACATTCTGTATTAAATTCTTCAAGATCTGAATGAGTATCATAGTTCTTCCTCGTAAGTTGTGCCGGCTTACTGCAATTCACTGTTTTTGGATGTTTCTGCATACATTCTTGCATATAAACTTCCAACGAGTTCAAAAAAAATAAAAGCAAAGGCAAACCCAATCAAGCAATCGGCACACCTTGCACGGAAGAAATAAACAAAGTGAGTTCAATCCACCTAAATTCGACCTTCCTTACGGGAAGCCAAATTTGAGTAAATGGGATCGGAATAGAATGCCTTCACCTGTCATAATAAGCATTTAGTACTATTCCATTCAATAGCACCATACACCTCAACTGTAAGGCCGTCTTCAGTGTTACGTACTTAACTCGAATTGAAGAAAACAATCACAGCTTATTTATTTTATTTTCTCAGACTAAGGCCGAAGTACCTTGTAGGCGGTGTCCAGCAATGTGACTACGCGGTAGTTGCTGCAGCAGCTTATCGCCCTTTTTGTAGATGGGCACACAAACCATTCCATCCACTCACACCTTCATGTATTGCTGGGTCTTTTGTCATCGAATCCATACATTTACTTTTCCTTTAGTTTTTATCGACAACTGTTTACATTCTTAGAAAGCCCTTATCGCACGATGCACCACAGTTTTGCGTAAAGTCAATCAGCAGCCCTTTATATGGCGTCCATGGCGAACAACCGCTTTAGCGATTTATCCTTACTCTGCAAATCTGTAGATGTTTTCACATTCGATCGTGAGACCTCTGCACGTGACCTCTGAATGAGCAGTTTATCTCGTCATTACACTCACGCGAGTTATCAACGTTGTTTAGCTGCTCTATTGCTTCTCGGTCTCGATCTTCCTGCTGGTACGCCCTAATATAAATAGGGGACATCAGTAAAAAATTCACCCCTTAAGCTTTTTCTATGATTTCACCAATGAAAACATAAATATCAAACAATTTCAACGTGCAGATGCAAAACCCACAAAACCAGCTACATTTCACAATGACGGGAAAGGGAAAAGAACCGCAAATCGTGAAATTTATGGAAGGAGTGATTCAAATATGACATTCACTTCTTTTTTTGAGATTATAGAACCCCCCTTCCCCCTCTGTCACGCTTTTTTGTATACCTAGTAGGGTAAAAATTAACATTTCAAAGTCTGATTGAATTCGCCCTATAGTAGACCCCCTGAGGGTCCATAATAGGAAATTGCTTTCCTATAGTCGACACTTCATTTGATTTTCATGTTTCGTTTCGGGACGTTCTTCTTTCCTATTATGGACCCCTCAAAATATTCCTATAATGGACACTCTCATGTTTATTTTTTGTAGAATTTAAAAAAAATCATCTAATTTTACTTTCCATAGCATTTCTAATGCATGTAATCAAATGGAATTTCATAGCAAAATGTTTACATTGTGCTGTAATAATGAAAAAATGGCTGGATGGTCCACTATTGGTTGGGGGTCCACTATTGGGCACTTTACCCTATATATATACTCCTAAAACCTATGACATCATTATTGAACGACCCCTAAAAATAAAGGGAGTTTGCTTTTTTTTCTATTTCAACTAGATAATAAATAACTAATATTGAATTGTAATGGTAACATTCGTTCAGAAATGTCCTACAAAAGATTATTTGATTGAATTTATGAGTGAAGCCATTTTGCCTCGTGAGTGCGTTTGCACTGTACTCCCCTATCACAATCATGAACGACATACATATAGGGATGCTGCCAGAGTAACCACCAATTTGATTTTCGCAGGAGAATGTTCTCGCAGTTACGTCAGCTCGTACGCGTATACATGTCAACTGATGTGTCGGCAAGATCAACACTAATTAAATTCTGATAAAATTTTGCAGGTGTCAATTGCCACTAACCACAAAATACAACTTTACTGAATTTCTGTTCTGATAAAGTTGCCTCACGGATAGTGATAAAAAAAATTAACAAAACAATTTGATTCCTGTGAATAAATCAACTACACAAGCTCCAGGCATGCGTACTGCTAGGACCGGATGATTTAAACCTGGTTAAATATTCAACTAAAATGTATAGTCTTCAAAAAAGAAACTTATTCTTACTTTTTAATTTTTTATTAAACATTTCTTTTGGCGTGGTTGTCAGACCACAAAATAAATATGTTTTAGTTTTTATTACTCACAAATTGAAAGAACCTCTGTTGGAATTGTAATATGGTCCAATTTTTGGTAGATAACACCTTCAACAAAAAATATTATGGAATGAGTAACTACGTACGATATTGAAATATAACACGTGTTCTAATACTAATTGACTGGCTCTCAATATCATAGAAATTCAATGACACTTAACAATATAAAATAAAAAGATTTTTCACTGACTTTTGGCTAATGATGTTCGTAGGAATGTTTTAAATCACTTTTAATGAGAATTTTTTTTTTCACTTTTGCTTGGAGGCCGCAAAACTTCGCTGCCTAGAATCGGGTATTGTCGGGCATTTTCACAAAGTATGCCACCTTATTAAGCGGCACATGATAGTTGTGAATCCAACGGCTACCTTTGCGGAGAGATCCATCGATACCGTCCTTCCAGACGCCATGGGGGAGATACACTGAAATGAGGAAAAGATATTGATTAGTAAGTAACTAATGCAAGAACGTCAAATATAAATTGAAAAAAAATCGCAAAAAAGTAAAAAGAAAAAAATGGAACTAAGAATGACGGGTTATATGTTGTTACCACTAAGGTATTTTTGCCAAACTTAAAATAACAGAAAAAAAAACCCTGATTGATCCACCTACGGTTGGTGATACCTTTCCCGCGCTTTATAAAAACACATAAGTGAGGTCAAAATACCACTTTAGTGAAATAGATTTTACTATTTCCATCAATTCATATCTATTAACGATCATATGAATGCATTTGATCTTGAAATTATTTGTCCCCTCTTGGCAAAAAAACAATGTTTTTTTAACAACTCTGGAACGCAATGGCCGATCGGGCCCATTTTCAAAAAGCAACAACTAGACCGCATTCCGCGTAGATTGCAACTTGCGAATATTGTTAAGTATCAAAAAGTGTGTTCCATATTCTTGGACACACACACATACAGACATCACTTTAATTCGTCGAGCTGAGTCGATTGGTAAATAACACCAGGGGTATCCGAGCCTTCTATCAAATGTTCAATTTTGGAACGTACTTTGTATACGAGAAAGGCAAAAAGTAATAAAATTTAGTTTTTAATTCTTTTCTAACCGATTTTTATTTTTTTGCGCAAATAACTTTAATTTAAATGGTGCCTAAAAACTACATTCGCCATAGAAAGATAATCCATTCATTAACTGCTCTAAATTAGATTACAATCAAAGGATTCGCTAAACAGCTATTACGAAAACTAGACTCATTGATTACTCACCTTCTCGACTGGTGTCACCACGGTAAATAATCGGTGCAACAATCAATCCATCGCCGATGGAGAATTCATCGTCGATGTACAAACAATTCACGTCGGTTGAATCCATCATCCACAGCGGGCGGATCATGGGCAAACCTTCGTCCATCGCCACGCTGGAGTACTGCTCCAGCAGAGGCATCACCGTTTTCTGTCGAATGATCGATAGCTCTTTGGCAATGTTCGTCACCGAGTCGCTTTTGTACTCCGAAGGAAGATGCGTAAACCGAAGCACTGGAAGGAATGTGGCCATCTGGATCCACCGGATGTACAGCTCAACTTCCGGCAGAGGAGGGGCTCTCAGCGGATAGAATGAATACATTTTTGTGTAGTTCGACGACAGTACGAAGTCTCCTCCTATTGAGCCTGGCATGATGAATGGATAGCCGATGACACCATAGGAAAGTACTGTTGGTATTATGCTTCGCAGGCCTGTCCAAGAACTATTCACCGGAGGAAGGCTGAGGAATGCTGGAGGACGCGGAACTGTGATGGCACTCGAAACGCCGAAGATGTTAATTTTACCCTCGATGCGATTCATGAAAATCGATTTATAGTGATCTGGGTTTATTAAGGTTGTTGAGCACTGATAATATCTGGGCATGCTGTACGCATTGCCAAAGTCCAGGTAGAACGAATCAATTCCGATGGGTTCTACGATTTTTTGCAACTGATTTTTCAACCACGGTATGGTATCGTTATTGGTGATGTCGAGCACTCCGGCACTTGCTAAGCTCTTGTACCGCGTCAGAGCTGGAATGCTTCGTTCAGATTCGCGTTCATAGATGAGAAGCTTCTTGTCAACTGCCTCCAAGAAGTTCTCACTTTCTGTGCTGATGAAAGGTTGTATCGAGAGTGAGATTCGGAATCCTCGACGACGAAGTATGTTGAAAGTATCCTCAAGGGTTTGGAATCGTTCGGGATCAAATTTAAAATCGCCGATGTGCTTTTGCCAAAACTCGTTTATCAGAACATGCCCAACGTGGAGATATCCGGACGCAATAACGTTCTCCGTATAATTATAGATCATAGTTTCGGTTAACTCCTCCTGTGAAAAAGCCGGAATTTGCCAGACTGGTTCCCTAAGAAGGGATTTGATGACGGCATTGTCGTTTTCGGTCAATCCATCCCACAAACTTTTTTGCGTCAGACCGTTATGAAGAGTTTTCATATCCGGCCCCGTGCAAACCTTGTAATCCAATGAGGAATAATTTGTAAGTTTATTTACGTATGCAAAATTATCGTTTTGTCCGCGCAGGCAAATTTTATTCACATTGTTGTGGTTGATGCTGACATAGAGCGGGGTACGATCATCCACCAGAATCGCTATGCCCTTTGTGTTCAAGAAGTACCTTTTCAGTGCGTTACCCCACTGCTTGGTGTTGATATCACCCGTAACAAATGGAGCAAAATCAAACGATGCTTTGTTCAATAAATAGTCCACATCCTGGGTAAGGCCTGCACCGTACCAGTAGACTCCCTCTCCGAGGTCGAAACAATCCGTCGGATAGTGGTTATCTACCAGCGTTTCCCAGCTGAAGCTGTAGCACTTTATATCTTGAGCTGCCGTTTTCTCCAGATTCATGTACAACCTAACTAAGGAGTTCCACTCATAGCAAACGCTGCCGTCGTCCCGCAGATCCTCCTTCAAGCAATTGTATGGCTTATCAATGGTGATGTTTATCCCTAGTTTACCGGTCAGCAGGTCATTTCCTTTCGGATCCAGAATCCTCAAAGCTCGTGTCTTTTTGTGCAGCTTCACGGTCTCGAAGTATGATTTGGCCAGCAGCTTCTGATTGTACATGACGTATGCATAGCCGACCTTTGTTATTGATTCAAGAATTTAAAGCAAACGGTTGTTTAATTAGTACGATAGAATGTGTCTTTGCGGCACAGGGCCGACTACCGAGATTAACTCCAAAGAAAGCAAATATTGATAGTGTACTTACAAGAAACACAATGATAAGGAACAGCATGCCGACAAAAACGCGTAGTTTGTAGTCTTTGGTTTCTCGTTTCTTTTTACGAATCATGGCCGGAACGTTCTAGAAATTGGAAAGCAAAAGCAGTGATCAGTTTTTTTCATTATCAATTAGTTAGTCACAAATATTGAACAATAACAATTAGGTGTGTTAATGTGCGTTGTTTACCAGAAAATCTGCACGAGTTCATAGTGTTTGGATAATGATAAGCGCTAAATGGTATAATCAAAAAACCTGCAGCTATCATTTAGCACCATAACGTGAACTGCGAACACCTCGAGTGTTTTCGAAGCCAATCAAGAATAATCCAAATTGGACTAATTTGAAAGTTGTAATTTGAGTCGACTTTTTTTAAAGTAATTGTTCAAAATTGAATAATTTGGGACGTTTTAATATTTGATATTTCGATTATCTTAAAAGCACTTCGTTCTAATCGAAACAATGCAAGCACATTTGTAGTAGTGTTGTATGGTAAGATCCATTAATTACGTAACGCAAAAATTGGGCAATTTCAAGCCCCCCTCCCCGCTATGTCACACTTTTTATATGAAACATCTGAAAATTTTGTATGGATCGTCACACTTTGGTCAACCCCCTCCTACCCACTCAAAGCGTTACGTAATTTGTGGACGCTCCCTATGTTATAAAATAAATTACATTGAGTTCAGTAATGTCGCGGAATACATGCCCTATTCAAATCTTTCTACCTGTTCCCCTTCCTAACAATCCCCCTGTTCCCACAGATCATGCACAAAGAATCATGCAAACCAATAAAATTCACCTAAAAGAACGCCACATACTCAACCTACCAGTGGTGATGTAAAATGTTGTGTCTTAAAAGTAAAATAATCTTTCCGGTGCGTAGATCGTGGGATGTGCTGAAATGAAGAAATACACATGATAAACCGCAACAACTCTCCCGGAAGAAAACATCTCGAGGATATACAACGCTATCACATGTCTCCGACAGTAAGTTTGTCCTTTAGAATCCTCAACCGGTATGTACCACAGTTACCGGTAGGTACCTGTCTGCAGCGCAATCAAATAAACAACACTCAGTCACGTGACCGACTGTGTGCCAATGGATCGCGCAAATTTCCTTTCCTCGGTCAATGATTCATTGATAGCGTCATCAGTGGGCATTACCGAACGGCGCACCATCAATCGCATTTTTTACAACCGGCTCCAGTCGCGAGAAATCCCTCGCGCGACTACAACGACAGACAGCGACTGTGAGAGATTTCAATCGCACTATTCGGCATCGTCATTTCGAAAGAGCTTAAATGAGTTTGTAAGCCACGACTAGTGGGGACTTTCGCATCGATCTGGAGCGTATTTTAGATTCACATACGCAATTTGGGTTCATCAGCAGTAAGCGAATAGTTTGCCTATTTGGATATTTGAAAGCGCCAGCAGAAGCCACCAAAGTTTATTAAAGCATTTAACGCCCTTTTGAAATGCTGGAGAGAACTTCTCGTTGGCCACGTCTTGACTGTTGATCACAGTCGGTAGGTAGTTATTATTCAATTTAGCTCATTTCTCATACAATTTATGCTGCCATTTAGATGAAGGGGAACTCACGGCTCCGTGGAAACTGTTTCTTATGAAGATTCTTTGGTGGTAGAAATCATTTGTTCAACTGATCTAAGTTCACTTAGAATATCAGTTGATTTTAGTTCAGTTTAGATAGTTTTTCATAGATCAAAGAAAATCCCAAATCCCAAACGTAACTACAAATGCTCATATATCTCACCTATTCAACAGGGTTGGAAACGAGAAATTTTTGCAACCGGTCACGATCAAAAACTTTCAAATGTGTAGTTTTTGCCCCATAATCATAATATATGACTAATAATTTACAAAAATTGACATGTAAGGGGCCCTACACTAATTACGTAAGCAATTTTTCTGGGTTTTTCAACCGCACCCCCCTCCCCCATGTTAGATTTTTCCCATGGAGCGTAAGAAAATGGCAGACGCCTCCTCCCCTTTAAGTGCTTACGTAATTAGTGTACGACCCCTAAGGCCATTGTATCTTTCAGAATAAGCATAAGCTGATTAGAGACCCGAGTGGTTATGAGTAATGTAAGGGGAAAAGGGAATTAATAGATTCCTAGGTTCTATGGATTCTTTGACTGTTGAATATAAATGTTTGGTATTCGGCTTTCCAGTCTATTAGGTAAAAAGGGAGATTCCTAAGATAACCATAGATTATGACAAAACTACGGAACATTTTTTAATAACGGGTGGCCACTAAAAAGCGGGAATGAAAAGAATGGTGAAAAAAAACTACAAAGAAGTACAGTTCAATCTGATATACGTTATATAAAGAGTTGGCTTAGTCTTTAAACTTAGAATAATGAATAACAGCATATGGTCCGTGATCCGCCGTGCGGCGTAGTTTAATCTTGCAGGTATCACATGACCTTTGGACGGCGGTTGTCTCCGGATGATGCTTATGATCCTATTGATGAGTTGCTTCGTGTCTTTAGCCTGCCAATCACATTTGAATACAATAGAGCTCGGTCTACTTAGCATCCCTCGACAGTTTTCAAAACATTTTCGCGTTCATAATTGCCAACGTGTACTTTTCCCACGATCTTCGTTCGCTTGATAAAAATGTACAATGCGACGCGCATCCTTCCTGTTTTGATGACATGTTTGAAACTACTGAACATGTTGGAGTGCAAGTGTGTGGGCGACAATTTTCTGGATATTCGAAGAATTCTTTTACATTAGGAAATATTTCTCTAAAAGCATTAATGTTCTCATAGAACAGTATTGAAGTATTGAATTTCCCCTTTTTTAGTGTCCACCCGTTAGAATAAAACATTATTCACATATCAAAATTCGTTGAAAATTAGTTAATTTTTAGGTAGGTATGTTATTCAGAGAAAAACACTGGTTCATCACCCTTGCGGTATTTAATGTTTCACGTGCATCAAATCTACAAAAAAAATGCAATTTTCAATTTCAAACAATAGAACAGAATTCCCCGTCGAATGGAATCACATACAGAAATGCACACACCTATTTACATTTCAGTTAGTCAAACTGAGTTGATTGGTATAAGTATGGGTCTCCGGGCCTCCAATAAAAAGTTCGTTTTTTGGGGTGACCCTACAGTTTTTGCAATTTGCATACACTTAGTATACGAGAAAGGCACAAACAACATTTTTAAATCTTATTCTTGGGAATTTCTTGGGAATATATTCCCGTATTGAGTGCTTTATAGACGGAACGGAAATTGAACTGCTACATAAGTGAATAAAATAGTTGCTAGTCTGTGGTTCTAGAAGCAAAAATAGACGTTGACGAAGAGGTCTTTCAGGTGCATATAGATTTAACTACGACAGTAGTGCTGAACAATCGATGTGACCCGTGAGCAGCTTCCCAGCAAACGTAGCTTGAGCGGCAATCCATCTAAACTCTAGTGGTTCGATGCTAATCAACCGGCACCGCTCCTCGTACGGTGGCAAGTTCGTTGGATCACACCACCTTAGGGATCGAAGAGCGTATTTTAGAAACTACCGTTGAACAGCTTCGATTGTAGCGATCCATGTGGTCTGAAAAGGGCACCAAACAACGGCGGATAATTCCAGTATATACAGATCGCACAAGGGAACAGTACAGTGATCTTAAGCATAACGGATCACGGAATTCGCTGGCAATTTTGAAAAAAATAAAACCCAATTGACGATTAGCTCGGGCTACAATGTCATCGTAGTGAGGTATGTATGTCAGTCCGCTATCCAGGATCATCTTGTTAATGGAGCTGGAGCAAAGTAAGATTATTTTTGTATGCACCCAAACACTTTAGCAAACTAAAATTCTCGGGTACTTATTCAAAAGGACGTATGTGATTTTGTAAACAAAGATTCAGACGTCAATTTGTCCAATCTGATGGTACTCCCGTGCAAACCAACACCACCAACAGGTAGTCGAACCCTACCCGTTTCTGTCTATGATGATGATTTGCGTGGGAGGGCTATCAGATTGGACAAATCAACCTTTGAATCTTTGTTTACAAAATCACATACGTCCTTTTGAATAAGTACCCGAGAAAAGAAAAGTTTTTCTAAAATCAATCAAACAATAGTGGGACTAGTGTAACACTCCACTAGACAGGTTGATTAATTTTGAGTAAGTTACACAGTAGTACACTAATAGACCCATGTAATTAATTAACTTATCGCCAATAAAATGACAGGCCCTGATGATGATCCAAGCTTTCGGATTAAAACGTTGGCAATGATTTAAAATTATCAACATTTTCATGTGACTGAAAGCCGACAATCCTGATTATAAGCAACACATCCAGTCGAAATCCCTGCTGATAATAATGTTGGTCGTGAAAAATTAAGGCGCATCATCTGTGGACTATTTGCCCCAAAAGAAACTGCGGTCAAAAAAGATTCACACCCGCACCAAATGTGTCATGTACAAAACGCTCATAAGACCGGTAGTCCTCTACGGTCATGAAACTTGGACCATGCTCAAGCAGAACTTGCAAGCACTCGGAGTATTTGAGAGATAGGTGCTTAGGACTATTTTTGGCGGTGTGCAAAAGGACGGTATGTGGCGACGAAAGACAAACCACGAGCTCGCCCCAGCTCGACGACGAATCCAACATCCAGAAGGTAGCTAGTGTCGGAAGAGTACGATGGGCAAGGCATGTTGCAAGAATGCCGGATCGCAACCCTGCAAAGGTGGTGTTCGCTTCCGATCCGGCAGGTAGAAGAAGGCGTGAAGTGCAGCGAGCGAGGTGAGCTGACCAGGTACAGAACGACTTGGCGAGCGTGGGGCGCAATCGAGGATGGAGAGATGTGGCCTCGAACCGGCTTTGTTGTGTCAAATTGTTGATTCAGTGTTATCCTTTTATCTTCTTTTCTTCTTCTTCAATGGCTTTACATTCCAACTGGAGCTTGGCCTGCTTTTCAACTTAGTATTCTATTAGCATTTCCTCAGTTATTAATTCAAAGCTTTTCTATGCCCGCCATTTCATGAGTATGTATCCATTGTGCTGCAAGCACAAGGCGAGAATGTTTCCAACCCGAAAACATCATGGACCGGGACCGAGAATCGAACTCGCCATCTCCGGATTGGCAATCCTACGCCTTTGTTCACAAGGCTACTGGAGACCCCTGGAGATCTGTTTATATGTAAGCTGAATAAATGAAAATGCATTCGATTACATGTGGCGCAGTTGGTGGAATCAGAACTTGAAATCTTCGAAAAACTGCGGATCAAATATTCGTGCTTGCGAAAAAAAGAGACCATACCAAACCATTTGCGTGGGCTAAGAAGCATATGACATATGCGATTCGATATCAGGACACTCAGATTATTCGCCGAACGCCCTATCAACTGCCTCATACACGCTAGCCATTTCCGCATGATGTTACGGTTGAATAACATTCCACCAACGCAACAATGAATGCTCTATCTCATTATCTCAGGTCCCAAACAGAAATATTTTACGACGATCATTAAAATCAGTAGAAACCTGTTCGAAAGATGCTTGCCAGCGTGCATGTCTTTGAAACATCGCGTCCCAGCATGCGTGAAATAATAAAGTTGACAGTTATGCGTTTCATCCGTATTGAGTGGTGTGCCCTTACGCGAGTGAATTTGGTTTTGGGATTCCGGGAGCCTTGCCCTTAAAATATAATAACGGGCTATACTGAAACGAATGTGTAGCTGCAACTTCCCGACTAATTCATCCAATAAATCACTGAAAAATGATGATTTTTGAAGGAAGAAATCTGTTGAAAGACATAGCAGATCTGAAACAAATATTCAAACATGTCCTTGTAAGTTCTCGAGGATGGGCATAGCTTTCCTTTAGTTGTTGTTGCAATGAACTTCGAATTCCCATTAAGAATTATGTTTTATTAACCACACGATGTAAATTTAAGGCACACCTAATTTTTAACCAAATGAGTTGAAAGTTTCAACAGAGGTCTAGCAGACTTGGTTGCAGCAACTGTTATGTGACTCGATTTGGTCGTATATAAGTCACAGTTACTCTTCTGTGACAAGTGTGCAGCTCGGGTTTGCATAAGAATTGTGAATACTAGTTGACCGATCAGTTTGAAGACCCTTTTTGAAATTTGAACTGATTTATTGGGTAAGTTGAAGAGAGACAGAAACCTCTCCAGCTGAATATGGAACTGAACCCATTGTGGGGGCAGGACTAACACCCGGATGGGAGTGTCCGATAAATTTAGCGTCCTTAGAAAAGCAGACGAGCGATGCGAGGCTGCTGACGTCATCAACCGGGGTGCCTCGGATACTGTTGGAAATTCCATAGTTTGATCAATGAACGTCGTATTTCGGATACCGGCAGATCACGTGTTCAACGGAATTTAAAACAGCGCAGATTTCACAAACAATCCGGAATGAACCACCGGCGAAAGTGTGACAACACTGGGGGGTGGTCCGTACGAAGCCGTGAGATGATATGTTGATTCCTGTGGTTGGGCATATCGTTGCAAGGTGCCGTTGTACCCTTCACGCTACGAAGTTCACGCGATTGTGATCTAATTCGGGTGTGGCCTGCGGTATCCGCGGTAATTACTAACAGGAAGTCATCGGTGTGGACGAAGATGAAGATGTTGGCCGGCCAAAGACGAAAGACTTCATTCATTGCATATAATTGCATATAGCGACGAGGATATTACCCGCATATCTACATTCGACGAGCTGATAGAGCACTAGGGGCGTCCAGGTGCGATTAATTGCCTTCGAGATGTCTATGTAGACTAGGACGGTATGCTTATCCTACTCGAAGCACTCCCCGCCAAGTATGTACTCGTCCCTTATCCTGACCGTAGCGCATGCTGTCGGGAGCCCAGTCTTTCGTCAGCTTCTAACTTTCCCCGAAAGATTGATCAGGAGCAGGAGGGGGTCTCCTTAAGGTTCGAAGGGCCTTCTCCTGTCTTAAACATATATTGAACATATTTAAATATAATTAAACATTCACACGTGTAAATATGAAAATATAAAAAATGAAAATATAAAAATATGAAGACTGAAACGGCTGATTCTACCAGTCAAGAAGGATCCGGATAGACGCCGACGACTTCGTGGAAGACCACTAACAAGCTGGCCGCACGCGTTGGATTCAGATCTGGGAACCCTAAACGTTCGGGGAAACTGCCCGACGGTTATGGAGTTCTACAATAGGGCCAGGAATAGATGTAACGAAGCCATAGCCAACCAGGTGTCCAGGTAGGTATCATCATATATTTTATTTTCAAATTCTAAAATAGTTTCTGTAGTTTCTGTAGTCAAATTCTATGAAGGTACACCTGAAATAAGGACTGAGAGCAGAAGTGTTTTTTTTTTCTTTATTAGCGAGAATTTCAGCCCTGGGCTGGCTCGTCTCGAAATCAGAAGTTCAATTTCCTATAAATTACTCTTCATAGATTGATTCTGAATTTTGTTTAAAAATCTCTCATAATTTCTTCCAATAATCTCACAATGATGAACTTTTTTCGAAGTGATAAATTATGCAAACATAGAACCAAAAAAATCGCCAATTTATTTTAAAAATGGCGAGAAATTTATTTTTCTTGCAAGTTTTTGTTTATATCGCTCATTTATATACAGGAGCAATTGGTCTTAATTAATTCCTCCAAAAAAAAACTATGTTTCTATTAAAATCAACGGCCAAAACTACCAAAACACGATTTCACACATTGTATACTTTTATTGATCTTATTAAACGTAAATAAATTATATTTTCATGCACACTGATTCATAACTAATTTGAAAATGGTTTTCATTACTATTACACTCCCGGAAATACTTATAACAAAATCGCAATTTTTCATACAAAATACCAAAATCCAAAACGACTCTCCAAAATACTCCTATTTAAATAGAAATGTATTCACATTTGCTCGTTAGATAAATTTGAAGAACTCTTCAGATTTAGCTTTTCTGCGGTATTTTATAATTACAGTACTGACCCGATTTTGCAATTCCCTAATTTTGTCTACTGTCTTCCTCCGATTTTATCATGATTTCGACCCGATTTTATCAAGTTTTCGACCTGATTTTATCACACTAAAAAAAATTGAAAAATTTAGCCTTTCTTTTCGTTTTTCTAAATAATACCGCAAACAACAATGATATTTATGAAACAATTTTCATTGCCTGTGGTTCATTATGAATCATTTCTGAGTACCTTACAAGAATTATACTTTCGACAAGAAATTACGGGTTTCGTTCACGTATTTTGCCTTTCCAAGGCATAAACTGATTCATATTTGTGAAACAAATGTAAAAACTGTAAATTTTTATTCCGATTTTGTCATATTTCCTATTTTATCACTCCAGATTCAACAATTGGGGGTGATAAAATCGGAATAATACTATATTCCCAAATATGTCAATCACAGTTCTACATGCTTGATAAATAATTATAAATTTAAAAAAAAACCCTGATTAATCCACCTAGCGATGATGGTGTCTTTCTCGTTTCTTTCGAGAGAGTAGTTTCTACGCACAGCTCTATCTAGAATAAGGGCAAATGTTGCAAGAGAGGATTCTCTTCGTCAACTTCCCCTCTTTTTAATAAAAGTGACAAGCAGCGGATTTCTTTGTGGTTTATCACCTCAGCACGATAGAAAACAATGCGAACTTGCATTCTGATGTGATAAACTAAAATGAAATCCTCTGCTTGTCACTTTTATTTAAAAGAGGGGAAGTCAACGAAGAGAATTCTCTTTTGCGACATTCTCCCTTTTACCAGATAGAGCTTGAAATGTTACTTGACAACATTATAATTCTGTCTATGGAAAGATCATCTAGTAAAAAAGCGTTGAAATGAGTTTTAGCTAAATTTTATCTTTTGCCGACCATTGTGTATTTTTATAGGTTTAAAATTCATAAAGCCTTGTTATCCTTGAAGGTTTTCTTTATTTTTATCTACAAAAACATCAATGTTGTTTAAAAAATCCTCCAATGATTAAAATATTATTTTTTAAATATCTTTTCTCGTAAAAAAATATATCTCGTTTGATAATCTCAGTTCTTTGAGAAATCTCGCTTAACTTTTCAAAAGGTCCTAAGTAACATTTTTTCATGATTTAATTTGAGTATTGCAATCAACAGATTAACATGAAATATGTTGATTGCATTATTCAGATTAAATCATGAAAAAAATGTTACTTAGAACCTTTTGAAAAGTTAAGCGAGATAATGAGAATTAAAGCTAAATTAGTTATAAAAAGTACTTTTTAAAGAATCACTCCTTATGTGTAGCCAAAAAAATCGAAAAAATTCCTTTTCTTGAGCTCTATTTGGTGGTGTAGTAACCCATTATAAAAAGGACCGTGATGAACTTATTTTTAAATGATAAAAAATCACGTCAATAAAGTTAAAAATAAAATAATAAAAAGGAGAGAATAGCTTGGTCCAATAAAACTGAGACAAAAAAGTCAATTCCAGATTCCCAAATCCAAAAATGTGAAATTCGTACTTCTTCAGAGGTACTTCGACAGCTTAATGAAGGAATATCATCTTCCAAACTTAGATGTACATACATGTTCATAATAGAATTAGAGGCGATAGTCTAGATTTGATAGTTCCGTTTGGCAGGCATGAAGATTTTTCCTTCACAAGAGAAGACTTTCCACAAAATTTCTCCATTTGCGTTTATTTTCAGAAGAATCGAGCTTTTTTTTCCTGTGGCCAATAGCATCAAGTTAATTGTAACTTCATTTAAATAAAATACTGCCTTGGCGGTGTGGCAGCGAAGATTGAATCACGTGCTCACTCAACTCTACGTTAAACTCAAAATTCAAAGGAAGGCAAAAGTGATAGGATACGATGTAGAGGTCATGTTGCAAGAGTGTCGAACAGCAACCCTGCAAAGATGGTGTTCACTTCAGACCGTGTTGGTACAAAAAGCATCGGGTATTCAAGCTAATGCCATATGTTTTAAAATTTCTTAAAAGGAAAAAGCACTACATGTGGCCATGTCAAACATTATCATAATATTAAATATTAAGAAACGACAATTTTGGCACGAAATAAAAATATCCAATTATTTAGTGATAACTCCTCATTTTATGCTAATAACAAGCAACAAAACTTTTAATTTTCACCGTCATTTTGGAACATCTATGTTACAAACTACTGATTCCACTTCATGATCGCTACCAGCCCTGCACTGTAATAGATGGCTACTTGATTTTTGCCCATTCATAATAGTAAGTCGAAAAGTCTTACCTGCATTTTTTCCTTCAGCAAACTGGCCAACGAGTTGATGCTGGTGATGGAGTTCTGATTGCTCAGCACGCTCTGGGTATCGAAGTCGTTCGCCATCATTTCCTTATCGTTGAGTCTCAGCGCCGGCAGTGGGGCAATCGATCCACGGCGTCTGCTGCGGAAGAGGTTCCTGCAGATAACGAAACACCGCAAAGCACGGTACACAGAACATCAATTTAGTTGTGCGTTGAATAACAATAATAATCGTGGGTATATCGTCGAGTAATGACAAATTACGCGATGGCACAGAAGCACCACCAACTTCACACCGTACGTACCGTCACGTTTGAACGCAACAAAAAATGGATCGTGAAGCAGAACATGAGATAGGTATTAGCAATGCAATTAGAACGCGTGTTCAACAACTGCTTATTTTGTTTTCCTTCGGCAAGTAATACTGTTCCTTACGTTCATTTTGTCCAGTTTACTGTTTTTGAAGAAGACATATTTGTACCGATCCTATAAACCATTCGACTGGCTTTGTAATTTTTTAAAGTTTTACGAATACTTTTGGGGCCTCATATTAATTTCGCTTATTTATAATTTATTTGAATACGTTAAATATTGTTATACAAAAAAACAAAATAATCCATCTGATAGGAATACTGCCTTTCTTGCATTAAGTCAAGCCACCAACCTTTTCGTTTGAATATATGATTTTCTTCATAACTTGTGAACGCAATGACCGATCATAATCAATTTCAATAGTGTTCAACTAGCCTTCAACCCCTGTCGAACGCAATTTGTTAAAAGGATTACTTGACAGGTTATGAAAAGTTGTCTAATGTGTTTCTTGGTTTATGAGCACACACATTCACACTGTCAGACAGAACTCGCTCTGTTCGTCGATTGATATATAACACTCTGGGTCTCCGAGCCTTCAATGAAAAGTTTGCTTTTGGAGTGAAATGGTAGCCTTTCGAACTTTGTTGTACGAGAAAGGCAAAAACAATTCTTTTTATAATGTGAGGCGTATTTGCGTAGCACTACCGCATAGTTTCTATACTATCACTTCGCCTTCATACACAAAGCAGACCCGCTTGCCACCCAAGGATAGCCCAGTACAGGAACGAACACAAAGTGTGAATAAATATCACATTTCACGTACTTCTGAGTTGAAGTCGTGCGCTTCTAACTATTTGAAGAATCAAAATGAAATTTTGTTCATAAGTAGTTGGTACATTAAACATAAAGTCACTAAATATGCTAATTTTCCAGCTGACGTCAACTCGCATCGAATAGATTCAGTTTTCCGTCATCGAGTAACTCACTTATGCACGCACAATCAGTGCGGTGTGATATGGTCGTCGTCACCGTCGTCGTCTGCGCTCTTTTATCTCACATTCAGATGATGCGCTCTGAGATGACAAACTGTAATGCCCGTTTACGGTGCTCGAGGAAGATCAACACCGATCGTCGATCTCGACCGCACTGTTAAACGTTATCGCGTCCACTGAAACCGAGCTTCAGCGGCGAAGGCGAACCTAAGCAGATAGTCAGCTGCGCTGGTCCGTCTGCAATTGAATACATATCGTCGGTTCCGTGCAATACTGGATCAAGTAGATTTTTTTCATTTTCGAGATTTCGAAGACAAAATACCTACAGCCATGATATAAAGGGAATTGTTTTAATATCTCCATAATTTCATTACTTGTCAGCACACGTGGAAATAAACGATTAATGTTGGTAAATTCGTAATTTGAAACCGCCATTTCTGAATATGAATACATTTTACTTGCACCAGTATTGAATGCAACCGGCGATAATAGCGATCGTTCGACGGTAACGATTCATTCCTATGCTATCAACCTACTTGCAGCTGATGTGTGGGTGGATGGACATTCTATACCTTTTCTTGTGTCGTGTTACACTGTATTGTCAATTCGTCACTTAAGGTTCTACTAGCAACTGTAGTCACTACTGGAAAACAAACAGTGATGAAAAATGTCACAAAACAGTTATGGAATCGCTATTGCTAATTTGCCAAACATTTTTTTTTTCAAAACGTATGTACAATTCGGATTTTTTGATTAACATGTGAAGCTGGAAGGATAATATACATGAGATATACTAGACCAGGCCATTTCCGTTAATGTATCATTTCCAGCCATTTCCGTTTGTGTATCGTCGTCTTTTTAACATCTGCCAGATTGAAAAGTTGAGTCTATCGCCGCAGTCAGTGGTAGGCTCGTACCTACATCAAGCACCTTCCGAAATAAAAAGCGCTGTATGGCATCAACAACGTCCGGCCGGAAAAGGGCAGTTCTATAAGCTCTATACGGTTTTACTCACCGATGAGGGGCTGTACGTGTACACGTATTATGGTGCATAAGAAAACGACTCCCCCTTTCCCCATTGTTTGATAAAGCAGCCCAGATGCGTCCAATCTGATACATCGATCTTAGAGCCATGTAGAGAAGCCAACTACAAAGCACATGTTCGATACTATTCCGTACATGACAAGTGTCGCATATTCAGTGAAACGAGCACTGACCAGCGAAATCTTTACTCAGTTTGGAGTGGTCCGTTCGGAAACGAGTCCATTCGGTCGTCCCATGCCTTACCTTTTTTCCGCAGCTACAAAACGCAGATGCTCCGCTATTCCGTTTCCCATTCAATTTTCACAGACCTCTTTATCTCGCACTTGGAGTAGAGCCTGCCAACATTTTGGGTAAGTCCATCTTCCTTCCAGAAAACCAGCTTATCCTGTTCCTCGCTCCCATCTCTTCTGATAAGATCAAGGTGTATGCCGCACTTGAATCGGATACCAATGAATGCAAACTCGACATGTTCACTGTTCTTAAAAACATCGCCCAGAATCTGACCAACAGAAACGAGGTATGTACCAAGGAATGTCCTGAGCACGTTCTTTCAGGTTCAGCACCATACCACCGTCGTAATCTGCTACATCGCCATTCAGTTTATCTTCATAGACGTTTTACTGAAACGGTTATTAGGTCAAAAGCGGTTTGGCCGAAAACGTATTTTCGACCAAACGACCTGTTGGACTTGTAACTAATGACATTTTTGACCATATAGCCTATTCGGCCAAACATTGTTTTTTGGCTGAATGACCTGTTCGGCCAAACATTTTCGGCCGAATGGCATTTTCGGCCAAAAGTCCCTATCTGTCAAACAACCATTTCGGGCAAATGACCAGTTCAGCTAAACGAACGGGTTTGGTGGTTATATGGCTACCGCTTCTACTTCATACGCAGTGGGTTCAATCCCAGTCCCGTTCCATTCTTACGCTTCGTATGTTTTCCTATCGCAAGAACTGGAAATGGAGTCCCATTCTGCTTCCATCTTTAACCCTATACCTTCAACTTAACAATGAAGTACCAGTCAAAACCAGCTCAAAACGTTTACTGTAAGAAATGGCGTTGGTTCAGTGGCAGTAAAATTGAAATATCATCACTATAAAACTACTAATCAGTGCAAACCAAGTGCAGGAGATCATTTTTTCACCTCATACTGCATTCCTTATCACTACTATCTTCTACAACTAAATTTGCAAAAAAAAAACAGGTAAATTTTGTCTAAGTCTAAGTAAACAGTCGGTCCCTTATTCTAGCATTCTGTTAGATTTGGAAATCAACGGAAAATGCTTTTTTCTACTTCCAACAGCAATATGAAAGCATTACTATCTTATTACACTGACAATCCGTTAACCAAGATAAGCCTCTGTCATATGAACCTTAAGCTCCAATAAAAAAAATCTTAGTGAACTCGTGGCAAAGCGCAAAGGTACTCTTGGCTTGCAATGAGCGTGTGACTGCATCATCAAGCAAACCAAGATATTTATGTCTATACCAACATGGCTCAAATCAAATAAGAGAAATTCTAAAAGTATCTTATTCATGAAAATTATTAAGTTTGGTACCCACATTGTAAGATCGGTTAGATCCATTTTAGCCACTATCGCGTTACCAAGTGACTTCTGGAATAGCAGTGAAAACAATTCACTCTCAAATCATCGGTTTCCATCCATCCATCCAAATGGTGGTATGGTTGAAGTGCCGTTTCCGATTCCCGAAAATCAGTAGAAAAATCAGAAAGATGATCCAGACAGCGACAACAACGACAATCCTTTGCAATCTTTGTTTGTAGTTCATAATCTCTTTTGTAGCTATCTGACGATTTTGATAGACAGGAGCAACTGTATAGTGGGATTTTGGCAACTAAATATTTTCAATCAGCTCCGAGTTTTATTTTCTTCTTGGTCCTCCTGCATCCTATGGCAATTGGGACCCATTTAGAAGTTGAAATATTTTGACCCACCTATGTGCAGGGTTGTCAGCAAACCACCGACAGAGCCATTCCAGAGTAAAATTTTTCTTGACCAGAATAGGTCTGATGGAGATTTCAGCCACCAACTATAGCATGTAGTGATTCCGACCATCGACAGACTCATTCCAGAGTTGGAATTTATTAACCCGAATAAGTCGGATAGCGATTTCGGACATCGATCATACCACTTCAAAGCTGATTTTCGTTGACTCTAGTAGGTCCAGTTGTGTTCGCGAATCATCGATAAATCCACTTCAACCAGAGACCGACAGAGTGAAAAACTGTCTAAATGGCAACGTATGAAAATGCATGAAATCGTGGAAAAAATACTGGCAGCTCTTCAACTTTTTGCTTGCTTCTTATGGATGCAAAATGTAAACAAGTCGAATTGGAATCGCTTTTGACGGTTCGATTGGAAATAAGATGGCGTCTTCGTCGATCTCTTATTCTAGTATTAAATACCAATACCAAATAGATTCGCCACCGCACCAAATGTGTTATGTACAAGACGCTAATAAGACCGATTGTCCTCTATGGACATTAAACATGGACAATGCTCGGGGAGGGCTTGAAAGCATTCGGAGTATTCGAGAGACGGCGGTGAGCAAGAAGACGGTGTGTGGCGGCGAAGAATGAACCATGAGCTCGCCCAACTCTACGGCGAACCCAGTATCCAGAAGGTAGCTAAAGCCGGAAGGGTACGATGGGCAGGACATGTTGCAAGAATGCCGGACAGCAACCCTGCAAAGATGGTGTTCGCTTCCGATCCGGCAGGTACGAGACGGCGTGGAGCGCAGCGAGCGAGATGGGCAGACCAGGTGCAAAACGACTTGGCGAGCGTGGGGCGTATCCGAGGATGGAGAGATGCGGCCTCGAACCGTGCATTGTGGCGTCAAATTGTTGATTCAGTGTTATCTGTTTAGATGTTAACTAAATAAATGAAATGAATACTACTAATCGAGCTATTTAACAGAAAAATGGAAAACATGCATGTTGTAAAATGGCTGTTACGTCACTTTTCCAGATTACGGCAGATCAGCCGTTAGCTAGGATCCGAGGTAGACGAATTCCTCGACCACCTCGAAGGTATCCCCGTCTATCGTAACACTGCTTCCCAGGCGGGCCCTGTCCCACTCGGTTCCGCCCACAAGCATGTACTTTGTCTTTGACGCACTCACCACCAGTCCAACTTTTGTTGCTTGACGTTTCAGGCGGGTGTACAGTTCTGCCACCTTTGTAAATATTCGGACGACAATGTCCATGTCATCCGCGAAACAAATAAATTGACTGTATTTGTTGAAAATCGTACCCCGGCTGTTACACCCGGCTCTCCGCATGACACCTTCTAGCGCAATGTTGAAGAACAGGCACGAAAGTCCATCACCTTGTCTTAGTCCTCAGCGCGATTCGAACGAACTGGAGTGTTCGCCCGAAATCTTCACACAGTTTTGCACACCATCCACCGTTGCTTTGATCAGTCTGGTAAGCCTCTCAGGGAAGCTGTTCTCGTTCATAATTTTACATCGCTCTACGCGGTATATACTGTCGTATGCCGCCTTGAAATCAACGAACAGATGCTGCATTGGGACCTGGTATTCACGGCAATTTTGAAGGATTTGCCGTACAGTAAAGATCTGGTCCGTTGTCAAGCGGCCGTCAACGAAGCCGGCTTGATAACTTCTCACGAACTCATTCACTAATGGTGACAGACGTCGGAAGATGATCTGAGATATCACCTTGTAGGCGGCACTAAGGATGGTGATCGCTCGAAAGTTCTCACACTCCAGCTTGTCGCCTTTCTTGATGAGCCCGGGCTCATCTTGATGAGCTCAGCTCCGATACCATCCTTACCAGCTGCTTTATTGGTTTTTAGCTGTTGGATGGCATCCTTAGCTTCCCTTAAAGTGGGGGTTGGTTGGCTCCCATCGTCCGCTGAACTGACGTAGTCATCTTCTCCTCTGCCTTGACTTTCACTGCCTATACTGCTGCTTCCACTTTTCGATCATCACACGTTCGTCCGTCAAGATGCTCCCACCCTTATCCCGGCACATTTTGGCTCGCGGCACGAAGCCTTTGCGGGATGCGTTGAGCTTCTGATAGAACTTGCGTGTTTCTTGAGAACGGCAAAGCTGTTCCATCTCCTCGCACTCCGCTTCTTCCAGGCGGCGTTTCTTCTCCTGAAAAAGGCGGGTCTGCTGTCTCCGCTTCCGTCTATAACGTTCCACGTTCTGCCGGGTACCCTTCTGCAGCGCGACCACCCGCGCTACGTCCTTCTCCTCCAGAATCTGTCTGCACTCTTCGTCGAACCAATCGTTCCGTCGACTTCGTGCCATATACCCGACGTTGTTGATGGCTGCTTTGACTGTATTCCAGCAGTCCTCAAAGGGGACCCCATCGAGCTCACCCTCTTCCGGCAACGTTGCCTCGAGATGCTGCGCGTATGCATCAGGTTGCTTCAGTCGCTCTAGGTCGTACCGCGGCGGTCCTCGGACGTTGTTGATAACGAATAGTTTTGGGCGCAGTTTAACCATCACCAGATAGTGGTCAGAGTCGATGTTAGCGCCACGATATGTCCTGACGTCGATAATGTCGGAGAAGTGCCGTCCATCAATCAGAACGTGGTCGATTTGTGATTCTGTCTGCAGTGGTGATCTCCAGCTGTACCGATACGGGAGGCTGTGTTGGAAGTAGGTGCTGCGAATGACCATATTCTTGGAGGCGGCGAAATCAATTTGTCGTAGGCCGTATTCGTTCGTCAGCCGGTGAGCACTGAACTTTCCAATAGTCGGTCTGAACTCCTCCTCTTGGCCAACCTGAGCGTTCAAATCTCCTATGATGATTTTGACGTCGTGGCTTGGGCAGCTGTCGTACTCACGTTCCAGCTGCGCGTAGAATGCGTCCTTATCATCATCAGTGCTTCCGGAGTGTGGGCTATGGATGTTGATTATGCTGAAGTTGAAGAACCGGCCTTTGATCCTCAACCTGCACATTATTTCATTGATCGGCCTCCACCCGATCACGCGACTTTACATATAGCCCATCACTATGAAAACTGTTCCCAGCTCGTGTGTGTTGCCGCATCTCTGGTAGATGGTATGATTACCTCTAAACGTTCACACCATTGATCCCTTGCAACAAACATCCTGCAGCGCTACCGTGCCGAATCCACGTCCCTTGAGCACATCGGATAGTATGTATGTGTGCTCCCGATGAAGTTGAGAGATTTGCAGTTCCACGAACGGAGTTTCCAATCGCGTGTCCCTTTTCGTCGCAGTGGTCTTCGCCGATAGTTCCGGTCCGTACTCTCTTGTTGCTTATGTTTTTTAAAAGGCTGGCTTGCAGGGACTGACACCAAACCCCTCAAATTTCCGGAGGACCAAGGTGCACAGTTTCACTTAGAGTCCCTCGCTAGCACTCGGACGATGATCAGCCGCCCCTAACATGGAGAAGAGACGCTGTTGTGAGCCGATCCTGACATGGAGAACAGACGCTCAGTAATGTCGTTTTCGGTTTTAGACCTGGGTCAGGTCCGACCCCGACTCTGAATAACCGAACGAAAAACGAATCGGGATCGAGTCAGTATGATGGTGTTAGTGAGATCTCAAGCCCTATCATCTGTTTTGTTTTCAGTTCGCACTGCCAGCTGATAGGCAGAAATATAAATATTTTATCAGATTTCATACTGATTTTATCTGTTGAATTTTGTTATTAGTGTTATTTTGTTTCTTATTATTTGAATGGGGAAGTCAGATTTTTCTTCTGTTCTTCTGTTAGAAGCTTGTGATGAATGGCGACGGCAATGTGGATTGCCGTGAAGGAATTTTGGCGCTCTGGAACATTTCCGGTAATTATGCCAATCCGTGTTTCCCGATAAACTGTTATACTGGTTCTAAGTGGCGTTCTGGATAACAGTGATTGTGTTACATTTGAATTATCAATTATGCCATTCAAATGTAATAGAACAAGAAAATATGGAAACACTTTGTAAAAAATCCAATAGAAAATTTATTGAGATTTGGGGCCTTTTATTTTAAAATAAAGAATCAAATCGCACAGGAGATTCAACATAATAAATATCAACGGGGTAAAATATGTCTTTGTCGGTTTTTTAACGAATTACAACTAAAAATCCTTCTTCGACTCTAAAATTATGCTCAATTCGTATAAAACTGTTCCTAAATTTACATTTGAATTTATTTTCTGGCCAAGTATCATCTGGAGTGTTACTAGGTAGCAAATATACCCTCTGCAAGGTGAATATTTAATAAAACTATTGTAAATAATCAGAAAAACGTATCATTTGTTGATGGCAATATAGTTATCACTGCCTTATAAAGGGTTAATACATTATGTTTATATTCTTCAAATCCGTAACCTTAAACAAATTATTCACAGACCTGCAATAACGAATAAAATAATGTTATGAACATTTTGGTATAAATAATAATCCGATACTCCGGTACGCTATTTTCCCATTGACTGAGCAATTATACCTAAAGCATATAATCGAATACACAACGTAATAGTGAATAAATAGCAGCTACCTTCTCGTCATTGCATTTATCAATCACATTTTCATCAAAATTTTTAACCATCATTTTGTTTATAACGGAGCTACCGTCTGAAGTAATCAGCAAAAAATATGTCGGTATCTGAATCCATTTCACCATCAGAGAAACTCGAAGACAACATACAATTAAAATAATCCATTTTTACGTGCAAGACAGCATTATTTTACGTGCAAGACAGCATTATTAACAAATTAACAAATGGAACAAAAACGATTAAAAGTCAAATACCCATCCGCACCCTTCCGTGTCTTTCATGTTTTCATTTTCCTTTAGCGTAAACATAAACACCTGTTTGACAGTTTGTGTTCGAATGTATTGGTGAACCTAGGTTCGATCTCGATAAATCGGCAGAGCGAACCTCGTTCGTTTTGGGTCGGATCTGGTGCGGATCGCGATCCAACCTGAACGAATAACCGAACGTTTTGACAGCTGTTAGAGCGGATCCGGGGCAGAACTAGGTTCGACCCAGCAATAACCGAAAACGACATAAGATTTGCACCTCTTGAGAGGAGCAGGTAGGTAGGTAGGATTCGAATTTCAGCCGAATGACTTTCGGTCAGATGGGTTTCGGCCAAACGGCCTGTGGCACATGGCTCATACGTAAACGGTTTAACTTCTTATAGATTTGATTTTTTGCAAAGTTGCTCCATTTTGCATGATTCGTCGAGAAATCATAAAAGAAAATTTACACGGATTTTCGAATTTTGAACTGAAAACTTTTTTACACGGAACGCATCCCCCGTGTAAAAAAAGAATCTGGTGTACTCAATATTGCACAGTGGCCCTAGCAGCTCAATGCTGTCCGATTTGATTGATGCAACTCAAACGTATCCAAATTCAGTTGTAGGTATATAAAAAATCCCTTTATAATTGGAAATTTTGCGTACCGTATAAACTCATATTTTGGACTCCTTCAAATATCGGACACTTGATTTTGTATGAAGAATTATTTTTAGAAATATTTCACCCGAAATCTGTCCCGATATCGATATTTAGTTCTAACGCTGTTTAGGGCTGCCCGAAGTTTGATTCAAATGTCCGACATATAATTCTAAATAAAATAAAATTCTAAAAAAAAAATAAATGTTCTTCTACTGTTGATTTCTCAGGTATCAAAAGCAACGGCAAGCCGGCAGTAAATGACAAAGGCCCTTGGATAATGAATGGAACAGTGTTCTGGCTAATACGAGTTAACCAATCAACCGGAACACCTAGTCAAAGAGATGAATAAATGGAGATCCCCCATGCTCCGAACACCTCCCAATGCCGGACGCTTGCCAAAACGGCACTTCTGGAAGATTTTACAACGTCTTATGTAGCACAATAAAGCTATTTGAAAACACATTACATGTATGGAACTTCAAATAACCTTTTTTTAACTTTTTTTCAAAAAGGGTGATTGAAAAAATATTTCCATAATTTCACTGTTTTCGTTTAGTTCAGAAGGTTATAATCAACAAGATTAAAATCAGTTAGATCTTTTTTGGCTATGTAGATATGATCAATTTTAGTTATATTTTGGACAAAAACCATGATTTGTTGGATATCTTATGTAAATCTACATAGTCTGAATCAAATTTAGGTTTCGAAGCAGCTATCGCAAGTTCCACAGATCCGGACAATCACATTTGTATGTTCTCGGGTTGGAAACATTCTCGATACCCTGGGCATAGTGTATCCATTGTACTGGCAACACAAGATACATCTCATGCATTGGCGGGCATAGAAAGCTTTCAATTAATAACTGTGGAAATACGAATAGAATACTAAGTTGAAAAGCCGGCCAAGTTCCAGTTGGAATGTAGAGCCATAGAAGAAGAAGAAGTTAGTTAAATTTATTCTAATTCAATTGTTGCTCTGGTATCAAGGTATCAAAGAGCCACAAAAATAGTAGAGTGAAAATTGAAAATGACTTTGATCAACATAACCCAGATATTTTTAGAATTTTGCGTCAAATGGCTTAGGTGTCCGTCACTAGGGGATCTCCCCTATTTATATTAAATAATCTATATAATAAAGTTAAAAAGGCAAATCTAAATCACCGAATACAGTGATCGTTCGCAGCAAGGATGTTATTGATCATTTAGTAGTTTGCGTTGGATCATTTAGTAGTTTGTTAATAACTGATTCCAAAAGCTGAATTTCGAAATGTGTTGTATGGTGGACTTCTAGTGCGAAGGTTTTTCTACAACTCTGCCTAATACTCCGTTGTTAGATTTCGATTAATAACGGAGTTATAACGCTAGTTGTAGTAACTTAAACTAAATGATTGGAATTTTGTTATCATTTAGTCTAAGTTACTGTAACTATAGCTATAGCTCCGTTACTAGTGGAATTCAAACATCGAACTGTTGGGTAGAGTTGTAGAAAAGCCTTCGCAGTAGAAGGCCACCATACAACTCATTTTGAAATTCAGCTTTTGGAATGAGTTATTGACAAACTACTAAATGATCGAACGCAAATTACTAAATGATCGATAACTTCCTTGGTTCGCAGTAAATAAGTCACCAATTAGTAACACAACACAATCTTAATTAATTTCAAATCTCATTTTACATCCTACAGGAAACTTTTTTTTAATTTCCTCATTAGGATTCAGTTAATTGAAAATAAAAACAGGAAATGCTACATCATTATTTAACCTGTTATGATACTACCCAAATTAAATATGTCTAGGAACACGAACCACGGAGCGTTATCGTTTTCGATAAAATGCTTTCCTAATCCCTTTAAATTCGGAGCAGGTGATTTATTGGCCACGAGGATTAGATATTACCCAAACTAACCAAAGACCATCGCAAAGCTTATCGCGGGCCAGCCCGTGGCGGCATGTGGGAGTCAAATTCCCAACAGGCCACCTACGACATGTGTTGACTGACCGTGGATACAGAGGATATGAGGGATTTGGTGACCGCAATTTTTGTCTGGCGGTCTATCTCTTGTTTACCGATGACTTTCACGCGAAATTTATAAATAAATCAAAAGGGGGATTTGCTGCTGCGGAGCTTTGTGTCGGTTGGATACATAGCTACTACTTACTTTGGACTTTTTGGTTCATCTTCTTCGCTGTCGCTTTCGAAGTGAAGCATCGGTTTAAGGCTTTGAGGAGTGCCCGGCGTTTCCGGCGATGCTGTTGTTTCGCTACTGGCGCTATGACCTTGCACAACCTGCAAAAAACATAAAAATTAGATTCATCTATGACTCGTATTACAAATTTGATGATGAGAATGATTTACATATTTAGTCGAAAATATGTGACGGTTGAACCACGTGCATCAGAACTTATTCGGTATAAGTCATACTAACGTGTAACGATAGTTGCATATCAGTAGGCGAAGCGCACTGTCGATATGTTGATAGCCCATTGATTACTGTTCCCTTTTATATCAAATTATCTACGTGCGGAATCTATGAGAGAAAACGTCGGTATGTAAATTGTTTGAAGCATTTTGCCTCATCCAAACGCTCTAGCAACTGAAAACGACAACGATTATTTGAGCTAAATTACCATGCATTTCAGTCAACATTATTGACAAACTCATTAAATAAATTATCTTTGTTACCCATTTATCTTACATGAATGGAGTATGCAAATGTTCTTATTCATTTCTGTTTTACGGTCGTTTTACTATCTGTATCTTTTTATGCACTTGGTCTCGCTTATTTAGTTGGCATCACATGGAAACTGAAAAATGACAACATTATAGAAAAACGTGGATATTATAAAGTATCTGATGGTAAAGTTGCGCTAAGAGAATCTGCCAACACTGATTCTTATCGATGCTCATTTTATTATTCTGGCAACTTTCATTTATGTTCAATCTCTCAAGTGACTTTATGTGCTAAAGCTTTTGAATACCATACCAAAGTTATCCACAAACTGCAAACAATATTTTTTTATTATTGAGGGATTTTAATCCAACTCGAACAAACGTTGGAAGCATCCTCTGATTTCATTGAAACTTTCTGAACACTTAGACTTTGTCATGAAAATCCACTTTGCATATTCAGCTTTTCCAATATTGATCAGGGTTCTTTTAAAGTGACAAACTTTTTTCTCGTTTTTTTTCCAATAATCGAAACATGACAAATCCTTCAAAAAAGTGTTTTATGGGTGACTATCGCAAAAATAGCCAAAGTTTCGAATACTAATATTAATGAAAAACAACTTAATTCTCGCATTTAGTCAATATACCAACCTTAAAAGGCGCTTATTATGGTTCCAGTTGAAAATCGAATTTCGAACTCGCGAAAATCGATTTTATTCGCGTTCAACTTATAGCGCATCATTGCGCAACTAGTGCACATTGTTCGCAACCAGATGCGCTATACAGCGCACCAGATGCGCAGTAATAAAACTTGCAACCAATAGGAGAAATATTGATTGTCGTGAGTTCAAAAATTCGGTTTTGAGCTGCACACATGATATATGATTCAATATACCATTTTCTTCATAACTTTTAAACGCAACGGTCGATCGTTATCAAATTCAATAGTGATCAACTAGGCTTTGCCCCCTGTCGAATAAAACTTGTTGAGAGAAAACACATACGCACACTCATACATACATACATACATACATACATACACACGGACAGACAGACATGTTCTCAATTCGTCGAGCTGAGTTGATTGGTACATAACGCTATGGATCTCCTTCTTCTATAAAAGCTTCTATAAAAAGTTCGTTTCGGAGTGAAACGTTTTTTTTTGTGTCTTTATTAAGGAGACTTTCAGCCCGAGGCTGGCTCGTCTCCGGGGAGTGAAACGTTGATTTTAACAAAATTTTGTCTCAAGATAGTTGATTTTGTTCCCTACCAATCGTCCTAATCAATCGATTTGGATTGGATTTGGATTGGATTTGGATTGGATTTGGATTGGTTGGATTCGGGTTGGTTGGTTGGTTGGATTCGGTTGGTTTGGATTGGTTGGATTGGTTGGATGGTTTGGATTGGTTTGGATTGGTTGGGTTTTTGGTTGGTTGGATTGGATTTGGGTTGGTTGGTTGGTTGGATTGGTTTGGGTTGGATTTGGATTGGTTTGGATTGGTTGGTTGGTTTGGATTGGTTGGATTGGTTTGGATTGGTTTGGATTGGTTTGGTTGGTTTGGGTTGGTTGGATTGGTTGGTTGGTTTGGTTGGTTTGGATTGGTTTTGGATTGGTTTGGATTGGTTTGGATTGGTTTGGATTGGTTTGGTTGGTTTGGATTGGTTTGGGTTGGTTGGATTGGTTTGGTTGGTTTGGATTGGTTGGTTGGTTTGGATTGGTTTGGTTGGTTTGGTTGGTTTGGTTGGTTTGGATTGGTTTGGATTGGTTTGGTTGGTTTGGTTGGTTTGGATTGGTTGGATTGGTTTGGTTGGTTTGGATTGGTTTGGATTGGTTTGGTTGGTTTGGTTGGTTTGGATTGGTTTGGTTGGTTTGGTTGGTTTGGATTGGTTGGATTGGTTTGGATTGGTTTGGTTGGTTTGGTTGGTTTGGTTGGTTTGGGATTGGTTTGGTTGGTTTGGTTGGTTTGGTTGGTTTGGTTGGTTTGGATTGGTTTGGTTGGTTTGGTTGGTTTGGATTGGTTTGGATTGGTTTGGATTGGTTTGGATTGGTTTGGATTGGTTTGGTTGGTTTGGATTGGTTTGGATTTGGTTGGTTGGATTGGTTTGGTTGGTTGGATTGTTGTTTGGATTGGTTTGGATTTGGTTTGGGATTGGATTTGGATTGGTTTGGTTGGTTTGGATTGGTTTGGATTGGTTTGGTTGGTTTGGATTTGGTTGGTTGGTTGGTTTGGATTGGTTTGGATTGGTTTGGATTGGTTGGATTGGTTTGGTTGGTTTGGATTGGTTTGGATTGGTTTGGGATTGGTTTGGTTGGTTGGATTGGTTTGGATTGGTTTGGATTGGTTTGGTTGGTTTGGATTGGTTTGGTTGGTTTGGATTGGTTTGGTTGGTTTGGATTGGTTTGGTTGGTTTGGTTGGTTTGGTTGGTTTGGATTGGTTCGGATTGGTTTGGTTGGTTTGGTTGGTTTGGTTGGTTTGGTTGGTTTGGATTGGTTTGGATTGGTTTGGATTGGTTTGGTTGGTTTGGATTGGTTTGGTTGGTTTGGATTGGTTTGGTTGGTTGGTTTGGTTTGGATTGGTTTGGTTGGTTTGGATTGGTTTGGTTGGTTTGGATTGGTTTGGGATTGGTTTGGATTGGTTTGGATTGGTTTGGATTGGTTTGGATTGGTTTGGTTGGTTTGGATTGGTTTGGATTGGTTTGGGATTGGTTGGATTGGTTTGGATTGGTTTGGTTGGTTTGGATTGGTTGGATTGGTTTGGTTGGATTGGTTTGGATTGGTTGGATTGGTTTGGATTGGTTGGATTGGTTTGGTTGGTTTGGTTTGGATTGGATTTGGATTGGTTTGGTTGGTTGGATTGGTTTGGATTGGTTTGGGATTGGTTTGGATTGGTTTGGATTGGTTTGGTTGGTTTGGATTGGTTTGGATTGGTTTGGTTGGTTGGATTGGTTTGGTTGGTTTGGTTGGTTTGGTTGGTTTGGTTGGTTGGATTGGTTTGGGTTGGTTTGGATTGGTTTGGGTTGGTTTGGTTGGTTTGGTTGGTTTGGTTGGTTTGGTTGGGTTTGGATTGGTTTGGGTTGGTTTGGTTGGTTTGGATTGGTTTGGATTGGTTTGGATTGGTTTGGTTGGTTTGGTTGGTTTGGTTGGATTTGGATTGGTTTGGATTGGTTTGGATTGGTTTGGATTGGATTTGGATTGGTTTGGATTGGTTTGGATTTGGATTTGGTTGGTTTGGATTGGTTTGGATTGGTTTGGGATTGGTTGGTTGGTTTGGATTGGTTTGGATTGGTTTGGGATTGGTTTGGATTGGTTTGGGATTGGTTTGGTTGGGATTGGTTGGTTTGGATTGGTTTGGATTGGTTTGGTTGGTTTGGATTGGTTTGGTTGGTTTGGATTGGTTTGGATTGGTTTGGATTGGTTTGGATTGGTTTGGTTGGTTTGGATTGGTTGGTTGGTTTGGTTGGTTTGGTTGGTTTGGTTGGTTTGGTTGGTTTGGTTGGTTTGGTTGGTTTGGATTGGTTTGGTTGGTTTGGTTGGTTTGGGTTGGTTTGGTTGGTTTGGATTGGTTTGGTTGGTTTGGATTGGTTTGGATTGGTTTGGATTGGTTTGGTTGGTTTGGATTGGTTTGGATTGGTTTGGATTGGTTTGGATTGGTTTGGTTGGTTTGGTTGGTTTGGGATTGGTTTGGATTGGTTTGGGATTGGTTTGGTTGGATTTGGGATTGGTTTGGATTGGTTTGGTTGGTTTGGATTGGTTTGGATTGGTTTGGTTGGTTTGGTTGGTTTGGATTGGGTTTGGATTGGTTTGGATTTGGATTGGTTTGGATTGGTTTGGGATTGGTTTGGTTGGTTTGGGATTGGTTTGGATTGGTTTGGATTGGATTTGGATTGGTTTGGATTGGTTTGGATTGGTTTGGATTGGTTTGGATTGGTTTGGATTGGTTTGGATTGGTTTGGATTGGTTTGGATTGGTTTGGTTGGTTTGGTTGGTTTGGATTGGTTTGGTTGGTTTGGATTGGTTTGGTTTGGTTTGGATTGGTTTGGTTGGTTTGGATTGGTTTGGATTGGTTTTGGTTGGTTTGGATTGGTTGGTTTGGTTGGTTTGGTTGGTTTGGATTGGTTTGGTTGGTTTGGATTGGTTTGGATTGGTTTGGTTGGTTTGGTTGGTTTGGATTGGTTTGGATTGGTTTGGTTGGTTTGGGATTGGTTTGGATTGGTTTGGATTGGTTTGGATTGGTTTGGTTGGTTTGGTTGGTTTGGATTGGTTTGGATTGGTTTGGGATTGGTTTGGATTGGTTTGGGTTGGTTTGGTTGGTTTGGGATTGGTTTGGTTGGTTTGGATTGGTTTGGGTTGGTTTGGATTGGTTTGGATTGGTTTGGGATTGGTTTGGATTGGTTTGGTTGGTTTGGTTGGTTTGGATTGGATTTGGGATTGGTTTGGTTGGTTTGGATTGGTTTGGATTGGTTTGGATTGGTTTGGTTGGTTTGGTTTGGATTGGTTTGGTTGGTTTGGATTGGATTTGGATTGGTTTGGATTGGTTTGGTTGGTTGGTTTGGATTGGTTTGGTTGGTTTGGATTGGTTTGGATTGGTTTGGTTGGTTTGGATTGGATTTGGTTGGTTTGGATTGGTTTGGATTGGTTTGGTTTGGTTTGGTTGGTTTGGATTGGTTTGGTTGGTTGGGATTGGTTTGGTTGGTTTGGATTGGTTTGGTTGGTTTGGTTGGTTTGGATTGGTTTGGATTGGTTTGGATTGGTTTGGATTGGTTTGGATTGGTTTGGATTGGTTTGGATTGGTTTGGATTGGTTTGGATTGGTTTGGTTGGTTTGGATTGGTTTGGTTGGTTTGGTTGGTTTGGATTGGTTTGGATTGGTTTGGGATTGGTTTGGATTGGTTTGGATTGGTTTGGTTGGTTTGGATTGGTTTGGTTTGGTTTGGTTGGTTTGGTTGGTTTGGTTGGTTTGGGATTGGTTTGGTTGGTTTGGATTGGTTTGGGTTGGTTTGGTTGGTTTGGATTGGTTTGGATTGGTTTGGATTGGTTTGGATTGGTTTGGTTGGTTTGGATTGGTTTGGTTGGTTTGGATTGGTTTGGATTGGTTTGGTTGGTTTGGTTGGTTTGGTTGGTTTGGTTGGTTTGGTTGGTTTGGGATTGGTTTGGATTGGTTTGGATTGGATTTGGATTGGTTTGGTTGGTTTGGGATTGGTTTGGATTGGTTTGGATTGGTTTGGATTGGTTTGGGTTGGTTTGGTTTGGTTGGTTTGGATTGGTTTGGTTGGTTTGGATTGGTTGGATTGGTTGGATTGGTTTGGATTGGTTTGGATTGGATTTGGATTGGTTTGGTTGGTTTGGTTGGTTTGGATTGGTTTGGATTGGTTTGGATTGGTTTGGATTGGTTTGGATTGGTTTGGTTGGTTTGGATTGGTTTGGTTGGTTTGGGTTGGTTTGGTTGGTTGGATTGGTTTGGATTGGTTTGGTTGGTTTGGTTGGTTTGGATTGGTTTGGTTGGTTTGGATTGGTTTGGATTGGTTTGGTTGGTTTGGATTGGTTTGGTTGGTTTGGTTTGGATTGGTTTGGATTGGTTTGGGATTGGTTTGGATTGGTTTGGTTGGTTTGGATTGGTTTGGATTGGTTTGGATTGGGTTTGGATTGGTTTGGATTGGGATTGGTTTGGTTTGGTTGGATTTGGTTGGTTTGGATTGGTTTGGTTGGTTTGGATTGGTTTGGATTGGTTTGGATTGGTTTGGATTGGTTTGGATTGGTTTGGTTGGTTTGGATTGGATTTGGATTGGTTTGGTTGGTTTGGATTGGTTTGGATTGGTTTGGTTGGTTTGGATTGGTTTGGATTGGTTTGGTTGGTTGGTTGGTTTGGATTGGTTTGGATTGGTTTGGATTGGTTTGGGTTGGTTTGGTTGGTTTGGGTTGGTTTGGATTGGTTGGTTGGTTTGGTTGGATTGGTTTGGTTGGTTTGGTTGGTTTGGATTGGATTGGTTGGTTGGTTTGGTTTGGTTTGGTTGGTTTGGTTGGTTTGGATTGGTTTGGTTGGTTTGGATTGGTTTGGTTGGTTTGGTTGGTTTGGATTGGTTGGTTGGTTTGGTTGGTTTGGATTGGTTTGGATTGGTTTGGTTGGTTTGGTTGGTTTGGTTTGGTTGGATTGGGATTGGTTTGGATTGGTTTGGGATTGGTTTGGGATTGGTTTGGATTGGTTTGGATTGGTTTGGATTGGTTTGGGATTGGTTTGGATTGGTTTGGATTGGTTTGGGATTGGATTTGGTTGGTTTGGATTGGTTTGGATTGGTTTGGATTGGTTTGGGATTGGTTTGGATTGGTTTGGTTGGTTGGATTGGTTTGGTTGGTTTGGTTGGTTTGGTTGGTTTGGATTGGTTTGGATTGGTTTGGATTGGTTGGTTGGTTTGGATTGGTTTGGTTGGTTTGGATTGGTTTGGTTGGATTTGGTTGGTTTGGATTGGTTTGGGATTGGTTTGGATTGGTTTGGTTGGTTGGATTGGTTTGGTTGGTTTGGATTGGTTTGGGATTGGTTTGGATTGGTTTGGGTTGGTTTGGTTGGTTGGATTGGTTTGGTTGGTTTGGTTGGTTTGGATTGGTTTGGTTGGTTTGGGATTGGTTTGGTTGGTTTGGTTGGTTTGGTTGGTTTGGATTTGGTTTGGTTTGGATTGGTTTGGATTGGTTTGGTTGGTTTGGGATTGGTTTGGGATTGGTTTGGTTGGTTTGGATTGGTTTGGATTGGTTTGGATTGGTTTGGTTGGTTTGGATTGGTTTGGTTGGTTTGGTTGGTTTGGATTGGATTTGGATTGGTTTGGATTGGTTTGGATTGGTTTGGTTGGTTTTGGTTGGTTTGGTTGGTTTGGTTGGTTTGGATTGGTTTGGATTGGTTTGGATTGGTTTGGATTGGTTGGTTGGTTTGGTTGGTTTGGATTGGTTTGGTTGGTTTGGTTGGTTGGTTGGTTTGGTTGGTTTGGATTGGTTTGGATTGGTTTGGTTGGTTTGGTTGGTTTGGATTGGTTTGGATTGGTTTGGGTTGGTTTGGATTGGTTTGGTTGGTTTGGTTGGTTGGTTGGTTTGGTTGGTTTGGTTGGTTTGGTTGGTTTGGATTGGTTTGGGATTGGTTTGGTTGGTTTGGATTGGTTTGGTTGGTTTGGATTGGTTTGGTTGGTTTGGATTGGTTTGGATTGGTTTGGTTGGTTTGGGATTGGTTTGGATTGGTTTGGATTGGTTTGGTGGATTGGTTTGGATTGGTTTGGTTGGTTTGGATTGGTTTGGATTTGGTTTGGATTGGTTTGGATTGGTTTGGATTGGTTTTGGATTGGTTTGGATTGGTTTGGATTGGTTTGGATTGGTTTGGTTGGTTGGATTGGTTTGGATTGGTTTGGATTGGTTGGATTGGTTTGGATTGGATTTGGACCGGATTGGTTGGATTGGTTTGGTTGGTTTGGATTGGTTTGGATTGGTTTGGATTGGTTTGGATTGGTTTGGATTGGTTTGGTTGGTTTGGATTGGTTTGGTTGGTTTGGTTGGTTTGGATTGGTTTGGTTGGTTTGGATTGGTTTGGTTGGTTTGGGTTGGTTTGGATTGGTTTGGATTGGTTTGGATTGGTTTGGTTGGTTTGGTTGGTTTGGTTGGTTTGGTTGGTTTGGATTGGTTTGGTTGGTTTGGATTGGTTTGGTTGGTTTGGTTTGGTTTGGTTTGGTTTGGATTGGTTTGGGATTGGTTTGGATTGGTTTGGATTGGTTTGGTTGGTTTGGTTTGGTTGGTTTGGATTGGATTTGGTTGGATTTGGATTGGTTTGGTTGGTTTGGTTGGTTTGGTTTGGTTTGGGATTGGTTTGGATTGGTTTGGATTGGTTTGGTTGGTTTGGATTGGATTTGGATTGGTTTGGATTGGTTTGGATTGGTTTGGATTGGTTTGGTTTGGTTTGGATTGGATTTGGATTGGTTTGGATTGGTTTGGATTGGTTTGGATTGGTTTGGATTGGTTTGGTTGGTTTGGGATTGGTTGGTTGGTTTGGATTGGTTTGGATTGGTTTGGTTGGTTTGGATTGGTTTGGATTGGATTTGGTTTGGATTGGTTTGGGATTGGTTTGGTTGGTTTGGATTGGTTTGGTTGGTTTGAGTTGGTTTGGATTGGTTTGGATTGGTTTGGTTGGTTTGGATTGGTTTGGTTTGGATTGGTTTGGATTGGTTTGGTTGGTTTGGTTGGTTTGGGATTGGTTGGGTTGGTTTGGATTGGTTTGGTTGGTTTGGATTGGTTTGGATTGGTTTGGATTGGTTTGGATTGGTTTGGATTGGTTTGGTTGGTTTGGATTGGTTTGGTTGGTTGGTTTGGTTGGTTTGGTTGGTTGGATTGGTTTGGATTGGTTTGGATTGGTTTGGTTTGGTTTGGTTGGTTTGGATTGGTTTGGTTTGGATTGGTTTGGATTGGTTTGGATTGGTTTGGATTGGTTTGGATTGGTTTGGTTGGTTTGGTTTGGTTTGGATTGGATTTGGATTGGTTTGGGATTGGATTTGGATTGGTTTGGATTGGTTGGATTGGTTTGGATTGGTTTGGATTGGTTTGGATTGGTTTGGGATTGGTTTGGATTGGTTGTGGATTGGTTTGGATTGGTTTGGGATTGGGTTTGGTTGGTTTGGTTGGTTTGGTTTGGATTGGTTTGGTTGGTTTGGATTGGTTTGGATTGGTTTGGATTGGTTTGGATTGGTTTGGATTGGTTTGGATTGGTTTGGATTGGTTTGGTTGGTTTGGGATTGGTTTGGTTTGGTTTGGTTTGGTTGGTTTGGATTGGTTTGGATTGGTTTGGATTGGTTTGGATTGGTTTGGATTGGTTTGGATTGGTTTGGATTGGTTTGGATTGGTTTGGTTGGTTTGGTTTGGTTGGTTGGTTGGTTTGGATTGGTTTGGTTGGTTTGGATTGGTTTGGGATTGGTTTGGTTGGTTTGGATTGGTTTGGTTGGTTTGGGATTGGTTTGGTTTGGATTGGTTTGGTTGGTTTGGATTGGTTTGGTTGGTTTGGATTGGTTTGGATTGGTTTGGATTGGTTTGGGATTGGTTTGGGTTGGTTTGGGATTGGTTTGGATTGGTTTGGATTGGTTTGGATTGGTTTGGATTGGTTTGGATTGGTTTGGTTTGGTTTGGATTGGATTTGGATTGGATTGGTTGGTTGGTTGGTTTGGATTGGTTGGTTTGGATTTGGTTGGTTGGTTGGTTTGGTTGGTTTGGTTGGTTTGGGATTGGTTTGGATTGGTTTGGATTGGTTTGGATTGGTTTGGATTTGGTTTGGATTTGGTTGGTTTGGTTGGTTTGGATTGGTTTGGTTGGTTTGGTTGGTTGGATTGGTTTGGTTGGATTTGGATTGGTTTGGATTGGTTTGGATTGGTTTGGATTGGTTGGTTGGTTGGATTGGTTTGGATTGGTTTGGTTGGTTTGGTTGGTTTGGATTGGTTTGGTTGGTTTGGATTGGTTTGGTTGGTTGGGATTGGGTTTGGATTGGTTTGGATTGGTTTGGATTGGATTTGGTTGGTTTGGATTGGTTTGGATTGGTTTGGTTGGTTTGGATTGGTTGGATTGGTTTGGTTGGATTTGGATTGGTTTGGTTGGTTTGGATTAGTTTGGTTGGTTTGGTTGGTTTGGTTTGGATTTGGGATTGGTTTGGTTGGTTTGGTTGGTTTGGTTTGGATTGGTTTGGATTGGATTTGGGTTGGTTTGGATTGGTTTGGTTGGTTTGGATTGGTTTGGTTGGTTTGGATTGGTTTGGTTTGGTTTGGATTTGGTTTGGTTTGGTTTGGTTGGGTTTGGATTGGTTTGGTTGGGATTTGGTTTGGTTGGATTGGTTTGGGTTGGTTTGGATTGGTTGGGTTGGTTGGATTGGTTTGGTTTGGTTTGGATTGGTTTGGTTTGGTTTGGGATTGGTTTGGATTGGTTTGGTTGGTTTGGGATTGGTTTGGATTGGTTGGTTTGGATTGGTTGGATTGGTTTGGATTGGTTTGGGATTGGTTTGGTTGGTTGGATTGGTTTGGATTGGTTTGGATTGGTTTGGATTGGTTTGGTTGGTTTGGTTGGATTTGGTTTGGTTTGGATTGGTTTGGTTGGTTGGATTGGTTTGGATTGGTTTGGATTGGTTTGGTTGGTTTGGATTGGTTTGGATTGGTTTGGATTGGTTTGGTTGGTTGGATTGGTTTGGTTGGTTTGGATTGGTTTGGATTGGTTTGGTTGGTTTGGATTGGATTTGGTTTGGTTGGTTGGTTGGTTTGGATTGGTTTGGTTGGTTTGGATTGGTTTGGATTGGTTGGATTGGTTTGGATTGGTTTGGTTGGTTTGGATTGGTTTGGATTGGTTTGGATTGGTTTGGTTGGTTTGGATTGGTTTGGATTGGATTTGGTTTGGTTGGTTTGGTTTGGTTTGGATTGGTTTGGATTGGTTTGGATTGGTTTGGATTGGTTTGGGATTGGTTTGGTTTGGTTTGGTTGGTTTGGATTGGTTTGGTTGGTTTGGTTGGTTTGGATTGGTTTGGATTGGTTTGGATTGGTTTGGATTGGTTTGGATTGGTTTGGTTGGTTTGGATTGGTTTGGGATTGGTTTGGTTGGATTTGGATTGGTTTGGTTTGGATTTGGTTGGTTTGGATTGGTTTGGATTGGTTTGGATTGGTTTGGATTGGTTTGGTTGGTTTGGATTGGTTTGGATTGGTTTGGTTGGTTTGGATTGGTTTGGTTGGTTTGGATTGGTTTGGATTGGGTTTGGATTTGGATTGGTTTGGTTGGTTTGGTTTGGTTGGTTTGGATTGGTTTGGATTGGTTTGGTTGGTTTGATTGGATTTGGATTGGATTTGGATTGGATTTGGATTGGATTTGGATTGGATTTGGATTGGATTTGGATTGGGTTTGGGTTGGGTTTTGGTTTGGTTTGGGTTTGGTTTGGGTTGGGTTTGGGTTGGGTTTGGGTTGGGTTTTGGTTGGGTTTGGGTTGGGTTTTGGTTGGGTTTGGGTTGGGTTTGGGTTGGGTTTGGGTTGGGTTTGGGTTGGGATTTGGATTGGATTTGGATTGGATTTGGATTGGATTTGGATTGGATTTGGATTGGATTTGGATTGGATTTGGATTGGATTTGGATTGGTTTGGATTGGATTGGATTGGATTTGGGATTGGTTGGATTGGTTTGGTTGGTTGGTTGGTTTGGATTGGTTTGGTTGGTTTGGATTGGATTTGGATTTGGTTGGTTGGATTGGTTTGGTTGGTTTGGATTGGTTTGGATTGGTTTGGTTGGTTTGGTTGGTTTGGGATTGGTTTGGATTTAGTTTGGATTGGTTTGGATTGGTTTGGATTGGTTTGGATTGGTTTGGTTGGTTTGGTTGGTTTGGTTGGTTGGATTGGTTGGTTGGTTGGTTTGGATTGGTTTGGATTGGTTTGGTTGGTTTGGATTGGTTTGGATTGGTTTGGATTGGGTTTGGATTGGTTTGGATTGGTTTGGTTGGTTGGTTTGGATTGGTTTGGATTGGTTTGGTTGGTTTGGGTTTGGTTTGGATTGGTTTGGTTGGTTTGGTTGGTTTGGATTGGTTTGGATTGGTTTGGATTGGTTTGGATTGGTTTGGTTGGTTTGGATTGGTTTGGATTGGTTTGGATTGGTTTGGATTGGTTTGGTTGGTTTGGATTGGTTTGGATTGGTTTGGATTGGATTTGGATTGGTTTGGATTGGTTTGGATTGGTTTGGATTGGTTTGGTTGGTTTGGATTGGTTTGGATTGGTTTGGTTGGTTTGGATTGGTTTGGATTGGTTTGGATTGGTTTGGATTGGTTGGATTGGTTTGGATTGGTTTGGATTGGTTGGATTGGTTTGGATTGGTTTGGATTGGTTTGGATTGGTTTGGATTGGTTTGGATTGGTTTGGATTGGTTTGGTTTGGATTGGTTTGGGATTGGTTTGGATTGGTTTGGATTGGTTGGGATTGGTTTGGATTGGTTTGGATTGGTTTGGATTGGTTTGGATTGGTTTGGATTGGTTTGGATTGGTTTGGTTGGTTTGGATTTGGTTTGGATTGGTTTGGATTGGTTTGGATTGGTTTGGTTTGGATTGGTTTGGTTGGTTTGGTTGGTTTGGATTGGTTTGGTTGGTTTGGATTGGTTTGGATTGGTTTGGATTGGTTTGGATTGGTTTGGTTGGTTTGGTTGGTTGGTGGTTGGTTTGGTTGGTTTGGATTGGTTTGGATTGGTTTGGATTGGTTGGATTGGATTGGTTGGTTGGTTTGGATTGGTTTGGATTGGTTTGGATTGGTTTGGGATTGGTTTGGTTGGTTTGGATTGGTTTGGATTGGTTTGGATTGGTTTGGTTGGTTTGGTTGGATTGGTTTGGATTGGTTTGGATTGGTTTGGTTGGATTTGGATTGGTTTGGTTGGTTTGGTTGGTTTGGTTGGTTTGGATTGGTTTGGTTGGTTTGGATTGGTTTGGATTGGTTTGGGATTGGTTGGATTGGTTTGGTTGGTTTGGATTTGGTTTGGATTGGTTTGGTTGGTTGGTTGGTTTGGTTGGTTTGGATTGGTTTGGATTGGTTTGGTTGGTTTGGATTGGTTTGGTTGGTTTGGGTTGGTTGGATTGGTTTGGTTGGTTTGGTTGGTTTGGATTGGTTTGGTTGGTTTGGATTGGTTTGGATTGGTTTGGGTTGGTTTGGATTGGTTTGGATTGGTTTGGATTGGTTTGGTTGGTTTGGTTGGTTTGGATTTGGTTTGGTTGGTTTGGTTGGTTTGGATTGGTTTGGATTGGTTTGGATTGGTTTGGATTGGTTTGGGATTGGTTTGGGATTGGTTTGGATTGGTTTGGTTGGTTTGGTTGGATTTGGATTGGTTTGGGATTGGTTTGGATTGGTTTGGTTGGTTTGGGATTGGTTTGGATTGGTTGGATTGGTTTGGATTGGTTTGGATTGGTTTGGATTGGTTTGGTTTGGATTGGTTTGGTTGGTTTGGTTGGATTTGGATTGGTTTGGATTGGTTTGGGATTGGTTTGGTTGGTTGGATTGGTTTGGTTGGTTTGGTTGGTTGGTTGGTTTGGTTGGTTTGGTTGGTTGGTTTGGATTGGTTTGGATTGGTTTGGATTGGTTTGGATTGGTTGGTTGGTTGGTTTGGATTGGTTTGGATTGGTTTGGGATTGGTTTGGATTGGTTTGGGTTGGTTTGGATTGGTTTGGTTGGTTTGGTTGGTTTGGTTGGTTTGGTTGGTTTGGATTGGTTTGGATTGGTTTGGATTGGTTTGGATTGGTTTGGATTGGTTTGGATTGGTTTGGTTGGTTTGGTTGGTTTGGATTGGTTTGGGATTGGTTTGGTTGGTTTGGATTGGTTTGGTTTGGTTGGTTTGGATTGGTTTGGATTGGTTTGGTTGGTTTGGATTTGGTTGGTTGGTTGGTTGGTTTGGTTGGTTTGGATTGGTTTGGATTGGTTTGGTTGGTTTGGTTGGTTTGGATTGGGTTTGGTTGGTTTGGATTGGTTTGGTTGGTTGGGTTTGGTATTGGTTTGGATTGGTTTGGTTGGATTGGTTTGGATTGGTTTGGATTGGTTTGGATTGGTTTGGATTGGTTTGGATTGGTTTGGATTGGTTTGGATTGGTTGGTTTGGTTGGTTGGTTGGATTGGATTTGGTTGGTTTGGATTGGATTTGGTTGGTTTGGATTGGTTTGGATTGGTTTGGATTGGTTTGGTTGGTTTGGTTGGTTTGGATTGGTTTGGATTGGTTTGGGTTGGTTTGGGATTTGGGTTGGTTTGGATTGGATTTGGATTGGTTTGGTTGGTTTGGTTGGTTTGGTTGGTTTGGATTGGATTTGGATTGGTTTGGTTGGTTTGGATTGGTTTGGATTGGTTTGGGATTGGTTTGGATTGGTTTGGATTGGTTTGGTTGGTTTGGATTGGTTTGGTTGGTTGGTTGGTTGGATTGGTTTGGATTTGGTTTGGATTGGTTGGATTGGTTTGGTTGGTTTGGTTGGTTTGGATTTGGTTGGATTGGTTTGGTTGGTTTTGGATTGGTTTGGTTGGTTTGGATTGGTTTGGATTGGTTGGTTGGTTTGGATTGGTTTGGATTGGTTTGGTTGGTTTGGTTGGTTTGGTTGGTTTGGATTGGTTTGGTTGGTTTGGATTGGTTTGGTTGGTTTGGTTGGTTTGGATTGGTTTGGTTGGTTTGGTTGGTTTGGGTTGGTTTGGATTGGTTTGGTTGGTTTGGTTTGGATTTGGTTGGTTTGGATTGGTTTGGTTGGTTTGGTTGGTTTGGTTGGTTTGGGATTGGTTTGGTTTGGATTGGTTTGGTTGGATTTGGGATTTGGTTGGTTTGGTTTGGTTTGGATTGGTTTGGATTGGTTTGGATTGGTTTGGATTGGTTTGGTTGGTTTGGTTTGGATTGGTTTGGATTGGTTTGGATTGGTTTGGATTGGTTTGGATTGGATTTGGTTGGTTTGGATTGGTTTGGATTGGATTTGGATTGGTTTGGTTGGTTTGGATTGGTTTGGATTGGTTTGGATTGGTTTGGATTGGTTTGGATTGGTTTGGTTGGTTTGGGTTGGTTTGGTTGGTTTGGATTGGTTGGTTGGTTGGTTTGGATTGGTTTGGGTTGGTTTGGTTGGTTTGGATTGGTTTGGGATTGGTTTGGTTGGATTTGGATTGGGTTTGGTTGGTTTGGATTGGTTTGGTTGGTTTGGATTGGTTTGGATTGGTTTGGATTGGTTTGGGTTGGTTTGGTTGGTTTGGTTGGTTTGGTTGGTTTGGTTGGTTTGGATTGGTTTGGATTGGTTTGGATTGGTTTGGTTGGTTTGGTTGGTTTGGTTGGTTTGGTTGGTTGGATTGGTTTGGTTGGTTTGGGTTGGTTTGGGTTGGTTGGATTGGTTTGGGATTGGTTTGGTTGGTTTGGATTGGTTTGGATTGGTTTGGGATTGGTTTGGGATTGGTTTGGGATTGGTTTGGATTGGTTTGGTTGGTTTGGTTGGTTTGGATTGGTTTGGGTTGGTTTGGATTGGTTTGGGATTGGTTTGGATTGGGATTTGGGATTGGTTGGATTGGTTTGGATTGGTTTGGATTGGTTTGGATTGGTTGGATTGGTTGGTTGGTTTGGTTGGATTTGGATTGGTTTGGTTGGTTTGGTTGGTTTGGATTGGTTGGTTTGGTTGGTTTGGATTGGATTTGGATTGGTTTGGGATTGGTTTGGATTGGTTTGGTTGGTTTGGTTGGTTGGTTGGTTTGGTTTGGTTGGTTTGGTTTGGTTTGGGATTGGTTTGGATTTGGATTGGTTTGGATTGGTTTGGTTGGTTTGGATTGGTTTGGTTGGTTTGGTTGGTTTGGTTGGTTTGGTTTGGATTGGTTTGGATTGGATTTGGATTGGTTTGGGGTTGGTTTGGTTGGTTTGGTTTGGTTTGGATTGGTTTGGATTGGTTTGGGTTTTGGTTTGGGATTGGATTTGGTTGGTTTGGATTGGTTTGGGATTGGTTTGGTTTGGATTGGTTTGGATTGGTTTGGGGATTGGATTTGGTTTGGTTTGGTTTGGTTTGGATTGGTTTGGGATTGGTTTGGATTGGTTTGGATTGGTTTGGTTGGTTTGGATTGGTTTGGTTGGTTTGGATTGGTTTGGATTGGTTTGGATTGGGGTTGGTTGGGATTGGTTTGGTTGGTTTGGTTGGTTTGGATTGGTTTGGATTGGTTTGGATTGGTTTGGTTGGGATTTGGATTGGTTTGGATTGGTTTGGATTGGTTTGGATTGGTTTGGATTGGTTTGGTTGGTTTGGTTGGTTTGGTTGGTTGGTTTGGATTAGATTTGGATTGGTTTGGTTGGTTTGGATTGGTTTGGATTGGTTTGGATTGGTTGGATTGGATTTGGTTTGGTTTGGTTGGTTTGGATTGGTTTGGTTGGTTTGGATTGGTTTGGATTGGTTTGGTTGGTTTGGTTGGTTTGGATTGGTTTGGTTGGTTTGGATTGGTTTGGATTGGTTTGGTTGGTTTGGATTTGGATTGGTTTGGTTGGTTTGGATTGGTTTGGATTGGTTTGGTTGGTTTGGTTGGTTTGGATTGGTTTGGATTGGTTTGGATTGGTTTGGATTGGTTTGGATTGGTTTGGTTGGTTTGGATTGGTTTGGTTGGTTTGGGATTGGTTTGGATTGGTTTGGATTGGTTTGGATTGGTTGGTTGGTTTGGTTGGTTTGGATTGGATTTGGATTGGTTTGGTTGGTTTGGATTTGGTTTGGATTGGTTTGGTTGGTTGGTTTGGATTGGATTTGGGATTGGTTTGGATTGGTTGGGATTGGTTTGGATTGGTTTGGATTGGTTTGGATTGGTTTGGATTGGTTTGGATTGGATTTGGTTGGTTTGGGATTGGTTGGATTTGGTTTGGATTTGGTTGGATTTGGATGCATTTTCAACTTGTTTCTACACAGCTGGCGATGACAACACGAAAGGAGCGAAAACAAAGCGAGAATCACCATTTTTCTGTGGGGGCTGCCTATCCGATTCTGTTTTTTCGCATTTGTACACAAGTTTGATAAATTTGTTATCATGGCTTGTTATGATTCGGAACAATTTTTGCCTCTCTTTTATAGTTGTTCGTTATCTATTGAGAGCCATTTCTGCAAACCCTGGATCTGGCTAAAACTTTAAGAGTTTTTCTTTGTCTTCGTAAAATAAAATGTTTGGCATAATATTAAATATGTTTCATAAGTCGGGAATGGGGTAAAAGAGGTTTCCAAAAATAATTCCAAAGTTTCGGCTATATAAAATATTGTAGCAATAACCTTGGTGAATTTCGCTAAAATGTTGAGTGTTGTGAGTTGTAACAGTAGTACCGTCGTCGGGGGTGACAATGGGTCAAATGGGGGTGAGAATAGGTCACTGTTTCAACCACATAGAATGGTTGTAGAACAGATTGAATGTATCTGAGGGCAAGAAGACTAAAATCTAAGATACCTTTAACGATTTTGCTCTACGACTTCCAGGCTGCCGGTGAGAGCGATTACCCATTCTCACCCCCAGACCCATTGGCGGTACTTCACAACAAGGTTAGGTTAGAAAAATATTTACATAATTAATAAAAGGGTTTTGAAAAGGTAATAAGCAGATTGTCGAACTGCCTTTTTTGCCATCTGATAAAGAACAAAAAAGAACAACACAGTTTTTATCAGGTTCTACAGAGAAATCACTTTTTTAGATCTAAAAATGTTCACTGACTGTTACGTTAGTTACGATGATACTCAGCATTTTAATAAGGAGATGTGGGGTAAAGTGGTTGTCAAACATATTCTAAAACAATCCTCATCTCTGATATAACTCTATTGATTTTAACACTTTTCCAGGACTCTTTATAAGTCATAAAAAATCAATGGAAATGTAGAAACTGGAATTTACAAACAATTCAGAATATAATAAAACCGTTTCAATAAAATCCGCATCTGTTTGTTATACCCTCATGCGTTTAAACCAGGAACACACACCCTATGTTCGTCTAAGGCATATAGGCAATTAATCCAGACAACCCTCTCACCTGACTTGGAGTACGTTACCACATTCTTGTTGTTCGAAATAAACGAATGTCAATCTTTTCTACCTACAACAAACTCATTCAATACAAAATCAATCCAAACAAAGATACCAATATCTTATCATCATACCACATCGAGCACAGAAGCATCCGACAAAAGTGTGCAAACTTGGAAAGCTGATTTTTGCACTCCTTCACACATTAGATAAGGTATTTTATTTGTTTTCTATAATTGGGTACTTACTAGTATTTTGCTGTCCTCCTCGTCTACTCTGGCTTGACGCAATCCATCCAGATCCTCTACCGCCAGGCTGGGAAGGGAAATGGAATTACGCCGCAAACCGATCGATCGTTCTTGGACAGTTTTAAGTTCCGTTGGCACATCCTTTGCTTCCTCATTGAGATCACTGTAAATTCGACACAATTACTATTCCACTGCACTACACCGAATTCCAAAAAAAAACTCACTGTCCACTTGGTGGGGATTTCTTCTCGTTTTCTATCGAAACCGTCAGCTTCTCCTGGTTCCGACGCTCCGACAGGGAAGGCGCTTTGTACCGATTTACGTAGGCCATCGCCAGGTTTTCCTGACTCTCGGTCATGATATCGTCCTCGTCGTCGGACGCGTTGCCACTGCTACCTTCGCTGGAGTGGTCATCACGATCGACGTCGTCTTCATCCTCGGAATCGACGAATGGTATTTTGTCTCCTTCCTCCAGCAAGTGCTGATCGACCTCATCGAATGGGGCTGTTCTGCCGCCACTACTCCTACCACGCGGCACCGGCTGATAACCGTCAGTCGCCTTAAGCTGATGGCTCATATCAATGTCGTCGTTGCCGCCTCAGCAGGTTCCCACTACGTCGCGCCGTCAACCTACATTTTTTTAAAATAGTGTGCCAATACAAAATAAATCGATTTATACATTAGTACGAGCGGGCAAACATACAAATGCTTGGAAGATGAGGAAGGGCTGATTTTGTTTGCTAACAAATAGTCTTGTCGATTGAAGGTGCGATTTCGATCCGTAGCTTGAGGAGAGGGAAATCATCGTTAGGCTATCATTGGCGTATCAAAAAAAAAAAAAGGTGCGGGCTAGGGGCTTAAGTTTCAAGATTCTCTAGTATTTCTGAATCATAAAATTACTCTCAAATTGGCAAATCTGTATGCATGTACGAGAAGAATGAAATATTATTATTATTATTATATTATGTTCATATAAAATCTAAATCATAAAATCTAAAATCAATTATCAAAGTCGAAAAGTTGTTGGGATAAATATTTTAATTCTGGATATGGTGTTATAAAGTTCAGAAAAAAATATTTAGAGCCCTTTTTAGTGGAATGTATTCAACCGTCTAAGACGAGTTTAGTACTCTTCATTTAATTCCACTAATTATTTTGTTATCTTTGCAGATACATATTTCGACCACAACTGTGTGGTCGTCTTCAGTGTCCCGTACTTTTCGAGTCAAGTACGCGACACTGAAGACGACCACACAGTTGTGGTCGAAATACGTATTTGCAAAGATAACAAAATAATTAGTGGAATTAAATGGAGAGTACTAAACTCGTCTTAGACGGTTATAAAGTTGTTTTACTTATTTATTTATAACTAGTTTTAACCCTGCGCTTTGCTTTGTCAAAGGTGGCTCGAACTACCACAGAAACAATCTTTAGCTTCAATAACTTCTACATGCCAAATTTGGTTCCATTTGCTTGATTAGTTCTCGAGTCATATAGAAATTTGCGTTTCGTTTGGGAGCTCCACCTTCCAGAGGAGGGAGGATTATTAAACCCAGAGCTTAAAATATTCATCTTCATGAAGCAACTTCGTCCGAATTTTGACAAACATCGCATGAATATTCAAAACATAGAATGACATAATCAGACGACTACTCCACGAACGACACGAATTCGACTGTCACTGAGAGTGCTTCCTATGTGCAGAAAACAATACATAATTAGCATTGTTTATGTTGATGTTTACCGTTGAAAGTGCCTCGCGGATGAAAATCGGATTCAGTCCTGTGTGATTAATCACTTTACTCATTTGAAACGTGTTCAGATTTCAGATAATTTATCAATTTGTAAAATGTGCATAAATATTCAATGACTAATATTCAACTGAATATTGACTGTCCAGAGCCGACTATGAATGTGTCGGAAGTGAACTGACAAATGAAGAAAAATTGACTTCATCAAAAAATTTCGATTATTTTACACTCTGATTAAACCATCATAAGAACCTCCCCTGGCCTCAATAACCCCCGCAGAAATTTAACGCTGATCGGTTCAGGTAGATAGACAGACATTCATTATTATGTAGGGGAACTGTCCCGATCTCCACTTTTTGTCAACTCACTGCTGAAAAAATCACAAAAATAAGAAACAAATCAAATTGGTATCCATTGCTTGTTTTTGATGGGATGGACATCGAAGCCATGAGATGATATCCAGGAGCAGTTCCCCTTTATAGATAAAAAAAAACGGGGACAACAGCTGTATATTATAGGGTGACCATATGAAATGTTTCCAAAGGAGGACAATTCACCCAAATCGTAGCGAAAAAGGAGGACATTTAGTTAAAAAGGAGGACATAAAAAAACATCGATTGATTTTTAGTTTTTAATGAGATTGAAAATATTATATTTGTTAGAGTTTTGCACACTAATATTTATTGGAAAAAGTTTTTGTAAAAACCCGCAAGTAACCCAGCAAACAAGAGATCGTATAGCAATGCGAATAAGTGCACAAAGTTGAGGTCACATATGAACACTTTGCATGAACTCAAATAAAGGCATGTGTCTATATCGCCTCCACCTTATATAACTGACTGAACATCAAGTTCTAGGACAGAACACAAGATGCTTAGTAGACCAGTGATTTTTTTTTCTTGAATGCCATTGAGAATCACAATTTAAGGCATGTAAATGAGAATGATATTGTTAACTGTATAACCAAGTTCTTAACTGAAGAAATTCAAAACTTTTCAGATTTAGACTAAAGAAACTCAACTGTTCAGATTAGTTCAGATTTCTATTCCATTCTAGGCATGGCATAGGGGCTGCTCTTTGCCGCACATATTCAAGAAACGTATCGTGCGATGCGTTCCAAAGGCAATTCGAAGGGTGTTTACTTGTAGAAAATTTTGAGAGGCATTGGCATTTTTCCTTATCCATTTTCCCAATACCTAATCTGCTGTTATCTTCGACATATGTGTTACATTAACTCAAGAATATAATTTCCGATATTAACATTGATTTTATTCAAAAACTCAAAGAAAAATATTTCATATTAGAAAGCTAAACACCATAATATGGGCAACGATTAATTTGCGAATTGATCTCTGTTGCAATATTGTTTAATAAAATAAACTACTACAGAAAAAAGTTTTTTTTGAAGATATACAAAAAGGAGGACATTTTAGCGAAAAAGGAGGACATCTGATTTTCAATGAAAAAGGAGGACATGTCCTCCTTTAGGATACCATATGGTCACCCTAGTATATTAGGTCAATAGGTCATTGCGCGCGGCAAACCTAACCTCACTATTTTGACAGGTACTGGTCCTGTTGTTTACGTTTCGGACTTAGAATTTTTTTTATCCAAATTAAATCTGCATATTGCACGATGTTGAAGACATTCTGTGCATTCCGCATTCAAATATTGGTAATTATCGTTAAGTTCAGGTAATTATCGATCAGAAAATCCAAAGAATCGTAGAAGAATCTCAAAATTAAAATAAAGTCGTCTGTAAACAACAGGACCAGTACCTGTCAAAAGTCGTGCGTGACGTCACTGTGCAATGGAGTATAACATCTCCCCATGTACCATATAAAATCAAACTTTAAATCCCAAATTTTCGTTTATCTACCCCTCCTGTTTAATTTTCCAACAACACCAATGAAGACAGATGAAGCGCAATAGTAGTATCAGTAATACGGCGCGGTGATATTGCTTCGATCGTATTTTGTAATACACTCGGACACTTCAAACGTGCAATTTCGGTGGGGAGCGTCAGTAAATCATGACCTATAAAAATGTGTTGTAGAACAAATAACGTTTGACTTGTAGGATCTGATTGAATACTTACTAAAATGATCTTCTCATAAAAAGGTATGCTATGAAAGGATTTATTGCCCTGTAACGTTATTCATGAGTGTTACCGAACATACGATTGTCGAGCCGCGAGGTGATCACTGTTGCGGTAAAGAGTGTGCGAAGAATTTAAATACCAATATGGGCCGCAATTGAAATGTGATAATTTTATTAAATCCGAACAAACATGATAAATATATTTTATAGCTGAAGCTTAATATAAACGAATCAGTTCAATAAGTAAATAAAGGGAGCGTTGTTTCGATATCGCGGTTGACGTTTCCCTTCGAAGTAATCATTCGAACAGTCAAGGTAAAAGGCCTACATAACGAATTCTCATAAATCCATTAAATTTCATTGCTGTAAAACTTCCTGTTGCAAAGCGATAATTCGTCAATGTCGCGCCAGCTTTATCAGCGAATAAAAATGATCAAGCTAATTTCTAGCCGAAACAGTTTATTGACATGACTTACTAAATGAAAACGTATGTATGTGTTTGCTGGAAATAAACTCAATTAATTGGAACTTAATCTTAACCATTCAAAGAGTGGCATTTGCTATTTTTCTGCTGCTACTGTCATGCATGGCAAAATTGATCACTAGTGCGAAGTTTATAATAAATTTTAATCATCTCTGTTTTCAACTTACAGTTAGATGACGTTTTTAATGTCACCGTGTAACTAACAAATGTTAAAGAAAAAAAATCTCTTTTTAAATTTGAAGTTAAAATCGTTATGACCTTCATATTTTTTTCTCGCTTTTACATTTACTTTTGAATCAATGAACAAACCTACTAACTTCACTTGTTGAAATAATGAAAATAAAAACGTATACATTTGATACAATAGAATAGTCAAAGTTATTATAAATTTCACCCCATTCTACGGTTTTGCAGTTTAAAATTAACTGGCGCTATAAGTTCGGTTGATTATGACAATCGATGCACTGTGTTGGAAAAGATCGAATTCAAGATCAAAATTGAGCATATTTTAAACCATTTTCATTTTAATATTTGAGGAACACTCCTGATATATAGAGAAAACAGTAAGCTTTAGTAAATAATTTCAAAATAAGCAAATGCTTTGGAGTCCTAATTGTAGTATGATGTGAGCTTGGTCACGGAAAAGCTTATTTGAGAATGAAGCCAAGCACAACTTTAAGAGGATTTAATAAATTTGTCCACATGACACGAGCATACGGACCCACATTTGAGTGCCTAGAAGAATAGTAGAGGCTGATTTTGTTCGCTAATTTTAGATGCAACTTTGAACCGTGACTTGGGAAGAGTAAAATCTTTGTTCTATCATCGATGGCTATGTTATTGCACATCTCATCTAACGAATCGTCACTTGTCATAAGACGAGTTTTTACAATCCCATTGAATTCCACCACTTAATTGTATCTCGACAGATACGTATTTCGACCTCAACAGTAAGGCTGTTTTCAGTGTCTTGTACTTGACTCGACTTGACTCGGAAGTCGAGTCAAGTACAAGACACTGAAGTCGGCCTTACTGTTGAGGTTGAAATACGTATCTGTCGAGATACAATTAAGTGGTGGAATTCAATGGGATTGTAAAAACTCGTCTTATGACAAGTGAAGACATTCCACTAAAAAGCTCAAAATAATTTTCTTATCATAACAAATCGTGCTGACCATGAAATCTGTCGTACAAAAGTGCTATCTAGTGGAGAGGCGCAATGATGCCCCATAAACACCGGGAATATGGCCCTAGCATTTACAGTGAATGAGTAACCCAAAGTGATTCCGAAACACGACATGGGAGCAAAACGTATTTACTCTGGATGCGAGATGTTTCGATCGAATAAACCTTCACAAAGTATCTATGTAATATTTTTTGGTCAGTTGTCCACTAACATTTGTCCATAATGAATTGTATCAATCGTTGCAGAATCCATCCATTGATTTTGTGTTCTGTTAATTCTGTGACAATTTGATGAATGTCCTCCAGAATTGCAAAACTGGGTTCGCCGTACAGTTGGCATTCGCCGACACACACCGCCCTCGTGCACACCGCCAAAGATGGTCATAAGCACCCGTCTCTCTAATACTCCGAGGGCTTGCAAGTCCTCCTCGAGCATGGTCCATGGATGGTGATCGCTCAACACTTCTTACACTCCAGCTTTTTTGTAGATGGGCATTGTGGTGGCATATGATCCCTTCCTACTACTCCTCCGGTAGTTGCTCTGTTTCCCAGATTCTGACTATCAGTAGCCAGCTCCGGGCCCTTCTTGAAGAGCTTAGCTAATGCCGGAGAAGTGGCATTCATCAATCAGAACGGGTCTGGGACATTTAGCATAATTTGGAACTGTGAAAGGGAAAGGGTTATTTGATGTATTTTTTAACATAGATAGAGTAGATCGATGTTCTGATAGATTTAGACTGATGGTCGACATTTTTCGGAAGGACGAACAAACGAAACGGCAGAACTACTTCCGAGAAAGGGATCACTTATTCCAACGCTTGCATCCAAAAAATAATCTTAATTCCTGGCAGGCACGCCGCATGAAGCTTGAGATCCTGGAACTGAGTGAAGTCCGTTGGCCAAACTTTGGAGAACACAGAACGCCGTCGGGACAAGTTCTGCTATACTCTGGTTTACGAGGTGAACACGCTCCCCGGCATCGCGGAGTTGGCTTCCTACTAAGCGCTCAGGCGCGCTTATGAAGTGGGAACCTTTAAGTGAAAGGATAATCGTTGCCAGATTTAGAACACGGGTCCGAAACCTTAGTATCATCCAATGTTATGCGCTAACCGATGCTGTCGATCTGCAAAACAAAGAGAACTTCTATAGCCAACTAAATGCCGTCGTAGATATAATTCCGAAGAGTGATATCAAAACCACTATGGACGACTTCAATGCGAAGATCGAATCCGACAACTCGAACCATGAGAGCATTATGGGACGCCATGGTCTCGGAGAAATGAGCGAAAACGGAGAGCTGTTCGCAGAATTTTGTGGTAATAACTACATGGTGATCGGGGGATCGCTCTTCCCTCATCGACCGGTTTACAAGGTCTCGTGGGTCTCCTGTGACGGTTTTACAGAAAATCAAATCGACCACATCTGCATCAGCCGAAAATGGAAACGGAGCGTTATTGTACGGAATAAACGTAGTGCCGATATCGAGTCTGATCATCACCTCCTCATCGGCGAAACACGCCTGCGCATTACGCGGATTCATCGGCAGGAGGTGAGAGTTGGACGACGGTTCAACACACGCCGACTGGAAAATGCCACGGTGAAACGATTCTTCGTTGAAGAACTAGAGACGCGTGCTGCAGATATTCCGGAAGATGGCAGCGTGGAAGAGGTGCAGCAGGGACATTCGCCTCCTCTACGATATCTCACGACGCTTAAGCGTGGCGAAGATAAATGCAACGATGCCTGTGATAGACGCGAATGATCAGTTATTGACCGACCCATCTGACCAGCTGAAACGCTGGTTCGAGCACCACGAACAACTTTTTCAAGTGTCCGCCAGGCCACCAGTAACTCGGTCTGATCTGCCTAGGATCCGACGTATAACACGCGTCAATACCGAAGCTCCATCACTGCTAGAAATTCAAACAGCCATTCAAAGCATGAAATCGAATAAAGCCCCAGGGGTCGATCGCATATCAGCCGAGATGCTAAAAGCTGACCCCATGACATTCGCTCAACTATTGCATAGTTTATTTCGTAATATCTGGGACACCACAACTTTCCCGGCCGAATGGATGCAAGGTATCTTAGTGAAGGTGCCCAAAAAGGGTGACCTGACTGTATGCGATAACTGGCGAGGCATTATGTTGCTGTGTACCGTTCTCAAAGATCTATGCAAAGTTATCCTAGCCCGGATTCAGGAGAAGATCGATGCGACTCTCCGGCGGCAGCAAGCCGGATTCCGTGCCGGAAGATCCTGTGTGGACCATATTGTCACGCTCCGCGTCATTCTGGAGCAGGTCAACGAATTCCAAGTGTCCCTTTACTTGGCATTCATTGACTACGAAAAAGCTTTCGACCGTCGCAATCACTAGAATATGTGGGGCGCCCTGAGACGCAAGGGGGTTCCTGAGAAAATCATCGGCCTCATCGAAGCACAGTACGAGGCCTTTTCGTGTAGAGTGCTGCACAATGGGGTCCTGTCCGACCCTATCCGGGTCGTAGCTGGTGTGAGGCAAGGATGTATTCTATCACCGTTACTGTTCCTCATCATTATCGACGAGAATCTGGTAGGTGCGATTGACCGGGAACCGAATTGGCTGAAGACGTTGCACTCCTCGCTCACCGGCACTCTGATATGCAGAGTAAGCTCAACGACCTTGCTGAGCGCTCCTCTTCAGCAGGTTTAGTCATCAACGTCAACAAGAACAAATCGTTGGATGTGAACACGGTAACCCTTTCCAGTTTCACAGTAGCCGGGCAACCAGTGGAGAATGTTGAAAGCTCCCAATATCTTGGGAGCCAAAGGGCGTTACGGCGGTACCAAGATCGACATAGGCGCACGGATCAAGAAAGCAAGAGCTGCCTTTGCTAGTTTAAGAAATATCTGGAAAAACAGGCAGATAAGTGAACGCACCAAAATACGAATTTTCAACTCTAACGTGAAATCTGTGCTAACTAGCGAAACATGGTGTGTATCAGTGAAGAGCACTCAGTGGCTGCAGGTGTTCATCTACAGATGCCTGCGGTATATAATTCGGACCTGGTGACCTCACAGGGGCTCATAGGGGTCCTCCTTTACCGTGCGGTAAGACGCGTGGCTACAAAGCTGGGTGGCTGGGTTCGATTACCGGTGCCGGTCTAGGCAATTTACTGATTGGGAATTGTCTCGACTTCCCTGGGCATAAAAGTATCATCGTGTTAGCCTCATGATATACAAATGCAAAAATGGTAACTTGGCTTAGAAACCTCGCAGTTAATAACTGTGGAAGCGCTTAATGAACACTAAGCTGCGAGGCGGCTCTGTCCCAGTATGGAGATGTAATGCCAATAAAAAGAAGAAGAAGAAAACCTCACAACTGGATCTTAAACAACGATCTCCATCGTCGTTGTCACCAGAGGCAGATAGCAACAGAAATTCGGGATCGGAAGTGGGGCTGGGTCGACCACACTCTCCGTAGGGGCGGAAGCAAAATCTGTGAACAAGCATTAGACTGGAACCCAGCGGGACATCGCAGCAGAGGCAGACCAAGAGGCTCATGGCGGCGAAGCCTCAATAAAGAAATAAAATTAGTCGACCGAAATGTAACCCGGCAACAGGTTAAAGCGATAGCTGGACATCGCTTAGGATGGAGATTTTTTATTTTTATTCATTCATTCATTTATTCATTTATTCATTTATTCATTTTTTCATTTATTCATTTATTCATTTATTCATTTATTCATTTATTCATTTATTCATTTATTCATTTATTCATTTATTCATTTATTCATTTATTCATTTATTCATTTATTCATTTATTCATTTATACATTTATTCATTTATTCATTTATTCATTTATTCATTTATTCATTTATTCATTTATTCATTGGTTCATTTGTTTATTAATTAATTTTTTTTTTAATCTTTCGTTTATTTGGAAGGCTCATTTGCCGTGAGGCGTTACGGAGCCGAAATCAAGTTTAACAATACATTTCTTTATTCTTATACATAGTGTTAGTTTTGGGGAACCGAAAGACTCGCGGTTTGGTCGAGGTTAGGGAATACAATAATACAGTAGGAAAGGAAAGGATTTCAGGGTATTTAAGTAATTACTATGCGAAGCCAGAGTGATTGTATAAGACCGTTGTGATAAGGCACTCAAAGCTTTCCGTATCCCATTCAAAAGATACGCTGAGTGCTTAACCGGTTTCATTGACCATACAGCCTCCAAGGAACTTAGACTGTCTGTGAAAAAAGTTATCAGGAGGTAGGGATACGATTTGCTAGAGTGAATAGTGTATAGCTGCTAGCTCAGCAGTATACACGGAACTAGGCTCTTTGAGCTTAAAGTAGGCGCTATGAAAAACGTTGAAAACACCGAAACCAGTGGCGTCATCCATTTTTGGCCCGTCTGTGAAAAAGCTTCTCTTCTTGCTGGCGTACCCGTATATGCTTGCAAATAAAGGAAGTATGACCTCCGCACGAAGGAGGTCTGGTATTCCAGACCTATTCCACCTCCTGCTTCATGGACAGATCAAAAGTAACAGAGAAACTGTAAGAGTCTAAGGCTGATGACATACTGGGAGCGAAGAGAAGCGAAGCGAAGAGGTTGGAGATAAGCAAAGCGAAGTGAAGCGGCGATCAAAGCGAGCCATGACATACTGAAAGCGTTTTTCAGAGTGTTGATCTCGCAACAAATAAATACAAGTGTAATACATGGTAGATGTAGAATATTTGGCTTCTCCAAGCACATTTAGTACAAAGAGAAGAGTGTTGGGTAGATTTATAGAATGTCGCAATTGAAAACCGATTTTAAAAAGAATTTCAAAACCACATACAAACAGACGTAGAGCGCAGCTATGGTAAAACTTTTTGGGCCATGTTTTATTCCTATTTTACGTTTGCTCCTATGGAAGATCCATTAATTACGTAACGGAAAATTTTCAACCCCCCCCCCCTACGTCACACCTTTTTTAACAAATATCTGAAAATTTTGTATGGATCGTCACACTTCGCCGACAATACCCCTCCCCCCCTTCAGCGTTACGTAATTTATGGATATTCCTCTTTCTATACACTTTCTATACACAACATTTCTATACACTGAAGTTGAGAGATACGTACATCATGAAAACAACTTCCACAAAAATCGTTTTGTCTCGGCAACCTTTTTGAAAGACGGAGTAAACAAACGCAAATCCCAAAAATCCGCAGAAAAAAGGGAAACCATTTCCCACCAAAAGTCGGCAAAACATTGGGACAACAATTTCCTTATCTATCGGATTGTTCCCGAAGTTTTAATATGCGGACATAAGCAAAAATTGCGCAAACCCGATTTTCGTTGAAGTTGTTTTTTCTGCGGTTATCTAGTTTTTCGCAATTTAACGCGCTTTTTAAGATACACGGTACGTATCTCCCGTGTAAAAACCGACTCCAGTGTAAAATCAAACATCAAAGCGTTTGAACACAACAATTTCTTTCGGTTCAAATGCGCATTACAGATGCGTGGTGAAAAATCTATCATTTAAAACTAATCCTAAATACGAGTACGATGTTAAAATAACAAGTTCTACATCCATTTGTCTGTGGTAACAGCAAAATACGTGCTTTTTGTTTCAAAGTGTTTCTAAATGTATGGACTGTACCAGAATATTCCCAATTTTAATGAGTACCGCTACTATGAAATACATCAGATTTGCTCCGTACATGTAGCTAAAACCATACATATTTTAATGTTTTCATTAACCAAATTAACAAAATAAACAATGTTGCTTTCCTCTCCCGCAATACTTTTAACCCACAGCCATTTCACCAAACTGCGAACGAGGGTAAACTCAAATCAACAAACATACAGAAGTGATCCTTTGCGATCTCGCGCGGCAAAGCACTCTATGAACTGCTTCACCTCTTTGGCTACCGCTTCTCGCCTCTTCTCATCGCTTCCACTATGACAGGTATAAGCGATTTCCATACATCGCTCATTGAGGTAGCTTTCACGCGGACGCTTCTCTTCCCTCTCAACTCTTCTAATCGCTTCTCTTCTCTCCCAGTATGGGATCAGCCTAAGAATTTAGCAAGATAGGTGCCAACCGAAGATGGGCTTACCTACAGCGTCATACACCAGTGGTAAATACTCTTGAATCGAGATTGAGGGTTTTGTTCGAGCAGATTCTCGAAGTTGTCAATGACCAATGGATTTAGAACCTCGCAACGTATGAAGAACCGGAGCGATAATTCCGCGAAACGATCTGTCAGAGGCAGTACTCCCGCAAGTACTTCCAGACTCATCATATGAGTCGAATTCATACAACCCAACGCGATACGGAGACAGCGGTACTGAATCCGTTGAAGCTTCAGCATGTGTGTTTTAGTCGCGGACTGGAAGCAGCAACTACCGTGTTCGAGAACCGACAGAATGGTTGTTCGGTACAACGCAACGTGATAAGATCTTCGGGATGCGCTCCCCACCAAGTTCCCGTTATCGTTCGCACGAAGTTCATTCTTTTCTGGCATTTTTGTGTCTACACAATGTGCTTCCCGAAGATGCATTTCGAGTCGAACCAGACCCCGAGGTATTTAGAAGACATGACTATGAGTGATTGCCTTACCCATCAGTTGGAGCGGAAACTTTTCCGGCTTATGTTTTTTGAAAAGACAACCATCTCAGTTTTCTCCGGAGAGAATGTGATACCCAGCTTTAAAGCCCAAGTAGACAAATTGTCCAGAGTATCTTGCAACGGTTCTTGAAGATCAACTGCGGTTTTCCACCTTATTGAAATCAATTAAAACTAGAATCATCCACCGGATGTGTTAGAAATTGCGATTGCATGTGATTTTCACATATGGGCATGTTTAGCAAAGAAATGTGGACAGCTTAGCCGACTATAGCTCACGACATAACCGCCATTTAGGAACGTTATCTGATCTCTAATCAGTAGTCCAAATAAATGAGATCATAAATGAGCTATCGACATTTACGAAATACTTTTCATTTAATGGCCAATCCCAAAACGACAATCGGATATCGTGCAATTAACCCGGCCATCTTTAGCATGGTCTGCTTTTGAGCTTCATATCTTACAGGTAAGCGTCGAACAACGGTCCTATGATATTCAAATATGCACACACCTACTATTTGTGCTTTCTAGCGCATATTGAATCAAAACTTTGTAGAGTATTAACATAAACAGTTTTTTTCTGTCATATGGAGACAAACTTACGATTCCACCATGCATCAGTAGAGAACGATTATCCGGCATAATTGTCACTTTGCTTTGATGTAATATCCGAACGGGGTGTGATACTAGGTGCTAATTGAAAGTACTACTTCATAGCTTAACGCCGTCCAGCAACGATACGCTTGAAATAGTTCGAAAATGAAAATACTAACCACGAATGTTGCTGCTACACACCAACAGTACCAACAGTACAGTGTTCATTTTAACACATTGCAGCATTTTCCGTGATTTTCTTCTTCTAGAATTTGATTTTTTCCATGGGGGACCCTGGGAAAAAATGTTTTGTCAATAACCCCGAAACGGAAGGGCCGGATCGGATTAATTTTCAACAACGTTACCAATTGTTTCTTATTCAGAATTGACTGGCTTGGACTATAGGCTAATAATTTATAACAAAAATACAATTTATTATAAAAAAACGCGTAAAAGGTCTAACTCAATTTTGTAGCATTAATCCATTACCGATTTGATCGTAACATGTTGCATTGGACAGGGAATCCTGTTCTATTGCTTTCTATTTAAATGGATAGGATCGGGCTATGGGCTCAAAAGTTATGGTCAAAATACTATTTTTATAATGCACGAGCAAGGTAGCAATGACGCGAGGGGGATTAATCAGAAATTGACGGCTTTTGGAAGATACGATTTTCTCGTACACCAAATGTACAAAGGATTCTAGGATTGTTACTAAATATTATCAAAGTTATTAAGGACGTGTTGTGTTCAAATGGTCCACATTATGCCAGAAGAATGTTTGAACCAATGTTGTAACCGATTTTCAAAATGCTTAATCCTCATTTTCTTATATCTGCCATTCTAGCTTGGATGTCCATTATCTGTGAGTGTGACTAGAAAAGAATAGAGATTCTGTCACGAACAACTATTGTTGGTATGAAACAGATCCAAGTACCACCTTATTACATTCATCGTTGGTGACAATGCGTTGGAATTTCAGTTGCATTTATTTTTTCATCATAGTCGTTATCGACGTGACCAGTGATAAGTCCATCGACCGCTGTTGATACCAAGAAGTAAAAGACGATTCAATGTGGGTGCAAATGATGTCACATCCAACAGTCAGAGTTTCCTAATCGCTACTGCAAGTGCACCGCATAATCTTTTAAAACTGACACAAACAGAACAAACAGTTTATCCACCCTTAGTGTTGGGAAACATCAGTCTTTATATTGTTAAAACATGATGAATCAAATCGATTGGTATTTTTAACCTTATAGAGAATTAGTCTATTGGAAAAATCACAATCTGTCTATTTTAAACTAAGAAACCACGTCGCCCATTGTGTCACCTCGATGATGATCGATTGACACGGCACGCGAACGTGTTGCTTACCGAGACTGATATGGGGACATTCAAAATTGACGTCCAAAATTTTTAGGAGAGAATAGAACCACTTGTGTAACATGCTGTATCTACAATAGGCGACCAAGAGTTAAGGAAGATTTGAAGAGAAATTTACATCATATTTAAATCATCCCTAACATTGATATCAGTAACTACGACAGTGGTCATGCGAATGGCCGTGGTATTATTAAAGGATTTCCATATCTTAATTCAATGCTAATCTTTTTGGAAGCAACAAAAGTCTGAGACGTAGGTGTGGGAATATTTTGGTAGCTTTGCTGGTTTTTCTTGTGATCTTTAATCCTTGCAAATTATAGCTGTTGCATACTAAATCCAAAAAAACGCTTAAGAAGAAATATACTAACTAGAAAAATCGAACATTTCTCTTTGACATGAGTGAAGGTCGAGCCATCATAGCACAACATGCACTGTAATGTCTGATGTCATCAAACAAATTACACAACTCTAACTACACAGTTATGAATTTCACAAATTTGATTAAAAATGTGTATCAAGTGAATTAAAGCGATATGCGAAACAAAATGAAATATAAGCCGACAAGTTTAAGGAATTTTCATTGAAAAAAGGCTACTTAATCGAACTTAGTGGCTTGATCTTATAATCTGTTTTGAAGAGAAAGTTTTCTCGATTTCTCGTACCTATTGTCGTATTTCTTATCTAGCCAAATTAACATGTTTCGTATTCATCATGTAGCACGATAACACTTGCATTCCCTGGGAAGTCGATAAAACTTCCACCAGAAAATTTCCTAGATCAGACCGGAAATGAATCCCAGCCACCTGTAACGTGGTCCTACCAAGTAGCCATGCTTCTTACCGCAAGCTAAGGAAGGTCCCTTTTATACTAGATACATGATTTACAAATGCATAATGGCATAGAATTAGCATTACGGTGGTGGAATAACATATTTAATCTCAATCTTTGAACCTAAAAGAATGATATGGAACAAAACACAAATTCAGCAATTCCATATGGAACCGATAAATGATCTGTATGATTTATGCTCTACGATTTAATTTATTGGACCCGTTTTTTTTCATTTCGCTATTAAAATATGGGTGGTCAGAAATATCAACGTTTTCCAGAAGCCACTTTAAAAAATATCATTTTTTTTTAATTGTTGAATTGCGAGAGGGATTTTTCTGGATTGCCAGCCACGATTATTTTCAAAATCCGGAAACTTGGGTTGAGTGATCCGAAAGTGGAGAGGGCAAAAAAGTGGATCGTTCGAAGCAAAATAATTATTGAGATGGCAGCTTGAGAGAAAATCGATAGCTTGTTTTAATATAATAAAATCGTCGATTATCAAAGTAATCAAAGGTTAGTCAAAAGTCGGTGTTTTGCCCATTTTAACGAATACTATATCAAAAACTATCTCACTGTGATATTAAATCGATGAACTATTTCTGCTTTCGATGATAGCAAATTGAGAACTAATTTCGATGTTGGTTATCGATAACAAAATAAGTAATTAAATTGACATCATATCATACTATTTAAGATATCTACAGCTAATTTAATTCAAAATATGTTATCAATCATGTAGATTGGAACTTGAAAACAAATTATGATTATGTGTCGGCAGGTACTCTTGACCTGCTATTGCGTTTCGGCACACCCATCTTAAGCTGCAGTTGCATACACCCAGGTTTTTATTACGCGGGGATACATTCTTCGTGCAAAAATGTGTAAAACCCGCGTTAATTCTAAAATAAGTGTGAAAAACCGCGTAAAATCAAAAATCCTTTTGAATGGAAAGAAAACTTAAAAATTGGGTAGGGGAAGGAGGGGCAAATGCCCTAGCTAAGCAAAAACTGCTTTAATATCTTAGCTGTAACGATTTTCATGGGTATTTTAATCTCATGCAATAGTTAAACAATATAGCTAACTGATGCCATCTACAAATTGTAGAAATTCTCAATGATATTAATAATAATATTCACATTTCAAAAAAGTGGCGATTTTCGCTGTATTCATGAGGCAATACGTCTTCTAATTGGCGGTATTTAGGGAACAACACACCACGCGTCGGCGAATCAGCACTCTGGTATTGACAGTGCGTGAAGACGCGTAGTACATTGTAACTTAGTCTTCCTAGGGCGTTTTGCCTGGCTGAAATGTTAGATGTTTATCAAAATGTGGAAATTTTCTGAGCGAAACACTATCACGGTGTGTATATAGGGAAATATTATTTTTCAAAAATCAGTATCTCTGAAACACCCACCACGTGAAAGTATATATAATCTCCTCTTTCATTTAGTGGGTAAACTAAAATATTCTATCGGGGGATCTAGAATAATTTTTATTTTCTTTCACTATTTTTGGTGCAAACTCCATAGAAATCTCAAACGATAGCCAATAGCCCAAAAATATATGGAAAAATGACCCCCTAGACCATTTTAAAAATGCACCTACGTGAAAGAGGAAAACCTATACTTTCGTGTAGTAAGTGTTTTAGAGATATTGATTTTTTGCAAATAGCCTCTTCGGACAAACACACCGTGCTATCGCTTTAGATGAACCAGTTGTCAGATACATACAGAAACACCTTGCAAGAGGTTACCAGAGCCCGCAGTCAAATCTCGCCACAAATTTCAGTGTTTCTGCTGACCCCTGAGACACACACAATTTCAAAGCTTTTCAAAATTCCATTGAATTAGGGTAAGACACCCGGAAATCGCAATCAAGCCACCAATTTTTAAATCTTTATTTCTCAAAAACTAGTTGTTGGAAACAGTTGAAGCTCAAGTTTTATTATAATTGTATGGAAAAATTAGAACTTCAACTGTTCCCAGAAACTAGTATTCGAGAAATGAAGATTTTAAAAATGGTGGGCGAAAACTGGGGTAAGGGTGAAAACTGGGTGTCTTACCCTATGTGTTTTCTGTATATTTTCTAGGTATGTCATCAATGGCGCCGGGAGTGGGTGGGACAGGTAGGACATGTCCTACGCATGAATTTTCCTGAGTGGGACAGTCAAAGCATTGTCCTACGCATGATTCTGGTAAGAACATATGAAGTCATTGGATGGCAAGAATTTGTGTGTTAGCAGAAGATGATTTTGAAGTTAATCAGAGTCCAAACAATAATCATAGATGTTTTTGGTATCCTAAAGCAATAGACTACTGATTGATTGTTGTTTAGGACTTCAGGCACTTTAAAATCCCTAAAGCGCTCAAAGATGTCTATGTTTTACAGAGGTGAAATAGAAGTTGCTGAAATCTGCAAATGCGATTAATTAAATATTTTAGACTTTATGATTAAGCACGATTGAATGGATTATTCAAAGCCCACGGAAAAAGTCTTCTTCAAACCTCAAAAGGTCTATTGAAATCTGAGGAACCAGAAACATACCGAAGACCGCTCTTAAAGGGTTCTGAGCTCCGAAAACAGATTCTTCGAGACGAGTCAGCCTCGGGCTGAAAGTCTCGGTAATCTATATCAGCGGTTCTCAACCTGAGGTACATGTACCCCTGGGGGTACCTTCGCTGGCCTCAGGGGGTACCTCGGACAAGAATGAGTAGTGGCGGCTCTACAGTCGCATCTCCACATCTCGATAATGAAAGGACCATCGATATAAGGAGAGGAAGGAAAATTGAAAGAGGTACTAGATCGATAAAAGCTCGTTGCAATGAAAAACGATAACAAAACAAATGTCATCTCTTGTTTTTGTTGTGTTTGTTATTGTCAAAAACTGATCTAGTAGTCTAGAAATTCGAACATATCGACATAGGAAGTGAGAATCCTGAACAAAATATGACCAGAAGATATTGTCAGATTTTCTGGATATGATACACTGCGCGGCGTTTGTAATGTTCCCAAATGGGTACTTGCACAAAACTTCACGCGGCGAATGACTGTCGAAAGGTACGGCCGCGCCAAACGATACACCGCAATGCTATTCACCCATAAGAATCAAGTAAACGGGGTGCGGAAAGCGCGGCGGTACCTTTCCCGAAGGGTACGCCGCGTGCAATTTTGAGAAAATCAGGCAATATCGAGATAGAGAAGTTTGCGAGATGTAGAAAGCCCAAATGTATGTAGATTGAAGGGACCGATAAAACCATCGACATAGGGAGAGACATCAAGAAATAGAACATCGTGATGTAGAGAGTCGACTATATTACAATTCCAATTAAACTTATTGATAAAGTTTGATAATTGTGATTTTTTTTATTGCAAGTCTTGTACATAATATGCATGACGATTAGTAAATCAAAGCCTATTGAATCCTGCCCTCCAAAACGAGCACAGTGTATAAAGGGCGATAAAAAGATCAAAAGGACAAAACGTTGAATGAACGAATTTAAAAAAAAACTTCAATGCAATCAATCTATTCGCTTCTGAACTAAAATCTAGAGTCTGATGGTACGAAAGTCTCCATTTGAGAGGTATGGATGTTTTTTTTCGAAAAGTACAGTTGCTTCGTTGCAAGAGTATTAGAAGAATCGTTCTACGCTTCTCGGAAGCCTCCTTTCAAGAGACTGGGAAGCCCCTTCAAGAGGCTCCGGAGCCTTTTTCATAAAGCTTGGAGACTACTTTCAAGAGGTTCAGTAGCTTAGAAATGTACTTTCAAGATACTTAGAAGCCTTTAAAGAGGCTCGAAATCTGCTTTCAATAGACTCTGAAGCCTCCCTTCAAGAGGCTCGGAAGCCTTTTCTCAAGAGGATCAGAAGCCTCCTATTAAGAGGCTCTGAAGTCCCCTTTTCAGGGCTCGAAAGCCGGCTTCAAAAAGGCTCGGAGGCCTCCCTTTAACAGGCTTGGAAGCCTCCCTTTAAGAGGCTTGGAAGCCTCCATTCAAGAGGCTTCGAAGCTTATCTTGAAGAGGCTAGGAACTCTTTTTCCAGAACTGTTTCCCAAATTGGTATTTCCTATTTGTCCTACCCACGACTCGGAACGTGGATGCGCCTCTGAATGTCATAATTATAAACATAAACATAACATCGCAAATCTAGCATTAACTGCTTTGATCACTAGCCCAGAGTCTATTATATAGAGTTACGCAAAGAGGATCTTCTTACACTCATTCTGAATGATGCTCTTATTATTCTGTTGCCAACTTTCACTTTTGTTCAACCCTTCAAGTGACTTCACGGGAGCGTTCACTTCTAAAGCTTTTTAATTCGATAACCTAGTCACCCATAGAGTGCAAACACGTGAGTTTCTTGTTGCTACTTTATTGGGGAATGTATTGATGTTTTTTGAAGCTGTTTGTAAATCAAATCTAATACATTTCAATTCATGTGTTTAATTTCGCCATAATAATCATTAGGCGATAACAATACTTCCGCCTCACCAACAAGCATTTGTTTACTTTGCTCGATAGGTAGGCGGTTTGACAGTTCAATAGGTAGATTTGGCTTCACTCTTTGCGCAACTCTATATATAATAGACTCTGCACTAGCCTAGAAAATATTTATCGAAGGCGTTTTGGATTTTCCAGGGTTCCAAATTTTTCTTGCAATGCGTAATAATGACTTTCCAAACAAATCTGGAGAATCTTCTCGAATTATTCTGGGATTTTTTTTTCTCAAAGAAATCTGGGGAATTTTTCTTCCCACTTTAGGTACTCGGACGAATTCCTCCATCAGGGATTCTGGTGGATTATTTCTTAATGAATTTTGGGAAAATTCTCCCTCAGTAATTCAGGGGAGAATCACCCCCAGGAGTTCGGGCGATTCACCCATTCAGGACTTTGCAAAATTCTTCATCCTAGAATTCTTATTCAAAAACTGTTTCTTCTAGATTTCTTGAAAATTTATTTTTCATTCCTTAATGTCAAATCGCGCTTAAGGCGTGAATGAAGAAACTGCGTAATAAAGACCCTAGCGTAAAACGATGCCGAGCCACATTAAAAACTTCTTTTCTGACTCAGTTCATTCATTTGAAAGGCTCAGTCGTGTGTGACACTTCGCCGAGTCGCAAATCTCAAGTACGATAATTTATACATAACTTAAATCATCTAATCATTAATATTTAGTTGAAAAAGCACATAGACCATTACTTAATTCAAGATGGACGGAATGGGGATTTAGGTTGAGGTTATTTCAGCTGCTCATCCGGGTATGTTCCCAAGTAACAAACAGTTCCTTTAAAAGTACTTATTTCGACCGTCTAAGACGAATTAAGTACTGTCCATTTAATTCCACCAGTTAATTTTTCGTTATCTTTGCAGATACGTATTTCGACCACAACTGTGTGGTCGTCTTCAGTGTCTTGTACTTGACTCGACTTGAAGAAAACAATCGCAACTTACACTATTTATACTACGCTAGGTACCTAATCTAATCTTATTTGCCTACTTTATTTACCTATACAGTAAATTACTTTTTTGTTTAGGTAGAAACTTGAAGAGCCAAGAGCTGCCATTTCCCTGATCCTTATTCAACAGCGCTGTTTGTACCTGAAATCCACCGACAGGTACAAACAGCGCTGTTGAATAAGGATCAGGGAAATGGCAGCTCTTGGCTCTTCAAGTTTCTACCTAAACAATAAAGTAATTTACTGTATAGGTAAATAAAGTAGGCAAATAAGATTAGATTAGGTACCTAGCGTAGTATAAATAGTGTAAGTTGCGATTGTTTTCTTCAAGTCGAGTCAAGTACAAGACACTGAAGACGACCACACAGTTGTGGTCGAAATACGTATCTGCAAAGATAACGAAAAATTAACTGGTGGAATTAAATGGACAGTACTTAATTCGTCTTAGACGGTTAAATACATTCCACTAAACGAGCTTAATATATTTGTCTACTTATTTCGCGTAATCAGCTCAGTCAAGCTGATTAAGGGAAAAAAGTACTTTTGAAGGAATTTTAGTTACTTGGGTTATTTCGTGTACGCTGTGACGTAGCGTTGACCTCAAACTATAGTTCGTCAGGGATCATAGCTTCGTGGTGCATGAATTGGACATAAGTGTCGACATCACGCCTCGACTTAAGTCCTCCCCTCCACGCTCGTGCAGAAACTTTAGGAACTATGGAAAATAGCCACCGTCCAAGTTCATGAGAGACCAATTCATTTGCCAATTTTGAACAGTAGTCTGTTGTACTAATGGGAAGAACTCGTTGTTCAAGATTTGTCTGTCATAAACCGCATCTTCCTGTGCAGTGCTGGCCGTCCCTTATTTTGTAAAAGTACGAAATATTAAGCTATCGTAGCAGGCAAATGTTCGTATTAATGAAAAAGGAAACCCCTGAAATATTCAGACCGGTAGGTGGGCGCTAAGTGGTCAATAGAATAAGAGGTCACTCTCATACAACGTCGAGCACGCTGCTCTAATGTAACTAGAGTCTCGGTCTAGGGGGGTCATGGCCCCAGTAGGCGGGATGTATTTTTCTAGGTCGATGTAAGGCACTGCGCGGATGGGTTGCAATAGAAATTGTTTGACTATGTTTATCGCTCTTTCGTCCTGGAACCAACATTACGATATTCGCGAAAAATACCTACATTGCTTCAAAACGCTATGCCTGTGTTAACTTGTGTTCTCCATATCACTAAATGTAGATGAATGTTTGTGATTGAAGAGTCCTTTTCGCACTTTCAATAAATGGAGTTCGATATGAGTGTATTTCTGAAATTTTCCAACCATTTTCATGATTACTTAATGCATAAAATTTTCTAATTCAGCTTGAAATTTTTTGAAACACTTTAGATGTGGAATAAATTCCATGGAATTACGTCATAATCAATATACATATTCATGCATTTCCTATATGTATGGGAATACTGAGAATAACATTCAAAAATGTTTTGAGATACTTTAATACCGATGAACAAATGTTATAAATTAAATTTCCCTAATTTAAAAAATATTATTGTCTGAATAGGTAACCTAACAAACATTTGAAGCGCTCTAATTCAACCAAAAATAGTCTTCTTCAGCTAGAAAACAAGCTAATTCAGCTAAAATGGTTTGTTGGGGCAAGAGATTTTTTTTGCAAAAATCAAAGAGACTGTTAGATTCGAGAATCAACCAAATTCATCTGAATTGGTCTGCAAAAGAAATGTTTACTGATACGAAGTGGTTTATAAATCTAAAATAGTTTTCGTTATCCAAAAAATATAACATTCTAATGAAACACCAGGCAGACACAAAAGAGATATCTGATGATCCTTTTAAATATGATACTAACTCTTAATTTATCTCGGAATGTTTGGAAAATGGAAAATCGCCAAAAATTTAAATTGAACAAGATTTGTGGATCTTGTGAGGATTATAAAAAATATGTCTTTAATAATGCAATCTCCGTTGTGAATGTGAATCAGGCATTGAAAGTGTGAGCAAAGCGGACGGGCATTGATTTAATTCAATCGTAGCATCCTACGCCAGTGAGTGAACCAACATTCTTGCGCAGATGGCTACCAAATAACACGGTGCCCCGGTAGACCGTTATTATAAAATAAAAATGTCCATCAAAACCAAGTACAGGGCTCGATTCCAGTGGTAATTCTGCACCTCTGGACCAATTTTTAAAAAAATCCCTAGGAGGAATCTCGAGAAATCTTGATTTGAAGTATTTGATTAAGAAATTTCAAAAGAATCTATATTTTAATTCAATAATATCCCCACAATACCTTCAAAGCCGTCCAAAAAGTGGTCCAAGTTGTTTTCAACCAGTTTGCATTTGTTGCCTTTATTACAATTATAATTTTTTACAACTGATTAAGCTCACCAAACTGACTTAGATATGTTTTTTGTATGGCTTGAAGCCGTCTATTTTCAAGAATGCTACCTCTCGTTCAGAACCATTCATGAATTCACGTGCAGGCTGCAGATTCTTTGTTGAATGCCATTCAGATTAAAGTTTGTATTTTTTTTATTGTATTCACAAATGTATTCGAGCATCAGAAGTAAAGATTGGAGTATGGAAAAAATTGATGAAAAAAACCAACAGCTTAAATATTTGTTTAAAGTAGTGTAGTTGTTTAGCATCATATAACAGGTTGGATCTTCGTCAGATGCTGTAACAATTGAATTGACGGAGTTTTATTATATTCTGAGATTTCCCCGCAAAAGGATCATCGGACTGGTAATGACTCCAAAGATGGCGGGAAGGAAAAGCTACGATTTTCAAGAGTGAGCTCGGCATATAGAATGAGATCTCGAGAACCAAGGAAAACATCAGGAAAAATGTACAAGAGAAAGAAAAAAAAAATTACAAGCTTTGTGCATATTCTTTTGGGTTTTCGGCTACGACGAAGATGAAATATTCAATTTTTGAACTTTTAAAAACACTTTAATAAAGAAACAAAAAAAACCTTTGCTTATCTCCGTCACTACACATCTAGTTCGGAATTGTTAATACGCTTTTAAAGTTGCTCGAGAAGCAGAAGATGAGGCATCAACAAATTGCATAGAGTTCACTAGAATCCCGATCTTTCGGATTACGGCATTACGCTGCTTAAACATTATCAATTTTCTAATTAATATTTCAATCAGCAGTTTCTGAATGGTTTCAAAAAAGTGTACGCAAGATGCAGCTCTTTGAAACTCGAGCATGGTTTTGAGGAAGCAATTGATGGCTTTGCTTGCAGCTGGAAAAAGCCGCAGCTTCCATTCACGTCAAAGTACCATATCTTGAATTACCATGTTTCTGAGTTCTGTAGAGGTACCGGAATAGGTTTTGGCTTACATATCAAACATGCTTTTTCTAGTCCGTTGATAAGAGCTTTGACGAGATTTGGCAGCAAAGATCGGTTAATAAGTGATGTGATCGAGTATAACAGCTTCTAACTACTATTATTCTGCACGAACTCTGGTCTTACTTCTCTCCATTATGAACATAAACACTAAAAGTTATTTCTACTTTTCATTCTATTAAACATTGAAAGCAACACTTATACTAAACCCGAGCAAGTTAGCCATACAAAAACATACTTAAGTCATTTTGGTAAGATAAGTCAGTTGTAAATATTTATAGTTCTAATAACGGCAACGCGTGCTTAGGGCCATCTTTGGCGTTGTGCAAGAGAATGGTGTGTGGCGATGAAGTTTGAAACAAGAGCTCGCCCAGTACCCAGAAGGTAGCTAAAGCTGGAAGGGTACGATGGGCAGGGTATATTTCAAGAATGCCGGACAGCAACCCGGCAAAGCTGGTAGTTACTTCCGACTGGCAGGTTCGAGAAGAATTGTAGGACATCTATCTAGGTGGATTAATCAGGGTTTTTGGTGATATTTTTGGATTCTTATATGGATTCTTTTGAAATTTCTTAACTAAAAACTTCAAATCAAGATTTCTTGAGATTCCTCCTAGGGATTTTTTTAAAAATTGGTCCAGAGGTGCAGAATTACCACAGGAATCGAGCCCTGTACTTGGTTTTGATGGACATTTTTATTTTATAATAACGGTCTACCGGGGCACCGTGAATAACGATTATGAGCAATCGTTGCTGCGTAAACAACGAGCAACAGAGTTCGCCAAGCCAAACTGGGTATGGTATCCATGGAAGCTACGACTTGAGCCTTTGCGTTACGCTTGCTCTACTAGAATAAAATTAGATCAACATTTGAAAAGGGCGTAACAGCCAAAATGTATTCCTTCTGATTCTTTGGAATGGAAGGAATAAATTTTTGACTGTTATGCCCTCTTCAAATGATGGTCTAGAAAACTAAAACATCAAAACACATCAGGTGTTCTGCTTTATTCACTCTGCTTTCAAGTTGCTGGGATGGAGGAGAGAAAGTATGAAAGCCTCCGATGCAGTGTATCAGAGTTCTATTCTCATAGCGGACTAAATTTTCCTAATGTCTGAAAAGATTTTTCTAACGGCGTGCCGTAACAACACTCATTGTTATGTTGCCAAGTAATTTGTCTCGCTCCGTTGTCTCCCATTGGTGAGCGATGAAGATCTTTAAACTTTAAATCAACGAACGCCAAATTTCAACGATCTAGAAAGCATCATCGATTAGACCGCAGTAGAGCATCAAGTTGGCATGAAATTAGACGATTTTTAATCATGATCTGATTTTTTTCAATGCTTGATGCGAATGTTTTGTCCTAAAATTTCATCGAATTCGAATGCTTTGTAGATTTTTCTGTCATTGTAACAAAGATTCTTTAGTTTAAAAATTCTGAAAAGATGTTTGGGGATTTTGAGAAAATTTAGAGATCGAGAAAGGATTAAAGTATTGAATGGAAGGATGCCATCAGGCATTTAGAAGGTAATTCTTAGATATCTTGTAGAAATTCTACGTGAATTTCTCCGAAATTCCGGTCATAGTTTTATTTTTATGATTACGCATTTTCAGAATCCATTTCACTTGACATAATTCAAACAGTTTTCAAAGTTATGTTCTTTCTTAATCAACAGTATTTATATCTGTTCAGCTATAAGTTCTTTGACTGTAAGGTCAAAAAAGGGATATCTTTCTGAGGCAGAATAATGTTGAGTAGCGAAAACATAAACCTTTTTGGGAATTTGATCAAATGTTTTGCAGCATACCTCAAAAGTTTTCTAAAGAATGATCGTTTCTTGAAATTTTATTGACTGGATTTGTGTACATGTGCTCATTTTGACGTAGTTCTAAACTGCTTCAGTCTTTCTGAAGCAAATCACTAGTCAAATAGAATAGGAATGTTTATAACTTTAAACAATTATGTTTTCGAATTTGGTACAATCAGAAGAACAGGCCGCGGCCGCGGTACGACCTAGAGCGACTGAAGCAACCTGATGTCGCCACTGCATACGTGCAGCATCTCGAGGCAGCGTTGCCGGAAGAGGGTGAGCTCGATGGGGCCCCTCTTGAGGACTGCTGGAATACAGTTAAAGTAGCCATTAACGACGCAGCGGAGAACAACGTCGGGTATGTGGGACGAAATCGACGGAACGATTGGTTCGACGAAGAGTGCAGACAGATTCTGGAGGAGAAGGATGCAGCGCGGGTGGTCGCACTGCAGCAAGGTACTCGGCAGAACGTGGAACGTTATAGACGGAAGCGGAGACAGTAGACCCGCCTTTTTCAGGAGAAGAAACGCCGCCTGGAAGAAGCGGAGTGCGAGGAGATGGAACAGCTGTGCCGCATCCCGCAAAGGCTTCGTGTCGCGAGCCGAAATGTAAGGATGGGAGCATCTTGACGGACGAACGTGTGGTGATCGAAAGGTGGAAGCAGCACTACTAGGAACATTTGAATGGCGTTGAGAGTACAGGCAGTGAAAGTCAAGGCAGCGGAGGAGATGACCACGTCAGTTCAGCGGACGATGGAAGCCAACCAGCCCCCACCTTGAGGGAAGTTAAGGATGCCATCCAACAGCTAAAGACACATAAAGCAGCAGGTAAGGATGGTATCGGAGCTGAGCTCATCAAGATGGGCCCGGAAAAGCTAGCCACTTGCCTGCACAAATTGATAGTCAGAATCTGGGAAACTGAACAGCTACCGGAGGAGTGGGAGGAAGGGGTTATATGCCTCATCTACAAGAAAGGCGACAAGCTAGAGTGTGAGAACTTTCGAGTGATCACCATTCTAAATGCCACCTACAAAGTGATATTCTAGATCAGCCGTCGTCTGTCACCATTAGTGAATGAGTTCGTGGGAAGTTATCAAGCTGGCTTCGTTGACGGCCGCTCGACAACGGACTAGATCTTTACTGTACGGCAAATCTTCCAAAAACGCCGTGAATACCAGGTCCCAACTCATCATATGTTCGTTGATTTCAAGGCGGCATACGACAGTATAGACCGCGTAGAGCTGTGGAAAATTATGGAAGAGGAAAGCTTCCCTGGGAAGCTTGCCAGACTGATCAAAGCAACGGTGGATGGTGTGCAAAAACTGTGTGAAGATTTCGGGCGAGCACTCCAGTTCGTTAGAATCGCGCCGGGGACTAAGACAAGGTGATGGACTTTCGTACCTGTTGTTCACCACTGCGCTAGAAGGTGTCATGCGGAGAGCCGGAGGTAACAGCCGTGGTACGATTTTCAACAGATCCAGTCAATTTATTTGTTTCGCGGATGACATGGGCATTGCAAAGGTGGCAAAACTGTACAGTGTACACCCTGCCTGAAACGTGAAGCAACAAAAGTTGAATGCGTCAAAGACAAAGTACATGCTTGTGGAAGGAACCGAGCACGACAGGGCCCGACTGGAAAGCAGTGTTACGATAGACGGGGATATCTTCGAGGTGGTCGAGGAATTCGTCTACCTCGGATCCTTGCTAACGGCTAATAACAATGTTAGTCATGAAATACGAAGGCGCATCATCTGTGGAAGTCGGGCCTACTACGGGCTCCAGAAGAAACTGCGGTCAAAAAAGATTCACCACCGCACCAAATGTGTCATGTACAAGACGCTAATAAGACCGGTTGTCCTCTACGGACATGAAACATGGACAATGCTCGAGGAGGACTTGCAAGCACTTGGAGTATTCGAGAGACGGGTGCTTAGGACCATCTTCGGCGGTGTGCAAGAAGAAAATGTATGGCGACGAAGAATGAACCACGAGCTCGCCCAGCTCTTCGGCGAACCCAGTATCCAGAAGGTAGCTAAAGCCGGAAGGGTACGCGTAAATGTCGATATTGGACCCTTAAAGAAAATGCTTACGAATAACGGCTTGTATCTATCTAAGGGCAAGTTGAAACAAACGGAAATCACACTATACCATTGATGGAAATCGTATGTATAAAAGAATAATTTGAAATGAGCATCAATTGTTGATTAATGTCCCAAAATTGCAACTTTCTGAGAAGCCCTTCAAATGTACACATTTTGGACACTCCCAATTTAATCGAATTTTCATGTTCCGTTGGTCGAATGATCCAATGCATAGTCTTATCTTTCCATTGCCATGCATTAATTATAAAATAAATGCGTTTTCAATTTAGAATTTCGGCATGAACTTATTGTGTATAGATTCTTAGATTTTTACCGAATGCGTTTACAAACCAAGATTTGAAGAGAAGCGCATTGTAACGCGCCTGAACAAACTGATCCCATTAAAATTTCATTCAAATATCGGTTTATTCGAAAAGGAAACTAGTAAACAAATGCAGAATAATTTTTTTTTTGATGCCAGCGACGGAATTAGCAGCGGCATTGATTTTAGTTTAGAAATCGAGAAAATGTTGCCAGGGGTCCAACTCAATTTGGTTACCCTACTTGGACTTCACATTTTGCAACAACAATTTCGATGCTTTGCTGAACAAATGGTCATAGATGTGATATAATTCAACGCGCAAAAAATATTTTTTATAGAATTCAAAATCAAAATTTAGAAATATGTATGAAATATGTAAATGAAATTAAAATGAATTAAGTTGGTATTATTTTTCTAAATTTTCTGGGGGGGAAAAAGTCTGGGGTGGGGCTGGCTCACCTTATTTACGCCAATGGGAACTTTTTTGTTAATACAAATTTTGGCATGACGTGATTAGCATTTTTTGTGAGATTTATCAAAAAAATTAAAAGAATATACGCACCATCATGGATGGGTCAGCGCTCTTACCCACACTATGAAGGTCGGATAACAAAATCGGTCAAAAGGTCAATTATAATTTAGTTTTATTTCCCTCAGATACATTAAATCTAGTCTACGAGCAATCTCTATAGTTCAAACAGTGGTCCATTGTCAACCCCGACGACGGTAGTTGCATTTACTCGGTATTTCCAACGAACTTGCGTAGAGTTGCCTTTTGTTTCATAAGTAGCTTCTTTAGAAAGTCTTCTGCGTTTTGTAGCCAATCCTGGAAATCGTTTTCTTTTTACTCACATGCCTTGTATGAGCTTAATACCTCGCACAGAGACGGAAAGCCGGACAAAACCTCAAAAAAAATTCGTGGTTTTCGTGAAGCCCATATTTTTTTTTAATTTAACATATATATTGAATGAGCTAGTTCCAAAATGTTTTGATTGTATATATTGTAGGGTAAGGGTACCAATAGTGGAGGTATTAGTAGATCCACAAAACAAAATGTTTTAAAAAAATTGATAATTATGGGAAATTTACAGCTTTGATATCTTAGTCAATAGATAAACTAATAAATTTGCTAATAAAAATTAGATAGATGTCATTTAACATCAACAATTACCAAATATTGCTTGCACCACTATGGGTACACTGTTCCTTTAGTGGCGGTAAAAATTAATTTTGGTTCCCATAGTGGTGCTATCCATTGGTTTCTTATGAGACTCGCCACTATTGGTACAGTTGCACCACTATAGGTACAAGGGAGTCAATTTTGTTAAGGAAAATCATTGTTTTCAATAGTTTTTCAAGCGAAATCTTAAGATAAGTTGCATTTAACATGATATTTAAAGCACGACGCATCAACTGAAACCATCGTATAAGTGTATAATTATGATAAATCTCATTAAAACCCCACTACCTACACTATTGGTGCTTGATCTGGTATTATGTGAACCGGGGCCAGCGAAAGTGGTACATAAACAATTTTTGTCAATTTTGAGTTTTTTACACGAACGGATTCTATTTGCAAAGATCTAGTAGCTTAGCTTAGCTTAGCTTAGACTGACTGTACATATCAATGGTTGCTACTCCGTCTATTTGCAAAGATCTAGTAAGGGAATAACGAAAAAGTGATTTTTGGCAACGAAATCTGGAGATATGCACATTTTATTTTCTGGTATATATCACAATGGCCATTTCGTTGCCAGAAGAAGTGGTACATATACAGTTCCACCCACTAAAATCAGCTTATTTAAAAGAAAATTCGGCAACATGACTGCTTTCACAACAGATATTAATCCTATTTTAAATTTCAAAATAGTTTTCTGCCGTTTAGAATGATTGGTTGGTACAGTACACAAAAAGAGTTGGTACAGTTGATACAAAAAATTGCAAATATGAATTTATTATTCGATTTTTTTTGGGAAAATGCGTCTCCTGGAAAATTTACTCAATGTAACATGTACCACTTTCGCTGGCACCGGTTCATGTATTAAAATCTATTTTTTGTCTACTTTCCGGTGATTAGTGTGATGCATTGCGCATAGCTGCGCCAACGCGGGAAATTGACGTGTGCAATGTTAGAATGAGGTCGCTTTCTTTGTTCTAGGTCCTAGTGCCTGGGCTTGGCGAAGCCCTTGGATAACATAAAGTATGTCGGATAACCATTTTAACCTCAAAATGAATTCAACGTTTCAAAATTACTCTGTGATGAAGTTTTGAACGCAATCTCAGGTTTTGTCCGGGATTTGTATGAGGGCCCGCCACTGTGCCTCGCTCCGCGTGATCATTCACCACCTCAAGATTGATTATAATTTTATGACCATTTTGATATTCAAGATTTATGCTCCACTTATTCGCTGGTTGGTCAAAAAAGCTCATTCTAATATCCAATATTTTGGAAAATTCCACTGTGTTTGTGAGCCAGCCCATCGAGCGAAGTGCTCCGTTTTGCAATGTTTCGTTTTTTTGTTTGAATCATCAATGTCCTGTCTTGTTCTAAAAGCTTCAATAATCTTCTCCCTTTTTTCAAACGAAAGTTCAGTGTCAAACACAGACGGCTAATGAATTCCTCACTTATGTACCATAAGTGGTTTTCAAGCTTTTTCTGAGATGCTCTAGCAGCTTCCGGGTGGTAAGACTAAAAGTTCCTAATCATCAATAAGTCTTAGGTCACTGCTCGGAGATGGGGCAAACGGTGGTAGAAACCATTCTTCAACATGAACTCCTCCTATGAAAACGCACACGTTTATCAAATCAGCAGGATTTTCAAGCTGTGAAAATTGGTCCTTGAAGCGTGCAGCGTGCTCGACGCTGTATGGAGGGTGACCTCTTCTTCATTGCTTCAGGTTCTTTGAGGGACCAATTGAACCGTTTGTTTGAGAAACTAAATATGTAACATTTTTGGCCAAAATGAGGTTTTTATATATTCTGAATCCTAGTCCAAAAATACGTATTCTGGCAAAAAATACGAAAAAAAAATTTTTTTGTTCAGGAATGAATGAAAATTTTTTCGTTTGTTTGAGAAACTACATATGTACACGCACTTTGAAGAGCAATTGTGGAGTACTGCTTACATTTTTTGCACTGAAAGTACCCCAGGGTGTTGAGTTTTGCCAAAAACTATTGATCTGTATCGAAGAAATCGAAAGATTCGGTGCAAATTTGTTCAAAAACATTTTTTTGTTGTTTTCTCGAAATAGTGTAAAATGGACTTATGCAGTTTCTCAAACAAATGATTCAATTAGCGTCCACCAACCAGTCTGAATTTTTTAGGAGCTGTATTTTTCATTAATATGAATTAGTACACAACAAAGTCTACGCTCGTTAGCTTGATAGTTTGCTCCTTGAGCACCCTAATTTCCCGTAGCATTATGTAGTATTTGTATGTTCGAAAAACATATTTCTGACACACCTGCATACGTGGTTCAAATCATGGTCAATTCTTTCAAAATTTGTTTCCGTTTGTTTTTAAAGTCGATCGTGTCTCAATCGAACTGCTGCTTAGACAAAAGTTCTGAATTACATTCGGGTTTCCCAATGTTCTCGTAAGAGATGTTTGCAGAATAAATCTGCTGAGATTTCGTCGTTTTGCATAAAGTTCAAGTTTTCGAGGGGGTTGTTGTTTTCCATCCTTTTCCATCATATCCATTTCATATTTCCATGCCATACTCCATCCATTCCTTCTTCGCTTTCCGTCAGGTAATAATGAGAAAGGTAATGAAGGGGAGAAACACAAATCTTCCAATTGGAGGGAAGCTTTTTTTCAATGTTTTTGGTATCTAATATTCTGATGAGTGATAACTGATAAGCTTTAGGTAACACTTTCACTTTCCCAGCGCATGTTTTTGAAAACACCGTTTCTGTTCTTGACATCCATAGAACAAGTTTAGTTTACGAAATCAAATACTTCTACAGTCCTGCGTTGCATTTGAACCGAGTTTCTCTTTGGTTTTTCACCATACCATAATAATTTATCGTTTGATTACTGAATCTAAGTCAAATCATCACAGTCCTTGATTCTGCCAGCAGTACTCAGGTGATAACATGATAAATATTCACACATCAATAAATTGATACTTGAGCCTATCCGTATCACACGCACTGTAATAATAAGATACAACTTGTATTATGTGTAACAAGGTTTCAAATTTGATCACGAGTTTAAAAAATAGGCACTGATGTTATATAATCTTATGAATGGGAAACAGTGGAAAGTATAATTCTTCTATTCAATTGTTATTATTCAGAAGGCTTGATGTAGAGGAATCTAAAAAAACATACAACTATTAATTGCTCTATACAATACTTGAACAGATAAATCGATGAACTGTATAAGTTATCATTTTTGTTGTATCCTTTTATAAAGCAAAGTTTTATGTTTAACACAGACACATCGAAGCATTACTTATCAATTCTCGAACAACGCGTCACCACACTATTGAAACAATTCGAATGAGCACCTCATGCAACGGTCGGAATCGCATCGCCAATCAATCCAACTAAAATCACCCCAAATTTAATGACCAAATTGCTCACTAGTCACAACAACACAGCTCAAACGGTTAGGAAAAGCCCGTGCGATTACAATTTTCCACCGGTCACTTTCGTCTTTCTCTATCCGCCAACGCAAAACGCGCACGCAAGCGCTCATCGATATGCGCCGGCTTTCGAATTCAAATCACAACTGCTGAAGCTTTTCCGCGGGGGTGGACTAGAACCCTATGGTAACTCGTTTGCTCTTTCGCACCGTATGGGCTCCAATCCATCACGAGCCACACCATGCCATAATCAATCGTGCAAATCGGACTGATAGGGGTTTGTCCACCGTCTACCGCGGTAGCAGCGGCTAGGAAACGAAGACGACAATGTCGCTGTTGAGAATACGTCCGACAACGAGATTGCTGAATCGAGTGACCCATACTGCCGCCCACAATGTTGCTTACCACAGTCGTCGGTATCGTTGTACCCATTAGCTGCGCGAGTTAGCGCCTTACCTTTGAGAGCGATCAAAATCAGCCACCTAGCTGAGGCTAACAGCGCCAATATCTGCCGGTAACAAATGAGGGTGGCATGCGGTGAGGATAAAGCGTACGATGTTCTGCGCTACATCTCAGCAGGATGTATTACTCAGAAAAGGTTTACTACACTGAAGGTTTCAAATTTCTCGAACCGCACACTTTGCGGTTTTTCGAATCATCGGTTCATTAGAATGAAATTTCATCTGAACCACGTGATTGATTTACATAATCAAAGCATAGTTAGTTGTTTCAAGGTTTCAACTAGTTATGGGATTTTAAGGCTCGGAGAAGAATATCACTTCATTTTTAATTACTCTGTCATATCAGAATGGATCCAATGAATTATTGGCAGTGGCTGATTTGCTACTCGCCGCTTCCACTTCCAGGCGCTATCGTATATGCGCAAACAGCCAGCGTAAGTTAACCGCAAGAAATTTGTATGGCGAAAGACATCTAAGGCGGGTTTTCTCAAAATTAGGAACTTTTCATGAAAAACTATTTGGTACCGGTTATGTAGGAAGGTGTCCGCTACTACGCCTACCAAATATTTTTTCGATGAAGGTGCTTAATTTTGAGAAATCGAACCTTAGATGCCTTTCGCCATACTGATTTCAGAAAGCTAACTCCTAGTGTGCCGCTGTAATTACGCTCAAAGCAGGCGATTCATTGGAAGCGATAAGCAATACGAAATGCTTGTACAGTTTTGAATGTCTGTAATAATCAATTGCTACAACGATGTACGTCATGCATTGTATATTTCCGTTTATCAGTCTTATCATAGAAGTTTTGGCATCAACAATGTAGATCGTACTCTTATTTGTCCAGAGATATATGTATGATATTTAAATTATTCTATCGTTGGAATCTATCATGTAGTTTCGGTATTGAGAACTAAGCGCTATTGAAGACAGTTGATTAGTAGTATAAGAAGCGCTTGTTGAAAGCATATATTTAATGTCTATGAGTTTAAGATGATTGCCTGCGAGGTGAGCTTTGTTAAACTTCTATAAAAAGCTGCATGTATGTATCTGCAAGCAGGTCCTACCAAAACGACTATGCGTCGCTAAAAGCCCATGTCTCCGTGCTGGGTGTAGCTCTAAACAGACCTGACACAACGAAACCCCCAGCAGGTTTGCGCAGGCCCTATAAGCCGCCTCACGCTATGTTAAAGGCACCCAACTAACATTTAATGTCAATGTAAATGTTATTTCAACTTGTCTACACGGCTTCAAGCAGAATATGTAAGCTATACCATATGACCAACAACTTCTATTCAATTCTTTCACCAGCAAATCTGGCGAATCTATTCAGCTGTTTTTGACTTGCCTGCACAACTACTTTACAGCAAGTTACACAATTTTGACGTAGGAATTACGTCTTTCTTTACTATACTGGGTGTCATTTAGATTTTTGGAAATCAAGAGCGTTACGCTGGCAGGGAAGATTTTGAACGTTACTAGCGCCTTTATCTTTCGATGGATTTTTAAGATTCATATATCAATCGACTCGGACACTCTCCACCATTTTGCCTATTTCATTGAAATTTAAGATTATTAACGATAAGGTATTGAAAATTTCAATTTTTGTCAAAGCCAGTAAAATTTTTATATGTAACCAATCCCGTGCATTCCTATCACGGACATCAGAATGCGATATGTCACGGGCCTTCGGGTCTACCGGAAGATTTTCTTTGTGTATAAAAGAAGCAGTGCCTGCCGTGTGCGAGTCATTACAATTTGCGACAGCAGCGCGTAGTGACGTGCTTTTTGATCGCGCATTTTTCGTTTCGTTCGTTCCCTGTTTATCTACACAGCATGCAGTAATCAGCGGTAGAACTGTCGGTGGGTCTGCGAATATACATGAAAGAAGTGGGCGCATTTTTTTTGTCATTCTGTGCTTGATGATGGTCGGATGCAGTGGTGTGGGTGTCGGTTGCGATGGATGCAATCGCCCATCGCATCGCTCGGAGTTCACGGCTAGAGGCCGATGATGGCTGATGCATCGAGGGCAGCGGTGGTGGATGAAGAAGAATAAAATTAGAGAGATTTGGTCTGCTCATCCAGGTGATTGGTTTCATAATCCAAATAATTCCGGGATGGGTACGAGTCATGGCATATGACTGACCATATGCTAAGTTGTGCTTGGTACTAAACGACACACTGATGAAAATGAAAATGATTGAAATGATTACTTTCATTTATTCGTAGAAGGCATTGGCAATTAAAGATGCACAATCAGCAGTAGTGTTAATATCCATTTTAGATTAGAAAATTTCACTGTAAATGTAAATGTTTTAAAAAAGTCTGCAGAAAATAATTTTCAGAAGAATATTTAAATAAACTATCTTATTCTTTGTTTTTCATTTTCTGAGAAATTGTATTATTAAACTTGACGTAGACTCGGAGTTTGGAATCACAACATTAAATAATTTTTCGTTGATGTATTAGAGTACCTCCTCTATTTTAGTAGGGTTACTGCTCCTTGACTTGTTTCTTATTGTTAAGATTTTTTCATCAGTAAGCACGCATGTTAGCAAAAAGTACCAACGAAATTGATACCGTATTTCTTTGTTTGGAAAACGGGACAGTTCCCCTAAAATAGCACATTTTGCCCAAGTTTGAAAATTTTATAAATAGAAATTTTAAACACAGAGAACAGACGTTCATCTTCATTCGCGTGCTTGTGTAAAAGTTTGTACTGGTCATTTTAAAGTATGTCGTTATGCTCCCGTTGCGCGGTGCTAGTGTGCTGATAAATATGGTTAAAATTTGCCGTATTTTACTTTTTAGCGCTAGTGTTCATTCCGAATCGCTCCTAGGTGGCAGCACTACATTGTTTATGTAGTGTATGCCAACGCCATCACTTAGTGAGATTGAGTTTTTATGTCGGGCAGCCTGCGTTGGCGGCGCTGAGGTGCGATTTAAATCTTTACACACGTTTTTAAAGAAATTTTGTTCAAGCATCCATGTCTGTTCTCTGTGTTTTAAACTCCAAATACTATCATCAATAAGAAATCTATAAATACCCTACATTTGCTTGAGTCAATAAGGGCTTAATAGTTAGAAACAAAGCAATTCTAATTATGTATTTAATTATTAGTTTTATTTCCAGAAGTTTCGAATAAATAAATTGCTAATAATTCTACACAGCATGGAAGTTGTCGTTTCCAATATCAATACTATAATCAAACTGCATAGATCCAAAAGTTAGAAGTTAAATTTAAATACGTTACGTTTATACAAGTCCTACGTCTACTCGCGGTTATGTTGAAAACATTGCCCATTGCTCGTTTTTTCTCAATCTTCACTAAACCAGTAATATAACTCAGTAATATAAATTCGCTTCAATGACTTATTCAGATGTTTTGAATCTGTTAAATATAATTAATTGCATATTATTCGGCAACTCGGCCGTACGAAAACCATTTTTTTTTGTTAAATATCTTGGCTGTGCATATGCACAGCATACAGTGGGTCCAAAAAGTATTCGTCTAGTCGCATATTCTTTAGTTTAGTAAATTTGGTAGAAAACTTATCAACACATGATTATTATTCAAAAACAAATAGAAATTTCAATTACTTTTTCTGGTATGTAGAGAATATCTAAATTTCGTCAATTTCGCTCGCTCAAAAAGTATTCGTCTATTCAGAAAATAATCGAGTGAAACACGAATATAATAGTTTTATTCGCATGTAGTTACACTAGCACACTCAGTGATGTCTAGCAACATTTTTATCAATGTTCAATGACTGATAAAATAATGTGTTTGTTTTGTTTGAACTTGGCGCGGAAAATAGAAGCACCATGGGTGGGAAAAGTAAAAAGGAGTCAAAATGAAAAAAAAACTTATTCTACGCCTGCATAATTAGTGCAAGTTGACTTATGACTTTCCAAGAAATGTGGGTAGGCCAAGGGTAGCAAGAATTCAACCATTTAATTGGTGATTGATCGCATCAGCGCCTCAAAAATCTATCAAAACATATAACAGAGTGGTCGTCAGCGATGGTAAACTGATAACGATGAGCGATTTATTGTGCGGAAAATTAAAAAAAATCCTTAAAAACGAGTTCACCCATATAGGCAAGTGAGTTGGAGAGAAGAAGTGCTCATATATGAACCAATTCGAACAGAAATACCTGTGAAAAGTATGGGTATAATGGGCGAGTATCACGGAAGAAAATTCAAGTGAGCCATCACATTATCAAAAACAGCTCGATTTCAGCTAAAAATATCGCTGGAAGAAGGATGACTTTCGGAATCAAGTCATGTTATCTGACGAAAGCAAGTACAGCATATTTGGATCAAATGGCCGATGTATGGTATGGCGGAAAATGAATATTGAGATTCAGCCGCAGAATCTCTTTGGGGCTGTCCACAAACCACGTAGACCGAAATTTCACATTCTCAAAACCCCCCTCGCCCCTGGTAGACTTTCGTAGACTTTTTCGAAGCCCCTCCCCCACCCCCTTGAAGTGTACGTAGACTTTTCCATATTTTACAAAATATTATATGTGATTCGACAATCAAAATCGAAATCAAATTTAATCCTCTGTTCTGTCTACAGCTCCTGAAACCAAATCTCGTGTGATATGTGCCATCACAAATATTGCCCTCCGCTCGCTTTCAAATCGACTTCTATAGAAACATTCTTCATGCCTGCCGTATCCTAACGGAACTATCAATTCTATACTTTCGCCTCTAATTCTATCATGAACATGTACGTCCAAGTTTGGAAGATGATATTAGCATTTCCATATCATTGCAATTCTCAAAGTCAATCAATTTTCTGTTGAATTCGACTCCTTTACCGCTACTAATACTTTTTGCATCCGCGCGCCACAGCTAAAAGTCTGTCACGCATCTGAACTATAATTCTCCACGCCGGTTCTAGTTTGTAGAAAACCGAGGAATTTTCGAAAAATTTCGTGTTGAAATTCCGAGAATGTCAAGTCTACATTCCAATAAGTTTTTCGTGGAAATTTTCGTAGAAGATCCCGATTAATAATCTTTAAAGCTTCCCGGTAATATTTATAAGAACTCTCCGTGAAAACTCCGATGCTTTTCTTGAAAATTCCATGCAATATCCCATTGAATAATCATCCGTTGAAATCGAAAAAATTTCCTTATTAATTCCAAAACTATTCCCGTATTCTGAGTAAATTTCCGTGAAAACTTGGAATTATTTTCCGAGATAATTTTAAGTTTAAATGGACATTCCGAAATATTTCCCATGGAATTTTAAAATGTTTTTTACATTCTTACAGATTTGGAACAATTTCCTGAAGAAATTGAAAAAAAATCCTACAAAAAATGTCTATATTCCAAAGACTAATACGAATATTTTGCGGTGGAAATTATATAGAGAATTTTCAGTTATAATTTTGATGAGTTTCGTAAAAATTCGAATATTTTTTCATGAAAATTCAAAAAGCTTTCTTACAAAAATTGCAATTTTTTGCGGAAACTCAAAGAGTTTTTGGTGAGAAATTCAAATAATTTCTCGTGGAAATTTTCAATAGTTACTCTAGAAATTCCGAAGATTTTCCATTGATTGTGAGCGTAATATGATGGTCCTGGCTGTTTCAAAGTGTTACGTAATAAGCTTTCATCGCAGTGCCGAAACCGTGGTTTTCGATTATAGTATCGCAGGTACAATTTTACAACGTGTGGATCATGTTAAAGATCTAGGCCAACACGATGGATGACAGGCTAACTTTCAGACGTCATTTTTCAACTACGATCGACAAAGCGCATCGCCAGCTAGGTTTTATTTTTAAAATCTCAAATGAATTCCGCAATCCTTTATGCTACAAAACCTTATACTGCTCATTGGTACGCTCTCAACTCGAATTTGCTTCTGCTGTCTGGCGCAAGCCGTTTTCATCGCCAAACTTCTGTTATCCGAGTACAACGTGCCAGATTTGTTGGCAAAAATTCTATTGTATGCACCCTCACTCGACCTCGAGATTTGCTCTTCGAAGAAAGGCTTAACACCAATTATGCTGCCAATAGCTACATTGCCGCTATGATCCGTCATTTCAACGAGGTGTCGGACCAATTCGACTTCAACATCAGTTCATCCGCGTTTCGTCAACGGCTAAACAGATATTTTATCAACGACCTTTAGTTTAAGTTTTCATGTAGACGACACAGTCAGATGAAATAAGCAAAATAAATAAATAAATTAGTCCAAAGAATTGCATTAGTACTTCCGACGAAATTTCGTGAAGTATACGAAGAATTTCCCATGGAAATTTCGAAAATTTCGCTTATTCATACAAAGAATTCTCGCGAACATTCCGAAGAATTTCTGAAATTAAGAAAAATTCCTGGAAACTTCCCAGAAGATTTGAAGGGTTTCTCGCGGAAATTTCGGGGAATTTCCCGTTGAAGTGACATATTTTTCGTGAAAATTATAAAGAATCACTCTAAAGAAGTTTCCGACGAAATCAAAAGATATTCTAGTAGATTCTGAAAGGTGAAATTTTGAAATTTTTTCAAAAGTTTTTATAGAATACTTCGGAGAATTTTCCTGCTCAATAACATATATAGTTTTAAGCCATGGCCAGACTATTACATCAGTGAAACTCAACAGATTTTTCTAGAGAAATAAAAGAGATTATTTCTATAAAGTCTTGCAAAAAAATCTGGGAAAAACCTTTAAAAAATCAAACAATAGTGAACCTTGCACATAGCAGCTTTATCAATTCTTTTTCAAAAAAAAAGTCTACGTACACTTTTTGTAAACCCCCCTGTCCCCCTTCGTAGACTAACGTAGACTTTTTAGAAACCCCTCCCTCCCCCTCAAGAGTCTACGTGGTTTATGGACAGCCCCTTTTGAGCAGTAAAGCATGGTGGGGGCTCCGTCATGGTCTCTGAGGTGCTTGAGCGCAATCGGTGCGGGAAAATTTCTCATTATTGAAGGAATTATGTATCACAAAATGTTCATCCGCATTTTGAAAGAAAATTTGAACGCCAGTGCTGGGAAATTGAGCTTACAGGGAACATACATCTTACGGGGTGATAATTACATCAAGCACACAGCCCAAAGTACTAAGCTGTAGCTACTCTATAATACCCCAATCAACTCAAAACGTCTCCTCAGATCCCAGATATGAATCCAATTTAACTCCATTGGAAGGTTCTGGACGACAAACTTTTCGTGAAATTCGTGAAAGTCATATTTCCAACAACAACGAATTGAAATTAGTGTTGAAAGAAAAATGGAAGAATATTCCGTCCCCCATTACGGCTAATTTGGTCAGTTCCATGCCACAAGAACTACAGCCCGTCATAGATACACAGGGGAATCCAACGAAATATTGAATTCCATTCTACAACTCCTGTTTTCGTTTCAAAAGCGCGCTAAACCTGACTAGACGAATACTTTTTGAGCCCGTATTTAATGAATTGTTATGTTTTGTTACCTGTTTTTTTGTTATTGTTTTATTTTTCTGTATGGTTTTTAACAATAAAGATGAATTGATAAATTTATTACACAATGTAATCGATAGTTTTATTTTTTTGAGCTTACTAGATTCTATCTTTGACATTTTCTAGAAAACACACAGCTAGACGAATACTTTTTGGACTCACTGTATGTTTCGAAATGGACAAATTGATATGAAATTTGCGAAAAAGAATCCACGTGTCTTGGAGGGACTCGAACCCTCAACCTCCTACTCTCTAGATAGGCGTGATAACCCCTACACAACAAGACCACTTAAAGGTCACGTTTGCGGAAAAGCCATCAGAATCCGAGTACCAACCTCCACCGCGGTTAGCTCTCTTTCTTGCAAATTGAATATCTTTCGGATGCTTGATTTGTCCAATCTCCACATGCGCTTTACTATTGTATATCCACAGCCAAGCGAGTGCAAATTGTTTATTAAACGAGAGGATCGCACTCCATGCCCCCCAGTAACTGTCTGGGTTTCGCAAATTTCATATCAATTTGTCCATTTCGAAACATATGCTGTGCATATGCACAGCCAAGATATTTAACAAAAAAATGGTTCAATCAAAGTTAATTGCCTATTTCCGGGGATTAAACCACCCGACTTGGACGTTAATTTACAATGTTATGGAAACTCATATGTGAATATGTACGTTATGTGGAAGATATTGATTTGATAAATGTATTGGAGGTAACCACTTTCCCTTCGATGGGACTCGAACCCATGACCCTACAGTACGCTAGACTGGTGCTTTAACCAACTAAGCTACGAAGGACCTCCGTCGGCCTTCGCAACCTAGTGGCTACTGAACGAGCTCGAGATTCCCAAATTGGACGCATAGTCAAATCACTCGCAATCCATTTCTCAAGCCAATACTTCCACATGTGTATTGTACACGTCCACATTAGAGGAGCGTGAGTATTTAGAATGTCTGGCGGCTATACACATTCTTCATCAGCAACGGTACTGATCAAGTGAGGTTGTGTAAGCATTTGCCAATGTGGACGTGTACAATACACATGTGGAAGTATTGGCTTGAGAAATGGATTGCGAGTGATTTGACTATGCGTCCAATTTGGGAATCTCGAGCTCGTTCAGTAGCCACTAGGTTGCGAAGGCCGACGGAGGTCCTTCGTAGCTTAGTTGGTTAAAGCACCAGTCTAGCGTACTGTAGGGTCATGGGTTCGAGTCCCATCGAAGGGAAAGTGGTTACCTCCAATACATTTTTCAAATCAATATCTTCCACATAACGTACATATTCACATATGAGTTTCCATAACATTGTAAATTGTTAAATATGTTTTATACAGCCACTGAATTTAAGGAGAGTAAATTTTTGAGTTTATTTAATGTTTTTTTTTTGTGAAAACTGAAATACTAATTTTGTTGTTACCTAGATTTGAACTCCTGATCTCCTGTTTCAATGGCTGCTGCTCTGTCATCACTGTCGTCACTTTGACATATGTAAATAACAAAAAAAAAATTATATATGTGCTTCTCTGTGTACCCCATACCCCATAGGTTGTTTTACTAAGGCTATTTTCAGTTTTGTGCTGTATAAACGTTAGAAAGAGTTCCACATGTTGCTTTTAGCACGTAACCCTAAATATTATACATTCAATATTTTTCAACTATTATTCAAGGGGGGTCCCGTAGCGTAGTTGGCTACACGTTCGCCTTACAAGCGAACGGTCATGGCTTCGATCCCCAGCCCCTCCACCAAACCCTCGTCAGTCGCCGGATGCGTAGCCTATACGGTGACGTATTGGGGAGCGCCCTTACCGTTACGACTGACTGATGACGACTGACAAATTGTTCTTCTCGGAGGCATCCCTCCAACGTACCCGGATAAATGGTAACCGAACAATGCAACGATCATTGGATTCGCGACACGGACAAATGGACACAATGGACTCACGTTGAGATGGACCAGCAACAACAACAACAATGAATAATGGAAAATATAGATAGTAGAAACTATAGATGAGCGAAAGCATGGCTGAGTCGATTTTTTTGACCGTGCACGCGTGCATATGACGTCACAGCCCTTAACATTTCCATTGAAATCGTGACGTCATGCTCGTTTGGAGACACGTTTGACAGTTCGTTTGGAGACAGAGGATTTATCTTTGCTCATCTATATATTCCACTATCTTTAATGGAAAATCTAAAAATAGATTCTGTATGGATTCTGGCAGCAGAATACCACAGTAGATCTCGACACAGTAGCGGTTAAGTAACACAGAGTGCCTACCAAATAAAGAAAGGAATAAAAAAACTATTATTCAAACATCTATCAGCATGTTCTGTTGGCTAACTTTTATGCATCATCAATCGCTGAAATTGTTTTTAGCAACATTTTCTCGACCTGCATACAGCAGCATCCGCTGCTAATCGTTTAACAGTATTATTATATATTCAGACTAAGCCCGAAGTGGCCTGTGCGGTATATAAGAGTCTTCTCCAATCGGATCGGTCCATGGCTACACGTCGCCAACAACGCAATCTACGGAGGGTCCGCAAGTCATCTTCCACCTGATCGATCCACCTTGCCCGCTGCAAACATCGCCTTCTTGTGCCCGTCGGATCGTTGTCGAGAACCATTTTCACCGGGTTACTGTCCGACATACTGGCTACGTTCCCAGCCCACCGCAGTCGTCCGATTTTCGCGGTGTGAACGATGGATGGTTCTCCCAGCAGCTCGTGGTTCATTCGCCTCCACGTATCATCCGCTATCTGCACCCCACCATAGATGATATGCAGCACTTTCCTTTCGAAAATACCCAGTGCGCGTTGGTCCTCCACGAGCATCGTCCAGGTCTCGTGCCCGTAGAGGACTACCGGTCTAATGAGCGTTTTGTAGATTGTCAGTTTGGTATTGTACGTTTACTTGCTAGGTGGACACGGTCGTTTAGAGTAGCCGTTCTACCAAGTGTTCGTTAAAGTAGTCGCTAGAATATTCGCTGTTGGTTTGAGCGAGACAAAGTAAACGTCAAAAAAATTCCAACCAGCAATCTGAGTGAAAGAGCGAATATTTGTTTACCGGCAACCACGTGCTTTTTGGCATTTGCATTTTTGGCGGACAAAATAATGAGCACGTGTCCCAGTAGGTGAGGGGTAGTTAGATGTATATGATATTTATTACCTGATCGTGAGATATAAAATGTTTAAAACTTGCCCCAAAAAACGGCGAAAAAATACCTACATTGTTTCATAAAGTTCTGCGACTGTAATATTGAAGAATTGATTTCATTTGACTAAATATTTGTAATCATTAAAATTAAGTTTTATAAGACATTAACATTGCCGTTCCCCTCGATTTTTTGCGCTTACTCTGAGTAGCCGTAAAAGTAATCGGGAAAATCTTGGTATCGAGTAAATCCACAATACGGCGGCGAACTCTATTCGATCGGAGCGTCTTGCAGAGTCCAAAGTACGTACGATTTCCAGCCACTATGAGTCTCCGAATTCCTCTGCTGGTATCATTTTCGGCAGTCATCAGTGAGCCCAAGTACACACATTCTTCTACCACCTCGATTTCGTCACCACCGATGCAAACTTGAGGTGAGTGGCTCACATTGTTTTCTCTTGTACCCCTTCCTATCATGTACTTCGTCTTCGACTTGATGATGACTAGTCCGATTAAGGTGAACATATGATTTTTTTCCAAAGGAGGACATTCACCAGTATCTTAGCGAAAAAGGAGGACATTTGGATGAAAAAGGAGGACATAAAAACATCGATCAATTTTTCGTTTTTAATATGAGAATATTATATTTGTTAGATTTTTGCACACAAATATATTTTAGTCTACTGAAAAAGTTTTTGTAAGTCGAGGCAAATACGATCTTCTTCTACTTATTAACATAACAGATTACAGTCGCGATTCGCTGGTTGGGCCACGACCTCGGCCCAACTAACGAATTCGGTTTTTTAGACAGCCATTTGAACACGTGTATTTCGACTTGAACATCACAAATGATGTCCAGTGACGCCCAATCCCGTTTTCCATGTTTACATTGAATTTTGACGTACGGTTGCTTTTTAGTTAGGCCATTGCCCAACCAGCGGAGGCCCAACTAAAAAGTGACCCAAGTATTAAGATCCCATCCAGCGAATCCCGACTGTACTTTATTAACTCCAGATGGAACGTTTCCGACTCTCATTATAGTCTACATGAAGCACTTTCTAATTATAAACTACCAGTACTCGCAACCCTATAACCAGAGACCAGCGGAGTGAAAAACTGTCGAAATGACAACGTATGAATTTTTCATTGCCGTTTCATTGCCGATTAAACTCCAATCTTCTCGCGGTTTCCAGCATAACATTCTGTATTAAATTCTTCAAGACCTGAATGAGTATTATAGCTCTTCCTCGTAAATTGTGTCGCCTAGCTGCAAATCACTGTTTTTGGATGTTTCTGCATACATTTTTGCATATAAACTTCTAACGAGTTTAGCACCGCCCAAACGTTGACCGATTTGTTTGAAATTCCCCATTCAAAAAATTGAAAAAAAGTTAATTTTGTCAATTTTGACATTTAGTGGCCTTGTCGTTTTTCTAATTTCTTTGCAGTGAGAAAGACACAAAGGGACTGTCCATAAACCACGTAGACTCTTGAGGGGGAGGGAGGGGTTTCTAAAAAGTCTACGTTAGTCTACGAAGGGGTACAGGGGGGTTTCAAAAAGTGTACGTAGACTTTTTTTTTAACCAATTTATAAAGCAGCTATGTGCAAGGTTAACTATTGTTTGTTTTTTTTTAAGGATCTTCCCAGATTTTTTTGCAAGACTTTATCGAAATAATCTCTTGAATTTCTCTAGAAAAATCTAATGAGTTTCACTGATGTAATAGTCTGAACTATGGCTTAAAACTATATGTTATTGAGCAGGAAAATTCTCCGAAGTATTCTATAAAAACTTTTGTGAAAATTTCAAAATTTCCCCTTTCAGAATCTACTAGAATATCTTTTGATTTCGTCGGAAACTTCTTTAGAGTGATTCTTTATAATTTTCACGAAAAAAATATGTCGCACTTCAACAGGAAATTCCACGAAATTTCCGCGAGAAACCCCTTCAAATCTTCTGGGAAGTTTCCAGGAATTTTTTTCTTAATTTCGGAAATTCTTCGGAATGTTCGCGGAGAATTCTTTGTATGAATAAGCGAAATTTTTCGAAATTTCCATGGGAAATTCTTCGTATACTTCACGAAATTTCGTCGGAAGTACTAATGCGAATTCTTTGGACTAATTTATTTATTTATTTTGCTTATTTCATCTGACTGTGTCGTCTACATGAAAACTTAAACTAAAGGTCAGTTGATAAAATATCTGTTTAGCCGTTGACGAAACGCGGATGAACTGATGTTGAAGTCGAATTGGTCCGACACCTCGTTGAAATGACGGATCATAGCGGCAATGTAGCTATTGGCAGCATAATTGGTGTTAAACCTTTCTTCGAAGAGCAAATCTCGAGGTCGAGTGAGGGTGCATACAATAGAATTTTTGCCAACAAATCTGGCACGTTGTACTCGGATAACAGAAGTTTGGCGATGAAAACGGCTTGCGCCAGACAGCAGAAGCAAATTCGAGTTGAGAGCGTACCAATGAGCAGTATAAGGCTTTGTAGCATAAAGGATTGCGGAATTCATTTGAGATTTTAAAAATAAAACCAAGCTGGCGATGCGCTTTGTCGATCGTAGTTGAAAAATGACGTCTGAAAGTTAGCCTGTCATCCGTCGTGTTGGCCTAGATCTTTAACATGATCCACACGTTGTAAAATTGTACCTGCGATACTATAATCGAAAACCACGGTTTCGGCACTGCGATGAAAGCTTATTACGTAACACTTTGAAACAGCCAGGACCATCATATTACGCTCACAATCAATGGAAAATCTTCGGAATTTCTAGAGTAACTATTGAAAATTTCCACGAGAAATTATTTGAATTTCTCATCAAAAACTCTTTGATTTTCCGCAAAAAAAATGCAATTTTTGTTAGAAAGCTTTTGAATTTTCATAAAAAATTATTCGATTTTTTTACGAGAAACTCATCAAAATTATAACTGAAAATTTTCTATATAATTTCCACTGCAAAATATTCGGATTAGTTTTTGGAATATAGACATTTTTTTATAGGATTTTTTTTCAATTTCTTCAGGAAATTGTTCCAAATCTGCAAGAATGTAAAAAAACATTTTAAAATTCCATGGGAAATATTTCGGAATGTCCATTTAAACTTAAAATTATCTCGGGAAATAATTCCAAGTTTTCACGGAAATTTACTCGGAATAATCACGGGAATAGTTTTGGAATTTATAAGAAAATTCTTTCGATTTTAACGGATGATTATTCAATGGGATATTGCATGGAATTTTCAAGAAAAGCATCGGAATTTTCACGGAGAGTTCTTTGAAATATTACCGGGAAGCTTTAAAGTTTATTTATCGGGATCTTCCACGAAAATTTCCACGAAAAACTTATTGGAATGTAGACTTGACATTCTCAGAATTTCAACACGAAATTTTTCGAAAATTCCTCGGTTTTCTACAAACTAGAACCGGCGTGGAGAATTATAGTTCAGATGCGTGACAGACTTTTAGCTGTGGCGCGCGGATGCAAAAGTATTGGTAGCGGTAAAGGAGTCGAATTCAACAGAAAAATTGATTGACTTTGAGATTTGCAATGATATGGAAATGCTAATATCATCTTCCAAACTTGGACGTACATGTTCATGATAGAATTATAGGCGAAAGTATAGAATTGATAGTTCCGTTAGGATACGGCAGGCATGAAGAATGTTTTTATAGAAGTCGATTTGAAAGCGAGCGGAGGGCAATATTTGTGATGGCACATATCACACGAGATTTGGTTTCAGGAGCTGTAGACAGAACAGAGGATTAAATTTGATTTCGATTTTGATTGTCGAATCACATATAATATTTTGTAAAATATGGAAAAGTCTACGTACACTTCAAGGGGGTGGGGGAGGGGTTTCGAAAAAGTCTACGAAAGTCTACCAGGGGGGAGGGGGGTTTTGAAAATGTGAAATTTCGGTCTACGTGGTTTGTGGACAGCCCCAAAGCAACCCGTGCAGTGCCCTATTCAAGAAACATACCGTGCAATGCGTTTACAAGGAAATTTGATGGGTGTTTACCCTTAGAAAATGTTTGAGAAGCGTTTGCATTCTCTTTTCCTAAGCAATTCATCAAAATTCCTATTTTTCTGATATTTTTGACACTTGTATAACTGTAATACACGCATTTTATTTTCGATATTTTTTTTTTTCTAAAGCTTCAAGGAAAATGTTTTGGAGTTGAAACCCGAAATTCAAACGTGTGCAACGGTTTGTTACAGAATGGACTTATGTTGTGTTATTGCTTTTTAAGCTAGAATTTCTTCAAAAATTGATATTCATGCAACTGTTTTCCCAAAATTTCCAAAAAGGAGGACATTTTAGCTCAAAAGGAGGACATTTGATTTTTAATGAAAAAGGAGGACATGTCCTCCTTTAGGATACCATATGGTCACCCTAAGTCCGATCCGCTTAGCTTCCCTCTTCAGTCTGATGTAGGCTTTCTCAAAAAATATTTTAGTTACTAGATAAAGATTGTCGCTGTCGTCGCTGTCCGGAACATCTTTTGCTGGCGAGGATAGGGGAGCTAAATGTCAAAGAAGAAAAATCCATACGATTTGACAGCTTGATACCCAACATGTTCCGGACAGCAGAACAAAGGGAACAGAAGCGACAATCTTTATCTAGTAACTAAAATATCTTTTGCTTCCTCCATCTTCTCAAAATTACGTGCTATAATATCTATGGCGTCGGTGAAGACAAATAGATGGACGGGCTTATTGAAAATTTTTACCACTCGTGTTAATCCCTGCTATTCGTATTACCCCTTCCAAAGCGATGTTGAATAGCAGACACGAAAGACCATTACCTTGCCGTAATCCTCCGCGAGTTTCGAAGGGACTCGAGAATGCCCCTGAAACTCGAACTGCGCACATCACCCGATCGTCGCGTTGATCATCTGTGTCCGTACATTAGCTGCCGTAGCTGGTCCCGATCGATTGTATCATATGCGGCTTTGAAGTTGATGACGTTGTATTCGCGCCATTTCTGCAGTACTTGGCGAATGGCGAACACCTGGTCCGTGGTGGAGCGTTCACCCATAAAACCCGCCTGGTACTGCCCCACGAACTCCCTTGCAATTGGTGTTAGTCGACGGCATAAAATTTGGCAGAGTACTTTGTAGGCGGCGTTCAGCAATGTGATTTCACGATAGTTGCTACAATCCAGCTTATCGCCCTTTCTGTAGATGGGGCATACGACACCTTCCATCCACTCCTGCGGCAAAACTCTTGGTAATGACCCAGTGCAGCGCTCTAGCCAGTGCCTCACCACCGTGTTTATATAGCTCTCCTGGTAGTTGGTCAACCCCAGGAGCTTTGTTGTTCTTCAGCCGGCCAATATCCTCCTGGATCTCCTAGAGATCCTGAGCCGGTAAAATTATGTCCTGCGCGCGTTCTTCCAGGTCCATCACCATACTGCCACATTGCCATTCAGGTGTTCTTCGTAGTGTTGCCGCCACCTCACGCTCGTTCGTAAGAAGGTTCTCGTTCATGTCCTCACACTCCTTACACTCCGTCTCTTCACGGTCTCGATCTTCCTGCTGGCGCTTTTTCCTCCGGAAAATCAAATTTTGTCTATTCCGCGCCCGTTTATATCGTGCCTCGTTCGCCCTCGTGCGGTGTTGCAGCAATCTCGCCCATGCTGCATTCTTCTCTTCCACTAACTGCTCACATTCGCCGTCATACCAGTCGTTTCTCTGATCGGGGGACACCGTTCCAAGTGCAGCGGTTGCGGTGCTACCAATGGCGCATCGAATATCTCTCCAGCCACCTTCAAGAGACGCTGCGCCTACTCCTCTTCCGTTGGGAGTGCCACTTCCAGCTGCTGCGCGTATCCCTAGGCTAGTCTACCGTCTTGTAGCCGCGCAATGTTAAGCCGTAGGACGAGTGCTGTACGCCGTCGAGGGTTTTGAGCGCAGGCATACTGCAACGAGGTAGTGGTCGGATTCAATATTCGCCCTGCGGTAAGTGCGGATGTTCGTGCTGTCGGAGAAGAATTTACCGTTGATTAGAACGTGGTCGATTTGGTTTTCCGTTTCTTGGTGATCTTCATGTGGCCTTGTGGCCGTTGTCATTCGATACGGTGTGCAGACTATCCGGTCCGATGACCGGTCTCTACATTTCCTCCCTTCCTACCTGTTGCCGATGACGATTTTCACGTCCCGCAGTGGGCATCCATCGTATGTCTGCTCCAGCTGTGCATAGAACGCTTCTTTCTCGTCGTCAGATCTCTCTTCGTGTGGGCAGTGCACGTTGATGATGCTATAGTTGAAGAAACGGCCTTTTATCCTCAGCTTGCACATCCTTGCGTTGGTTGGATGCCACCCAATCACCCTTTCTCGCATCTTACCCAGCACTATGAAGGCGGTTCCAGCTCGTTGGTGGTGCCACAGCTTTGGTAGAAGGTAGCCGCTCGATGCCCGCTTTTCCACACTTTCTGTCCTGCCCAGAAAATCTCCTACAGCGCCACGACGTCGAAGTTGCGGGGATGTAATTCATCGTAAATCATCCTGTCGCAACCTGCGAAACCTAGCCACTTGCAGTTCCATGTTCCAAGCTTCCAATCGTGATCCTTTATTCGTCGCCTAGGTCTTTGCCGATTATATCGAGTCGTATTATCTCTTATATTGTTCGTAATTATTGGTTTTCCAGGCCTGCGCAAACCTCCTGTCTCGTCGGAGAGCCGTCGTGTCAGGTCTGTGTTGAGTCCCACCTGACACCAGGACTTGGCCTCCTTTGAGGATCCACGGTCTTTTACGGTTAGGCGCGGAAGCCGATTGGCTTCGCGCGCCGAGCAGTGTGCTGAACGGAATCTACCACAAAAGCTAGAGGAAGAGACAAAAGATTGGCACACGGACGCCTGATATTAAAGAGGCCAAATTTGGGCAATGGCTCTTCTTTTAAAAGAAATTCCCTCCATATTTTCCCGCTATTTTGCATGTCATTTCATCCAACATGGCAATTGCCCCATCATGATGCCATGTTGAATATTTGGTAGCACCCTCATTTTTACAGCGGTACCAAACCCTAACGCTTCTGTGATAGCTCTGCTGTTTTTACACGAGAAACGTGAAGGTTCCGAAACAATACAAGAATATACCAAAACAAAAATCTACAATTTGTAAACAAACGGTTACATTGTAATGAACCTGGGAGCACGCGCGCAGGACATACGACTTCTAGCTCCGAATCTCCAGGAAATCCAGAAGGAGATTGGCCGGCTGAAAAACAACAAAGTCCCTGGGGTTGACTAACTACCAGGAGAGCCGTTAAAACACGAAGGTGAGGCACTGGCTAGAGCGCTACACTGGGTATTTACCAAGGTTTGGAAGGATGAGGTTATGCCGCAGTAGTGGATGAAAGGCGTCGTGTGTCCCATCTACAAAACGGGCGATACGCTGGATTGTAGCAACTACCAAGCAATCACATTTCTGAACGCCACCTACAAGGTTCTGTTCCAAATTGTATGCAGTCAACTAACACCAATTGCAAGAGAGTTCGTGGTTCAGAACCAGGCGGGATTCATGGGTAAATGCTCTACCACAGACCAGGTGTTCGCCGTACGCCAGATATTGCAGAAATGCCGCGAATATAACGTGCCCACACATCATCTATTAATCTACTTCAAATTCGCATATGATACAATTGATCGGGACCAGCTATGGCATCTAATGCCCCAACTTGGATTCCCGAATAAACTGATACTGTTGATCAAGGTGACAATGGATCGATCTTGGTGTTTTCGAAAGGAAACTGCTGCGTACCATCTATGGTGGGGTTCAAATGGCAGACGGTAGGTGGAGGAGGCGAATGAACCACGAGTGGCATCCAGTGTTGGGAAAAACTCGAATTCTCAAATCGCAACTACGATTCAAATCAAGCTCGAGTCAAACCCTACCCCAGATTTGAACATGATTCTACCAACACGGGTTGCATCAGCTGTTGGACGACTCGGACGACTGCGGTGGGCCGGGCACGTAGTCAGAACGTCGAATAGTTATCAGTTATAAATGGATCTCGACAAAGATCCGGGGGCACAAGAAGGGGAGATGCGCAGCGATCAAGGTTGATCGATCAGGTGGAGGATTTGCGATTTGCGGACCCTCCGTAGACTGCGTGGTAGGCAACGTGCAGCCATGAAACAAGGCGAATGGAGAAGACTGTTATGTACTGCACAGGCCGTGGTCTGAGCAAATAAATAAATAAGATACTTCGAAAGAACTTAGTTTGCTACCGTTAAAAGTTTAAAAAGTGAAAACTACACTTTGTCTTTGATTTTTTGGTATTGTTTCGGATTGAGTTTTTTGTTACAATTGAAAGGATTCAAATTACGAACCGAAGAGTTATTATTTCTCCATAATGCAGTTTATTACTTTGCTTACCTTTACAATAATCACTTTGCCGTATGCGCTCTAATGTAATACCTAAGTGAGTGATGGTTTTGTTCTTGCTACTGAATATGATCTTGATACCTTTTTTTCTGTTTCTGTCAACAATGCTTTCAGGTTTTTAGATACTACTCCACCAATACCCATAGCGTAAGTTTTTCACATCTGTATTTTGTTTGTTTAAGGTGTTCTCTAATTCTTACTTCGATTTTTATTTATTTTATTTTACGACTTTTAATTGCATCTGCTATTGTTTAGCTTTATTTAAACTATTCCATGTCAATAAATTTCAACCATTTCACAATTAATGTTTGTAAAGATCATTCCTTATTTTTCTATTCCATTTGTATCCACAAACACAATTTACTGATTTTTTTTATTTGGAGATTGTATTCTACTTCTTTTTTTATTTTATAGGATAGTAAGATGATATAGTTCAACAAGGTGCTTTCTTTTGTGTTTTGTAATTGAAATCTGTTTCTCATCTTTAGAGGCTTTTTATATGTATTTAAGAAAACTTATCTTTTTGTGTGTTCTAATAGAATTTTTTAGCAAGTGAATGCCTACTCTGGTGGGTGGAACAATATATACATACAAGATTCTTTTTCGATAAAAAAAATTAAAAATAAGGAAAAATGTTGTCCAATTAGAATGCGACTAGCTTTCACAAAATAACCGATGGCTCGCTGTTAACAGTGTTTACTAACATGTTACGTATGAAATCGTAACCAAGTTGATTAGAAAAGGGTAATTTTCCTATTTTGAACATATTCCGGTGTCCATCTAGCTTTTATCGTGTGAATTGGGGAGTCTTAGAAAGTATTTTCTGGAATGTATAGGTTAAAGCAAGCAAATGTTTCACATGTGAAGAGAGAGGCATGAAAAGTTTGTCATTTCATTTCAAAATGGTCAGGGTTAAGCCAAACCGCGCCAAGCTGCTTTTTGACCAACTTGTGGTATTTTGTTCGCAAAAAGAAAACGGAAATCATTTTATATCAATTCATACGTACATTTGTTAAAGGATATCCACAGTTATGAGGCTGAGGGATATCCGATACTATTTGTGATCAATTAGATCTGCTAACCGAAAGTTTGGCCAGAAAAATGAGTTTTTTTTTTGCTGGCGCTTGGTGTGATTTGGCAGAACTCCGGCCAAATATAAATCAAACAAAGAGGTGTTGTTTTCACGCGTTTTCAAAATTTTAGACTGGAAACAATTTTTAAACTGCATCAAAAACATATTGCAGAACCTCTTTTGCCTGTAACGTACGCATTGATGTTACACTATCAATAAACTCTTCTCATGTTTAGCATTGAAATTAGGATCTACAATGCAAAGAAAATACATTCAAGTATCACTGAATTATGTTGACAGTACATAGACTGTTGTGCAACTTTTTCAATGTAAAACAACTAAAACCGTAAAGTGTCCGTATGTAAAGCGTTCCAATCAGCAAACAATTATGCCCGATCCCATACATGCCGTTTAAAATTGACAAAACTGAGCACCGTTTATTGCTGATTAGGAATAGGGCCAAATGTTTAAATGTCTACTTTTATAGACAATATACTTCAATCCAATATATCTGCGGTTCTCATCCTGAGGTACATATACCACTGCGGGTACCTTCGCTTAATCATCAACATGATTTCTTCTGAACTAAAATCTAGGATTTAAAGGTTTGGAAGCCTCTATTTGAGAGACATGAAGGCCTTTACCGAAAAGGAGGAAGGCTCGGAATCCTCTAAAAATCCTTCTTGTAGGAAGCTTGATGAATACTGCCGCTAACCGCAAGTGAGTTCAATCTGTACATGAGATCAAAATACAGATGGGACTGACTTGTGATAAGCGGCAGTATACTGCCGTGAATCGCATATCTGTCCCTTTGCTGGGTTTCCTATTCATATGGGACAAATATGCGATTCACGGCAGTATAGACTTTATCTAAATTGGAAAGTTTCAGCAATGACAACCTCTTCGAGAGCCATACTACCGGTGGATGCATAATTGTCCCATGTATGTAGGGAATTCCAGCACCGGCAGCGGATATCTCGTTAGTTTTCAGGTCTGTTTTTCATATATTGTATTAGTTATGCTTATTTTAATTTACAGCAAAAAAAGTACCTCAATATACGCAAAAGTTCGAAGAGGTACCTCTCAAGAAAAAGAATGAGAACCGCTGCAATAAATGATCATGCATATGTTTTAGCCTGTCAAAAGCGTTTTCTTACTTTTTTAAGTATGGGGCACTATCTGTGAACATATCTTGGGGTGACAAAATGTAGCCTTATACAACGAAAAATCAAAGTAGGGGAACGGTTCGTCACTTCATCTCATAGCTCCTATTTCCATTCCATCAAAAACAATGCAATGGAAAGGAATTTGGTTTGTTTATTATTTTTGTGATTTTTTTTCAGCAGTGAGCACGCATGTTGACAAAAAGAAGCGACGAATTTAGTGCCGTATTTCTTTGTTTAGCGATGAGATGGATATATGTACAGTGAGATGGAGATCGGAACAGTTCCCCTATATCAAATCAAAACTGCAATTAAAATAAAAATAATGTTATTTGAGACGAACTTTGCACTCACACCGTAGATTTCAGATTCATAGCAATGTTCTATTTAAAGTTATAGGATCATTTAGGCGTTATATTAGGTTGTCAAAATTTTTGAATTGAAAATGACTTATGAAAAAAAAATGTTATCGATGAACTAGTCAAATGACACGAAATCACATCTTGCGAAACTGATTACATTTCCATTCAACGCATAATTGCCCCGTGTTACCTTTGAACTTAAAATCAAACATGAGTTAATTTGACATGCTAGGTTTAAATTCGAACTGAATTCACACATTTTCCAATATTTTTGTAAATCTAATGAGCGTTAACAACACTTGCCCAGGACAATTAATGGATCTTATGTATATGTTTTCCGTAATCCATTGTAGTTTGGCGAAAGCATTTTTTTCAGTGGGAAAATTTAATTTAAATGTAGTTCTTTCATCATAGGTAGTATGGAACAGTTATGCGCAGAATGGTGTAGTAATTTTTTTTTTCAGATCAAATGTTTAACTCGACAAGGAATAAATTCCGCAAACCAAAGTTTTCTGTGTTTGACAAATTTCATGTTTTTGAGTAGGTGTTCCTATAGCAGGAATGTGAAAGCGCTCAAATCCCGTATGCCTACTTTATGTATGGCAATATCATACGATCTGGTGTTCAGTATGAGATTATCGGTGCTGCACACTTTACAGCAAGTATATTACCTAATTCTCGAGTAACTATTGCAATTGAGAGCATTTGTAACAAAGCAAGTAAAAAGTTGTGGTTGGGTCCCGGAGATAATGAGAATGACCGATTCCGGGCGAGTAGCTCAACTGTTGTTCCCTTTTATATTAAAAAAAATGTAAAAGCTCTCAAATCCCGTATGCCTCCGTTAGGTATGGCGACACCATTTGATCTGGTTTTCAGTTGTTGATGGGTCCCGAAGATAATGAGAATGACCGATTCCGGACGAGTGGTTGTTGTTCCCGTCATATAAAAGCATAAATCTAATGTTGATGGACTTTGCTAGAAATACAATTCGAGCACACTGTGCAGTAGAAATGCCTATGGAAGGAATAAGTGGAACTAAACAAATAACTTCCGTTTAGTGAACAGATGGGCATTTTCCATGGATGCGACCATATGTTAATAAAATTTTGATTATCTTATACAAACTAATAATCACATAAATTAGGGCTGTGATGATATCGATAAATCCGATAATATCGATAAATATCGGGTTGAAATTATCGATACGATAACCGATATTTCAAATCGTCGATAATGGACTCGATAATATCGCCGATATGACTTTATTTGATGATGACTGTAAACTTTTCTGTCACAAGCAGTGTTTTTTAAAACATGTTAATCGACTAATTTGATCTAAACTTTTCTCACAGACTTTTGATCTAAACTAAACTTCTACTGAGTCCAAATTCAAGGGTTTTAAAGCTTGTCATTTGATAAAAAGTATCTTTTCAAAGTTCAAAAATTTAATTTTTACTGGGAAAGAAGTATATGACGTTTCCTTTTTATCTACTCTTTATCATAATACATTTTATCAAGTGGTAAAGCTCGCAGTTTGAAAAAGCTAATAGGAGCCAAATTCATATAAACAATTTTGTCAAACGCTTTAAACGTTTAACCGATTCAATCCGGATTTTTTCTACATCTCATTTCAATACAATTTTGGTTATGCCGGTACTAAAAGTGAAACAAACTATGAAAAAGTAGATGTACTTAGAAAAACTTTCTAGAGCATCCAAACCTTTCTTAAGTTTTGATCGAGTCATTGAGTTAGATTTTGAAGGTGTGTATAGATCGCTTTCTCCGGGCATTAGCCTTACTTTTGAGCTGGGATAGTCCCTTGGGACATCTATTCGTTATTATAAACATGCCCCAATAAGATGTGTACCGTACAGCAAACTATTCTTGAGTAAAGATGTTAAAGGCCTGTACCGGTTACATATGAAATTAGATTTACAGCAATGCCCTGCTATATAAAAGGTTCTCTAAAATTAAATTAGATAAATATGTGTGTCGATATTTGCTAATACAAGTGAATCTTTTGCTACTCATTTTATTTCCGTATTGAAAAGGGAAATAATTTCTTTTCAAGCCGCTGTGAAATTTTTGCCTCAAGTTGCAGTTGTTCCATTGTTAGGGCGCATATTAAACGAAATACGTCCCAGCCATGATTCTGAAAGCATAAATATTATTTTTGTGGCTTTTTAAAACGTTGAGTAACTAAAATTACATCGTGGAATCGTTGATTATTTGGTCGGGGTTCAGCCAAAGCACATCAAGCGCCAACGAAAAATTACCGATTTTTCTGCTCAAACTTTCGTTTATCAGATTTAATTGATCGTAAATCGTATTGGATATCCCTCAACCCCATAACTGAGGATATCCTACTGCAAATGTATGCTTAAATTGATATGAAACAACTTCCGTTTTTCTTGAACGAACAAAATATCACAAGTCAGTCGAAAAGCCGCTTGGTGCGGTTTGGTTGAACCCCGACCATTTGTTGCATAGCACATTTTTGCTATCTAAGATCAAAATGTTAAAATAATTATTATTTCTGAGCTTTGTATTAATTATCGGATATCGACCCGATATCGATATTCAAAACTCGATATCGAAACGATATCGATATTTTATTAATCCGATATCGATATTATCGATAAATGCTACATCGTCACAGCCCTAACATAAATCTTAACTAATGCGAACTAATATACATACTTTTTGATTGATAAAATCACATATACTTTCCTTGTTAGGACGTCAAGATTACAAATTAGTTTACGTTAGTTATTAGGCAAAACCATTCGAATACTTGAAAATTATACTTTTTTTGAAAAAGTTTTGGTTATAATAAAATATAGACTGTTTCCTTTCTCCACTTGAACAACATCGATTTTTATAATTTGGAGCAACAGAAAATGCCGTCACTTTTAACCACTATAATTCAATCCTGCTTTACGTCAATATTCGGATTTGTTAATGGAACCTGCTGATCATTTCACAAATAAATTATATTAGATGATATATAATTTGTCTAATTGCTATACTATTCTGCGCCTTCGTCGTGTCCAAAAGCTTTTACACAGTCGGATATCCGTCAAGTGACTTACTCTCCAGTGTCATCCCATGATCGTTCTTCCATTATCCTATCGAAACAATCCGCCAAAAATGCGTGCTGCAAATATATTCATACCAAAAATTCAAATTATGGTACAATCCCATCAGCATTACCGAATGCTATTATCAATACTCACATATGGCGTAAAGACCTTCACCCACCGCGGAGGTTTGTCAGATCTACTGTACTGGAAGCAGAATGCCATCGATTCTTCGTCGCTTTCCCAGCGCGAAATGGTGTTCCATTGCAATTCCACAGTTTGCGCCTCCAAGGCACCGTCCTCTCGGCAGGCATGCAGCCTGAAGCTCTTCATACCGATAGCCGGTACGACGTGACCTTCCTTGCGGCTATCGCAGGCGCAATGCGGAAACACGACGTCCCCGTAACCGGGCAGGGTTCGCGCTAGCGTCAGATATTCGTCCGCTTTTTTGGAATCCTGTAGGGCTTTCAGTTCATAGAGGCGCCCATCAGCACGGATGTTTCCCCGGTTCACCTCGTCAACGGCCTGAAATGTTGGTAATAATGTTAGCGCGATAATCTTTATTCCTGAATTTAAACAAGAAACATAATAATCTACCTAGCGCTGACAATGCCAACTCAAAAAGGTAAAAAATATCGCTAGCTCACGTTCTAGGTTTGTTCTACGAATTAAAATATATGGTTTGAGTACACGGTCTTAAAAAAATATCTTCCTTTTACTTCCACTAGTTTGCAAACTTTGCAAAACAAACTGTTCCGGGATCATGCTTTTATAAGCTGAGAGGCCTTCAAAAAGGTTTGCCATAGAAGACCAGGAAAAGTGATTAAAAATAGTCGCGCAGGTAGATTTTATCTCTCTTACTCGATATCTACAATATTGAATAAGGACGAGCCCGCATTGAGCTAAAGAATACTTGTGGTTTCAGAATATCGAATCTAGAATATTTAGGTTCCACGAAAATCTGTTTCGTTCTTGTGGGAAAAAACATGTTTCTGAAACAATTGCTTGGATTATTTAAATCTATGTTACCAATCCACAGATGCCAAGTTCGATTCTCGATCAATTGGGATGGTTTCGATTGGGAAATGTGCTCAACTCTTTGGGCATAGTATATCCTTTGTGCTCACCATATAATACACATAGTTAAGCATTTGATCGGCCTGAAAAAGCTTTCAATTGATTTACTATGGATATACTAATAGAATTGTTGAAAAGTAGGTCAAGTTACAGTTGTCATGTAAAAGCATTGGAGAAAAAGAAGATAGCCAGGGTTTCTTCTAAATGAGGGCCCCACGGAAACCTGTTATAAATAACCGGTTCGTTGTCAAACCATCGAATGGCCTCATTCCACACAAGATCATGCTTCAAAAACAATTTCTTGAATTTTGATACCCATATTGCAATGGTTTATTTTGAGTGCGTTTGTAACCACATGATGCCCCACGGAAACCTGTTCCAGGATAACCGGTCCGTTGTCAAACCATCCTATGGTTCAATTACTCATCAGATGATGTAATCATGATATTCAAAATAAGTTTGTGACCACTTTAGGCCCCACGGGAACCTGTTCCAGGATGACCATTCTGTTGTCAAACCATCCTATGATTCAATTACTTATGATTTTTGAATTTTGATACCCATATTGCCAGTTTTTTTTTTTTCAGAAAGAATTTGTGGCCACTTAAGCCCCACGGGAACCTGTTTCCGGAATAACCGTTCAGGGATTAAATAGTAAGATGGTCCTGTAACGTAGTTAAGTTTTATTCTTTAAATTTCCAACACGCAGAGAAAATCTACCTTTTTGAACTAAAAAATAAAATTATTGAAGTATTTTTTAAACTCAAATATTTTATTTTTAAAATTAAAACTAAAATATATTTAATTCAAAAAATTTCATTGTTGTTTCTACTGCAATCCAGTTTTTTTTTTGCCCCTTTGGATTGCTATGATCGGGGTGGGTCGGTTTTTTGAAAATTAACAAGTGATTATGCCGGAAGAATTAGTCTACGTTGACCAAATAAACACCGGACTGTAGGAATCAGCTCACATAATCTTCTTGGAAATTTTCAGGAACGTGTTTTGGTCAGTCAAGTCAGTCAATAAAGATGAAGTTTTAGTCAACATTAAGGTCTTATAAAACTTTGTCTTATTAGTGTTGTATTAGTCATTGTTAGATAGCAAGCAGTATGAAAATACAATAGAAATGTCAAGTCTTGCCTTAAAATCGCTGGTTTTCTTCTAGCTATCAATCTTTATTTCCTCTTCGATCTATCAATCGCTATTTTCTTCTTCTATATATCAATCTCTACTTCAATCTTCTATCTATCTTTTGATAGCATTTCTATATAAATCGATTTAAAAATTAAAAGTTTGATTAATTAAAAAAATTATCTGAAAATCATTTTTAATTTTTCTGTTCAATAGTAGTAGTAGTTTAGTAGTAGAGACCCAGGACGGGATGGTTCGATGTGGAGTGCCAGAGAGTGACAGACGAGAAGAACGTTGCCAGAAGCCGGATGTTGGTGTCAGGTACCCGATCGAATAGAGATCGGTACAAGGAAGCAAGAGCAGCCGAAAAACGAACCCACCGCAGGAAGAAAAAAGAGTACGAAGAACAAGTGATTAGTGAGGCGCAGGAAAAAATGGAGCAGAACGATATGCGGAGGTTTTATGAGTCTGTCAATGGTGTGCGGAGAAAGACAGCGCCATCTCCCGTCATGTGCAACGACCAACAAGGGAATTTGCTGACAGATAAAACTGAAGTGGCTGCCAGGTGGAAGCAACACTTCGAGACTTTGTTGAATGGAGGAAGTGACGGTGCATCGGTGAACAGAATAAATATTAGCGACGATGGACAAGCTGTGGAGTCACCTACACTAGATGAGGTTAAAAGAGCTGTCAAAGAGCTGAAAAACAATAAGGCTGCGGGAAGGACCAGCTCCCGGCTGAACTTCTCAAACATGGCAGTGAGCAGCTTTATGAAGTTCTGCACCATATTATGTCGAAAATATGGGAAGACGAGGAAATGCCTGCTAGCTGGTTGGACGGCCTCATTTGCCCTCTCTTTAAGAAAGGGCACAGACTGGAGTGCGCCAATTACCGAGGAATAACCCTCCTTAATTCGGCGTACAAAATTATGTCCCGTATTTTGTTCAACAGATTGAGACCGCTTGAAGAGTCCTTCGTCGGCGAATACCAAGCAGGTTTTCGTGAGGGCCGATCAACGACGGATCAAATGTTTACCCTGAGACAAATCCTTGATAAATTCCGGGAGTACAACTTGCAGACACATCATCTGTTTATTGATTTCAAGGCGGCGTACGACTCAGTGAAACGGAATGAATTATGGCAAATTATGCTTGAACATGGTTTTCCGGCGAAACTGATACGGCTGATTCGTATAACGTTGGACGGATCGAAATCAAGTGTAAGGGTTGCGGATGAAATATCGACGTCATTTGTTACCTTAGATGGATTAAAGCAGGGTGATGCACTCTCGAACCTACTGTTCAATATAGCGCTCGAGGGAGCGATTAGGAGAGCTGGTGTGCAAAGAAGCGGTACCATTATCACAAAATCGCATATGCTCCTGGGATTTGCGGACGATATCGATATTATCGGAATTGATCGCCGCGCCGTGGAAGAGGCTTCTGCGCCTTTTAAGAGGGAGACAGCGAGGATTGGACTCACGATCAATACCAGCAAAACGAAGTACATGGTCGCTGGCAATCAACGTGGGTTCATTAGTGGTGGTGGTAGCGAAATAGTGCTGGATGGTGAAAATCTTGGAACATTAGTGACGTGCGATAATGATGTTACCCGCGAGGTGAAAAGGCGTATTGCAGCTGCAAATAGGGCTTATTACGGACTTCGTAACCAGCTTAAGTCCCGTAGTCTGCAAACGAAAACAAAACTCGCGCTGTATACTACTCTGATCCTTCCGGTGGCTTTATACGGCCATGAGACATGGACGTTAAAGGAGGCTGATCGGAGAGCTCTCGGAGTGTTTGAGCGTAAGGTGCTGCGGACAATACTCGGCGGTAAACAGGAGAACGGTATCTGGCGGCGTCGCATGAATCACGAATTGTACCAGGTGTATAAAGGGCTGGATATTATTTAGCTTATGCAACACGGCAGACTACGGTGGGCTGGTCACGTTGTTCGTATGCCGGAAGAACGACAAGCGAAGATAATATTTAGTAGAGAACCCGGAAGAGGCCGCAGGCTTCGTGGAAGGCCGCGTACACGATGGCTTTTTGCAGTTGAAGAGGACCTGAGGGCGCTCAATGTTCAGGGCGACTGGAAGCGATTGGCCCAGGATCGAGTCCAGTGGAGAAGGATACTCCATTCGGCGTAGGTTCATCGAAGAGCTGTAGCCCATCAAGTATCAAGTATCAAGTAAGTAGTAGTAGTTTAAAAGGCTGAATTCTAGGTCGCTATGAAGTTGTGGCCATCAGAACCAATGCAAAGATCATGAAAAAAGTAAAAGTGTTAAGCTGAAACATAAAATTCAGATTCTTTTCATTGAGTTAATTTTGATTTTTTTTCACTGCATCGACGTTACTATGTTGAACTCTCCAATCTAAGACAAATCCTAATAACTCCTTCCTCCGATTAACCTGAAATTTTTATATAAGAATGTTGAAATGTCATTTGTGTTTCCCTTATTCCATTCTACAGGGTGGCCACTGAAAGTCGATTTTCGAATTCCCGGTTTTTTCCCGCTTTTCCCGGTATTTTTTGTCAAATTTTCCCGGTTTTAATTTAACTTGAAAAAAATCAGGGTAAGAGTTTTTATACTTTTACTAGATATTTTATTTTCTGACCAAACTGGAGGTCAGTTTTATATCGAAGCGACTAATAGGGGAACTGCTCCTTGAATTCATACCATGTACCCAAATCAATACCACCCAAAAACAAAGAATTGGTGCGCAAATTGTTTCATTTCTTATTTTTGTGATTTTTTTTCAGCAGTGAGCACGCTGGATAACAACAAAACACGACACAAATTGAGCCTAAATTGCCTGTTTTGTGAATGTTATTGATATAGGAGCATGTTATTAATAACGGAACAGATACCCTAATTTGTAACGAACCTTTGAAATAGAGACATTAAATTACCAACAACGTGTTATGCAAAAATAGTTTTGTCACAAGGCACACTGCAATTGTGCCATGCCGTTAGTGTTAACGTGTTAACCGGCATTTAATCAATATCGTATTGTAATTCTACATTGACACCTAATTACAATAGGGGTATTCACTTAACATCGTAGGTTGCTGCGTATCTGATTAAAAAAAAATTTCACACTCAATCACAAGGGACATATTTCAAATCGCCTAAGAAACATCTCAATAAACAGATACGCAGCAACCTACGCCGTTAAGTGAATACCCTTAATGATTTGATTTCCTTCATTATTTGCAGAACATTCGTATTTTTTTCTTGCATGCACAACTTTTGTTAGTTTCTGACAGTGCCAATGGAAATTGCATGCCAGTCTAGTATGGTTCTTTCTTCTTAGAGCATAATATTTACAGAAAGCAATAAAACCTATAGTATCTATAGTACGTATAGTATAGCCGATATATTTTTAATGTTCAGCTCTCGGTTTGATCTTATTCAGGCTATTTCAAATAATTCCTTTCTGAGTTTCATCAGTTATTTTTTAAATTATCGCAAAATTATGTATTATGATTTATGACATATGGCCGGGGTTCTACCAAATCACACCAAGCGCCAAAAAAGTACTCATATTTTTGACCAAGTTTTTGTTTAACAGATTTAATTGACCATAAATCGTATAGGTCCTATACTATAGGATATCTCTCAACCATAACTGAGGATATCCTACAACAAATGTACACACGAATTGATTTGAAATAATTTCCGTTTCCTTTTACGTTCAAATCAGTCAAAAAGCCGCTTACTCGGAATGAAAATGATTTAGTGCGTTGCGTTGCGTTGCGTTGTAACGGAGTATTTCGTAGATTGCATACTGATAGTTGTCATGTATATTATTTACCTTTCTTACCCCAATTGCTTATGGATTTCCATTTGGGATTCAATGGAAATCCAATTAGGGGTCCAAAATGATAAAACATGAAAGCTATCATTGCCGGCCACGCCCATCTTCTCCGTTACTAGGAAAGGGAAGGAAATGATGATATGACATCTACTTAACGAGAGGCCAGCGACTCACCGACGCCCTCATAGATGTCAAGGAATTGGATAGTGGGTAGGGTATGTGGTTTAGGAGTATCATTATAAGCAAATGATAGAAAATTTGTGGAAATACGTTGGGAGTGACTTTGCTAAGAAATTTATGTCACTCCATTATCCTTGCCGATGATTTTCCTCGGATGGGGCGAAGGTATTAGCCTTGCCCTGGCTAATAGCCTAGGTTTAAGCGCCTTTGCTCGCTCACTGAAACGAAAAAAGAGCAAAAAGAAATTAAATTCCCCTTCCCCCCTGAAATGATAGTTTCAATCGTCAATTATGATTAGGACAATAATAGTTCACCTTACCTTAATTCCGCTTTTATGTACGTTCATTCATATGATAGTCAATCCAAGATCCTGTTACTATATTTCGATCAACATCACACATGGCCTTCACAGTACACCCTGTTGTTTTTGTTTTCTTCTCCTTTGCGTTTCTTTGCTTATCCTCTATCTGTAAACTCCCATATACCACTAGATACCAACAACGTACAAAAAAAAAGAGTTTCCGCCGTTCCTCTTTCACAACGCTACCACGATACTATTTCTACCACCACTTCCGTGAAGTGCAAAACCAAACCATTAACGATTGCTGTTAGAGAATAAAATCATTACTCCTTCCACCCTCTCTACCGAGACCACACAACAATAGCACCGACCAGCAAAACCACACAGAGTTCACGCTTCAAACAATAGTTACACATATCCGATAAATGTTAATAACTCATTTCTTTTCTTGTTGACTGTTTTCTTTAAACCGTCTAAGACGAATTAAGTACTGTCCATTTAATTCCACCAGTTAATTTTCGTTATCTTTGCAGATACGTATTTCGACCACAACTGTGTGGTCGTCTTCAGTGTCTTGTACTTGACTCGACTTGAAGAAAACAATCGCAACTTACACTATTTATACTACACTAGGTACCTAATCTAATCTTATTTGCCTACTTTATTTACCTATACAGTAAATTACTTTATTGTTTAGGTAGAAACTTGAAGAGCCAAGAGCTGCCATTTCCCTGATCCTTATTCAACAGCGCTGTTTGTACCTGTCGGTGGATTTCCAAACTCTCAGCTACATCGAGTTTCCATGGGGAAGAGACATTTCTTAAGATTTTAATATTTGATGCCGTAATTGGGTGATTTTCCTTATACACATGCTCTGCTACCTTAGATCTAAATTCGTAATGTAATCCCTTATCTTTTCGCCTTACTCACTTCCGCCATATGTTCCTTGAACCTTATATCTAATGATCTTTTTGTTTGGCCTACATAGATTTTTTCACATTGGGAACAACTTATCTTATAAACGCCTGCCTTATTCAACATTTCTACTTTATCCTTCGTTGAACCCAATAGAGACTTGAGTTGGTTGCTTCTACTGGAGAATACTAGATCGATGCCGAATTTCCTTAGTCGAGGGCGTAGCTGGTTGGTGATGTGTTTATCATATGGGACCGAAACTCTTTTCAGCGGCTCCTCTATCGGTGTCAGCGTTGTATGTCCATTTCGTCGTAGGGTCCTTTCCTTCTTGTTGATGATCGCTCGTATAGTCCTCTCCTGGTATCCGTTGATCTTCGCTGTTTCCAAGATGTATTGTAGTTCCTTCGTTTTTCCTTCTTCGCTCAGGGGTATCGTCTGCATCATGTGGATCATGTGATGATATGCTGCCATTTTATGTTGATACGAATGGTTCGATGTATATGGGATGACTCTCATGATGTTCGTGGGCTTCCTGTAGATTTCGAGGCTCAATGTTGTATTTGCTTCCCTGATGACTAGTAAATCCAAGAAAGGTAGTTTACCTTCTTTTTCCTCTTCGAAGGTAAATTTGATGTCCTTATGCACGTTGTTTATCGCTTCCAAAATCCTGGGTAGATCCTTTCGGTTGATGATGCTGAAAATGTCGTCGACGTATCTCCACCACTTCTGGGGTAGTATTCCTTGTTCTTGTAGGTTGTTCTCCAGATTCGCCATGAACAGTTCGCACAAAAACGGTGATAGTGGATTTCGGTGCTCCTTTCGTCTGTTTGTAGTAGTTGCCACGAAATGTGAAGTAGTTCTCCGTCATGCATAGCCTTGCCAGATTTAGGTACATCTTCACCTTTCCTCGCCATGTTGTTTCCGTCCTTTGTGTTAGCAGCCAATCCTCTAGAAGATTCAGAGCATCTTTCACTGGAACGCTAGGGAACAATGCCGCTACGGTGAATGACAAACAGACGAAAGGAGCACCGATGGGAAATCCGCTACCACCGTTTTTGTGCGAACTGTTCATGGCGAATCTGGAGAACAACCTACAAGAACAAGGAATACTATCCCAGAAGTGGTGGAGATACGTCGACGACATTTTCAGCATCATCAACCGAAAGGATCTACCCAGGATTTTGGAAGCGATAAGCAACGTGCATAAGGACATCAAATTTACCTTCGAAGAGGAAAAAGAAGGTAAACTACCTTTCTTGGATTTACTAGTCATCAGGGAAGCAAATACAACATTGAGCCTCGAAATCTACAGGAAGCCCACGAACATCATGAGAGTCATCCCATATACATCGAACCATTCGTACCAACATAAAATGGCAGCATTTCATCACATGATCCACAGGATGCAGACGATACCCCTGAGCGAAGAAGGAAAAACGAAGGAACTACAATACATCTTGGAAACAGCGAAGATCAACGGATACCAGGAGAGGACTATACGAGCGATCATCAACAAGAAGGAAAGGACCCTACGACGAAATGGACATACAACGCTGACACCGATAGAGGAGCCGCTGAAAAGAGTTTCGGTCCCATATGATAAACACATCACCAACCAGCTACGCCCTCGACTAAGGAAATTCGGCATCGATCTAGTATTCTCCAGTAGAAGCAACCAACTCAAGTCTCTATTGGGTTCAACGAAGGATAAAGTAGAAATGTTGAATAAGGCAGGCGTTTATAAGATAAGTTGTTCCCAATGTGAAAAAATCTATGTAGGCCAAACAAAAAGATCATTAGATACAAGGTTCAAGGAACATATGGCGGAAGTGAGTAAGGCGAAAAGAGAAAACGATAAGGGATTACATTACGAATTTAGATCTAAGGTAGCAGAGCATGTGTATAAGGAAAATCACCCAATTACGGCATCAAATATTAAAATCTTAAGAAATGTCTCTTCCCATGGAAACTCGATGTAGCTGAGAGTTTGGAAATCCACCGACAGGTACAAACAGCGCTGTTGAATAAGGATCAGGGAAATGGCAGCTCTTGGTTTCTTCAAGTTTCTACCTAAACAATAAAGTAATTTACTGTATAGGTAAATAAAGTAGGCAAATAAGATTAGATTAGGTACCTAGCGTAGTATAAATAGTGTAAGTTGCGATTGTTTTCTTCAAGTCGAGTCAAGTACAAGACACTGAAGACGACCACACAGTTGTGGTCGAAATACGTATCTGCAAAGATAACGAAAATTAACTGGTGGAATTAAATGGACAGTACTTAATTCGTCTTAGACGGTTTAATACATTCCACTAAACGAGCTTAATATATTTTTCTGTTTTCTTTAGATTTCCCAACTTTCTTCTATATACATTCGCCGAATTTCTCAAAACAGACCGTCCCCACAGCATAACCTCACAAGCCCACAGCTCATCACTTCCTCTCTCCCCCTCAAATATACCACTAGCCAACTATACCCTCAGTAGAACCGCCAACAACAACTCCACACTTCCACACCCACACCCTCTACCCCGTGGCCACCTGAACGACACCAGCAGCCGACAGTACCCACCCACCGCCAGACCACAACTCCCTACTTCCTCCCTTCCGAGGCCCCCTCAACGACACCAGCACCTTATTTTTCGTATCGAATCACCCGTTATTCCACTATTCAAATCCGCCAATTCTTCGATTTTTTTTCCTTTGGCGCTTTCTATTATGAATCACACTGTAATTACCCGATGTCTACCGAACAATTAGGAACTTCCACCGTAACCGTAAAACATTTCAGACTTTTGAAGCCGAATAATCCGGAACTGATATAAAATTGCAGAATTTTTTTTTCGGACGAAGCTGAAACACGTCAATCCGCGAGCAAAGACTACTACGATTCCGAAATTGGAATCAAAATGATTTAGTGACAACACAAACTGGATCTGGGAAAAAGATCTACTTATTTCTTATACCCCATGAATATTAAAGAGTAAATCTTTCACTTTTGTATCAACTTCATTAAAAACTTTGAAGAATTTTAAATGTAAGTTGCCAAACATTATTTTTTCCCGGTTCATATCTTGAATTCCCGGTTTTCCCGCTTTTTTTCCCGGTGACTTCAATTTCCCGCCTTTTTCCCGCTTTTCCCGGTTCGGTGGCCACCCTGATTCTATATAACAACCTATCCTATCCTACCTGTGGTCATGCGTTAGCTTCGCTACCTCCCGTGGGCGCGAAATTGCCGAGGCAATTCCCTGACCCTTTGGAAAGTACTACTGAGCCCTAGCGGATCCTCAACGTTTAAAGAGCTACCTGTTAAATATGCTGGGACATACAATCAGGTGCTCAGTCTGCCCAGCAGCCGATTCACTGTGAATCGTTAGAGATGCACTGAAGTGCTCCAAATGTGATATGATACACAGATGAATATTATTTTCATTGCCGTCAACCCCCGTGACCTTGGCTAGGGGTTTCTACTGCAATCCAGTTATTGTGGTTATATTTTCCACACGAAGCCTAACCAAAAATAAAATATTTGATAATCACAAGAAATTCTATATAACATTTAAAATGAATTTTTGATTAGAATATTATTTTTTTAATTTAAGAAAAATATTGGTGATAGCAAAACTTTTTTTTTCTGATTTAAAATATTTTTTGTATAACCAAAAAAATATATTGTAAGTTCAACAATTTTTATTTTGAGTGCTGTTTTGGAACATTGTAGAAACAACAATATTTTTCGTCTAATCAAAAATGATTTTTTGATGAATTCAACAAATAAAATTATTAGCCGGGAACAATAATTATTTTTGTTGTTTTTATACATAACTAGTCGACCCGGCAGACGTTGTCCTGCATAGTAGGCGAAAATGCGCGCTGTGAACTGCCCATGCGAAATTTCCATACGAAGCTTAATTTTAGTTTTTTACGATTTACTCAAATTCATTATTAATTTTCGCCTGAGGAAATATTATATAAACCCATCGGAAACGATAACTATCATTTTTGCTGAAGGAATGAAGAAAATCCATCCAGCCGTTTTTGAGTTATGCGGATACGAACACAGACCATTTCATTTTTATTATATAGATATCATTGAGTTTAAAAAACATTTCTCTGCGTGAACGAAGTTCATCAGTTATGACGCAAGAAATCTTTATTTGGATAACTAGGGGAACTGTTCCGATCTCCATCTCACTGTACATATATCCATCTCATCGCTAAACAAAGAAATACGGTACCAAATTTCTCGCTTATTTTTGTAAACATGCGTGCTCACTGCTGAAAAAAATCACAAAAATAATAAACAAACCAAATTCGTTTCCATTGCTTTGTTTTTGATGGGATGGAAATAGGAGCTATGAGATGAAGTGGCGAACCGTTCCCCTATATATCTTCAATTTATACAAACTTTGGGACTTGATCCAATAAATCCGAAATTCCGGAAACCTGTTAATCCGAATCGGCTTTAAGTAACATGTATCGAATAGTTGGTAAGTTCCTGCTCCGTAGCAACCGAAATCGTCAAAATCGGTGAAAAACTGACAATGTTATGATCATTTTAAGTCCGTGGGTACCCGGGTACCCTGTCCTGTCGGTAACGTAAGGGTGTTTTTTTGTCGGTAACAAAAGGGTTAATAAAGTGTAGCCATCTAAACTGAAAGATCAGTCTATGTGCAAATGAAGAAAAAAAAACTCACATTGAATTACGTCAAACAAAATGGAAACAAGTAGCGGAAGGGAATTTAATATATTTCACTTTCTTTCTCGTTTCAAAGAGCGAGAACTGACGCTTAAACCTAGGCTATGTAGCCAGGACAGCTTCGTCTCATCCAAAATTATCAATGGAGTAACATAATTTTTTTAGCTTGTTCACTTCCAACGTCTATTAAAAAATTATATCATTTGCTTATGATGATACAGGTAAACTTCGATATAACGTACATATCGATTTCAAGTTTGTACGTTATATCGAAGCATGAGTAATCATCCTTATTTTACACTACATAAATGTTGTACTATCATGTACTTTATGGGCGAATTTTATTTTTTTATATAATGCTCAGCTAGCAGTGTGAAACAGCTTTTCTTGTGAACAATTCCTCCAAACTTGTTCGTTGCTAAGAAAAATGACCCGTTTGTTTTATTTATTGAGTTTCCGCGACCTTTAATGGATTTAAACTAGGACACGATGGAGCACGTGACTCGCCAAATTGAATATTTTCATAAATATTTAATTATATACGCCAACATTATTCTGATACCACGGTAATTTTTATCAATTTTATTCGAAATTTCCGATGGAATTTCTAGAGAAGTTCCTGAATAAAAGTCTAGAGAATTTTATGATTTTTTCATCGTAAATTCCTTTGATATTTTTTCAGAGTTTCCTTTAGGAATTCTTTTCTTCAATTAAATCATACAAAATACCTGAATTCTATCCGATATTTTGTTGGATGTATTCTTTCAGAAATTTTAATACTTCCTTGAAGGAATTTTCAACAAAATGTTTGAAGGAATTTTTGATGGAAATCAACGAAAAAGTCAAAGATTTCCTAAAGGGATATGCCAAGAAATTCCAAACTATTTCCCAAAGGAATGCCTAAAAAATCAAAAGAATTCTTCGAAGCATTTTCCGCTGGTATTACCGAAAAACATTCTAAAGGAATTTCCTGATAAATGTTTACAGAAATTCTGGAAATTCTGAAGATAATTTCAGAGAAATTTCCGAAGAAATTTCTGAAAGAGTTGCTGAAAAATCTGAGGAATATGCAAAGTAATTTCCTGCAGAAAGATATAATAAAAAGATATAAATATTTGCTGGAGAAAGTTCTAAACGAATTTCTGGAGAACTTTTTAGGAAATCCTGATTTTTTCTAGTTTTTATTAACGTCTTTTTTTAATTTAGAAATTAAGTTCGACGCTAACAGGAATTTCTGAAGAAATTTCCTAAGGTATTTGCGAAAAAATCTCCATAGGGATTTCCGGTGGAATTCCTGGAGGAACTCTTAAATGAATTCCTAAAAAAAATCTAAAGCAACTTCCGAATAAATTCTTAAGCGAATTTTCAAAACCTTAATAATTTTGCGAAGGAATTTGTAAAGGAATTCCAGAACGAATCTCCAAAGGAATTTTTGAAGGAATATCCGAAAGAATTACCAAAATATTTTCCGTAGATCTTTCTAAAGGAGTTTCGGAAGGTTTTTTCCCGATAATGTTTAAAAGGAATTCGTTGATATATTTCTAAATGAATTATTCGAAGAATTTCCTAAAGAATTCCAGGAAGATGTTTTGAATTCCGAAGGAACTCATTAGGTAGATTCTGAAGTAATTCTTAAAATTCATTCTTTTCGAAGAAACATTGAGGAGGAATTAAAAAATGATTTTTAGATTTATTTCCGAAGTTGTTTCCGGATGATTTTTCAAAGAAATCCCAGCTAGTTAACCTGTCTTTAGAGCCCTGGCTTTCTTCGCAGCACTGCACCACTCTTTCCTTCTTCTTCCTTCCTTCCTTCTGTGGATGTGCGGGTTTACCGGTGGTATTGCTGGGTGGCTTAGAAATCTTCCTCGCTTCTTGCTTTTGTAACGAACAATTAAGGGCCAATAAGAAGGGCGATCGACTATCAGTGGAAGCAATGCCGGATTGGGCCGACTACGGAACCAGGGAATTACGGCGGTTCTTGCTGGGGTTTCCAACGTAAAGACTGTGGGGTTGTCCTCAACGCCTTCTCTTGTCCCAAGTACTTTCTCTCTACTCTTTAACTTCCAACTTTGGTAACTTTGTAACATCCGTTAGCTTCAAAATACTGTGAAATAGTGACCGCATGCCAGGGGCATGACCTCCTTTTTCAAGTCAGTGTCTTCGTCTCATAGTCAGGTATGGGAAAAATCGGTTCATTTAGCGCTAATCTCTCACTCACCTCTACACACAATCGCAAATTAGGCAACTGTACACGAGCCCTTCCAAAATTTCCAATTTCGATTGTCTGCCGTTTGGCTTCAGTTAGTAACGAATCATGCCAAAAAACAAACAGACAAAATTCATCACCGAATCTTTCCCACAGATAGCAAATGATGCATAGCCGAGTACTTTTTTACATTCGGTTCGTAAACGAATGGAATCGCAATTGAGTGGTGAGTGAGGATTCGGCAGAAAGAATCAGGCCGCAAAACGAATCATTGAGTCTAAATTGAATCAATCTTCTGAGTCCAACTCAGTGTTTTCTGCTGCACTCACTACACATCGTTTCATTCTCATCTCTCGATTTCTTTTCGCACTATCTGTGGTTTCACTTATTCCTGCTGGGGGCACTCAGTAGGTATGAATTGTTTGTTGGTTCGCTGTTGAGTTGAGTAGCATTCATTTTGCAATCGTGTGTTTGCTGATGGACGGGGATTTTAAATCGGTGTGGTTCATGTGAGTGAGTGAGTTTTCCCATAGCTGCTCATAGTATCGACCCAATTACGCAAACCCTTAATGGCTACTTAACGAAGATACTTCTGGCCTTCTTGTATTGGAGTTGGAGGACTATTGTGAATGGTTGGATGCGGTCTTATAGGGTGATGGAGGCTAATCATGCCCTGCTCTACTGCAGTTGCTAAAGTACTTGGAAAACCTATGAGACGAGTCTTACCTGCCATTCACAAACAATTAACGCATTAGACTACATTTTCAAGAATTTCTCGGAAACACTCATCACTTTTATTCTAGATTTTTTTGAGAAATTCCTGGCATGATTCCTAAAAGTGTTGCTCAAGGAGTTTCCGAAGGGGGTCCGGAGGTCTTAGGATTTTCTTGAAAGAAATTAAAGAAAGAATACGATGTGAAAGTATTGACCTAATGTCTAAGGGAAATTTCGAAAGAATTCCTGGAAGAATTTTCCAAGGAATTACTGGTTTCATTTCGGGATGATGTTTTGAAGAAATCCCTCTGGGAATTGCCGGAGTTCCTGAAGGAATTTCCGAAGGAATTCCTGTAGAAATCTAGGAATTTCTTCGCAAATTTTATTTCGAGTTCCTTCATAAATTCCTTTAGGAATTTCTTGAAAATATATTCAGGAAACTCTTTCGGAGATTCTTTTAAAAATTCCTTCAAAAATACTATTGGACATTCTTTAAAATATTCCTCCAGAAATTACTTTACGGATTCGTTTCGAAAATTTATTCAGCTTCTTTTAATCCCTTCATGAATTCAATCAGATTTTTTTAAAGAATTAATTCTGAGATTCTTTTTGGAACTATTTTAGAATTTCCTACAGGAATTCCTCTACAAAATTCACCAGAAATTATTTTAGGAGCTTCTCCAGAAATTTCTTCTAGGATTAATTTTAAAATAATCTGGTACACATTTCAAGCCTGGATCTACAATACCATTACTTCACTCGACATTAGCACTCGACACTCAATATCATCCAATACCTCGGGAGAATTCTGAGGATAGTGAAAAGTGGGGAAAACAGTAATTAATGCCTCTAGCCGATAAAATTGGACTCCATACAATAATGCCATCCCTACATGAATGATCATAACGATTTAGTAAATTATTTTGTAATAACTACTAAAATTAAAATTATTTTTCAAAGTGTACGTTATAACGGGGAAAAATGTACGCTATATTGAGTGACGTTATATCGAGTGTACGTTATATCGGGGGTACGTTATATCGAAGATTACCTGTATTCCTAAAATATATTCCCTACCAACCATCCAACTCCTTGGCATCTATGAAAGCGTCGATGAGTCGCTGGCCTCTCGTTAAGTAGATATCACATCATCATTTCTCCCCCTTTCCTAGTAACGGACAAGATGGGCCTGGCCAGCAATGGTAGATTTCATGCTTTATCATTTCAGACCGCCAACTGGGTTGCTATTAATTCCCAAATAGTAATCCATAAGCACTTGGAGTAAGAGAGTTAAAGAATATACATGAAAGCTATCAGATGGCAATCTACGCAACCCAACGCATATGAAAAGGAAACCCAACACAGATGGGACTAATATGCGGTTACAGGCAGTACAGATGTCGAAGCCGATATCGCATGTCGAACCAACTGCCCGGTACATTCATAGTTGAAGCAGACACTTCAGTAGTCCCCAGTATGATTCTACCAACACTGCTACGATCAGTGTTGGTAGAATCATACTCAAAGCTAAATCATCGAAGCTTCATGCACGGGCCAACTCACTTGCAATTCTGTAGGGAGAGCATCGCGTTTGAGTTTCTCGGACAGAATCGCTTCGCTTCGCTCACTCACCGACAAATGATTTCGCAGTAAAAAGCGTCAAAACGCAATCGACGCGTAAAACACTGAAGAACACGTAAAAATCATGCAATGATGCAAATCGCGATTCAAATGGGATTTGACTCACTTATGATTTGAATCGCCGACGAGATGTGAGAATTTGAGATTTTACCAACTCTGGCTACGATAAGGCAAGCTGTTACCGCAAATTGGATCAACGATTTGGACCGCCCAGAGGAAATCGACCATCGACCATCGACAAAATCACCCAGATAGTTAAGGCGGCTGACGAGGCAGCTGTACCCTCGCGAAGGATACAAGGATATACTTTAGAGGTTGACCCACATCTGTAATAAAGCTCATCGACTCTACTCTATGCTGAATCGTCAGTCAAAACAGCATCTCATGAATAAATTGCTGGTTGTCAAAAAACTCCAGGTAAAACAGAGCTGCTCAAGATGGTTTACAACCTAGATCCGCCCTGGTATCCTACTATCAAACTATAACTTGCCTGTTTTAACACCAAGCATCGAACGAGCATAAAGACCCTTTAAGACTTCCTGCGAGAAGCCAGCAAAGCTACGCATATAAGCTCTCCTACGTTAGCATCTGTTCTGTAATTTTAGACATGAGGAAATCTGCAATCTCCTTTTAAATAATTATTTTTTCCACAATGTTTGAGAGTTGAGACAGAAAATGATAATAACACTTTTTCCCATCTAAATTCATATTGAATAAACCCGCAACACCCATGGACGAGATTATCAAGTCTTTAAATAAACCTTATACATAAGGGAACGGTTCGGCTCTTCATCCCATAGCTCCTATTTCCATCCCATCAAAAACAAAGCAATGAAAAGGAATTTAATTTGTTTCTTATTTTTGTGACTTTTTTTCACCAGTGAGCACGCTTTTTAGTAAAAAGAAGCGACGAGATTGGTGCTGTATTTTTTTTTTGTTTTGCGATGAGATAAATATATCGGCATCAACATTTCAAAAGGGCGAAACTGCTTTGGTAAACAATAGCTTCTCACGTCGCTGGTGGGCTTATTTGAGCCCACCCACGCAATCCAACGCCACTGATGGAAGCAGCGAATCCTCTTCTATCAATCAATGGTGCTGGATGTTGTGGGTGGGCTAAAATTAGGCCACAAGCGACGTAAGAAGCTCTTGTTTATAAAAGCAGTTTCGTTGTTCAGTGAAATGAAAAACGGAACAGTTCCCCTATAAGCTGACAATATCTATTAAACAGCATCTTTCGATATACTCTTTTTTTTGCAGCTTAAATCGATAAGAGACATTCTAGACTCAGAGGTCAAAAGCTCATTACAAACCATCCTCCAATTCCAAATAGGTGCAATCTTTGTATTGATAAATCTATACATCATCAATTGAACAACAGAGACTTGCGACATAATAAATTTTGAAAGTAAATAACGTTTTGGACAAATTCTGATTTTAAAAATTGCATTTCTTACAACCCAAGATCTAACTCACCTGGTAGAATATGTACTTGGCAGCTTGCTCCCCGGTGGGCAGTGTCATTTCCCGCTCGATAGAAAATAGCCATCGACGGACACATAGGCAGGTGCTCGATGCCGTACTATAGTTCTGAACATACAGTTGATGGGGAATCTCGTGCGGTTGCAGCTTCCGCTCGAAGTTATACTCGACAATCTCAAACATGTAAAAATATTGCTGTGTATACGAGGTCAGACTCGCTCGTTGTACCAATTGTTCCCAGACCAGCTGCGCATTGGCAGATTTGCGCACCGATACAGTCACAACATTGTGATCCGGTAGCATAATTTTGATGTCGACCGGGGAGGCCACAATGTCGTCCTCCGAATCGGTGAGAAACTCCTGCACCGCATCGCTTTCGGCGATCACACGCACGGCGCATACTTTTTCCAGATACTGTTCCAAGCCGCGTCGTCGTGCGTCCAGTTGCTGTTCACTAAGCTGGAATGGCCACTTTCCGGGTAGTTTGGGGAAATTGAATCCCGTGAAATCCTTTCTCAGTGCCTGATGGAGGTTGGAAAATTCTCGATATCGACGGGAACACAACTGCCGCCCGGCCATGTGAATGTTAAACACCACAAAACGTTCGCTGCCTCGATGAATGATGTTGTAGTCGGGAATGCTTATCGGTAGACTGCGTTTTTCAGAGTAGTCAATGTAGGAATACCCACCAGGATCGTCAGTTGGTTCAAGCCGTTCTGCTTCCTACAAAGCAAAGAAAATGCGATAGTGAATGGGGTCGAAAGAAGAGACAAATTGATGATACCAACCTGTTGAGTAACTGATATTACTGTTAGCGTCAACGTATCTCCGCCTGATTTGATGAGATCAACCACTTGCTTGTGAGTAGCACCTTCGACATTGACGTGATTCCTGCAGGCATAAAAAAAAACAATTTATTATTTAGATTGCTTCTAATTTGATACAAATAATTTCTCGTATCAAATTGCCATATCGCATGAAATGAAAACGAAGATAGGTACGGAGAGAAGCGAACAACGATAATTTATCACCATAGTATCACATATATAATAGCGACCTCCATCCCGGTCAACTACCAGATAACGAATCAGATTTGAATTGTATAACAAATGAAGGCTACTTCGCATAGTCATTACATTTAACCAGGGACCATTGTTATACGAAGCGCATTCATCGACTTCCGAATCTCACTATGCAACTAACCCTTCCTTCTCGGCAGCGGCCACTTGGGCACTGATGGTGGGAATCGGTTCCGACAACGATTTACCCGTGGTACGACTGAAAATGTCCACATCTTCATCGTCATCCGTCGTTCCGTCACTATCATCCACCAGATCCCCTGTGCTGGGGTTGAAAATCTTTTTGTTCTTGGACAGTGCATACGACGAGAAAAGACTCCGCTGCATTATACCGGACCGCAAACCACGAACAGGCGAACAGGTGAGCGTCAAAAACACCGTTATGTGGTCACGCGAGAATCGCCAAGCACGTATGTTGGGAGGGACACAATTATCTGTGGAGCTTTTATCTCCATGGAGATTCAAATGAGAACTGAGGTTGGGAAACTGTTGCTGAATGCTTCCTACCGGTCGAATCTCAGGGGATCGAGAATTGGGTTGGGCGACATTTGTGAATTTATGGAAGGAAAAATCAAAATAGCAATAACCAGTTTTTGCATGTCTTACAGAAGAAACATTACCTGATTAGTCAGCATACTGAGCAAAGTCTATTCCGATAATAATAAAAATTCAAAACAAGTGTAGTGCAAATACCCTATTATGATTCCATCGCACGCAAGCGCCTTCGTGCCTGACGAGCTGTACGGAATGATATATTCTTTTGTCAGAAGTTTATAATCCCCATTGGAAGTAATGCTTCCATAAATCATCTCGCGTTCGAAATTAATATGGGAGGCGCAGAGAATCATTGCCCACTTTATTCTTTTTATTTTTTGTTTCTTATTGTGTCCTAATTATAATTGATGCTGTGAAGCTTGTTTGATGTTTTGTTATTTTATGCCAATGGCATGAATAGCAAGAATTTGATGACACGGAACAACTACCCTAAGAGATCAATACGATGTATTGGAAGGCAAATAATTTCAAATCTTCAAGTCGAGCCAAGTACGAGACACTTAAGACAGCCTTACTTTTGAGGTCTAAATTGGTATCTGTTAACGGTACAATCAAGTGGTGGGATTAAATGAGATAGTACGAACTTGTCTTATGACGACAATCCACGAAAAGCTCAAAATAATTTTCTTAATGATAATAACGTTCTAGACAAGACCACTGGAAATAGGTACACAGGTTGGAAGATATAAGGTTTCGTTTCAGTACTACGTAACTTAATCAACAAAGCTCCTGTCGAGCGTTCTGGTGTCGTAGGTTCCAGTCCCGCCGAAGGATAGTGATAGCCTCTAATACATTTTTCAAATTAAAACTTCAACAAGCTGTGCATATGACGATCGCGTTACACTGCTACTACTTTAATGGTCATTGGGCACTCACCAAAACACAATATTGTTCAAATTACTGAATAACATGTAATCATGTATATCCCTTGTTTTCGCAACAATACAATACAAACGAATGAGCTAGCGCGTAGCCACAATTTGAGTCATTCATGCTGTTAGTAATTTGATTATGGACTTTGCCGCAAACATTAAGTTGGTTGTGCCGTACCTACCTATTCGCATTTGAGCGTAGCCAGCCGGCGACAAAGACATCGTCCAACGGACGCCGTAGGTCTCGTCGTCATCTGAGAGTCGTCATATTCCTATTTAATAAAACAGTAAAGTGGGTGTCGGCAGTCAGGTCAATCTTACTTCTGTGCTACGCTGCTCAGTATGGTCTACTGCATAGCACACGGTTGCCTTCGTGCAAATTATGTTCTAGATTAATGTTAAGTAAAGTAACGTCTATCGCAATCAATATTTAGGAGGGAAGATGTTTCTGAGCTGTGTTATACACAATGTGTAATGTATATGCAAAAAAAATGCATAAGTGTCGGATAGATAATGTACCGTTTGTGAAGAAGCACTAACCGCGTTGTACAGTTGGACTTCGATTTAGATGACAGGGTGTCGACTCAAATGGTAGGTAATTCTGGTCGTTCACAAAGATTCTAGTAAATGCGCAGAGCTACCGTAAGGTTATTGTAATTCAGCATTACATAAATCTCTCCAAAATTTGCTCCGCAAGGCATAAGGCCGAAGGTCAAAGCGCACTACATTTTTGTTGTTGGGGGTACCGAAAGGAGATTGGTGAAATTAGGAAGCAAGGCCGTAATATTAATATCACTTTCGATGAGTGGACTTCAACTCGGAACCGCAGATACATGAACGTAAATGCTCATGACGGTCAGCACACCTCAGAAAGAGCGTTCTCTGTTTCTGGAAGCTTCGCTTCTAAAATACGATCCCGTATTTCTGACGAAACATTGGATATGCTATGCGTTTTGAAAGCATATTTCAGGGATAAGGACAAGCCCCAAGACTAGTGTTGAATACATACAAAGCAATGAATAAAGTTTTAATCGTTACCATCAAATCCTGACTTTTTATTGATTTGAATTATTTAAAAAAAATCGTCCAGTACCGCTATTTTCCCGGTACTCCCGGTACTGAGGGGTTCAGTACCGTAGTACCGGGACTCGCCAAAAAGGGTCGGTACTAAAAACCCTAGTAAGCACAGACATCAAAATCGCGCAACATAAGGGCTGGCTTCTAATTAATCAATACCTCATGGCGATCAGACACGAGGGACGTACAGCAGCACTCAGGTTGTGCAAGTAGCAGCGATTTCAATGGCGATGCGGAAAATTAAGTTCAAATGGTGGTATCTTAGCGGATAATCACCGAGTGGTCGTCGGATAGCAGCAGCAATCAAGACAAATTTTCACGCAAGCTTTGGACTAACGTTTTATTGCTACATATTAATGAGTAGAGAGGTGGATTGTTGCAAAAAAATCGGCCTTTTTGCAGGACCAGCATTTTGTAAAAAGAAAGGATTTGATATTTTAATCTTAAATTTTCCCTCGAGATTCTGATTTGGAGTTTGATGCTATTAGTGATTAGAAAGGCGCATGATTGAGAATAAAACGGTTCTTTTTAGAACCATAATTTTACAATATAGAAGCACAGAGAAACAGACGTCTCACTCAACACATGTTCCATCGTTCACCTTTTCAACGTTGGATTCAAATATTTGTAGGTGGTCGATCGGTCACCGATGGCGCTTCTATCGATTTTGCTTGTGTTTGACGTTTTCACACTACCCTCAATTGGTTGCCGATTTTTAACTCACAGTGCATTTAACATTTGGGTGATATTGTTTCCGTGACGATGATTTTGATTGCATTTTATTCTAAGTGAGACATCTGTTTCTCTGTGATAGAAAGTTGAGCCGACACGATTATTTTTCAAAGTGCAAAAAATAACCGCTTGGCGACTACAGAAAGCTACCTTCGCAAGCTCGTGTCGGAGGGAGCCGCTGTAAAAATGTATTCCCATGAATGGCTTATATAGCGATTTAGCGGCAAATGATTGGCGGCATTTTAGTGGCTGACATTGGCGTCAGTAGTAGTCAAATGATATTTTCTCTCAAGATTCTAATTTTGGTATTGTTGCTGTGTGTAATTGGAAAGGCGCATTAGGCTTTGGCCGCTGGAGGAGGAAGGATGGGGCTTGAGCAACAGCTACTTATTGTTATACAGGGGGAGGGGGAGTTTATGAATCGTTATGTAACAAAATAAGCAAATTAAAAAAGTGTTACTTGAGGGGGAAAAGCGTTACGTAGTTTGTGCACAAAGCCAATTTGTGCCATCAGCGTCATTAAACATATTCAATATATGAAAATAAAATATTTCATAGTTCACGTGATCCGGCTTAGGGTCATTTGGCCGAATGCCATTTGAAATAGTTTCCTTATTAAGTGTGTGAAGTGAGAATTGAGATATACGAAGTGAAAAGTGAGAAGTGTGTAGTAGGAAGTAAGAAGGGAGAAGTGACAAATAAGAAATAAGTAGGGATATGTTATTGGTAAGAGGAAGAAGGAAGAAAGAAAAAGAAAAAAAGTAAGAAGGAAGCAGGAAAAAGAAAGAAGGAAGAAGGAATAAAAAGCAGGAAGATGGAAGCAGGGAAAAGAAAAAGAACTAATCAAGAAGAAATAAAGAAGAAAGAAGGACGAAAGAAGGAAGATGGAACATGGAAGAAATATGAAGGAAGAAAGAAGTTGGAGGAAGGAAGAAAAAAAGAAGAGAGGGAAGAAAAAAGAAAGAAGCGAGAAGATAGAAGGGAAAAAGGAAGAAATAAGAAGGAAGGAAAAAGAAAGAAAGAAGAAGGTAGAAAGAAAAAGGACGAAAAAAGAAAGAAGAAAGAAGGAGGAAGATGGAAGAAAAAAAGGAGATAGAGAAGGAAGAAGGAAGACAGAAGAAGAAGGGAAGAAAATAGAAGATGGAGAAGGAAGAATAAAATAAAAGAAGAAAGAAGAAGGAAGAAGACAGAAAAAGGAAGATGTAAGAAGGAATAAAGAAGATGGAGGAAGAAAGAAAAAAGAAAAAAAGGAAGAAGGATAATAAGGATGAAGAAGAAAGAAGATGATGGATGAAAGGATGAAGGGAAGAAAGAAAAAATAAAAAAGGAATAAGGATGAAGAAAGAAAGAAGAAAGAAGGAGGAAGAAAGATGAAAAAAGAAGGAAGAAAGAAGAAGGGAAAACGAAGAAGAAGAAAGAAAAAAGACGAATGAAAGATGAATGAAGAAGCAAGAATATTTAAAGAAGAAGGAAGAGTGAAGAAAGAAAAAGGAAGAAGGAAGAAGAAAGAAGAAAATAGGAAGAAACAAGCAGGGAGAAGTAAAATAGCAGAAGGAAGAAGTTAGAAGAAAAAAGATAGAAGGAAGATGAAATAAAGAAGAAGAAAAAAGAAGAGAGAAAGAAGAAAGAAAAATAAAGAAGGAAGAAAGAAGTAGACAGAATAAAGAAGACTGAACGAAGAAGAAAGGAGGACAAAAGGAGAAAGAAAGAAAAAAGAAAGACGAAGCAAGAAGGACGAAGGAAGAAAGAAGAGATTCTCTGTTCTCATTGCTCAGTTTACTTTTCTTTTTTCACTTTTCTCGCTTCCCACTTCCTACTTCTCATAAGTTACTTCTTATTTTTCACTCTCCACTACTCGTAATATGAATTCATTTTTTTAACTATTCGGCCAAACCGCGTCCGGCCAAACGACCCGTTCGGCCAAACGGCATTCGGCCAAAATTTCGTTCGATTGAATGGCGTGATACCACGGAATCCTACGTCCAATAAGTGGTCGTGTATCTTAATATACAGCATCCCACCTTTTTCTTAACGTCTGTGTTTTTTCACCGAGGTACTGTTTGCGGAAGCAAAATTATTATCTCATCCGTTTTTGTATTTTCATTTTTCTTTTGCCTTCTTTCATTGCTTCAAACCACATTCCAAGACAATTTTACAGGTTTGTACAACAAACCGATTATAATCGGGCTACTTAGTACGACGTATGAGATTAATCCATGTTTATAGATGACCATGTCTTTAAGAGCAGAATAACCATAGTAGAACACCCAAAAAACAAATCTGACAATTATTGTATAAAATCTGGGCATATACAATTTTGTAAGCTTTTTATACAGATATTGTATTAAAATAATACAAATCTGTATTATTTCAATACAACAATTGTATTACAATCTTCCGAAATTGTATATGCCCAATTATTATACAGTTTCTGTAAGGTTCTTATGCAGAACTGTATTAAAATTTGCCATCCGCTGGTTGGGTGAAGTAACTCATTCAAAAACATTCAAAATTTTCAAATTCAACTGAAAATTGCCAAAGGCCTTTGTTGGTTTTCTTATCGGCAGCATAAAAGTTTGTCCTTAAGACGACCGAATCACAATCAAATTTTCTCTACTCGTTTTAAATCCTTCCTGAGCACCTCTTAAGATGCAAAGAGCCATCATCATGAGAAATGTCCATCCAGCGCGATGGATTTTATTTGGAGCAAATATTTTTAATGTCGCTTTGTTTTCCTCGTTTCCGAACTCTGGTAAGGGATACGAGGTGAACCGGTCTTCGGCTGACAGCCTCTTTAAAAAAAGCTATAATAAAATTAATAAATAAAAACAGACTCTCGCAAAAGATGGCTGCTTTGCAATTCCCGAAGTATTTCAGACTTTAGACGCAGCAGATAGGGATGCGATCGAACGCTTTACGAATCCGTTAATCGTTTTAATCACTGAACTTCGAAACAGCTCTGCAGAAGCACTGCAGCAAACGTGAATGTTTGTTCCATCAATAAATGGGCCATAGTTCGTTTCATCATATCATTGTACGAAATATACTAATAACACAAGATCCTTACATAACTTATATGGAAATATTTCTATCCTTACGTGTCATCACGATACGCAAAAATACTTGTTTCGAGTAAAAATTAGAGCCAAAAATGACACGGGCAATATCAATATGTCATAATTCTACAAAAAGGGCATTGAACTAATGCGAAAAACTTTAACATGTGTACCTTTGAAAACATGCCTTCATATACACAGCAAATTTGAGTAAAAATGGTGTGTTATATATAGAAGAAAAAATATCACCTATGCTGCTCTTGATTTCATAGTTGACGTAACAACCATTCAAATTTTTAGCGAATTTGACTTACTACGTGTTTACTAAAGTAATTCAACCGATGTAACATCGATACGTTGTATGATTCATACCTCATTTAAGTATTTACGGGTTGAAATGCTTTAAATCTGCTATGGTTGTCCTTAAATCATCCACAATACATGCAAAAGTGCGATGGTTGTTATGTCAACTATGAAATCATGGATGGATGCCCTATCTCCAATATGTAAAATATGTTCATTCGAAACAGCATTCTTAAAATTTATTTCAAAATCAGTACAAAAGTGGTAAGCTCATGAAACTTTGAAACCACTGGTGCAAACTGCATCACATCGAACAAGCATCAATCAACGCTAGTTTATGTGTGGCGGTGTAAATTCTGTCACAGTTTCATGCAAAGTCGCGAAACGTGAGAAGGCCACGTGGTCTGCCACCAGCGCTGATGGCGATGCCCGCCGGTCTTGCAAAATAGTGAGTGGTACCGATACCCTTCCTGTGCGAGTTGAATTCCTTATTCAAGCTGTGCTGCTGGCCGCACGATGCAGTTGGAGATCTAGCACTGCGAATAAAGTTCTGTTTCATGCGAAAATGCATAAATACACTAGTTGAGCTATGTATACAGTAGTCTAGTCAATGCGGCATGGAATAAGTTCTATATGCGGGAGCACCGACGATTGCATAGAATCGAAACATACCTCCATTCATAAGACTGTGACTATAGGCCTCCTGGAAAATGGGAACAACTAATGTAATTCTATTGAGCTCAAGAGTTGCAAGCTCTTAATAAAAAAGAAAATCATCTCACACAAGCACGTATACAACCACAGCTATATGGAAATTGCAAGTAGGTCTAAGTACCGAATGATTTAAAGCGAGGGACGAACCAGCAATCAAAACGAACCACAACTTAATCGAATTAGACATGATTTAATTCAATCCCTACCCAGAGCCAGAAGCAAGGCATTTCGAAAAGCGTACCTTATCGAACGTGATGTTCCTTCGGTGATGAGGCATGAGTGTGCAGATGGAATTGCAATAGCATGTGAATGCCATTTGCGGTATTTGCTTGAAACGGCAATGGGGTAAGCAACTAAATTTGAATCCCTACTGTAATTCGGATACACAGAAAAATGTGTTTGAAATGGAAATGATTCTACTTAGCCTAGGTCAAAAAGACTTCTAACAACAAATTTAGTGAAATTTCCGCTTGTTTCCAATGTCATATAAAATAAATGCTGAATCCCCTAGAGAAGCTAAAAAAAAAACACTTCCCATATGGGGATAAACATATACTGGTTTACCCAAAAGTTTAAACTAGTCCACATCATTAGAATCAAGGTTTTGGGCGACAGGCAGCTTGATTAATTAATTCAATCAACTTCTGACGTGAACTCTCAGAACGACAGAGAAATTTAGCTCACTTAAAATTAAACAACTGTTAGTCGGCGACTGCAAGCAATTAGCTTGATTAAACCGAAACTGAGAGCGCCACAACTAGCGAAACTACAAACGGAGGGGCCAATCAATATCAATTACAAAATTATGTTTTTTACTATTTCCAGAATTAAAACATAATTCATGTTTTTTTTTCATATGTGACATGAATATTCATAAAATCGCATAAAAGTGACATGACATAATAGCAACAACAAAATGGATTCACTGTTTTGTTCGAAGGTGTTGTTACATTGTACATTTATTATTGGAGTTTCGGTGATGTAATTGTTCATCCACACCGAGCTAGCTGGATTGGATGGATTATTTTTTTTTTTATGTTTCCTTCGTTCGTTACATTTCACGCTCCCTCTAGTAGAGTGACCCTTTTCAACTAGCCACCACTCGAGGACCACTCTCAAGCCTCGATTCACTGGAAAAGCGGCGAGAGATCAACCAAGCGTTGTTCACAGTCGAAGTGATAGGCGAAATGCTCCAGTATTATTGACCCAATTTGATAATCCTGAAAGGTGAAGACTTTAAGAAAATATATTTGCGAGTCCTACTAGTTTAATATTGACCCGGATTTGACTTAGCAATATCTCCGGCATTCCTCAGCCAAATTTTCATGTATATACCTAAAATAATCGCCATCTCATAAATTTTCTGAAATTGACCTCAGATTGATGATCAGCAACACCAAAATTCTCTTAACGCCAGGTTCTCCAAATCATTCTGAAGTTTAGACCTAAGAGGTCCACCACGCAAGCTATATCGATCCCTAGAGACGACAGGGTGGCCACTGAAACTCGATTTTCAAATTCCCGTTTTTTTTCCCGCTTTTCCCGGTATTTTTCGTCAAATTTTCCCGGTTTTAATTTAACTTTTAAAAAATCAAGGTAAGAGTTTTTATATCTTTTATACTTAAATTATTAATTAACTAATTTGAATAAAGATTTAACCCGAAGACAATCTTCGTTTCCGACCAAAATAATGATTCAGTTTTCTAAAAAAGATTTATACATATTTTAGGCAATCAAAACATTCGATTCGTAATTTATTCAATTTTACTTTTTTAATTTCTAGAATTAATGTCTAGAAAGTAAATCTTGGATTTTTTTTATTGAAAACTTTGAACGTTCCCATTCAATATTAGTATATTGAAATGTTCTAAGCTATGGAACCTATTCATTATTTCCCGTGTAACAAATTAGAAAACTATCTTAGAGTATCTTTGCCACCATCATAACCTTCTATTATATTAGGTTAGTTGTGGAAAAATATACTAAACTATGATGAGTTCGATGATCTAGTGACTACCGCTTCGCCTTATAAGCAGGAGGTCGTAGGTTCAATTCCAGACTCGTCCCTTTCCTACTTAGTATTTCTATCTTAGTTCTTTCTGTGTTTTACGTTCTACCAAAACGATTCCTACTGTTAAATCCTTCCACACTAACAATTCCAAAACCTCCCTTGACACCTATGAGAGGTCATAGAGTTCTCTGCATTTTTCTTAAGTAGGTGTCCAACTAGCCATCCTTCCCCCTCCTCATCATTCACAAGGACGTGGCTAGGACAGATCTCTTCTATTGGAGAGTGCATTGCTTTCATCTAAGAGATGGTGATTAGTCCCAAATCAATATCTGTGGTAACGGATGAAAGTAATGCTACTCTCATACAATAGTCTTGGATTGTATCACTTACGAATTTTTCAATGATTTGTAGAATTTTCAAATATAATTCCAAACAACTCTTGAACATGTGTTAACATATATACTATTTACCATATTCATTTTTTTCGAATTCTGTGCAATTGGAAATTACATACAAATAACAGAAGTACATACAAAGGCAAACTTGGACATTAAAAGAATAACTTAAAGATGAAAACATTCATTTGAAAAAAATATTCGATTCTATGCTTTTATGTTGGTAGTGCGCACCACAATGTCTTATAATATTTATGAAATATGGCAAATTACTCATATTTGTGCCCAAGTTTTTGTTTAACAAATTTAATTAATCACAAATCGTTTAGGTCCTATACTAAAGGATATCCCTCAACCCCATAACTGAAGATATCCTACAACAAATGTACGCATACGTACAAAATATCGCAAGTCAGTCAAAAAGCCGATTACTCGAAATGGGAATCAAAATGATCTAGAGGCAAATGGATCTGGAAAAAAACTACTTATTTTTTTATACCTCACACATTATGTACTAAAATCAAATAACTCAGTTAGAATGCGATTGAACAATAAAAATTAAAGAGTAAATCTTTCCATTTATATCAACTTCATTAAAAACTTTTAAGAATTTTGAATGTAAGTGGTCAAAAATTTATTTTTTCCCGGTGACTTCAATTTCCCGTCTTTTTCCCGCTTTTCCCGTTTTTCCCGGTTCAGTGGCCACCCTGCGACGCGTATGATTTACGATTTAGATATGTCCAAATCGGTTGTTCTAAGTTTACCAAATGATTAAGGGAGTTCAGACATATAGGACTATCATATTTACTAAGCTTGGTACAACACCAGTGTGTCCATATTAGTTCTTAGAAGACAGACGTATTATTGTTTAATAATCGTTAGATTTGAATATGCCCAAATCGGATGTGTCAAGTTTTCCAAATCGCTACAGAGTTCTGACCTGTAGGTCTACCACACAATGAGTTTCTATTTGTTTTGTTCCAAGTGTAGTTGGCTAGGTAGGCCTACAGCTCCGAACTCCAGTATTATCAGGAAAACTTGAAACATCCTATTTGAACATATCCAAATCATATGAATAGCCTCCAAGGACCCATATTAGGGTGGCTCAAATTAGTATGGGAAAATCTTTGTTCATTTTTTTTTGATGGGCCGCCCTCTTATTCGGTTCTATTTGATGCCCTGATGCTCTGGACAAAATTTCAGCCAAATCGGTCAACGTTTGGGCAGTGCTAAACTCGTTGGAAGTTTATATGGAAAAATGTATGCAGAAACATCCAAAAACAGTAAATTGCAGCTGGACTACACAACTTACGATGAAAAACTATGATACTCATTCAGATCTTGGAGAATTCAATACAGAATGTTATGCAGAAAACCGCGAGAAGATTCGAGTTTGCCGGGCTAAGTTATTAGCATTTCTCTGCAGTGGGGTTTGAGCAAATTTCGTTTCTTTTACCTTTGAAAAGAAATAAATTCACCCCTACAACACTCTAGTAAAATGCTAATATCTTTGCGTAATAAACTCTAATCTTCTCGCGGTTTTCAGCATAACATTCTGTATTTTATTTTACAAGAACTGAATGAGTATCATGGTTTTTGATCTTAAATTGTGCCGTCCAACTGCAAATCACTGTTTTTGGATGTTTCTGCATACATTTTTCCATATAAACTTCCAACGAGTTTAGCACTGCCCAAACGTTGACCGATTTGGCTGAAATTTTGTCCAGAGCATCAGGGCATCAAATAGGACCGTTTAAGAGGGCGGCCCATCAAAAAATTTGAAAAAGTGTTTTTTGAGCCACCCTAACCCATATAGACACAATAGATTAGTATCGATTTTGTACCAAGCATAGTGGTAGACCTATAAGTCTGACTCCAGAATGATTTGGATAACTTGGAACCTCTGATTTGAACACATATATAAAATACCAATCATACGCGTGGCCTCTGAAGAGCCACACAGACATAATGGCAGGGCTGGTAGCGATCAGTGCTGGTCAAAATAGTGACCAACGTTGACGAAAAAAGAGACCAAATAGCGACTTTCGTTTTCAGAAAAAAGTGACCAAATAGTGAGTTTCAGTCAGTGTCAAGAGACACTCATGACCTCAAAACTCGTGTACGATTTGAATCAAGGCAAACTCTTGCATGATTCGAATCATCCAAATGAATCAGCTTAGGATTTTTCGAATTTTCGCATCGATTGATTTTTCGGTAAATGAGTGAAACGAAGCGATTTTGCATGAAAAACTCAAACTTCTTTAAAATTGCAAACGATTTTACTCGCACGTGAGAACTTGATGAATAAGATTTGGAATGATTTTACCAGTCACACTTGTTATTGTAGAACAAATGATCAAAATTAGCTTTTATATGGAGATAACAAGTAGGCAGTGATTTACATATTTTTACACAGAATTATGCTTTTAATTTGAACAACAATTTTGCAGCAAGTTCTACACTATTGTGGGGAACAATGTTTTGTATGACTTCGAACTTCTTCCTACAACCTCTGTAGGTGAAAATGCCTGATTGAAAATTATCAAAATAATTACTAGATATCGAGTTAATTAGACTCACAAAGCTTATAAATCAAAAATAGGTCCCTCTTTTAGTATGAACAACTTTTATAAGTTGAAATAAATGTTGTCGTTTAATAAATTTAGATTGTTTGCAAAAATAGCATGGCGAAATCATTACATATATTATTAACATTAATGGAAAAATTTAAAGCTCGAAGTAAGATTCAGAGGAATACTTTTGAATATCCTCTAAAATAAAATCAGGGTTTTTTTTATCATACTTAATCTAGAATGTGGGTAAACAATACTTTCTAAATGAGAAACTTAAATATGCTAGACATAACACAGATTCTTGCCGAAGGCCAAAGAATTATTTTCAAACCTAAATAGTTTGATCAGGCTTCTAAAATTTATTAAAAAGAAGCTTCAAACGGTAGTTCAAATTCAAGATTTCAAAATATTTAAAATTTCACAGTTGTTTTATTTGAACTTTAAATGTTTATGTAATTATCATCAGAATATATTTTGTGAAATCCTGAAAAACCGATCGTTTGATAGTTTGAGCAGTTCCTTACTCACTATTGGTTTCTTTAAAACACCAAGAAGTTCATGAAGAATTGAAAAGATTAAATATGAATAGTTTAAATGATTAGCCCGATATGTGTAAGGACATAAACGGGAACCTTCTTACGAACGAGCGTGAGGTGATCCAAAGGTGGCGGCAGCACTAGGAGGAGCACCTGAATGGCGATGTAGCAGACGAAGATGGCGGTATGGTGATGGACCTGGGGGAACGCGCGCAGGATATAATTCTACCGGCTCCGGATCTTCAGGAAATCCAGGAGGAGATTGGCCGGCTGAAGAACAACAAAGCCCCTGGAGTTGACCAACTACCAGGAGAGCTATTTGAACACGGTGGTGAGGCACTGGCTAGAGCGCTGCACTGGGTCATTACCAAGATTTGGGAGGAGGAAGTTTTGCCGCAGGAGTGGATGGAAGGTGTCGTGTGTCCCATCTACAAAAAGGGCGATAAGCTGGATTGTAGCAACTACCGCGCAATCACATTGCTGAACGCTGCCTACAAGGTACTCTCCCAAATTTTATGCCGTCGACTAGCACCAATTGCAAGGGAGTTCGTGGGGCAGTACCAGGCGGGTTTTATGGGCGAACGCTCCACCACGGACCAGGTGTTCGCCATTCGCCAAGTACTGCAGAAATGCCGCGAATACAACGTGCCCACACATCATCTATTCATCGACTTCAAAGCCGCATATGATACAATCGATCGGGACCAGCTGTGGCAGCTAATGCACGAACACGGATTTCCGGATAAACTGATACGGTTGATCAAGGCGACGATGGATCGGGTGATGTGCGTAGTTCGAGTTTCAGGGGCATTCTCGAGTCCCTTCGAAACGCGTAGAGGGTTACGGCAAGGTGATGGTCTCTCGTGTCTGCTATTCAAAATCGCTTTGGAAGGGGTAATACGAAGAGCAGGGATTAACACGAGTGGTACAATTTTCACGAAGTCCGTCCAGCTATTTGGCTTCGCCGACGACATAGATATTATGGCACGTAACTTTGAGAAGATGGAGGAAGCCTACATCAGACTGAAGAGGGAAGCCAAGCGGATCGGACTAGTCATCAACACGTCGAAGACGAAGTACATGATAGAAAGAGGTTCAAGAGAAGACAATGTAAGCCACCCACCGCGAGTTTGCATCGGTGGTGACGAAATCGAGGTGGTAGAAGAATTTGTGTACTTGGGCTCACTGGTGACTGCCGAAAATGATACCAGCAGAGAAATTCGGAGACACATAGTGGCTGGAAATCGTACTTTGGACTCCGCAAGACGCTCCGATCGAATAGAGTTCGCCGCCATAACAAACTGACTATCTACAAAACGCTCATTAGACCGGTAGTCCTCTACGGACACGAGACCTGGACGATGCTCGTGGAGGACCAACGCGCACTTGGAGTTTTCGAAAGGAAAGTGCTGCGTACCATCTATGGTCGGGTGCAGATGGCGGACGGTACGTGGAAGAGGCGAATGAACCACGAGTTGCATCAGCTGCTGGGAGAACCATCCATCGTTCACACCGCGAAAATCGGACGACTGCGGTGGGCCGGACACGTAGCCAGAATGTCGAACAGTAACCCGGTGAAAATGATTCTCGACAACGATCCGACGGGCACAAGAAGGCGAGGTGCGCAGCGGGCAAGGTGGATCGATCAGGTGGAAGATGACTTGCGGACCCTCCGTAGACTGCGTGGTTGGCGACGAGTAGCCATGGACCGAGCCGAATGGAGAAGACTCTTATATACCGCACAGGCCACTTCGGCCTTAGTCTGGATAAATAATAATAATTAATTGATTATGGATATTACAAGTTTTTTTTTCAAAAATGTTAGAAAAGGTCTGCAGTTTGGCGCTGGATTCGCGATCGCATTCTGCTTACCTCGCAGTATAAACATTCATAAATAGTGGCATGGAATCTATTCATTAAATTATAATTAAAAAATTAATAAACGAGTTAAAAGGCTGGCCAGGTTTTAGTGGGAATTCCAAAGCAAGAAGTTAGGAGCCACTTTTGAGCTAACAAGCATTAGGAGTTCATTTTCTATACATCCATCAGTTGACTATAAAGCAACTTTATCGACGAGTACCCAAATCGCTACATTATTTGAAATTAGTTTTTCATGCTAGAATGATAGGGCCCTCCTTAGCCGTGCGGTAAGACGCGCGGATACAAAGCAAGACCATGCTGAGGGTGGCTGGGTTCGATTCCCGGTGCCGGTCTAGGCAATTTTCGGTTAGGAAATTGTCTCGACTTCCCTAGGCATAAAAGTAGCATCGTGTTAGCCTCATGATATACGAATGCAAAAAATGGTAATTTGGCTTAGAAACCTCGCAGTTAATAACTGTGGAAGTGCTTAATGAACACTAAGCTGCGAGGCGGCTCGGTCCCAGTGTGGGGGTGTAATGCCAATAATAAGAAGAAGATGCTAGAATAATGTACCACACGAAATTTGGATGTAGAGTAGAACCCTAACCTTTAATTTTGATCATTGACGTGGTGATGGTGGACATGATAGTTTGTTTGCCTCTGTGCAGTATTGAAAAGTTAATTATTTCGAAAGTCTTATGTGATTTGAGCTTAAAAAAAGACTTTAGTAACTTACCCGAAAAAAGTGACCAAGTCACTAAAAAAGAACCGGTACCAGCCCTGCAATGGTGAGCTATTGGTGTTGAACCGAGTACCGGGTAGACACCCTTTAGGTATGAGCTCCAAAATTATTTGGAAAAATTACAACATACGAGTTGGACATATCTGAAAAAAAAAAACGTAGTGTGCCGTGCGTAAAAACGGGCGTTTTCAGGTTTTGGTCCCGTTTTTTTCTCGCTGTCAGCTTGATGAAATACAATTCTCAAGCAAAACGCTGTCTTTCATCCGAGTGCTTGCTGGAAAATACATCGAAGCAGTATAGAAGGATCTTTCTGCAGTGTAATAATGTCGACCGCTGACGGCGGAAGCTGGAAAAGTACACCAGACGACGGATGGAGTTAACCAGCAGCATGCAGATCCGGAGAAATGAAATTTATCTATTGTGCCACCATTGAATCGGCCGCTGCTATACGAAGGGAAATTCGCTGCCGCGATCCTTTCGGAGATTTACATCTATGAGGTTGTGAAGTGATTGGGCTTATAGCTGCGGTTAAAAATGCACCCAACAGTGCATCCTCATTTCCGATAAACGAAGAGAAGGACAAGATGGCCAACACCCTGAACAGTAGTTGGAAATGCGCATCCTGACCACTATCTCTTGGAAATCGGTGGAAGAATCGTTTTCGTCGAATCCGGGTCAATATGATCCTCGAACATTGTAAGTGTGAGTTTTTTAGCTCTTCAGGAACGTTCTTCAAGTAGGTCAACGTTTACAAATATAGGAAAAGGCAAGAAGATCAAAATATGCACTTTGTTGCGTTTAAAATATATTGCATTTTGAAATATGCGATTCTTGTCATATTGACCCGAACACGTTAGAAAGGTTCAACGAATTTCCGTTCAGTATAATAAGGGTTATACGTGACAATTGTGTTAGACAATCCGAAGCTTGCATAGGGAAAATCAATGATTTTCCAGTATTTTGTAGTATAGTCGCCTCTCCAAGAGACGCAAATTCATTTCATACCAACCTCTGTTATCCAGGTCGTTATGGAATATTATTGAGTTACTTTCTTCTGCGCGGGCGGGTATCTATTCCATATGTTACCCTCTACCACAATTAGATACATTCGTTTGATTGACTATCATGTCCAACGTCTGTTCTTCACTATGCATAATTCATAGATGCACACAAGCGCATCCAAGAAGACCACATGACATGATTCCTCTCTCGAACTGGCGAGATTGAGGAATCTGGACAATAGAGTGGTTCAAATTGTGACTAATTTGTGTCAATTTGTGAAACACTATTGAATTTGATTACGATCACATGTAATGAATCACTAATGATTGAATGAATATTTTTCTTAACGTAAGTGCCACACAAACTTTGAATGACACACACTCAAATTGTAATCATAATAGCGAGAGTTACGGGAAGTAAATTGAAATAGTAAATAAAATCGTTCAACCATAGCGGAGCAGAAAAGGACAAATTTGAAACACTCTACTGGACACAGATATGGCAACGATAAGAAAAAAAAACAAATGATTATTTAGATCGGTTCAGGTTCCGCTTTGCACATTGGTGTTTTATTTATTTTCTCCGGGTGCTTATTTTTAGCAACGATACACAAATATGTACGTACCCGAGCGAGAGCGGCTCATGTTATTCGAGAGGCCAATCGCGCAATCACGATCTGTTCGATGGCACATCCCACCGTGCAATGTCAAGTGCGTATCTATTTTCTTCTGTTTTTGCACAGATTATCCCAACAATGTTTGTTCGGCTGTAGTTGCCACCTAAGGAAAGATGCACAAATTGCGTTAAGCGACAATTTTGGATGGAACGTAACGCTTCTCAAAACCCAACTTCTCCCTATAAGTGTGGCGCACTCAGTGGATGGCATCAAATGGCTCTCATGTAATTGGCTAAGTGTTCAACCTATGTATGTGCGCCGTTTGTGTCAAAATTTGTAAAGGAAACTATCAAATTCAAAAGTAAACACTGGCAAAGCTTCTCCCCTTGCATGTCACTTGTTGTGCTAAAATTGGTAGATCAACAACATGAAAGCTTAGGGATATTGTAAACACACACAATGTCTAAACTAGTTGAACTAAATTGAATGGAATTCAGTTTCCCATTCTCTCCAATTGAAAGTATTACATACACAAAAAAGAAAAGTCTTCACTTTTATCTGGTGGTTTTTAGAAACAAACTCTTTTGGCAAAATAAAATTCCGCGTAAAACCTTTCAAGATGAACATCCAACAACTTCTTTTCCTTCTACATTTTAATGGTAACCAAATAAATATTAAATAGATGCTTGCTGTTTGAAGTATGGAAGAAGATATGCAACTACAAATAACGCAATATACTGGGGTCCTTTTTAACGTGGTTTATTTTTGCTTGATTGACCTTTGGATTTAATGAAATCGTAAGCTCACCTTATGAAACAATCCACAAAAACCAAAGTAAAATTAGGTGATAAAGGGATTCTAGTGTACCATATATTGCGTCATAAATGGGCGTTTTGTTTTATTTTGCAACTTCTTTTTCCGCTCTGGTCATACTCAAGAGGCAGACAGTTCAGTGCCATCAATAGAATTGATGTGCAAAAATATTAGCATTCGGTTTACTCGTTTACTGCTGCTGGATTAAATCTCGTGTACATTAACATAGAAACTATATATTTCTGAATAGAATCTCTCCGATGCGCAAACATTCTATTTGATGATTTATTTGTTTATGGCATGATCGGTGCTAACGAAATATCAAAAGAGGAAAATATGCAAGGGAGCGCAGGGCTGAAATTGATTTGTTAACTCAGCTAGAGATGATTAACAGTTAATTGATAAATCAGCTTTCTTTGTCAAGACGTCCTGTATTAGAAATCCCTTTTGAACGACTCGTATAGTGTTGTAAGCGCACCGAGTCGTTGTATCGAGACTTTACCGAGAGTTTTCAAAATTTATTCCAGTCCTGCGCTCATCTTTTGATCTTTCGTTAGCAGTTTATCATCGCCGATAATGGGTACCCCCATACACACGGTAAAGCGTGTTTGACAAACATTGACTCCGCCTCCAGGACTTCACACAAGTTGGAGCTATGTTTGAGCGTAGGAAGAACACGAGTCTGATGTTTTGATTGTATTTCCGTAGTACAGATGTTGTATCTGTCATTCTATTTACTGTCACCGTGCAACGCATCTATTTCTTTCCTTTTCCTTATTATCCTTATGGCTGTCAGCGCGTCCGTGGTGTAGAATTTTTTGACGAACCGTATTGACCAACTTGGTTCGTCAAACAGCTCTACACACGGTCAAACATTGCACCAACTTGTCTATTATCCTAGGGGCGCACTAATGTTTGTCAAACATGCTTGATCGTGTGTAAGGGGGGTATGATGTCGCTATTATTACAAAAACTACAACAAAAATTAATGCTTGCAAAAATAATGGTTTTAGACTCCACCAGGTTCGAAAGCTCATCATGGTAGTAAAGAAATTTCAAAATTTTGAAAATTTTTTGGTTGGTTATTTCATCCAATTTCAAATAATAAAATTAAATGGAGAGGGTAAATACCCCCCTCCCCCTAGACACCGCGACTAGTTATTTCATACAATGTCACAGAGTCTAATCTATCTTCTATTACTTTGTTAGAGTGATTTTCTGTCATGACTACGTCTGTGTTTTATATACCGGGTACACTTTGCGTGATAAGTGAACGCACCAAAATACGAATTTTCAACTCTAACGTGAAATCTGTGCTGTTATACGCTAGCGAAACATGATGTGTATCAGTGGAGAACACTCAACGGCTGCAGGTGTTCATTAACAGATGCCTGCGCTATATAATTCGGGCCTGGTGGCCTCACAACTGGATCTCAAACAACGAGCTCCATCGTCGTTGTCACCAGAGGCCGATAGCAACAGAAATTCGGGATCGGAAGTGGGGCTGGGTCGGCCACACTCTACGTAGGGGCGGAAACGAAATCTGTAAACAAGCATTAGACTGGAACCCAGCGGGACATCGCAGCAGAGGCAGACCCAGAGGCTCATGGCGGCGAATCCTCAATAAAGAAATAAAAGAAGTCGACCGAAATCTAACCTGGCAACAGGTTAAAGCGATAGCCGGGCAACGCTCAGAATGGAGATCTTTCAAGTCGGCCCTTTGCACCACCGGAGGTGTACAGGATCCATAAGTAAAGTAAGTAAAGTAAGTACACTTTGCGATTGCGAAAACCGAAGTCACGAAATTATGATAGACTTTCAACGGTAAAATTACAATCATTTTTCAAAGGATTGTAAATTTTTTGAACCATTCGATCAAGGAAGAGTCAATGCTTCTATATAGTCTTCTAAAAATATTGAATCCAATATTAGAAATAGGTAAACAAATCAATCCCGTTCGTACTTCGCAAACAGAGACATCAAAATCAAGCAATATGCGTGTTTGTCACCAATTCTCAGTTCTAACAAAATTAGATGGAAAGCGAACATCGCTAGTAGCGGTTGCAACGAGATACCATCAGTGTCGGTGATGGCCGTCGTGGTCCTAGTTGCTGTTGCTGCTGAATATTATTTAACCTCAACAGAAGACGTACGAATAAAAGAATATCGGTCTTTTCCAGGGTCAACAAATTTACATAAGAGAGAGAGTTAATCTGACCGAAAATGTCTTCGAAAAATCAGAGTGGACACAACGAAGTCGCTTCTTGTTCTTTTGTAGTAAATCATTGTGGTGATTTTTGCCATCAACAGCAATGATTGCAGGCCTGGTAGCGAGTGATTTTTTAGTAACATGGTCACTATTTATCTCAAGTAAAGAGTACATCCTGTAGTATTGTAACTAGAACCACGTCTGTTTTTGAGCATCCTCCTGTGACAAAGATAGTGAACAGCCTCAGTTTCATCACATGACAATGATGTTTGATGTTTCTCAACGTCAGGGAGAATAATGAGCGATAAGGGCATCCATGACAGAAATTACATTTCGATTGTTAAATGGTTGTTAAAACCGCATTGCGATCCTTCGGGATGAGTCTCGAAAAAGAAATTGTAGGGCAAGATATGTCAGAAGTAATTCTGGTACAAGCCATTAGGCTAGATGGCATTTTGACAGTGCGTAAAAACAGGCTTTACGAAAATGAGTTGCGGATCATATGCAGGAAGTCGTGAAAGAAATGCTTGATTAATGGCTTCTACACAAAAAAAAAATTAAACGGTGCTGCTCATTTTTGCTAACGACGGTGTCCATATTTACTATGAGGTACACCGGGGCAAGTTGAATCGATCGGAGACGAGCCAGCCTCGGGCTGAAAGTCTCCTTAATAAAGACACAAAAAAAAAAAAAAAAAAAAGTTGAAACGGTTTTATCAAAGTTGAAATTCGAAGTGCTGTAAAAAAATCACCCTTTGATATATTTTGAATCCGTTTGCGATGTTTGCTAGTTCGGGCCAATGATTATACATTAAAAATAAGCAACCTTAACAAACTTTTTCGTAAATATTTTGTTTATTTAAATTATTTTTTTATATGCATCGTTTCAACTTGCCCCGCGTATCGGGGCAAGTTGAAACACTGCGTTATATACAGACATGAGCTAATTTTGCCGTATTAATAACAAAATGTATGTACTCAATGAGACTCAAGAATCACGCGGTTGTAAAGGTGTCTATAATACTGCCAGGATTCACATAAGAGTCCCATGTAAGTTTGAGGCGATTTTGATTTTCTTTCAGAAATTAGCTTAAGATTGTTTAAGAAAAACTGATAGTAGGCTTTGTTCTAAAAATTTGAAAACAAATCCCACTTTTATTGTCTCATCTTGATATTTGCTCACATAAAAATGACAGTCCAGATTTTGATACTCTCTTACACAAAAAATAAACTTAAGTATGGTTCTTTTAATTGTCCCACAGCAATATATACAGAATAAGAATATTATGTCAATTTAAAAAAACAATAGCATTTTTTTAAATTTATTAGACTTTTTTTTTCATTTCTCCATGTAAAACAAGTTTGAAAAATTCAACGGCAAATTACTCAAGTCGGAGAAAATGACATGGGTCTCTAATGCGAATAAGGGCAGTGTACAACAAGGTCAAAAGCGTATTTTCGGAGATCAAATTCTGGAGAACGCACTACGCTGAAAATTTATCAAATTGATTTCCCCCTACTGGTGACCACTTGGATTACTATTCAGGATGGCTCATTATTTGGATCACTTGTATATTCTGCACCATGATTAATTATATTGTGGCTTCTTATAAATGCACATTAATTAACCAGCCAGCATATCTCTCTTAAACTGTTCGATTGGAGAAATAGGCAGCTGGGGAAGTGGAAGTAGAGTTAACGAAATGTTTACATACTCTATGTTTTATTTTTCTGAGAGTGCTCAGTGCTCAGTAGATTAAGAATCTCAAAACTTCAGTTCAAACATGACCCCTTTTCATTCTAGTGCAGATTGTAGGAGGGTTGCATTCGTGACGGAATGGGCGAAAATTTATTATATTTATTTTCAGAAGTTTGCATGTTTTTATAAATTTATGTTTTTCGAATATTCATTGTCCATGTTGAAGCTTGGAAAAAATATTACTTTTAATTGCGTGTGTGACGTTTTGAATTGTTGTTTCAACTTGCCCCGCACCACGCATTTCTATTTGCCCCGACGAGTTGAACATGCGGAGCAATATCAAACAACCAAAATACAAAAATTCAAACGTATCTTTCGTCGATTTTTCATAATCATTATGCTTATTCAACATTGAATGATTACCTACCGTGAAAATTTGATGAAAAAACTCATCAAACATCATTTTGAGACCTGTTTCACTGGCACGTCAAATAGTTGGTTTGGATTTTGCAAAGGGCGAAAAATAAACAATGGCAGGAATTGGTTATGAAAGCTACAATCTTCCGGGAATGGCAGTCAGAAGGTGCGTTTAGGGAGTAGTTTGTTGAAAAAATAATCAGAGCATTCGGTCATTTCCTATCTAAATTACAGCTTCCGTTTCAACTTACCCCGCATTTCAACTTGCCCCGGTGTACCTTAAAAAAATACTTGGAAAATTTAAAAAACGTGATAGAATTCACAAAGAGCGTAAAAAATTTCATTTCAAAATTCCAAATTTGAAAACAAAAATTCAAAAACAAAAAATCAACGGTAATATCAAAGTGTTTCATGTGGCATTGGCTATTTAATTTCTCATGAAAATTCAGAAGATTTTTTCTTGAAAAATTTAGAAGTCTTCTTTTAAATGCCAGCCATTGTACGATTATATATCTTATGTAGCAAGTACGATGGATACATTATACCTAGGGTATCGACAATGTTTGACACCCGAAAACATCCTAGACAGGAACGAGAATCGAACTAGTCATCTCCGGATTGGCAATCCTACGCCTTTGCTCGTAAGGCTAACTGGAGACTGAACATTTTGAAGTGCACTCCCTAAAATGTTCGAAAAACTTATTTTGGAAATGAAAAAGAATTTCTGGTGAAGATTCGGAAGAACTTGTCGAAGAAATTTATTAGAATGTAAAAAAATATGAAAATATGAACATTTTTTTCCACCGAAAATTATATGTATTTCCCACGAGACTGCAGTCGACTGTTTTGAATTTTCAGACGGCGTTTACACTGGAGATGTTTTGTTTTTTTTTTTCATGACCAATTTGTAGCAAAATTTACAAGCAAAATTTTCCAGAGAATTGTTCAAAAAACTTTCTGAATGCTAGCACTTTATCAGGATTGTATGAAGTAAGGTCAAAGTTTTTACAGGAAATTATTTTACTGGATTTTTCCTGAATAAAAAAAGATATTCTTTTGAAGATTTTTCTTGAATTATTGTAAAAACATGAACAGTTTTCAAAATTGTAGCTGTAGTCCGCTGATGCAAAAGTGTCGGCGGCGTGATGCCAAAAACCATCTGCGGCGGAATTTTTTTTTAATATTTTTTCATTTTTATTTCCCAAATTTTTTTTGTGGAAATTGAGACTGAAACGCAACCTGTTTTTTCGTTTATTTTTTTTATGGAAATAGGATCTAAAGCTAAGTTGGCCAAATAACTCAGATATGCATCGGCGTTGCGACCGACGCTGCGTTACCGGGTTTTCTCGATGCTTAATGCTAAATTCATTTTAACACTGAGTTGAAAAGACGCTACGTGGGCATCGGCTCTAAGATGCGCTTTGCGTTTAATGATTAAATCATTAAATTTTGATGATTTGTATTTTTTACACCGCTATTGTTATTCACCAAAAGTTTTTCGTGTAAAAAAAAAACCACGTGGTTCGAGAGCAACACCCCATGTGGCTTATCGTGGTCATTTTCCAAACCCCCCCCCCTCCCCCCCTATATGACCACGTGGTTTCTGGACGGCCCCAAGGAGAAAATAATGCATATTGTTTAAATGGTCTGGGACGCTTTGTTGCAGCTTATTTGAGAATAAAAGATGGAAGTTTTTAATACTTCTAGATGCAAGGGGCGCACTGTTGAATATGTGCATGCGACATATATTTAGAATATTATTTAGCGCTATCCGTAATTCTAAGTTTAGACAAGACATGTGAACTAAACAAGTTGCTTGAATTAAACGCGAATTGAACGTGTAAGCACCTTCATTTAATTCACTTGAACGAAAAGAAAGTTGAATATGTTCATCTTTTGGCAAGTCAATTGAGTTCAACTAAGTTGTTTAAGTTGCCCTGTTGAAACGCAGCATATAATAATGAGAAAAGCAGCCTCGCTCAAATGTCATGTTCAACCAAAACCTTCGCACATAGGAACTTGCCGGACCTCTATTATTAAGAGCAAGATTCCACGTGTGATATAGATTTTCTGAAAAATGTCATATCAATACTCTTGAGCATGGTATTTTATATCGGTGTAAACGAATACACATAAAAATCGAAGTGTATCGTCATACAGTCGCGTAAGTCTGTTTTCCTTTGAAAGAAATACCGTAAATACTCGTAAATATTTGGCTAAATATACCACGTATACAAGAAATACACTGAATAACCAAGCGCTACGTGAATACCCCAAATGTATTATGTTATTATACTCATGCAATGGCGGGCATAGAAAAGCTTTCAATTATTAACTGAGGAAATGCTAATAGAATACTAAGTTTAAAAGTCGGCCAAGTTTCAGTTGGAATGTAGAGCCATTGAAGAAGAAGAAGATCACAATAAATATTAACCATGACGTAAATGTAAGCAGGAGCTTTCGTTAGACAAACTGTAAAATACGCGTCTACAGCTAAACATGACCGAAAATATTGTCGACTGCAAGGCAGCATTGTCCCAGCTGAGTAAGAAAAAAAAGTAAATATTAACACAATTCACATCATAAGCAATCCAGAACCCACCTTTATCTCAGGATAAACAAAACACGAAAAAATATAAGTTTTCGGTCGAATTGCATCCAACGATTCTCGAACGAAATGCCCATAAATAAAGTGCCTACATCTTCTTTAATAAATTTACGTTTCAACTGGAACTTTGCCTGCTGTTCAACTGTTATATTAGTATTTCCACTGTATTATTGAAGGCTTTTATATGCCCGCCTTTGAATCTTGTGTGGCAAGCACAACGGAAAACATCCTAGACTGGAGAATCGAACTATGTAGTCTTCTTCGGATTGGCCCTCCTACATTTTTCTTCGCAAGGCTAACAGGAGACCCCGTAGAACCTTCAGGAACATCCATAAATAACGTAACGCTTAGAGGAGGAGGGTGGTTTGCAGAAGTGTGACAATCCATACAAAATTTTTCAGATGTCTCATACAAAAACTGTAAGATATAAGGAATGGAGGTGAGGTGTAAAAATGGTCATATTTTGCGTTTCATAATAAATGGATCTTCCCATACCTCCTTTTCTATTACAAACACAAACCTGTTCCAATCTTCAACCGCGCGCATAATATTTATCTAACAATATTACTCCGTCGTCGCTGAGGACGATCTGAGTTGAATTTTGTTTACTTTAGAATCATTTCATCCAACTCAACAACGGTGGGAAGCCAAATCATATATTTTCTTGGTAAACTGTACAAGAGGCGGTAGAAGGCACGACGGCTCTTAATTTCCGTTTTCGTCTAAAGAGGTTCCGGAGATATTTTTTGATAACATTTTCAGGGTGTCGACTCATTTTCAAAATAAAAATTCCCTAATTTTTCCAGGGTTTTCGTTAAATTTCCAGGATTATAAAAAAATACGTAACATTTCGAAGCAGCTTTCACGGTTTTATGTTACACATGTTTCAGAATATTTTAATAATTTTTGAAACAGGGTATACATAAATTTGAAGGGAAAACAGGACATCGATAATTATAGAAGTGGTTGCACTATAAAAGGAGGTTAAACAGATGAGCAAAAAATTATTCATTTTAAAGGATACCTTTAAGAAATATAATATCCAGAAATTCTTTCGGGAATTCATTTGGAATTCTTCTAAAACTCCTCCGGGATTTCTTTCTGAAATGAACCCGTGAATTTCATCAAAAACTTATTTAGGAAAACCATTTCCTCGGAAATATCCAGGAATTCCATCAAAAACTCTAGGAATTTTCCCGTGGCGTCGCGTAACCTTACTTTTTGCCTGTGCACTGATACGAAAAACGATAATTTTGATATTTTTACAGCCCAAATGAACAATAAAATTATCAGAGTCGTTTAAGCTAATCAAAATCTAGTTATTTGATGCATTTCCGCTCAAAAATTCCTCAAATTTAAATCCAGTGCACAGGTAGATTGAAGTTAGGGAGCCCCACTGGAATATCCTAATAAATTTTTAAAGGAATTTCCGAATAAATTCATAAAGAAATTTCAGAAAGAATTCCTGAAGGATTCCTTGGAAAATTCTTACAGAAATTCCTTTAAATATGCCTTCAAAAGTTCCTTCGAAAATTCTTTTAGGAATTCCATCGAAATTTCCTTTAGGAATTCTTTCGAAAACTCCTTTAGGAGTTTGCTTCAGAATTCAATTGAAAATTATTTCAGGAAATTCTAAATTATTTTCCGAAGGGAATAATACATATAAAGAATAAAGTATATTTGGAATGTATTTCCAGAAAAAAATCCCGGATAAATTTTAGAAGGATTCTCTAAAGCAGCGGTTCTCAACCTGGGGTACATGTACCCCTGGGGGTACCTCAACTGGCCCTAGGGGGTATCTCGAATGAAAATGCATAATACGGCGGACGTATTACAATTCCAATCGGAGCTTATTTATTATTTAAGGTTTTACAAGAGGCTTTCAAGAGGCTCGAAAGCCTCCTTTCAAAAGGCTCGGAAGCCTCCTTTCAAGAGGCTCGGAAGCCTCCTTGCAAGAGGCTCGAAAGCCTTTTTTCAAGAAGCTCGGAAGCCTCCTTTCAAGAGGCTCGGAAGCCTCCTTTCAAGAGGCTCGGAAGCCTCCTTGCAAGAGGCTCGGAAGCCTTCTTTTCAAGAAGCTCGGAAGCCTCCTTTTAAGAGGCTCGGAAACCTCCTTTCAAGAGGCTCGGAAGCCTCCCTTCAAGAACCTTGGAAGCCAGCTTTCAAGAGGCTTGGAAGCCTGCTTTCAAGAGGCTTGGAAGCCTACTTTCAAGAGGCTTGGAAGCCTCATTTCAAAGGCTCGGAAGCCTCCTTTCAAGAGGCCCAGAAGCCTCCTTTTAAGAGGCCCAGAAGTCTCCTTTCAAGGAGCCCAGAAACCTCTTTTCAAGAGACTCGAAAGCCTCTTTTCAAGAGGCTTAAAAGCTTCCTTTAACGTGGCTCAAAAGCTTCCTTTCAATAGGCCCGGACGTCTGCTTTCAAGAGGCTCGGAAGCCTCCTTTTAAGAGGACAGAAAGCCTTTTTTCAAAAAGCTAGGAAGAAAGCTCGGTTTCTTCCAAGAGGGCTGACAGCATAGTTTCAAGAGGTTCAGAAGCATCCTTTAAAGATGCAAAGAAGCCTCCTTTTAAGCAGCTCAAAAGTCACCAAGATGCACAAAATCCTCTTATCAATAGTTGCGGAAACATATGTTTAAGATATTCAGAAGCTGCTTTCAAGAGGCTCAGAAGCCTCCTTTTAAGAGGCACAGAAGCCTTCTTTCAAAAAGCTCGGAAAGCTCATTTTAAGAGGCTCGAAAACCTCCTTTCAAGAGTCCCGGAAGCCTCCCTTCAAAAAGCTCGGAATTCTTCTATCAATAGGCTCAGAAGCGTCCTTTCAAGATGCAAAGGAAGCCTTCTTTTATGTGGCCCGAAAGCCGCCATTCAAGAGACTCGAAAGCCTATTTACAAGAGACTAAGATGCCTCTTATCAAGTGCTGCGGAACCCTACTTTCGAGAGATTCAGAAGCTCCGTTCAAGAGGCTCGAAAGGCTCCCTTCAATGGGCTCGGAATCATTCTTTCAAGAGGCTTAGAAGCCTACTTTCTAAAGGGGGTACCTCAATTAATGCAAAAGTTTGAAGGGGTACCTATCAAGAAAAAGGTTGAGAACCGCTGCTCCAAAGGAATATCCGGAAGAAATCCAAGAGTATTTCTGAAGGAAAACTCGGAAAAAAAATCTGAGAAATAAATTTTAAGCAAATACGCTGAAGAAGATACTTCGAAGGAATTTCCGGAGGATTTTATAAAAGAATTTCCTAAACTATTTCTAAGAAAATTTTCAGGAGGAATTCTCGATAAAAAAGTTCCAGGAGGTATTCCAAAAAGAATTCCTGTCAGATTGCTAAAAAAATATTGGAAGAATTTTTGATATTTTCCAAGGAGAACCTGAAGGGATTTCCGAAAGTATTCCAGAAATAATTACAATTAGAAGTTCCGAAGATGTTTTAAAAAAAATGCATTATTTCTCTCTTGATAATTTCCCTGATTGTCCCAAATTATGGAAAAAGTTTAATGGAATTGCAAGACCCTTCGGCTCAATTTATACGATATTTAAAAAATCTACCACACTTTTTTTTCTAAATACTCCAAGCGCGTAATCGCTCATTGGGACCATATTTATAAATAGGCTACGGACCTTTGATCTTTTCCATCACGACTCGATACGCCAGGGGTTGCCTCTGCTTATAAACACAACTCTTTGTAGCAATATGACTAGCTAAGCTTAATGGCTTGTTCCAATACGGTCCTAGCTTCCCGAAACGCCGCCTTACGCTCATCCTTTATGGCTTTGTCCTTCATCTTTTTGCTCTCGTCTTCTGGCTCTGAGGCAAGCAGCACGTAGCACACCGAGCCTCTCGTTTCACCAGTACGCTAGACGCCGATTACTTCTAGGCTCCAGTTTTTGCGGCATTGCGACATCTTGCGATGTTACCATCCTTCTCATCAGCTCGGCCGCATCAACGTTATCTATATTTTTTCATATTCTTTATTATCGTGATTATAAACGTTATCGCCGATGTGCTCAAGGACCGTGGATTCGGCATCGTAGCGCTGCAGGAGGGTTGTTGGAAGGGATCAATGGTGCGAACGTTTAGAGGTAATCATACCATCTACCAGAGCTGCGGCAACACACACGAGCTGGGAACAGCTTTCATAGTGATGGGCGATATGCAAAGGCGCGTGATCGGGTGGTGGCCGATCAATGAAAGAATGTGCAAGTTGAGGATCAAAGGCCGGTTCTTCAACTTCAGCATAATCAACGTCCATAGCCCACACTCCGGAAGCACTGATGATGATAAGGACGCATTCTACGCGCAGCTGGAACGTGAGTACGACAGCTGCCCAAGCCACGACGTCAAAATCATCATAGGAGATTTGAACGCTCAGGTTGGCCAAGAGGAGGAGTTTAGACCGACTATTGGAAAGTTCAGCGCTCACCGGCTGACGAACGAAAACGGCCTACGACTAATTGATTTCGCTGCCTCCAAGAATATGGCCATTCGTAGCACCTACTTCCAACACAGCCTCCCGTATCGGTACACCTGGAGATCACCACTGCAGACAGAATCACAAATCGACCACGTTCTGATTGATGGACGACACTTCTCCGACATTATCGACGTCAGGACATATCGTGGCGCTAACATCGACTCTGACCACTATCTGGTGATGGTTAAACTGCGCCCAAAACTATCCGTCATCAACAATGTTCGGTACCGACGACCGCCGCGGTACGACCTAGAGCGACTGAAGCAACCTGATGTCGCCACTGCATACGCGCAGCATCTCGAGGCAGCGTTGCCGGAAGAGGGTGAGCTCGATGGGGCCCCTCTTGAGGACTGCTGGAATACAGTCAAAGCAGCTATTAACGACGCAGCGGAGAACAACGTCGGGTATAAGGGTCGAAGTCGACGGAACGATTGGTTCGACGTTATAGACGGAAGCGGAGACAGCAGACCCGCCTTTTTCAGGAGAAGAAACGCCGTCTGGAAGAAGCGGAGTGCGAGGAGATGGAACAGCTGTGCCGTTCTCAAGATACACGCAAGTTCTATCCCGCAAAGGCTTCGTGCCGCGAGCCGAAATGTGCCGGGATAAGGATGGGAGCATCTTGACGGACGAACGTGTGGTGATCGAAAGGTGGAAGCAGCACTACGAGGAACATCTGAATGGCGCTGAGAGTACAGGCAGTGAAAGTCAAGGCAGCGGAGGAGATGACTTCGTCAGTTCAGCGGACGATGGAAGCCAACCAGCCCCCACCTTGAGGGAAGTTAAGGATGCCATTCAACAGCTAAAGACCAATAAAGCAGCTGGTAAGGATGGTATCGGAGCTGAGCTCATCAAGATGGGCCCGGAAAAGCTGGCCACGTGCCTGCACAAACTGATAGTCAGAATCTGGGAAACCGAACAGCTACCGGAGGAGTGGAAGGAAGGGTTATATGCCCCATCTACAAGAAAGGCGACAAGCTGGAGTGTGAGAACTTTCGAGCGATCACCATCCTTAATGCCGCCTACAAAGTGATATCCCAGATCATCTTCCGTCGTCTGTCACCATTAGTGAACGAGTTCGTGGGAAGTTATCAAGCCGGCTTCGTTGACGGCCGCTCGACAACGGACCAGATCTTTACTGTACGGCAAATCCTTCAAAAATGCCGTGAATACCAGGTCCCAACGCACCATCTGTTCGTTGATTTCAAAGCGGCATACGACAGTATAGACCGCGTAGAGCTATGGAAAATTATGGACGAGAGAAGCTTACCAGACCGATCAAAGCAACGGTGGATGGTGTGCAAAACTGTGTGAAGATTTCGGGCGAACACTCCAGTTCGTTCGAATCGCGCCGGGGACTAAGACAAGGTGATGGACTTTCGTGCCTGTTGTTCAACATTGCGCTAGAAGGTGTCATGCGGAGAGCCGGGTGTAACAGCCGGGGTACGATTTTCAACAGATCAACAGTCAATTTATTTGCTTCGCGGATGACATGGACATTGTCGGCCGAACATTTGCAAAGGTGGCAGAACTTTACACCCGCCTGAAACGTGAAGCAACAAAAGTTGGACTGGTGGTGAATGCGTCAAAGACAAAGTACATGCTTGTGGGCGGAACCGAGCGCGACAGGGCCCGCCTGGGAAGCAGTGTTACGATAGACGGGGATACCTTCGAGGTGGTCGAGGAATTCGTCTACCTCGGATCCTTGCTAACGGCTGACAACAACGTTAGTCGTGAAATACGAAGGCGCATCATCTGTGGAAGTCGGGCCTACTACGGGCTCCAGAAGAAACTGCGGTCGAAAAAGATTCGCCACCGCACCAAATGTGTCATGTACAAGACGTTAATAAGACCGGTAGTCCTCTACGGACATGAAACATGGACAATGCTCGAGGAGGACTTGCAAGCACTCGGAGTATTCGAGAGACGGGTGCTTAGGACCATCTTTGGCGGTGTGCAAGAAGACGGTGTGTGGCGGCGAAGAATGAACCATGAGCTCGCCCAACTCTACGGCGAACCCAATATCCAGAAGGTAGCTAAAGCCGGAAGGGTACGATGGGCAGGACATGTTGCAAGAATGCCGGACAGCAACCCTGCAAAGATGGTGTTCGCTTCCGATCCGGCAGGTACGAGACGGCGTGGAGCGCAGCGAGCGAGATGGGCAGACCAGGTGCAGAACGACTTGGCGAGCGTGGGGCGTATCCGAGGATGGAGAGATGCGGCCTCGAACCGTGTATTGTGGCGTCAAATTGTTGATTCAGTGTTATCTGTTTAGATGTTAACTAAATAAATGAATGAAAATAAACGTTATCGGTTCAACTGTCCGGTCGAAGCGCTTTAACATAGTGGTCCTTGTTTTGAAGACTTTCGTCCTCCACTTCTGCTCATCGAAGGACTACAGAAAGTGATGCTGATGATAGACACTCTCCCGTTTTTACGAAATGTGCTAACGGAGCCTTCGTTACACAATCGTACGTCTAATTCACAAAAGCTTGTATTGGTTACTTTGTTCCCCCACTTCATAGCCCAGGTATTGAAATCACATCCGATAACTACCGGCCTTTGTCCGATTAGGTTGTCGGTTAACCGATCCAGCATCTGGTTGAACTGCTCCACTGCCCCCCTAGGAGGTGCATAGCAACTGCATATGAAAACTCCGTTGATTTTGGCGATCACGAAGCCTCCACCAAACATCTCCACTGCTATTCCCGTTCTATCTGACACCCAGCTGGCGTTATCAGGAGGAACTCGATACGGCTCTGCCATTATCGCTACATCGCACATCATTCCTGTCGTTGACTAAGACAACAGTTGCTGTGCGGTATCGGAAAGATTCAGATTAATCTGAATTATCTACACTAATGCTGGCCTGCGATCCCTCTCTTTTATGCAGTACATTTGTATCCACCCGTCTGGTGGTTAATTTCGTCCTCTGGAGTGCAACACGTGCACTTTGGACTTTACGTGCAGTCTGTCTCTTGTCTGTGACCTGTCTTCCCACAATTCCAACACATGTAGGATCTGTCCGGACCTTTACAAGCCCCTGCTCGGTGTCCAAAGCCTTGACATTTAAAGTATCTTTTCGCTTGTTTATTTACTGGCGGAGCGACATTCAATGGACATTTCGACCATCCAACCGTCAATTTGCATACCTTGAATGTTTTGTTAGCAGCGGTTACTGGCAGACGAATCATCGCTGTCTGTCAGTTAGCGCACCACTAACCTCATGTTCCGACGTGATCACGTCTAGATCCCTACACAAAATCACCATCCCTGGAGTTAAGGCTTTGACTTTCGCCTCTGCGCCCAACGATTTTGCAATGCGCTCTTGCATAATCAAGTTTCTTCTTTAACTCGTAGAGCAGCTACCCAATTTGTGTGCGTCTGTTCGTTACCACGTTCTCGCCCAAGTCCCTCAGCTCCGGATCTCCTCATAGCGTCGTTAGCCTTGACAAGCAAAGCTTCTCCCTTTGACTGCTTTTGACGAGTCGTTTGACGAGCTTTTTTTCCTTGTAGTGTTCCATTTTCTCACCTCTTTTTGCTTCTGCCGTCTTTCTTTTCTCTTTCTAGCCTACTATGGTATTCCATGCTTCCTTTCGACAGTGTTCTCTCGCGTCTGCCTCTAGAGTCCCCCTGGCCTCCAATCTCTCGGAGAGGTTCTTGCCCATTTGGTAGTCATGGAGACTGGTATACTCTCTGCCTCAGCCAATTTATCTTTTATTATTAAATATTTCTCTGCTTCTTAGGACACAACTGGACTGTGCAGATATCGGTTTGTTCCGGTGGAGCTTTAATCAGTGCCAATGCATGCTCCGCTACATCAGCTCCCAGTGCTACTGTATCGAACTCATTCACAGCCGATACTAGCGCCTTTTGGATCCTGTGAACCATGTCCTCAAACTCCTTCTGGACATTGTTCTTCCCGTTTACAAATTGTGGAGCTCCTCGAATAATTTCTTCGCTGCCACTATTTTCGGCTTGCTGTTGCTTCTGTTCCTACTGACAGCGGTGGTGTTCCTGCAATTGCTTCTGTGTGATTTGTCAAACTATTCATTCTATAGGGTCGTTTCCAATCCGCTATCCACATTCTGTCCTCACTGGCATTGATCGTAATGTTCCGGTTGGCACATCTGTTGATGGGCAGTGTATGAGTATGTGTGTGCGTAAAAACTCTGGCTCACTTTTTTGCATTTATCCTCAACCGATTTACTCACAACAGATTGCAAAGAACAGGGGTTCTGTGCCATTATCCTTTTAAAATTTGGCAGAATCGGACTATTGGCTCAAAAGTTACAAAATACTATTTTTATATTACACGAGAAAGGCATCATCACCGCTAGGTGGATTAATCAAGGTTCCGGTCGGAACTTCCATGACCTAATTCTACCGAACGAGATATCCGTTCGTTCGTAACAGTGAAACTTCAAAATTGAAATTTATGATACGTCGATTCGTAAAAAGATTGTATTAAAGAGTTTCATGATTTAAAATCAGTAAAATCGATGCGTATTACATAGAGTCGAATGTGATTGTCATGCTGTAATAGAACCTCGATTTGTTTACTTTTACATAGGTCGGAAAGAAAAGTTGTGCTTGAAACAGTTTTCTATACGTATGTTTAGTAGAGAGTGTTTGTGTGAAGTTATGGTTTTTTTAATCCGCGAAGTGTTGTATACATATGAAACTACTAAATAAATTTAGTTTTGTGAGTGGTGTTAGAGGCCAAACATTTTTTATATATGGTGAATGATTATTGTCTGAACGATGTCCACTCGGCTGAATTCAAACCTTCTAACTCAGACATAGCAACTATTAGAGTAGAAATAAATGCTATTCTATTCTCAACTTTTAATGCAAATAGCTATTCGCATAGTTTGAATAAATATTACCTATTGAAAAATGAAAAAAAAAACATTCAAACATGTTGGTTCTACTATTATGCAGATAAAATAACTTAAAAAATATCCATAGAAGTAGGATCGATGAATCAAATCTTTTCGCGATATGTTATAATTTTACTAGCCTATTCTCCGGTTGCTGACTTTGCCAGCATGTATAATGCAAAAAACCTGCTCCGAAGCAAAACCTGCTCGTGGCAGAAAAAAACGATACACGAACCACAGTAACAAAGAAAAAACACAACCAGATTTGCCTGATGGGGAGGTCTTAGAATCAGGTTCTCTCTTCAAACGGCAACAAAGAGAATGGCAGAAATGCAGCAAGTGTTTCTAGTGAACGTGATCTATCTCGCCGAGCGATGCTCTAATCTAATTAGTAGTAGAGTTCGAACTATGAAACATAACTTACACTTCCAGAATCCGGTCGCCTTTTTTGATGCCGGCCAACTCCGCGGCACCATTATCCAACACGGCACTGACATGCTGCAGCGGGGCGTACAATTCCCCATTGATCGATCGCAATTGACCACCCTCGCTGACCTGGCCACGAACATTAAATCCGAAACCGGTTTCCGTCTTGTGAATTGTTACCACTCGGGGCCCGTTTGCGTCCTTGATGCCGTTGCGAGCAGGAGCTCCCGATGCACCGGTAGTGGCCATCCTAGTTAACCCAACACAATATATCTGCTACTTTTCCAGATTGTTACCCCGCCTTCCACCAATTGTGCGCGGGCCTTTCTTACCGCACGATTTATTAAGATTTTCACATTTGAAATAACATTTTTGGGCAAGTTAAATCTGTAACCACTTATCTATGCAGCACTCCTCCAACCAAGGAATCACTTCACTTTTCGCCGTTATTGATTGGATTTTTTTATTCCTTTCTTATTGCATTTCTCAAACCATTCCGGCCAGCAGTAATGAAGAGAAAGACGCACACAGAAAACTAGTATTCACACACAGTCATTTCCATCCTTTTACCGAGATCCACCTCACGACATAAGCTGATCCAGATTTTCTTCGAATTTCAGTGCGGAACTCTGGATCACTACAAGATATTTAATGGAACTTCCGGAACACAATTACTAGGAAACACACAGAAATCCACTGAATCACGTCACGATGAACCATTATTTTATTTCCGACAGTTGTGGTAAATGGACTAACTGACCTGAAAAAGTTATCGAAGAAACAAAAATTAGTGGTGGCTTCTTATGCACAAAAGTGGAGTGATGACAGCGGCAGCGAAAAAACAACTGTTTACGTCTAAAACCACCATTAGACGAGTGTCTGCGCAATGAACTCGTCTAAAACAAATGACGTCGCGACGTCGACACTGACAGCGCTGTCAAACAGTGTTTGACAACCAGGGTGGCCAGACCAACCAAAATCCACCCAACCTACCGATTCACAGACAAACGATCCGATACACACGCCTATTTACACCTTGATTTCAAGACAAAATTTTCAAAACGACTTATCTGCTTTTGTAAACAAAGATTCAAACGACGATTTGACGAATCTGATAGCTCTCCCACGCAAACCAACACCATCAACAGGTAGCGGAATCCTTCGCCTACCTATTGATGGTGTTGGTTTGCGTGGGAGAGCTATCAGATTCGTCAAATCGTCGTTCGAATCTTTGTTTACAAAAGCAGATAAGTCGTTTTGAAAATTTTGTCTTGATTTACACTAGAGGCCTGAATAAGAGAAACGCGGATAGGTATGTGCCGCCAATCGAACCGTCAAAAAGCAGCAGCCAATCGAGCAGGAGACCTGTCAAGCAGCCAAAATGTTGGCTCAAATACTGAAAACGGCCAATTTCGATTTTATGCCATTTTTAAATAAACAAAATTGAATGTATTTTACATTAGTTTGCAATAATATATGCAAGTAATTTATAGATTATAAATTGAAATTCCATTGTTTATTGGATTCTATTGTTTTGTGATGTGGGCACATAAAATAGCGGATTGTGAGATTTTATCTACATAAACCATTTCTTCCTTTTCATGTGTTGTTCTTTGATTAAGAAGATTGAATGCAGTATTGGCAGATTCATATTTTCTATCCGCGTTTCTCTTATTCAGGCCTCTAATTTACACCACCCAGTTTAGGCTCTGTCTCATTTGGAGAATTAAACTTAAAAGTGACAGTTCGAAAATTAGCAAATAACCCAATCATAAAAATGGCTGGTGCTACCCAGCAATTCCAATAAGACATCGATGCAAAATGATTCGATATCTGTCAAAAGTAATCTTGCTCTGCGAGCAGGGTTATTCGATGATTATTGAAATGTCACTTTTAAGTTTAATTTCAGTTTAATTCTCCAAATGAGACAGACCCTTAAAAGATGGTACCTAGGTAATCCCTGCATGTAGATTGCAGAATCCTTCTAAACTATGAACATTAGGGTCTTGGCGACATTTCTCACCAACACGAACGCACGGTTTGTTGTTGCAAACAACCCCATTTTATTTTGACGTGATGCAACGTACACAGTTGGCGGCTCGGTTGGAAAAAATTAAAACGGTTTGATTTTGGTTTGAGTTGTCGGGGGTGGAGTCAAGGTTCGCCGAACATGTTTGAGCATTTGTATAGTGAAGTTGCACAAACCCCCATATATTTTTTGATGGCTGGTGCTCAAGTTGGCGCTTCGGTCGTTCGTGTGTGATATTGTTGGTCGAATAAATTGATTGTTCGTGCCGCTGTTGGTAAAACCACAGACAAACAGACATAACACTCGTCAAATTTCCATCATTCACTGATTTACTGGTCAATTCAAATAATCATTAGTTGGCCAATCGATCACTCGTGGCGCGCGCATCGTTTTTGCTCTAGTTTGACGTTTCCTCACTACCGCCATCTAGTTCCTGATTTGCCCAACTAACTGAAATCAATAGATGTCGTTAGTGTTTGAACGACGATGAATTTGATGAAAAGATATTTTAGTTACTAGATAAAGATTGTCGCTGTCGTCGCTGTCCGGAACATCTTTTGCTGGCGAGGATAGGGGAGCTAAATGTCAAAGAAGGAAAATCCATACGATTTGACAGGTATGTACCACACATGTTTCGGACAGCAGAACAAAGGGAACCGAAGCGACAATCTTTATCTAGTAACTAAAATATCTTTTATTTGATGAGTAAATGTTCAATGTGTTATGTCTGTTTGTCTGTGGTAAAACTTGATGGATGTTTGAATACACGAGAGGTGGAGTCAATGTTGGTCAAACTGTTCAAATATTATGGAACGTACACACGGTCAAGCAGTTTGACCAACATTGACTCCACCTCTTGTTTATTCAAATATCCATCCAGTTTTACCAACAGCGGCACGAACAATCAATTCATTCGACCAAAAAAAAATTTCAGAATCGAAAAATTATTTTTTTTACGGAAACCGCTGCAATGAACTAAAAAGACCACAATTAGACATAAATCGAAGGAAAAAGTAAAATCTATCCCCATAAAGTGCAAATTTGACCTTTTTCATGTGTTTTTCTCATTTTTATAATGCGCGAGAAAGGCACCACCAACGCTAGGTGGATTAATTTGGGTTTTTTCCTATGTAAATGTTAGAAAAACCATTTAAGGATAGAGCTTTAACTACGGGTTTCTTGGTACTTTGTGAAATATAGCCACTTTAGAATCGTTCACGTATGCGGCAGCAAGAGATTTTGATTTTACATAAAACGCGAGGTTTTATTTGAAAAGATATATATTTTGAGATTTTTATCTGGTTTTACACTGTTAGGTGGATAGATTTAGCCAAAAAATTGCATTTTCCTGCATAATTGGCAATTATTACTTCATCCTAGGAATATCAGGCCCAAATAACCGCAAAAAATAGTTTTGGCCAAGAATTGGCTTATTTACTCCTATGTGCGCTGTAACATCGATACGAAATCTCATTTAAATGTCTACAGAACGAAATGTGTTAAATTTGTGATGTTTGTCCGTAAAGCATCCCAATTACAGCCAACTCAACGTCGTCGTAGATAGAATTCCGAAGGGTGTTATCAAGATCTGATTAGGTGACCTCAATGCGAAGATCAGTTCCGGCAACTCGAACCATGATCGCATTATGGAATGCCATGCTCTCGGAGAAATGTGCGAAAGCGGAGACCTGTTCGCAGAATTGTGATAATAAGTTAGCTTCACAGAAAATCAAATCGACCACATCTGCGTCAGCCGAAAATTGAAACGGAGCCTTGTTGATGTACGGAATAAACGTAGTGCCGATATCACCTCCATATCGGTGAAATTCTGCGCATTGCGCAGATTCGTCGGCAGGAGCAGAGAGTTGGAGGACGATTCAACACAAGCCGACTGGAAGATGCCATGGTGAAACGGTCATTTGTTGAAGAACTGGAGACTCGTGCTGCAGATATTTCGGAGAGTGGCAGCGTGTAAGACGTGAAGGGCAGCAGGGACTATGTCCAAGGGCTTGACGATCCCTCCCCAGGCCATCTGCGAGTTGTGGGGATTGCCTAGGATGTGATGCGGTTTGACAGTGGAAAGGCGGGAAAAGTGGGCATCGAGCCGCTACCTTCTACCAAAACTGTGGCACCACCAACGAGCTGGGAACCGGCTTCATACTGCTGGGTAAGATGCGCTAACGTGTGATTGGATGGCAGCCAATCAACGCAAGGATGTGCAAGCTGAGGATAAAAGGCCGTTTCTTCAACTATAGCATCATCAACGTGCTCTGCCCACACGAAGGGAGACCCGACGACGAGAAAGAAGCGTTCTACGCACAGCTGGAGCAGACATACGGTGGATGCCCACTGCGGGACGTCAAAATCGTCATCGGTGACATGAACGCTCAGGTGGGTAGGGAGGAAATGTATAGACCGGTCATCGGACCGGATAGTCTGCATACCGTATCGAACGACAACGGCCAACGATGCATAAACTTTGCAGCCTCCCGCGGAATGGTAGTTTTTCTTTTTTTTTAGAAGCGCTTTCTTCTCCCGCAAGAATATCCACAAGGCCACATGGAAATCACCTAATCAAGTAACGGAAAATCAAATCGACGGTAAAAAAGAACAGACTCGATTTTTCGGAGGAAAAACTGTACCGCGCTAATAACGCACGAAAGTTCTATGAGAAGTTAAACCGTTCACGTAAGGGCCACGTGCCACAGCCCGATATGTGTAAGGACATAAACGGGAACCTTCTTACAAACGAGCGTGAGGTGATCCAAAGGTGGCGGCAGCACTACGAAGAGCACCTGAATGGCGATATGGTAGACAACGGTGGCGGTATGGTAATGAACCTAGGAGCACGCGCGCAGGACATGCGACTTACGGCTCCGAATCTCCAGGAAATCCAGGAGCAGATCGGCCTGCTGAAAAACAACAAAGCCCCTGGAGTTGACCAACTACCAGGATAGCTGTTTAAACACGGTGGTGAGGCACTGGCTAGAGCGCTGCACTGGGTGATTACCAAGGTTTGGGAGGAAGAGGTTCTGCCGCAGGAATCTATGACAAAAGGTCGAAAGACAAAAGGTCGAAAGGACAAAAGGTCGAAAGACAAAAGGTCGAAAAGACAAAAGGTCGAAAGGACAAAACGTCGAAAGGGACAGAAGGTCGAAAGGACAAAAGGTCGAAAGGGACAAAAGGTCGAAAGGGACAAAAAGGTCGAAAGGGACAAAAGGTCGATCAAGAACAAGTTGATAACAAATTTTGTGTATTCCAAAGGAATTTGTGAAATGCATATAACTTCAAGCAGAAATTACACACTCATTAATCAAAGTTTAAGAATGAGCAATTTTCAAAGAAGGAGTAATGACTATGAAACAATATTATGAATATCTAGATAGTTCTGTTAGAGATGAAAAAGATTGTTGAATTAAAATTTGTATTGCGCGAGACAGAGTTGTCCTATACAGTTTGCAAAACATTGCTATTTTATTTTTCATTATTTTTTTCACTCACTTTAACTTAACTTTTTACACTATTTTTAATAAAATTCATTCAATGAGTGCAAATAATAGATGTTTATCCAGGTTTTCTAAATGTTACTTTGATCTGCGTGCATTAAAAATACACCTATGTGTAATACACGCCGGTATATTTTATGTGCGGCGTGCGCCATTTTGACAAATCGAAGTGACATTTAGAAAACTCAAACATTCATCTATTAGTTGTACTTACTGTATGAATTTTGTTTAACTGTTAAAAATTGTGAAAAATAAAAGAGCAGATTTTTTGCCAACTGTGTAGGTCAACTCTGGGGCGAGATTGATTATCTCCGTTTCAGTTTCTTGTATATTTCGACCTTTTGTCCGTCTCGCTTCGTTTATTGATATTTTTTTTCTTTCGACCTTTTGCCCCGTTCGACGTTTTGTTCTTTCGACCTTTTGTCAAGTTCGACGTTTTGTCCTTTCGACCTTTTGTCCCTTTCGACCTTTTGTCCTTTTCGACCTTTTGTCCCTTCGACCTTTTGTCTTTCGACGTTTTGTCTTTCGACCTTTTGTCCTTTCGACCTTTTGTCTTTCGGTCTTTTGTCCCTAACCCCTGCCGCAGGACTGGGTGGAAGGTGTCGTGTGTCCCATCTACAAAAAGGGCGATAAGCTGGATTGTAGAAACTACCGCGCAATCCCATTGCTGAACGCTGCCTACAAGGTACTCTCTCAAATTGTATGCCGTCGGCTAGCACCAATTACAAGGGAGTTCGTGGGAATCTATGACAAAAGGTCGAAAGACAAAAGGTCGAAAGGACAAAAGGTCGAAAAGACAAAAGGTCGAAAGGACAAAAGGTCGAAAAGACAAAACGTCGAAAAGACAAAACGTCGAAAGGGACAGAAGGTCGAAAGAACAAAAGGTCGAAAGACAAAAGGTCGAATGGGACAAAAGGTCGAAAAGGACAAAAGGTCGAAAGAGACAAAAGGTCGAAAAGGACAGAAGGTCGAAAGTGATAAAAGGTCGATCAAGAACAAGTTGATAACAAGTTTTGTGTATTCCAAAGGAATTTGTGAAATGCATTTAACTTCAAGCAGAAATAACACACTTATCTCATTAATCAAAGTTGAAGAATGAGCAATTTTCAAAGAAGGAGTAATTACTATGAAACAATATTATGAATATCTAGATAGTTCTGTTAGAGATAAAATAGATTGTTGAATTTGAAAATGAATAAAACTTGTATAGATCGAAACAGAGTTGTTCTATACAGTTGGCAAAAAAATCTCCTTTTATTTTTCACAATTTTTAACAAATAAATAAAATTCATTCAATGAGTGCAAGTAATAGATGGATATCTAAGTTGTCTAAATGTCATTTAAATCTGTTAAAACAGAGCACGCCTCTGCCACGCAGACGCGTGTATTTTAAATACATCTGCGTTTAATACACGCCGGTGTATTTGATGTGCGGCGTGTGCCAATTTGACAAATCGAAGTGACATTTAGAAAACTAAAACATCCATTCATTAGTTGTACTCACTGAATAAATTTTATTTAATTGTTAAACATTGTGAAAAATTAAAAAGCAGAGTTTTTGAAACCTGTGTAGGCCAACTCTGGTGCGAGATTGATTCTCTCAGTTTCAGTTTCTTGTCTATTTCGACCTTCTGTCCCTTTCGTCTTCTTGTTTTTTTTTTGTTTCTTTCGACCTTTTGTCCCATTCGACGTTTTGTCCCGTTGAACGTTTTGTCCTTTCGACCTTTTGTCGCTTTCGACCTTTTGTCCTTTTCGACTTTTTGTCCCTTCGACCTTTTGTCTTTCGACGTTTTTCTTTCGACCTTTTGTCCTTTCGACCTTTTGTCTTTCGACCTTTTGTCCCTAACCCGTTCGTGGGGCAGTACCAGGCGGGTTTTATGGGCGAACGCTCCACCACGGACCAGGCGTTCGCCATTCGCCAAGTACTGCAGAAATGCCGCGAATACAACGTGCCCACACATCATCCATTAATCGACTTCAAAGCCGCATATGATACAATCGATCGGGACCAGCTAAGGCAGCTAATGCACGAACACGGATTTCCGGATAAACTGACACGGTTGACCAAAGCGACGATGAATCGGGTGATGTGCGTAGTTCGAGTTTCAGGGGCATTCTCGAGTCCCTTCGAAACGCGCAGAGGGTTACGGCAAGGTGATGGTCTTTCGTGTCTGCTATTCAACATCGCTCTGGGGGGAGTAATACAAAGGGCAGGAATTGACACGAGTGATACGATTTTCACAAAGTCCGTCCAGTTATTTGGTTTCGCCGACGACATTGATATTATGGCACGTAACTTTGAGAGGATGGAGGAAGCCTACATCAGACTGAAAAGCGAAGCTAAACGGAAGAGGCTCGAGAGAGGACAACGTAAGCCACCCACCACGAGTTTGTATTGGTGGTTATAAAATCGATGTGGTTAAAGAATTCGTGTACTTGGGACTTCCGATAACGATACCAGCAGAGAGATTCGGAGACGCATGATAGCAGGAAATCGTACGTACTGTGGACTTCGCAAAACGCTCCGATCGAATATAGTTCGCCGCCGTACCAAACTGACTATCTACAAAACGCTCATTAGACCGGTAGTTCTCTACGGACACGAGACCTGGACGATGCTCGTTGAGGACCAACGCGCACTGGGAGTTTTCGAAAGGAAAGTGCTGCGTACCATGTATGGGGGGGGGGTACAGATGGCGGACGGTACGTGGAGGAGGCGAATGAACCACGAGTTGCATTAGCTGTTGGGAGAACCATCCATCGTTCACACCGCGAAAATCGGAAGACTGCGCTGGGTCGGGCACGTAGCCAGAATGTCGGACAGTAATCCGGTGAAAATGGTTCTCGACAACGATCCGACGGCAACGAGAAGGCGAAGTGCAAATCGGGCAAGGTGGAGGACGATTTGCGGACCCTCCGCAGACTGCATAGGTAGTTGGCGACGTGCAGCCATGGACCGAGCTGAATGGAGAAGACTTTTGTGTACTGCACAGGCCACTCCAGCCTTAGTCTTGTTGTTGTAAGTAAGGATGCATTTTGTGTCAGGTGTGTCGTACATTAAATAAAATGCTGTTGTTTTTTGTGTTCTTTTGTCTGATTCGATATAAATTTTACAAAAACCAAAATTTATCGAAAATAATCGATAGATTGAAACCGAAAATTAACGATACAAAAATATCGGATATTGAAACAAATATATCGATATTCCAATGTCGAATGTAACTTATTTTTAGCGAATTGTTGTAAGAAATTGTCATCGCAAATTAATTTTTTTAAACATGCTAAATTTCTTCCATATCTTCATTTATTATAGATTATATTTATTTTTCTGTTTTGCACAGCTTGTTCCTCTATTCACTAGTTTAGTTTTCTTTATCTGTTTTGTCACAATTTTTCCGTCCTGGCTAATGTTTGAAAAATTTACCTTGTTTGTGGTTAAACACGCTCGTCGTTTGCTCCGTCGCTACATCGCCGCACAAGCTTTCTTCCTAGGAAAGGGTACACCAAATCAACGGTGACCAATTTTTACACCAGGAAAGTGACTGTACGAATGTTCCACGGTTGTTGACTTCTTCTTCTTCTTAATAATCATACATGGTTTGTCACCTGCTGATATGCAGGCAATCAATATCCAATAAATAAACAGCTAAACTATATGTAGATCACTTAATCATGCAATTTTGGTTGGACTTGTGGTTTCCATCGTGTGTAAGTGTATTCGTGTATATGAGACACATTTAATATTGTTTTGCTCTGAGTCGGCGTGTGATAAAATGACTTCAACACTTGCACCGCGTTGTTTTAAGATAACGTCGTATTTTAAGTTTGCATTGCAATGTTCTTTCTTTTTTATTGTTTATGTACGTTTGTATTTTTATTTCCTTATTTGCCATTGAATAATATGAGTCGAGAGTTGTTCTCCTTGTTAAATATCAGTTTACTTTATTTTTGATCCTTGCTAATTTTTTTTTACAATTTCACTAAAAAATATCGCTTTGCATCGTTATTTTTTCAAACATGTTTTTTATAGTTTTGCAGAATTGATTTTGTATTGTAAAAGGATGGTAAAAGTATTTCTGATTTGTGGTGCTGTAACCTGCGACTACTGTTAGTAATGGCAAACTATATTTCTGTTTACTCAGATTCTCCCACAATCGTTTAAAATAATGGAGTTCATAGATGAGCGAAAACAACGTATTGAATGCTGTCATTTTATCGCGTACAATACAAATAATGGCTTCAGACGCCTTAGACTCACGTCGTTCTTCATTTACGTGTTTACGTTTTCATTTCAATATACTTCTGCTTACCAAAAGCAGTTCATTTGTCTTCGCTCATCTATGCATTTCATTATCTATAGTACCGATACTCTATTGTTTCATCATACCAATCAGGTATTGAATAATCGTTAGTTGATCAAAGTGACAATTATTGTTTTCTGGTTGATTTTTTCGCTTGCATTTACTAGCATTTTTATTATTTTTCGCTTCTGTTCTAGGGTACCCAAATACTCAATCGGGATGTTAACCAGATCCGATCAATACCATCAATGTATGTTTCAAGTAAAAATAAATAGACAAAATAATTGATCTTTTCTACTATATCGTATAAGCTTCATCTACAACTCACATTTCACTGGACTGTTTCGGTCAATTTTTACTTTTTGCAAAATATATTTCGTTTCTTTCAAGCGAGAGTTCAGTTAACTCTATCAGTTTCCCATATTCAAACACAAAACATTGAAATTTATATGACTTGGTTTAACAGCGTTTATATGGGTGCATTACTATTAAACATGAAATCTAATTGTTTATTTTCCGGTAATGCATTAACAGAAATGAGGAAATTTTTATTTTATGATATCTATAGATACATTTACTCGGCTAGTTGAATTTTTATTTGTAGAAATTTTTATAAAAAAGGTTTTCTGCCGTCCCAAGCATATCTGTCCCATGTCGATTTTTATCATTTTTGAGTTTTATGCACCAAACGTTCTAAATTAATGTATATTTTATTGTGAACAAATAAATACATATAGTTTGTTCGAAAACTTGGCGAAAAAATATTGGGTCATTTTGTCCCATTGTAGAATTTCCAAGCATAACTGTCCCATTGAAACAAATTGCATACAACATATATTAAATTACTTCGAAGAGGCCAATTTTCATTATCAAATCATTCAGAGAAAGAATATTGTGGTTGTGGTATAGTTTCAATGGGTAAAAAGGTTAATCCACCTAACAGCGTTGATGCCTTTCTTGTGCATTATGAAGATTGAAAAGTAATAATTGAACCATATTAAGATGATTTTTATCAAAACTTAAGTGAGAATAGTCTCTCATTTTTATTCGCATTCTATGTATTTATTTCAGGGCTGGTAGCGATCGATGACGCTTAAAATAGTGACTTTAGTGACCAAAGCTGACGAAAAAAGGGACCAAATAGTGACTTTCAGTTGCAGAAAAAGTGACCAAATAGTGACTTTCAGTTTCAGTTGCAAGTTCGATGAGACGAAATCAAGCGTTTTTGGGTCGAAGGAGAATCTTTTTTTCGTAATTTGTGACGGAAAACATCTTTCACTCACCACTCTTTTCTTTTAGAACGAACTCAGAAGAGAAGCGAAACTTTTACACGCTAACTTTTATCTACCCAGTGACTAAGTAAAATTGTATTGCCCTCTCTTTTATATCAGTCAAAAGCAGGACTACTAAAAATTATGAGTAGTCTTGCGCCATCTTGAAGTGAGCAAAACATGGTTATCACTAAAAAGGCCTGTTTTTCTTTCCCGAAAAATGATTTCTCGGCGAAAATTATTATGAAAATTAATGTACAACAAGAATGGGAATAAACGCTTGACCTCCTGCTTATAATGCAGGAACATGCTCTCTGCGCTTTCAAATACTTTTCCACTAAAATACGCAGATTCTCCGACTTCCTGTACGTATTCATGAACGATTTTTGCTATGGAATTCGACAGCGCATACAATCTTCAAAATTGGGGAGACTTGATCTCTTTTTTTTATGTCTTTATTAGCCCACGGCTGGCTCGTCTCGTGAAACTTGATCTCCTCTCTATGATATCTACTCAATAAATATTTTCAAGTCTCCTGATATTGATGCATTTTTTAATCTTTATTAAGGAGATTTTCAGCCCAAGGCTGGTTCGTCTCCGAATATTGAGGCATCGTTTAGGATATGTATGGCTTTGTCCGTGAAAAAATGATAGCTTTATTGGGAAATTTTGTGTGGCAACTAAAAACATATTTTGGAGAGACAAAACACAGTAAATAATAAAGTAAATACGTCTGTCAATAAAAAAATTACTCGCCACATAACGATTAATTGTCTAGAGGACCTATTATAAAAATACGCTATAACAATACTACTTAAAAAGGGGAGAATCAAGTCTCCCACCCGAGCAGCACGCATGTTAAACAAAAGTTTTTGTGATCCATTTGCAACCGAATTTAGTCACATTTGAGTCGCTGCAACCAAATAATAGGTTTGGATTGTGCTGGTATCAGTACATTCAAAGTTAATTGCCTATATGCCGGGTATTAAGCCACCCGGAGTGGAAATTAATTACTATGTCTGAAACTTGATTATGCATATGTACAACATGTGATAGATTTAGTTCGGAAAAGGTATTGGAGGGTAACCGCCCCTTCGGTGGGGTTTGATCCCACGACCCCAGTTCGCATGACAGGTGCTTTCCCTACTAAGCTACGAAGGACCTCCGTCGTCCACCGCAGCTTAGCGGGTACTGATTCAGTACCCGCTAAGCTGCGGTGGACGACGGAGGTCCTTCGTAGCTTAGTAGGGAAAGCACCTGTCATGCGAACTGGGGTCGTGGATCAAACCTCCACCGAAGGGCGGTTACCCTCCAATACCTTTTCCGAACTAAATCTATCACATGTTGTACATATGCATAATCAAGTTTCAGACGTTGTGCTGGTATGGCAAAGGGTCAAATCTCCCCACCTTCCCCTACTGAATAAAGTTTGAGTTTAAAAAATATACATATCGAGGTCGGCAGGTCTCTTGCTTGCATCAAATTGGTATATAGCAATTTATAAATTGTGACGTAAAATACCTTCAATTAGCTACTGGTGAAATGCCAATAAGAACAGCGAGTTGAACGGCTGGCAAAGTTTCAGAGCGATCATTTTTCCAAGATCCGTAATTTCATTTCCGCCATGAACAAAGCATCATCCGACGGATACATAGAGCTTTATTGAAAAAAATCTTAGGTAATAGTTTCAAAATAGTTGAAAATAGTGACTTTTTGCGAGAAAAAGTGACTTTAGTGACTTGAGGTCTAAAAAAGAGACTTTTTAGTGACTTGCCCGAAAAAAGTGACCAAGTCACTAAAAAGTGACCCGCTACCAGGCCTGTTATTTACACTTTTTCTTCTTTCTTTATTGGCATTACCATTTTTGCATTCGTATATGATGAGGCTAACACGATAATACTTTTATGCCTAATTACACCCGAAAATTCCTTTGACCGTGAGTCCAACCAAGCCACCTAAGCATCATCGCTTTGTAGTCATGCTTCTAAGCGCATGGCTATAAGGTAGGCCCAATTCATTTACAGATATACAAGATTTTTGCAATAGCTTCGGAACGAAGTGACTAATCGATGTTCAATAGCAAACAATGGGGCCGAATTTCCCGTCGAGTGCAACTTATTACGAAAAAATGGTCCTTAACCAGTGTTTACAAATGTTCATACATGCACCCCACACAGGTGGAAGTTTTCAATCGACATATCAGATGCTAATCTGAAATAAATTTCATAGGAATCATAGGAAAACCTTCGCAGTACACAGGATTTTATTTTTACACGATTTTTTTTCGCTCGTGTTTTTTATCGTGTGACTTCAATTTACCACCAAACTCTTCGCAACATGTTTCAAAAAATCCAAGATAAATCAAAGAAAAATCACATGATGATTTAATTAAACATTTAGGATGAGTGGAAAATTGTGAAAATATAAATCCGGTGTTGAACTTAATCTAGAATTAAAAAAACACCTAAATAAAGAAAAAAAAATGAAAATATAAATCGTGTAAAAACAAAATCCAGTGTATTGCGGTATTGAGTTACCACGGAACCTGATTTTAATGCTTCTTCCAAAAATCCATCTGCGCTGAAACATAATTCACCTGAACCAGTGGCGTAGCCAGAAAATTGGACTGGGGGTGGGGGTTGTTTGGTTTCCGAAAAAAAATCTTCGTAAAATTTTGTCTTTGGGGGGGGTTTTATGTCCAAAACCAACCCCGTGGCTACGGCACTGACCTGAACTTATTTCAGGATCAAATTATGCATAGGAATCAATTCTCACTGTTCTTATACTTATGTAAGGTATAATATCTCTGGGGTTTTTCAGACACACTTGTCCCCATGTCAGCTTTTTTATACACATTTTTTTTCTATGGAGCGCAAGAGCCCGCTCCCCCAAAAGCTTACGTTATTAGTGTATGGCCCTTACTACAATACGCTTTGAAAAGACCTAATGCATCTAATTTGAAACAGGTAATTATCCAGACCCAACTAAACTTTTGCTAAGCGCAAAGTAATCTGATGATACTCTAGCACTGGGACAAATATGCTTGGATTTATCAATTTTGTCTTCAATTTCGCAGCATAAATGTCCCACTGAATAAATTCCACTAAAAAACAGTGTTTATCCTTTGAAACATACTAAGCCATTAGAAATACACTATTTTCATCGATATACGTTTATTAATCAAAATTTCATGGGGCAATTTAGCTACAAACTGAAAAATATGTTTCCAACTTCAATCGCATTTTTCTCAGTTGCGTATTTTTCGACATGGGACAGATATGCTTGACACGGCAGTTTTATTATTTTACATACTATGAAGATTTGCTCGATCGTCGAGTTCCGATTGATTATCCGCCTTGGTAATTAGAAACTCATTATATAGGTACATATGAAGGGAACCTCAAATAAATCTGGGAAAACATTGTAAATGGTGCTCAAATTGATGATTGCTCTCAAATTAGGTAGAGTGCTGATTTTCTATGCATTTCAATATGAATCCATCTTGGGCAGAAATAATTCTCAGATACCGTGTACGCACCCAACTTTGCGCAGCTCCTAACTTTGCGCATTTTGCGATAATTTTTGTAATAGAATGCGTTTAAATCGAATTTCGAAATATAATTATTACTTGTCAGCACAATATACATGTTATCATAACAGTGCATGCATTTTTTCGCTGTTAAATGACATATTTTTCATTTTAATAGTCGAAACTTGTACTGAAAACAGTGAAAATGACCAAAATGGCGTGTTCTTAGCACAAATAACAAGTGACGATTTACCCGAAAAACTGTATTTTTTGTAAATTTTTACAATCGCTGACAACTGATTACACATGGACCCAATAATTATAATATTGTAGATGCCATCTCATGAGAATTTAGTTAGTTATTTACAATTTTCTTTAAAATATATGATGCGCAATGTTATGAACAATTTTTCAATACAGTGTACCTAATTTTGCGCACAACTCGTATTTCTTCGATATTTTCAACATTTATTATATACCTCGTCGGAATAGGGTTTACGAAAAAGTACTTTTGTTAGCTGTGGCCAATGTACATAAATGAGGCTGTACATACACCAACAGACGTGAAAACATACTAAGTATGTCTAATCATAAGAAAATAATGCCGGGCATCCTCATATTCTCAAATATGCTCAAATATGCCTGCAAATGGAATGAACATAAATTGTAATAGTAGTTTTAGCTGAAAAAATAAAATTTGGACGAAAAATTGTATGATAGACGCTTGCTTCGTGTTAGAAATTTTCCAAGTTATGTGCGCAAAGTTAGGCATATAATAAGGGGTCTGCTTTGAAGTTCAATTTACTATTTATTTTAAATTTTTGTACCAAATTTAGTTCTCAAACAATAATATAATAATAATACTACAGCATGGAAACTATTTCAGGCAGATAGCTACTTTCTGTAAGTTGTACAAGTTGATTCAATTTTGCATTTCCTTAACTGCGCAAAGTATGGTGCGTGCACGGTACCTAGAATTTGATATTAAAAAACTTTCAAACAAACGTTCACTTTTCAGATAATTGTTTCACTGCATTTCGCAAACACAACTGGACTCATTTGGCAATATCCGTTAGGCGAATTTGATATAATTATTTTTATAATTTAACAAGTTTTACCATTTATATTGGTCATATATCATGATAGATAATCATTCAATATCATAGATGAAGGATTAGGGACGACATTAGGAATAGTCAATTTATCCAAAACAGCACAACGATGATTATTGGAACCATATATTGTTATAAAATGGTCCGAGCCAATGATACTTCATTGTCATTTTTCATCAGCAAAAGAGCGAGATTCGAATAAAACGCATGACAAAGGTATTATTTCTATGAATACATCAAGCCGAATAAATGTGACTATAAATGATCTTAATTCATCCAAAGAAAGTCATTAATGATGGATGAGATGAATGATCTTACGGACTATTTATAAGGATTCATAAATATGTAATTATTTCCGGGTTTCTACATGATAATAGAATCTGGGTTTTTACATAATAGAATCTGTAAAATGTTAGCTAATTCAATAATATATACAACCTCTCAGTGGAAAAATCGAGAGAATATGATAGCAAATCTTATTGGGTTGCAATCGCCAACCAGCTAGAAAGATAGACGCTATGCCACCGATTGTAAATGTTATAGACAGAAGGGTATAGCAAAAACAGACTTAATATTCGATAGCAGTACTTGGCATTCAAATTAACAATTTTGGAAATACGGAAAACGGACAAAAGAGTTGGGGAAGTTTGATTTTCGTTTCCGATCTGTAATTTCTACACATTGTTTCTATAGAGTTTAAAATATTTCCATCTCTCGTTATCTTTTATCTAAAGATTTAAAATATGTATTCTCAAGATGCACTACTCACTCATCAGTTCCAACATGATCTCGCACATTTCGTAATTAAAGTCTACACAAAAATGATAATAATCGAAACAAAAACCTCTCATAGCCTAATCACTACGAACATACACCCTAATCGGATTCCTCGTCCCTGTCGTCAAAACCGGATAAGTCCGCCGACTGCAACATTGAACGGGATAGTGCATACTCAATCAGCGCCAGATGACAGAATACGTATTGATCGGGCATCTGAATTGAATAAGCTCGCTGTGACCGAATTTTCTCGACCGTTCCTTTGATATCCGCCGTTCCAACATCCTCCAGCCGAGATATGCAGATATCCAGTGTGATAAATGTTCCCGTTCGTCCAATCCCGGCACTGCAATGTACCACAATCGGAGGCCCCCGTGGATGTCCAGCCCATAAATCGCCTAGGGCCTTAACCATATCGGCTTGTTTCTCGCGGGCACGCTGCAAAAAGTTCAACATAGCCCGTGCCGAGGCCGGCACTCCATAGTCTGGCCAGCTGGTAAACTGCCAGTGGGATACACAGCGCATTTCATCAGTCTGGAAATATATTTTTTACATTTATTAGCAATTTAAGTTTGATTATCAATTCCTTTAAGTTACCTTAGTATTCTTTAGTTCTAACTCGGCCACCGTATAGTCCTCGTTGGCTTCCACCGACAGTGTTCGCACCTGGTAGCAACCGTACTCAACGATGGTCGCTTCGCTCGGTTCCCAGTACTGGCCACATTTCACCCGGCCCCGCTCCATAACCCGCGTGGTCATTACTATCACCAGACAGTGCTGTTCCCAAACCATCCGCCAAAAGTCGTACGACGTCTTCGGTAGTGGGCCCTGCGTCGAGATGTACGCATTCTTCTGCTTGTAGCCGTCGACAAAGTTTGCGTTGATGTAATCCGACGTCGGATCATCGGCTTCCTGTGACAGGACGACCCGACTGTGGTCGTAGCACAATACGTCGGTGTAACGGTTCTTCGCCAGGTTGTTGCGTAACCTGAAATTTTGGAATAGAAAAGAATAATTTTAGTTTGAATGAACCTACTGCTTATTGGTTATCAGTTAAAACTTAAAAGATAAGACATAAGGGAAGATATGCGTAACACAAGAAAAAAACAACCGATTCGAATCCTGACGAATTTTTCAAGACAATGTTTTAGCTGTGCTAATTTTCTTTGAAGATTTTATTATATTTTCAATTTATTTAAGTTTGTTGAGCTATGATCCTGGTAGGCTAATAGTAATAAACGTTTACAGGAAAAAAATTGAATCAAAAAAATTATGAATGGAAACTACCTTCAACAGAGTTTCTAAGCCAACATGCTATTGGCATCTTGGACCTCGGGGTAATAGAAAGTTCGAACGACGATTCCATTGCTGGTCAAAAAGTGCCAAAATTGATATTCGAAATCAACAAAACAAAACCTGGGACAAATGGAAGGCTCAAGCTTAATATCAAAAGACAACTATGTGCTCTAGGGTGTCATTGGTTTGCCAAGTTTGCGATAAAAAGCTGTCTTATCTATTGGGTTTTGGATAATGAAGGGGTTATTAAAAAAGGACGAGCTCGGTGGTCTAGTTACAATCGCTTCTGCCTCACAAGCTGGAGGTCGTGGGTTCAATCCCGAGCTCGTTCCTATTAAACAATGTGGCATGGATTATATCACTTTTCTTGGTGAATCCTCGATCTATGCTGCAGTATATCTACCCTACCTAACTAACACACCTTCCTTTCCGTGGTAATTGTGGAGATACAGAGGTATTCATGGTCTATAGTAGCAACAATAACAACACGCTAACATATTCCTCTCATTTCCCAACTGACTGTAACGACTAGACCGGCGCCGTTATTGATCTTGATTTGTGAGCTGCTGCAACATTGTACTTCGAGAATAGGAATTACATTCCATAGTAGTGTCATTTACAGCAGTTCTAATCGATCACGGAATAGCAACCAGTGACATGTACAGTCAGTCTAAGCTAAGCTAAAGCTAAGCTATTGAATGGGTTATTTAAATTAAAAAAAAACAGCCATCTAAGACGAGTTAAGTACTCTCCATTTAATTCCACTACGTTTTGCTATCTTACGTAGATACGTATTTCGACCTCAAGATACGTATCTGCGTAAGATAACAAAACGTAGTGGAATTAAATGGAGAGTACTAAACTTGTCTTAGACGGTTGAATACATTCCACCAAAAAGAGCTTAAAATATTATTTTCCAAAAAAAAAACAGATTAACCCTTTTTTAGCATTATAAAAACTATATTAAAAAAACATTAAAAAGGTCAAAAAAGCTTTTTAGGCAAATAGATCACATTTTTCGATCTTTTTGCATGTTTTTGCATTGATTGAATGGCATGGTCCGCCACAATTTTTTAACAATTTTTTTTTTGGTTTTTGTTTTTTCTCCTCCTTTATTACTCGAACGCATGCACCACATTTACTGGAAATCTTGTTCAAATTCGACTGATGATGATCTCTAGGACACTTCCGGAAATGTCTATGAGAATTCCTACGACATTTCGCTCTAAAATTATTTCAGAACTAACGAAGGAAACCCAGCTTTGCCCGGGTGTTGCAAATGCAAATGTCACAATGAACTATTTGCAGCACCGCACTCCAGACCATTTTCCGTGCGTTTGTTTTGTTATGATTTTTTTACAATTCCCCGTTAAATTGACCAACTTTTTGTATATACAAATCTGCGGATCCCAAGACGAATCGTTTAGGGAAAAAATCTTGCAAATCGGTCAACCCGTTCGCGAGTTAAATCGTCAGGAAGGAAATCTCATTTTTAATACAATAGGTATAGATTACATGTAAATTTTGACTTTTTTTTAAATGCCGCATAAACCGCAACACACCCCGAAGACGAGCCTCTGCAGTGCACTGGAGTCCTTGCTGCTGCTGTCCGTCTGTCGCCCACCGTAGCTACCATTGCCTTTCATTACACCACGAAATGAAGTCAGTCGAAACTGACGGTGACTCAGTTCCGGCGATTTATTCCCAACGGTGCGGTGACGCATCACCATCGGTCAACAGCAGTGAAAATTTCTCAGTCAACAACAAGTCAGCAACAGTCAAGTGAAAATTTCTCACATGGTTCAAGCTATCGTTTAATTGTTTTTACTGATTGAAACGTGCATCATTATGTGAAGATCGGTCCTGTAACAAAATGTAATCGCGTGGAGTACACAAAATTTGATAGCGTCGGTAGACTGTCGACCCTGTCGACGAAGTGTGTGTTGATTTGAGAAGAGTTTTCTTCAATGTACAATTTTTCTTCTACTGTGCGCTTTTCTTATTACTAACAGCAATCAAACGCTTGTCCGAACCTTGCATTGAAATTTTACTTTGTGTTGCTGCTGTAAGCGACGGCCACTCGAGTCGAGTGACTCGACCTGCTGCTGCTCGACCACGCTGCGATGACCAAAGGGCTATCACTGCCAACGTTGAGGTTGAATGATATGCAGAAACCACCACCTATGCCACGGCTTTCCGTTGAGACTGCTACCAGTGCTTTTTGTGGTGCTGCGTCCGGTCCGCTGAAATCTGTACGCTCTGCGTGAAATCTTGTTTGAACTGAGGATTCGAACCAACCCCGCAAATAATTTCAGAACAATGTTGACCCTTCCTTAATCGAATGGTATAAAAATTAAAATCCATCGAGAAACGGCTGAGATATCAACGTACCAAGTCTATAATATTTTCGGGACGGTCTCCGAATTTCGCAATTGCAAGGTGTACCCCGGTAAGTAGTAGTCCTACGTCAAAAACATGCTTTAGACAAACCTCTCCTATATCAATTTTTGGATTGAATTACTAAACAAGCACGAGGAAATACGTTCGGGAGAGAGTCCTTGGAAGACGCAGTGCAGACGTTTCTTGATGTTCATCGTTCCACTTACAACACCCGCTCTCGATGGACAATCGCCAGTTAGCAACTTCAGGAAAAACAAACTGATAGAGTTTTTTTTTGTCTTTATTAGCGAGACTTTCAGCCCAAGGCTGGCTCTTCTCGTGCGATGATAGAGCTGTACGCCAGCAGTTGCTATATAACACATTGGAAAGGTTAACTACAGATTATTGAACCGAAACCGATGACCGAATTGAAGCAGAAGCACAACCTGAAGAAAATTCCCCACTTTCTATTTTCCTATTTGTTTGGCAAAAGAACGGGTCGATCCAGAAAATGTTACCGATGATAATCCAGCTATAGAAGTTTTTCCAGTACCAGCGCCTACAATAGGAGAGCACAGGGAGAACCACGATACTCCTGATGCAGAACCAATTGAGCCGGCTGACCGGCTTAGGGCCGATGTCCACGTAGCGGTTTTTTAAGCTGCGTTAACGCCGCGTCCACGCAAGGTACCCAGCATCAAGTACATAAAGTAATGCACACGTATGATACGTGTGCACGACTACATTTGATGCTGGGTACCTTGCGTAGACGCGACGATAACGCAGCTTGAAAAACCGCTACGTGTGCATCGGCCCTTAGACCGATACTAAGTCGTCATTCGAAACTTCAAGGCTAGGCAGTGGCGTAGCCAGAAAATTGGTCGGGGGGGAGGGGGGGGTGGTGGTGTTTTCTGAACATTTTTTTTCGAAAAAAAAATTTCTTCCAAGAATTTTGTCTCTGGGGGGGGTTTATACCCAAAACCACCCCCGTGGCTACGCCACTGAGGCTAGGTATTAGCTTTTTAGAGGGGAAGATGTTAACTCGAATTTTTTGGAGCCTCTTCGTAATAATGTAAAGATTGTGTATGTTACTAATGACCGGCTTTAAATGATTATACCGACCCACCTTGATGTAAAATAGTGGACTGGATCCTACGCGTTCAGTCAATTTTTCCCATATAAACTTCAAGCTCGATGAGTACCCACTTAGAACTAATGGATCTTTTTTGCGATAACTTCTGGGAGCAAAAAAAAACTACTTTCAGGGGTATCAGCCTTACTCTCTAAGCGCTAGGGCACTTACTTTGCATGCGTGAACGTCCCATCCGGAGCGCGGGCCTTGATCTCGGCATACTCCCGTATCAGGCCCTGTTTGCCTCGTTCCCGCACCATTTGTACAATCTGATCTATTGTCTTTGGATCACCCTCGGCACCGGCCAGGCTGTCGTCGTCGCTGAATCCGGACGACGCGCTGCTTGGCGGATTTTCATTCCACAGCTCGCTGCTGGTATTGTGATGGTGGTGGTGGTGGTTGTGATGCACATGGTGGTGATGGGTAGCTGCCGCCGCCAGGTCCGAGATGTCCTCGACACCGATGTGATCGATGTTATTGCTGGGCGACCTGTGGTGGCCCGAAACGTAATCCGAAAGGTCGGTGGTACCGGCAGCCGAACCGGCCAGGTGCGGATCCAGAATGCCCGTGGTAACTGCTGCCGCCGATCCGCTTCCCATACTACTGTTGTTGGTTTGCGATGTACCGTTGGCGCTCTGCTGCTGCTGATCAGCGATTATTTCGTCCTCACGATTCGTCATCGATTTGTAGCAATGAAGCAACCTGTAAAATAGGAAAAATATGAGATAAATATTATAATTACAAATTGATTTTACTAATGCTCTGCATGTCCTCAAATATGCAATGGATGCTGCAGGTAAGTACGAAGTGTATGGTATGAAGATAGTGGTGCCTATTGGGTCGATCTACTTCTAATGGTATGCAAAATGTCCCAACTAGTGAATCAGGTAACCGCTACCGACAAGTAGAGTGATGTTTGATACGATGAAATAAAAGAAAACTTGAACCAACATAGAAATAGTGATACATACAGGCTCCAATCGGATCCCATTTTCTAATGGTCATGCAATGTTGGTGATAAATTAAATAAATAGGCATGATGAAGTATCTAGTTTGGTGCGCACTGTCCTCGGTGGAGAATCTAGGACAAGAACAACAACGTTAAAATAACAGTCGTCCTTGAGAAAAGTTCAACATGTTAGAAAACAAAGTTTATTTACCCTTGGCAATGAAATAATATAGGGCAAATCCATTCATAAGCAGTATAGGGTAACGAATGTGTATTGCTTCAAACAACTGCTTCGACACTATTCAGACCCGAAGAAATATTTAAGCAATACATTTATGGTGTGTTGTAACAAAAGCTCAGAAAACAAACACAATATTATTATTATCATTATCATTACTTTATGTGTACAACTAAACTGTTGGTTGTTTCTAATACTATGTTCACCATACGGGCTTACAACATGTTATAGAGCTATCTTGACGAATTTTCTCTTGTGGATTTGAATCCTACCATGTTATAACCCCGCATACTAAGCAAAATACCTTCAATTGAACAAAGCTGGGGTAAAATATGGTATCTGGCAGATGTTTGAAATGCAGTGGGCAAAGCTTGAGGTGACACACTACTTTCTGAATAACGGTGATTGATGACTTGAAACTTATCAGTAATGCAAGTGATAAACTTTACAATGGCCAATTGATTTCTTGGTTACCTTAAACTTGGCATGCACATCAAATGACGCAGTCCTACACCCAGAAACTGTATGATCTGTGCATCCTGATGGTAGATTGTATGCAAAGACGTTTGGTTTTTAATCGTTCCACCAAATGGCGATGATAATTGAGTGTTAGTTTGCGTTACAGATAGGTGGGAGAAAAAATAAACAGAAGGAATAGAAGAAAAAACACTAATGAGGTTATGGCCTCAAGTGGCGTTGGATATTTCGAACAGCGCAAACAAACATGTATACATTAATACAACTTTGAATGTTGAAGGATGTAGATTTATTTGGGCAGTACTCACAATTTCGTTGAGGAGTTTCTGCCCAAATAGATCTAGTTTTTAGTTACCAAAATTGATGAAAATTTTAGAGTGAAATTAGTAGATATTAAAACACTGCACTGTGGCTTTTCATGTGTTATGTGCTTGTCCATAGAGCTATGCCATGAGCCCGAACATATTTGCAAATTAGAAGGCTATTCAGACCATAAACTCAATCACTTGATATAAAAGTGTCTTGATATGAAACGACACATACTTACATTATTCACAGTGGAAATTAGATGTGTTATCTTTGATATCAAGTTACTCGTTATCAAGTAAGAAAGACCGTAGACCGTAGTCTATAATCCTTTATTTAATTACTAGCAGACCCGACGAACTTCGTTTCGCCTAAAATTGATTTATTCTCTGATTAATTCTCGAGTTATGAAAAAATGATGTTTCATTTGTATGGGAGCCCCCCGTTCCAAAGGAGGGATGAGTCTGAAATCATCTTGAGAACTTTCCCCGGCTCCAAAAACACCTGCAAACAAATTTTCACGCCGATCGGTTCGGCGGAAGTTTCGGTAGTCTCTTTAATAAAGACAATCAATCACTTAATTCAAGAAATTTCAATATAACTTTTGATAGAACAGAAAAAGCAGAAGCACAATTTCTTCTTGAAGTAACTAAGGCCTGATTTTCCTCTCAATTCTTCAAGACAGGATTAGACTCAAATAAGCTTCTAAAAATAACTCTAAAATTCCTTGAAATTGAATCAAAATTTAAATGATGATTTTTTTTAACCCTCTATAGGACCATAATTTTTATTTTCACTACTTAAAAACACTTACTTAAATCAATCTTTCCTAATGTGTTGAAATTTTGAATTTTTAGAATTTTTATTCCATTCCAATATTCATTGATTCATTACCACATTTAAAGTTTAAAAAAAAAAAATTTATCTCATATTGTAATATTAGAATTTTCAAAGTTATGTAACTCATTCTTTATTTTCTGTGTGAAAAGTTAGAGAAATATTCTGGATTAAAAAACCCAGATTAATCCACCTAGCGTTGGTGGTGCCTTTCTCGCATTTAGTTAAGACACCAACCTTATATGGGGTTTATATGGCCCGATGTACCATTTTCTTCATAACTTTTAAACGCAATGACCGATCGTTATAAAATTCAATAGTGATCAACAATCGAATCAACCTGTCGAATGAAACTTGTTGCGAGAAAATCGGTAAAGGATTACTATACGAAAAGTTGTCTAATTTTTTTTTATAACTTTTGTGCACACACATACACACACACATACACACACATACACACGGACAGACAGACATGTGCTCAGCTCGTCGAGCTGAGTCGATTGGTATATAATACTATGGGTCTCAGAGGCTTCTATAAAAAGTTCGTTTTCGGAGTGAAATGATAACCTTTCGGTACAACTTAGTTGTACGAGAAAGGCAAAAATGTTCTCAAATTAATTAAAATTAATTAAAATTTTCTCAATGATCAAAAATTCTTTCAGAATTCCAGATTTTTTTAAACAAAATTAATCAAAATCAGTTCGAGTGCTGTTCAAGTTTACCCACAGTCTTCTCATGAATCCTTCTGATTCCTCTTTGACTAATCAGTTTTCATGAAAAAATCATCTGAAATTGTTTATCATGTTTCGTGTTCCTCAAGAAATTTCCTCAATAATTTTTGGCAACTGGTTCAGGCTTGAAGATCTTCAATTTATGATCTGATTCACTTGTGTATAAATTGTGGGGCGTTCAAAAATTGACGACAAACAGCTCAAATAAAATAAAATAGATGTTAGAGCAATATAATCCACCTAATCAAATCATAAAACATCGACATGATTTACGCGATCACCACTTTGAGAAACCATGCTTTATACAATTTGTATCATTATTACTACTATTGCCAGACATTATTTTTAAATGATAGTTATTTAAGATATGACAAAAAAAAGTTGATAACTATGGTAAGGGAGCGTCCACAAATTACGTAACCCTGAAAGGAAAGGGGAGGGGATGAGCAAGTGGTTTCATACAAAAAGTTTGACATAGGGGGGATGGGGGTTCATAATGCCCATTTTTTGCATTACGTAATTAATGGATTTTCCCTAATGAATGTTTATGATTTGATCGATAGTTCCCGATTGGTTTTAGGTTTTTTCCTGGTAGGGTCTAATTCCCAGTTTTTTATTTATTTCTGAAATTTTCACAAATTTCGGTATTTTACCGGCATTACCGGTATTGACTACACCAAATACCGAATACCGGTATTTGTCAAATATGGTCAATACCGACCACCCTAGTTGTAATAGTCGTTTGACAGAAAGGGTCATTTGGCTGAATGGATCATACAACCAAATGGCCTTTCAGCCAGACGGGCATTTCGGCTAAATTACCTTTTCGGCCAAATTATCGTTTCGGCAAACGGTATTTTCAGCCAAATGACCTATTTGGCCAAACGACCAGATCGACTGAACGAAATTTGAGGCCGTATGTCCATTTCGGCTAAATAACATTTTCGGCCAGATGGGTTTTGGTCTAATGGTTTGTTCGACCAAACACCTTTCGGCCAAATGGCCCTTCCAGTCGTTTGGCCGAAAGTCATTCGGCGAAAAGCTATTTGTTCGAATGCCGCTTGGCGGTACAATACGAATTCCATTTGGCGAAATTTAACGTTTAGCCGAAACGGTTGATGATGGGTCGAAAATGGTTTGATTTGAACCGAAAATGTAATTTGGCCGAAAACGACATACAGCCGAAAGGGACACTCGGCTGAGCTCGTAAGGCACCAAAATCTGAATTATAAATTCTAACGTGAAATATGAGCGGCTATACGTTAGCGAGTGGCACGGATGCTTGGCTTGGAAGATTCCTTTCACGAGGCTCGAAATTCTTGCTCGGAAGCCCCCTTTTAAACCTTTATAAGGCAGACGAATCTAAACAATAAATTAACAAAAACAACAATAGGACACAATGTTGACATGGTATTAAACTCAAACGTATGTTTGTTATACATTAAACAGTTCAGAAACATTGAAAAATTGGTGGCAATATAGTTGCCACTGCCCGTCAAGCGGGACAACATTGGTGGCAATATAGTTGCCACTGCCCGGCAAGCGGGAAAACAGGCAACAAAAAATAAATAAAAGATTTTTAAAAATTAGGTTTTACGTAAAACCAGTCAAATCAAGGCACGTTACTTTTTTTGATGAAGAGTCCTAGTCGGAAAACGCATTATAGGAGAAAAACAATTTTACGCTTTTGTTCCCAAGGGGGACCCTTGGAAAAAAAAAACACAATTTCGTCAAAAATCCAAAAACCAAATATACAGAAAGGTAAAGCTTTTTTCACGCTAATCACGTAATAATCTAACACAGGAGATTCAAAATAATTAATACCAACGGGAAAAATATATTTTTGTCGTCTTTTTAACGAACTGACTGAACTAACGAAATAACTGAAAATCCTTCTTCCACTCGAAACTTACGATTTGTTCGTAAAAGAACTGTTCTCAAATTGAAGTTTCAATTTTTTTATAGCTTAAATTTCATCTGGGGTGTTACTAGGAAGCAAATAAAGCCACTACATGGGAAATAATAAGTAGAGCTCTTGTTGATAAATAGAAAAACATATAATTTGTTGGTGGCAATATAGTTGCCACTGCCTTATAAAGGGTTAGGAGGCACGGAAGCCTTTTCTTTAGAGGCTTCCAAAAATCCTTAAAATCTTGTAGGAAGCTTGATGTATAAGCTTATTTTGAATTGGAATGTTTCAGGTTCGTTTTTCATATATCATATGAGCTACACTTATTTTCATTTACAGCAAGAAAAATAGAGGGTACCTCAATGAATGGAAAAGTACGAAGGGGTACCACTCAACGAAAAGATTGAGAACCTCTGTCCTGTGTGAAAGAGCGGAATATTGAGGTTTTTATACATGGTGTCGCGAATGGAAACTTTTTTCAATACACCACCTAAACATTTCCCATAAAATACATACCTTATTTTTTCCATAAATATATTTCTTATTACAGAAGGAAATATCATATTATGACTTATATGAATTGAAAGTCATAAAGCAAAATCTAAACAAAGTTGTAGAGTTGAAATGTAGGGACATCACATTTCGACTAAAGAATAGGTTTGGGTAATAACGGGTGTATGAAGCCCTTATCTGCTTTATTACAATTGATGTACAGTATGAATCCGATTTTGTCCCTCCCCTTTTCGACAAGAAATTATGGTTTCCAAATTATAAAATTGAAAATATGTTATTTTTTTCGTTATTGTCACATTTCCTATTTTATCACTCCAAAATTCACCAGCGGGTGATAAAATCGGGGTACTACTGTATATACCATTTTAACTCAAATCCCGATCAGACTTATATTCCGAAAACTCGTTACATAAAGATTTATCTAAACATTCCGTTATTATTGCATTAATAAACGAATTTTCTCAACAGGCGTAAAGATCAAGGACTTATAGTTGTCCGACAATGAGATAACGCTGAAATTTTGCATTTTAGTGCATATGAGACAAACTTTGGCAGAATAAAATCATTCAGTATTGATAGTTATAATCAATAAAATATAATTATAAAGCGCTTGGGCCGTTATAAATATTTAATTAAAATTATGTCCTACTGCTCTACGAAAGGTCAAGGGGGGGGGGATAATAAAAAAATAATATTAAAATTGAAAAAAATCCAAAAACTCCTCGGATTTATTAAAGAATGTTTTGAAAATCCTTAAAATTTCCCAAATTTTTTGTTGCCCCCTCAAAATATTATTTTTGCCCAAAAAAAATCCGAGGTGGGGGGAGACATAATTTGTTTTAAATATTTGTATCGGCCCTATATGAAAGTTCTATTATTTCGCTACCCGATAGAAAGGTAGGTACCTCCGAAATAAAACATGTGCTCGTGTGTTCGGAATATGAATCAAAACGGTGTTTTAGAAATTCGTCTTTTCAGCCTCCATTAACGTTAACAACTATGTTCTACAAAGGCTTACTCTGGCTACGTTCAGTTTTCGTTTTAATTGGTCCCTTCAAATGTGTCCGGCTGTCATGTTCCCAAACGTGTGCCACTTACCATGAGGAATGATCGTAGTCCAGCGTTCCACCTAACCGCCCTGGCAAAGAGTCCCGGGGCACATGCAGACTCAGCTGTGGTATCGACACGGTAAACACCCTCTCTCGCAGCTTTTCGCGCACAAACAATCGAAGGATCTTGAAGGGGGCCTTAAACCATAGCGGTGCTGTTACGATCAGTACTTTTTTCAGTCTTGCCGGATAGCCACCCTGTATGGAGAGAAAAGATGCAAAATAAGGAACACAGTTAATGATGGATGACAAGTGGAATTGATGCAAAATTATGTGAAAACCAGTATTATCGGATATTTAAAAAAAAATCTAGTCTATTTTTGGCATTTATATTGTAATCTATCTCGTCAATTTGGTAGTAATATGGGAAATATATCTGTAAAAATAAGGCAAAATGCGTTTATGTTTAGTTTGGAGGAAATCGTTGATCACTCCCGAAGAGTTCATACTATAAATAATGCAAGAGATTCCTCCACATGCGTTCGAATTATTTATTCAATGTCCCATACAGCCATAGTACATATACAAAACGACCTAGACTCATGCCCACAGGCAACGAAGGACACTAAACAGTAGGATCAATGTCAGAGCTCTGCACTGTGACAACCGTTTCAACTCTTCACGGACGATGGAAGTTTCACAGGAAGGCCATCCGTTCGTAGCGTCCGTTTTCGACCGACCTAATCAAGTAGGTGGAATGAGTTTTCTTGCTCGTTTTCACAACAACAAAAGGTAAAATTAACCATCTTCTTTCGTTGGAAACCATGAAGAAGACAACCTTGATATGCAAAGAGAAACGCTTTCCAGGTCGGTGGTAAGGACAGGCAAATATTGATTTTGTGTGACAAGCAGTAGTGGTGGCAGACACCCACTTAACGAACGCAACGGTTGGCTTTATTGCGTTGCATGCAGAATGAGAAGTCAATTACTGCGGTACGTAGAATTGATGATTGTGAGCATTCATAGGCATCAGATAATTTATTCATTCTGATAAAATAACAACAGTGAAACAAACATGTTTTACTTAGTTTCTCAATAGAGCATGATGTGTTTTACTTAGTTTCTCAATAGAGGTGATAAAGTATATATGGAGGTTTATTCATTGCAATATCCTCGTTTTGAAATGTTTGTTTCAAATTACTACTTCTTCATTGGAATTACATTGCCCCCTAAGAAATTTTCAATGAAAAAAAAGGAAATTATCAATAAAGAAATCAGGGCATAAGCAACAAATGAATATAAAGTTTCCACTAATAATGCAAAATTTCCATAAATAATAAACAATACACCCAGTTCTTTTTTTACACGGGTGGGTTTTAGTTGACTAAGACCTTTAGCGTTAATGACCCCATGAAAAAATTCACAAAAAATCAAAGAAAATTCAGGTGGTAAATACCTATATTAGCACTTTTAGAAGCAAAATTGCAATTATAAAATAAGAATTTTCCAAAAAAAATCAAAATATTCCATTGAAAAAAATACAAAATTTCCATAAATAAATCGAAGGGGAAGGTGGTCGGATGCCGGCAGTGCACTATGGGGAATTCTCATACAAATGGGCGGCCAAAAATATGTTTTTCAATGAAAACTGTTTCTATGTAACTTATATTATGTAAAGGAGTATTTTGGGCATTTTTTTTGTTTGTTTCCACTACAGCATGTCTAAAATAGCAAATAACCATATTTCTAGTAATAATGTTGTTCATTTTCTTATCATTACTAGGTATAGAGAACAAAAAACCATAATTTTCAAGAAAACTTTAATTGCAGCGTTCTCGTAATCAAATCACTCACTAAAAATCACTCAATCCCCCATTTACAGATGAGGGGACATTTGGGGACATTCGGTTTGCAGGGAATTATGATAATTAAAGTTTTTCTTCTACATCTTCTTGATATTATTTTTTTGCGAGCGGAACAAATCAAACTATCAAAAAGCTATGGTTTTAAGCATTTAAATTGTATAAAAAACTTTATATTTGGAGAAAATATGACTTCATAACATACAAATCAAAGTTAAGAACGATTTTTTATTTTTATCAGCTTTTTTTCACTTCGCCAGTCCATATCTTTTGATTGAATAAACATAGCGCTTCAATATTTTCCGATTCTCTTATCATATTATATATAAATTAGACAAATTGAAGATAGTAAATTTTTCGAATAATGGCCACCCTTTTCCCCATAGTGCACTGGTCGGGTGTCGGCACCCGGACGTAACTTTTGACAGATAACAGATATGGACATTTTGACACATGGCATGCATGCGCTATATAAGCACGTTCTTTTTTTCGGTGTTGAACTTAATTTTAACCTTCCGGGACTCGCTTGGTCCCGGACCGCTCACGCAGTCCCGCTTCTGTTGTGAACGAGAAGCGTGCTTTTTTCGAAGGTGTTGTACTTTTTACAACGGCGCTAGTTCCCGACGGGTAAGATTAAAAAACACCTAAAAAAAGCCTTAAAAAAAGACACTTTTTTTTGTGTTGACTACCGATCGAAACACATGCCTACCCCTGTAACGCTCGGTAGACACATTTGCGTGGTGTGTTACGGTGTAAGATTTACCACGGTCATATTGTCAGCTACAGGCAAATCCTGACCCAACGAATACTTTCCCCAATATCCAACTCCGTGGTACTTACGAGGGTGTCGCTGAGTCGGTGGCCTCTCGTTAAGTAAGTCAACACTTCCTTCCCCTCCCAAGTTACGGTGTAGATGGGCATGGCCAGGAGTAGTAATCCTCATGCTTTTGTGATTTTTATCCTAGATTGAAATCAAGGACCACACCCACCTTGATTTCTGATAGATTTCAAAAGAAAAACATGAGTATCACTAGTGTCCAATCTACGAAGTACACCGTAACTATGCTATGCTACTACCGATCGAAACACATGCCTACGTTTCGTTTAACAAAGAAAATATTTTGTTATCAAGTAAAAACTTGAAGATAAAAATAAAAAAGGTAAATCTATTACATATTAACACAGTAAATTTACTCTATTTTGTAATTCAATGTCGAATGCTACCATAGCGTTGGAAACTAATATTTTATTTCCACTTTTCAAAATGGTTGCTAATTTCGGTTGACGGCACCCCATTTTCCAAGGGAGATATAAAGACAAATCCAAGTAAATCAAAGTAATTTCAGGTTATTAGCCACGTTGTGTGCGAATTTTTTTTGAAAGGCCTGATTATGTATAATGTACTTAAATGTAATTAATTTAATTGTCATTTACATAATAAATCTTGATATTTTCAGCCATGATCCTTAGTTCATATTTTTCCCTTTTAATGTTTTTTTGTAAACCGTAAAAATCATTCGGAAATTCCGTAAAAACTTGATGAAGTTTTTAAAAGAAACCAAATGAAGTAAAAACTTCAAACAACTCAAAAAATGGTTCCGGAAATTCCTGTGGCAATGCCTTTACGAGTTTCTTTGGGAGTTTCTTCAGAAATTCGTTCAAGAGCTTCTTTTGAAATTCCTTAAGAAAAATTCTTCGGAAATATCTTCATGAAATACTGTTGACCCCCGATAGTTTGAAGGGTGCCTTATTAATATTAACTGGGTTCACTTGTTTACTTTAACTTCTGGATACCCTGCGAGTACATGTAAACCGGTTTCTGGCTGCTCTCTTTGCTGTGTTGTATTGATTCTGCGTTCCGTTTCACGATGTTCAATTATCCTTTTCTCGATCCCACGTTCAGAATGACGATTGAACATTTTTTAATTTGAACGATGTTCAAACTAACGGGGTTCAAATTAAAAACGGACATATTACCGGGGGTCCACGGTAACTTGAAGATTTCTTCAGAAATTCTTTCGAAATTCCTTCGAGAATTCGTTAAGGAATTTATTCGGAAATTTATTCAAAAATCCTTTCGGACATTTCTTTAGAAATTCCTTTGGATTTTAATTCGGTAATTTCTTCAGAAAAACATTAAAAAAAACTTCATTGCGAATTGTTCCAGAAATTTGTTTAAGATTTCCTTCAGGAACTCCTTCAGAACTTCTTACGGAAATTCTTTTAGAATGTAATTTGGGGATACATTTGTAAATTCTGTAAATTCCTTTGGCAATTTTCTCGGTAATGTTTTAGTACAATAAGCATCAAACTGATATTGGTGATGAAACCAAACATGCACTACAACATGATGGACAACAAATGGCCAGTGGTTACAGCGTCAATTGCGTTCAAGTGCTTATGCTTCTACTGGAAATACCTTCGGAAAATGCTTAGAAATTCTTTTGAAATTTCTTGGAACTTATTTGAGAACTTATTTCAAACATTTCCGTAGGAATTTGTTTGAAAACACCTTAAGGAATTGTTCTGAATATTCCCACAAACAATACATCAAAAATTCCTTTACGGTTTTTTTTCTAAAATTTTAATAATAATTTTTTTTTAATAGTAATGAATTTCTTCGGAAATTATTTCTGGAATACCTAAATAAAATTGTTCCAGATATTTCTAAGAAAATTCCTCCAGCAACTTCTTCGGACATTTCTAGAGAATTTCTTTCAGCAAATCTGCCAGATATTCCTTAAAACGTTCGGAAATTCCTTTGGGAAATCCTTCGAAATTTCCCCTCAAATTCGCAAAAAAATTGCATTCGAGATTCTATTTAGAAATTTTGTTGGAAATGTATTTTGGAATCCCTTCGAGGAGTTCTCTAAAAAATCTTTTTCTCAAGAATTCTTTTGGAAAATTCCTTTAGCAATCCTTTAGAAATCCTTCACAAATTTCTTTATTTTTTTTCGAAAATCCTTCCAGGTTCTCTTCTGGAAATGGCTTAAATAATCCTTTCAGAAATGCGTCCTGAAAATCATTTAAAAATTCCTCCAGGATTTTTTTCGGTGACTTCATGCAATAACGCAAATTCTTATGGACACTACTTCTTCAGTGATTCCTTTGAAAAATCCTCCGGAAATTCCTTCAGAAATTCCTTTAGGTATTGTTTTGAACAATCCTTAGTAATTTTGTATTTTTTTAAACACTCCTGAAGAATTTCCGAAGGATTTTTGACGTAGAACGAAGGATGAGCAAGATTCAAAGTCAGGAAGTAAAAGCCAATAACTCAGCCGTTTTCCAATGGATTGTGGAGATTTTGGTATGAATCGAACAGTAAACTCTCCAAGATTTTATATAAGACTATTGTAAACAATTGATTCAATGCATTTAACTATTTTGTCATGCAGTGTGGACATTTCACTTTTTCAGTTAATTGCCTACATTTTGACAATTACCCATCCGGCATGAATAAATATGCACAAAATGTTGATGATCGAATTTCGAATCCACCCCGAATTATACGTAATTCTACGTTCAATTTACGGTCGTGTCTTTGATACCACCTTCTACTTTTTTAAAACTTTATTAGAATGATTTTTAAATATGGATTCTAAAACTTAAAACTAAGAGTAGAAAAACGAGGAGGATTTTGAAGAACTCCTTTCTCTGATTGTGTCAGGAGATTCCTGAGAATTCCAGGATTTTTGCAGGTGGGAAAAAATTCTCTGATAATTCCAATTTTGCAGGGTTTTCCATGTAGTAGAAACCCTGAATAATGTTTAATATGAACTCGAAGTTTTCCGTTAAACTGCAAAATAATAATCTTATTAGCAAAAATGAGCAGCGCCTGAAAACAAGCATTTTTTTCTCCACGTCCTGTTTTTGAAATAGTGGCATTTTCTGAAAAATAGTGACTTTAGTGACTTTTGGATGCAAATAGTGACTAGACTCAAAATAGAGTAAAAGACACTAAAAAGTGACTCGCTACCAGCCCTGTCATTTTACGGCAAAAATATTCCAAGTTTTAGACCAATAATCATTTTTTTGAAGTAGTATCTTTTACTAAAATTTTGAGTTGTCCTGTTTTTAATGAAAATGATTCGGATTCGACTCAATTTTGAGTAGTTATTTTTTAGCGTGCAGTCTGTATGAGCGCTCCAGGACCGTGCACGTGCTGAACTGTTAACTGGAGCTGGAATATATCAAGAAGCGTCGAATACGTGACTGGTGCTGGGTGAGCTCTTCTCAGAAACAAAAGTATTCACGGTAGCCTTCCAGGATAATTGCGATTAAGAGTTATCGGCACTATATATTGCACGAGCACGTAAAAGATCGCTACAGGGAGTGCAAAATTTAGTAGAAAAGACGATCGAGCATATCGAGTCCGGGTGTTCAGCTTCAGCTGATTCATCCTCTCTCGATCGCCAAGATTGTGCACCAACAGTTTGCTTTAAAGCATAACTATGTGCCTGTCCCGGGGTATAATTCCGGAAGTAATTTCAGCCGAAATCGTCCCGAAATCTCTTCTGAAAACCTCTTAGATCCTGGAACTATACCATAACCTCCATAGCATTCAAACGACAGTGAAACTTGCAGCATCGTAGGAAGGTTCCTGAACCACCAAAACAGGCAAAATAAGATCCACAGAGCCCAATCCCTTCTGGCAATCAGATTGCCTAGGGTATGTGAAAAATCTCTGCATTTTAGCTGAGGAAGTGGCAAAACTCTGTAATAAGAGGACATTCGGTCCTTCCATTTCATTGCGCAACCGTAGAAATTAAAACATAAATGATTTTTAGTCTTTTCACTGGTCTTAAGACGAGTGAAAATGCACTTAAAAATATGATTTTTTTTGAAAAATATTGTAAAATATATAAAAAGATCTCGACGTTCGATGATAACCTCTCGTAGTTGAACGTCATACGTAAGAATATATTGTTTACGGATTTCAAAGCTAAAGCAAGACACTTTGTTCTATTTAACGAACTAACCCCCTTTCCTCAACATATGCATTGTTGTGACTTTTAGCATGTCTTTTTAGGGCAAGACTACTACAGTGAACCACACAGTTTTCAATATTTCAACTTTCAATTTCTCCGTATTCATTGCACCAAACACTTCGGTGACACACAAACCTACTGGCATCGGATGCAAAATAGTGCTCTTGATGGGAATGACAGGCCCGTACTGTTTAGATTTTATGTTATGTTTTCCAATGCTCGGAGGCATGGAGGCATTGTCTACAAACAGAGCACGCGTTTGTTGGCGAACAGAGTGCATTTCTGTTGAATAAAAACAGTACCCATATGGATTTGTATACAAGTGCTGATAGAAAATGCTATCCAAGAGATAAGTAGAACATGAATCCATTTTCTGGATTACTCTTTGGCCTCGAGGCGGTTTATTAGGTGTATAATTTCTATATAGCATAGAGTTTTGGATTTATGAGTTCTGAATGCATGTAACATGATAAGAAAATTATTTTGAGCTTTTTAGTGGAATGTTTTCACCTGTCATAAGACGAGTTTAAACAATCCCATTGAATTCCACCACTTAATTGTATCTTGACAGATACGTATTTCGACCTCAACAGTAAGGCCGTCTTCAGTGTCTCGTACTTGACTCGACTTGAGTCGAGTCAAGTACGAGACACTGAAGACGGCCTTACTGTTGAGGTCGAAATACGTATCTGTCAAGATACAATTAAGTGGTGGAATTCAATGGGATTGTTTAAACTCGTCTTATGACAGGTGCATGTAACATGTTTAGAAATTACATTAGGGAGTTTTTTTTCTAAAATTGGGTTTTTGAATTGTTAATTGATCAAATAGGCATTAAAATAGTAGATATTGCTATACAGATCTATTTGTAACTCGAATGCCACACTTGAAGGAAAAAAAGCACACGTATGTCCTAATTATATTTAAAAACCGATTCTCGTATCAGATGTCTGTCCGGGGTATTATCAATCAGATTATACAATGATCCCATGGTACAAGCCAGACAACGTAACACTAACGAGCGTATCCGCAGCCATGAAGTGCGGCTTTTCACTACATAGATGAAAGTGACTCCGCAAGACCATGTGTAGCAAAGGATGCCTATATGATGGGCCATTTGCTTTAATTACACTTAAACCAAGGGCACTTCACTACTACCATTGCTGTGAAGCTGTCTACTGACAAGGCACTCCGCTACGGAGGATTCAACGATTTTCCCAGTAGCGGAATTTAAGCTTATTAAACGGTAGTGCTGCTATTGAGTCTCACATACGCAAAAAGGCAAACAAAAAGCGGAAGCTTATCCTTTAATTAGATTGGAAAATTGCTACTTCATGTTCTGAAAAACGGCACCGTTCACTACGGGCCTAATAAACCAACGGACGAGACCTTTTGTTACGACTATGTAGTGTCTTTGAGCTGGGAAAAACTATACTCATCAATGATTACGTTTTCTATGGCTACTTGAAATTGAAGCGTTTTGATTACATGGTGCATAAATTTCCATAAATCAGGGTAACTTCAAAAGATCTAAAGCTTCATAGTATGTTATGAGTGATATGTTATTATGTATACAGTCAGTGATTGAAATTCTCTTTCATACTAAATGGGGATCTCGATTAGTACCGAGATGAAATCAAGTAACGTGTTTCGACTATTTACACAGTTCTAACGTTGAAATTGTCCTACGTCGAAAAATTAAATTTACTCAGAAAAAAGGACAAAAATAGTTAGCGGGTGTTTAAAAAACGATATGAAACAAGCGCCCTTTTGCGTATTATGAGCGTAAACAATCACGCGCCAACGCAACGGAAGAAGCAACGAACCGCCGAAGAAAAGTATTTTTATTTATCAATCAGCGTAGAATCTGCAGCGCCATGCGTTGGCCGTTGCAAATTATTGCAGGATCCTTTTGATGTTGTTCGCAAAGGAGGCGAAACGAGCATAGCATCCATGCCTTTTGCTGGCTGTGTTGGTTCCAGCGCTTTCCAGACAAGGTACATTTTTTCCCGGACAGGCGCGCTTGGCATCGCCATCACATAAATAAGTTACAAGGAACACACATTAAATAGTAGGAGTGATGCGTGGGAGTGATGTGGGTTTCAGATTGCAGGTTGATTCATACATCAGGACTTGTGGGTGGAAGGATAATGAAAGCGCAGCACACTGCCGTAATGTGGAAAAAGGACGAATGCGCCAAATGAACATAGAAGTTTTTCATTTTTCTGTTGGATAGTTCGATTAACACTAATAATAGCAAAGTTGCGTATACGTTACTTTGTCAGATTATGGCAGTATACTACTCGAGGCAAATTTTGATACCCTAATGAGATCAAGCCGAATACATGTTTTGATGTTTATGTTGCCATCAAATTGGAATCAGGCAAATTTGGCTTTTCAAATCTGGTTAGTTTTTCCTTCTATTCGATTAACTACTGTAGAAATTTGTTGTTTTGAATGTATTTCTTTGATGAGTCATTAGTACACAGAACGATGTAAACTATAAAAAGTAATAAAGATTACTTCTTATATACAGATGAATATAGTCTATTGGAAATACATATAGTAACTGTGGTTTCCTGTTTCTCAATCCAGCGTTTTTGGAAACCTTCCCACATCTAAACCGTATGAATTTCTGTCATTGCATAATTTTAAATATCTTACTGCATGAGAAATTTTCTAGACCGTTACAAATAAATACATATGTCCTAGTCCCGCTGAGGTTTGAAAAATTAATATCAGCTCTGGCCATCCGGAAAATGCTCCCTTTAATGCCTTTACGTATCCTAAAGCGTAAGAGAAAAGCAAAAAACGTATAGGCCTGATTCGTAAACGATATAAATGAAACATCACGTTATTGTGCAATCTCTGGCTAGAATATGTAAACGCATGAAATGAAATGTTTATTGCCATGCTTGAAGTGTGGAGATACTGCATATTAAATTGCCACTATAAAATGTGTCAACAAAAGTTCTGAATAAGCATGATGGCAGTAGCGTTGACCTAGAAACTGGTTATATGTATCTGAAACAGACAGGCAACATGGCGGCAGCTAGCAGCGGCAGATCCAGTATCCGAAAGCATAAAACTAGGCCAAACGTGCTGCATCTGCACCACAGGCTCTCGTCCTGTTAGGCTAACTTTCCGCTCAGTATTAACTATCGTTATTGCGACTCTATCCAGGATATGTTTTTCAATGAAATGCCATTGTGCTAGAATTGAAAATTCTCAAAAATAACCGCTGTTTTTGCGCTAAATGTCGGCATTTCTTTCAACACCATGTAAATTGCAACATCCACCATCTCTATTTCGAGAGCAGCGAATACCAAATAAACCAATCAATTTTCGCCGAGCTTGAAAATAGCGCAACTCTGGAAGAGGAATCAGTTCAATGCCACACCGCATGGCGCGATAGAGCAGTTTTCGCTAAAAATAATCTTACTGCGCCCATAAAAAATACATATCTAGCTTAAATTGCTCCGCAAGATGATGGGTTGGACATAAAAGAAATTCTTCCCTGTTTGTGCCTAACAAATACCAGCGAATGACGATTCACCACGGCACGGTGAATATCACCGAAATACGCATTGAAATTCAAAATAACTGTACAAATTTGATTTGTTTGTTATATTATCATTATTGTCAATTAAGTTAGGATTTCATTTATTTTATGTTATTCAAATTCCTTCTAAATAAGTTTAGTCTTTCCCTTAACCATCGTGGTTCAAAAGTTCGAAATCCTTAATACATGTTGTCAAAACATACAAAACGATCATAATAGAACACAAGCAACATAATTATCGGAACAAAGTTTGACTCCAATTGATCATCATCTCGGACGTGCTGAAATTATTTGGACTCTGTATGGGCAAACATAAAACATAGATATTCAATAGTTATATTCCTGGCGCAAGATGGGGTTATTCAGTGTTTAGCTTGAACGTTAGCGTACTGAGCGCATAATTTGTAGTTGCTACTCCGTTTTTAACCATAACAATTAAAATGCCGGGGATAAATCGTAGAGATTGAAAGTGCCCAATACATGATGTAAAGATTGTCATCGGGGATGCAAGTGCGCAGATCGGAAAACAAATTTTTTTCGCCCTGTCATTGGTACGGAAAGCCTTTATTCCGCTACCAACGATTAATGGTCTGCGACTTGTAACCTTTGCTGCTGCTAGAGGGAAGGCAATCAGCATTAAGCAGTACCTTCTTCGCACGTAAGAATATCCGCAAACACACCTGGCAACATCCAAGTGGAGACACTTGCTCACAGATAGACCACGTGCTGATCGACGGACGACATTTCTCGGATGTTATAGATGTAAGGTCCTTCAGAGGTCCGAAGATTGACTCGGATCACTACCTTCTAGTTCGGGCGCTACTTTCCAGCGTCACGAATTCACGAAACAACCGAACCATGCGTTTCAATATCCAACGCTTGTCAGTTGAAGGAGTTGCTGAACAGTAACACCAGAAGCGAGACGAGCGGATAGGAGATGCCAACGGATGGGGACGTCAACAGATTGTGGGAAAACATCCACGAAGCTGTGACTACAACAGCGCAGGAAGTACAGTGTAGCAAGGGCAGAAGAGAAACGAATCCACCGCAGAAAAAAGGCAACACGAAGAGAGCGTGATAGCTGAAGCGCAGGAGAACATGGATAGAAACGATATGCGGAGGTTTTACGCAACTGTCAATGGCGCGCGGCATAAGACTGCGCCAGTGCCCGCCATGTGCAATGACCGAGAGGAGAATTTGCTGACAGACAAGACTATGGTGTTAGCCAGGTGGAAGGAGCACTTAAAAGATTTGTTGAACGGTGAAAATGAAGGTGTATAAAGGACGACGGCGACGGTCAAGCTGTGGAACCACCAACGCTGGACAAGGTTAAGAAGGCTCTAAACGAGCTGAAAAACAGTAAAGCTGTTGGGAAGGATGAGATCCCGGTTGAGCTTCTCAAACACGGAAGTGAGCAGCTGCATCAATCAATCCACCACATTATCCAGAAAATATGGGAGGATGAAGAACTGCCTTCCGGCTGGTTGGACGGCCTCCCGTGTAGACGAAAATAGCTAAATAATATCAAATGTTGATAAGATAGCTAAATTAGATATGGACATGATTGATATAAGAGATAAAAGATCAGACGATAATATCAATATTTTGAACTAAAATATCATGAGGAGATCAAGTTATGCTATTTGTAAGAAGTGATCAATATCATGTGCCATTAGTTTGTTCTTATCCATAGCATATCTTGCTATTCAAATGATATTTCGGTGCAAATTTTTGATATTGTTGCCTGTTCTTTTATCTCTTATATCAATCAAATCCATATCATGTTTTGTTATCCTGTTCATGGCTTCTGCCCGGGCTCATATGCCCAATCCTTAAAAAAGGCACAGACTAGAGTGTGCCAATTACAGATGGATTACCCTTCTGAACTCGGCGTACAAAATCCTGTCTCGTATCCTGTTTAACAGACAGAGACCGCTTGAGGAGTTCTTCGTCGGCGAATACCAGGCAGGTTTTCGTGAGGGCCGATCAACGATAGATCAAATGTTTAGCTTGGGATTGATTCGACAAATTCCGGGAGTAGAACTTGCAGACTCACTATCTGTTCATTGATTTCAAAGCAGCGTACGATTCAGTAAAAAGAAATGAGCTGTGGCAGATAATGTCCGAACATGATTTTCCGGCGAAACTGATTAGACTGATACGTGCAACGCTGGATGGCTCGAAATCAAGTATTCGGATTGCAGACGAAGTGTCAATCTCGTTTGTGACCTTGGATTGAAGGATTGAAGCAGGTTTAATTGTTCAACATTGCACTCGAAGGCACTATTAGGAGATCTGACGTGCAGAGGAACGGCACTATCATCGCATGGTTGCATATGCTCCTGGGTTTGCGAAAGACATCGACCTCAATGGAATCGATCGCAAAGCAGTAGTGGAGGCTTTTGTCCCACTGAAAAGGGAGACGGCGAGGATAGGCTTAACCATTAACTCTACCAAAACGAAGTACATAGTGACAGGTAGAGATATAGGAAGACCCAGTGGTGTTGGTGCCGAGGTAATGCTTGATGGGGATGTGTTTGAAGTTGTTGAAGAATTTGTTTACCTTGGAACGCTTGTGACATGTGACAATGACGTTTCCCGTGAAGTGAAAAGACGTATTAGTACTGCAAATAGGGCCTTTTACGGATTATGTTAACAGCTTAGGTGTTGCAGCATGCAGACGGAAACGAAATTTGCTCTATACAAAACTCTGATTCTACCAGTAGCCCTTGAAGGACATGAATCATGGACGTTAAAAGAGGCGGACTAAAGAGCTTTCGGGGTTTTCGAGCGAACAGTGTTGAGTACAATACTCGGAGGGAAATTAGAAAATGATGTGTGGTGCAGACGCAAGAATCATGAGCTGCATCAATTCACAAACAAATTTTGCCGCTCGTCAACGGGTAGCAAGCACTTCAGTAAATTCCAATTTTTCGAATGTACCTACGTATGCAAACATCGCTGCTGGTAGACAAAATTTCTTTTCTCAAAATGAGGTTTATACCCATGTCCCAACGGAAAATAATGGTCATGTTGCCGATTCAGGTAGCATGACTGCTTCCGATTTTAATTTTTTAACTGAACAATTGCATCACATGATTGATGCAATGTTCAAAGCAAATACCATACCAGAAGCTGTTCAGGTTGGTATAAAGTACACACAAAAAATTGTTATCGGACTCCGTTTTAATGGATCTAAATAATTGTGTGAAAGTTCTAAATTGGAATGCCCGCTCTCTAAAGGGTAAGGAAGATGAATTATTCAATTTCCTAACAGTTCATAATGTGCATATTGCCATTATAACAGAAACTTATTTAAAGCCCGGACTCTCCATTAACCCGGGTAGAAACGAATAACAAACAAATAACATAATAATAACAAATTTTGCTATGATATCAGATTTAGTTATTCTTATGTTATTCATAAATAACATAAAATAACATTCCAACAACAAATTTTGTTAAAATAGTAAAATAAGTTATTTATATGTTATTGTAAGAAGGAGCACAACAACAAATGAAGAACACATTTTGCAATCATAGCAAAGTTTGTTATTCATTTATCATTTGCATTTTCAACATACCAATAATAACTGATTTTGATATTTTCTTTTCTTCAAATATTTTGCTATTGGTTTGTTATTATAATAGCAAAATGAGTTATTTATGAGTTATTTGCTAGAGCAATGTCTGTTATTATTTTTGCTATTTTAGCAACTATATCAAACAAACTAATAGCAGTTATTCATATATTAATAGTAAAATTTGATATTATTTTGCTGTTTTCTTCTACCCGGGAAAAGAGATCCAAATTATTTTATCTACAGAAATGATCGTCTTGACAGCGCCTGTGGTGGGGTCGCCATTGTCATTAATAGACGTATCAAACATAAATTATTTTCTTCGTTTGAAACCAAAGTTTTTGAAACCTTGGGAGTTTCTGTTGAAACAAATTTTGGTCAATTTTCCTTCATTGCAGCCTATTTGCCTTTTCAATGCAATGGGCAGCAAAAGAATTTGTTGAAAGCTGATCTTCAAATTCTGACTCGCAACAAATCAAAATTCTTCGTAATTGGTGACTTCAATGCCAAACACCGATCATGGAATAATGCTCAAAGCAATTCCAATGGTAAAATTTTATTTGAAGATTGTTCTGCGGGATATTATACTATTCAATATCCCAATGGCCCAACTTGTTTTTCATCCACTCGAAATCCTTCGACAATTGATTTGGTTTTAACGGATTCAAGTCAGCTGTGTGGCCAATTGGTAACTCATGCTGACTTTGACTTGATCACCTTCCTGTGACATTTGAAATCTCACAAGAAGCAATTTATAATCCAATCAGCTCTACTTTCAATTATCATAGGGCTGATTGGGATTTATATAAAACGTATATCGATAGGAATTTTGATGTTGATATTCCTCTCGATACCAAAAGTGATATTGATAATGCTCTCGTATCTTTGACAAATTTAATTGTCGAAGCCAGAGGCATTGCAATTCCTAAATGTGAAATTAAATTCAACTCCATTATTATTGACGACGATCTTCAACTACTGATCCGTCTTAAAAATGTGAGGCGAAGGCAATGTCAAAGAACTCGCGATCCCGCGTTGAAAGTTATTTGGCGAGATTTGCAAAATGAAATTAAAAAACGTTTCGCTATTCTGAGAAATACCAACTTTGAGAATAATGTCTCGAAGTTGGATCCCAGTTCGAAACCCTTTTGGAAATTAACGAAAATTCTTTAAAAAAAACCTCAAAAGCCAATTCCAGCGCTTAAAGAGGGAAATTTTATTAACAAATGGCGAAAAGGCTCAAAAACTTGCTCAGCAGTTCGAGAGTGCCCATAATTTTAGTCTAGGTCTCACTAGTCCAATTGAGGATCAGGTTACACGAAGCTTCGAAGACATTCTCAACCAAGATAATGTTTTTAACCCTTCGTTGGGAACTAATTTGGATGAAGTGAGATCTATTACTAGAAAATTTAAAAATATGAAAGCCCCTGGTGATGATGGTATTTTCTACATACTTATCAAAAAACTTCCTGAGAGCTCTTTATCCTTTTTGGTTAATTTATTTAACAAATGTTTTCAATTGGCATACTTCCCAGATAAATGGAAAAACGCCAAAGTTGTTCCAATTTTGAAGCCGGACAAAATCCAGCTGAGGCTTCTAGTTATTGCCCAATCAGTTTGCTTTCTTCAATAAGCAAACTGTTTGAAAAGATTATTTTAAATAGAATGATGGTTCATATTAATGACAATTCTATTTTGCTGATGAGCAATTTGGTTTTCGCCATGGGCATTCAACCACTCATCAGTTATTAAGAGTTACGAACTTAATTCGGCTCAACAAATCTGAAGGATATTCGACTGGAGTTGCTCTTCTTGATATAGAGAAAGCATTTGACAGTGTTTGGCATGAAGGTCTGATTGTAAAATTGATGAATTTTAATTTTCCTCTGTACATAATTAAACTGATCCAAAATTATTTATCAGATCGCTCACTGCAGGTAAACTATCAGAATTCTAAATCTGATAGATTACCTGTAAGGGCTGGTGTCCCCCAAGGCAGCATACTGGGGCCCATATTGTATAACATTTTTACTTCTGACTTACCTGATTTACCACCAGGGTGTCAAAAATCTTTGTTTGCAGATGACACATGTCTCTCAGCCAAAGGGCGTAGCCTTCGTGTCATTTGTAGTAGATTGCAAAAAAGTTTGGATATTTTCTCCACTTACTTGCAAAAATGGAAAATTTCCCCGAATGCTTCCAAAACTCAGCTTATAATTTTCCCACATAAGCCGAGAGCTTCTTATTTGAAACCTTCTAGCAGACATATTGTCACTATGAATGGGGTTCCAATTAATTGGTCTAGCGAAGCTTAACATTTAGGACTTCTGCTAGATCAAAAATCAACTTTTAAAAATCACATTGAAGGCCTTCAAGCCAAATGTAACAAATATATTAAGTGTCTTTATCCACTTATAAACAGAAAATCAAAACTTTGTCCTAAGAACAAACTTTTGATTTACAAACAAATTTTTAGACCAGCCATGTTGTATGCTGTACCAATATGGACTAGTTGCTGCAATACCAGAAAGAAGGCTCTTCAGAGGATTCAAAATAAAATTTTGAAAATGATTCTAAAGTTGCCTCCGTGGTATAGTACCAATGAACTTCATAGAATTTCTAATATTGAGACATTGCAACAAATGTCCAACAAAATAATTTCCAATTTTAGACAAAAATCGTTGCAATCTTCCATTGCAACGATTAACTCCTTGTACCCTTAGTATAAAATAGGTTAAGATTAGTTTAAGTTGAAAACATTGTAATTCCTACATGGTTCAATTCAACCAGAGGAAAAATTCTAACTGCCAGAGGCAATTGAAATGTATTAATAATAACCAAAAATATAACATAGCAAATAAGGATGATAGTGTTAAGAAAACACGGAACGCCTAGTCTAAGAGATGAATGCATGTATTAGATAATTAGCAAATAAAATTAGTTAAAAAAAAAGAAATGAGCTGCATCAAGTATACAAAGAAGAAAATATTGTGAATCGTATAAAATACGGCATACTTCAGTGGGCTGGTCACTTAATGCGAATGTTGGAAGAAAGCATAGCGACAACAATATTCAACAGAGAACCAGATAGGGGCCAGCGGCTTTGTGGAAGGCCACGAACACGTTGGCTGCACGCTGGCACGCTGGCAATCGGACCTGGGGACCCTGAACGTTCGGGGAAACTGGAGGAACATCGCCCAAGACCAACGATTATGGATCTCTACAATACGCCAGGCATAGGTGTATCGACGCTGTAGCCAACCAGGTATTCAGGTAGGTAATTTTGACTGACATTTATTTCTAATTCAAGTTGTAATTAGTTGATACCAAAACTAACACGGAAAGTGAAGTTTTATGCAAAAACTGATGAAACAGAGCTTTGAATTCGATAATTTAGCAGAAATAGGTCGAGTGCAGCATCTTCCTTCATAATATGTGGTAAAAATTAAATCCTCTAATGATGCATGTCTCTTTTTCAGAGAAATCGATCCGATTCCGATCACATACCGTAGTCGAACGATTTTGAGAAAATGCCAATAATGACTATCCCAAAGACAACCAAGGGAGCTTACAGCAAAAAATGAGTGAAGAAATTTTAAGAAAACAGTGACGAATTGCAATATTGACAAGATATGTGAGCCTAATTCTGCCAAGTAACGAAGACTTGAAGTGGCGCAAAAGGCTCGGCAAGCTCTATTTTATAAGGCATCAAAAACATAATTACCTTAATTTTGATGAGATGTTCATAATCTGCACAAACGAATTGAGAACTTCTTCGGTCGAAAAGTTCAAACTTGGTGGTTGACAATAATATTTGTGTGATCTGCACTAAGAACTGGATGTCAAAATAAGCCGAAACCTTGGTGATGAAGTAATGATGATTATGAGTGCTTTTTAATTTCGGGAAAATCTGTGATCGGTGCGGGTATGGACGAGGATTAAGTCGGATCAAATCAAAATGCAAGAAAAGAGCTTAATAAAACACGGCAAGGCGTTCATGAGACTATGACTAACTTACCAGCTTGATAATGCAACGACTCACAACTCTGGGTTGACAAAACAAGCTTTTTAGAGAAAAATATGGAGATTTATAAGAGATTAACCTGCCCTCCGGGCCCTTTGGTTTATACTTTCTCGTTACTTTTATAAAAAGGGTAAACGATTCGACAACATAAATATGAAAATTTCATCTTCTATAGAATAACGAATTTTTGAAGTAATTCCAGAGAATGACTCGTAATGTCATCACAAAGTACTCACCATTTACCGTATTAATAACAAAGCAATGCACTGAAAAATTGCAAAACAGTTTGTGCTTACACTCTGAATTGAAATTACCGTCATTTCTTCATAATTTCAGAAAATATTAGGGAAAAACATGGTGATTGGTGGTGTTATTTTTATTTCGCTCAGTGTATTAGAACGACGTGTGCTTAGAACAATCTTTTGCACGAGAACTGTATGTGGTGGCGAAGGATGAGCTACCAGCTTGCTTAACTCTACGGCGAACGCAGTAGTCAGAAGGTGGCTTAAGATAAAAGGATACGATGGGCAGGGCATATTACCAGAATGCCGGATAGCAACCCTACAAATATGGTATTCGTTTCTGATCCAGCTGGTACAAGATGGCATGGACCACAGCGACTTAGGTTTGCTGACCAGGTGCAAAATGAGTTAACGAGAGTGTCGCGCATACGAGTATAGACGGAGTGGCCACGGATTGAGTACTGTAGCGTCAAATCACAAGCAAACAGACGTAACACTTAAATTTAATCCATCGTGCATGATTTATTTTACACAATTCTGCCTATAGAGCTAGGCTATAGAGGCGCTAGCGGTCCACCACTCTAGCATTTGATGGCCGAAAAATCAATTACTCAAAGCTCTTGTAACTAAAATATCTTTTGCCGCTCTACTCTGCATCGAAGCATGTCTTTTCTTTGATTCCAACCCTTTGATGACTGTTATGAATCCAAAAAACATCAACAAGGCATCACCATAGCGGCCATGATCAAATATTTGCTTATAAAATGAGCGATTTCGCGATGCAGCAGAATTGAATGCTTTTGCTTTTAGAAGAGAAGCCTCATTGATTCGAGTAGATTGGGCAAAATATGCCGCTAGTGTTTTCGAAGACGAAGATTTTTCAACTGATTTTCACTAAGAGTTACGTCTGTTTGTCTGTGGTCAAATTATTAATTGAGTGTAATATGTATTTAGATGTAAGCTAATAAATCATGATGCCAATCTAACGGAGACAATCTTTACTAGCACTTGCTGTAGCTATTGGACTACGATCAATGTACCGTTATATAAAGTTTTACAGAAAAACAGAGCTTCAAGTCTTGCATACAGGTCAAGATTTACCTGAATCTGCCAACGTAATCATTACACATCTTACTTCGTGATATACCATGGCGCAACGGGCTCATAATCCACTGTCAGAGATTGCTCCATAGTTAGCCATTTTCCCCGGAGTACTCTATATTTAAATATCTACAGCGTAAATAACGATATCGAATGGTGGAAATTTTAGGAATTAGTTAGATAAAACCCTCAATGGGGTTACAAAAACGAAAAAAAGTGTGTCAACATGCGTGCTCACTGCTGAAAAAAATCACAAACCAAACCAAATTTCTTTTCATTGCTTTGTTTTTTTTATGGGATGGAAATAGGAGCTATGAGATGAAGTGGCAAACCGTTCCCCTACCACAAACATGTGTACATATGACTGAACCTTCTATGATAGACAGCTAGCCGGTATCATTTCTCGCTTAACTTTTCAAAAGGACCTAAGTAATATTTTTTTCATGAATTAATTTGAATACTGCAATCAAAAGCTTTCATGTTGTTCTGTTGATTGCGCTATTCAAATTAATTCATGAAAAAAATGTTACTTAGGTCCTTTTGAAAAGTTGAGCGAGATTTCTAACATAGTCGTTGACCGATGCCCCGAATCGAATACAAGCAGTAAGTACTAAAATAGAATCGACGCGCTCGGATCTGAGATTTACAATGACAATAGCATGACGATGATTACGAACTATAACTGTGTTCTCAATCCGTTAACCAGGGGATGATTGTTCGTTGGGAGATGATTATGCGGACCTACCTTCGTGTAACAGATGCAACTAGATGTAGCTCCGCACGTGTCTCTCGAATTATCTAGGAATAATTCAGTAAGTTATTTTAAGGATAATAGGAACCACATGATCAGCGGTGTTGATAGATGAGGTCACAGTATCGATGGTTGCAGGAATCACCCTTCTGAAACTGTTTTAATGCGTAATTTGTCAGCACTCCAACTAACGTTGCTGTAGGATGGCACACGATTGCACAATTTATTTCCTTTTCTTCCGCTCCAACTTCACCGAGGGCAATATTTCACTGGATTATATTTCCTCTAAAAAATCACTTCAATCGATATGATTTTGTTTCCATGAAAATATACAACGTAGATATTCACACAAATAGCTTCGCTTTTCGCACTGCTACTTACACACATACAACGAATACTGAGGGGGCAAGCAGAATTGCACGAAAATATTTTCCTCCCTGTTGGCTTTGTCTCCGTACGAAATTTTCACCAAGAAAATTTCGCAACTCTACCAAAAATGGATGCTGGGGCACAAATGTGGTGATTTTTAACTAATTTGACTTCTTCACTTCCAATTTCGTTTTCAATTGACAGCACTTATATCAAAGCTCACTATAATTTTCACGGATGGATCACAAAATTTCACGCTTAGGGGCCAAGAAGTTTGGTACGACGCACAGTTGGTATAAAGTCCACTCGATGATTTCCCTTCATTAGGCGTGGGTTGAAAGTGAAGCTTATCCCACCACAAGGATTCCTTGAACTGTGCAAACTCGGTCAAATCGGTGAACGGACTGACTGTTCACTAGTCTGCTAACTGTAATCGCATTTTCCACAGTCGGGAAACGTCGGTTGCGAAGAAGGGTAACAGGATCTCACCTTCACTACGAGTGGATTTCTCTCGGCTCGGCGTCACAGGTGACAAAACGAATGCCCTTCGTCACCCAAGTGTCTTCTTTTGCTGTTCCTTACGCGTGGTGGTTGAAGTGGGTGGAACGCCGCTGGGTGGAAAAGCTATGTGATATTGCGAATTTCAATATAGATCCTGCGTGTATGGGTGAGGGACCACTTTCGAAATAACAATCAACGCGAGAATGCGACCGCACCGCGATGCAGCGGATCGATAAATTGGATTCTCACATATGTTGTTTACCCCGATACAAATAGATGCTAGGCGGTACGCAGTGACTTTACCCTTGCTACAGCACAGTCTGCACTAGACAGACGACCTGGCTAGACTCGATCCGAATCGCAGCGAGCGTGCGAGACTACAAATACAATGGCCAGTTTTCGACAACTGATGTTGCGGGAAACGATTCGACGTTGCTGTCGTCGTCGGGAATCACGAGTCTGCGCACATTTTCACCCTTCTGAGTTTTCGTTTTAATAAGAATATTTGTATGGGGTGCCAAATAGGGTAACAGTAGGTATTTCCATCCGTGGTCGAATTCACGTTATCATAGAAGTAACATTTGTTGCCATAATTCCATCGAATCAAAACGTCCGAGTATTCAAAAGACACTTTTTGCATGGGCGTAGTTGCTTTCAATGGATTCTGATCATTCTATTTCATCTGCATCAATCAAATTGTATAACAAAATAGAATATCATACATGAAAGCTGTCATGCAATAATTCGATTGAAAAAATGTTTTACTTTGAACCCAACCCGCACAATTTGCAGAAAAACTGTTTTTTTTGGCATTCGGAAAAACGATTTTATTTCTGTTTTCATCTGTGGCTTTTTCACTGTGTGTGTGTTTGCCATTCGAAGATTATGACAGAGTGAAGTGTTGTCCGGATGCACCAACTGTGGTGAAGATGAGGGGGAAAGTAAGCATGCGTTCGGCATGTGTGCAAGGAAGGAGACACTGTGAACGGCGGAGGAGAGGAAACCCCTATAGGGTTCCGAAAGTGGTGAATTTTTATTACGTTTTGTACGAATTGTGTGGTTTACGGGGCAGCAATAATAAACTAGGAACGTCTAAGGAATGGTTGATGAATAACGTTTATGTTGAATTGAAAATTAGTTTGATTGCTCGTTTAGTGGATTGTTATTTTTGTCTTCATTAGAGAGATTTTCAGCCCGAGGCTGGTTTGTCTCTATTAGTGGATTGACTTCACCTGCTTTAAGACGAGTAATTCATTATGGATTCATTATTTAGCAGTGGAATGCTTGATTGTACTTTTGGGGCCATCCAGAAATCATGAAGTGCTTTCCCCTAACACCAAAAAGCAATCTGCTAAAGGTAGATGCATGCCTTCAGAACAGAATGAAGAACAACCATTACAACCCAATGTCCTTCCCAGGCAACACAACGTTATACAGTAATATCCCGATTTTATCCCCCCAAGGGAAATTTCGGGGTGATGATATGGGATATGTGACAAAATCGAAAAAAAAAATTTCAATTTTTTAATTAGTTTCATAAATAAGAACCTTGGGTAGTCAAAATACGTGAACGGAACCTATAATTTTTTGTCGAAACGGCTTACAAAATTCTTGACATGTACTCAGAAATAATTCATGATAAACCACAGGCGATGAAAGTTATTTCATGAAAATCATAGTTTTTTGCGGTATTATTTACAAAAATAAAAAGAACGAATAAAATTTTCAAATTTTTTTGGGGTGACAAAATCGGGTCGAAAACGTGATTAAATCGGTGGTAGTCAAAATCGGGGAGTGATAAAATCGGATCGATACTGTATCAGAGTAAAGCAAAGAGAAAAACATACTCTAGCTGAGACTTTTATCATAAAGTAAAAACAATGCACCTACCTATATGAGTAATGAAATACTGGGAGACATTATACTCTATAAGCGGTGTGTCGCTGACTGCTAGACAGCCACAACACCTCTTTTCCACAAGTAAAACAGCAGCTGACAAATATTAGCTACTCTTAAAGTCTTCATGACTACAATACCTGTTTGCGTAATGGAATGATCTCATTGTGTCTAAACATTTCGTTGAAAGCCACTATCCGTTTTTAGAATTAAGACAAAATAATTCTAAATATTCATTTATTCGTGTCATTATTTCAGATTCGTGTCTTCCACCAACAAATATCAAACAATATTCGATCAAATGCAACTAGACTTACAATATTTCAGCCGAATGTTATAAAAACAAATTATGGTCTGACCTCAACTGTCATAGCTTGGGTGTTCCAACAATATTTGGGAAAGATACAAAAAGGTGAACATAAAGTTCATTGGATCAAAGCAATTAGAAAGAGAAATTAATGTTGATTGGTCGGGTTGACATTGGAATACAAAATTAACGAGAAAACTCCTGATAGTTGTATATTGCACATGGAATCTAGGCATTTACATTTCTAACTTCGAGCAGTGAAGCTTATTGGGTTGGATGGTTGCCAACAAAATAAAACTAGATCGATATTGTGCTGAGCTACATATTCAAGGATAGATAATTTATTGAGCTATTGTGTAACTTTCGATAGCTCTGTGTTGGCTTCGCATCTCACAGGCAATGAAGTCACCTTAAATCATTGGATTGTGGTGTAGTTTTGAATACTCGACAAAATCTATCCTTACACAATAATGCTATTGATTTTTTAAATACTTTCTAAATTTTTGTATACTGCGGGATAAATGTTAAATATTTTCGAACAAAATCCGTCTTCTTGTGAAGTAAAGTATTATAATTACTTCGTAATTATTCAAATACACAGTTCATTCATGGTTCAGTAGTTATAAATAACTAGAACGTTATACAAAAGATTAAGTGTTACAATACTGTGTACTGAATCGAATATCTTTATAGACACCTACGGAGTTGAAAACAAAACATTGAATGTACTCTATTTGGTACAAACAATATTATATTTCGTCTTATATGCAACAAATTAAACTAAACTTAACCTAATTCATACTAAGGGTACAAAGGAGCTAATCGTTACAATAGAAGGTTGCAACGATTTTTGTCTAAAATTGGAAATTATTTCATTGGACATTTGTTGCAATGTCTCAATATTAGAAATTCATTAGTACTATACCACGGAGGGCAACTTCAGAGTCATTTTCATAATTTTATGTTGAATCCTCCGAAGTGCCTTCTTTCTGGTATTGCAGCAACTAGCTCATATTGGCACAGCATACAACATGGCTGGTCTAAAAATTGTTTGTAAATCAAAAAATTGTTTCCTAAGACAAATTTTGATTTTCTGTTTATAAGTAGATATAGACACTTAATACATTTGTTACATTTGGCTTGAATGCCTTCAATGTGATTTTTAAAAGTAATTTTTTGATCTAGCAGAAATCCTAGACCAATTAATTGGAACCCTAGACCAATCGCTAGACCCATTAATTGGAGCCCTATTCATAATGACAATGTGTTTGCTAGAAGGTTTCAAATACGAAGCTTTCAGCTTATGTGCGAAAATTATAAGCTGAGTTTTTGAAGCATTTGGCAAAATTTTCCATTTTTACAAGTAAGTGTAGAAAATATCCAAATTTTTCTTGTAATCTACTACAAATTACACGAAGGCTTCGCTCTTTAGCGGAAAGGCACGTGTCATCTGCAAATAAAGATTTTAGAAACCCTGGTAGTAAATCAGATAAGTCAGAAGTAAAAATGTTATACAATATGGGCCCCAGTATGCTGCCTTGGGGAACACCAATGCTTACAAGTAATCTATCAGATTTCGAATTCTGAATGTGAGCAATCTGATAAATAATTTTGGATCAGGTTAATAATGTACAAAGGAAAATTAAAATTCATCAATTTTACAATCAAACCTTCATGCCAAACACTGTTAAATTCTTTCTCTATATCAAGAAGAGCAACTCCAGTTGAATATCCTTCAGATTTGTTGAGTCAAATTAAATTCGTAGCTCTCAATAACTGATGAGTGGTGACGGCCCATGCCGAAAACCAAATTGCTCATTGCACAGCAGGATTTTTGTCCGGCTTCAAATTTGGAACAACTTTAGCGTTTTTTCATTTATCTGGGAAGTATGCCAATTGAAAACATTTGTTAAATAAATTAAACAAAAGTATTTAAAGTTAATTTCCTATGTTCCGGGTATTAAGCCACCGGGAGTGGACTAGTGAGACCTAGACTAAAATTATGGGCACTCTCAAAGTGCTGAGAAAATTTTTGAGCCTTTTCACCGTTTGTTAATAAAATTTTATTTCTCTCTTTAAGCGCTGGAATTGGCTTTTGAGGTTTTTTTTTAAGAGAATTTTTTGTCAATTCTCATAAAGGTTTCGAACTGGGATCCAACTTCCCAGTCAAAGCAAGATTGTATATGATGTCATTTAAGACGCGAAAGTGGAGGCGATATAGGTACCTTCCGTTACTACATGTACTTATATCAAGTTTCAGTATTTAGTATTTAGCCCTCGCTGCGCTAACCGGAGCTATGGCGTAGTTGACTTTTTGATTCTCCGAGATAATCGGCTACTCTTATTCAATCTTAACGTGAGGTTAAATAAGAGTGGGGTTATGAATATGTGTTTTACTTAGTTTTTCAACAAACTGTCACCTATATGGATTCGCATTATGCGTTTTTTTACAATGTACTTTATGTTTGTCACCTATATGGATTCGCATTATGCGTTTTTCACAGTGTACTCTGTGTTTCGTCTTTGACGGTCGGCTTCGGCTACTCTTGTTTAATCTCAACTTGAGGTTAAATAAGGGTGGGGTTATGAATATGTTGTTTTTTACTTTGTTTTTCAACAAATTGTCAACTATATGGATTGGCATTATGCGTTTTTCACAGTGCACTCTGTGTTTCGCCTTTGACGTTTGTCCATTGTTACGTCCTCAATGTTTTTGTGACACCTTTCTTTAGTCCCTAGCTTAATGCGTGTGAGTCTACATAATTGGCTTTCCTATAAATGGTATATCATATGCATTTGCAGTGTGTCACTTATCCAGTATATTTTATGCTTCGCGTTTCATTGCGTTTTACAAAATGCATCGTATGTATGTATTATTGATAGTATCCTCCTTCTCCAGAAACCTGTTTCACTCTCCTTTCCAACTTCACTTCCTCTTCCTTTCCCCTTTTCACTTCCTTTTCCGTCAGGAACATGATGAGAAAGGCCAGTGAAGGCGATGGCACAAATCTCCCAAATTGAGGGGAACGTGCCTCCTGAGCCGACATTCTGATACATGATACCTCATGCCAAACACTGTCAAAGGGCTGAGAAAGTTTTTGAGCCTTTTCGCCATATGTTAATAAAATTTTATTTCTCTCTTTAAGCGCTGGAATTGGCTTTTGGGGTTTTTTTAAAGAATTTTTGTCAATTCTCATAAGGGTTTCGAACTGGAATCCAACTTCCAAATCAAAGCAAGATCGTATATGATGTCATTTAAGACGCGAAAGTGGAGGCGATATAGGTACTTCCCATTACTACATGTACTTATATCGCCTCCACTTCAGCATCTTATGATGCATCATATACAATTTTGTGTTGACTGGATTTGAGACATTATTCTCAAAGTTGGTATTTCTTAGAATAGCGAAACGTTTTTTAATTTCATTTAGCAAATATTGCCAAATAGCTTTCAACGCGGGATCGCGAGTTCTTTGGTATTGCATCCGCCTTACATCACGGATCAGTAGCTGAAAATCGTCGTCAATAATAATGGAGTTGAACTTAATTTCACATTCAGGAATTGCAATGCTTCTGGCTTCGACAATTAAATTTGTCAAAAAAGCGAGAGCTTTATCAATATCACTCTTGATGTAGAAAAGAATATCAACATCAAAATTTCTATCGATATTCGTTTTATATAAATCCTAATCAGCTCTATGATAATTGAAAGTTGCTAAAAGAAATTGCTGATGGCTTCTTGTGAGATTTCAAACGTCACAGGAAGGTGATCAGAGTCAAAGTCAGCATGAGTTACCAATTGGCCACACAGCTGACTTGATTCCGTTGAAACTAAATTAATTGTCGAAGGATTTAGACTGGAAGAAAAACAAGGGTCCATTGAATAGAATAATATCCCGCAAAACAATTTTCAAATAAAATTTTACCATTGAAATTGCTTTGAGCATTATTCCATTAACGGTGTTTGGCATTAAAGTCACCAATTATGAAAAATTTGGATTTGTTGCGAGTTATAATTTGAAGTTCAGCAAGGCAATAAAATAAAATTGTCCAAAATTTGTTTCAATAGAAACTCTCAACTTTCAAAAACTTTGGTTTCAAATGAAGAATATGATTTATTTACTACAGTGAACTCTCTCTAACTCGATATTCTGTAACTCGAAATTTTTTCTTACTCGATGAAATTCGAAGTCCCTTGAATTTTGTATACTGCGTTACCTCCGTGAGTCGATACCTCCCTTACTCGATATTCTCTAACTCGAAGTAATTTTCCAAAGCATTTTCACCTCGCTAACTCGATGTTGTCAGAATCAGTTCACATTCACAATATATACGATGTCGGGCCATTTGGCCGAATGCCTTATATTGTGAGTAATGAGTAATGAGTAGGGAGTGAGTGCTAGTAATGAACCCCTTGACGACTGAAATTTGCTTCAGTCGCTCCGCTATAGCGAGCTTCTTGATAAATTGTAGTTCTGCTGCTCCAGATGACAAGCAACAGGTATCAGCAACGTGTTTCGTACATTACAGGAATTACAGGAAGTGTGCAGCGAAAGGTGGGGTATTTCGCACATCTCATAATAGGAAATAGGAAGTGAATATTGAAAAGTGATAAGTGAAAAGTGATAAGTGAAAAGTGAGAAGTGGGGTGTAAGAATCGAGAAGAGAAAAGTGAGATGTTAGAAAAGAGAAATTTAAAAAGTGAGAACTGTCAAGGGAAAAGTGGAAAGTGAGAAATGAAAAGTAAAAAATTAGAAGTGAAAAGTGAGAAGTAAAAAGTGAGAAGCGCAACGTGAAAAGTGAAAAGTGATCAATTCGAACGGAGAAGTTTGTAGTAGAATTGTGAAGTACGAATTGAAAAGTGAGAAGTAAAAAGTTAGAAGTGAGAAGTGAGAATTGAGAAGTAAAAAGTGAGAAGTAAGAAGCGAGAACTGTGGAGTGAGATATCAGAAATAAAAAGTGAGAAAAGAAAGGCAAAGTGAGAAGTAAGACGTAAAAAAATGAAAAATGATTTATTCAAAATGAGCAATGATACGTGAGAAAAGAAAAGTAAAAAGGGAAAAATTAGAAGTATGAAGTAAGAATTGAAAAGTGAGAAGTAAAAAGTTGGAAGTGAGAAGTGAGAATTGAGAAGTAAAAAGTGAGAAGTAAGAAGTGAGAACTGTGGAGTGAGAGGTAAAAAGTGATAAATGGAAAGTGGAAAGTGAAAGCACAAAACAGATAGACAACATAGAACAAATTACCGTTTTCAAAATCAACGCACTGTGTATCAACAGTACTAACAACCGACGAAGTAAAAAGTAAGCAGCCAGAAGTGAGTAAGTAAGAAGTAAAAGATGAGAAGTGAGAAGTGATAAATTCGAAGTGGGAACTGTGAGGTGAGATATGAGAAATGAAGTGAGAAAAGAAAAGCAAAAAGTGAAAAGTAAATTGTGAAAAGTTAGAAGGAAGAAGTGTAAAGTAAAAAGTAAGAATTGAGAAGTGAGAAGTGAGAGGTCAGAAGTTAGGAGTGAAAAGTTTGAGAAGTGAGAGGTGAAAAGTAAGTAGTGAAAGGTAAAAAACGAGAATAGAAAAGTGAGAAGTACGGAGCGAGAAGTGAAAAGTAAGAAGTGAGAAACGCGAAGTGATAAGTGAAAAGTGTGAAGCGAAAAATGAGGAGGGAGAAGTGCGAAGTGAATGGTGAGAAATGAGAAGTACAAAGTGAGTGGTGAGAAGTGAAAAATGATAACAGTGAAGTGAGAAGTGAGAGGACCAAATAGTGAGAAGAAGGGAGGTGAAAATTGAAACTTTTAACTTGATATTTCTTCCTTCTCCATCCTTCCTACTTCCCTTGAGAAAAACGAAGTGAAAAATTGTAAAGTAAGAGCGGCGGAGTGAGAAGTGAATGGTGAGCTGATTCCGAACAACACACTTCTCAATTTTTACTTTTCATTTCGAACATCTCACTCCTCACTTCACTCAATCAGAAAATCAATTTTAACTATACGGCCAAACGGCATTGGACCAAATGGCATTATGTCAACCTTGAGCTATATTTCTACATGTTATAAAAAGTGTTTGATATTTTGAAAGAAAAAATAAATGTGTTCTCTATCTCGATACTTCCCTAACTCGATGGTCCCTTCAATATCGAGTAAGGGAGAGTTCACTGTATGTCTGAAACTCGATTATGCATTTGCACAACATGTGATAGATTTAGTTCGGAAAAGGTATTGGAGGGAAACAGCTCCCTTCGGTGGGGTTTGATCCCACGAAACCAGTACGCTAGACAGGTGCTGTCCCTACTAAGCTACGAAGGACCTCCGTATACACCTTTACGCTATAGAAGGAAGCCGAGACAGCAGACCCGCCTTTTCCAGGAGAAAAAACGCCACCTGGAAGAAGCGGAATACGAAGAAATGGAACAGCTTTGCCGTTCCCAAGAAACACACGATTTCTATCAGAAGCTCAACGCATCCCGCAAAGGCTTCGTGCCGCGAGCTGAGATGTGCAGGGATAAAAATAACAAGATAATAAAATAGCTAAAGCCGGAAGGGTACGATGGGCAGGGCATTTTGCAAGAATTCCGGACAGCAACCCTGCAAAAATGGTGTACGCTTCCGAGCCGGTAGGTACACGAAAGCGTGGAGCGCAGCGATCGAGGTAACCGTGTATTGTGGCTTCAAGATGTTGATTCAGCTGTTTAGATGTAAGCTAAATATATTAATGAGCTACAAAGGAACTGGTTCAGTAGAGGACAATTTTAAAACTATGCTTAAATTGGACAATAAAAACTGGGCTTCGTGGCCGTGTGGTGGTAAGAGACGTCAATCTTCTAGACTAGACACATGTGCTAGGGAGCGCGGGTTCGATTCCCGATTTCGTGATCGAAAAATTCTCTTCTGGTCCACTGGGCGTTATGTGTCCTGTCCGTTGGCTAATGCTAGGTGTAATGTATTCAGTCTGCACGACCTATGGTCGAAGACGGTGTTCCTGTCTTTTTTTTTAGAACTAGTTTGATATTAATTGAGGAAATCAGCTATTTTTGTTTTGAGATCGCTAAGTGTTGAGCTTTGATTGTGATAGTTCGGCAAACTTTGTAAAATATTTTCCCAAGGAAATCTGTTTCATTGTAATAAATTACTCACCAACATTCGAATAAATCGCTGCAAACGCGCGTGAAGAAAGTACACTGCTTATTGAATTGATGCGGCTTTTGATATACCGTTGGTTGATTGGAAGCACTGAGTACACCCAATTACACGCACCCGCCCACACAAACTTATCTCGTCGAGGTTGTTTGCACTTGTCACTTATCGTTCTGCTCACGAAGTTTCATACACCTTTAACAATTGTCACCACACCACTGCTTTCGCTGAACGTTGCATACCGACTGCAAAAGTTCACAACTCGTACTTTGTTCATTGAAGTATTCGATCAAGTGTTAGGCTAAAACAAATTCGATATCACTATTATGCAATTCAAATCGCCTGATTAGATTATCACGTATCAAATACTAATACTGACACCATACGCTGAGTATACTTAATGAAAAATTGAATCGTCATCTTTACTTGTGTTCTCATTTAGATTTATTTTGTCATGCATTGTAAGCAGCAGCGCCCTGATTAATGAAAGGGGCTCTGAGACATATGATTTGTTGGTGTCCTTAAATATAGCCAAATCTGTTATCTGTTAGTGCAAGGTCAGGTATGTTTTATATGTCTAAAATTGTATTAAGTAACTCAATATTGATTGAAAACAATAATTAAATCAATGTTTCTAACTATTCTCACTTGGACAAAAAAAAGCATCGACTTTCAAATAACCACACTATTGAAAGCTTTTTTTTTACAATTTCGTAAAAATAATTATACATTCCTTTTTGACTGTTTTGCTTTATGACACTTCTCCAAGTTTTGTTTCAAATAAGATCAAGCAGCGTCATACAAAGTGAACTAAATATATCTCAGGTGAACCGCGAACACTTGGCAAGTGACATCATGCGCTCAGTTTCAACAAAATACCGTGCTACCGATTCTTTGTAATTCGATATTTTCCGCCGTCACTAATTATGGGAACTGTATACTCTTCACACTCTCGTCGTCTGGACGGAATCCTATCCGTTGATATTAGGTTGGAACATATAGCGACAGTAAGCACGATTCAGTCCTGAAACTGATGAGCTGACTCATGTCTACCTACAATAGGAGAGGCACAACAAACTGGTATGATCAAACTGCAGTGATGCCTACAGATCGTCATCAACAGTGACCGGGCAGTGGTTTGTTGTCATCGATAATATTGAACACAACTCGTGCAAGAGTCAGACGATCGGTAGGTATATTGACAGAAATTGTTCTGTTTGTTTTGGAAGTGTGACAAACACTTGATGCACGATTGATGTCTCTACTGGTTTGTCGATTCGTGTTAATAAACAATCAACTAAAAATCTCCGTTGTTAAATCAATACTATTATTATGAAATTTTCACTAGCATGACAAAATAAATTTATTGATTAAATTAGTTATTATTGGCGAACGACACTACCTTAGTTAGAAACATAATAATAAATGTATGCCTGCTAGGCAATGCAACCCCAAACCGAGACATAGTCACATCGTAGCCCAGTGTTCAATGAGCACAACCCCAGTTACCATCTATGGAAACATTCAAAATTTAAAAGATATTCGACTGACCAATAGGGTATGAGTCAAACCACGGCAGCATTATCTGGATTTGTAGCCATGCATATTAAAGCACCTTCACTCACTCTCACCAATTTGACTCTTCCTCTATAGCTCGCGTTATCTAATCACCGAATCGCAATCGAACGGAACACACCTTATATTTGCCGACTTGCTCACTGGCCCTGGAGGAATTCGCCGCTTCCTCTACAGACGCTCCGACGTTCAACTATTCCCTGTAGGCAGATTAGATTGATATGTACCGAGCACTCGCGCCCGTGTCACGTCTTCTTACGCTCGATGGTGTCGGTAAATCGCATACAAACGACTCGCGTAACTTCCCTCTCCAGGGAGTTCTGAGTCAATTGTTTACAAAATAACACTCTTTCCGGTAGATTGCTCGCACGCGGTTCACGACGATCCGATGTTTGTTTTGCTGCGATCGGCACGAGACATAGAATGTGACTGGTTGGTTAGGTTCACGGTAAAACTACGCACTCAAAATCGAGGTTTGCGACGTGTTGCGTCTATCGAAATGTGATGGATGGCGCCACCGAATGTTCTTCGTATTAAAATTCATTTCGGGCCAGAGATTGTGACACTTCACTTGTGCGGAGACGGTCTCACGTAATTGAACTTAATTTGATTATACTTTAATCAGAGAGTTTTGCACTTTCAGATTTAATGGAAATAAGTGGTTTCACTTCTCCGCGAGTGTTTTAATCTCCTACTGAAGATTGCGAAATTAGGTGGTGGCAGCGATTTGCTTGCCGATTGCCACCGTCACGATTGTGGTGGATCTTCTCTAGTGGTATGGCTTAATTTAGGAAAACACGCACCGACTGCCGGTCATTGAAGCTATCAGAAGACTTGGTCTATGTGGAAAAGGTACGCACTATGACCACGACTTAATCCGACCAAAAAAATTAAGTCGAAATTCAAACAATTGGCCTCCTACTCAAAATATGCATCTTTTTACGCACTGTGCGGTCTGCGCCGGTTCACCTAGGACCGGAAACAGGTTTTTGGCGCGAGCTATTTCTGTCGCTGGAACTCAAGCAACGAATTGGACGAGCAATGAGAAACGAACGAGCTGTGAATAATATGACGACACTACAGGTACCCGATTTGATTCACACTGAAACTGAACCCCTCACGTTCGTCGTTCGGTGATTGTGAATGGCGCAAACAATGGCGCATATGAATTGAAAACTAAGGGGCGCAAATGTGCGCGACAATCGTGCGCTGTTTGTGGTCATGCGTTGGTTGCCAGTGCCGGCAGATCTGCTGGAGATTAGTAGTTTCCTATATTGAAAGTTGTAGTGCAGTTATAGTAAGGAAGTAAACTAAAGAATAGGAGAACGGATAACAATTTGGGGAAGGAGGGGCAATATGCCCTAGCTAAGGAAAGACTGCTTTGATGTCTTAGCTGTAACGATTTTCATGAATATTTTTACCTCATGCAACAGTTAAAAATATAGCTAACTGATGCCACCTAAAAATTGTAGAAAATCTCAATCATATTGATAATATTCACATGTCAAAAAAGTGGTGATATTTCGCAGCCGGAAAACTGATGAGGCAAAACGCCTAGGGCACAACGCACCACGCGTCGGCGAATCAGCATTCTGCTATGCACAATGGAATCATCCCGAAAATAGACGATCGAAAATGTTTTGACCCCTTAAACGATAATTAATGATTTGAGTGTATTACTTCTACGTGAAATGTCAATTCTATACTTTCGCCTCTAATTCTATCATGAACATGTACGTCTAAGTTTGGAAGATGATATTAGCATTTCCATATCACCCTTAAACGGTATTTATTTGCCACGGTGTCTTCCTAGGATAATCTCATATTTATTCCCTGCATCGGTAGGAATATGAATTTCAAGGGTCAATTAACATGGACACCCGAGAGCAAAAAAAAAATGGTTTGGTTGTTTTTAGCAAAGTTGTAGAGTATGTCATTTTGTACATATTTGTTGAATAAACCTCATACTTTGGAATAACATTTAAAAGATAAATCGCATCAATTTGGTAAACTAACCTCAATATCGGGTTTCTAACCTCTTTCATATTTTTGTATCAATTAAATTACTCAGTTTGTTCCATGAACTTGTTTATAAAAGTAAAATAAAGCATTTTAAGAAGACATCAATATTATACAATGGGGATATGTGATATAATGACTATTAAGTCAAACAGGTACTGTTTTATTGAATGTTTACTTTTTCAATTGGCACTTTTTGGCACCAAACTTTTTAATAATTTGCTAGCCAATTATATCTAGAATGAGGTAAAGGATGAAGAATTATCGGGTCTCATAAGGCACATTTCATCTAATTATAATTTTTAAATGTTTCAAAAGTCAAGGAAATCAAACTGATTCGTGAAATATTCAAGCAAAATCAAATGAATCGTAGGATCTCATATTTTTCTTGAAAGTGGCATTCTGAAGCTTTCAATTCATTCATCTTCTTCTTCTTACTGGCATTACATCCCCACACTGGGATATAGCCGCCTCGCAGCTTAGTGTTCATTAAGCACTTCCACAGTTATTAACTGCGAGGTTTCTAAGCCAGGTTACCATTTTTGCATTCGTATATCATGAGGCTAGCACGATGATACTTTTATGCCCAGGGAAGTCGAGGCAATTTCCAATCCGAAAATGGCCTAGACCGGCACCGGGAATCGAATCCAGCCACCCTCAGCATGGTCTTGCTTTGTAGCCGCGCGTCTTACCGCAGGGCTAAGGAGGGCCCCCAATTCATTCATAAATAAATTGAAAATCGGTCCAGTAGTTCAAAAGTTTTTTTATATCTTTATTTGCGAGCTCATCTCGAGTTCAAAAGTTATGGATTTTTGACAAAAGTAAATTTTTGATAATGTCGATCAGAGCATAAAATATTCATCTTCATGAAGCAACTTCAGTCCGAATTTTGACAAACATCGCATGATTATTCAAAACATAGAATGACATAGTCAAACGACTGTTGCACCAACTCATTTATTCGACTGTCACTGAGTGTGCTTACTATGTGCAGGAAAAAACAAAATTAGCATTGTTTATATTGATGTTTACCGTTAAAAGGGCCTCGCGGATGCAAATCGGATTCAGTTTTGTGTGATAAATTACTTTACTCAATAAAAACGTGTTCAGATTTCAGATAATTTATCGATTTGTAGAATGTGCATAAATATTCAAAAACGAATATTCAACTGAATATTGACAGTCCAGAGCCGAAAATGAATGTGCCTGGAAGTGAGCTGACAAGTAAAGAAAGGCCAAAAAAATTCGATTATTTTACACTCTGATGTCGATATTTATACCAGACTATTTCAATATTATGCACCCTAACGGCTAAACCATAAAACAACGTCGTATCTATTTATTTTCGTCGAGAAGTAATTCAACAATTAAACCGAATATTGCAAATCTCTGGAAGGTTGTAAATTGGTTTCACTTGATATTGCTGTTCGTATAGCTATATAGAGGGATTTCGAGCCAACTATATGGGGCTGGCAGGTAAAATGACGCATTCTACAAAAAAAGTGTTGTATGGGTGACTATCGCAAAATCAGTCAAGTTTTTAAATAAAAATATTAGAAGATTCCAAATTTAGTCACACAGAAAATAGTAGTTTGTGCAACTAGTTGCAAAAAGATGATTTTTTTCAGCACGAGTTGTACGTTTATCCAACGAGGCTTGCCGAGTTGGATAAATACTACGAGTGCTGAAAAAATCGAGTTTTGCAACGAGTTACACACGCTATTTTTTGCAATGACGAAAAATGGGCTTTAATATGATAAATCTATACCAAAATTTTACAATCGAATTTACTCCACATGATCATTCATGCCAATAAATTATGTTGCAGCAGAGAACAATAAGATTCCATCTTATCGTGCCAAATTGCATAGCTTGAAAAGCTATGAAGCGATGGATGCAATTGCCTTTGGAAAATTGTGATGTTATGTCCAACAAACCATTTCATTTATTACGAGACGCTTAGAGTACACTATTTAAACACTCACCCAAACTAATTCAGCTAAATGTAGTCATGTAACTACTGTCCCAATGTAGGTTTTTCATTATAACACCCAAATGAGTGCTATAATGAATATTATGCAACCCACTTGAGTTGCATAATGGTCATTAAAGCACCCATTCTGTTGGTATGGAAAAGTAGGCCGTTTCATCACTCAAATGACAACTGTAAACCAGGTATTATGATCAGGAATTGCAAAAAAATAGTTTTTTTTAAATTTAAAGTCGATTTGTAAAAAAACAACCCTTTTGATTTGGACAAAATTTCGTCTCAATATAGGTAAATATGTTCCCTACCAACCGTCTATACATCCAAATATATTATATTAACAATATGGTTCACTTCGAGCTTTTCCATACAACGAAATGGCGAACCATTTGCCGGTGATAACAACATCATCTAGCGAGCAAAGAGGAATCTAAACATGTTTTCTTCTTGTTTATTCTAGCAAACCTTCCTGTCATCTTACAGTGACAGTCATGCAATTGAAAAGATGACATTCGGCAGTGAAGGGATGTCCATATTTTTCTGAATAAATCAATCATCAAATGATCGATTTTTTCATTCATGATGTAGAGAAAAATAAATTGTACTCCGACTGCTCCAACAGTAGAATCTGTTCCGCATACGAGAAAACACTTGCTGCGCATTAGAAAATGTTGATTCAATTTCATTCGGCTCCAAAGCTCGAAGGTTTTTTATCAACAGTTTACAGAATCCAGGTGCTAAAGTATATGCGCTGAAAGCAACATTTAGTACCCGCCAGAAATTGCATGACGAAAGCATCACTTGCGGGTTTCTTAACATTTCAACCTATTCTCGGAGAAAGGATGTTAGTTAAGAGGGAAGCGTTCGCCACTTCACCTACCAAATATGTTTTGATATAGTTGTTTAATTTTAAGAATAAATTAATATAATAATATATTTAATCGTAATATTGATGCCAAAACAAATATTCCTAGTGTGTTGTTCAGCCTTTAATTGAAACGCATCAATATTCTTTTTGAATTCATTTGGGTCCGCAAAATTAGTTTGGGTCCATGCTTTCACCAAAAGCAAAATTAATGAAAATTAGTCGATATTTTCTTCACAAGATTGACAAGATTTTCATAGGCATAGCAGCCTATGCCATTTACATAATAAATTTTGATATTTTCAGCCATAACGCTAACATTATAGCTAATTTAATCAGTTCATTATCGTAACAACTTACGAAAAACGTCTCTCACGGTATCGTGAGTGTTTACATTGATGATAAGTCAGAGATTATTTTCATTTTGTTGCGGATTCAATCCATGATTTTTTAATATTGCTTGATGGTAATTTCTCCTTTTAAAATTGCTCTTTCTTCAACGTTTCGTTTGATAATATTTTTTCATGATAATTCACCTTCGAAACTTTTTCTAGAGTTTGTTACTTATTGCCCTTCAGAATTTCATTTTTTTAACCTTTTGGCCCTTTCATCTTTTTGTCCCTTCGACCTTTTGTTTCTTTCGTCTTTCTGTCCCTTTGACCTTTTGTTTCTTTCGACCTTTTGTCCTTTCGACCTTCTGTCCTTTTCGATCTTTTGTCCTTTCAGCCTTTTTTCTTTTCGACTTTTAGTCTTTCGACCTTTTGTCTTTCGATCTTTTGTCATAGATTCAACGCCAACAGTCCGAATGTTTTCTTTAACAATCGTTTTTTGGGGTGCCGACACCCGACCACTTTTTTATAAGCGGCATAATATCAACACTCAACAACTCTATTTTTAAAATTTTTCAGAAAGATAAAATAAATCAAATTTCTTCCTAGTTATTAGCTTATACATATAGGCTTCCATTGGTATTCAAAAATCACCACTTTGTTCATTTGGGCGAATGTTATGAGCCAAGAACAAAAATCTGCTACAACCGACCACCTTCCCTTAATATAACGCTTATTAGACAGCGATTGTTGTCGAATGAACGGGTGACGTTCCAGCTGGCAGTAGCAGAAAAAGTAGGCAACAATCTTCCGAACACCTAGTTTATGGGGCTCAGTGTTGGTAAAATCATTCACAAATCTCAATCATCGATCGTTTTTAAAGGAATGCATCACGCCTGAGTTTTTCGTGCTAAATCACATCGTTCACTCATTTTTTTCAAATTCTTTTTGATAGGCAAATCAGTTCAACAAAATAGTTTGAATGAAGACAATGATCGCCGTTCCAAAAATCAATGGCAGAATCAATTACGCCCATTTGAAAAAAGTTCCTAGCATTGTTCTATGTCGGAACCTGGGTGCTGCGGATAGAGCCACTTTTCTGCGCTCAAGCGAGTAGAGGGATATTTTGAAATAACTCCCATAAACAAAATTATTTTGCAGTTACTTGGCTGTCAAACATTTCCCGCTCTTCGAACTTCTCTTTCCACGCTGCATGAGGGCGCACAAATGCGCTAGACTCTACATGACTTTACAATTGTTTACATACTTTCATGCTCCAATCAGCTGCTGAATCTCGTGAAATTTCATAACGAGTGCTTTTTAGTTGCATTCCTACTAATTTTTCACTCGAAATATAATGTGAGAATATTTGTTACAAAGAATACAAAACTCAAACAAAGTTTATTTTTATTTTTTCCCCAAATAATAACAATACTTCTCAATATCAGATCAGAAACGAACATAACCACAATCTTCAATGTTTGGCTCCGGCACAATAGAAATTTTTGGCTTCAGTTTGACAACCAAATCGATTCTATCCGCACCACCCAGGTCGGAACGTCAATTCACTGTTTTCAACGAAGGAGAACAAAATAAAACCTACGATGATTCGAATGGATGATTCAACTCAGCCATGAGATTTTAGGTACTGATTTTGGTGGGTTTCAACTCACTCGTGATTTGAATCATACATGAGTTTTAAGATTTTGAGCTTTCCCAACACTGGGTGCTTATCGTTGCGAGGCATACCGTCGTTTTTATCTGTTAAATAAAACCTGCTACTCAGTGTTTGGAAACTATTACCGTGAACTCTTAGAAAAATGGCATTTAAGACTCGACAAAATGTATGAAAACCAGAAATAACCCAAATTAATGAAAAACTATGCTTTTTCAGAGAGTGATTATACAATTAAGCCCACGGTGGATTTCAAATTCACAACTTTTTTTTACGCCCATTTTCAAAAGTCGAAATTTGACGTAATAATATTTATGCAGTGCTGCAACTAAAGTGGATTGTTCAGCATAAAAAGTAAATAAAAAATCTGTCATTGTTTCATTGTTATGCGCTCAGCTCGTGCTCTTGAAAAAAAAAATACTGAAAAGACACATGGTTTCCAAGATGGGCGATTTTTGGCTTTGGTGTATATTCACATTGAACAGTGTCGATAGAGTTGGGTCTCACGGTTGTTCCTAAAATTGCATCCCAGCCCCACGGACCATAATGAATAAAAAACAATTTAAAATATAATGTCCAATTCTTTTATTTCGAGCGTCTGACGATGTTTGGCGTACTAATCAAATAAAATGAAAACATATGGATGCAAGAGCCAAAATGATTCGCATTCATTGCATTATTTACTGAAGAATATAACTTCTGTTGAAAATTTTTTCGATTAAGCAGAATATTCATAATCAAATTGCATAACCATTGGCAAAACCAATTTGCCTTATTGGTTATACAAAAGCATTTGAATCATTTGTTTGAGAAACTGCATAAGTCCATTTTACAAAATTTCGAGAAAACAACAAAAAACTGTTTCTATAAAAAATAAACACGAGAGTGTCCATTACAGGAATATTTTGGGGGGTCCATAATAGGGAAGAAGAACGTCCCGAAACGGGACATGAAAATCAAATGAAGTGTCGACTATAGGAAAGAAATTTCCTATTATGGACCCCCAGGGGGTCTACTATAGGACAAATTCAGTTAGACTTTAAAATGTTAATTTCAACGAATAACGTCGTGTATTTGGGTGTTTTATGTATGTATCGTGAAGAGGGGATGCAGAGCTTGTTGTTAGATATCAAGCAGAGTCAATATGTTGAAAATGTCTAAGCCTTATGACAGGAAGAGCTAAATTCCGCTACTAGGGGGTCCATTATTGGGCATTTTACCCTATGTAGTTTCTCAAACAAACGAAAAAAAATTCATACATTCCTGAACAAAAACTTTTTTTTCGTATTTTTTGCCAGGATACGTATTTTTGAACGAGGATTCAGAATATATAAAAATCTCATTTTGACCAAAAATGTTACATATGCAGTTTCTCAAACAAACGGTTCATTTCTTGTAGTCTTTCATGTATTGTGGAAATACATTTTAATTTCATATTCCTTGAAAATTGTTTGCCAATAATAATGTGGTATCCTACACTGCTGTATATCATAATCAATTTGATTCATTGACAAATTCACTCAGAAGTACGTGAAGTATTTTCGTGCTACGTTCATATTTGTTTGAACTGTGTGATCACTGTCAAATTTCAGCTGAATTACTGTTACATTCTACCTATATAAATTTGAGTGCGATTATTTTGTTTTTTTCACGGCTGTTGTATTTTGTCGTAACAAGCTCGTAATCTAAACTAAATGCTAAATGTAATCTAAAATAAATAGCAAAAAATGCAAGAATGAACTCCAGTACGATATGCATATAAAAGTGTAGATTTCAAATTGTCTCTTCCAAAAACGCCTCTAAATATTTATAAATTAAAACCAAAAAAAATCATAAATATGTTACAGCCAAACGAGCTGCAGAATAAGCCTGATGTAGGATCAAAACTAGCAAAGAGTAAAAAGGTGTGAGAACAGAGAGCGAGTATAACGCGAGATGTGAGTGAAGAATATTTACTTCAATAGCAACCTCTTAGCTTTCCCAATGTTTCACCGTGTCATTTTCAATATGGTGCACCGGCGGTACCATTCCATTGGATACAGTTCAGCGAACAACATCAAATTTATTATATGTAGTAGCAAAAACATATCTAGCACAATTCTGCTACAACATTCAATTTTCCGTTGGCATTCGATTAACTTTAATCGATTATGTGCACAAAAAACATTAGGCATCCCTATTTTTTTGTGATGACATTTTGAAGTGTGTGTGTGTTCAACGATCCTCATATTATAAGTAGTTTCGTTTCAGCGTGTATCGATCCTTTTGGGCACGGATGGCGCCACATGCGTTGTCGCCAAAATTTCGTGAGAGTGAATCATATTGTTAATATAGTATATTTGATACATCGCAAGCTGGGTACTTCCAAGGAAAAAAAGTTTTTTCTAACAAAAACTTTTTCTTGTTCGAATTGTGTTTTCATACGAAATTAAACCAGCGAAAGTTCTAATTATCTGAGAATCCAATGAAACTCTATTTATTATAGTATTTTATGCAACCAAGTGTACTTTTAAATATCGAGAATCCCATTTGACTAGGGTTTATTTCTTTGAACAAATATTATGTTAATCCATTATTTTATTACTTGTATTCCTCCAAGAATTCCTCCGGAAGTTCTTCCAGGAATCCCTCCGGAAATTCCTCCAGGAAGGTCCTACAGAAATTCCTCTGGAAGTTCCTCCAGAAATGCTTCCGGTAGATCCTCTAGGAATTCCTCCGGAAATTCCTCCAGGAAGATCCTACAAAAATTCCTCTGGAAGATCCTCCAGGAATTCCTCCGAAAGTTCCTTCAGGGATACTTTTCGTAGAAATTCCTGGAGGAACTTTCGGAAGCATTCCTGGAGGAAAAAAATATAACTTTTTTGTCCATCATTTCAGTATGTATATTCTCTGCTACAACATATCAAAAAATAAAAAAATATTGAAAAATTCGGTTTTGAGAAAATTGATTTTTAAGTTTTATTTTCCATGATTGAACAATATTTTTTCACAGTGTATATTTTTTCACATAGCCCCAATGACATGCCGACATCCCTAAAACATTGCCGAAGGCACCAAAACGATCGGACAAGCCGTTTTGAAGTTAATTTTTTTCGAAAGTATTCAAGGTGTTTTTGCTTAGGCCATTGTCAAAAGTTAGACTAGCGTCAAAATGGCAAACCAATGATGCAAATTATGTTTTTTGATCACAAAGAATGTGTATGCAAAATTTCTGGGAAATAAATTAAAATACAAAATTGAAATTTCGAAAAAAAAAAAACGATTTAAATTTGCGATGTTTGTGCCTTCGTTATTCGAAATACAAGCAAAACTGCAACGGTTGTTATGTCAACTATGAAATCATGGGCAGTATTGACCTGTTGTAGTATTTCACAAGCCACACCACTTGTTTCTCAGTAGTTACAGCAGCTGTGGTGTGACTAACTACAGGCCTAGTTTTGACACATCTTGATCTTGCGGCTTCAATGAAAATAAGAAAACACCATCAAACCAACAATTTTCTTGAAGAATCTGCCTATAAAGGCACAACATATGTAAACAACAAAGTTCTTTGTATTTCACAATGCCTTTTAGGTTTTAGCATAACATTCAGTATTAAATTCTTTAAGATCTGAATGAGTATCAAAGTTCTTCCTCGTAAATTGTACCGTCTGCAAATCACTGTTTTCGAGGTTTCTGCATACATTTTTCTATATAAACTTCCAACGAGTTCATCACCGCCCTAACGTTGACCGATTTGGCTAAAATTTTGTCCAGAGCATCAGGGCATCAAATAGAACAGAATAAGAGGGCGGCCCATCGGAAAAACTGAAAAAGTGTTTTTGAGCCACCCTAATATGTAGGGATCACATTCGATTTCAAGGAGAACTAAGAGCATGTACCAATTTTGAAACAAGTTGATAGACCCTTGGTTACGAGCAGCGGCACAGTAACATTCCGAGACGCGGGTAGAACAAAGACTGGATTAACAAATCTATAGAATACTTTTATGGGGGCCCTCCTTAGCCTAGCGGTAAGATGCGCGGCTACAAAAGCAAGACCATACTAAGGGTGGCTGTGTTCGATTCCCGGTGCCGGTTCGCTTTAAGGGTATTCAGCTCTATTTAAGGGTTTTTAGAAATCTCAAGAACAATGTTACTCCAAATTTCAGACATTTTTTCATTTCATGCAAACGTAGGTATATTTGTGATTCCTTGTCTAGTAGTTTCTCAACTTTTGAAGATGAGCTCAGCAGTCTACCGCATCTGCTTAATAGACAGGATGTCTGGTATAGACTACATCAATTTTCTAAATGAATCCTTGGTCTATATTTCTGTCCATCTACCTACCGAGTTAACGAAATCTCCTTTCCGTGGTATTGGGTCCTAAAATGAAGAATCGAAATTCGATTTTTTTCAGGGAACGATGGAGTTGATCCTCCTGAACGCGTCATTTTTTCTTCCGACTTCAAAGTTGAAAGGAACATTGTTTAGTTTAACATTCTGTCTGTTTCTAGATGGCAAACGCTTTCTCGACCTTTTTGGACTTGTTTGACAAACGGAATAATATAATTCAAACGTCTCTAGTAGCAACAATAACTACACACTAACATTAATTTCCAACTGACAGACTACGGCTGTAAATACAAACCATTCATTCATTTGTATTGTAGCGCAAGTTACACCAGTTCTTCTAACAAGTCACGGAGAAGCAACCATTGACAAATACAGTCAGTCTTAGCTAAGTTAAGCTAAGCTATATCCTTGAAATGATATTGATATTCAACTTTTTATTAATTCACAGTCAGCCTGTCAATTCTTAGCCTTCTGGAACTAGCAGAAATAATTACGTACTTTCAAAAAGTTTTCGACAATTTCATGGAAGAAACTATTAGAAACTTCAAGACTTACATCATTAGAACACATCATTGAGTACTTTTTGGAATAAAAAGAATTTCTCATAGACTCTGAGGAGCCTTTCGGGATAGATTTCTCGTTTACAATCCCTGGAAACCTTCACTATTGTCATTTTAACCTCTGATTAACTTTGAAACGTTGTAATGATATTTTTATATATAGACATTGAAATAGTATTGATAGTATTAGATATTTTAGTTATCCATATGGTATGTTCTTATCATAATCATGGATAGGACAATGCTTTGACTGTGCTACCCAAGTATTTTCATGTGCAGGGCATGTCCTACTTGTCCCACCCACTCCCGGCGCCACTGGTTACGAGTGTAGAGCTTGAGGCCTTACTCCAGAGATTTCTTGGATGACCCGGAACATATACTGTAAACGCATTCTATGGTAAGTACCACAAAGAGCATGTACCAAGGGGCAAGTAACTCTAAACTTTGCGATAATATTACTCATTATCTCGCAATAGTATTTCGTGATATTTCTAGTATCCACGATTTTCGTCAAATAAAGAAACGGTTGCTAGTTCGGCTGTCATGGCGTTTGTCAGTTGGTTGATGAAACACAGTGATCCCCCGTGTTAGAAACGCCTGATTTCAGATCTTAGATCAGATTCTAGACAACTTTCAATCCGCATTTTATATTTCTAATGCCATCAAACCAAAATGTGGGCCCTAAAGATTGCTGAAAAAGTAATAGCAATAGAAATAGTTTTTCAGTGATTTTTTAAGAATTTAAAGGAGACTGAAATCATGTGTTACCTGAAACTGGTTGGACTGTATCGGCTGGGTGGCGTTGTGTTTCATACTTTCCCAACCAGGACTCTTCGATCAATTTGCCGTAGATACGACGTAGTTTTTCACGAGTAATTGTTAGTATTTCTGGATAATGTTGAAAGTTTAGAGTTAATTGCCCCTTGGCATGTTCCGTATTTGAATTTGTAAAATAGGCCTTTGGTTATGCTAGTAGACCCTGAGGCTTTACTCCAGAGATTTCTCGGATGACTAAGACCTCACACCAGGTTTTTTTTTGCATAACCCGAAGCGTATACTGTGAACACCTTCAATTCGAATAAGCGCAAAGAGCATGTAGCACATTTGAAACTGGTTGAATGGCCTTTGGTTACGAGTGTAGACTCTTAGGCCTTATTTCAAGGATTTCTTGTATAAGCATAAACAGAAAGTATATGAGATTCTATTTTCACAACGGCCACAATTATCCAAATCGGTTAAATATTTTTGAAATTATGAAAATTTCAATTTTTGGTGAAATGGGTACCCTGTCCTTTTTTTGTTGTCCGCAAAAGGGTTAAGGAAAACATGGTTTTCAATAGTTTTTGAAGCATAAATTCAAGCTGAAACCATTGTAAAGTGCTAATTACGAAAAATCCCAAAAAAACACACTACCCCCTCGTGCTACGGTTACCCGAACTTGTCAAGTAATGTGCAACACATTTGCATATAAATGCCCACTAAACAAGATATAAACAGCTTGACGAGTCCTTCGGAATAGCTAACTATCAATTTAAAACGTGTTAGTTGCACCAGGGTCTCTAGTTAGCCTTGCGAGCAAAGGCGTAGGATTGCAAATCCGGAGATGGCGAGTTCGATTCTCGGTTCGGTCTAGGATGTTTTCGGGTGGGGTACATTCTCGACTTACTGGGCATAGTGTTGTACTTGCCTCACAAGATACATACTCAAGCAATGGCGGACATAGAAAAGCTTTTAATCAATAACTGAGGAAATGCTAATGGAATACTAAGTTGAAAAGCAGGCCAAGTTCCAGTTGGAATGTAGAGCCATAGAAGAAGAAGAAACAGTTGCACCATGGACCATACCATTCCCGCGAGTTGTTTACCTTAATCACTTTCAAACAGCTGTAAATAGAAGAAATCTGACATCACTTTCCTATCGTTGTCGCTGTCTTGTCCTGAAATGACTTAATTCGCGACGTTGTAAGCCAGGCAGCGCTTTCAGGTAAATACACTTGATGATATGGCGCTTTGTGCCGTACCAAGCAGTAGTTTATCTCGTGCGGATGTTTATGTGGGTTGCAATCCCCAACTGCCGTCACCGTTGGTTAATATTTAGCGTCCGAATAATCGATGTGTGAACCCCGAGTAACAAATAAGAACAAAAGATAACTCAAATGCCATTAAATATTGTTCAAGTTGAACAGATAATATTATTTACTGAACAACAATCAAATTTGAATTGTGAAGTAGTCAATTGTCAATTAATGATTGTGGTATTGTGTATGTGGCGGGACCATCATTATCACGCAATTGTAAGTTTATTAAACAAATGATGTTTGTTCGAATAATATTCATCAGAATTTCAAAGGAAAAATAATTTTAATTAAAAAAAATAAACTCCATATTACAGGATCAGTGGAAAAAAATCACCACCACTGAGCTGCATTAAAAGTTTCAGCCAACTAGGGTGGGAACTTCAGCATTCTCGCACTCGGAAAAACAACTGCGCCGTTCATAAATATATTGTCGAAAGATGGGTTAAGACATCAAAACATCGCACAACAGGCCTATCCAGGAACCAACAGCAAAAACAACGTCACGACCGTAAGGCGGTAGCGACGTGTGATGCTCGATGGTGTTATTCAGGGTTCCAATACGGTTACCGGTTTTGAATAATTTCACGATTGAATTACGTTGATTGGTCTGGCGCCCGATCTGTGTAGTTTTACCGGGAACAATCAATTGGAAACATTTATAGCATGGGGCGTCGGGTCCGACAAATGAATGAGCTTGAATGAAAATGAATATGGATGGAATGGTTCGAACAGAATGCTGATCGCTGGCGTCGAGAGATAAGCCATTAAGTATTCGAGAGAAAACATACTCCGAAAAGAAATATGAATGTTGAAAATAACATTTCTTGGAGTTCCGAAAATAGCGCTACACTGTGTGTTCGCCCGAAATGGTACATGGCGTTCCAATCACTAGTGGAGAGTGTTATCACTCCAGATTTCTTTTAATTCTGTAGAGTGTAAAGCAATACTGTGTAGAATACCATTAGCAGATTAATATTTGAAGGTTTTTACCTAATCAAAGCTGTAGCTGAGTCGTGTGCAAGAATACAGCTTATCGGTAGTAAAATCAATCACGATAATTATATTGTGGATCGTGACCAAATTAATGATGTCCTATCAAAATTAACACTAGCACCATTGCCATAAAAACAAAACAAAAAGAAATCCAAATTATAACATTTTACATATCTATTCTGAAACGTTACAATCCTTGCCAATTTTGAATTTTTAAATTATTTTACAAATAATCATTTAGGCTATTTAGCACACGTCTTTAAATGTTTATTGTAGATATGTATGCTTGATTATTTTATAAACGAATTTCGTGATGTTAGCCCTTCCTTCTATCCTCTGATTTATGGGGAAATAATTCAAAAATATGGGTTGCCCCTCCTCAAAATATGAATCAAACTGATATACAATTCGAAAAAGTATTTCTAAAAATGTCCAAAAAATCCAAAGTAACATTGAATTGTAGATCGCAGATCGGCTCTACCAAATGCATGAAATATTTAATACCTAAGCCATAAAACAAATTTGTTTTGAAAAATATCAGTTGCACTTACCTTCAATAGTGTGAGTATTTTCTGCGACAGATCGTAATCGAAGTTTGAATACTTGGAGGTGCTCATATCGTAAATGAACACCAGGCCTGCCTTTTGCGTGTCCGCACTCTGGAGCGCAACGTCCAGCTGATATACCACGCCCTGGAGGGTGGTTTTGTGTGTGACCGTCATCGGGCAGTGCAGGTTGGCAGTGAACAGAGCGATCGCGGCACCGCTGGCATCCCGTCCGGGCTGTAAGTGTGGAAATGGAAACGTAACGAAAATTTAGCACTCATTGCGTTGCACTGCCACGAGAAGTGTAGGGGAGAAAAGTCCAATATGCACACCCTAAGTTTTTTCAATGTTTTCACCACTGTAAACAAGAATACCGAAACTTTTGAACTAGCTTCATCTCACAACGATCTCCTATCCTAAAAATCTTACGGTGATGTGGAATAATCGCAAATCGTTAAATTTAAGTGAAATTGAAGATATTTTGTGTATGATTTTTATTGCAGCTCGATAATGAATAACTAATATTGTAATGGTAATATTCGTTCAGAAATATCGCACAAAAAATAAATGGGCAATTTTCTGAGTTAGGCCGTTTTTTCTCTCGGGTGGTGCATTTTACACTGTTCTCCCGTTCATATGCAATAATAAGAAATTAATCATAAAAACAAAACGGAACAATAACTTCTCGTCTGCTCTCCAGATGGAGTGAAGGTGAAAGTTGGTTTGGTACGCGGTGGATACCGTTTGATGAATTAACGATTCCGGTTGTTCAGATAAATTATGAAATTGAAGCAAATCAACTGATGCGCGATACCGATCGGCAGTGATCGATCTCGGTAATGAAAAATTGTAATTTAAAAGTAGCTGGAAAACATGTGACGGGAAGGTAGCATTACGTTAGGTTTCCTGTCAATACAATGGGCAATGACTTGGATTATCCAATCAGTAATAAATTCGAAAGTAGCATTGATAGCTACAACTACAAATAAGAGGGAAACAACGGTTTGTTTCAAATTGTGATTAAAATCTAAATCGGTATCGTTACATGGGAAATGTCTGCGGCATTTCATTGACTTAAATCATTCTTGAAATATTAATTCAAATTAGATTTTGTTTAAATACAACTTTTGTTATAATTAAGTTGTTAGGTGCAAATCAGACGTCCTATACTGTTTAAGATTTCTAAGCCCCCTCTCTCCCTCTGTCAGGCTGTCACATAACCGAGGTCCCCTAAAATTTGTGACTTCATTTTTGAAAGACCCCTGATGCAGAATTGTACAGCGTTCAAATTCGAAGGCAGCAAGCGTTGGAAGTACTTCTCGTGCACGAATGTGGATGACTCTACAGTACGGACATGTTTGTATGCTCCCAACACAAGCGCTACCGCCTTCGACAAGCTGTATGACTGGGCGGTCCAACATTTCAACTTTGTGAACAGCCCAGATTGCCCGAGATGTCCAAAGAGGATGAGGAGAAAAAGCTGCAGTTTTTGAGGCGGGACTACGTCTGTGTTTTCTATATTGGGGAACACTTTATGATTTGGAAAAATCCAAAAACGTCACGAAAATATGATAGACTTTGATTGTTAATATCTCAGCCATTTTTCGATGGATTTTCATTCCATTCAGACCATTCGATCATGGAAGAGTCAACATTTAAAACGTGTAACGTTTTTGACGTAGGCTTTGACGTAAGTCTAAGTGGAAGGCTCGGTACAGGGTACAAGATGAAATTTCCGTCACGAAATCATGTAAGATTTCAAACCTATTAGCACCTTTATCTCACGATGGATGTTCAAGATTTATATATCAATCAATTTGCAAACTTTCCACCAACTTGCTAATTGTATTAAAACAATTTATTATCAATGTCAAATTATTGAAAAATTTAAATTACTTCACGTCCGGTAAAAATATCAGAACCAACCAATCCCGTTCATGCATCCCCAACACGGACATCAGATTGATGTAAGGTACATACCCTTTGGCTCACCATGTCATTAAAAAGAGCCGTGTCTTGCGCGTGCGCGTCATTTTCAATCGAGATTTCACGGCGAGCGGAGCGTGGACCGTCTGTGGCAGCAGCAGCAGCGTGTCATTTACTGTATAGATTTCACGAAGCGTGTCCGTAGCAACGAATTATCGGATGGCGGTCGAGTGGTACAATTAAAATATATCGCTTCTTTGTCAGGACCATCTTTACAGACAGGAGAATTTGTTTTACCGAAAACGTTCAACAAAGTGAAAGCGAAAATTCATCCCACAATGGCGGACGTCGGAAATGGTTGCTGCAGAAAAGTCGTCGTCAGTAGGAGGAACAGCAAGTGAAATCGTTGCTCGAATGCCGTTAGTAATGGCAAATGCGCACAATTTCAAAAATCGGTCCTTTGTCAGGACCATTACTATACAAAGAAGAGGGTTTGTTTGCCGTATTTGAATATGATGCTAGAATTTTCGAAAAGATAGTCACAGACGATAGCGCGGTAAATAATGTTTTGCAGCAATCACCGCCGACGGACAGCTCTGATGCTGCTGGGATCGATAACGACGTCATAACGAAACTTTCAATTTGAGGAAAATTCGTCTATACAACTCTTTTCCGTTTTTAGAAGAACCGATTTACGCTTCTTGAAACCTTGTTGAGAATTTACAACTACTAACTAGAAGTTTTCACTTGAGTGAAAACCAAATGCGTGGTACTTGCTAGAAGCTTTCACACTTTCAATCATTAACTGAGTGAATCACGCTAGGGAAAGCAGCTTTTTTAAATCCAATGAAGTAGATGTTTGTTTTATTTTCAATTATGCGTTTTTACAATTAATATCAGGTTATCAATATCAGAATACCAAAGGTGAATATCAAAAGGTTATCCAAATTTAGCGAGAAAATTTAACGTTCTACCGTTGAATGGCTATAGACGCTACCGCGGCGAATAAATTGTCTGCAGCCACCACCGCTGACGGCCATCACTGATGCTGTTGTGATCGATAACGTATGTCACTTTAATGAAGAAAATGCGGCTCAAATCAACTCTTCCGTTTCAAATGGGGGTTCTGAGAAGAACCGATTTATGAGAAAAAAATCACACCGTGTATGCCCGGTGACATATGCAAATTGTGGAAGATTGCGCTTTGAACAACCGAAATGACGCACAACACTAACACGCGATCCTCCAGTGTATTTTGTCCATTTATCTGTACGTACTCAATTTATTCAACATTCTTATTTTTGCCATTTGACGAATTTCGCGCCAACCCTTCTATGGGGCTGGCAGCACCATCTCAGAATCGTATGAAACTTGGTGGGCATAAATATATGGTATTTCTAAGCCACTCTGTATACTTAGTTTTTCAAAAATTGTCAAGAATAACATTTGATGAGGGCCTCATTTGTTTCATTGATTTTTTAAAAATCGATGTAACTCTAAAATCACGAGACCTACAAAAAAGTGTTCTATGGCGGACCAACATTTAAAAAGAGTTTATATTTTCCGTGACTTTTTGTATCGAAGTAATTTAAAAACAATTGGGTTCACAAACAAACAAATAGGGGAACGGTTCGCCACTTCATCTCATAGCTCCTATTTCCATCCCATCAAAAACAAAGCAATGGAAATGAATTTGGTTTGTTTATTATTTTTGTGATTTTTTCAGCAGTGAGCACGCATGTTGACAAAAAGAAGCGACGAATTTAATGCCGTATTTCTTTGTTTAGCGATGAGATGGATATATGTACAATGAGATGGAGATCGGAACAGTTCCCCTAATTGCTTTGAAAACGGGCAACATTGGAAACGAAACTGTATATTTAATTGTACCCAAAATCATAAGGGTAGCAGTCATTGTTATTCTCAGCGTTTGTTTTATTGAATTAAATAACCATTGAATTGCCTGAAGATGTCGTACGTTGCATAATATGAAAAAGTCTTGTTTATTGATTGCTACTGACTACCCATTATTACCTGTATATAAACTATATAGTTTAAAAAGTCTTTTCAAAAAAACAAAAACTATAACTGGCACACAAAAGTTTCATTATTTTATACCAATCGCTCATAATAAAGTCCTGACTGAAAAATATTCCAACTCAGATGAAGATCCAAAAGTTTTCAAATTGTTCGAGTAAAATCAATGAGTATTTCATCTTCTATATAATAAAAATGAGTTGAGATTTCCTTCCTGACGATTTAACTCGTAAACGGGTTGACCGATTTGCAAGATTTTTTCCCTAATCGATTCGTTTTGAGATTCGCAAGGTTTGTATAAAATTGGTGAATTTAACGGGGAAATATAAAAAACCATTAGACCACAATTTTGGCTGTTGAGAAAACAAAACAAAAGCAAAAAATTGATCTAGAGCGCGGTGCTGCAAATAGTTCAATGTGACATTTGCAACACCCGGGCGAAGCTGGGTTTCTTTTGCTAGTTAGAAATAAGAATTAAATGTAGTAACAAATAAAATTGAAGAAAAAATTTAAAAAAAAATGCGAAATAGTTATTATTTTTTGAATGTGCGTTTATCCCCTAATGAAATTATCTACTGAGCTTCATCGTTTGAAACATTTTGATTCCATCTGATATTTTGATTTATCTGATAAAAAAATCGAACTCCAATTTCCTTTTTGCTAAACCAATTTTAATCTTTACATTCATTGATTTATTTTCTCGGTGAATGAAACGCTCTTTGGGAACGTCCACAAATTACGTAACGCTCAGTAGGGGGAGGGGGTTGAGCGAAGTGTGACGGTCCATACAAAATTTTCAGATGTTTCATACAAAAAGTGTAACATGGGGGGTGGGGGGTTGAAAATGCCCATTTTTTGTGTTACTTAATTAATGGATCTTTCTCTTTATGTTTCAGATTTTACAATTTAGATACATTTACAATAGTCCATCAAATATCACAATTTTGTAAATCTGGTCATGTGTGTAAAATTGAAATAAAGGAAAATATACGCCCTTTTCAAATATAAGTCCACATTAATGTTAGATTATGCTAAATTGCTTTCTAAAAAAAATTTCATACGTCCAAAATGTGTCGTTGGTTGATGATTTGGCGCTGTAGGCATAAAACACGCTGATAAATTTCCACACAATATGGACATGAAAAAGTTTTTGTTAGAAAAACTTTTTTTCCTTAAATATGCCATAGGAACATTATTCTCAGAAAAGTTAGATAATTGAAATACCTAAAAAAATCATCGATTTCTGAGATGAGGTTTTTTTGTAATATCCATTTTAATTTTTTTTAAACTAATTTTTTTCAGTGTAGAAATCGGTTTTTTAATTTTTTTGAATATTTTTCCAAAAAAAACTTCTGGTAATTTCACGGCAGTCCGCCATATTTTACCATATATTACAAGTCTTGTCATTTTAGAGTTACATCGATTTTTAAAAAATCAATGAAAAAAATTAGGCATTATCAAATGTTACTCTTGACAATTTTTAACAAACTAAGTATGCAGAGTGGCTTAGGGGCCTTTCACAAATTACGTAACGCTGTTGGGGATGGAGGGGGTCAAGGCGAGTGTTACGATCCATACAAAAAAATTAAACCTTTCACACAAAAAGTGTTACGAGGGGGAGGGTGGGGTCCAAAATCACCAAATTTAGCGTTACGTAATTTTAGAACCCTTAGAAATACTATATTTTTATGCCCACCAAGTTTTATTCGATTCTGAGATGGTGCTGCCAACCGCTGATCGAGTTGGCGCGAAATTCGTCATTTATTGATTTTGATCAATTCGTAGGGGCAGGGCTGGTAGCGACCAATGCCGCTCAAAATAGTGACTTTAGTGACCAAAGTTGACGAAAAAAGGGACCAAATAGTGACTTTCAGTTGCAGAAAAAGTGACCAAATAGTGACTTTCATAGTTTTAGTTGCAACTTCGATGAGACGAAATTAAGCGTTTTTGGGTCGAGGGAGAATTTTTTTTCCGTAATTTGTGGCGGAAACCATCTTTCACTGACCACTCTCTCATAACGAACTCAGAAAAGAAACGAATATCGTGCACGCTAACTTTTGCCCTCTCTTTTTATCCCAAGGAAATTTTACTAAATATCAGTCAAAAGCAGGTCTACTCAAAACTATGAGTAGTCCTGCGAGAAAATTAAGCTTTTGCGCCACTGGAAGTGAGCAAAACATGGTTATCTATCACTCATAGCACCTGTTTTTTCCCCGAAAATGATTTCTAGGCAAAAATCTGCGGGAATGAGCATTCTCTTCTCGTGAGAATGAGTGAAAATTACGATCACTGGATTAGCTGAACACCTACTTAAGAAAGATGCAGATTTGCTATAGGTTTAGGAAGTTTTTGGAATTTTTCGTGCGGAAGAAACATCAGTACGGATCGTTTTGGTAGAAAACGAAATAAAAATTATGAAAATTCAGTTACAAAGAACCTGGGATTGAACACTCGACCTCCTGCTTATAATGCAGGAACGTCGGGCTCGTCTTCAAATTCAAAAGTTATCAAGATATAACGAATCTAACAAAATCTAAAAAAAAAATCACGTCTGTGGCAGCAGCAGCAGCATATCATTTACTGTATAGATTTCACGGAGCGTGTCCGTAGCAACGAATTATCGGATGGCGGTCGAGTGGTACAATTAAAATAGATCGCTTCTTTGTCAGGACCATCTTTACAGACAGGAGAATTTGTTTTACCGGAAACGTTCAACATAGTGAAAATGAAAATTCATCCCACAATGGCGGACGTCGGCGGTGGTTGCTGCAGAAAAGTCGTCGTCAGTTCCTCCAGTAAGTGAAATCGTTGCTCGCATGCTGTTAGTAATGGCAAATGCGCACAATTTCAAAAATCGGTTTGTCAGGACCATTACTATACAAAGAAGAAGGTTTGATTTGCCGTATTTGAATTCGATGATTGAATTTGCGAAAAGATGGTCACAGACGATAGCGCGGTAAATAATGTTTTGCAGCAATCACCGCCGACGGACAGCTCTGATGCTGCTGGGACCGATACCGACGTCATAACGAAACTTTCAATTTGAAGAAAATTCGTCTCCAGTCAACTATTTTCTGTTTTTAGAAGAACCGATTTACGCTTCTTGAAACCTTGTTGAGAATTTACAACTACTAACTAGAAATTTTCACTTAAGTGAAAACCAAATGCGTGGTACTTAAGAGAAGCTTTCACACTTTCGATCATTAACTGAGTGAATCGCGCTAGGGTAAGCAGTTTTTTTTTATATCCAATGAAGTAGATGTTTGTTTTATTTTCAATTATGCGTTTTTACAAATAATATCAGGTTATCAACCAAAAGGTTATCCAAATTTAGCGAGAAAATTTAACGTTCTACCGTTGAATGGCTATAGACGCTACCGCGGCGAATAAATTGTCTGCAGCCACCGCCGCTGACAGCCATCACTGATGCTGTTGTGATCGATAACGTATGTCACTTTAATGAAGAAAATGCGGCTCAAATCAACTCTTCCGTTTCAAATGGGGGTTCTGAGAAGAACCGATTTATGAAAAAAAAAAATCACACCGTGCATGCCCGGTGACATATGCAAATTGTGAAAGATTGCGCTTTGAACATCCGAAATGACGCACAACACTAACACACGATCCTCCAGTGTGTTTAGTCCATTTATCTGTACCCAATTTATTCAACATTCTTATTTTTGCCATTTGACGAATTTCGCGCCAACCCTTCTATGGGGCTGGCAGCACCATCTCAGAATCGTATGAAACTTGGTGGGCATAAATATATGGTATTTCTAAGCCACTCTGTATACTTAGTTTTTCAAAAATTGTCAAGAATAACATTTGATGAGGGCCTCATTTGTTTCATTGATTTTTTAAAAATCGATGTAACTCTAAAATCACGAGACCTACAAAAAAGTGTTCTATGGCGGACCAACATTTAAAAGAGTTTATATTTTCCGTGACTTTTTGTATCGAAGTAATTTAAAAACAATTGGGTTCACAAACAAACAAATAGGGGAACGGTTCGCCACTTCATCTCATAGCTCCTATTTCCATCCATCAAAAACAAAGCAATGGAAATGAATTTGGTTTGTTTATTATTTTTGTGATTTTTTCAGCAGTGAGCACGCATGTTGACAAAAAGAAGCGACGAATTTAATGCCGTATTTCTTTGTTTAGCGATGAGATGGATATATGTACAATGAGACGGAGATCGGAACAGTTCCCCTAATTGCTTTGAAACCGGGAAACATTGGAAACGAAACTGAAGTTATATTTAATTGTACCCAAAATCATAAGGGTATCAGTCATTGTTATTCTCAGCGTTTGTTTTATTGAATTAAATAACTATTGAATTACCTGAAGATGTCGTACGGTGCATAATTTGAAAAAGTCTTGTTTATTCATTGCTGATGACTACCCATTAGTACCTGTATATAAACTATATAGTTTAAAAGTCTTTTCAAAAAAACAAAAACTATAACTGGCACACAAAAGTTTCATTATTTTATACCAATCGCTCATAATAAAGTCCTGACTGAAAAATATTCCAACTCAGATGAAGATCCAAAAGTTTTCAAATTGTTCGAGTAAAATCAATGAGTATTTCATCTTCTATATAATAAAAATGAGTTGAGATTTCCTTCCTGACGATTTAACTCGTAAACGGGTTGACCGATTTGCAAGATTTTTTCCCTAATCGATTCGTTTTGAGATTCGCAAGGTTTGTATAAAATTGGTGAATTTAACGGGGAAATATAAAAAACCATTAGACCACAATTTTGGCTGTTGAGAAAACAAAACAAAAGCAAAAAATTGATCTAGAGCGCGGTGCTGCAAATAGTTCAATGTGACATTTGCAACACCCGGGCGAAGCTGGGTTTCTTTTGCTAGTTAGAAATAAGAATTAAATGTAGTAACAAATAAAATTGAAGAAAAAATTAAATAAAAAATGCGAAATAGTTATTATTTTTTGAATGTGCGTTTATCCCCCTAATGAAATTATCTACTGAGCTTCATCGTTTGAAACATTTTGATTCCATCTGATATTTTGATTTATCTGATAAAAATCGAACTCCAATTTCCTTTTTGCTAAACCAATTTTAATCTTTACATTCATTGATTTATTTTCTCGGTGAATGAAACGCTCTTTGGGAACGTCCACAAATTACGTAACGCTCAGTAGGGGGAGGGGGTTGAGCGAAGTGTGACGGTCCATACAAAATTTTCAGATGTTTCATACAAAAAGTGTAACATGGGGGGTGGGGGGTTGAAAATGCCCAATTTTTGTGTTACTTAATTAATGGATCTTTCTCTTTATGTTTCAGATTTTACAGTTTAGATACATTTACAATAGTCCATCAAATATCACAATTTTGTAAATCTGGTCATGTGTGTAAAATTGAAATAAAGGAAAATATACGCCCTTTTCAAATATAAGTCCACATTAATGTTAGATTATGCTAAATTGCTTTCTAAAAAAAATTTCATACGTCCAAAATGTGTCGTTGGTTGATGATTTGGCGCTGTAGGCATAAAACACGCTGATAAATTTCCACACAATATGGACATGAAAAAGTTTTTGTTAGAAAAACTTTTTTTCCTTAAATATGCCATAGGAACATTATTCTCAGAAAAGTTAGATAATTGAAATACCTAAAAAAATCATCGATTTCTGAGATGAGGTTTTTTGTAATATCCATTTTAATTTTTTTTAAACTAATTTTTTTCAGTGTAGAAATCGGTTTTTTAATTTTTTGAATATTTTTCCAAAAAAAACTTCTGGTAATTTCACGGCAGTCCGCCATATTTTACCATATATTACAAGTCTTGTCATTTTAGAGTTACATCGATTTTTAAAAAATCAATGAAAAAAATTAGGCATTATCAAATGTTACTCTTGACAATTTTTAAAAAACTAAGTATGCAGAGTGGCTTAGGGGCCTTTCACAAATTACGTAACGCTGTTGGGGGATGGAGGGGGTCAAGGCGAGTGTTACGATCCATACAAAAAAATTAAACCTTTCACACAAAAAGTGTTACGAGGGGGAGGGTGGGGTCCAAAATCACCAAATTTAGCGTTACGTAATTTTAGAACCCTTAGAAATACTATATTTTTATGCCCACCAAGTTTTATTCGATTCTGAGATGGTGCTGCCAACCGCTGATCGAGTTGGCGCGAAATTCGTCATTTATTGATTTTGATCAATTCGTAGGGGCAGGGCTGGTAGCGACCAATGCCGCTCAAAATAGTGACTTTAGTGACCAAAGTTGACGAAAAAAGGGACCAAATAGTGACTTTCAGTTGCAGAAAAAGTGACCAAATAGTGACTTTCATAGTTTTAGTTGCAACTTCGATGAGACGAAATTAAGCGTTTTTGGGTCGAGGGAGAATTTTTTTTCCGTAATTTGTGGCGGAAACCATCTTTCACTGACCACTCTCTCATAACGAACTCAGAAAAGAAACGAATATCGTGCACGCTAACTTTTGCCCTCTCTTTTTATCCCAAGGAAATTTTACTAAATATCAGTCAAAAGCAGGTCTACTCAAAACTATGAGTAGTCCTGCGAGAAAATTAAGCTTTTGCGCCACTGGAAGTGAGCAAAACATGGTTATCTATCACTCATAGCACCTGTTTTTTCCCCGAAAATGATTTCTAGGCAAAAATCTGCGGGAATGAGCATTCTCTTCTCGTGAGAATGAGTGAAAATTACGATCACTGGATTAGCTGAACACCTACTTAAGAAAGATGCAGATTTGCTATAGGTTTAGGAAGTTTTTGGAATTTTTCGTCTGGAAGAAACATCAGTACGGATCGTTTTGGTAGAAAACGAAATAAAAATTATGAAAATTCAGTTACAAAGAACCTGGGATTGAACACTCGTCCTCCTGCTTATAATGCAGGAACGTCGGGCTCGTCTTCAAATTCAAAAGTTATCAAGATATAACGAATCTAACAAAATCTAAAAAAAAAATCACGATTGGAATCTTTTACATTTATGCTAGGGGGAATGACGGCTTTGGCAGGTTTTGTTCTATTATTGGCAGGGGGGTTTTTATGACTGACTAGGCTCAAATTTGGCCTAAACATTCTTTGCATATCAAAGAATATTGTGGCCAAATTTCATAAAATTTGGTCGACAAAAACCCCCTGCCAATAATAGAACAAAACCTGCCAAAACCGTCATTCCCCCTATTACGAATGTATAAATTATCATCACAATATATTTTGAAAAATTACAAAACATTGATCGAAGTGGATGTTGGGAGGGAATAACGGATTTTATTTTCTCGTGTTCTTACAGCAAAATTACTTTGGGGATCCCTTACATATTTAAAGTATTGCCTTTCAATTCGATTGCAGTACAATCATAGATGCAATTATCATTATTTCGATTTGAAAATAAATATTTTTATTTTACCAAAATATCACACGCTGAGAATCATAACTTCGTTAATAACTCAACAGTTACAACCGTGATTGTTGCGTCTGGTGCAAGATACAATAATCCTTTATCACGCTGAACCATTGAATCTTCGGCAAACTATCGCAATTCGCTACAATGATAAAAAGAAAACATCGACGAAGAGCTATTACGTTCCTATGATATGCACGAGGTTTGTGACAAAACAATTTTTTTTTATAAAAAAAGAACTGATAAGCATGTTTTTTAGGTATGCACTAAATAACAAGCCTTACATCAACTATTGGGTTCCCTGCAGCACCAGGAAGATTATCTAAAATTGAAAAGATTAATCTGAACCGCCAATAGTGCAATTGATAGGGGAGACTGGACAGACTTGATCCACTTTTCTCATTTTCGATGTATCTCAGCGCATGCAATCTTCACCTGAGACTTTATCCCCTTTATATAATATCTACATCCTTTCCCGTCAAAAATTGCATCTTGTTTTACTGTCTCAATCGATTCTTTGGCTTATTTAAGGTCAACTTTCTCTCTCTTTCATCTCTCTCTCAAGCCTCTAACTATTTTAAAAATCCAAAACAAAAATTGAAAAAATGCTGCACGTGTGAGCCGGTCTGAAAAATTCACCCGCTGTTCGTTCAAAATGGGGCAGATGTTAGCCCTATCTTGAAAAACAGCACTTTTTAAATATTTTATTTTAAATCTAAGTACTTAGAGGCGTCAAAATATATGGGTTCTTTGTGAAAGTTGACTTTCAATAAAATAAAGAATCTCTATAGAAAAATAAAACTTCGTCAATAGTTTCAAAATAGTTGAAAATAGTGACTTTTTGCGAGAAAAAGTGACTTTAGTGACTTGAGGTCGAAAAAAGAGACTTTTTAGTGACTTGCCCGAAAAAAGTTACCAAGTCACAAAAAAGTGACCCGATGATAATTTAATAAATAAACTAGAAATAGAATAAAATAAAAGCAGACATAAACCCATCGGACCTACCTAGAACAGATAGAGTTTTCGACTACTACTGCTATAATTCTTCAATTTGTTTTTTACGCATTAAAACCTTTTATCTGAACCGGTAGAATTATGCAACGTATTTCAATTTCAAAACAAATCAGATGCAACAGTTCAGGACCGATATGTCCGCCACTGATTCACAACGAAGCCATACACTTTCATTTTCCCATCATCAGCATTGCGTCGGAGATGGAATAGACACAGCAACAGCAGTAGCAAATTATGGTTATTCCGAAAATTTGAAGCACCGACCGACAGTTTTTGTTACAACCGAGGCACGGTTGAGGATCAATATCCATTTTTTTTTTTAATCGTATGGTCATTTAAAACAGTGGAGCAAGGAGGGCCACATGTACGTCAAACAGTCGGTTAATAACACTGAACTGCAGAGCAGCTTATTTAAATGTAATTGTGAAAACTCAACCCCATTTACGCTGACTCCATGGGTACATGAGTGGCATGAGTCATTTCCTTTCGAACAACATGCCAAATGAAAAATAAAAACTAATTATTATTACAAAGAGGTCTATTACAAAGAGGCACGGCTACAAATTCAAAAAACAAGGTTAATACATGTAAAAGTAGTATACCATTTCTGCATAGCTTTAGGGGGAAATCAACTATAATGATAAAATCTCTGCAAATTGTATTTATTTTGATCTTCGGTTTAATTCAACGTAAGTTCTTCCTCAAAATTTGTGAATAAAAAGAACCGATGACCCATATTAGATGATTTAGCATTTTTTTAACCAGCATTTTAAACGCTACTCTCGGCAACCGTACGATACATGTAATATTTTTACAGAACCGATTATTGACAAGGTAAATTAATCATTGAACACGAGTGGTACAATTTTCAATAAGTCCGTCCAGCTATTTGGTTTCGCCGACGACATAGATATTATGGCACGTAACTTTGAGAAGATGGAGGAAGCCTACATCAGACTAAAGAGGGAAGCTAAGCGGATCGGACTAGTCATCAACACGTCGAAGACGAAGTACATGATAGGAAGAGGTTCAAGAGAAGACAATGTGAGCCACCCACCGCGAGTTTGCATCGGTGGTGACGAAATCGAGGTGGTAGAAGAATTTGTGTACTTGGGCTCACTGGTGACTGCCGAAAATGACACCAGCAGAGAAATTCGGAGACGCATAGTGGCTGGAAATCGTACGTACTTTGGACTCCGCAAGACGCTCCGATCGAATAGAGTTCGCCGCCGTACCAAACTGACAATCTACAAAACGCTAATTAGACCGGTAGTCCTCTACGGACACGAGACCTGGACGATGCTCGTGGAGGACCAACGCGCACTTGGAGTTTTCGAAAGGAAAGTGCTGCGTACCATCTATGGTGGGGTGCAGATGGCGGACGGTACGTGGAGGAGGCGAATGAACCACGAATTGCATCAGCTGTTGGGAGAACCATCCATCGTTCACACCGCGAAAATCGGACGACTGCGGTGGGCCGGGCACGTAGCCAGAATGTCGGACAGTAACCCGGTGAAAATGGTTCTCGACAACGATCCGACGGGCACCCGGTGGATCGATCAGGTGGAAGATGACTTGCGGACCCTCCGTAGACTGCGTGGTTGGCGACGTGTAGCCATGGACCGAGCCGAATGGAGAAGACTCTTATATACCGCACAGGCCACTTCGGCCTTAGTCTGATTAAATAATAATAATAAATTAATCATTGAAAGTTCCATAGAAAAATTAGAAATTTCCAAAAAATAAAGTAGAGGGATCTGACGGGAAGGCAAAAGCAATGTAAATTGCGACAAAAAAAGCAAAGTTTCTATTGAGAAAATGTTTTTTTTTTAATTCATGAAATTTCTCAGTAAATTTGTTGCTCTCTCAAATCAATTATTCTGATCAAAAAAAAATCCGAGGGGCTTAGGGGACTAATTTTTTTAACAATATTTGTATAGGACTCTTTGTTGACGAAAAAATCTCCGTTTTTTCGCTTTTTTTGTTCAGTTCCTAATATTCCCTGTAATTTCTTTTTGTGTATGATTCTGTAATTGTTTTTTGTTATTTTTGAATTATTTATTCAAATTTGTATTGCATTTTGTATGGAAAATCGTAAGAAAATTGGTTCGTTGTTTGAAACGGGGTCAAACGAGGAATTATGAGAAGAAATCATTACGCGCAGTGAAAACTGCTGCTACTTTTTTGATTTATTGACTCATTAGTATTAGAGATTAACCGGCCCCAACCTTAGCAGTGTGCAGCAACGGTGACGACGACCAGTCAGCAACAATAATGAAGGTAACAATTGCAAGCCGACGCGTGTATGGCTACCGCGTGGAGAAAGTTTGCAATTTATGTGTCTGTTTTGGACAATACGAATGTGTGTACGGGGAGGCCAAGCGCCTCTCATTGCCAAGGCGTTATGTGTTGCGTGATATTGGATACGCAGCAGATGAGATGATTAACCAAGTGCTTTTGTTCATCGGGAAAGCGCGACTCAAGTGACGCGACTGTGATTTCAGCTTGTCATTTGTATGATTGATGAGAGTGGCCTTAAATGAAGTGTTTCTCCAAGATTAGGTAATCGTGACTAATCGAGAAGCGGATTGAGCGTGGTCAACACGGAGCTGTGATGTGCTGATTATGATGGTTATTCACTGACAGAATCACTCTTTTTGATTGCTGCACAAATCTTCCGACATTGATGAGGCCGTGGCCTTGAAATAATGTGAATGATCGATCATGCAAGTCCGGAAACGGATGCCGTTCTTTCGAATTACGGAGATATTAAAATATTGAAATTTTCAATTATCTTAGTTACAGGGCTGGTAGCGACCGAAGCCACTCAAAATAGTGACTTTAGTGACCAAAGCTGACGAAAAAAGGGACCAAATAGTGACTTTCAGTTGCAGAAAAAGTGACCAAATAGTGACTTCCATTTTCAATTTCAAGTTCGATAAGACGAAATCAAGCGTTTTTGGGTCGAGAAGGAGAATATTTTTTTCGTAATTTGTGGCGGAAAACATCTATCACTCACCACTCTTTTCTCTTAGAACGAGCTCAGAAGAAAAATTAAAATCGTACTCGGTAACTTTTATCTACTCAGTGACTAAGTAAAATTATTGCCCTCTCTTCTAACCCCACGGAAATTTTACTCAATATCAGTAAAAAGCAGGACAACTCAAAACTATGAGTAGTCTGCAAGCAAATCAAATTTTTACGCCACTGGAAGTGATCGAAATATGGTTATCACTCTTAACACCTGTTTTTCTTTCCTGAAAATTATTTCTCGGCGAATATCTGCGTGAATGAGCATTCTCTTCTCGTGAGAATAAGTGAAAATTACGATCATTGGATTAGCTGCCTAATCTGCCTAACGATATGTCATAGGTGCCACGGATGTTTTTGGAATTTTTAGTGCGACAGGAACAGTAGGATCGTTTTGGTAAAAACGATACAAAAACTATGAAGATTCATGTACAACGAGCCTGGGATTGAACGCATTTTTACTTCAAAATACGCAGATTTTCCGACTTGATGTGCGTATTCATGAACGATTTTAGCTATGGAATTCGACAGCGCATGCAATCTTCAAAATTGGGTAGACTTGATCGCCTTTCTATGATATCTACTCAATAAATATTTGTTTGCAAACCCTCCATTACATCTGTCAAAATCTACAAAAAAGCCGCTTGAGAAAAAATTATATTTTCTTGAATTTTTTAGACAATTTTTATATGGATGTCTAATGAGGGATAAAGTCTCCTCAAATTGAGGCAACAACTCAAAATACAAATATCCTGAAATTGTGTTGGAATGATGGCATTTTTATCAGTGAAGATCATTTAGCATATTTATGGGATTTGTGCTGTGAAAAAATGATAGCATTTGGTCATTATTGGAAGAAGTTGTTCTAATTTTGCATGCTAATTATTTTCCGGAGGAACAAAACATAATAAATAATAGAGTAAGTAAGGTTGACAATTAAAAAAATACTCGCCACATAACGATCATAGAGGATCTATTATAAAAATACGCTATAACAATACAACTTTACTGCCCATGATCGCATATTTGTAACATAAGCATTTCGGTTGATTTTGTAAATCCTCCCCACAAAATCAATAATTTCCAGTTTAACATAGATAAGCAAGATAGTAAATCCTATTTAACTGTTGTGGGATAAGATCCATTAAATTGAGCATTCTGAACGATTCACATGCTTTTTACAAAATGAACAAAAATGCGAGTGTTACAAATATGCGATCATGGGCAGTTTAGTTCTTGGTAAAACAGTGGACAATCAAGTCTCCCAAGGAATCAAGTCTTCCCACATTCCCCTACTGCATAAAGTTTGAGTTAAAAAAAACTAAATCGACAGGTCTCCTGCTTGCATGACTGTATACCAAATTAAATGTGACATAAAACACCTTCAATTAGCTACTGGTGAAATGCCAATAGGAGCAACGGATTAAATTAAATGGCTGGCGATGTTTGTGAGTGATATTTTTCCAAGATCCGCAATTTCATTTCCGCCATAAACAAAACATCTTCCGATGGATACATAAAGCTTTATAAAAAAAAAGTCAATAGTTTCAAAATAGTTGAAAATAGTGACTTTTTGCGAGAAAAAGTGACTTTAGTGACTTGAGGTCGAAAAAAGAGACTTTTTAGTGACTAGCCCGAAAAAAGTGACCAAGTCACTAAAAAGTGACCCGCTACCAGGCCTGTAGTTAGAATAGTTTACTGAACCGATAACTTATATTTTAATTGTTTCTACAGCTATAACGTTACACTTATTGTAGAATAGATTCAATATTTCAGAGAGATCCATTAAACAAGTAAAATGTTACACTGGATTTTTTACATGCGATTATGCGATTTTGCTCTTTGTCAACAGGTCTAAATCGTGTTCACATAGATTGTGTATTGTCGAAGAAAGTGCGTGATTTTTTTTAAAATAAACTATTCTTTACGACGATATCCTTACAAAGACTCTGAGGTGATAACTAATTAGATAAAACTGCACAACTGCGCCATTTAATGAAATAAAAGGAATCGCTGCTCCTATTAGTGGTGTTGGATTGCGTGGGAATACTCAAATTAGCCCACCAGCGACGTGACAAGCTCATGTTTGTTTTTCATGCTTTTAGCCCTTTTGAAATATTGGTACTAATTACTAATACTAATTACACGAAAATAAATTGATTCTCACGAATATAATTAAATTGTGAGTTAATTAACACAATCATCCATATTCATTCCGTTTATCAGCTTCTCAAAAAAAAAACAAAAATAAACAAATATCATGTTTCTTATCCCGGACCAAAATCTTCTTTAGATCTTAATTCAATTGCCGCATGTAGGATGATGGGAGAATATACATAGAAGACGCACTATCATTACACACATGTCGGACCCAACCGGAACAAATCAAGGAAGTGATAAATTATCGTTTTTTTGCGCCGCAGATGTGTAAAATGGGATCGTGTTTCAAAAGATACATCTAATGATTTCGTCTTCTTTTTCACTGTTCGTTTTTCAACGGAAAGATATTCAAATCACTAACACAAATTTCAAGTAAAAAAGGTTTCGGTTATTGATGGCTTTACAAGCAACATAAATCAGCATAACCGTTGTTGGATGGATGAATTTAGTATTTTTCTAAGTACATAAACCAATCTTTAACGAGCGATAAGAAGATAAGAGAGACTTACAAAATGAAATTCTAACTTGAAGAAATGTAAGAAGACTATTTCAAATTTCGTCGAATTTAAATTGCATTTCCTTCATTCTAAATTTTCAATTTAAAAAATTTAATATAAAAATTATTCCCGATTGGTATAAAAAATCCAAACCATTTTTAAAACTAAATGTGATGTGACGACACTTACCAGTATGGTGAACTTCCCCGTCTCCAGTTCAGCTCGCAAGGGATCCAACATCGGATCGAACCCATAGAGGCCCTCGCGCTGTCGGATCAGCTCGTGCTGTTCATATAGTGCCACCGCCCGCGGAATGTCAAATTTACGTGCCAGCAGGAATTTGGTTGCAATCGCCGGTGTGACCGCCTTTCGGTTTGGATCATTGCTGCTGGAGCTGTTTATTAGATCTATGAACTGTTTCACTGCCTGAAAATGAAAATGAAACGGAAAAAGGGGGAAAATGGTTTGATTAGAATGGGTTTGTAGTGCGGTCATAATTAAATGATAGCGAATCTGATTATTAAAGCTAAAACTCCCGCTGATGGCGCTAATAACAAGCACGAGGAGAAACATCTCTGTTGGGTGGATAAATCTTTATCTCTAAACACGTGCTTAAACTGAATTCAACAACTAGGCTTAAGCACATTTTAAGGATCAGTATTATCTGAATTATAATGACAAGATCGAATCGAAGCCTTCACAACTGAATGGAGAATTCATAAGCCTATAAATGAATTTTGATCATAACAAAACCAAAATTGCTCAATGTTTATTGCATTCCATCGGACACTCACGTAGAGCGGAACAGACACAGTCGAAATACTACACTTTCACCGGAAAGTTTCGCCACTAACGTTTGCGCTGCATCTAGTGGGATGTTTGAACAAGATTCATCAACCGATTTTTATTGTTTGCAGCGAAGCTTGCTCGTGCTTGCTGATGATGGGGGAATCGCAATCAATTACGGAAAGCAGAAATCAACTTCGCTCATTAAAAATGCCTCCACTGACTGATTGATAAGTACCCGATGTTCGTTGTTCGATGAATGTTTGCATCATTTTTTTTTTATCAGAAATGGCTTTCACGCGTTCATGGCCTTGCTTGGCTGGTCAATGATGTGATCCGGTCGACAAACAATGTGTATCTTTAAACCAATAAGCAGCACACTTGTCATGCAGCAGCTACCAAAACCTATGTACAGTACAACAACTAAATCAAGTCATCAAACTAAATTGTGGCGCTCGGGAAGTATTATACGACAAGATTTCATGGTGCCGGAGTGTAGCAGAACCCTTCCTTCAGTACACAATTAGATTATTACGTACTAGCCATAAATTAAAAACCCAGATTGATTCACCTAGTGAAAATACAACCTTTCTCAGTTCGTCGAGCTGAGTAGATGGATATGTAATACTATTGGTCTCCGGATCCTTCTATCAAAAGCTCGTTTTGGAGTGATCATACATATATAGAATACAATCCAGGCAAAAATCCAGTAAGCTGCAATACTGCGGAGAAATAACAATGGACAGTGTTTTTATGTTTCAAATCTCTATAAATATTGTCTAAAAAACCTAATAAAGATGGCCTAACAATAGATTTAATCAGAGGCGCCTCGTCTATAGGTTCTACCTGTTCATGGAACAGGTAACCAGTTTTAGTTCAGAAGTAGAAAATTAATTTCTCGCAATTAATTATTAGGGCAAATAATTTACTCAGTAAAATTATTTAAACAAAGTTTCACGTAATATTTCCAATGACGGTTTAACATCTAACGAAACAAAATATTGCGTATGCAGATCAAGCCAACGCCACATGCTTGGCATACAGTGAAATTGCAGCTAAATATGTGTTTCTCCGACACACCACACCAGATCACATAGAAAGCTTTTCCCAGTTGTACGATTTATAATGAAGAACCAACAGCAGCGCTGCCAGAAGTAAAATTTAATGTTTTGCGCCATGACAAATGGTTTGAAATGATTTCCTCCTTGGTATACTCACTCGTTCTCCGCGCCTAGAGAACCAGCGTGAGTGTTGCCAGCTTTCTCCGTTTCCTCACATCATCTTCTTTCGCATGCGAAGCAGGCACGTTTAGATGCAAGATCTGCTATGCTGCGCAGGAGTCCAACCTGTTCGACGCGCTGCAAGAACAATCAACGACGCGACGTATACTTTCGGTTATACTCGGTCGAAGTGTCGGGCTGTGCTTTGCCGAAAGGCGCACGCACGCTTTCGTTCTCATATCATACTCCGATGATTGGGAACAGTTTGTTTTTCTTTTTTCTCCTGGTGAATATGCATCAAAAACAATATTAAATTAATGTTTGATTTTTCAAAAGAGACATCAAATAATGCTTTTTTACGAATACTCAGAATCAATCAATATAGAGAAAACTAAATTCACTAAATTTGAAAAATTAAATAACTGGAAAACATTTCTTCTAAATGTGACTCATTGGTCGTCACAATCTGGGGTCGCATCAAACAATTATACTAATAATGGTTAATAAGATTTCTTTCATAGCAACAAAATATGTAAGATATTAAATATTAGCGGCGATAAGTCCCATGTACCCCGAATGGCGAAAAAGCCGATTTGAAACATCTCCTAAATTTCGGACGACTTGCGAGAGTTTGAAATTTTAAGTGCATCCTAATTTAAAAGATTTTTGGAACAAAAGAGATTAATAAGTTGTTTATTGTTTTGTAAATCCTTTCTACATGATTTTTTCTCTTCTCTAATATTTGGTTGAGTTGTACAAGAAAAGATTGTAATATTAGATTAAACGCACAACTTTCATACGAAACCACTCAGCTTGATACATTTTTTAGCAGGGTGGTAGAACAGGTGTACCAAAAGTCCACGAGACGCCCCTGGATTTAATCATTTATTTTTTTCTCCGAAATAGGAATTTCCCTTTTGGATAGTAGAAGTAAACACTTGATTCTATGGTTTCAGAGCTTTAATAGCTGTTTGTACTCTAGTTGCCTTCAACCAGGATCGTACGAATGAAGCGTCCCGGTCGTATGCGTCTAAGTCTGATCAATTATGTTTCTGTTATTTTGGCTATAATATAAAATAGTAAAATTATTTGGTTTAGTGTAATTTGGCCGAATGCCGTTTAGCCGAATGCCATTTTGCCTTAATAAGTGCGAAGTGAGAAGTTATTAGTGAGTAGCGAAAAATAGTAGCGAGAAGTGAGTAGTGAGAAGTGAGAAACAAGATGATCGAAGTAAGTAGTGAGTAGTGAGAAGTAAGAAGTGTGTAGTGAGAAGTAAGAAGTGAAAAGTGACATATGAAAAATGAGAAAGAGAAAGAAGGTAGAAGGAAAAAGGAAGAAGGAAGTAAACGAATGTGGAAGTGTGAAGTGGAACGAATGAGTAAGAAACAAGAAACAGGAAGAAAGAAAGAATAACGCAGCAGGAAGAACGAAGATGAAAGAAGGCAGAAGAATGAAAAACCAAAACAAGTTCTCAGTTCCCAGTTCACTTTCACTTCTCAAATTTCATTTTCCCTTCTTACACTTCTTACTACTCAATTCTCAATCCCCATCTCTCTCTTCCCACTTCACAATTCTCACTACACACTTCTCATTTCTCAATCTTCACTACTCGTAATCTGAAGTTTTTTTTTTAATCATTCGGCCAAATGGCCTGCCACCAATTATTTCGCCGACCTCAAAAAAGTTTTTGCCGAGAGTTCTAGAGCTGAGATTTTGTCAAGACTTTCAAAATTCTACAATCGGCAAGTACCACAGGATATCGGTATATTTTGTACCTGAGTGTTTACATTTTCCGTGCTTCCATGTCAGCTTCATGACAGTTGTCCTTGTTTCCAGCGAAATAACTGCTTCTCCAGGATCTCGGAATTTATTATTGTTATAATCGATAGAATCAATAACTATGCCAAATACAACTTCGCTGAGTACGTATGATTTCCTGCCACAGTGCGTCTCCGAATTTCTCTGCTGATATAGTTTTCAGCGGTCACCAGTGAGCCCAATTACACAAATTCTTCAACCACATCGATTTCGTCACCACCGATACAAACTCGTGGTGTTTGGCTTCCGTTGTCTACTATTGAGCCTCTTCCTATCATGTAAAGCTATGTCCATTTAGAATCCGGAATAATCAAATCATCTGTATCTCGGTAACGGATTGACGTACAAATAAGGTTAATACATCAAAACAAGGGTAATTCACTGTACTTTAAGGAAAAATTAATGGTACAAATAATTTCTTCTTGTTTCTAGTGAAAATTCGCACCTTCTTCTTTATTCCTCTCATCAAAAGTTGCAAACCTCCGGAGTCAACTTCCTTGGCACATTTGTTCCACATTTTGGTCATCTGAGTCGCGTCCCGAGCTGTTTTTCCACTTTTTCCACTTTTCTTAAGCTTCCGCTTCATTACTGCCCAAAATGTCTCGATGGGCCGGAGCGGTGGGCAGTTGCGTGGATTTATGTTTTTATCGATGAAATCTTCGTTATTATCGCGGTACCACTGGATGACTTCCCGGCTGTAGTGGCAACTCGTCAAATCTGGCCAAAACTTCACGGGACCTTTATGGGCTTCATCCGTTTTTTGACGTAGGACTTACGTCTTTCTTTACTATACTGGGTGTCATTTAGATTTTTGGAAATCGTGAGCGTTACGCTGAAAGGGAAGATTTTGAACGTTACTAGCGCCTTTATCTATCGATGGATTTTTATGATTTATATATCAATCGACTCGGACACTCTCCACCATTTTGCCTATTTCATTGAAACTTAAGATTATAAACAATAAGCTATTGAAAATGTCAATTCTTGTCAAAGCCATAAAAAAAATCATATGTAACCATTCCCGTGCATTCCTAACACGGACATCAGAATGCGGTATGTTACGGTCCTTCGGGTCTACCGGAAGATTTTCTTTGTGTATAAAAGAAGCAGTGCCTGCAGTGTGCGAGTCATTACAATTTGTGACAGCAGCGCGTATTGACGTGCTTTTTGCTAACACATTTTTCGTTTCGTTCAATCGTTCGCTGAGTTTACCTACACAGCGACAGCATGCAGTCACCAGCGGTAGAACTACCGGTGGGTCTGCAAATATGCATGAAAGAAGTGGGCGCATTTTTTTGTCATTCTGTGCTTGATGATGGTCAGATGCAGTGGTTTACACGGTAAAAAATATACACGTCTATGTGAACTGTTTTGCATTTGAATATGCACTACTTTGGAATCAAATCAATATCAATAGCTGAGCTCATCGTATTCAAAGACCACCACTTCCATTTGACGTGCACAATATTTTGAATATAAAGCAACAAAATAAAAAAACAGAATTGCCTCAACACAAATTTGAATAACATACCTTTGATTGAAAGTCCTTCGTCTTACCATGACTCCATCTTACACTTCGAAATACCTCTTGAAATAAGCAGAACAGATGAAAGAAGTGTCATCTATTTTTAGAGCAAACACCAATATCGCTCCACTCTTAAATCAATAGCCTTGAACCTGTGAATTCAATAGCATAGCACTTTCAATTCTAGTGAAGACATCATTGGTGCTGATCGAAGTGCTAATCATTTCAACATCCAGTGAGTAGCACTTTGATCAATCATGTTGATGTTATGGAATTGTCTGCATTCATTTCCAATAACAATGCCTATAATCAAACTCCATAGTTCCAAAAGTTAAATGTAAATACGTTACGTTTATACAAGTCCTACGTCTACTCGCGGTTATGTTGAAAACATTACCCATTGCTCAAAAAGCAAACTTAAATTTCGCAGGAACTACTCCTCGTGCCGTCACCATGTAGAATTTTTGGCTAGGAAGCTGTCCGAAATCCATTTTGACGTAGGTTCCATCGTCGATGACAGGATTATCAACGTGGGTGTGCAGACTTTTTTCTCTCCTTTCGGCTTCCATCATCTGGAATAATTTTTGACACGCTGCACGAAACTTCGTGAAATTTATACCACAGCAAGTGGGCGCCTAGGTAGACAAACCGCTGTAAAAGAATTCTTGCAGCGGTCACTTTCCGTGCCGCTGCAATACAATAAATGATTCCGGATTCTAAATGGACATAGCTTTAGTTAGTCTCCGGCGTGTTAATGACAAGTCCGATCTGCTTAGCTTTGCTCTCAATTCTACATCAGCTTCCTCCATCTCCTCAAAGTTACGTGCCATAATATCAAAATCGTCGGTGAAACCAAATAGCAGAACGGACTTCGTGAAAATCGAACCACTCATGTCAATACCTGACTCATGATAATCCCTTCGTTCTTCTCCTCCACTAACTGCTCACATTCGCCGTCACACCAGTTGTTTCTCTGACCCGGAGGCACCGTGCCTAGTGCAATACTTAGTTGCGGTGCAACCAAATGACGGATCGAATATCTTTCCAACCATCTTCAAGTCAAGTAGTGCCTAGCTGATCTTCCGATGGAAGTACCACTCACCGCGTGTTGTACAATGTCGAGAGTTTTGAGCACAGGCATACTGGAACGAGGTAGTGGTCGGATTCTCTATTAGCACGGCGGTAAGAGCAGACGTTTGTGATGTCGGAGAAGAATTTGACGTCGATTTGGAAAGTTCTTCAAACTACCATTGTGAGGCTGCAATGTTTATGCATTTATGCAACAACAAAAAATATCTGGATGCACTTTTTTTGTTACAGCGTTTCTACTTGTCCGTTTTGTAGTGTTTTACTACAAAATGTTTGGAAAGCTCTCCTCTTTAAGTGATAAAAAGTTTGGGTGGATTGAGTGTATTTGTTCCATTATTAATAACATGCTCCTATATCAGTAACATTTGGCTCAATTTGTGTCGTTTTTTGTTGTTATTTTTTTATTCGTATATTTATTTGATAGGCACTCTGTGTTCTTAACCGCTACTGTGCCGTGATCTATTGTGGTATTCTGCTGTACAGAATCCACACAAAATCTATTTTTAGATATCCATAATTCGTTATTGTTGTCGTTGCCAGTGCATCTCATCGTGAGACCATTGTGTCCGTTTTGTCCATGTCGTCTATCCAATGATAGTTGCATTGTTCGATTGCTATTTATCCGGGTAACGTTGGAGGAATGCCTCCGAGAAGAACAAGTTGTCAGTCGTCATCAGGTAGCCCTGACGGTAAGCCCAGAACGCCACCGTATGGACTGTGGATCCGGCGACTGACTGGGGTTTGGTGAAGGGTCTGAGAATCGAACCCATGACCATTCGCTTATAAGGCATTTGCCATTTTAAAAATCTTTCTGAATTTTTAGCAAATTTGGATGAAATTTGTCATTTAATGTTTTGTGTAGGAATAACATTATTGTTAAAATTAAATCAATTTGATTTACAAAGTTTATAAAACGGAAACCCAAGAATCATTTCGAAACCTAAAGAATTTGTTCCAAATTTCGAAAATCCTAAACAAGAAGTTTGTGCTACTCAAACTCAAAATAATAAAAAATCCTCAAAAAATTCACGATTTTTCGTGAAGGAATATCCAAAGTTTATCAGTATGTCTACTCATCTGTAAAAACAAAGCGAAATATATTCTAGTCGCAACGTAAACTATCACTGCTGCTTAAAATCCGTCCTCCAATTATTGGTACAGTGTTCCAATAGTTGTGGTATTTTTTAACTCGTGTTCCTATAGTTGCGAATCCCATTGTTTTTGTATGGGACTCGCAACTATAGGAACACTACCGCAACTATTGGTGCAAAGGCCAGAAAAAAATGTATTTGAGGATAATTTACCGATTTCAAAGATATTGCTAGACTGTTTTCGTTTATATTGTATGCTGACAGTTCAACTAATTGATCATCAATGTGGGTTGCTATGTTTAATCTACACTACCGCAGCTATAGGAGCATCCACGACTATCGGAACTATCACCCTACCAAATTGCATCACTGTGACACAAAACCTCTTCAATCAATCGCTATTAAAAATCAATAGGAAGCTAACAGCTTTCGGGCCCAAAAGTTACGGGTTTTAATTTTTTCTAAATCCGTCATTTCTTGTCCGACATAAATACCGTCGTGCGCGGTTTCTTTTGACTTCAGGGGCTACTTTGGATTTTGGATTTTCTGAAAAAAATATGCGAAAAAATTACCAAACTTGAGACAGAAAGTTTGCATCCAACTATCCACAAGACAACTGAATGGTAATAATGGCGATTTGATAGTAATTTACGTTACAATTCTTGTTTCAAAATGTCAAAAGTAGCCGACGATTTGTCAAAAGAAGCCCCGCACGATGGTATTCAAATTTCATTTTTTTTTTCAATCCGCTACGATGTTCTTAACAAAATCTTTTTCAGAGAAAAAGTGACTTTAGTGACTTGATGTCGCAAAAAGAGACTTTTTAGTGTCTGACCCGAAAAAAGTGACCAAGTCACTTAAAAGTGACTCGTTACCAGGCCCGCACTTTGAGTTCAGGGTGGGCGATGTCTCCCAGTAATCGCCTCAATCGTCTTACCAAGCGAAGAAATAGTAGACTTGAATCGAACGAACTTGGCGCAATGATCACAGGCGGTTTCCATAATAAGCTTGGTGATATTCTCCTTTACAAACCAGTGGTGGAGATGCTCTAAGCATGGACAGTTTGAGAGTACGGTCGCCGAAAAAGTGCAGCAATGGAATAGTGAAGCGAAAGATGTAAAAACAACACGATGATCGACTAATCGTTTTCACAATAGTTTATTATACCCTGATTGAACTCTGATTGATTCACACAGTGATGTTGGTGCCTTTCTTGTGCATTAGATGAGCTAAAAAAAAATTTTTTTTAGCCTTTTTTGTTTTGGTAAAAATCGTATTTGGGCCATAACTTTTGATCCCATAGTCCGATCCGGCCAATTATCAATAGGAAACAATGGGACAAGATTTCCCATTGAATATTGCGAGCAAATCTTATGAGGATGAGTACCAAAAAAATTAGTGAGTTTTTTTTGCGCACATACATACATACAGACCTCAATTTGACGAGCTGAGGCGATTGGTAAATAACAGTATGGGTCTCCGGGCCTCCTATAAAAAGTTTGTTTTTGGAGCGAACGCATAGCCTTTGCATATAGGGGAACGGTTCGCCACTTCATCTCATAGCTCCTATTTCCATCCCATCAAAAACAAAGAAATGGAAAGGAATTAGGTTTGTTTATTATTTTTGTAATTTTTTTCAGCAGTGAGCACGCATGTTGACAAAAAGAAGCGACGAATTTGGTGCCGTATTTCTTTGTTTAGCGATGAGATGGATATATGTACAGTGAGATTGAGATTGGAACATTTCCCCTACTTGTATATGAAAAAGGCAAATAGGGTGGGTGTACCAATTGTCGCCATACTTAAGAACAACTATTTTTTAGAAAATAAGTGAAAGGCATGTGGGTGGTCTTTATATATCAAGCGAAAGGTTTTACTTCCTGCTCCTTAGAACAGCTGTGAAAACCACAATAAAATTTGTTATAATCCTCAAAATTGATTAATCCATAATAGGAACGCATGCACCATTTGTGGCACTATTCTTAATTTTGGTTCCTTATTTGGCAAATCCCATTGTTTTCTTATTGGATTGGCCAAATGGGGACCACTAGTGCGATAACTGGTGCAAAGGATGTCAAAAATTAAGCAAAATCAATTTTTACAAATATGCTTTGCTTGTTTTGGAGGAGATCAAAGGTGTTATCGTATCATATGAATATGCTTTATCGATATGAATTTGGTTTGCGGTGATTTGATTGGCCATTTGACATATAAAGCACTAGTGCGACAACTGGTACTATAGCCAAAATTGGTACATCTAGCCTACACAAACTATCGACTATGGTACACGTTAGAGTTACTGTTAATAATAACTTGATGTTGATGATGTTCCTGAAGTTAAACCGAATATCGTTTATAGATTTGGAACATGTAACGGTAAAGCTATTGTGATGCTTCCATACCAAGACAGTCAATTGAAGCTGCGTTGCAACCTTTAATGTTTAATATTATGTAGAAAATGTTTCCCTCTGTGCAACATTGTTCAGCTAATGATCACACTATACAATCCAGCGTGATTACACAATGCCATTCCTAATTCGGAGATTTGTTGAGAGGGGGAGCGCTTCGTCATTTTAAGCGTATTTTATTTCGCGTGGCACCTTCGGCTGCTTACTACCTTTTTTCCAGCAATGGCCCAGGGTAATGGAGACAACAATTTCGCACGAAAACTCTCGTGTCGAAGTAGAAATTAATTGCAACGAGTGGGTGACTTGCCAGACGAGCAGACCAGACAGACGAAGATGCTTTTCACTCTCAAACAGCTTTGTCTACCTACGGCGATCAGTATGAGAGAAACTGCGATGAACCATATATTTCAATCAGTGTGACCCATTTCTTTTGAAACTGGCTATAGGTTTTACGGTGCAATGCACCCTGCAAGATAGTTAGTGGCAATGCACCATGGTGAATAAAACAGACAGAGTTTACTGCACCTTGAACCGCAAAGTCAAGTCTTGTTGAATAGAAAACGTGCATATTCAAACTGGCTAGATTTAAGTCAATGTTGATCCATATTTCTCAACAATCCCGATAACTATTGGAATTCTGTTCTTCAAATTCTCGCTTTTTTCCTAGTATTTCTGAAAAAAGGTGTTTTTAACACATTGTCACCGATTTTTCATTCTTTAATTTTTCATTTCATAAATGATTTTTGATCTCAGACAGTGAAAAGAAACTATAATGAATGCATTGTACAATTTGTGACACTGCTAGGTCTATGAATCTTGTCTTGTATACTAAAAACATGTCTTTCAACTACATATTTTCATCGTTATATTTATGCATTCATGTATCTATCTATCAGCCAGAGAGTGAATATCGTGATTCAAATCCGAGATCAGGAGAAAATGTTAAACTTGTTCCACGATATGCATCCTTTCCAAAAGGAATTGCAAAAGTAAATGCAACGGTCAATCATCCTATTCCCCGAACGCAACCGGATCAACTTGAACCGTTTTCGAAACTGCACCACAGGCTTAGCACGGATCAGTAAATCCAACAAATCTGCAACCAGTTTGCCCACCGAACACTCAAGTTTATAATTGCTTTGACACTGTTTTTTTTCGAACCAACCAGCCGGTTGCTCGGTACCATCGCGTCGGATAGTCGTACGTACGTACATGCAGTTTTTCTAATCGTTCTCTTTCCATTTGCAACTCTGTAAAAAATGCCCACACATATGTTTGCTGATGGGTCTTTCACCGCAGCAGCAGCAGCAGCAGTCGTCGTCGTTCGGCAAGACAACCCGTTTTGCTTACTTTCATTCAACTATCGAGAGGTGCTTGGCCTAGTCTAGTGCACTACTCAGTGGGCTATTCTGCGCGATTCGTTTGACCGCAGGTGCCGAAGTGGGTCCTGCATTCGCGAGAGGGATGGTGTCACCTTTCATGCCTTGGGCGAAACCGTTTAGATGAGCCGGAAACGATATTGTTTGGGTGTCGGATACATTAATGAAGTATCGTTATATCAGATGGAAAAAGAAAGTTGAGTTAGATTGGTTATCATTAAAATATCCACAGGCCTCGGGTGTTTTCAATGTATCCAAGAGATAGTTGATACCTTAGTATGAATTGACTGAGCTTCAATCTCAACTATGTACATTTCTAAGTATAGAACCATAATGTTGTACAGTATTGACCTGATTTTGTCACTCACCGATTTTGCTTACCCCCGATTTTATCACATTTTTGACCCGATTTTGTCACTCCAAAAAAATTGAATAATTTGGTTGTTCTTATAACGTATACCGTAAATAATACCGAAAACAAATGATTTTCTTAAAATAACTTTCACCGCCTGTGGTTTATTATGAATGATTTCTGAGTACCTGTTAAGAATTTTGTAAGTCTTTCCGACAAGAAATCACGGGTTCCGTTCACATATTTTGCATTTCTATGGCATAAACTGATTCATATTTCTAAAGCATATTAAAAAAATTAAATTTTTCCCTATTTTGTTACATTCCCTTTTTTATCACCCCAAAATTCACCAGGGGGGGTTGATAAAACTGGGATATTCGTGCATAACCTTTTTGCCTTTCTAGTATACAAAGTACACGTAAAGGATATACATTTGCTCCAAAAGCAAACAGGGTAAAAGTAGGCTCGGAGACTCATAGTGTAATGTACAGTTCGACGAATTGGGGTGATGTCTGTGTGTGTATGTGTGCATGTGTGTGTGTCTGTGTGCGCGCAAACAAATCTTACTCCTGTTTAGGTACTTATCCTTAACCGAATTACATTCGACGCGGAATCCAGTCCCATTTTTTTCCTATTGAAAATTGGCCGGATCGGACAATAGACTCAGAAGGTATGATCAAAATACAATTTTTCAGAAAACATGTTCAAAATACATTTTTGGGCACCTCACTTAAAACGATTTACTTTCAATAAGTTGCATTCGGCAGGAAATACTGTCCCATTGTTTCCTATTGAAAATCGGCCAAATCGAACTATGGAAACAAAACTTATGCCCAAATTCTTATTTCAAAACCTGCATAGTAAAAATTACTGACTGTGCAATACTCATTGTAAAATTGCCTGCCGAATACAACTGCCTGCCAAAAAACTTATGCTTCATCCGATTCGCTTGCAACAAGTTGTATTCAGCAGGCAATTTTACAATGAGTATTGCACAGCCTTATGTGCCGACACCTTCCTAAAACAATTTTCAATATTTTTATTATAACAAACTTAACGTGTTTTATGTGGAAATCCCCTTAAAAGCATTCTCTTAACTAAAGCTGATTCTAATGGGTTTTTACATTTTCCGTCTCTTCTACAAGGTTGTCAAACCAGCAAAAATACATGTTTTTGCTGAACATTTTAGCTTTCTATCTCTTATAAAACCAAAGTTATTCAAATAGTATGATTTTTCATAGGTTTACTAGTTTTCAACACTAGTTTTCAACTTGTCGACAAAAGTTTTTAATGTCAGTAGAAAGATGACTTTAGTGACCACCGATGGCGAAAAAGTGACCAAATAGTGATTTTTTATTGCAGAAAAAGTGACCAAATAGTGATTTGTGTGTGAAGTTTTGAACTGGGTATAGAGCTACATGTTGCATTAGCATTGTTACGGTATATTTCGTAGATTGCAAACTAGTGTATTATTTTTGAAATCTTTACCTACAATGCTATCAGAAATCAAGAAAAGGTAAAAACAACAAAAGCATGAGGATTGCTACTACTGGCCACGGCCATCTTTACCGTAAGGAGGGAGATGATGGAAGCAAGAGGCGAGTGACTGCGACACGCTCATAAGTACCACGGAGTTGGATATTGAGGATGGTATTTGTTGGATCATCCAGAAGCTAGCAATGTGACCGTGGTAGGGAAGAACAGTGCATAACGCACCCCTGGGGCAAAATGGCCTCACTGACAAAATCACTCATATGATTTTTTGTAAGACATTTATGAACAGATATTACCATTACAAATTAATATTAGTTATTCATTATTGAGCTGCAATGGAAAAATGAGCAAAATCCTTGCATTTTTGCTTAAATTTAACGATTTGCGAATTATTCACCTCACCCGTAAGATTGTCGCTCCATCCTTTAAAACAAAACAAGCAACCATGCGTTCTCCATTATTTTACATGCAATTGGGTCATTTTCCACCACCGTTTTGATCCAGCCTCATTTTTAAAACTTATTTTGAATGCGTTAGAAAGACATAAAAACCTTGTTGTTTTGAATAATAGATCATTGTAAAATTTATTTAATTTTGTAAATGTTACATCTACACGTTGAAATGGTTCAATACTCTTGTTTATATATGTGAAAAGATCAAAAAAGTTTAAGGTATGCATTTTGGACCGTTCTCTCCTACTTCATATTAAGTAACACACCATGAGAAAGTATCAACCCGTCATCACGGGAACGTGTAGTGAGTTACAAGTTGTACCACAAAATTATGTTCCTAATTACGATAACATTTGTTATTTCATATGAGCGCGAAGTTTTTTGTGTAACAACCAAAGAATTAGATCAAATCATCTAATTAATTGATTCCTAGACGGTGAACTATTCGGAGTCACAAAGCTTATGAATCTTTGGTAGGACCATTTGTTCAAAAAATATAAAGTAATTAAAATAATGAAGAAATTTTAAAAATACAATTTGATCCGTTGTTTAACTTGTGGTTCAATAACAAATTGAAATGAAATTTTGAACACGACGTGGCATTCCGAGGAAAATTTTGAAAATCCAATAGAACCACGGTCTCTTATAAGAAATCCAGAAAATTTAAAAAACTATAATTTCTAAATGGCAGTCTGAAGTTATAAAAAAAAGGTCGCCAAATAATCTGGAATTGAAAAAAATATTAATTCTAAATAATTCAAAGTTGTTGTTTTATTTTTGATTTTAAAAATCCAACCAATTCATTCACCTCCAGACATTTTTTTTTTGTTAATAGACAGAATCCAATAAACATACATAAACAGAATCTTTTTATAAAAATGTGATATTTCTGAAACAATTTCAATCAAAAAGTTTTAAATTTAGTGGCTGAGGATGTTCACTATCTTTGTCACCGAAGGGTATTAACGCTCACCAAAAGACGTGGATCTTCCAATTCTCCTCAATTCTGTACTCTATACCAGTGCCGTAAAAAATCATCAAAATGAACCTCTTCAACCCTGAATTCGAGAAGTTTTTCATGCAGTGTAGGTTTTATCGCACGATGTTGCTTCACGGACAAAAATAATCCAGCATTCTGCTTGTGTATTCATTATCGAATGAATGTTGTGTTTTGATTCACTGCGAGGTTGAGATAATCATCAACTTCCAAATTATCAGTGTCAGCATTGAATATCTTTTGGCATAGCAGATACTGACTTTTAACTTCAGTTAGCTAATTGATATTACTCATTTTTTTAAAATAAGGAATCATTGAAGGTAAAAATTGAAAATCTTTCTGTATGTAGACAAAACATTTAATGAAGCTTGCTTCCGACAGATATTCACAGTCAAATTTGTGAAATTTGGTCACATCCATCGGAAAAGGAAGTTTTACCATTAAAAAATCAAATTTATTTAGTTGTACACTATAGTGTGGCGCACTTGTATGGAAACACGAAAATCCAATCAAGTGAGATCAAGATTTTTCTGAATCGTTTTGGGACCTCGATCAACTTTGCAAAATATGGGCTCGATTGGTTGCGTCCTCGCTTTTCACATCGTGTTTCAAATTTATATGGAGATTAGTATGAGAAATCGTACTTTTTTACATTTTTGCTCTTAGCGGCCTCAATTTGGTGCATAACAAGCACAGAACAAACTATTTGCTTTAGTGCTGTATTCTGATAGCCAGCGAGGACTAATAGTATCAAGGACTATTGAATTTCAATCCAAAATTTAATATCCTAGACTCTAGAGCATTGCGGTACTGCGGTATAAATGCCTATAGGTGAAGCCACAGTAAACGCGAACGCGCGATGCGACGCGCGGATGCGTCTGCTCGGGATTCGCCCTAACACAATTTAAACTGGTGGATAAAGATATCTAAGGGCCAATTTCTTCACCTCCGCTTAACTCGTAAGCGGTGCTTACCTTACGGTGCTTACTAAGCGGAGGTGAAGAAATCGGCCCTAAGACAAACTTAAAAAATCTATGTTGATTCACCTACCTTATACTGCCGTGAATCGCATCTCTGTCCCATCTTTGCTGGGTTTCCTATTCATATGGGACAAATAGGCGATTCACGGCAGTATACATGTTGGATCTGTCGTTTTCTTTGTCCAGTTCTATTAATATCCATTAATCCAGTCCATGAAAAAGAATCGAAATTCGAAGATCCATCAATTACGTAACGCAAAAATTCGCAATTTTAAACCCCCTATGTTACACTTTTTCTATCAAGTATCCAAAAATTAAGTAGGGATTGTCACACTTCCGGTAAACCCCCTCTCTCCTTTGAGCGTTACGTTATTTATGGATGCTCTCTTCTTCGTGGATCATGCAAATGCTTTCATTTACATGCATACGATTATTATACATAACAACATAAATAACTGTTACACAAGATCTTTCGAGTAGTACACATAACAACATAATCGATACACCAGTAAAATATATCCGCAAGCACTATAAATACCTCTTATCAACCTTGCGAGAGGGATTTATATCACTGATATCACTGATGCATACCAAATTTTAAGCCCTGAAGATCAAAAGCTAACTATTTCTAATAGGTTTACAAGGAAACTGGTGATATTTTGTTTTGTTCTTGATCACTGTGGGTGATAGGCAATGTTTACAAAGGTTCGCGCAATCAGCACTAATAGGTATTGCTTGATATAATTTGATCACTTTTGTAGTTGTGTTGTCAAATAATAATGGCATGGGGTGGCTGATGAGTGTATCGATTATAGACGAGTGCACGAATCAGAAACTCCATACTCTCATAAAAATTTACTCGGATTTAATCGCGGGTGAAAACTGTAAACATTGCCCTGCCTCATATATCACTTTCATGGATGCATATGTGTGCATTTGACGTCATCAGTCAGCTAACAATAAAAACACCTTTATTGAATAAACGCCATTGAGCGGTGGGTGGGAGACGGGTCGTATCCGTGACAGCACCTAATGCTAAACTAAAGAAACCTGTGTTACTAAAAGAGTAGAATAGTTTCAACTGGATATGTTCTGCAGTATTTCGCCTCTTTGATGAAGTTGAGACACATTAGTACGCTTTGAGCCAGTGTCATTTTGGGGTGTTTATTAGTGCCAGTATTATTTTTTCAGATTCGGAAGAACTTAGAAAATCGATTAACTTTAAGTATTACTCAGTTAAAAGTGTGCATGTTATTCATTCTGTCGATCGGTAGCAATTGAACAGTATTTCAGTTCAACTACGGTGGTACAGGATCGTTTTGGGTGCTGCTGAAACCCTTCCAGTCGTAGCATTGCATGACATGCTCAAAAATGTCACGATTTAGTTTCAGAAGAAGTATATTTTCCAGTGAATCTGGTCCAAGTGCAGCTCTATGCGGTGAAAGAACCAGCGCAAGACCCGAAAAAGCACGTTCCACAGAAACCTGATTGGATGGCGCAGCTAGAGCAACCATTGCCACTTCGAACAATTCAGGATGACTTTTTTGACGCCGTATCCAATACTCCCACACATCGTGGTTGAAACCTTGACGTGGCTCGGCATCTAAAGCTTTGACTTGCTGGGCAAATTTGGATGAATCACAGGTAAGCGAATCATCGAGTGAGCCTCCAAACATTTCAGTAAGATAATCATCGAACTGACTGTGGTCGCTGTTACCGCTCTGTTCAGCAGCAACCATTCCATCGGGCGGTCGTTGCTTGCGAATTCGATCCCAGGTATCCGTAATGTAGCCCTGTTGAATCAAAAGTATCTGTGCTACAGTTATACACTAACCTATGTAATTTTAAAGTTACCTGAATCATTAACTTCTCGTTCGGATTAAAGAACTTCGAATGTAAGTAGTTCAGTCTTGGATCGAGGTATAGTGCCATTTGAAATGCTCTTGATGTCTTTAAATTTTCCAAACGTCGTGACAAAGATGCGATGAGACTTGGAACAAATGGGTTCGATGGAAAACTTTTGATTTCACTGACAGCCTGTAGCCAGCTTAAGTAGAAATCAGGAAGTGAAACGTGTTTTTCTTGTAGTCTTTTTGTACACAGGTACAACGGTTTAAACGCCTCCACATAATTTTCAATAAAAGTCCAGCTTGCATCGTTCAAACCTGTGAAAAAGTAGTTGATGCAATTTGATTTAATTGTTTTTAAAGGGTGAAATAGGTTTGTCTAGTACTGTAGCCACGACCGCTAAAGTGTTTCGACTGCAATACAGAAGTCTGACGGTAAAACTGCAGTATTTGACGAGGACATAGAATAAGATACGTATCGATTCGATGATGATACCGAATTACGATCATATTTATACAATATGCAAATAATAATTACCACTTTTGAACTGCATACTCAGTTCAAAAGTAGGGATTATCATTTGTACAAGGAGTTTAGTTATTTATACAAATATTTTAACTTACCCAATTCTGGGAAATCATGAAACAGTTTTTCGAAGAAATCCTTTTGTTTGTAGAAGTTGTCCATCATACTAAAAATACCACCCCATCTGGTTTGGTTGAACACCGGAGGAAAACTGGCATTATGGCATTCAAAATGTGTGCGGTATTTCACACTTTTACATTTTTTTGCCACTGTAGTTATCTCCTTAACATTTTCGTTGGATTTATCCACCACATCAAGGATCGCAAGCTGCAACGTGTGGGCGGAACACTTGATTAAATTGAGCTGCTCTTGAAATTCGACCGATAGAGATTCCGTAATGCCTCGACTGTTATCGTCATCCTCATCAACACCGTCATCCATATCCATGTCTTCTTGCTGCTGCAGTAGAGTATAGTCCAGATGCATTTTAAGCTGCTTCACTGCAGCCAGCATGTTAGCACCATTGTCTACCGTTACGGAAAAAATCTGCTCAACTGAGACACCATAAGTTTCCAGGACTTCTAGAACCTTGCTCTTGAGAAAGACTGCAGTTTGCCTCTCTTTGATTTCAATCATACCTGTATTAAAATAGATGGTGTTCGATCAAAAATTGACGTAAATTGTGAGATTCAGGATGGAAGGTAGTTAACGGCTTGAGAAAAATCTATTTCAACACAATGACTGTTTTGACAGCATCATTTTCTATAAGGTAATATACATACAGAGTTTTTCATAGCTTAGTGGTACGACGCGTGGCTGCAAAGCAGACTATGATATGTCTTAAAAATAATCCTACCGTCGTCGGAGGTGACAATGGGTCAAATGAGGGTGAGAATGGGTCACTGTTTCAACTACTTAGAATGCTTGTAGTATAGATTAAATACATCTTAGTGCAAGAAGACTAAAATATAAGTGACTTTTTTGAACGATTTTGCTCTTCGACCTCCAGACTGCAGGTGAGAGCGATGACCCATTCTCACCGATGGCGGTATTACGATCCAGAAAACTTTTATCACTCCGTTAAAATTAATAATAAAGTTTTTCGTTTACACAAGAATGAATTGTTACAGAAGGGGGTGGTGTTTAAACTTTCAATTTAGGCCCGATGCCCACGTCTTTTCAACGCCACGTGCAGGTAACGTTGAACTAAGGTAAGTGTGCATCGGCGATGATACGTTACCGCTTTTCTCCCCGATGCATATTTGCGTCATTTTAAAGCCGCGTACAAGTTGCGTTGAAAAGACGGAGATGTGCAATGAAAAATAGCGGTAATGCAGCATCGCCGCGCCGATGAACACATTCATCTTTTTAACGCCGGGTTCATACTGCGTGCATCTGGCGTCTTAAAGGCGCTACGTGGATTTCGGGCTTCAGGCGTTATGTTATTTGTGTACAATGTAATAGCACTTACCAATGGTGCGTATCACTACCTTTCCTGATTCGGCGTATTGCACATTAATGCCAAGAACATGCCGGTTTAGCCTTGAAGCTGAATCAATTTTCACGGAGATTAATTTATTGCGCATTTCCTTAGCTACCTCTTCTCTGGTCCGATCTGCCGCTGCTTTCAAGTGGTGCTTTAGTGTGTCTCTATTCAAGGAAATCCCAAGTGCAGTTGACAGGGGATCCAGCAGCATTCGGAAACCCTTCCACTCTACACACGCTAGTGGCAGATTATGATATGAAACCAGCTTTAGCATGGATTCTATAACCAACTTGCTGTCTATGGCTATCATTCGTTTCGGAATGCTTCGCGGTTTTTCTCCGGAACATCCTCTTCCTTTAGAAGACCTGCTTTATTCGCGGCCTCGGGATGCTTCGCTCGAAAGTGTCTGATAAAGTTCCCGATATCGAAACTTGCCTGGACATAGCGGCAACCCGAGGAATCTTCGATTCGGCAATGCGCTGAGATGCCGTCCATAAAAACAAACTCCGTAGCAATTTGCTGCAGCGTTCGCTTTCCTAAAATAAATTATTTTAATACAAATTATTGACAATTTATTCCATATAGTACCTCCAGCACGCTTTCGCCTCACAGTGGAGCTTCCTTCTTGCGGATCCATATTTGGATGTTCTTTAACTTTTAACTGCGAATCGTCCTTTAACTGTTAATGTGAAAATTTTCAACAGCCGAAATGAAACTGAACTTTTTTCCAACAAAATCACTTTCGACAATGAAAAGAAATGAGAATGAATAGCAGTGAATTTATACCCAGCGACGGTTACCAACCTGGCGGGTAAAATGAATTTGACAGGTAGGATTGTTTATATGCAGTGAATGAACCAATTCATGAATTTCCACGAAAATAATAATCAACTACACCGAAAAAAAGGAGAGTCAGTATTTTAAACTGTAGGTTAATATTCTTAGACACTGCTCTATACTCGAGGTCAGCCTTTCGCATTTTAACAGATTCCATTCGTGAAGATCATAGTTGACATGAAACGGAAATAACCTCACGATTTTCACAACACACTTGGAACTTCTTTGGTGCACATTTCCCAAATTCAATATGTTGCTACCAGATTCACATTTGATTTGGCTGATAGAAATAGTAGGTACAAATGATGACCGAGGAAGGGAAATGGTCGCATTAGCGAATTGTGAGTGTTCAATTGTGAATGTAAATTTGTATAAAATGTTTGTAGTTTTATTTGAAATAGATGTTTATTTTTAGACGATGTTGGCTGAAGAATAGTAGGCCGAAACGCGTAACGTGACCAATCAATTAATGATCAATCAATTTCAATTAATGATTTCCACGGTGATTAGCTCAAACCAGACAAATGATTTTTATTTTCAACTTTATTTCAATAGGCAATGCAAACTTTAGTGACCAATTTTCCGAAAAATAGTGACTTTAGTGACTTTTGGATGCAAATATGTAGTGACGTCTAAAGGATTGACATTTCAAAATCAAATATAATTGAAAATCAATATAGATGGTTGTACTGTGGCAAATATCAATCGCCAACACTTTTTTATTTATTCAATGTGAAAAAAGGAGTATTTTGTTGTGTATTTCTGAATAATTCACAAAGAATAATTCAACAGATCTTTCACCTTTCCTGGATATACTGACGAGAACGGTTGATATGGCCTGAATACTACTTTACCCTATATCACATCAATTAAAAATTCGCTATTTTTTTATATTAATATGTTCAACCTAGAGCTGAACACAAATTGAGTCATTTCGGATTCGGAAAAAAATAAAAAGCGATCCATAAATAACATCTAAATGTTCCATAAAACCGTACCATAAATCTATAAAATAGTTCAGGAGAGTTTCATAGAGAATAATTTTAAGATCCATAACTAAGCTAAAAGTTAGCAATTAATCGGAAAATATGGTCCATCATACATGGTCAAGAATAACACTAACAATCCTGATATTTTCTCATGAACGTATGACAAATGATCCATAAATATTTGGAAAATTATCCATAAAAGACTAAATTTTGACCCATAATCCATAATTTGGTCATATGATCCATAATTTTGACCATTTGATCGACAATTATGTTCATATGATCCATACTTTTGGTGATATGATCCATAATGCTTGGAAAAAAGGCCAATATTAACTGATCCATACAATTTTAAAAATCTTTGGATTATATGGTCAAATTTATGGATCGTATCACCAAAATTAAGGATCATATGAAAAAAATTATGGTTCAAAATGATCTAAATTATGGATCATATTACTGAAATTATGGATCACGATGAAAAAATGCGCAATTTTGAATTTTTATTGCGCATGAAGTTTTATAGCAAAAAAACAGTACTGTTATTGGTTTTCTTGGTCATGTCTAACGGAACATATTTTTCTATTAATTGCTAAATTTTAGCTTGGTTATGGATCTCAAAATTATTCTTTAAGGGGATTCCCGAACTATTCTATGGATTTATGGTAGTGTTTTATGAAACATTCAGATGTTATTTACGGATTTACGGATTTATGGATCATTCATTATTGCATATAAACAGCAAAAGTATGTTTTGCCCTCCGTTGGCTTTATGAGGAACATCTTTCGTGACGGTACAACGCATACGAAATTTTGAATACACGGCATACAAATACAAAATACAAGTTTTGAATGTACTTCTCAGAAAATTTAAGTCATTCAATTTTTCGGGACATTACAAGGCTTTTTCGTGACAGATTTTACCATGCCAAAATTCTATTCTATTCAATTCTACTTTCAAATGAAATTTTACATAGGGCACATGTTCTATACATCTTCATTTTTGACAGAATAGTGCAAATTGATGCATCAGAACCCAAATTACAGTCATTTTGATAAAATAAGTCTAAATCTTTCTTTCAAGTCGGCTCTATGCATCGCTGGGGGTGTATAGGACCAATAAGTATGTACCGCCGTCGGGGGTGGCAATGGGTTAAATGGGGGTGAGAATGGGTCACTGTTTCAGCTAGATAAATCTGAGGACAAGAAAACCGAATTATATATAAGGGACCTTTTTGAAAGATGTTGTAACCCGGCCTCCAGTCTGTTGGTGAGGGCTTGATGTACGAAATTAAATGAACGTAGTGCCGATATCGCGTCTGATCATCAACTCCTCAGCATATATGTCAGCGTATATGTCAGCAAGAAGAGAGAGAGAGAGTTGGACGACGGTTCAACACACGTCGACTGTAAGATGACACGGTAAAAAGTTTCTTTGTTGAAGAACTGGTGACTTGTGGTATCTATGTTGCTCTTAATCTCTAAATTTTGGTCTGAATGCTCAAGCCAACATTGGAATAATAAAGAATTGTATGTATATGTAACTGACGTTGTCGATTTTTAATTTCCCCGTAATTGTTTGATTGTCCGAATTTGACAATTATTGCAAACTGAACAAATTGTAAAATGAGCTTGACTATGAGTATAATGACCGTGCATTTCGTAGCCGAGTACACCTCTGCACTCGGCACGAGTTCATGCGGAAATTTATTGGAGTCCGGGGGTTAGGTTCTATGACAGAAGTTCGTCTCGGTTAACGGGTTGCCAATGGGATAGTAATAAAAGCAATGTATATTCTAAATTGGATGCCGAAACGAGCTTTTTCGCTCATTTCGAATTCTAACAGTAACCTGCTAGAACTAGTCAAGTTGTAAGTACAATTACAATACAATTTCGGAATATTTTAAAATAACCATTCAATGTATTGAAATGTAACAGTTTTGTATTATTTTAATACAGTATCTGTATAAAAAGCTTGAATTTCTTGTATTGAAGTCTTACTCAGATTTGTGTTTTTATTGCACGAATAGATACAAATTAGGAGGAGTGGATCGGGCCTGTGATTGAACCCACGATCTCCTGGGTATGAGGCAGAAGTAGTAGTCATATGACCACCAAGCCCGTTTTGCACATAGAGCACATCTTACGGTTTTGACTGAAACGGATAATTTTTTTTATTAAGCCGCATATTTGATAAATTGAGAAAAAAAACATCTTATACAGTTTCGGGAAATTCAAAAATCAGACGAATTGACAAACTATTGAGTAAATTTTTGCAGTAAAGAAAGGGTTAAATGTTCAGAGCAACTGGACAAGATTGACCCAGAATTGAATCCAGTAAAAAAGAATACACCATTTGGTGTAGGCTCATCGAGAAGCAGCTGTAGCCTATAAAGTATCAAGTATTGTCAATTTATTTATGAATATTTTTGGGTAAATTTAAAAAATACAGTAAACTTGTTTTTTGCAGCAATGTCTAATAATGAAAAGATTTTTGATTCTTTTGATATTTAACTATTTATGGAAATATTACAATTATTAATTGCTAATTTATTTATAGGCAATCGACAATTATTCAAATTACCTACCAAAAATTTAGTCATCGCAAAGTCAGATTAAAGCAAATTAGCAAGCTTACATAGTGATGAACTCTAGCTAATAAGAAAAATAACTCTAATAAAGATTAAAAAAAGCAAGTCTACACAACAAAACTAAAATAATGTTGTCGACCATACCTTGAGCGCCCATATAAGCACAATATCCATCATAGTAATTTTATCCTTTCTCTTCATTGTGTCGCAGGTTTACACTACATACGGTTCCCACGATCGGAAACCCACTTCCTGGTAGACAGATTGTAACTCTCCTTCCAAGTGTTTTCCCACAAACAACGTCGCTTTCAACTTCCAGGACGATACAGAAAAAAATACAAAAACCGCAACACAATCTATCACATTACGGTTATTTTACAGGGAGTTCCCTGATTGTAGGTACCACTCACAACACTCGTACGAAATTCACCATCATTCACTTCATAACTTTTATTCGAACACCTCTCATAATTCCAGGTATCAGCTCCAACATGGATAGCAGAACGCTCAGCTTTTGCTTTTTCTACAAGCAAACGCACTGCACACGAACTGAACAAGAAAATAATTCTTTCCTTTCTCGAGAACACATTGCTCAACAACAACAACATCAACGGCCATCAGTACGCGCATCCATCCAAATGGCATACTTTTCACACATTGACTAATGAGAAGACTTCATCATTGTAGCATGAAAGAAGACGACATGGAACATTTTTTTTCCTCATTGCATCCACTTGAACTCCAATGACCTTCTCCATCTAAAGTGACCGGCGGCAGTAACGGTGGCACAGGTTAACGAGAAGACATTGCACTATCACTTTGCAACTTTTCTGTGTGTTCATGACGCACGATGGGAACCTCTTATCTTCTTTTACAAAACAACACTCAATGGCTTCAACTGCTCGTTGAACGTAGCATAAATGAGACAACGAGTACCATTCATCTTCTTTAAGGGATCATTCACCATAAACACTACCTTCCCCGAAAAAGAAAATTAATACACGATCCTGCATGGAGCAGCGGCTCACAGCTACGGCAACGAACGGAACGGAAATGCACTCCACGCAGATCTACAGAATATAATAAGATCACTGCCGTAAGAAGAACAGCTACAACGGAAGTGTACATCCAGCAAAGGTGTACTGCACTGCGAGCGAAACTTGTCGCGAAACGACCGGCGATGACCTACAGACCGAGACCGATCGCGCTAGTTTTCCAACAACAACGCATGGTCGCCGTACCGCTGCTGCAGCAGACTCGTGCGCTTTCTCTAGACTCCAGGGAGTACCGGGCCGAATCATAAACACTGGACCGCACCGCGTCGCACACGCGTACCTATCACGCTCAGGCCTTCAATGTGGATTGAACTTCAACTTCTCAACAGTACTCGACGCACGCGAGGAGATCCGCAGTGTAGAAGAAAAGACCAAGTATGGTACGAATGAACGGCATGAGGACGCTCTCTTCATACAGCATACTGCTGCAGCAGCTCCGTTTCTCTGCTCATCCAGCCGGCCGTCGTCGTCGTCGTCGCCTTATCGCCAGTTGTTCAATTCCTCCCTTCCAATCCGATCCGATCCCAACCAACCAGCCGGAGAGTAACAACGCAACAGCGAATAATGATGTTTCTTTTTTTGCTTTTTCTGCGCGCGAGTCTTATTTCTTTTTTCTTTCGTTGTTCGCGAGGTGTGTCCCTCTTTCTTCCAACGTCATCAATGATGATGATCGTAACTAAACTATAGCCAGAAGCAACGGAAAATGAAAATAGCAGAAAAATAAAATATGACCAGAAGAAAATCGGCGAAAAAACAACAGTAAGTTGGCGATCCACCTAACAGAAAACTAGCTCCATGCGATTCGCATTCATTTGGTGCAATATCGGATTGATTGATTTAACTTTTAGGGTACTGAATAATGGTTGGAGCTATGTATCCTGTCCTGGTTTTGACAATTTTGAAATCATACGAAATTGACATCTAGGGTATGTGACTCACACCTTAGCCTAATATGCTGTGGTTGACCACATTTGAGGGGGTTAAACGCAAAGGGGTGTATTGGCCGGATTTAGCAAAAACAATTGTGCAAAACCAACCTTTTTTGTACATTTTGGGGCCCTCGCAAGCTTTCGTCCCCGGGGCCCCCTTCCGTTTAAATCCGGCCCTGGGTGTATATGACAAAAACTTAGTTCCGAGAAAAATGGGTGCGAAGTTTCTCTATTTTTTTTTTATTTTTTTCGTTTAAGACCAAAAATATACAAATTTTCTGTAAATTGTCACATTTATTCCAAATAACGTACAAACAATGTAGGGGAACGGTTCGGAACTTCATCCCATAGCTCCTATTTCCATCCCATCAAAAACAAAGACATTGAACAAAAATAGTCAACATGTGATACCACCACGACAGGATATGTCTTTGGTTGCCATATCAGTGCTAATGGCGTAAGCCCACCCATCGCGGCAAGATCACATATCCGAGGGGAGGAAGCTCTGGTAAATTACCAGTTACCAGTGGTAATGAATGCTTTTTAAGCCAATAAAAGGTTGCTGTATTTTCACTAAAAATCATTTGCAAAACCCGTAAGGACAACAAGTTCTCCTAATATTTTCCCAAAATTTTGTTGTTTTCATGTTTTGATTGCCTTTTTTCGGTGAAAAATAAATCAAGACTGCAAGCGTTATTGTTCACCAAAAAAGCCAATCAAAACAAACAAGTTTTCACGGTAATTAAACCCCAGTCAGCAAAAAGTTTTGGTTAATCGTGTCGCTATATACTAATATCGCTGAATTATTGATTAATTGAACAAACGTTACACCCTAGGCTAACATTATCTTCCGCTGCCCAATTTAATTAGTAATTAGATGCCTTGGGCTGAAAGTCTCGCTAATAAAGACTAAAAAATAAAAAAATTAAATTAAAGTAGTTCGACGATAAGCTGTCTCAAAGATCCTAATAAATATATGATAGGGGAGTGTACTGTATGTCGAAAGTGACCTATTCACATGGTCGCCATATTAGAAAATATTGTAGGGAATGATATTTTCGAGAGAAAGTTTGTTTTCACGGAAAGCAAAAATCAATCATGATGTAATGTTAGCTTACCTTTGACTGACTAAACTGCTCCTGGATTGTCCAGAATTGTGAAATTGCAAAAAGATTCATCTGAATGATTGACTGGGAATGTTCAAACACTCTCAGTGTGCAAGTTTCGGTGACTCAAATAATAATAATGATCAATAATGATACCGGCCACGTCCTGGTAGGCAGCTAGGTAGATGGAATGAACATTAGCAGTTTCGATGGATACGGGGAATTAACTGATATCCCATCGTTATTAGCTGGTTATGGAACTACTCCTCGCAAGGACAGCGGTTGTCTTCTTCTTCTTCTTCTTCTTATTGGCATAACATCCTCACACTGGGACAGAGCCGCCTCGCAGCTTAGTGTTCGCTAAGCACTTCCACAGTTATTAACTGCGAGGTTTCTAAGCCAGGTTACCGTTTTTGCATTCGTATATCATGAGGCTAACACGATGATACTTTTATGCCCAAGGAAGTCGAGACAATTTCCAATCCGAAAATTGCCTAGACCGGCACCGGGAATCGAACCCAGCCACCCTCAACATGGTCTTGCTTGGACAGCTGTTGTATAATTGGTAATACGTCCGTGTACTTAATGGAATAGTGTGGGTTCAAGCCCCACCAGTAGCCGAATCTTTTCTCGCAATATCTTATAAAAACACCTTAAAATGGCAAATTTAACTATGTGTATCAAAATTGAACATCTTTTCCAAGAAAAAAAACGTAAAAATCTTACTTCGCTCACAAGTCAACAATCAAGAAAAAGTTAATTGAGTTGATAGATATCGTTGGATTTGGATTCACTCTGATAAGTGATGCGACAATCCCAGTTTTTCGCATATAATAATTTTAACGAACTATTTTTCGACTGCACAAAGTAGACCGATACCGGATAGCGCGAACAGCGAGCAGAAACACGAAAAACGGCTATCATAATAATTCTGAAACTATGAAGATTTGATAACATTGAATGCTTAAATTCTTTCTCGGATCACTTTAGGCAGTTTCTTACATTACGAAAGGAATGGAAGGCCTCTATAGGAATTCTATAGAAACATCTTCCGATATTTAGAATTCATTGGGAATACCTTCAGAAATTTCCTAAAATATTCATCAAAGTGTTCCCGAGCAGGAGCGACGACCTCGATAACAGAAATTGGTATGAACTAGCCTTGCATAACTCGAATCGCTTTTACACTATCACCTTAGTATGAGTCCCTTCACATTGCTCGATTCCGGGTAACGAGAAAGCGGACTCACTTGCCAAGGTGGGCGCTATGCAATGTAAATAAAGGTGTCAGGCCATTAGGCCGAATGGACATTAGGCCGAACGGTCATTAGGCCGAATGGCCATTAGGCCGAATTAGCAAAAAGAAGCAAGAAGTGAAAAATGAGAAGTTCTTTCTTCACCTCACCCCTTCTTCCTTCTCCCATCTTGAATCTTCCTTTTTCTTTCTTCTTTCTGCTTCCTTCTTTCTTCCTTCTTCATTTTTCCTTTTTCCTTCTTCCTTCTTCATTTTTCCTTCTTCTTTTTTCCTTCTTTCTTCTTCCTTCTTTCTTCTTCCCTCTTCCTTCTACCTTCTTTCTTCCTCCTTCTTTTTTATTCTTTTTTCTTCCTTCCGTTTTCTTCCTTCTTCCTTCTTTCTTCTTCCTTCTTTTTTATTCTTTCTTCTTCCTTCCGTTTTCTTCCTTCTTTCTTCTTTCTTCCTTCTTCCTTCTTACTTTTTCCTTCTTCCTTCTTCCTTCTTCCTTCTTCCTTCTTACTTCTTCCTTCTTCCTTCTTTCTTCTTCCTTCTTCTTTCTTTCTTCTTGCTTCTTCCTTCTTCCTTCTTACTTCTTCCTCCTTCCTTCTTCCTTCTTCCTTCTTCCTTCTTCCTTCTTCCTATTTCCTTCTTCCTTCTTTCTTCTCTCTTCTTCCTTCTTTCTTCTTCCTTCTTTCTTCTTCCTTCTTTCTTCTTCCTTCTTTCTTCTTCCTTCTTTCTTCTTCTTTCTTCCTTCTTCTTTCTTCATTCTTACTTTTTCCTTCTTCCTTCTTCCTTCTTCCTTCTACCTTCTTCCATCTTCCTTCTTTCTTCTTTCTTCTTCCTTCTTCCTTCTTCCTTCTTCCTTCTTCCTTCTTTCTTCTTTCTTCTCTCTTCTTTCTTCTTTCTTTTTCCTTCTTCCTTCTTCCTTCTTCCTTCTTCCTTCTTCCTTCTTCCTTCTTCCTTCTTCCTTCTTCCTTCTTCCTTCTTCCATGTTGCTTCTTACTTCTTCCTTCTTTTTCCTTCTTTCTTTCTACTTCTTCCCCATTGCGCAATACTCACTTCTCACTCCCCAGTTATCATTCGGCCTAATGGCCATTCGGCCTAATGACCGTTCGGCCTAATGACCATTCGGCCTAATGGCCTTCGGCCTAATGACCTTCGGCCTAATGACCCAGCATCGTAAATAAATACTATGGTATGGAAATCCATATATTGTGTGCGTGCTATTTGTGTATGGCGAAAAAGCTTTCACTACTACATTCGAACGAGCTCCCATAAGAAGCCGTGCAAATATGTACGTCACCATTTGCTGTTTACATTTTTATCATCCACTAATACACTTGCATTTGGTCTTCTTCCTCACCTTCTATTTATGCTCATTGGGTGCTATGGAAGGCGATATTTATGAGCGCAAAATCGCCTTTAACGATTTTTTCACAATTGCTCGTCATCAGTTGGCAACGAAAATGGGATGAAGGAGATTTGGGTAGATGGTTACATTCTATTCTCCCACATGTATCGAAGAAACCTTGGTTCAAGGCATTGGCAATTAGTCGAGACTTTACCAAGGTAATGTTCAATCACTACTCTTTAAATGCACACTTCTATCGGATAGGGCTCGCCGACAGCAATCTATGCGACTGCGGTGCAGGTTACGAAGACATCAACCACGTTGTCTGGAGCTGTCCTAAATACGATGTTGCCAGGTCCGATTTATGTGCATCCCTCCGGGCCCGAGGAAAACCAAAAAAGGAAGACCTCAGAGATGTGTTGGGTAAGCTTGATCTAGATTACATGGTCCTTGTGCATAATTTCTTAAAACGAATTAATGTCTTTGTCTGAACCCCCTGTCTCTTGTAAGGCCATGTTGACCTTGTTCCCACCCGCTTCGCTCTAAAAACCGTTTGTTTGTATCATTATAGTTTACCTGTCTACACCTCGTCAATCAGCAATGAACGCGCCACAACATCGCTACCTAGGCCCCATCCCATCCACATTTTTTTTCTTCTAAGTACTCCTTAACCTCGACCAAGCCGCGAGTCTTTCGGCTCCCCAAGATCAAATATTAAGACGACAATCATGATTGTAAGTCAAAATCAATAAGATAACGGCTCCGTAATGCCTGCTGGCGCTTGAGCCTTGAAATAAAGATAAGTAAAAAAAGCCTTGCATAAGAGGTAAAATACCAAAAAATAATACCAAAAACTTATATGCAGAATACTTGGCGAATAAAATGTTTAGGTATTTCAATATCAAACTAATAGTAACTTGCTATGCATTTGTGTATTGAAATAGAATTTAAAAACAGAGTATGTTATGGCTCAAGTATTGTGCATATTAATTTTTAGTATTATTCCTATCGTATTTTACCTCTTATGCAGGGCTAGTTCATAACAGAGTATGGTATCAATAACAGAATTAGGTATTATTTAACGAATTTCTCCTGCTCGGGTTATCACAGAAATTCATCCAGAAATTCCAACGGGAAATGCTTCAAACATTTTTCGTAAATATTTAAAGAAATTCGAATTCTTTAAGGAAAATATTAGGAATTCATTCTGAAATTTATTCAGAAATTCTTTCACACATTCTATCAGAAACTCTTTCAAAAATCTATTTTTTTTTCAATCCCACGATGCCACGACCTCAAGGAATTGCTTTGAAAATTTCCCCAGAAATTTCTTCAGAATTTTCTTTACAAATTCCTTCTGAATCCCCTAAGATTTTTTTCAGAACTTTATCCGGAATTATTTGTGGAATTCTTTCGGAAAGTTCTACTTTATTTCTTCGGAAATGATATTCTTTTGGTTTTTTTTTTCAGTATTTTATTCTAAATTAGCAGACCCGACGAACTTCGTTTTGCCTAAAATTGATTAGTTTTCGAGTTATGCAGAAATTTCGGTTTCATTTGTATGGGAGCCCCCTTTCCAAAGGAGGGAGGGTTCTCAAACCATCTTAAGAACCTTCCCCGACCCCGAAAACCTCTGCATATAAATTTTCACGCCGATCGGTTCAGTAGTTTCGAAGTCTATAAGGTTCAGACAGACAGAAATTCATTTTTATGTATATAGATTTCCTCTAGAAAATTCTTTAAAAATACAATGACGAAATTATAGAATTTCCCGAATAAGCTCCTAAAGGAAAATTCGAATTAATGACTAAAGTGATTTTTTTAGAATTACAGGGGTTAGACACAAAGGTTTAGATAGGCAAAATTTTGTCGAAGTTCAAATCACCATAACTTTGCGTAGAATGATCCGATTTCGATGAAACCGGGACCTTCGGAAGCAGAAACTCTTCTAGTATACGAACCCCATGCGAACTGCCTTCAGATTAGCCCTCGGCCACCGGAGATGTTCCGGGTTTTCCGAGGATATGTTAAAAATGCATTTTTTTTTCTTCTGCTTGTCGTCTTATCTGATGTCATGTTTTACACTCTCCCTGGAAACTAGAACTAATATTCCGACCAATGCTGGCTGCAGATCGAAAATTCGTTTGGTATACGCAAAGATATGGCCATTTTCGTAAAATCGGTACGGGATTGGCCATACACCCTGAACAAATGTCACTTTCGCAGAACACCCGGAGCCTGTTACAAATTGGCCAGAGAGTCTTACAGTCACCATGATGTATCTTTAATAAAAGTCCTATATTCATCGGCTTGGAAAAACATGAATTTTGACACCCATATACGCATAGTTCCAGACGGTGCCAAAACCGGTCCCTCCTGGAAGGCCCTTGGAACCTGCTATAAGGGTGGCAGTGGACACCATCATTCTGGAAATGTTTCTGTAATCATCGTCTCGTAAAGCCATGAAGATAGATGCCCATATTTGCATTATTCCGATCTGTTATCATTTCATTATGTCCCCGGAACCGTTTTTACGGAAATGGCCATATCTCTGCGTAGTTTTGATGGATTCTTGATCTACAGCCACCATTGGCCAGCATATTAGTTCTAGGTTTTGGAGAAAGCATAAAACATGATGAAAGTAAACGCCACATAAAATGACAAGCAGTCGAAAAATTGCATCTTGAACATACCTTCGGAAAACCCGGAACATCTACGGTGGCCAAGGACCAATCTTAGGTTTTAGAGGGGCAGTATACTAGAAAAGCGTCCGGTTCTGATGGTCCTGATTTTATCAAAATCGGATCATTCTACGCAAAGTTATGATGATTTAAATTTTGACATAATTTTACCTATCTCAACCTTTTTGTCTAACCCCTGTATCTGATGGAATTTCTAAAGGAAAGTCTAAAAGAATACCTGAAGGAGAAACTTTCAAATGAATTTCTGAAGGAATTCTCGAAGTATTTTATAAATAATTTGCTGGAGAATCCTACTGAATTATTTTTAGACGAATTTCCTCAAAGATTTTTTGAAGAAATTCCTCGAGATATTCTAATAAGGAGTCTTGCTGAAAACATTTCTGGGCGGAGAAGAACCTGAGCGGATTTTTAAAAGAATTGCTAAAGAATTCTCGGAACAATTTCTTTTGGAATTCTTGCAAGAATTTCTTTGAAAATTCATCCAAAAATATTTAAGTTGTTGGACCTCGTGTCGCATCGAGCCCCAGTTTTTCTCCGCCAGTGTTCCAAGTCCACCAGAAACAAATTCTACCCTTTTTCTTGAAAGCTAAGGTATATTAAGCGATAGAAAACTTTATGGGATGCTTCTTCTTCAGTTGTGAGGCGAGTTGTTTGACAGCTTGTCTGTAGCTCATTGCTCTATGGCATAGGCCCCCTTTTTTGCATTAGGATGAGTTTTTTGATTCTTCATTAGAAACTTGGAAGAAGCGATATGTTCATCTTCTCTCTTGCTGATTTCCCTGATTGACCGCGAATTCCCTGATAATTCTCTGGCCACGTATGATAGGATCGACGGTGGTTCGTGTCGGTATAATATGAATTAATGGAGGTAAACAATAATTATTTGTTCTTTGTATTGTGTACGCATTATTTTATATTTAGCAGATCAACTGAGTCCATAACAAGTTTTCAATTACATGCATATTTTTATATTGTGAACCATACATAAAGTTGTTGACTAATTGAAATTTATAATTCTTAATTATAATAACTAAATTTATATCAAAAATAACACTAGTTGTAACAAAAAGCTTTCAAATTTTGTTACATTATTACCACAAAAATAACATATTTCGTTGTATGTTTTAAAGCAAAAATAACTATTTTATAACAAAATTAGATACGAAATATATTATTTATTGTGCAGTTGTAAATTGTTACTTAGCAATAATCAGTATTTTTTGTGTTTGTCTGAATTATTTTTCAAGAACATAAAACTAACACCATTACTAATTAGACAATCTTTTCAAATTACATGAGCGTTGTGATATCTACGTCTGGGAGACTTAGCTACTTCCATTTTAATTGATCACTTTTGAGTAATTCAGTATTGATCATTATATTTTCTGTTATCATAATATTTTGATGGAATCTTGAAACAATATTTGAAAGACGATGACTAAGAACAAAATTCTATCAAAATAAGATGTTTAAATCACAATGTGTTAAAATTGTGTTCAGTTTTTGTTATGCTCCTCTAGTGGGATGTCTTATTACCAAAACAGAATTTGCAGAATTTCGCTGATATGATCTCAATCTTAAATATTCCATTATATTTTTATTCAAGATTTGTTACTTGGAGGTGACAACATTACTACCCGTTGTCAACATAGATTGCTGTTAGGTATCAAATGTTATATCCAAGAAACCCTATGTTCTACTCCACGTAAAACTAATTCACTTTCGTTGTATCTATTTATTCATCCGGACAGAACATAGACTAAATCTCCTGAATAGTAATAACGGTAACGGTAAAACTTATGTTGGGGTCCAGTCTTGGGTTTCGCCATTTAAATAATGTTGGTATAATCAATATCATAATATCTCATTATATCCCTATTTCAAGAAGTTTTAGTTGTAGATGGCAACAACATAGACTGCCTTTAGGTATTAATTGTCGGCTCCAAGAGACTCTAAACTAAACTTTACATTCAAATTCTGCACAAATTTTACATTTCAAATCGTCAGATAACCTGTGTTGTGCGTTTTAAACGTTTTAAAGTAGAGCTTCCATTATTTGCTTGGTTTATTATTGACAAACTGACGCGAAAACGACAATGGGAAAGCAAAAAAAGGGAAATCCATATAAAAACAGAAATTTTGAGATTCTGCTTGCTATCACAATACTAAAACAAATAGTGTTCAAGTGGTCAACATAGAATAGTTCTTCTAAGTATTGGTCCTAGTAGAAGAAAAACTTCTGTTCGGTTCCAGTCTTGACAATTCAAGCTACCAGGAAGCCGGATACCAAAAAAAAAAAATCCCTGATAATTGCCTGATTTCTCCAGGTTGACAATAATTCCCTGATAATTCTCGGTTTTCCAGTTTTTTCAGGTAGTCGCCACCCTGTTCTTTGTCGCACAAAGCGAAATAGAGCGGTCGAACTTTCTGAGTACCGAGCATAAACGCGATTAATCGCGCACTGATAAATTTACTTCTCTGCTGCACAAAAAAAGCTTATTAATAATCATAGCATATTCATATACTTGATGGAATGATTTTCGGAAATTGAAATTGAAATACAAGAAAATAAAAACAGTAGAAAATCGACACCCAGCTAACGCCAAAATTTGGGTAGCATTTGCTTTCGTTTGTCCAAAAATCACATCAAAAGCTAAGTTATTTCAAATTGTGGATAACGATTGATGAACAGAATGTAAACCAATCGGATCGGTACATTTAGCAAAACATTTAGATTCGAGATCCGTTGTTTCGAAAATTTCAAAATAATTCCCAGCGTTATGTCTGTTTATCTATGATAAACATACCTACCAGCCCGTGTGTGAAGCAAACACGTATCTGCGAAAAACATACAGCTTCTACAAGAGACATTGAACCGAGAATGCATCCTCACCAAGGTCGCTTTTTACGCGGTTTGGTGTACGTCGATCACGTTCTATGGTTTCTATAAAACATTGAAACCATATCCATAAAAAAATCAAATTAAAATATGTCGGTAATTAAAAGCATGTGAAAGTTCAGGTAGGCCGAGAAATTAATGAAATTCAATTGCATCAAAAGCGATCTTGGTGTAGCATCCTAACGCCTAACGCCGCTCCCAGGACTTATTCATAAAACGATTGTATGAACTGCGCACATATATGAATGACGAGCGCACGGGCCTTGAGTCAAGTCGATCAACGCAAAGTGCAATAACAACGGTAGCTCGCCTGGAGAAATCGTCTCCCCTACCGGTCAGTTGGAGAAAGAGAGTTGATGATGATGCGCAATGACCACCATATGTACAAAGTTGAAGATTATTGTCGAAGAGATCATGGCCGTTTCAACGTATTGAGGATCGCAATGAACGTTCGAGCTTTTTTTTTTATCAATACAGCAGACGTGCGCTTCTTCCGCAATAAACATAGAAGCGATTGAGTCTGTTCATGCTGAGGGAACGCCCATCAATTACGGCACGTTTTCTAGATGAAAGAGAAACAAATATGACGACTAAGGGTGGACAAAATATTTGAAAATGTTTATTTTGCATGACGTAGAAATGTTTGGTTTGGTAAGAAGAATTAAACAAATCGTTGTTGTGAAGATGTTAGATGATCGACGATATATTTATGACATGACTCAGGATATTCAGTCACGTGATATAAAGTATCTTGAGTCTTGACATAAAACGTCAAAGACATTCCTAATGAAAATCAAACACTTAAACTTTGATAACAAGTTGCTTATTGTCCAATATACTATATTTGTTATTATTAAGTGATATAGCTACTGGCATGAATACCTTATTATCCTTATTAAACTTTGTAACGTTGTTAGTGTAGGGAGGGGATCTAGTCGAGCGTTACGATCCATACAAAAACAATAAACCTTCCATACACAAAGTGTTGGAAGAGGGGAGGTTGAGAGTCCAAAATCGCCAAATATAGCGTTACGTAATTTGTGAATGAACCCTAAGACAACACACGTCGCTCGTTACGACAAGGCTACGGATATCCTATTGTTTAGCCCATCGCCAGATCGTAGCCATGGATGTCCGGGCACAATTTTGTTTTCATATTTACAGTGGCTAGTCAATTGATGATGACACCGCGCTTGTCACAGGCTCGGTTACCACAGAAGTAATACACTAGAATCGCTTTTTATGAAGTATGTTTTTGATTATTTCTAGACTAGTTGAATAAAATATTGAGTTGCCCTTATGTACGTAAAAATCCTCAAAAATCGAAGAAATATTAGGAGGATTTTTAAAATCTGTGGATATTTTGGTAGACCAACACATTGATGGAGCATTTAGAAAATATTCATCCAGATGTTTCATTTTTTTCACTTCTAACTTTGTGGGTACCGTAACCTTTTACATACTTTCGTCGAAAGTTTAGCACTTTTTACAACGCTTGATGAATTTGCTACATCGAACGATATCGGTCAACATATGCTAGATTTTATCAACATTCCCATCTGTTAGAAATAATCAAAACTCCAACACTTAGATTATAAACTAACCAATCAAATATACGAAAGAAATTAAAAATGAATGCTACTTTCTCAATGCTCCTGCCTATCAATCGTAGATATTATTTCCGTGTCGAAAAATAGTGCTTTACCCTATAATAGAATGATCCAACCGTAGAAATGTACAGTTACAGATAATAACACTTTGAGGCCAGTAACTTCATTATTATCGTCCCCCACGGTCGCTCAAGCGATCGCTCGTATTTATCTTAGCTCGATGGTCGTGTACTCTCTCACTCTCTGTCTGAGCCTGGGTGAAGGTAAATGAAAACCATTATCACAGTAATAACACTTTTTTTCTGAGCCACTTCTTGCCTTTGGAAATCAGATACAATATCTTCCTGATACCAAAATACATCATGATATCGAATCTTATATTTCCGTGTAAATATTGGTAATAAAATTACTAACAGATAACACAATTTGTTTGTTGAGTTCTTATTTTATTGTTAAAACAATTCAACAAAAAAATACCTCCTTCCATAATATTTTGTCTATTCGTTGGAAATATGATTAACATATTCTGTGGAATATTTTCATATTAAATAGTCTGTTTTTAAAAAATCATTTCCAACATTTTTCTAATCGGAGAAAATTCAATTTTGCAAACCAATAACTGCAATCATGCATCAACGATCGACAGAACAGCGGAGAAAAATGAACATCTCTCGGATATACAAGAGCTTTCAAACTGCGAGAACTTGAGAACATTCGCAGAAGCAGCTCTGATGTGTTGCTTGTTTTTACCGTAGTTTGTTACGGACAAGAGATTGCGGTGAAATGCGAATAGGGCGAAAGGAACATTTTCATCAGCTTGTCATAAATTGAACCAGTTCTCTCGAGTTTCACGACATAAATTGATACCTTGAAAATTACCAGCGTTAGAATTTTGACGTCTTCAGAAGAAATTCTTCTTCTTCTTCTTATTGGCATTACATCCCCACACTGGGACAGAGCCGCCTCGCAGCTTAGTGTTCATTAAGCACTTCCACAGTTATTAACTGCGAGGTTTCTAAGCCAGGTTACCATTTCTGCATTCGTATATCATGAGGCTAGCACGATGATACTTTTATGCCCAGGGAAGTCGAGACAATTTCCAATCCGAAAATTGTCTAGACCGGCACCGGGAATCGAATCCAGCCACCCTCAGCATGGTCTTGCTTTGTAGCTGCGCGTCTTACCGCACGGCTAAGGAGGGCCCAGAGAAATTATCTACAAGGATCTTTTCTGGAAGTGTCTATAATTTCACTTTGTATGCGTTACGAAGGCGTGTTACGTTTAATCTATCAATGAATCTCTTGAATTATTAAATAAAATGTATGGTATTTGACACAAATTCACTTCAATATTGAAAATATAATTATAACAAATGATATGATATGAAAATATGCTTATTTTTCTGATTTGCTTAAAAAAAAACCCAGATTAATCCACCTAGCGGCGATGGTGCCTTTCTCGTGCATCGTAAAATGTACTGATAAAATCACATAGGAAAGGTCAAAAAAGCACTTTAGGGGGATAGATCGCATATTTTCTATCATTTTGCATATTTTTGCATTAATTACTATGCATTTCCACCATTCTCAAAAAAAAATTTTTTTTCGATTTTGAAATTTTTTTCCAAGGGGGGACCCTTGGGAAAAAACAATGATTTTTCAATAATTCCGAAATGCAATGTCCGATCAGGCCAATTTTCAATAGCAAACAATGGGACCGCATTCCCCGTCGAATGCAACTTGTTGCGAGTAAATCGGGTAATGCTAAGTTCCAAAAAGTGTGTCTACAAAATTTGTACACATACACACATACACACACACACACATACATACATACACACAAACAGACATCACCTCAATTCGTCGAGCTGAGTCGATTGGTATATAACACTATGGGTCTCCGAGCCTTCTATAAAAAGTTTGGTTTTGGAGTGAAATTATAGCCTTTACGTATACTTAGTATACGAGAAAGGCAAAAACAATTGATTTTAATTGAGGAACAGAAAGAAGCATGTACCACAAAATCTTCTCAGAAAAGCAAAAACGTAAATATTTAAAGGGATTTCAAAAATTTCTTCAGTGGAAGCTATATAGCAAATGTGAGCATGCGTTGAGACACTATTATTTATTATTTATTTATTCAGACTAAGGCCGAAGTGGCCTGTGCGGTATATAAGAGTCTTCTCAATTCGGCTCGGTCCATGGCTACACGTCGCCAACCACGCAGTCTACGGAGGGTCCGCAAGTCATCTTCCACCTGATCGATCCATCTTGCCCGCTGCGCACCTCGCCTTCTTGTGCCCGTCGGATCGTTGTCGAGAACCATTTTCACCGGGTTACTGTCCGACATTCTGGCTACGTGCCCGGCCCATCGCAGTCGTCCGATTTTCGCGGTGTGAACGATGGATGGATCTCCCAACAGCTGATGCAATTCGTGGTTCATTCGCCTCCTCCACGTACCGTCCGCCATCTGCACCCCACCATAGATAGTACGCAGCACTTTCCTTTCGAAAACTCCAAGTGCGCGTTGGTCCTCCACGAGCATCGTCCAGGTCTCGTGTCCGTAGAGGACTACCGGTCTAATTAGCGTTTTGTAGATTGTCAGTTTGGTACGGCGGCGAACTCTATTCGATCGGAGCGTCTTGCGGAGTCCAAAGTACGTACGATTTCCAGCCACTATGCGTCTCCGAATTTCTCATCACCCGATCCATCGTCGCTTTGATCAACCGTGTCAGTTTATCCGGAAAACCGTGTTCGTGCATTAGCTGCCATAGCTGGTCCCGATCGATTGTATCATATGCGGCTTTGAAGTCGATGAATAGATGATGTGTGGGCACGTTGTATTCGCGGCATTTCTGCAGTACTTGGCGAATGGCAAACACCTGGTCCGTGGTGGAGCGTTCGCCCATAAAACCCGCCTGGTACTACCCCACGAACTCCCTTGCAGTTGGTGCTAGTCGACGGCATAAAATTTGGGAGAGTACCTTGTAGGCGGCGTTCAGCAATGTGATTGCGCGGTAGTTGCTACAATCCAGCTTATCGCCCTTTTCGTAGATGGGACACACGACACCTTCCATCCACTCCTGCGGCAAAACTTCCTCCTCCCAAATCTTGGTAATGACCCAGTGCAGCGCTCTAGCCAGTGCCTCACCACCGTGTTTAAATAGCTCTCCTGGTAGTTGGTCAACCCCAGGGGCTTTGTTGTTCTTGAGCCGGCCAATCTCCTCCTAGATTTCCTGGAGATCCGGAGCCGGTAGAATTATGTCCTGCGCGCGTTCTCCCAGGTCCATCACCATACCGCCATCTTCGTCTACCACATCGCCATTCAGGTGTTCTTCGTAGTGCTGCCGCCACCTTTGGATCACCTCACGCTCGTTCGTAAGAAGGTTCCCGTTTATGTCCTTACACATATCGGGCTGTGGCACGTGGCCCTTACGTGAACGGTTTAACTTCTCATAGAAATTTCGTGTGTTATTAGCGCGGTACAGTTGCTCCGTTTCTCCACGGTCTCGATCTTCCTGCTGGCGCTTTTTCCTCCGGAAAATCGAGTTTTGTCTGTTCCGCGCCTGTTTATATCGTGCCTCGTTCGCCCTCGTGTGGTGTTGCAGCAATCTCGCCCATGCTGCATTTTTCTCTTCCACTAGCTGCTCACATTCGCCGTCATACCAGTCGTTTCTCTGATCCGGGGGCACCGTGCCAAGTGCAGCGGTTGCGGTGCTACCAATGGCGGATCGAATATCTCTCCAGCCATCTTCAAGAGATGCTACGCCTAGCTGCTCTTCCGTTGGAAGTGCCACTTCCAGCTGCTGCGCGTATTCTTGGGCTAGTCTACCGTCTTGTAGCCGCCTAATGTTAAGCCGCGGCGTCCGACTTCGACGCGTGTTGTACACCGTCGAGAGTTTTGAGCGCAGGCATACTGCAACGAGGTAGTGGTCGGATTCAATATTCGCACTGCGGTAAGTGCGGACGTTCGTGATGTCGGAGAAGAATTTACCGTCGATTAGAACGTGGTCGATTTGGTTTTCCGTTTCTTGGTTAGGTGATCTCCATGTGGCCTTGTGCGGGGAAAGAAGGTGCTTCGGACTACCATTCCGCGGGAGGCTGCGAAGTTTATGCATCGTTGGCCGTTGTCATTCGATACGGTGTGCAGACTATCCGGTCCGATGACCGGTCTATACATTTCCTCCCTTCCTACCTGTGCGTTCATGTCACCGATGACGATTTTAACGTCCCGCAGTGGGCATTCATCGTATGTCTGCTCCAGCTGTGCGTAGAACGCTTCTTTCTCGTCGTCGGGTCTCCCTTCGTGTGGGCAGTGCACTTTGATGATGCTATAGTTGAAGAAACGGCCTTTAATCCTCAGCTTGCACATCCTTGCGTTGATTGGCTGCCACCCAATCACGCGTTGGCGCATCTTACCCAGCACTATGAAGCCGGTTCCCAGCTCGTTGGTGGTGCCACAGCTTTGATAGAAGGTAGCCGCTCGATGCCCGCTTTTCCACACTTTCTGTCCTGTCCAGCAAATCTCCTGCAGCGCCACGACGTCGAAGTTGCGGGGATGTAATTCATCGTAGATCATCCTGTCGCAACCTGCGAAACCTAGCGACTTGCAATTCCATGTTCCAAGCTTCCAATCGTGATCCTGTATTCGTCGCCTAGGTCTTTGCCGATTATATCGAGTCGCATTATCTCTTATATTGTTCGTAATGATTGGTTTTCTAGGCGGCTTATTGTGCCTGCGCAAACCTCCTGTCTCGTCGGAGGGCCGTCGTGTCAGGGCTGTTTAGCGTCCCACCTAACACCAGGACTTGGGCTTGTGCGCTTTGAGCGGCACACGGTCGCTTTGGTGGAGCCTACTTGCGGATACATGCAGCTTTTTATAGAGGTTTAACAGGGCCCACTGTCAAACCCCACCACATCCTAGGCAAGCCCCACAACTCGCTGTTGGCCTGGGGAGGGATCAAGCCCTTGGACATAGTCCCTGCTGCCCGCGTTGAGACACTAATGGACCATTTATCAACATGTATGTGTGCGTATGAGTGCAAATTTCAAAATTTACTACCATAAAAATCTCACTCATTTTTAAGGTATTAAACAAGATTAGTTTTACAAAATTAGGCATCCATAAGACAAAATATATGTTATTATTGAACGCTATTGAGTTTCGTTCAGATCAATGACCGATTTAATTAGTTCTGGATAAATTAATATCGAGGTCTCTGGAAATTTCGAGTACAATATATGTTACCAGCGTTACGATAGTTACTAACCATATCACAATAGCTATCCAATCCGACGTGCGCCTGATAAATATGTAGCAGGACGTGCAGCGTTATCATGTGTTTTGTTGTCTTTTTCTTGCAGCCAACATGATTCCAATTTACTGGCTGTGCATGTGCTAATACAATACAATACAATGCAATAATTGAAAACATATCCAAGTTGATTATCCTCAAACTTCTAAATAAAACTACTAAAGGATGAAACCAACAACTATTTTCATTGTATATATTTTTTTCCTGAATTGCAAATATGAATTGTGGAACTGTTTGATTACAACTAAGCTAAAGGGCGGCTTTGCCCCAGATGTACAATGTCAGTAAAATACATCCCTATCAATGGTCAAACTGCTTATCAGACGAACCTTGCTACGATCAATTCAATTTATCAGTAAGTACATGTTTTTTTTTGCATTTGTGGACCGGGTTGAATTTCCAGGAACTACGTTCAAAGTAATACTATCAAATTTTTGGGCACCAAAACTGGTTTCATACAACAATGAACTATAATTACATTGCCAACGCCAAAAACGGATCATCATCGTAAAACGTCAGGCAAACGATTCGCCGAACTCACGTTTTAGAATGCGCCGGCAAGTGTGCTCACCAACGATGGAAGAATCAAACCGTTCGCTATCTTCCCTTTTGTAGATTCAGCAATTCAGAGACCAACTGAATTGGATTCTAAATTTAAGTAAGGTTATGGTATACATATGCAGCAAGTCGATTCAGCTTTTTTAGAGTCAACATATTTCATCCCAATGACGATCTGTTGTGTGATTTATTGTTAAAACAATTGTGCAAGCCTCAGTTTGCTGTGAGATATTTGTGTAGCTTTATAACTGGGCCACTTGTTGCAGAAATTCTCATCGATGATGAGATGCTCTACTTTAGAGGAAATTCGAGACTATATTTATGTAAAGCAGTAATTCGACCTGGAGCGAGGATAGATGGTGCATTATAAACACTTTTTGATTGATAAATATCATACGTAATGCCAACGAACATGCTACTAACCTTCCTAAATAAACAGCAACATACAAATATTTTGCATGTGATTCAAATGAAATAAATCCAAACACATGCAACGGCGATGCTTGACTTACCTGAAAAAAAAGAAAAGAAATGAAAATAATTATAATCGATCACTTATAAGTACGTATGTATGTATCACGAAAGAACAGACAAATTAAATTCACCTGTTGTAAGGTATTGGTACTGCTGTGGAGCACCTACGCCAGTGCTCAACAGGTGGCACCAGTGCCTCTACCGTCTTTGTCTGCGATTCCCACAAATAGACACCCGACATACAATACCGGATCGCACAAGCATAATTCCATAAAACTTTCTCATGGTCATACTGCACCAGTGTTTGCCAAACATCGGCCAGCTTGGTAATCAACCGGATTTTCAATGTTCTTAAATTTGGCTTTTTTTTTGTATTGCAGTTAAAATTCATATAGATATAAAAACAAAAATTAAAAAAAACTCAAATAAAAAATCAAATGTAGAATTTCCAGAAAAATAGCAGAACAGCAAATTAATAAATATAAGGCAATTATAAATATGTTTCTATAACAATTAATTTCTATATGTGATGGTGATAATTAGATGATAATTTGTGAATGAGCACACATTACACCAAAATTCAAACCACCTACCCCCGTTTCTTTGCATGGATGCGTTCTTCAGTATGTAAAGGCTTTGACGCTCTGATCCCCCTATGGAAGTTTTAAGTTTCCATGAGACTATGGCTACCTAAGTTGTTTACTACCGTTGATTTCCGTTTTGGATTGACTAAACCATTTCGCAGACAAATTAAAAATCCGACATAATGACAAGATCGTTTTCAAAACATAGAAATGGCCCGTTTATAAGGTAAATCTGAGAATCACTGCACTGCAGAACCAGCAGCAAACCGAATGCCGCGGGTTTCCTCTAGTATTATTTACACACCTGCGAGCATGTAAACTAGACGGGTACAGAAATAAAATATTTTGTTTAGCCATGTGATTTATGCCGGTTTAATCAGCTACCAGTTAGTGCTTGTATTATTGAAAATTACATGCACAGTTCTCGTATTCTTAATCCGGCATTAAGAGTAGCTTAATACAATCGAATTATACAAAAACGTGCTTTACAAAACCATAACAGAATTCAATTTGGATAAGGAAGATTGATATTTCAAAAGCATTTTCTACAAAACAATGACCAATCTTAAATAGGCGAGTCTAATGCCCTCCTTCATCCGACCGGCATGACGAGGAACGCCTACGTGTTGATAGCAGCGTTATGAACGGTCGGATGGAATTCCGAAGAAACCCTGACCATCCCGGGTGTATATTAGTGATGTTTTCCGCGGAAATTAAACAATATTGTATGCACACAAAAAAAACATCCCGATCACTGAGTGCAATATGTCTATCTAAAGGGCGGAAATTCAATAAAAATGAACACTACGTGGAATTCTACGTAAGCGCGGGCATCTTTTGTGTGGTGTGTGGTATCAATGCGTCTTTTTTTGCCATTTTCGTTGATGTACATCGATCGAGACATAGAGTTTGATTTAATGCAAAACACCCCAGAAATGTATATATGAATTAGAATAATCATTCACACAAACCATGTTTGATTTGTGAGTTTTGATGACGCATTTTAATGAAAAATTTCACGATTTGTTGTAGTGTCACAAATGGAAACAAATGGAAAAACGTCAAAGTTGTTCCAATTTTGAAGCCGGACAAAAATCCAGCTGAGGCTTCTAGTTATCGGCCAATTAGTTTGCTTTCTTCAATAAGTAAACTGTTTGAAAAGATTATTTTAAATAGAATGATGGTTCATATTAATGACAATTCTATTTTTGCTGATGAGCAGTAACTTATCAAATAAGGATGATAGTGTTAAGAAAACACAGAACACCTAGTCTAAGAGATGAATGCATGTATTAGATAATTAGCAAATAAAATTAGTTAAAAAAAAACCTTTGTGTATTAAATTTTGATCCAAAATAGTTTTGCTACATTGCGGACGTATGAAATTGGTTTGCGTTGAAAACACCAACCACCCTTTAGTCACTTTAGCAAAGTGCAAAAAAAATATTTTCTTTTTTTCATTTTCTTCATTCCAGGTATCTGGCAACCCCAATCCTACCCACTACGTTTGACAATAGCCAACATCTTTGAGTTTCCCATTGTTCTATTGAAATTGGGTTTCCCACTGACAATTCTATTCTGTAAACAAACCACTATTCCGAAGTGATTTTTTTTCCAAATGGACGTAATTATTTTTCATCATTTTTCAAAAACTTGTGCGAAAGTATGAATGCGAGGTGCTGTTTCAACAAAAATATTGATGCCTTTAATAAATTTTTATATTTCAATCGGCACCAAGCGCTCTACCTCGCCAAAATATCACGATATTCAAAATACATTTTCAATGACAGGTTTCAACAATTATGATTACGCCTTCGTATTGAATTGATCGATGATTTTGATGCTGACATCAGAAACATGGCCGCTTCGCAGACCCCTGGAAATTGAAAAGTCGATGTTGGAAATGATTTTTCGGCTGCACCCAGTCGCACTCACCACGGCGGCGATGAAGGCGACTACAGATTATACTGAGATCCATGTTTTTCACTGCATTGACTGTGAAATATTTCTACCCTGCTTGGAATAACAGCTTTTCCTCCTCATTCATCTTCTTATTGGCATTACATTCCCCAGTGGGGCAATGCCGATTCGTAAGCTAGTGTTTATTCAGCACTTCCACAATTATTACCTGCGAGGTTTCTAAGCTATGTTACTATTTTTGTTTTCATTCGTATATCATGAAGCTCTTCTACCCTGGTCTTATACCGGGCATATGCATTCTTTTAAAGAATGCACTTTCATATTGGCCTTATTTCGAGTAGATGCGTCCAATTAATAAAAATGCTGTCTTCTCTTTTTACCGTATAACGTGCAAACATGTTCATTTGAAGAATGCATTATAGGGTATCTGTTCCATTAAAATTACATGCTCCTATATCAATAACATCCGCAAACAGGAAATTTAGGCTCAATTTGTGTTGTGGTTTGTTGTTATCCGGCGTGCTCACTGGCAGACGCATTCAATTAAAGAATGGTTCATCATTTTCCCAAGTCCTGGTGTCAGGTGGGACACAAAACAGACCTTCCGACGAGACAGGAGGTTTGCGCAGGCCCAATAAGCCGCCTGGAAAACCAATAATTACGAACAATATAAAAGATAATACGACTCGATATAATCGGCAAAGACCTAGGCGACCTAAATGATCACGATTGGAAGCTTGGAACATGGAATTGCAAGTCGCTAGCTTTCGTAGGTTGTGACAGGATGATCTACGATGAATTACATCCCCGCAACTTCGACGTTGTGGCGCTGCAGGAGATTTGCTGGACAGGGAAAGTGTGGAAAAACGGACATCAAGCGGCTACCTTCTACCAAAGCTGTGGCACCACCAACGAACTGGGAACCGGCTTTATAGTGCTGGCTGGGTAAGATGCGCCAACGTGTGATTGGGTGGCAGCCAATCAACGCAAGGATGTGCAAGCTGAGGATAAAAGGCCGTTTCTTCAACTACAGCATCATCAACGTGCACTGCACACACGAAGGGAGACCCGACGACGAGAAAGAAGCGTTCTACGCACAGCTGGAGCAGACATACGATGGATGCCGACTGCGGGACGTCAAAATCGTCATCGGCGACATGAACGCACAGATAGGAAGGGAGGAAGTGTATAGTCCGGCCATCGGACCGGATAGTCTGCAAACCGTGCATAAACTTCGCAGCCTCCCGCGGAATGGTAGTGCGAAGCACCATCTTTCCCCGCAAAAATATCCACAAGGCCACAGATCACCTAACGGAAAACCAAATCGACCACGTTCTAATTGACAGTAAATTCTTCTCCGACATCACGAACGTCCGCACTTACCGTAGTACGAATATTGAATCCGACCACTACTTCGTTGCAGTATGCCTGCGCTCAAAACCCTCGACGGTGTACAACACGCGTCGAAGTCGGACGCCGCGGCTTAACATTGGGCGGCTACAAGACGGTAGACTAGCCTAAGGATACGCGCAGCAACTGGAAGTGGCACTCCCAACGGAAGAGCAGCTAGGCGCAGCGTCTCTTGAAGATGACTGGAGAGATATTCGATCCGCCATTGGTAGCACCGCAACCGCTGCATCGACTGGTATGACGGCGAATGTGAGCAGTTAGTAGAAGAGAAGAATGCAGCATGGGCGAGATTGCTCCAACACCACACGAGGGCTAACGAGGCACGATATAAACGGGCGCGGAACAAACAAAACTCGATTTTCCGGAGGAAAAAGCACCGGCAGGAAGATCGAGACCGTGAAGAGACGGAGCAACTGTACCGCGCTAATAACACACGAAAGTTCTATGAGAAGTGAAACCGTTCACGTAAGGGCCACGTGCCACAGCCCGATATGTGCAAGGACATAAATGGGAACCTTCTTACGAACGAGCGTGATGTGATCGGCAGCACAACGAAGAACACCTGAATGGCGATGTGGCAGACGAAGATTGCGGTATGGTGATGGACCTGGGAGAACGCGCGCAGGACATAATTTTACCGGCTCCGGATCTCCAGGAAATCCAGGAGGAGATTGGCCGGCTGAAAAACAACATAGCCCCTGGGAATGACCAACTACCAGAAGTGCTATTTAAACACTGTGCTGAGGCACTAGCTAGAGGGCTGTATTGGGTCATTACCAAGATTTGGAAGGAGGAAGTTTTGCCGCAGGAATGGATGGAAGGTGTCGTGTTTCCCATCTACAAAAAAGGGCGATAAGCTGGATTGCAGAAACTACCGCGTAATCACATTGCTACATGGTATTCTCCCAAATTTTATGCCATCGACTAACACCAATTGCAAGGGAGTCCGTAGGACAGTACCAGGCGGGTTTAATGGGCGTACGCTCCACCATGACGGAACAGGTGTTCGTCATTTGCCAAGTACTGCAGAAATGCCGCGAATACAACGTTCCCACACATCATCTATTCATCGACTTCAAAGCCGCATATGATACAATCGATCGGGACCAGCATGGCAGCTAATGCACGAACACGGATTTCCGGATAAACTGACACGGTTGATCAAAGCGACGATGGATCGGGTGATGTGCGTAGTTCGAGTTTGTGATGATGGTCTTTCGTGTCTGCTATTCAACATCGCTTTGATTATGGCACGTAACTTTGAGAAGATGGAGGAAGCCTATATCAGACTGCAGAGGGAAGCTAATCGGATCGGACTAGTCATCAACACGTCGAAGACGAAGTACATGATAGGAAGGGGTTCAAGAGAAGACAACGAAAGACGACAATCGAGGTGGTAGAAGAATTTGTGTACTTGGGCTCACTGATGACTGCCGAAAATGATACCAGCAGAGAAATTCGGAGACGCATAGTGGCTGGAAATCGTACTTACTTTGTACTCCGCAAGACGCTCTGATCGAATAGAGTTCGCCGCCGTGTCACACTGACAATCTACAAAACGCTCATTAGACCGGTAGTCCTCTATGGACGCGAGACCTGGACGATGCTCGTAGAGGACCAACGCGCACTTGGAGTTTTCGAAAGGAAAGTGCTGCGTGCCATCTATGGTGGGGTGAGATGGAGGACGGTACGTGGAGGAGGCGAATGAAGCACTAGTTGCATGAGCTGCTGGGCGAACCATCCATCGTTCACACCGTGAATATCGGACGACTGCGGTGGGCCGGGTACGTAGCCAGAATGTCGAACAGTAACCCGGTGAAAATGGTTCTCGATCACGATCCAACGGGCACAGGAAGGCGAGGTGCGCAGCGGGCAAGGTGGATCGATCAGGTGGAAGATGACTTGCGGACCCTCCGTAGACTGCGTGGTTGGCGATGTGTAGCCATGGACCGAGCCGAATGGAGAAGACTCTTATATACCACACAGGCCACTTCGCCCTTAGTCTGAATAAATAATAATAATTTTCATTTTCCTTTGCTTTATACCGGGCAGATGCGTTCATTCATAGAAGGGACTATTTCCTTTCTTTTCTTTATACCTAGCAAAAGTGTCCAATTAAAGAAGACATTATATTCTCACTTCGTCTTATACCGGCCAGATGTGCTCTTTCAGAAAAAGCATTGCCTTCTTTCATTGCTTTAAACCACAATCATAAAAATGTTTAGACCGGATTGCAAAACACTGGTGCTACTTAATTTATCAAATCGGCGTATAGTCGAAGCACTCACGATCCATTGCCCTAACCATCTCGGGCTCATTCAGTAGTCGCCAAGTTGCGAAGGCCAGTGGAGGTTCTTAGTTGATTAAAAGCACCATTTTAGCCTACTGAGGGTCGTGGGTTCGAGTCCCATCGAAGGAAAGTGGTTACCTCCAATACATTTTTCAAATCAAAAAATCTTCCACATAATGTTCGTATTCACATCTGAGTTTTCAGAACATTGTAAAAAATTGGATCTCAGCAATCGAGTGGAAGCATTTTACTTCTTCTTCTTCATTTTACTTCGCTCCGAAAATAATAATGAGGATTATTTATCGGTATGTAATGGTAAGTATAGAAGATATGCGCATCGGAAATAAGAAAATTTTGTAGTGAAACACAACCAGAGATAGAATTTATTTATAAGTAAATATGATGGGCGATGGAATTGAAACAAAAAAAGTATGTTCGGTTGAAAGATCCTGCAGGTTGAACTATCTTAAACGCATGCTTCGAGAACAAATATAATACGTTTGTTTTGAACGTGATGATACGTTTGTTTGAAACGTATTTACAGGGTCCGGCAATTGAAGTGCATTAGAATACAGATAAATTGATTGTAAACAGATAAATTGATCAAAACAAAACTATTCCACTTCAATTTCATTCAATTTCACAAGATTTTTTCGCCACTGACGATCGACGAACGTATCGTATGAGTCCCGCCGGTGCTCTTGTGGTATTCTACCAGTTGCCACCAGATGTCGTCTTAGCATATGCACAAAAACATGATGTTCTAGAGTAGACCCGGCCTCCAACATATCCCAAACAGTGAAATTCATAAGGTTCGGGTTCGGCGAACTCGCTGGCCGCTCTGAGCTCGAAATTAATCCTGAAAGACTCTTAGTTGATTTTTTTTCACTTTTTGAGCCAGCCTCTAATTTTATACTATAGACTGTTCCAGAAATTAAAAGCACACTAAAAAGTAGCCGGTAAATTGAAATGCATGTAATGTTCCGTGAAAATTTCGATGCATAACATCCATTTAATGAACGTGATGTAATTTTTCGAATATTTTGCATCAACCGTAGAAAATATCTAGCTTCTATTTTGGTTCCGAAAAATTGGCTTGCACAAATTGGCCATTTTTAGGGTGCCTTTTTCTAAAAAATCATCTAGTAAAAAACGTAGAGCTATTAGATCAGTAGAAATTTTCATGGGAAGTAAATAGGAATGTTAGTTTTGTCATCGACATGTTGTTGCAAATATTTTGCAATGGTTAGAAAACCTCGAAAAAGTGCAGCCAACAGTGTGGGCGGCGTACACGATGGCTTTTTGAAGTTGAATAGGACCTGAGGGCGGAGTCCAGTGGAGAAGAATACTCCATTCGGCGTAGGTTCATCGAAGAGCTGTAGCCCATTAAGTAAGCAAGTATATAACAGTATGGCATAAAAATCAAATTACTTTGGCGATTGGTATATGTTGGTGTTCATTAAGAATTTTAGTAATGAGCCAGCACTGATTAAATAAAGCAAACAACATGTTAAATATTGATGTGAAATTTGAAGAAACTACTTGAATCTGTGATGTGCAAACTCCTTAAAACCTTGTGAAGGAAAAAATCCTAAAACATGACTTATCTTATCTTATCTTTCTTATTTCTTATCTTATCTATATACATAAAAATGAATTTCTGTCTGTCTGACCCTTATGGATTCGGAAACTACTGATCCGGTGGCGTGAAAATTTGTATGCAGGGGTTTTTGGGGCCGGGGAAGGTTCTTACGATGGTTCGAGGCCCCTCCCACCTTTGGAAAAGGGGCCCCCCATACAAATGAAACACCGATTTCTTCATAACTCGAGAACTAATCATAGAATTAATCAATTTTCGGCGAAACGAAGTTCGTTGGGTCTGCTAGTAAATACATAAAAATGAATTTCTGTCTGTCTGAACCTTATAGACTCGGAAACTACTGAACCAATCGGAGTGAAAATTTGTATGCAGAGGTTTTTGGGGCCGGGGAAGGTTCTTAATATGGTTTGAGACCCCTCCCCGCTTTGAAAAGGGGGGGCTCCCATACAAATGAAATACCAATTTCTTCTTGAATCGAAATCTAATCAAAGAATAAATCATTTTTAGGCGAAACGAAGTTTGTCGGGTCTGCTAGTAGTCAATAAAATCACCTGTCATAAGACGAGTTTATACAATCCCATTGAATTCCACCACTTAATTGTATCTTGACAGATACGTATTTCGACCTCAACAGTAAGGCCGTCTTCAGTGTCTCGTACTTGATTAGTACGATTAAGTACGTACTTGATTACAATTAAGTGGTGGAATTCAATGGGATTGTATAAACTCGTCTTATGACAGGTGAAAACATTCCACTAAAAAGCTCAAAATAATTTTCTTATCAATAAAATCAGCAAAACTCGACTCTAGAAGAAAGTATACAAGATAATAAACTATACGCAGCCAAAATCTTGAAAATTGAAGAAAGTTAGAAATATTTAAAAAAATAAGTTTGTTTATAATTTATGGAACAGTCTATAGTTTCCAATACGTATTTTGTACTATATAATTTTCACTCACTAATATAGCAGTTCAGTTGCCAGAGCCTGCATTTTTGTTTCCAGGATGATCTGGAATTATGTTTGGATTTTACTCGACATCACTATCCTCCATAAAAATCACAATAGAAAAAACTCCAATTTGAATTAAGACTTTTTTTAGATTTTATTCAAATGCACTAAGGTTAAAAAAAATATAATTAATAACTATCGAAGCGCTTAGATAATGGACACCACGCTACGAGGTTCCAGAGGGAAATGTAATGCCAACAAAAAAATGACTAATTTGATGAGTAAAATATTTACACATCTGAAACTCTACTGGAAATAAGAATTCAATGCGATTGTAATAAATGAACCACCAGTTAGCTTTGCGCCGGCAAGGACGTAGATTGCCAATCCGGAGATTGAGAGTTCGATCTTTTCGGGTTTTTGAGGGTCTTCAGTAGCCCTGCGAGCAAAGGGGTACGATTTCCAATCCGGAGATGGTGAGTTCGATTCTCGATCCGGTTTAGGATGTTTTCGGGTGGGAAACATTCTCGACACCCTGGGCATAGTGTATCCATTGTACTTGCCACACAAGATACATACTCATCCAATGGCAGGCATAGCTTACAATTAATAACTGAGGAAATGCTAATAGAATACTAAGTTGAAAAGCCGGCCAAGTTCCAGTTGGAATGTAGAGCCATTGAGGAAGAAGAAGAAGAACATCTTTTCGGGTGCGGAAAATTCTTCACTACTTGATTTCAGATAACTATGGAAGCTCCAGTAGGCACAATTGCTCCATGAATTAAGAACGATAAAATAGATAGTATTACTAGCTTTCCCCACAAGAAATCATCAAAGAACGAACAGCTGAACTTGTGGGCATGCATTTCAAGTTCCAATTTCCGATTCTGCCGTTAGCAATAGCATATCCACACGAAGAAGAACAATACTGTCTGGGTCGATGATACCGATGCGATAGGGGCACTCACCACATCACTACTGATGAAGATTGGTGTGATTATTGCTCTTGTGGAAGGAGGTGCTTCTTTCCATGTTTTGTTCTTCTAGGGCAGAATGCATTGAATTTTTTTTTTTAGGGAAGATATCAGGCACCATGGCATAATAGGTGGGCAAATTTGAGTATATTTTTATTAAACAATGGACCAGAATGGTATTTTGTGTTTTCAGAATGAAACCATAATATGGGTTATATAAGAATTTTGTGTTGTTGAATTTCACTGCAATTTTTTCTATCAACTAAAGTTCAGATAATCAACTACGGTTTGCAGTTCTATACTTAGTAAACTAATGAAGATAATTTGTTTGGGCATATCTTCTTCTTCTTCTTATTGGCATTTCATCCCCACACTGGGACAGAGCCGCCTCGCAGCACACAGTTGTGGTCGAAATACGTATCTGCAAAGATAACGAAAATTAACTGGTGGAATTAAATGGACAGCACTTAATTCGTCTTAGACGGTTTAATACATTCCACTAAAAGAGCTTAATATATTTTTCTGAACACTTTTATGTCACAGCCAAGAAATTATTATCACAATAAATAACCAACTTGAAGAAGAATAGTTTCAAAAAATTCAACCACTTGAAGAAATGGAATTCACGGAATTATCACAGAAAATCGTCTTTGTAGGCTGAGAAATATATGAAATCGTTATTTGAACTGAACATAGGTATAGCCCTTCAAAAATAAAATATGTGCCAGGTTGTTATAATATAGTTTTGCATAAAATCATAAATGATTGGCACTTGTAGCAATGTTATACATATATTGGTTTGTTGTTTGTTTGTTACCCACTTTCAATTTTTTTTATTCGAATCCATATTCATACAATGCTATTTGTATTTGTATTTAACAGAAAATTGATGCCACTGGATCTACGATAAACCGAAAAAAGAAGTAACCAATTCAAAGAAGAACGACAGCAAAGAAACACGATTCCAGCGGAAGGAAACGACATCCGTTAACCATTAACTCACTTAGCGAGCTCAACGTGTTGGAATGACGGCGACGCATACGAACTTCGACAACAACCTCGAGCCAGCATTATACGCTGCGGCGTAAATGTACCGGTAGTCGGATATTTTCTCTTTGCCCACTCGGAGGGCAAAAAGCGGCAGGCAGTGCATCTATTTAGTTTACATCCGAATTGTATTGTATGTGTATGTGCCATTGCACACACGAACTGATTTTTGGGAAATCTTTGAAATCGCCGCTGAACAACGCAACGGGAGAACCTGTCCGCGTAATCTCTCAAATGACCTGGACAATAAATTATAACGTTAAATTACCCTAAGATTTGGCTAATTTTTCTATTGAGATGATATATTGTGTGTGATAGTGTCGTACATATATCAATCACTCGAATCAATGAATTATTATGAAGTTCCGCAATTCGCCGAAACCATGTGATCTCAATCACGAAGGGCCAAGCCGAGAAGGAAAACAATATTTTCACCTTGAAAATAATGTTTTAGGAACAAAGTGTCCTCAGCAAAGTCAAAGCTTTATATTTGAGCTTTATATTAAAGTTTTTTGCAATAGGGCGATCTCTCTACATTTTGATATAAAAAATTTAACGTCCTTTTTTTTAATTTTAGTTTTGTATGATTTTCTAGAAAGTGAAGAAACCATTCTTGTACGTCGTTTGTATCATTAGTTATGATAATTTCAAAAAATAATGTCACCCTAAAAAACTTTTTAGTTTAAATTTTAATCGAAGTGACGTCTTAGAACAATTCTTAGCCCTTCCTCTGTCTAGCCCTTTGAGACATGGATCCCCCTTTTCTGACATCTCGTCAATCCACCAATGTATTCACTCAACCAAATTTAACCAAAACGTGCATTTTTTATGCTCTAAGACTTTGTAGAAGACGTGTGAAATTGTCATAACAAATGATACAAACGACGTACAACAATAATGGTTTCTTCAGCAAAGTGCCACAAAATTAAATAAGGAACAACTTTGAGGAACATCGTGCAATGCCAAAATTAGAAATAGACGTTAAAATTTCTATCTCAAAATGTAGTGCGACCGCCCTATTGCAAAAAACTTTAATATAAAGCTCAAATATTAAGCTTTGACTTTGCTGTGAAGGCACTTTGTTGCTAAAATATTATCTTCAAGGTGAAAATATTGATTTCCTCCAAATTTCTTGGCGTGACCAATCATGATTGAGAACATATGGTTTCGACGATGTATTAGATGGCCTACAGTGTATTTGAAATGCAGCAAGATTGGTATCACATATTTTCACAGGCATCTAAGGATATGTTGGAAAGAGTTTTGATAGATGCCATGAACATTTTAAAGGCCGTTACTGCGTAGGCCTTACAACCTAAAGTGCAGAACGTTTCGTGAATTTTAGAATACCACTGTGGAGCAAGGATGTTATCGATCATTTAGTAATTTGCGTTCGATCATTTAGTAGTTTGTCAATTACTCATTCCAAAAGCTGAATTTCAAAATGTGTTGTATGATGGACTTCTGGTGCGAAAGTTTTTCTACAACTCTGCCTTATGGTTGGTTGTTTGAATTCCACTAGTAACGGAGTTATAGCCAAAATTTCAGTAAATTAGACTAAATGATTACAAAATTCCACTCATTTAGTTTAAGTTATTGCAACTAGCGCTATAACTTCGTTATTATTTGAATTCTAACAACGAACTATTAGGCAGAGTTGTAGAAAACCTTTGAACTAGAAGTCCACCATACAACACAATTTGAAATTTAGCCTCTGCAATGAGCTATTGACAAACTACTAAATGATCGAACGCAGATTACTAAATGATCGATAACATCGTTGCTGTGGAGCATGCCCAATATTTCCATATAGTAAACTGATATTCTAGAACAGAGTAGGAAGACCTTAGCTAGTTAACTGTGATGGCTATGGGGGATTCTAATTTTTCATTGCAAACGATTCAAGCGACATTTCACCGAACGAGCTTTCCTAGAGCTCAACATGATGTAATAGGCTACTCTCTTTCTCAACTTAAAAATGACCGAACATTCATAGAAACTGAAAACCCGCTTCTCCGAAAGCCACATCAATGTCACATGGATCTGCGAATGAATTAGTCATCCGATCCGAGCTGCACTGAAGCTGATGACGCCCGCTAAGCATCCAGCACCGGTTTATCCTTGGAAGCAATCATACTGACTGTCGCTTGTGAACAATCACACTGGTGAGGTGATCCATCTCTTGCCAGACTTTGTTCCAGGTATCTACCACAGCCAGCAGTTGATGGGTTATTCATCGAATTCATTCGTTCCCCTTCGGTTGCCCAACCAAGCACCGGTGGTGCTTAGTCATTCGAGAGTTACGTGAGTTCTTTGCATTATTGTCGATTTGCTGTTCGAAGAAAGCTAGTAGCAAAGATGATTTGCAAGAGTTGTTTCGCAAATACCTGTTTAGCATGTCCGGAGGCAAGCAAAACGCTGCTTACTGGGTAGTATAAGTACTTGGCCGCAAACCACTTTTTTCCGGATGAATGCAAATTTAGGTTTTTTTTTATCGAAATCGGAAGGCATGATTGATATAATTCGAATTTGTTTGGCTTCATAATGTGGAAGAACTAATAATAGACTGCAGGCAATGTGTCAACAAAAGTATTGTTATACGACAAATACCTAAAAATGTGCATATAGCAGCACTCTACCATGCAAACGTCTGTTTTTTTTTCGGAAATAAGACCGCTTTCATGCTAATGCATTATAAATATGATCAAAATGTTGTAGGGTAAGACGGTATAATGCGCTCCACCTTGCCAAAACGTCTTTTGCTTGTCATAAGACGAGTTAGTACAATCCCATTGAATTCCACCACTTAATTGTATCTTGACAGATACGTATTTCGACCTCAAATGTAAGGCCGTCTTCAGTGTCTCGTACTTGACTCGACTTAAGTGGTGGAATTCAATGGGATTGTACTAACTCGTCTTATGACAAGTGAAGACATTCCACTAAAAAGCTCAAAATAATTTTCTTATCAAAATGGCCCCTTTTTGATTTCTAGAAAACTATAACTAGTTATGGGTCAAAATCAGTTGGTACCCATAAGTATTTGTAAACCCATCATACTATGTGAATGTGGAAATATTTTTGTATCACACAATGAAAATAATAGCGAAATACAAGAAGTTACAGTTTTGATGTAACTTTTCATGTTTGTTTGCTCAACATTCTGGAGCGACTCTGGCATACTGTCCGCAAAACTTGCACTGGAGTACTCAGTTGGGCAACAAAATTACTTTTCTCAGTGGTTAATAAGATATAAAATTGCTTCCATCTTCAAAAATGTAACGATTTTCGAAAACATGTTTCACTGGCTAAAACGCCCCAGTGTAGACAGGACGATATGCCCTTACCAACTGGACACAAGCGCAGCGAGCTCGCAGCAGTTGCTTACAAATTGTATGGAAAATATTGAAATGTAATTCACACCTGCTTGAATGGACCTATGTTGGTTTTTTAATGTCAAGCGCATAAGGATTTGTAGCCTTTTTATTATGGGAATGATAAAATACTAATGAAGGGCAATTAAACGTCTTTGGTTGAGGTGGGGCGTATTGCCCAGGCACTTTTTAAAATTCATTTTTTCACGACTTTTCAAAAAAGCTTTATTACGTGTTAAGTGAAATATTTTTATATGACTACTCACGGGCAATGCATTTGCGACTTCCTGGACTACCAAATATCACAAAGTTTGCATAAATTGCGTTGAAAAGTAAAAAGTTATCAAGGAGTTGCCTTAGGGGAGGCATATTATACCGTCTTACCCTACATTGAACCTAATATTTAACACACGATAATTTCTCATATCTCAAACACGAAATACGAACCCAAACAATATTTCCGGGAATAAGATTGTTATATTTCTTATGAATGCACCCGCTCTGCTAGATTTCAGTTTGAACGAAAGCGCAACTTGTTGCTGTTTTATCTCTTGAACGGTTAATCACCTACTCACATGCCTGCCTACCAACCGCTATTTGTACTGCAGTCTAGCGTTGCTTTGTCGGTCTGTATGTTCCAGCAACTACCGAGCTCAGCTTGAATGGATGTGGATGTGCTGCTGCGTTCTCCGGAATAGGTGGGTCATTCAAATTAGATTTTTTTTATCTATTCGTAAAGTGTAATTGCTAATGAAACTGACAGTATTTATTTAGTTTCACCAGGCATTCAGTAGCGATTCCTTAACCACAAACAATCTGATAACGAGAAAAAAAGCATTTGATAAATAACTAGATTTGGATTATCTCAAAATCGATTCTACTAATTTTATTTTTGAAATTATTTTTCTGTCTTAATCTATATGAATAAAAATGAGTTGAATAAGATCCCGATCAGAACGACAAAACAAGATTACTATCAACGGGACCCAAATTATAACAGAATCTGTTTCCAGAAAACATGAAGCCTAATAACACATCTAGTTTTATATCTGTTACCTTACTCTAGTCTAGTCTATAACACTGAGCAGGGTTTGCAGAAATCGCTCTCATTAAATAACGAACAACGGTAAAAGGGAGGCAAAAACTGTTTGGAATCATTACAAGTCATGAAAAAAAGTTTTTCAAACTTGTATACAAGTGTAAAAAAACAGAATCGGATAGGCCCCTACCCAGAAGTGATGATAAAACGCTCATTTTGTTTAAAATGATATGAAAACTCATATGTGAATATGTACATTATGTGGAAGATAATGATTTAAAAAATGTATTGGAGGTAACCACTTTCCCTTCGACGGGACTCGAACTCACGACACTACAGTACGCTAGACTGGTGCTTTAACCAACTAAGCTACGAAGGACCTCCGTCGGCCTTCGCAACCTAGCGGCTACTGAATGAGCTCGAGATTCCCAAATTGGACGCATAGTCAATTCACTCGCAATCCATTTGTCAGGCCAACACTACATGTGTGTTAGACCTCTTCATGTTTTCAAAAAGTATCGAAAATTCAACCGGTCAGCCCAGAATCACATTTTTTTTGCTAAAATAAGCCTCCTGTCAAATTTTCAGCTGATTCAGATAAAATTTCGAGGTGGCTCAAGTCGATTTAGTAATTTTGGGCTATTTTCAATTTTGAAAAAAAAAAATGTAACAAGAGATATAAACGCCAAACGGAAGCTTTTGGTGTGCTCTACGAGTATGAACATTGCGATTCATTCCGTTAAAATTTTAACCATGTAAAAGTGATTTTCGAGGTTTTAGGTGCACAAAAACAATGTTTCCCTTGAAAGTCGTTGTTCTACAAAATTCTTGAATTTATTACAAATCATTGCTTATTCATTATATTATTATTCCTCTTTTTTCCTTGGATATTTGAGTAAGATAATTGCCAATGTGCGACTTACTGTTAAATTCTTAAAAATCAGAAGCTGAACCTTTGTCATAAATTTGCACGTTAGGATTTCGTCGAACAAGTTGTTCGAAAAAGAAGCTTTGATTTCACTTGTGACTACAATGCACTCAATAGTACAAACATACAGACATATGGTGCAATGGACAAAGTTCAAAAGTTGTGTGTTGTAAGCATCAAATATCATATGATTTGATTTATGTTTTGTTCGAATAACTTGTTTGAAGAAATCCTAGCATGCATTTTTTTTAACTTTATTATCCTAACGTGCAAATTTATTACATACTAGCTTTATGTACCCGGCCTTGCTCGGAATCGCCAGTTTGTTTCTCAGTTTTTTTCACAATCAGAAAATGATAAAACCAATTTGTCAACAGGGTAATTGTGTTTCCTTATTGATACTTCATCATTTGAATAAAAGAAAACTTTTGGAATCATTGACTGATTTTGAAGAAGAGATCATGGGTTTGAATAGGCTTATTCCAGAAGAACGTCTATTTCTAAAGAAGGAAAAACATCCACCGATGCCTTATTACGGGTAAACGCTCATTTTTAAAGAAGGGATCACACCCACCATTGTCATATTCCGGGCAAATGCCTACTTTTAAAAAAGCAATCATCCAGAAGGAAACACATTGATCATTGCTTCTTGCTGGGCAAACCATGGTACCGATGATGTCATCTTCTCGGATATGTGTATCGGGAAGTATCATTTTTGGCAAATATCATTTTCGGTAAAATCATTTTTGGTTAAATGTTATTACCGGTAAAATGTTATTGTAGAAGATTTTCCATTTTTAGGAACTCGGGCAATTTGTTCTCGGAGCATTTTAGAATGTCAAAGAACCTCGAATGAACCAAATATGAGGGATTTTAAATTAACTCGTTTTCTAAACAATATCCAACCCCAATAACCTCCCGCATTCCAAAAATCCCTCCCAGCCTTTCTATAATAGTTTCCTTTGGGTAGAGAATACGTGTTTACAAATTTGGTTTGAATTCACCCATGCGATAAAATGTATACTAAACTGTTCGTTTAATGAATATACCCTCTCTCTAATTCAGCTATGACACTCCCACCCAGTCTGATATAGTCTTCCTTAGACAGAGAATATAGGTTCCAAATTTGGTGGACATCGGTAAATGGGTTCAAAAGTTATGCTGAAATACACCCTCCACCTTCCAAAATAACCTATCCACACCCACTAAAATTGTTTCCTTAGGATACACAATATTTGATACAAATTTGGTTCAAATAGGTCATGGGGATCAAGACTTACATTGAATTGATCTATTGCTAAACAATACCCTTCTCCCTCTACCCTCCCTCTTTTCCAAAGAGCATCCCTAACCACACTAACGTCTTCTCCTTAACATGAAGAATGTGTGTTCCAAGTTTGGTTCAAATCGGCCAAGGTATTCAGAAGTTACACTGAGTTGATTGATACCTTAACAATATCCCTCCCCCCTACCCTCCCCCTTTTCCCAAGAAGATCTCTAACACACTATCGTCGTCTCCTAAAGATAAAGAATTTGTGTTCCAAATTTGGTTGAAATTGCCCAAGGGGTTCAGAATTTACATTGAGTTGATCGATAACTAAGTAATACCCCTCCCCCCACACCCTCCCCCTTTTTCCAAAGAGCATGCTTAACCTCCCTATTGTCGTCTCCTAAAGATAAAGAATTATTGTTCCAAATTTGGTTGAAATCAGCCAAGGGGTTCAGAATTTGCACTGAGTTGATCGATAACTAAGCAATACACCTCCCCCCCACCCTCCCTCCTTTCCAAAGCGCATGCTTAACCCCCCTATCGACATCTCCTAAAGATAAAGTATTTGTGTTCCAAATTTGGTTGAAATTGGCCAAGGGGTTCGGAATTTACACTGAGTTGATCGATAACTAAGCAATACCCCTCCCCCCATACCCTCCCCCTTTTTCAAAGAGAATGCTTAACCTCCTATCGTCGTCTCCTAAAGATAAAGAATTTGTATTCCAAATTTGGTTGAAATCGGCCAAGGGGTTCAGAATTTACACTGAGTTGATCGATAACTAAGCAATACCCCTCTCCCCATACCCTCCCTCTTTTACAAAGAGCATGCTTAACCCCCCTATCGACATCTCCTAAAGATAAAGTATTTGTGTTCCAAATTTGGTTGAAATTGGCCAAGGGGTTCAGAATTTTCACTGAGTTGATCGATAACTAAGCAATACCCCTCCCCCCTTTCCAAAAAGCATGCTTAGCCCCACTATCGTCGTCTCCTTAAAATAAGAATGTTTGTTCCAAATTTGGTTGAAATCGGTCAATGGGTTCAGAAGTTATGCTGGAACATACATACAAACATACAAACATTAAGTTTTATATATATATAGATATAGATATAGATATAGATGTTCAGCTTCTGATTTTTAAGAATTTAACGGTAAGTCGCACATTGGCAATTATATTACTAAAATGTCCAGGGAAAAAAGAGAAATAATAATAAAATAAATAAGCAATGATTTGCAATAAATTCAAAAAAATTGTAGAACAACGACTTGCGAGGGAAACATTGTTTTTATGCACTTAAAATCTCGAAAATCACTTTAACATGGTCAAAGCGTGAACGGAACGAATCACAATGTTCACAACACTTGTAGAGCACACCAAAAGCTTCCGTTTAGAGGTTGTTGGGATGATTTTTGGCGTTTATATCTCTTGTTAGATTTTTTTTTTCAAAATTGAATATAGCCCAAAATCACTAAATCGACTTGAGCCACCTCGAAATTTTATCTGAATCAGCTGAAAATTTGACAGGAGGCAACTGTAATGATCAAGTGAGGTTGTGTGAGCTATTTGCCAGTCGATCGTCAAGCTCAGACCCGACCGCATTGCGTAGGCAAGAGCACGCAACTCAGGTCCAGCTCAATCAAAGTTAATTGTCTATATTTCGGGGATTAAACCACGGCAAACCAATTTATGCAAATTATGTTTTTTTTTATCAAAAAGAATGTATATGCGAAATTTCAGGGAAATCAAAAAATACAAAATTGAAATCTCGAAAAAACAATCATGATTTCACAGAGAATTGCTCAGGAACAAAATATTACTCAATTTTGAATATTTTTTTTTATAAATGAGTGGAACTTTGGAAATTGACTTTAAACCACATTTAAACATGCACTGAAGTTTATTTTATTGATCAACATCAAAAACTTTTCGAAATCTGATCAAGTTAAATTTACAAAAAAATAATCAAAATACCCATTAAAAGGCGGTTTTGGGCATTAAGGGTTAGGACAATTTTACTAGGCGTAAACATGCGTATACATTTTTTCTTTAATTTGTTCCACTACAATTATTTATTGAGGTGGTGGTGAAACAAACAAGGGTCCCGTTCGTGCCAAATCGTTTACAAATTTGATACTTTATCAATCTCATTGGATCTTATTGCTTGCTTTTAATTATATGTACGACATGTTTTACTACATTCAAATAAAAGAAACTATTCTGTTTTTTTTATGACTTAATGCCAACTACAGGGGTTAGACAAAAAGGTTGAGATAGGCAAAAAATTGTCGAAGTTCAAATCAGCATAACTTTGCGTAGAATGATCCCATTTTAATCAAACAGGGACCATCGGACGCGGAAACTCTTCTAGTATACTGGCCCTATGCGAAACCACTGATTGGCCCTTGGCCACCGGTGATGTTCCGGGTTTTCCGAGGGTATGTTAAAAATGCATTTTTTCCGCTGCTTGTAATTTTATATGACATTCGCTGCCATCATGTTTTATGTTTTCCCCAGAAACTAGAACTAATATGCTGACCAATGCTGGCTGCAGATCTAAAATCCGTTAAGTATACGCAGAGATATGGCCATTTTCGTGAAAACGATACGGGATTGGCCATACACCCTGAACAAATGTCACTTTCGTAGAACTTCCGGAACCTGTTACAAATTGGCCAAAGAGTCTTACAGTCCTCAAAATATATCTCTTATAAAGATCCTATATTCATCGTCTTGGGAAAACATGAATTTTGACACCCATATATGATGGTTCCAGATGGTGCCAAAACCGTCCCCTCCTGGAAAGCCCATGGAACCTGCTATAAGGGTGGCAGTGGACACTATCATTCTGGAAATGTTTCTGTAATCAATCGTCTCACAAATCCATGAAATCAGATGCTCATATTTGCATTATTCCGATCTGTTATCATTTCATCATGTTCCCGGTACCGTTATTACGGAAATGGCCGTATCTCTGTGTAGTTTAGATGGATTCTCGATCTACAGCCACCATTGGCCGGCATATTAGTTCTAGTTTTCGGAGAAAGCATGAAATATGATGAAAGTTAACGTCGCATAAAATGACAAGCAGTGGAAAAAAGGCATCTTGAACATACCCTCGGAAAACCCGGAACATTTCCGGTGGCCAAGGACCAATCTCAGGTTTTGCAAGGGGGCAGTATACTAGAAGAGTGTCCGCTTCTGATGGTCCTAGTTTTATCAAAATCGGATTATTATACGCAAAGTTATGCTGATTTGAATTTCGACATAATTTTACCTATCTCAACCTTTTTGTCTAACCCCTGTAAAGCTGGAACGCCATGGTGATCTAATTTTTGAAGTACTTACAGTATTTAAACCTTTCTCAAGTATTCATTAGAACAACGGTCCTTAACCTTTTTCTTGAGAGGTACCCCTTCGAACTTTTGCATTTATCGAGGTACCCCTATTTTTCGTTAAAAATAAAAATAAGCGTAACTCAGAATATATATATGGAAAAGGAACCTGAAAATTAACGGGAAATATGCCTCTTCAAAAAGTTATCTGAAATTTTGATTATTCCGTGAAACTTTCCGTTTCAAATTAAGTTTATACATCAACCTTTTTACAATACTTTCAAGACTATTGGAGGCTTCCGAGCCCCTTGCAACGAGCTTTCCGAGCCTCTCGAAAAGAGCTTCCCGAGCCTCTTGAAAGGAGGCATTCGAGCCTCTTGAAAGGGGGCTTTCGAGCCTCTGAAAAGGAGGCTTCCAGGCCATTTGAAAGGAGGCTTAAGGGTCTTTTGAAAGGAGGCTTCCGGGCCTTTTGAAAGGAGTTTTCCGTGCCTCTTGAAAGGGGGCTTCCGAGCTTCTTGAAAGGAGGCTTCCGAGCTTCTTGAAAGGAGGCTTCCGAGCTTCTTGAAAGGAGGCTTCAGAGCTCTTTGAAAGGATACTTCAGAGCCTCTTGAAGAAAACTTTAAAACATCTTGAAAGGAGGCTTCCAAGCCTCTTGAAACGAGGCGTTCGAGCCTCTTGAAACGAGGCGTTCGAGTCTCTTGAAATAAGGCCTCCGAGCCTCTTGACTTGAAAGGAGGCTTACGACTTATATGCAAGGAAGCTTACGATCTGCATAGAAGGAGGCTTTCGTTACGCGTTACGCATGAAAAAAAAACGTAGATGCCTCTCAAATTAAGGCTTCCGAATCTTCAAATTCAAGAGTTTAGTTCAGAAGCATATTCTTATTATATTATTCAATATTTTATTTCGATCATGTAGATTGCACTAGAAGTTTTTATCTGATCTTTTGTCCAACAGTTCTTTATACACTGTGCTGCTTGTGGTGAGTAGGATTTGATAAATTTCTATTGGAATTCTAATACATCAGCCATTACGCCTTTTTGTCCGTGGTACCCACTGGGGTTAGCAAAGGTACCCCCAGGGATACATGTACCCCAGGGTGAGAACCACTGCATTAGAAAATCTATACCAATTCATGAGTTTTATTTAGACCAGCGGTTATCAAACTCTTTAGATACGCGAAAATGCAGGAAAGAATGATTATTAAATTTCCATTTGGCTTCTATCTTTAAGGATGACTGCCCATAAAATGAGTGAATTTTTGAAACGAATTTTGCATATAAAACTGTATTTTGGCCATACCTTCTGAGCCCATAGTCCGATATTGCTCATCCAATTGGAAACAATGAAACAGGATTCCCCGACCGATATTGCTCATCCAATTGAAAACAATTGTTTAAGTAAATAGTTTAAGACTAAGTGTCCTAAAAATAAAATAAGCAAAAACTCCATAAGACGATAAATACAGGATGTCTGCAAATTATCCGTACAACAAAACAGGTTTTTAAATATTTTTTGGAATAAATGAAAGAACCAGCATGCATTGCGTGTTATTATAATAGGACAACATAAGCCAAGCTGAATTTGTTCACATTAAAATGACCTTGTACGTTGTACGCCTTCGATCGTGTTGGAAAAAAATCACGATGGCCGCACGTTTCTATACAGATACTTTTCACACATTTTTGACGATTGTGACATGATTTTAAATGTCTCGATAATATGTTCGGTGTTTTGATGGCTGTTGATTTCAAAATAGACCATACCGAATGATTGGCCCATGGCCACAGGTTTTCCGAAGATATGTTGAAAATGCATTTTTTCTTCTGCTTGTCATTTTATCTGACGTTTACTGCCATCATGTTTTATAATCTCCCTGGAAACTAGAACTTATATGCTGACCAATGCTGGCTGCAGATAGAAAATTCGTTTGCTATACGCAAAGATATGGCAATTTTCGTAAAATCGGTACGGGGTTGGCCATACACCCTGAACAAATGTCACTTTCGCAGAACACCCGGAACCTGTTACAACTTGGCCAGAGAGTCTTACAGTCACCATAATGTATCTTTAATAAAGATCCTATATTCATCGTCTTGGGAAAACATGAATTTTGACACCCATATATGGATAGTTCCATACGGTGCCAAAACCGACCCCTCATGGAAGGCTCTTGGAACCTGCTATAAGGGTGGCAATGGACACTATCATTCTGGAAATATTTCTGTAATCACCGTCTAGCAAAGCCATGAAGATATATACCCATATTTGCATTATTCCGATCTTTTACCATTTCATCATGTTCCCGGAACCGTTTTTTCGGAAATGCCCATATCTCTGCGTAGTTTTGATGGATTCTCGATCTCTAGCCACCATTGGCCGGTATATTAGTTCTAGTTTTTAGAGAAAGCATAAAACATGATGAAAGTAAACGTCACATAAAATGATAAGCAGTGGAAAAAATGCATCTTGAACATAGCTTCGGAAAACTCGGAACATCTACGGTGGCCAAGTATCAATCTTAGGTTTTGCAAGGGGGCAGTATATTAGAAAAGCGTCCGGTTCTAATGCTCCTGATTTTATCAAAATCGGATTATTGTACACAAAGTTATGATGATTTGAATTTCGACATAATTTTGCCTATCTCAACCTTTTTGTCTGACCCCTGTATATCATATTTACTTACACCATCTTCATATATGTTGTGCCTTTAGTATTTTTTTTCTCGTTTCAGAGGGCGTGTAATGGCGCTTGAACCTAGGCTTATATGCACACTGATATGCATAAGCATTCGTCATATTTTCATAGTAATCATTATGGATTGATGCGAATACTTTTGTCTATCAGTGTATCAGCCAGGGCACTAGACTAAAAACTGTGTCCCATCCCAAGACGTTGAGGACCCAAGGAGGAGTGTACATTAATCATCTTAGCCAAGTCATCCCCAACGATTCAACAACTATCAGATGTCGTCGTTCTATGCCTTAATTGTGAAATCAAGTTAAGAATAATTGATTCTCACAGTTATTTTCAACAACGCTGCACAGTAGGCCTGGCCGTTTTTATGTTTGAACCAGGCGGGTGCTAAGCTGTCAAATTATTGTTGCCACCAATCGCGCGAATGCCGACGGCACTAACACCAAGCCGTAGTCTATGAAAAATAAACACTGCAGTGAGTGAGAATGTTCTGAAACGCACAAAGTTTGGATAATGCAAGAAACAACTGTTTCTGCTCACCACAGAGTTCCTTCTACCAACATAATTATTTATCTGCATATTTCGCGAAAGGAATAAAGTGATAACACTACATATTTACGGGTTTGGTGTATTTTTGTTCGTTGCGATCTTTAATTTAATATGTGCTTTCGACACCACTCTCTCTTGTAAAAACGGTAAACAATACAAATTTTTACAAATACCACCACAATTTATAATAGTATATGAGCATTTTGACATTGGAGTATAAATTTATGCGCCAAAAAAGAGGGTACTGTCATACTTGCCAAACTCTATATGAAAAAAAATCCGTTGTCCCCCCTCTGGTTTGAACTAAATTTTTGATATGCTGCAAACATAAATATTGACAAGAAAAGTGATAGATGTAGTCGAGTCTATCACTTTCCAGAATTCTTTCACGAACTGGCTGTGTATGTGTAGACTAGACTAAGACTAAGTGTCCTAAAAACAAGTGAATTTTTGAATTACATTTTACGAATAGAAATTGTGACTCCTAGCCTCCTATTAAAAGTTTGTTTTTTTTAAATAGTATAGTACAGTTTTTCAAAAAAGTAGAGTCCGATTGGCCCAGTTTTCAATAGAAAGCAATGTGACCGGATTCTCCGTGGAACGCAACTTGTTGCAAGCAAATCGGTCAATTCGTCGAGCTGAGTTAAGGGGAAGGTGTTTTGAAAACCAAAATAAAACTTTGAAAGTATTGGTACAATAAAAACTGTCATATACTGTAATAGTATTGGTGCCGTATTTATGAAAAACAAAAAATATTAGTAGGGTGGTTCAAAAACGACCCAGCTCAACCACGCTCACTCGATTCCGTCCCATGCTCCGAGTGTCGTCCACAGCCGATTTGAAAAAAAACTGGTTGGGCATAAGCCGGTTCAAGTTTGTATGCAAACTAGTATGGGAAATTAAACTTTTCATTACACTGGCTAAAGCGCCTCCCCTTCAAACGCTAGCTTTATGAGAACCCACATAGCTGAAAGCAATATTTCAGAGACTTCACTGAACGAAAACCGAACCGCAGCACAGTGTCCCGAACAAATATGTACGGGAAAATGAAATTTGGCTAAACTTTTTTGGGAAAGATTCGAAAAGAACTGGTATTATGTATTGAAATCTATTTTTTGTCTACTTTGTGGTGGTTAATGTGGTCTATTTCGCATAGCTACGCCAAAGCGGGAAATTGACCATAACCATTTTAACCTCAAAATGAATTCAACGTTTCAAAATTACTCTGTGGTGAAGTTTTGAACGCAATCTCAGGTTTTGTCCGGGATTTGTATGAGGGCCCGCCACTGTGCGCAGGAAAGATCCATTGATAACGTAACGCAAAAAATAGCATTTTATATCACGCTGACCCCCATGACACACTTTTTGTATGCAGTACCTGCTCCTGTACCGCGATAGATATCACAGACAAATTCTAGGTATTTTGTTGAATTGCACGTTTTACTGATGCCTTCTGAGAAGCCTAATTATCATGTTAAAGATTCGCAAACTCGATTAAAATCGACTACCGACTATTGGAACGACCATTTAATATGGATTGTCTATGGAGTTAAAGCTCTTTAATATTTCATCCAGTCATATGGTCTCCTCCCTCGCCAGCGCTCAATGACAGAGTGCCAGAATCAGAATAATGTTAAATTCAACCTCGCCATATCAACTGTCATACAAACCTGAAACGACCTGTGTACGGTGAGCCCGTATTCAAACGACACTCACAATATGAAGCATAATCGACTTAGGTTGGCGGCGCAAAATCATTTTAGGACCACCCTAATTATTAGTTTGCTGCTATCGGTGCCGGTGTTTACATACAACCGAAGATAATGTTGGCCCTGGATGTAACATTGACTCATCACGCAAATTAATCAATATTTCAGCGATAATGCGCAGATTTGTAGGGAGATATTTACCACTGCTTCTTAAAAAAAAAGTGTATTAAACATAATTCAGCTTCATTACGCTAGATTCATGCACTTTTTTACTATTAAGAACAATAAACTTCCTTAAATAATCACTTTAACATGGTTTTTAGCAGCCATTTATGATCGACTTAAGCAATTGGCCGTTCAAGATTTTTTTTCTTCTGCCCAATAAAGAAATTTTCTGAATAAACTTACCTATTTTCGCACATATGAACGGATAACAATCACACTATTTTAACTATTTGATATTTGGATATTTGGGGCACCCGTTGCAGAATAGTAGATTGCGATTTTAATCCTTATCAGCACGTCAGTTTTGGACAAAAACGAAAATCTAAACATTCCTAAAGATAACCCGACGAAAAAAAACTCGATTATATTGAACCTGCGACAAACAAGGATTAAGATTAAGCATAGGTATACAAACTTCTAGAAAAACCTTTTTTTTATTCATTACGGAGAAAACCAAATATCTGAACAAATTTTAAATAAACAATGAAAATTATTATTTCTAATGGAATTTTGGAATGGTGTGGAACAATCAAAGTCAACAAAATATAAATATGTAGGATACAAATAATGAAAAAAAAAAGCCAGTGATAGTGATATTATTTTGTCAAAATTCCACCGTAATCAGTTGTGCTCACTTGAAAATTGATGATAGTCCAATCTTAATTTGTGGGAAATTTACGACTTGCATTTGAACGAATTCGCAGCCCACAATAGAATGCCATCTGTAGAACACCAAAATATGAAAACATATTTTTCAATTTATTAAAAACATAAAAATCATGAAGATAATATGTTATGCATCAAATAAAATGTAAATCTTTGCAGCCTATATGTAAATTCTTTACGTATCGCAGCGCAGCATAACTAATTTTAAAGTGGTTGGTACATACACTGCGGAATAGTCTACCACAACATCTCAGACCACAACATACAATCTAAACTAAATAAAATTTGATGGAGAAAAGTAGTTACTTAATTTGATAACATCTCGCGTTACATATGATCCGGTTATAAATCAAAGCCATGTGTTTTTTGATTTTCTAGCAAAAACGATTACTTTGTAATATTGATTTTTCATGCTATTTAAAACTCCGTTCTTGATATTTCTTAAGAAACACATTTATTGCTATTTTGAGTGGACATCTCATGAACATGAACCATTTGTATTATAGTGGTTTTTAAGTCCTTTGTTTGGCGCCCTTAACTATCATGTTATGCTTTGGTTTTTAGGACGTTCACTTTATATAGTTTAATTAGAAAATCTGACTTCTAATTATTTTAAAATGTTTATTCTTACTAGGTATTATACCGCATAGCAGGATTGCTCTGACAAACAAAGCTTTAAAAAATTGGATAATGTTACTAGCGTTGAGCAAATGGCTTAAAATCCAGACGTGTTGCCGATAATCCAAGTAAACAGCGCGATTTTTGTTTTAGCTGAAATTTTGTAGATTTCGAATGTGTTTTTAATTAATCTAATTTATAATTTCATAGAATTTACTGACTGTTATAATATAACCATTTACGTATGGCATTGACATGTTTTGGCAATGAAATAAGATTCTACTTCAATCAACGAATTGAACTAGACTTAGAAAACTTGGAACTAATTTTTGTCGGTTCTGCATTGTTGGCTTTTCGGGCCTAATCATATGTTGCTCGAGACATAGAATCGCTAAGTGTCATCATTTCAAATTTACAAAATGATTAATACTTTTGCTGAAACTGTAAAAGTGCTAACAAAACGTCTTCGATGCACCTTTCTTCGGGATACATAGCTTGTCACGATGATATTATCTACATACCAACATATAAAGATACACACAAATACTTTAGAGTAGGTCATTACACTTTTGACAACCTACGTAAGCTCGGCTCTGCTGATGAGCATATTCCACAAATCATATCAATATCACGTAAGCAAACTGCGGGAATCTTCCTCCAAGAAATGATCTCGAATTTTCAGACGGTTTTTGTTGGGTGGGTTGATGCGTATTTAAATTATAATCAAGCGCACGGGACGATAGAATGATGACAAATTCAAGGAAACACGTCAACACCGAAAACTGGTCTTTTTTCGCAGATGGGAACTTCCTAGAAGAGCACATCCTTTTTTAACCGATATTCTGGGAATAATCCATTTTTTTTTTGTGATTTTTTTTTTCAAGTAAAGTTGTTACTTACCACTTCTTGAGACATTTTTGTTTTTTTGTCGTGCGGAATAGTTAAAGATGAGGTTGTTCTTCAACACGTTTGCGTAAAGCAGGTAACACTTAGTAGTGATTTAGTAATACACACGGGCTGATTAGAAATCTACCAAAAATTCACTTCTCCAGGTTTTTACACTTAAAATATTCTAAAACATATGAAACATTCACAATTCGTATAAAGTAAATCTCCTTCGAAGCTTTGCTCGGTCTAGTTTGCACTTATGATAAGAACTTTTTAATCATTAACAACAAACATCAACATTTACTTTTGTGTTTTACTTTACGAAAACTTAACAATAACAACAAATTGCGCACGCCTGATGTCACCTCTGCTCCGCTGTCAAGAATCACGAAACAGAATTCCGACACATCGAAGCTTCAATACTCCAGGTGGGCGAGAAAACTTCTACGCAATCTTTGCTGGCAGCCTTTCCTCTGAGTTTTGCCACATAGAACAGGACTGATACTGCGTCCCCAAATCACTGGTCAATCCGAGAATTTGTCGGCACTGACAATCCGTTCAATTCGACAGCAATCTGGCTCTCAACGAGGTAACCCGAATCTGAACGCAGAAAATCTTTCACTGGAATTTTGCACTCAGGCCACGGTTTCCAAACTGCGACTGTTCTGCGTCTGGATCCAATGTTTTTCTCAACACAAAAACAAACTTCAGAAACGTAGTCCTCTCGATTTTCAAAAGAATACTGCACATAGGAAATTGCAAGCGGCCATCATCCGTTCTTTCTCGTAATGTTCGAAACAAATTAAAAAAATTACGATTCGCGTCGGTATACTAAAAAGACACTACACAACAGTTTAGTTTCACTACTGCAGCAGTCGCTGGAAGCAGAGAACACGCAATCTTCTTTACAACTCTCTTCTGCTGATGGATGGAGTCGCGGAGTAACTCCAATACCACCATACAACTGTCAAGATCATTACAATCATCGTTTTCACTTTTCACTCATGCATGATCAAACAAATTTGTCTGTTCAAATATTACGTAACGCGAAAAACGTCGTTTTGAAGAACAACCCCCCGCGTAACAAATGCTGTTTTTTGAAAGAAATCCTAATTTTGGTAGAATTTGATGAACGGTGCAATAAATTATTATGTATTCTATATTTCATGCATTTTAAAGTAACAAATATTTTTTGAAAAAAAAAATGGAATTTTTTATTCCTCTTGCTGATATTCTGCTTTACTAGTGCTTGGACGCATTCGCATACACAAACACGTCAGCATGTCATCGCCTAACTGCCGCATTTACTCCACCACATCGGAAAGCTTTAAGTTCAAGACAAAATTTTCAAAACGACTTATCTGCTTTTGTAAACAAAGATTCAAACGACGATTTGCCGAATCTGATAGGTCTCCTACGCAAACCAACACCATCAACAGGTAGCGGAATCCTTCACGTACCTATTGATGGTATTGGTTTGCGTGGGAGAGCTATCAGATTCGTCAAATCGTCGTTTGAATCTTTGTTTACAAAAGCAGATAAGTCGTTTTGAAAATTTTGTCTTGAGTTCATTCACAAACTAGTACACGTAGAACTTTACAATTTTCAATCCCCACCCACCCTCACGTAGCATTTTATTGTATTATGGTCCAATGCACCGAATGAACACAATGACGTTTGAGACGGGCGCTGTTTACTAAAAATGAACACTTGCATGAACTCGATGAATGAAAAAGTATTCATTCTTAGTAAACAGCGCCCGTCTCAAACGTCAATGATGAACTCGGTGCATTGGACCATACATATTAGGGGGAATGACGGCTTTGGCAGGTTTTGTTCTATTATTGTCAGGGGGGTTTTTGTCGACCAAATTTTAATGAAATTTGGCCACAATATTCTTTGATATGCAAAGAATGTTTATGCCAAATTTGTGCATAGTCAGTCATAAAAAAAACACCTGCCAATAATAGAACAAAACCTGCCAAAGCCGTCATTCCCCCTATAATAATAAATAATAAATCAATAAATTTTATTGACGATTAAAGGTTGCATGAAGAAGAAGAAGTCGAAGGATGATATCTGAAAAATATTGCACGGGGAAGCATACGGGAAGTTTTTTAAAACTCTTCTCAAAAATTCTAGGAGCAATTTAATTAAAAACGGTTAGCAGTACGGGGTTGGACTTTCCTTCTACTGCATAATTAACGCAATTTTTCGATTTCAAATTTTATTTTATGATATCATACTTGATATACAGTATAAGAAAAGTCCAACCCCGTACTGCTTTCCGTTTTTAATTAAATTGCTTCTAGAATTTTTGAGAAGAGTTTTTAAAAAAATTCCGTATACTTCCCCGTGCAATATTTTTCTAATATCATCCTTCGACTTCTTCTTCTTCATGCAACCTTTAATCGCCAATAGGCCGAAATGCTTTAGCCTAACAGTACCTTCCCACCTCTAAATGCGTTACGTAATTTGTGAATGACCCTTGTCAGCCTGCACTCATCGCACTCATGGACTTAACCACGAGCGTCTTCTTTTTCCACGATTCTTCTTCTTTTCGCTCGAAAAAATGACATCCGCTGCGGGCCAATGAACATTTGAGTGAATTCGGAGCTTTTAGTTCACCGGATGTTCACGTTGATGTTCATTTTTTGTAAACTTTGCCCTCAGATGAGGTTTTCTTCTTACTGGAAATCGACGCGTGACGTCATCGTGGTTTAGTCCATACGGAATAATAACACAATGACACCCGCAGATATCAGTAAACCCACACTATCGTAAACAATCATTGAACGCGTTTCAAGGCGAATTGCTGTCATTTTTGACAACCAATCACAGCCATCACGGCGAAACGAGGGGTAATTCGATGTGCTGTCACGATTTGGGTTGAATTATTTTAACGAAGGACTACATCCACTCACAAAAAACTCCGCATTATACAGTATACCCTCGCTGATCCGACAAATGTATGGCCGGACTATCGGGGTTCCTCTCGTTAATCCGACAGTCAAATCCATACAAATGAACCAAAACAAAATCACAGCACAAATTTGAAAACTGACAGCATAATGTGTTTAAATGGGTGTTGATACTTTTTAATCCGGAAAATTCCGAATTAGCGAGACCCGGACTAACGAGTCGTCGGATTAGCGAGGTCCGGATAAGCGGGGGGATACTGTATTCATGATTTTTGCAATGGGGGTAGCGAAATGGATTCCATAGTTTTGACACATATATTCCATGCACCCACATGCATTGCATGAGTGTTCACACATACTATCCATGTGGGTCATAGTATCCATGTGTGAATTTATATGCAATTAAGTATGTGCCGACACATGATATGCATATTTCAAAATACATGGATTTTTGCCATAAAGTATGTGTCGATTTTCCTGAGTGTCCTCATCCTCCGCAAGCTGATATGAGACATGCAGATTTACAGTCAGATGCCTTTATGGAAATTGTTGGAATATCAGGTAGTGTGCGACGCTTCGCTGTAGATCAAAGATGGATAAGAAGCGGGCGCCTGTTAGTTGTAGTTGCTCTTTGGTATAGATTAAGGAAGTTTGTTATGGATTATTGTATATACCTATTGTTGAATAAAGAGAACTGCAGCTGCTGGCAGAATTATCAGTCAGTATCCTGCCGTGGAGAGAGAGGGAACTCTAGTTTGTTATTCTTCGTGAGGGGGTTCCCTTGTTTGCCCAACAGGTTATGGGCCCAGGAACGATTCCCATTCTCCATCTTAGTGGGATGTTATTGCCGTCGACGTTATCGCAGTGGGATCATGGATCGGCCGCATAAGTCGCGTGGCGCAGTGGGATCATGGATCAGCCACGTAAGTCTTGGGTAGCGCCGGACGGAATTCATCAGGAGGTTGGAACGTTCGGTAGGATGAGCATCGAAAAATTCAGGAACTGGTCAACAGAGAGTGCTGTGCAAACGTCGGATAGAATCCATTTGTACGGGCAACGGATTGGGCCAGAAGGAATTGTTCGGCGAGGAGGAGCTCTGGACGGGAGGCTCGGTGTTAGAAGGAGCCAAGACCATGACCTGTACATAAAAAAATCTTGGACTCGGTATGGATTTCAATACAATGCCTTATGCCACCATTTTTCTTAAACGTTATCAGGGATTGAATTCAAAAGAGAATGAAAAAGTCTCTCACCTTTCAACTCTGTATACATATACATACGATATGAAACATACCGAGAGAGACTTTTTTCGCAGACTGTCACGATATACCACTGATTCGGAGACCTATAGACGAATCCAAGTAAAAATAAGAAGAAGACACACGACGGTGTTAACTTTGACAGATCCTACAGTACAGCATAGGAAGATCATTTTAAAATGCTTATTATAAATTCTAGATAAATTGTAATTAAAATCTGATTGATGTACGGAAAAAGTTCTGAATTACATGTTTGGAACCTTATCTCAATTTTTTGAATATTTTCCAAAAATGTGTCTATCATACAGTTCGGAACTTTTTCAGTATCATACATCAATCAGAATTTAATTACATTTTGTCTGGAATTCGTGTGTCTTCTTCTTATTTTTACTTGGATTCGTCTATAGGGCACTGCACGGACTGCTTTGTCTCTTTCTCGCTGCAAAAAAAATATATAGAAAACAACAAGGCCAGTAAACGTCTAAATTTATGAGGAACGAAAGGGAAAGAGATGTTTCCGTGCAGTGCCCTATACCCCATAATAAATTTCTTTTAATAAGCACCAAACGCGGGGATCATTGGTTTGGATGCAGGGATGCCAGACATACAGACAAGTTTGTATTTATATAGACATTTGGTGTTGCATACAGACATCATACAGATTACAGACATTATACAGACTTTTGATTGAAGTTACAGACTTTTACAGACATTTATTTCGAAAACTTTGGGCTTCCAAACAGAATCATGTTGGGCTTTTAAATGAAACTATTTTGGATTTCAAAGCAAATCCTGTTGAGATTTCGTTCGGAATTCTTTTTGAATTCCTAACAGAATCCTTTCAGGATTCCAAAAAGAATCTTTCTTTGCTTTATTTCGGAAGCCCAAAAAGATTCCTCTCAGACTTCTAAAATAATTCCATTCGAAAGCTTTAAATGATTTTGTTCGAAAGCCCAATATAATCCCGTTTGGAAGCCCAAAAGATGTTCGTTCGTTTGGATTTATGGACAGAATTATGTGCATAATTCAAGACAAAATTTTTCAAAACGACTTATCTGCTTTTGTAAACAAAGAATCAAACGACGATTTGACGAATCTGATAGCTCTCCCACGCAAACTAACACCATCAACAGGTAGCGGAAACCTTCACCTGCCTATTGATGGTGTTAGTTTGCGTGGGAGAGCTGTCAGATTCGTCAAATCGTCGTTTGAATCTTTGTTTACCAAAGCAGATAAAAGTTGTTTTGAAAATTTTGTCGGCGTAGCGCCAACTTAGAATTCGGTAGTCGGGACTTCCGAACCGAACATTCTTCCGAAGTTTTATCTGTCAAATTACTTGATGCGTTGTTTAGCGCACCTTTAGGCGAATCCAGCGCACTACTTCCATAGTTGTGAAAGTTGCCTGTATCTGGAGAAAAATCCAACTTCGGTATAAAAAGCGTTCTAACTTTGTTTCGGATAGAAAAAAATGTTCTGTAACTCGATATTTTCCCTTACTCGATGAAATTAAAAGTCCCTTGAATCTAGCATACTGCATTCCCACCGTAAGTCATTGGAGAAGCCCGGGTTAAAATGACAAACCCTGTCTTACCAAGGATCAAAGGACTACCAAAGATACATAAGCCATCAGGTACAGAGATACGAGAAATAGTTTCATCAGTGGGATCCCCTACACAAAACTTGGCCAAGTGGTTAGTCAAGGAGTTCCAGAGTATGCCGAAGCCGTTCCCCAGCAGATCAGTTGTAAACACCCAGGAGTTCACCAAGAGGATATTGGAATCAGGAAACATCGGAAAAGAGGACATCATGGTGGGGGGGGGGTTAAGAGTGCGCATCGGGTGGGGTAAGAGTACGCATTTATCCAATCATGTGCTATAAGTATATATTAACACAAATAAGAGTCAATAACATTTAATTGATGTTTAATGAACATATATTAAGGAATGTTTAAAGATTACGTAACTCGTAAAGGGGGAGGGGGTCTAAAAATGTGCACTTCCATGTGAAAAACCATTGTTTTTGTTATTATATACAAAAAACTACAGAGGTGCTTTGTTCGCTAAGTCTTTTCTAAGACCAAATTACTTCAACTTATCCTTAAAACTTGTGATAATTATCGATTTCTGTCCCTTTTTCTTAGTTGTGGATCTTTACGCTTTGGAAGTAGTCTTATTTCGGCCGGAGATACGGGTTTAACATCAAAACTTGAAGATTCACATGCGTACTCTTGCCCCACCCGTTCCTGTGTACTTTTACCCCACAGTCCGAAAATTTATTCAGGTAACGGTTTTGACTTCTTGGAAAACCAACCCGATTGGTGTTCTGCACCATAAAGTACTCTTACAATAGGTTATCGAAATGGTGTAATGTTTACCTGATTGAACTTATACATGGTAATAAAATTCTAGTTGCGGAAACACAATTATTTTTAGCAAAATGACCAAAAAAATATCCAACTCCATATCTCCCTTATTGTTTATTCAAATCGTTCACAATTACACAAGATAATAGATGGCCAGAATACCTGTCAAACTGATGCAGTGCTGCTATGTAGTTTATATTTTTTTATTACTTAAAAAAATCGAAAACATACTCTTACCCCACGCGCACTCTTGCCCCACTCTACTCTAAGTGAATAGTGACAATTGAACAATGAAAAGTGAGAAGTTAGAAGTGAGAGACTCGAAGTGAGGAGAGAAAAGTGAGAAGTGAAAAGTGGTAAGGAAAAAGCTAGATGTTAGAAGTGAAAAGTGGTAAGTGAGAAATGAGAAGTCAGAAGTGAGATAATAGAATGTATAAGTGAGAAGTGAAAACGGAAAAATGAGAAGTTGAAGCGAGAAGTGAGATATGTGAAGTGAGAAATGAATAGTGAGAAGTGAAAAGTGAATAGTTTAAAGTGAGCAGTGAGATATTTGAAGAAGTTAAAAATGAGAAGTGAGACGTGAGAATAGAGAAATGAGGAGTGAGAAGTGCGAAATGAGTAGTGAAAAAAAGGGAAAGTTAGATGTTAGAAGTAAAAGTAAGAAGTGAGTAATGAGAAGTCAGAAGTGAGATATAAGAAGGTACAAGTGAGAAGTATAAAGTGAAAAATGAGAAGTGAGAAGTAAGAAATGAGTGGTGAGAAGTGAGAAGTTAAAAGTGAGCAGCGAGAAATTCGAGATAAGAAATGAGTAGTGGGAAGTGAGAAGTTAGAAGTGCGACATTTGTAGTGCGAAGTAGTAGTGAAAAGTGAGATGGACGAAGTGAGAAATGAATAGTGAGAAATGAGAAGTGAATAGTGGGGAGTGGGAGGATAGAAGTATGAAGTGAGTAGTGGGAAATGAGGTGTGAGAAGGGAGTTGTGAGAATAGACCAGTAAGAAGTAAAAACTGAGAGAGGAACGAGAAGTGAGAAACGGTTTTTTCTGTTTCTTTCTTTTTTATCATCTTCCTTCTTCTTTATGTCTTATGTCCCTCCACTCACTTCTCACTATTCAATATCTCACTGCACTTCTCACTACCCAATTATCATCTCTCATTGCTCACCCCTTGCTTCTGTTTATCTAACTACTCATATCATACTATCCTCACTTTGCAACTATTACATCTCACTTCTCACTCCTCACTTCCCCCTACTCACATGTTACTGCATACATCACACCACTACTTAATACTCACTTCCGTTTCTCAGTACTCACTTCTCAGTACTCTGTACTCATTTCGAACATCCTATTTCTCATTTCTCAGTTCTCGCTGTTTACTATTCACTCTGAACATGTCACTTCTCACTTCACTTTATAATCTAATCTAATCTAATCTCATACTTGCGTTGCCAATACTTGAAAGCATCCTGGAAAATGACGGTTTCTGAATTCCGTCATTTTTCTTTTCATATGGCCAGGCCAACTACGCAGTATGTACCGCAGAGATGACTCCTAGATATTGAGCGACTTCAGGAATACCTAAAGTCACTAAATAGCTTGGAATCGAGGGGAAAGGAAGAAAGCGTGGACCTCCCGTACCAAACGCTTCCAATAATATAGATACCTAATATATAATAAAAATCGTGTGCGTATTTATGTATGATGTAAATCAGTTTGTTTATGTGCGTATATATGTATGTGTGTATATGAGTGTGTATGTGGGTTTATATGTGTAGTGAATGTGTGTGTGTGCTTTTGTGTGGGTGCGTGCGTATTTAAATAAATTTACAGTTTATCAAAACCTTATTTCTGCTCAATAATTCTTACGCTGAACCAAGAGCCAACACGCACTGAACTAATTAACTTTATTAACGGCCGCGCAATGCAAATCACAAAATTTCGGCAAATCGCGCGATCGTTCTGCTGTCCGAAACAAGAGCCAACACGCACTGAACTAATTAACTTTATTAACGGCCGCGTAATGCAGAACACAAAATTTCGGCAAATCGCGCGATCGTTCTGCTGTCCGAAAAAAAAACCAACACGCACTGAACTAATTAACTTTATTACCGGCCGCGCAATGCAAATCACAAAATTTCGACAAATCGCGCGATCGTTCTGCCGTCCGAAACAAGAGCCAACACGCACTGAACTCACTTCTCACTTCACTTTATAAGGAAACAAATTTAAACTATTCGGCCAAATATAAATGTGCTCCCTATCTCGATACCTCCCTAACTCGATGGTCCCTTCAATATCGAGTAAAGGCCAGTATCGACCTAAAAAGTAGAGAGGTTACGGAATTTTGTTCAATATTACCAAGAGGAATTTTGACAACTGATCTGCATGAAGCAAATTGTCACCTTTACTTACGGAATAATCAAGCAGAATATTTTTCCGAAAGTAAAGTGACAGCTCCCATTACTTTGCGTGGGAGTGCGTGGGAACCTTACAAATGCCAATTTTGTTTTTTTGTTCTTTTCATGTGGATACTGCTGTAAGAATTTTGTTTCGATTCTTTACTTTTCCGATTCAGTGAACGGAATTTAACATGTGATTGAGATATAAAAAGAAATTTCTTTTGAACACGATACCAACCTTAAGGGAGAGTTCACTGTATATATGCTCGGTGGGTGGTTTAATTACTGGGGGATGGTACTAGCACGTGGCTGTCTTTCTCGCCAATGACTGGATGACGGTAATGCCTTAAATGTTTTCAATACTGTAACCAACATTTTAGAAGCATTTTAAAATATATGTATGTACTTCCTATACTTCACCATCGAGTCACCATGTTTCCAAGATTTCACGCACACCTCCGCCTTCTCCATGTGCGGCTCCGTCATGACGCGTTCCGGAATAAAAACGAGAAGTTTCGACGATCCCGGTCCCGGACCGGTCCAGGCGCAATGAGCCCTGCTTTTCACGATGACGATGATTATGTTTTTGCTGTCAGTTGGTTCTGGGGGCTGTTAGTTTTGGGTTTGATGATGACGATTAGTAGGGTGGTGTGCGAGCTGATGGTGGCAGTGGTACGGTGAGGCCACCCGTTTTTCCTTTTTACGGCAGTTCGAGTCAAACAGTCAGCCACCGCAGTTTGGGCCGATCGCCGTTTATGTTTTGCTTGTGTCAGTGTACGTGAATTCCTGTCATCGAGGAATCCGGTGTGTTGAGCTCGTCGCGTAGATTTTTGCTAGTTTTAAATTTGAATCAATCAAGCAATTAACACATTAATTCGAGATTCGGGCGTGCGCGTATTTCTATATTGATTTATTGCTTGCTTTAGTGCTGAAACAGTGGATTATTCTAAAACAGTGATTAGAACCAGCGGCCAAAAAGAGCTCCTGTATTAGACCAAAAACAACTCCAGCAGAAAATCGATTCCATTGTGCTGCTGTCTGCTTGTGTAGCAAAAGTTCCTGCCAGCACCGTCGCCGATGATTTGCTGACAAACGCAGTCTTGCTGAGTTTACTGCCGTAGTGGGCTGGCGACAACAGTGTTTTATTTTCATTTTTTTGTGTTTTGTATTTGTTCGCCGGAAGCTGCTGCTAAAAGTGCGTAGAGCTGGAATTTGCACGTCCGCCGCAAGCAGCCATCAACACTGGACAGTCTCAGGAGAACGGGCAGCGGCAAAATGTCGACAGAGTCGGGAAAGACGGTGAGTGTTGGGTGCAGCTATAAATGGTTTGGGGCTTGATGGATGGGCCTGGCTTCCGTAGCTATATGGAGGCTTTGGCGAAATTGAACATGTTTAGTAAAACATAGTTGTGGGTGGTAACATGTTACATTTAACAAGAATTGGGGTCGGTTTGCCTTATCAAAATTTCTTTTATTTACCTAATCGTGTTAAAGAGTGAGTCATCGTAAGTGTCTGCATAGCTGTGTGTTCAGTTATGTAGCTTATAGTGAGCAAAAACGAGGAACTCGTTTGATTCTCGTGCTGCAGCAGACGGAATTTGTGATATGTTTATCTGCTTAGTATAAATACAATGTAGGGGAAGACGGGATGATATACACAGGCAAATTTTAAAATTGTGATAGGTACATAATATGTACCTATCACGATTTTAAAATTCGCCTATGTTTATTATATTATGATTTGAAACAACTCTCAAACATATTTGACCCATAACCATGATGAACAAACTCATTGAAGAAATAGGATTGTTATATAAAAACTTCTAATATTATCTTAGCAGTTCTTCTTCAACGGCTCTACATTCCAACTGAAACTTGGTCAGCTGCTTTCGATATTATTGTTCTATTAGCATTTTCACAGTTATTATTTGAAAGCTTTTTCATTTCAGCCATTCCACGACTATGTATCTTGTGTGGCAAATACAATGGATACACTAAAACCCTGCCCCGGGTGTCGATAATGTTTCCCACCCGAAAACATCTTAGGGGCCATCCACAAAGTACGTCACGCTCCTAGGGGGGAGGGGGGGTTCCGAGCAGCGTGACCACTCATATAAAAATTTTAGAGTTTTAATACAAAAAGTGTGACGAAGGGGGGAGGGGGGGTTGAAAATTGCCAATTTTTGCGTGACGTACTTTATGGATCTTCCCTTACGCTGAACGAGACTCGTACTTGCCATCTTCAGAATGAAAATCCTACGCCTTTGCTCGTAAGGCTCGTAACTACCCGTAACTAGAGATGCCTAGCAAAGTTGAAATTCGCATTTTTTTTTCGGGGTGAACCACTGCGTCCATTGCAAACTTTTTTTTTTAGTATGTCCGTATTCTTTGTTTTTCTTTTGCTATTGAAAAGCAACGGAGCAGTCGTTTTCTATGTACATATAGTTCTTATACTTGATGAGGCCGTTCTAGATTAAGGCCTGCTATTTAAACCCTTCGATAATAATCGGAGATACGAAATGAAAGCATGAGTTATTTGAATGAGATTTGAATTTCTAAATCAAAGCAATCGGCGTTCGAATAGTAGGCGCCCATTAGCACTCGAATATGAACTCGATTGACAAAACAAAACAAAGAAAGAGACGATTAGGTTGAATATTAGGTACATCATCTATATAACACTAGAGCTACTCGTTCTGTCAGAACATACTCGTGAGTACACAGCCCATGATAATTCAGATATTCGACGGATATCCTAAGGATATTCGCTCGGCCACGACAGTGGCTTACATACATCGACTCTGGAAGGCGCCCATTTTAATCAGTTTCGGTGCGAACAAAACAATGAGATAATACTGATTCATGCATCGGTACTAACGTTTTTTTCTTCTTCTGAGGTCTTAATACTTAATAATTGTTTACTCTCATTTTCACAGAGAGCTCAATCTGTCTGTATTTTCCAGTAAATCTATCATATTCGTTTTCACTTTATTCCATATTGATGAGGAGATTAATATTTCTAGATTCAAAATCAGCCTTAGATAGATTGAGATGTGTTTTTATAATTTGCTTCATTGACTTAATCGAAAAGGAAATACGAATGAAATAGATGGGTCTCTTAAAAGCATTGTTATTGTCTTTATTAACAAGGTTTTCGGCCTTTGGTCAGCTTCTTAAAAGCAAATTGGAAATTGTTTCATGCTCTTCCGACCATCACTCATAAGATTCAACAAGAATCATAAGAACTAGAGTACCGTGTGATAGATTGTACTTCCTTAAACACCGCTTAAAAGTGTCTACCTAGCGTTACGAAAGACTTATCGAAGCGTAGCTTTGGTACATACATTTTATATTAACATCTTCGTGGCGTCATCCAAGGTAGGATGATGGGATTTCCAGCATCAAAATCTGCCAATCGACACGCACCAACCATCCGTATCTATGTACCTAATACGGCGACACATTTGTGCATATTGCAGCTGCTCAATGTCTTGTGGCTCCCTTACGTCTTCAGATACTTGTATGGCTCTAGTTTCTGTTTCAACGCTCATGAGAATGTCGTTAATCCCAAAAACGACTATTGAAAATCAATTTTTCGATCTATCGACCTGCAGCCGAATTCCGGTCAAAAAATCTCTTGTAAGAAAAGAGATTCTCGAAGAGATTTTCAAAATTTCAACATTTGGTGGGAGAAATTCGATAAGAGATTTTTCTGGGATGAAATTTTACGGTATAATTGAGTCTTCTCTTCCCATAATGAGTGCCAAATAATGTGGAAAATGTTCTCGGTTCCCTGGGCATGCATCCATTACACTTAATTGCCATTTGAGATACATACTCATGCCATGACAAGCATAGAAAAGTTTTCAATAAATAACTGTGGAAATGCTAATAGAACGCTAAGTTTATAATCAGGCCAAGTTCCAGATGGAATGTAGAGCCATTGAGAAAGAAGAAGAATCGTGTTTGATTGATTATTTCTAGACCATCATTTGAAAAGGGCGTAACAGCCAAAATTTATTCCTTCTGATTTTTCGCCCACACATACAGCTATATATGTAGGCGAAGAATCAGAAGGAATAAATTTTGGCTGTTACGCCCTTTTCAAATGTGGGTCTAGATTTGATTAAATTTTTTCAAGGCAAACATTCCAAAACATCCGATTTTTTTAAATATCATGATACATATGTGCACAATCAACTATCATAATAAAAATACGCAGATTTCAAAAGCTAAAGCTAAGCTAAAGCTAAGCTAAAGCTAAGCTAAAGCTAAGCTAAAGCTAAGCTAAAGCTAAGCTAAAGCTAAGCTAAAGCTAAGCTAAAGCTAAGCTAGCTAAGCTAAAGCTAAGCTAAAGCTAAAGCTAAGCTAGCTAAAAGGGGGCTGGAGCTAAAGCTAAGCTAAAGCTGGCTAAGCTAGCTAAAATAAGTGGGGAGTGGAGGCTGGGGTGAGTGGGGAGTGGTGGGTGAGGTGAACAGAGCTGGGGAGCTGGGGTGAGGCTGGGAGCTGCTGGTGGGCTGGGTGGGGCTGGGAACAGGTGGAACAGGTGGAGTGGGAACAGGAACAGGGCTGGGTGGGGTGGAACAGGGGCTGGGAACAGGGGTGAACAGGGTGGGGAGCTGGAGCTGGGAACAGGTGGGGTGGAACAGAACAGGAACAGGAGGAACAGGGGTGGGGCTGGAACAGGGGTGGGAACAGAACAGGGTGGGTGGGAACAGGGAACAGGAACAGGGCTGGGCTGGGGAACAGGGGTGGTGGAGTGGGTGGGAACAGGGGTGGAACAGGAACAGGTGGCTGGGGTGGGGTGGGTGGGAACAGGGTGGGGAACAGGGAACAGTGGGGTGAACAGGAACAGGTGGGGAACAGTGGGGTGGAACAGGTGGGGCTGGGGTGGAACAGGGCTGGGGTGGGGTGGGGTGGACAGTGGGTGGAACAGGGTGGTGGAGGGCTGAGTGGGCTGGAACAGGAACAGGTGGAACTGGGGCTGAGGTGGGGCTGGTGAACAGGCTGAGACAGGGTGAGGCTGGGGCTGGGCTGGGAGGCTGGGGCTGGAGTGGAGTGAGGCTGGGGTGAGGCTGGGAGCTGGTGGGCAGGGAACAGGCTGGGGCTGGGTGGGAACAGGAACAGGCTGGTGGGAACAGGGCTGGGGTGGGAGCTGAGGCTGGGAACAGGGGCTGGGGGCTGGGCTGGGTGGGAACAGGGCTGGGAACAGGGGTGGGTGGGGTGGAACAGGAACAGGAACAGGTGGGAACAGGGGTGGGGTGGGAACAGGGTGGGAACAGGGAACAGGGGTGGAACAGGTGGGGCTGGGAACAGGAACAGGTGGGGGTGAGAACAGGTGGGCTGGAACAGGGGGAACAGGTGGGGCTGGGGTGGGTGGTGGGGTGGGAACAGGGGCTGGGGTGGAACAGGCTGGGAACAGGGGTGGAACTGGGGTGGGGCTGGAGTGGGGTGAACAGGTGGGGCTGGGGTAACTGGAGTGGGGCTAAGCTAACTAGCTGGGAGCTGCTAAAAGCTAAGCTAACTAAGCTGGCTAAGCTAAGCTAAGCTAGCTAAGCTAAAGCTAAGCTAAAGCTAAGCTAAAGCTAAGCTAAAAGCTAAGCTAAAGCTAAGCTAAAGCTAAGCTAAAGCTAAGCTAAAGCTAGCTAAAAGCTAAGCTAAAAGCTAAGCTAAAGCTAAGCTAAAGCTAAGCTAAAAGCTAAGCTAAAAGCTAGCTAAGCTAAGCTAAGCTAAAGCTAAGCTAAAGCTAAGCTAAAGCTAAGCTAAAGCTAGCTAAAGCTAAGCTAAAGCTAAGCTAAAGCTAAGCTAAAGCTAGCTAAAGCTAGCTAAAGCTAAGCTAAAAGCTAAGCTAAAGCTAAGCTAAAGCTAAGCTAAGCTAAGCAGACAACTGGCTTAACAACAACAACAACAACTTTTTAATCTGATGTTGTTATCTGAAAAACCCACATTTGAAAGGCGTAACAGCCAAAATTTATTCTTCGCCTGAACCGACAGACGCCAAGCGATTATGTTTTGTACTGTGAAGAAAATTTCGTCTTGGGTCAAATTTATTTTGTTACTCTTTTTAACAAGACGTATTTTGGATCATTAACAGCTCATAATCAAATCCCGATAAAAATGGCGCGCGCGCGCCGGAAAGCAGCTTTCCTGTATCTAATGAATTGATCCCATTGGCTCCGCCCCTTCGTTAATCGTTATGAGTGTACATCATATTTACACCCATATCTGATCACAAAGGGGCGGGGCTATCGGGCTTACTTTATTGAATACAAGAAAGCTGTTGAATTTTTGATCGGGATTCCGCAGAGAGCGGTCGAACAAGAATTCACGCAGAACGAACCCAGTGGATCGGCACAGCAGCACGAAGGAGCTTGTATCAGTTTTAATGGAAAACTATCGCATTGGTGGTGGTGTCTGTACGGATCCCGCGCCACCAGTGGCGATGCTGAAAATTTATTCCCAATGGTGGCGTCTTAGCGAAAAGTTATCGAGTGGCCTTCGGACAATAGCAGCACGAAGTGAAATTTCAACGCAAGGTTCCGACAAGCGTTTGGTTGCAGCGATCTGCTACCAAAGGGAAAGCTGAATTTACCTTTTGTATAAAATGGTGGCCCGGAAAAATCGATTTCATTTGCAATAACTAACAGAAACAAAACCAAATAATCTTGCCAGAAAATTTCAATTTCCGTCGGCGACAGCTAAATCGATTAAATGGAAAATTTCGTTTAGCTGTTTTAGTGTTTGAAATGGCGCATTATTAAAAATAAAGGATCTTTTCAAAATCGTTATTGTCTTTTAAGCGGATAAATTCGAAAACTTAAGCCGAATAGTCCGGTGTTGAACTTAATCTAGAATTAAAAAAACACCTTAATAAAGCTTAAAAAAAGCCGAGTAGTCTGATGCTTCTCCGGCTTCCAGCTACTCCACACCATTCGACTGTATTGTCAGTGCTCCTGCATCGGGAACAAGCATTCTATCATCATTTACCGCAACTTTGGATTCGGGACACCCTGTAGCAAGTACTAAGGACGTCCCTGAGCCGCCCGACCCAGTCGTGCCATCCAATGCCACCCGCTATCGTCCCGGTCCTGTGGTCGGTGATTGTATACGGGACTTCCGATCTGCTTCACCAGGCGAGTATAACCACGTTGATGATCTGTCGTTGCTTGAAAATTCGCCGGTTTTCAGTTCGGTTTCAACTTCCATCATGGACACCGCTCCCACTAGGAGTCTACGAGTGTATAACCAAAGTACTAGAGGACTTTCTACCAAATTGGCCGACGTTTATCTGGCTGTGCTTGATGGCGAGTATGATGTTTATGTGTTCACCGAAACCTGGCTTGATGGGAGAATCAACTCACTCCAACTTTTCGGTGACAACTTCGTCGTTTATAGAGTGGACCGCAGTATATCTAATAGCTCTCGCGTGCGTGGTGGCGGTGTTCTAGTTGCTGTTTCCAATGAGCTTGTTTCCTGCCAGATCGCCGTCGGACAATTCAATTCAATTGAGACGGTCAACCAATCAACCAGGACTTGTCTGGTCTCTCTCTCAGCATGGATATACGTTTCCTGATCCGCTTTTGTCTACAAATACACCTGCTAGTCACCAACTAGTCGATGGAATTGCTTTTCTTGGACTCAGCCAAATCAACAGGATTTCCAACTTTCAATCAAACATGCTCGACTTGGTGTTTATCAATAATTATTCACTGCATAAATGCACTGTCCTTGAGGCTCCGGACGCCGTTGTGCCACTTGACAACTATCATCCTGCGTTGGATATATCAATTGACAACGGATTTAATCTACGTTTTACGTGACGACCGACTCAATTTTCGCAAAACCGATTTTCAACAGCTCCGACAATGCTTGTCCCGTATTGACTGGAATGTTTTAGACCGCCTGGACATCGAATCAGCTGTAGACCGCTTCAACTGTCTGCTACGTAACTGCGTTTCGGCCGCTGTACCGAAGCGAAAGCCTCCGAGGAAACCACCGTGGACTAATGCTCTATTATGCAACCTGAAAAGAGTGCGCGTTAGAGCTCTTCGCGCTTATACCTATCGACAGTGTGCCTCCACTAAACGGAACTTTAACATCGCCAGCAATGATTATCGGCGCTATAATAAACTTCGTTTACAAACATTATGTTCATCTCACGTAACAAAATCTTCGACGACACCCTAAGAAGTTTTGGTCTGTCGTGAATTCTAAAAGGAAGGAAACTGGACTGCCATCAAGTGTTTTTCTCGCAGCCTTTTCGCTAAACACTTCTCAAGTGTATTCTTGAGCTATTCGCCTTCTCAGGATGACACTGATAGAGCTGTGAGTGGAGTACCTAGCAATGTAGTGGATGTGGATGTCTTTGATATAGACGTTCAAATGGTTCTGTCAGCGATACGTCAGACCAAATCATCCTTTTCTCTTGGACCTAGCGTTCTTCCATCGGCCGTGTTGAAGAAATGCTCTGATATTCTAGCTGTTCCACTTTGTCTACTATTCAACCCATCACTACAGCAGAGTAAATTTCCTGCCCAGTGGAAATGCTCTACTATGTTCCCAGTTTTCAACAAAGGCGACAAACGTGATGTGCGAAACTACCGTGGCATTACATCACTCGGAGTGGAGTCGAAAGTGTTCGAGTCGCTGATGAACGATAGAATGTTCGCTTCCTGCAAAAATCACATCAGCCCCTATCAGCATGGTTTCTTTCCCGGCCGCTCTGTGGAAACGAATCTTACCAGTTTGACTTCGTTTTGCATGGAGAACATGTGTAAAAAATTCCAAATAGCTAGATGCCGTTATATCGATCTAAAATCTGCCTTCGACAAAGTTAGTCATGACTTGCTACTTGCAAAACTAGAAGAAATAGGCTGTTCTTTTGCTTTATGCACCTGGCTCAGATCATATCTGGTTGGACGCCAAATGTCGGTCAGTATTGGAAACAATTCGTCCGACTGTTTCTCGAACCTTTCTGGAGTTCCACAAGTGCTACCTACCTTGGACCATTGCTATTCTCGCTTTTCATAAACGATGTAACCCTTATACTGCAACGTGGAGGTATGCTGCTGTTTGCCGATGATGTTAAAATGTATGTAGTTGTCCGAGACCTCACTGACTGCTATGAGCTACAGAACCTTTTCGAAATCTTTCATGATTGACGTACTCGGAATATGATGGTTCTGAGCATTCCGAAGTGCTGTGTCATAAGACGAACGACTAATTTCATCCAGTTTGACTACAGTATTGCTGGTTCTCAACTTCAACGGGTTGATCATGTTAAAAAGTTGTTTTGTTTGAGTTTTATGATCCGTTGTGTTTCAAAGCACTGTACTGCTCTCTGGTACACTCAATACTAGAGTTTGCATCTGCTGTTTGGAATCCCTACCAGGCTGTATTGAGTGACCGGCTCGAAGCTGTCCAAAGAAGATTTTGTCAGATATGCTTTGCGCTACCTTCCATGGAATGACCCGTTGAACTTGCCTGCTTACGCCGATCGCTGTCGTCTACTCGGGTTGGATACTCTAGCCAAGCGGAGGAATGTGGCTCAGTGTGTTTTCATTGCCAAGCTTTTATCATCTGAATACGATGCTCCTGAGTTGCTGTCGAGGATCAGTTTATACGCACCTGTCCGGACGCTTCGAGCGCGAGTGCTGCTACACGAGGAGCCACAAGTTACAAACTATGCTGCATAGAGGTGTGCGCCGCCGCGCCACGCCGCCGCCGCCGGCAGTTTTTGGCACGCCGCCGCCGCCGACATTTTTGCATCGGCGCGCCGCCGTTTAAAAATTGTCACGCCGCTTATCTATAATTTTCCACGCCGATACAAATTTGAAGATGTCCGCAGAATTTTGGAAGTGGAAGTGGAAATTCTGAACATTCAATGGATTTCCTGTATAATTTCCTGATCCATCAAGTTGAAACACCAGAGATTTTTCCGTGAAGATACCAATGATTTCCATGTAAATCCCATACAATTTCTACTTGAATTTTTGAAAATCACTCCGTAAAAACTAAGAAAAACTTTGTGTGTAAATTGCGAAGGATTTCTCTTTGAAATCCAAAGAATTTACCATTGAAATTAATTTTTGAATGGAAAAGAGGCGTTCAGCAGAAAGCCATATGGAATGAGATCACAAGGCTGAAAGTTGTTTCGCCGAATATGTCGTTTAACCGAAAAGACTATTTGGTAGAAGCCTATCCGAGCAAAGATTGAGAGCAAATCGATAACTTGTTTCAATGTTGTGAAATAATGGATTATTATTACTTAACTTGATATCTTTTTGGTCGTTTTAACGGTTGAGTAACAAAACGTATAGCAGAAAAGTCTTACTGTGACATCAAATCGAAAGCTATTCCTGCTGTCATTGAGAGCAAATAGAAAACTAATTTTGATATTGGTTTCCGATAACAAAACAAGTACACAGTTTGATGTCATATCATGCAGTTTAGTAATCTACAGCAAAATTAGATCAAAATATGTAATCAATCATGATTATTCATATTTGAAAACAAATTATGAATCAATTTTAAGTCAAAATCAAAATATGTTTTATATATGCACTCATTACATTTTCAGACTTTGCTAGGGTATCTAGCATAGAATGTCATTTGGTCGGATAGTTTCTTTGGCTGAAAGAAATGGTTAGATGAATAGCTTAATAGGCCGAAATAGTCATTTGGTCGAAAGGGCCATTTGACCGAAATGAACATTCGATCGAAAGTTCGGCTGAATCGGTCATTTTGGATATTTTCAACACATTAACGGGAGAATCTTTTGAATTTCGTCAGAAAATTCTTCAAGTTTTTCAAGAATATTCATTTGGAAATTATTTTCAGAGTTTTCACGGGAAGTTGTTCAAAATTTCCTTAGGAAAATATTCAGAATATGCACGGAAAGTTCTGTTGAGAATTTTTCGAAATTTACACTTCCTCAATCTAGATCATTTAAGATGGTTAGTTTTTTTATTCTTTATTAGATTGCTTTTTTCGCACGGAGAAGTTCATCACTAGACGGCTAGATTGGCAAAGCCAACTTTAAAACAGATTTTTTTTGCAATATCCGCGGGAGACTGTAGAATTTTCACGAGAAAAACTCCGGCATTTCCAATTCTTCAAAGTTTCTGCAGAAGATGGTTCAAAATGTAGATTTCAACGAAAAATTCTTTGGAAAATTGCTCGGAATTTTCAAGAAATGTTTTTGGATTACTTCAAAGCATTCTTTCTATTTTCGATAAGAAATTCTTGGGAAATTCCATTGACGGAAGGCGACAGACGGGTAATTTGGCACAGAAAGCCGTTTGTCCTAACAGGTCGTCTGGCCGAAAGCATCGTTGGCCGAAAATGCTGTTTGGCCGAAAAGGTTTTTGACGGAATGGGCCATTCAGCGGAAAATGTCATTTGACCATTGAACAAAATTTCGTAGCCTCTCTACTTTTAAGTCGATACTGGCTTTTAGGTCAAAAGTAATCTAGCCGAGTACCATTAGCAGAACTAAGCGTTTAACGGTAACTGTTATCTGGTCGAAACAGGTTTGACAGAAAATGTAGTTGAGTCGTAAGCGACGTACAGGAACATTTGGCCGGATTTTGACCGTAACAGTTTGTCCTAACAGGCTGAAAAAGTCGTTTGACTGAATACCCAACAAACAATTAGGGCTGAATAAGCTAGTTTTTTATTGTAGAAGACCATTTTTGATTGAATAAGTGCTCTATCAGCTCACAATGTTTATTACAAAAAATGCCGGTTGATTGTCATTTGGGAAAAAGAGCCATTTGGCCCAAAAATGTCCTGTCTGCAAGACAACCTTCTTCAAAAAGTGTCGTTCGACGGAATTGAATAAAAAAACAAGTTCGGCCGAATAGGTCATTTGACAGAAATTGCCATTTGGCCGGAAGGGTATTTTGCAGAAAGGATATTTTCGTGTCAAATGACCATTCCTACCACACGGCATTTTCGGTCTAATGATTTATTTGGTTAAAAGATGTTTTCGGCCTAATTACCAGTTCGGCCGAATTTTCCTTTTGGCTGTATGTCGTTTTCGGCCAAACTACATTTTCTGCCAAACCATTTTCGACATGATAATAGTTGCGGATAAACGTTAAGTTCAGCTTAATAGGATTTGATTAGATGACCTATTCGGCCAAACGACCTGTTAGGGTAAACGATTTTTTCGGCCAAATTATCAGTTCGGCCGCTTGACGCTTTCGGCCAACTGAATTTCCCAAGAATGTCTTATGGACAATACACTAGTCGTTCGATAACTGCAACATGTTTTCGTTTTAGTTAGCGAATGCAGTTCTAAACGTTCTAAACGTCCAACTATTGTCACGTCCGACAACTTCAGATGCAATATAAGTGCATTTGATTGTTCAGCGCAATGCAGCTATCATCGAATTTAAAATCGTTTCGAAGTTTAGCGGTCCGATAACTACAAAACTGATGTAACTATTAAATTTCAGTTAGAAAGCATTGCAGTTGAAAAAGTTTCAGTTGTCAAACATCTATTGTACAAAGAATTTCCTAAAATTCCCTAAAAATTCCGAACAATTTTCCGTTTAAATGCAAAGATTTTTCATATTAAAATCTAAATTTTGAACAATCATTTGCGGAAATTCTATTAAAGTTCCCGTCAAATTCCGGGGACTAATTATTTTAGTCTGAGCAAGCCAACGTTAAAACACCCATTCTATCAGTCGCACTTTCCTACAATTATGAAGTAAATTTCGAAGAATACTCAACAGAAACTCGACAAGAACTTTCCGTGTATATTCCGAGGATTTTCCTGTAGAAATTTAGAACAATTTCTCGTGAAAATTATGACGAGTTTCTCATGACGATTTTTTTGCTGAAAGCTTCTCTTGGTAATACTATATATAATAGCCCTGTTTGTCTGTCCGGTGACTAGCCAACCAGACGCAGCACGCGGGGAAATTTTCACAAAAGAAATAAAATATTTGACACTTCAATACCTTTTTACTATCAGCTGCATAAAACAAAACCAGTGACAACATTAGACAACCAGACACAGCATTTGATGAAAAAAAATCACAGTCAACAGACGTTGAAAATTTTGATTTTTTTAATGAATAAATTAGTGAACCGTTGATATTAACGAAAAAAAAAACACTTGCCACGGGCGCTACTGCGTCCACAAATAAACTAGTTCCATAGATTTGTCTTAACTTCAGAGTAGTTCCCGAGGAAAATTACAATTAACTGCATATTATTCGGCAACTCGAAAACCTTTTTTTTGTTGAATATCTTGGCTGTGCATATGCACAGCACATGTTTCAAAATGGACAAATTGATATGAAATTTGCGAAAAAGAATCCACGTGTCTTGGAGGGACTGGAACTCTCAACCTCCTACTCTCTAGATAGGCGTGATAACCCCTACACAACAAGACCCCTTAAAGGTCACATTTGCGGAAAAGCCATCAGAGTACAAACCTCCATCGCGGTTAGTTTTTTTTTGCAAATTGAATATCTTTCGGATGCTTGATTTGTCCTAAATAATTTCCAAATAAATATTTAGGAAAAAGGCAAAAAAATTAAGGGACGTGATAAAAAAAACGCCACGCCGATGCACGCCGCCGCCGCCGCCGGCTAAAATGGCTATCGGCGTGACGCCGAAAACGCCGCCGCCGCCGACCAAAATTCTGACAAACGCCGCCGCCGATGAATATTGGACCGGCGCACACCTCTATGCAAACAGTTCCATTGTCGCCATGATCCATCGCTTCAACGAAGTGTCCGATGAATTTGATTTCAACATCTCTACATCCAGATTTCGCTGCAGCTTGCTGGGCCGTCTTTAATGTTCTTATTGTTTGACCACCATTAGATTTAAGAATTTCATGTAGACAACACAGTCCGATGAATAAAACGAATACAAATCAAGTCCTGAAAAGGACTGTGTGTAATTAATTCTTTAAGTTCCTCTCACTTTGCCACCGGCGCCATAGAAAAAAAAAACACGTACTCCTCCTTCACGGCCGGAAACCAAGCCAAGGATGGTGTCTTCTAGGATTGTTATGGAGCCAGTCGAGTGGCTTCAGTGGCGATGTGGCCGATGAGTCGTGTTAATCCCTTTTTCACGGTTGGAGACTCAAAGTCCATTCAAGTGGGAGCTACTATTCGGTTTTTTGATTCAGTTGACCTTCGAGCCGGTTTGCTCAATGCTAAAAAAGAGACACAACTTATAATGGCAAATACCTTCCATTTCGTTTAGCTACGTAGTCTCACGTCACCGCGTCACTGCGTACAACCCGATTGGGCTGCACTTTTGAGTTTTCAAAAGAGATATCTCCACTTATTTGACGTGTATACAGCTTCGGCCAGTGGTTCCCAACCTTATCTTTTATCATTCTGATATTTCTTTTTTCAGTAGTAATAATTAATTTAGTACGATTTTTGCACTTTGATGTTGCGAAATTACGCAGCTGATAAAGCGAATTTCAAATGTTTAATCTTTTTCTTGCTTTGCTCTTTATCTGGAGATGCGTTGAAATCCACTTTCGCAAAGTTATGTAGAAGCATTAGATTAGTATTAGATTATTGAAATCTTTGAAAGCTTGAAAAGTGATTTTGGGATACGCTTCAAATAATGCATATCAAAACCGGCTCAATTTTTTAACCGAATTCACGATACAATAAATCATTCTCAATTTTATGTAAAAGAAACGAAAACGAATTGTGAGCTAATGAAGCATCTTCTCAGCTCAGGAAAATGTCGAACTATTGCTACATTGGGTCAAGATAAGCCCTGAGTTCCAATTTAAGATCCGCGTCTATGTTGATTCTTCCCCAATCAAACTGCACAGTTTATTAAACATTGTAATATTTCCGACATTAACTTTGCGTCAACAGTTTTTCAGAATTCCCGCGAATGCTTGCATATTGTCTATGAATCGAATCAGATTGGTTTGCATTGCCAGTAACTGCAAGTTTAGTTGAACAAAAATGTTTGACAGTTATGCGAGACATTTCTGCCATCCTTCTCCATTGAGGTTGGCAAGCAAATTATTCCTTCCGAAATTTAGAAGAAAATTTCCCCTCAATTTTATATCCCTAAATTCAAAAACGCGATAAGAGCATTGCGTTTTGATAACCATCGTACGGCAGAGTAGAAAGGCCCTTGTGATCTGTATGCATTTCTTTGCAGAGTTTTTTTTAACAAACACGTGTTGAGAGCTCTAAATTTGATATACTGCCTGTAATCGCACAACTGTCCCATATGAATAAGAAACCCAGGAAAAATGGGACAACAATACGGTTACAGGCAGTATAGTTCACGAATCTTGTATTTATTGAACGGTTTTCACAATAAGTTTTTGTTTATTTACCCGACGTTTCAACACGGGAATTGTGTCTTTTTCTTTTGTCTTGATTGTCACTGAATCTGGGTACATATAAGATGCAGTAACATATGTGGAACATGTGTGCTGCTAATGTCAGTATAAACTGACCTAACTTTTTTCTACTGCAAGTCACCAGATAAAAACAATGTATTTTTTTTTAGCTATGATGTAGTCATTTTTGGAGCAGAACGATATGCGGAGGTTCTATGAGTCTGTCAATGGCGTCCAGAGAAAGACAGCGCCTTCTCCCGTCATGTGCAACGACCAACAAGGGAATTTGCTGACAGATAAAACCGAAGTGGCTGCCAGGTGGAAGCAACACTTCGAGACTTTGTTGAATAGTGGAAGTGACGGTGCATCGGTGAATAGAATAAATATTAGCGACGATGGACAAGCTGTGGAGTCGCCAACACTAGATGAGGTTAAAAAAGCTGTTAAAGAGCTGAAAAACAATAAGGCTTCGGGGAAAGGACCCGGCTGAACTTCTCAACATAGCAGTGAGCAGCTTTATGAAGTTCTGCACCATGTTATGTCAAAAATATGGGAAGACGAGGAAATGCCTGCTAGCTGGTTGGACGGCCTCATTTGCCCTCTCTTTAAGAAAGGGCACAGACTGGAGTACGCCAATTACCGAGGAATAACCCTCCCTAATTCGGCGTACACAATTATGTCCCGTATGCTGTTCAACAGATTGAGACCGCTTGAAGAGTCCTTCATCGGCGAATACCAAGCAGGTTTTCGTGAGGGCACTCTCGAATCACCTGTTCAATATAGCGCTCGAGGGAGCGATTAGGAGAGCTGGTGTGCAAAGAAGCGGTACCATTATTACAATTATTACATTATTACATAATTGCTCCTGGGATTTGCGGACGATATCGATATTATCGGGATTGATCGCCGTGCCGTGGAAGAGGCTTTTGTGCCTCTTAAGAGGGAGACAGCGATGATTGGACTCACGATCAATACCAGCAAAACGAAGTACATGGTCGCTGGCAATCAACGTGGGTTCATTAGTAGTGGTGGTAGCGAAATGGTGCTAGATGGTGAAAAATTTGAAGTTGTAGAAGAATTTGTGTATCTTAGACCATTAGTGACGTGCGATAATGATGTTACCCGCAACGTGAAAAGGTGTATTGCAGCTGCAAATAGGGCTTATTATGGACTTCGTAACCAGCTTAAGTCCCGTAGTCTGCATACGAAAACAAAACTCGGGCTGTATACTACTCTGATTCTTCCGGTGGCTTTATACGGCCATGAAACTGGCTGGCTGATCGGAGAGCTTTCGGAGTGTTTGAGCGTAAGGTGCTGCGGACAATACTCGGAGGTAAACAGGAGAATGGTATCTGGCGGCGTCGCATGAATCACGAGTTGTACCAGGTGTATAAAGGGCTGGATATTATTAACCTTATTCAACACGCCAGCCTACGGTGGGTCACGTTGTTCGTATGCCGGAAGAACGTCAAGCGAAGATAATATTTAGTAGAGAACCCGGAAGAGGCCGCAGGCTTCGTGGAAGGCCGCGTACACGATGGCTTTCTGCAGTTGAAGAGGACCTGAGGGCGCTCAACGTTCAGGGCGACTGGAATTGATTGGCCCAGGATCGAGTCTAGTGGAGAAGAAAACATCGACGAAGAGAAATAGATCAACGCCCCTATGATCCTAAGCATGAGAATTGTAATACACAAAAAATAATATAATTATGGCAAAAAAAGTGGTCATAATAGTTAAACCACAAAAAAGCTGCATTATTATTTGCAAAAGCTTCACGGACCCCAGGGAGTCGCGGACCACTGGTTTAGGGTCTTGGTTACGCATGGAGACTCCGGGAAATTCTTGGATGACCTGGAATGGAAGTCTGTTGAAGGCAAATGTTCAAGATGCTTATGGGTTTACTTTTGGATGACGATAACGATTCAAATTCTTTTTACGTTACGTACCGTAAAAAGAGGGACATAAAACGAAGTGACGTATACAAAAAAGTACCGTAAAAAGAGGGCTGAGTGTATTTTATTACTAATGAGATTAAACAACACTCAAGGGTTCAGTTGCAGTTCAACACAATCACAACTCCATACCGCTGAGGCTAGACTTCCTCATTCTCAATCACAATCATGACACAAGACGCAAAGCAGTTTATTTTTTTAAGTGATCTGCTCCCGCTTACTGAATGCACTGCATTCATTCGTTCATTCATCCGTTTGACGAGCACAACTGAGTCGCAGTGAGATGCAGTACCTCTGGAAAGCATGCGCTTCTCGTTGTATTGTTTGATGTGATTTCAACGCGGTGGGTAGACGACTGGTGAGGACGTATTTGTGATTAGGTTTTTCTTCCAAGCAAATGCACAAGGCAACCACCCGGGACGGTATTTTTATGTGTAAACAATAAACAATTACTGCACAAGCTCTTTCCTCTGAACGTTTGCTTCCATCTGTAGCTCTCTCGTTGGGGAGTCGATAAACCCAAAATGCATTGTTGATGGTGTTATCAAGTGCAATGCTCCCGATTTTTCCTCCTTTCCGAATTATTTTTAGGTTTCGCTTTTCTTAATCTAATCATAATCGGCTCGATTTCTCCGGCTACCTAGCTGTTGGAAACAAATTTAAATTACTCATTGACGAATAGCGTTGCTTCGAGCCGGTAGCGGTTGGCAGTAATTAATTACTACCATGATATACGTGAAATTAGGTTTTCATACATACATAATTTCTCTATGATAAGGACGGTCCCGGTTGAAGCCCATCGCCCAGCTGTGTGTACCGTCGTATTGATTTGACGCGTTTATATATTTGTTCCGGGTAGGGAAAAACTACTTGAACGGAAGGTGATTATGAACCGTTCCGTCGATCGGCAACGTCATTAAAAAATTTGCACTCCCATCTCCACTAACGCCATCAATTTTGTGGTGTTACATGTAGCTTCACGCAAGGTAAGGCCAAGGTACGGACAACCAACCGTTCACACCTTCTTCAAATTGTCGAAATATGGTACCGCATGCATACCGCAGTTAGAGCGCAACAATGTGAAAAGGAGGGAAAAAGTGAACGTGTTTGAAATTGGAAATTAGATGTTTGCCCATTTTTTTTCTCTGCATTGTTGGTCAAAAACTAAATCTTGAATAACAACATGCATACCACACAACGGAACCGTTGGAAACGTGCACCGCTTAACCTTCTGTCTGTGCTCAAAAAAACTTACGTTGTCTGTGCTCTGGGGTCAAATTGACCCCAAATTGAAATTGCTATAACTTTTTTAATGTTTGGCCAATTTTGGATTTTTTGGGCTGTTTCGAAAGATAATTTAATCATCTTTCAGGTCGTTGCAAAAGATTGACTACAGGTGGGCGGGTACATCGCGGGGAGGGGTTTTAGTGAACAAGGGTACAAAAAAAGTGATTTTTCATGATTATTTTACTTATATTCGAAAATCCTACCCATTTTGAACTGCAACTTTTTTATAAAGGCTATGCAGGAAGGCATGTGCTTTGGCATGAGGCGTTGATAAGTTTAGAACTCGGCCGCCAGGTTTTGGTATATTTGGATTCATTATTTTAGACTACTCAAGATATTCCGATATATAGAATTCGCCTCAGTGTAAATATTCTTATCGCACAAATTAAAAAATGGGAAGAAGTGCTCATTATATTGAGCACCGCTTTGTAGTGCTAGACATCCTGAATAATGTTGCCGAATACAACTTGGGTGTAGGTATGAGGGATCTCAAGCTAAAGCAATATTTCATATATGCAAGAATATTGCAAGTACACTAGCGCCGCCTATTTGTAAATTTCCTTATTATTTATTCCATCACATGACAGTCTATTCCCACCAGACGAACTTTGTTACAGACGTCATCTTTACAAATTTCAAAATTGTGCGATAAGAATATTTAAAATGAAGAAAATTCCATATATCGGAGTTACTTGAGTAGTCTAAAATAATGAATTCAAATATACCGCCACCTAGCGACCAAGCGCTAAACTAATCAATGCCTCATGTCAAAGCAGACGCCTTCCTGCATAACCTTTTTGAAAAGGTGCAGTTCAAAATGGGTAGGATTTTCAAATATAAGTGAAATAAGCATGAAAAATCACTGTTTTGCACCCTTTTTTACGAAAACCCCTCCCCGCGATGTACCCGCCCACCTATAGTCAATCTTTGGTAACGACCTGAAAGATGATTAAATTATCTTTCGAAACAGCCCCAAAAATCCAAAATTGGCCAAACATTAAAATAGTTATAGTAATTTCAATTTGGGGTCAATTTGACCCCAGAGCACAGACAACGTAAGTTTTTTGAAAAAAGGACACTGTAGCGCATATTTTCAAGATTTTTCAAGCGAATTTGCACCTAGGAGACAGATCTCGGCGAGTATTACCAAACTACCAAAAATTAGGAGAATCGGTTGAAAACTAAAAAAATGGCAGCCACTCAAAGTGGCCTGGGGTCATATTGACCCCAGAGCACAGACAAAAGGTTAAACGAGGAACTGAGCGATATCAAATAATCAGGGTACATCATAAAAACGATAACGAATGCTACCGAATTTCCGCATCAAAACAAAAAAAGTGTTTTATGTGTTTGGAAGCCACCTAGGAAATTTTCAGCTGGGAAAATCCATCAAGTTAACTGAGAATGTAAGAGAATAAAATGTGCTTGGTAGTCATATGGCTTCTGCTTCAATAAATCCCAGACCTTTCTATTCCTCCTACTTTGAATCTTTCTTTATATTTAGCATGTTCTAGCAATCGCCAGAACTGGAAATGGTGGACTTTCCATACCATTTCCATTTCTTATCCTATAACTCCAACTTGACTATTCTAGCAAAAGCGAAAACAGGAGGCGTGCTGTTGGTCCTAGCCATCTTTACTTATGGATCCTGTACACCTCCGGTGGTGCAAAGGGCCGACTTGAAAGATCTCCATCCTGAGCGTTGCCCGGCTATCGCTTTAACCTGTTGCCAGGTTAGATTTTGGTCGACTTCTTTTATTTCTTTATTGAGGCTTCGCCGCCATGAGCCTCTGGGTCTGCCTCTGCTGCGATGTCCCGCTGGGTTCCAGTCTAATGCTTGTTTACAGATTTCGTTTCCGCCCCTACGGATAGTGTGGCCGACCCAGCCCCACTTCCGATCTCGAATTTCTGTTGCTATCAGCCTCTGGTGACAACGACGATGGAGCTCGTTGTTTGAGATCCAGTTGTGAGGCCACCAGGCCCGAATTATATACCGCAGGCATCTGTTAATGAATACCTGCAGCCGTTGAGTGTTCTCCACTGATACACACCATGTTTCGCTAGCGTATAACAACACAGATTTCACGTTAGAGTTTAAAATTCGTATTTTGGTGCGTTCACTTATCTGCCTGTTTTTCCAGATATTTCTTAAACTCGCAAAGGCAGCCCTTGCTTTCTTGATCCGTGCGCCTATGTCGATCTTGGTGCCGCCGTCTGACGCCATTTGGCTACCAAGATATTGGAAGCTTTCAACATTCTCCACTGGTTGCCCGGCTACTGTGAAACTGGAAGGAGTCACCGTGTTTACATCCAACGATTTGGTTTTGTTGACGTTGATGACTAAACCTGCCGAAGAGGAGCGCTCGGCAAGGTCGTTGAGCTTACTCTGCATATCAGAGCGCCGTTGCGCGAGGAGTGTAACATCATCCGCCAATTCGAAGTCATTTAGGTGCTCCATGGTTATAGGCTGCCATAGCAGCCCGCGGTTTGGTTCACGGTCAATCGCATCTACCAGAATCTCGTCGATTACGATAAGGAACAGTAACGGTGATAGAATACATCCTTGCCTCACACCTAGCCATCATGAAGCCCTCATGAAGTGTCATTCGCCATCCTTCACAATTGTTCAAAGCAGGCTCTCTTACTACATTTAATCCCGTAGTTCAGAGCTCTACTCGCTGTCTTGAACACTCGGCGTCTGTCGACCCTTTCAGCGTCGGTTCTAGCACGTAGCAATCTTTTTTAAGCTCTAAGACAAGTTGCCTGGTTGCCGGGAGGTTTGATCCTGCTAGGCATCGTCACGTCGCAGGCACGTGACAGTACTTCTATCTACTCTTCGCCACTTAGTCCCATAGTCCGACTTTTCCATCGTAGTGACTACTCTAACAGTTCTGAACTAAACTGCGAGGTGCGCCATCATGGATCGGCTGTACTGACCCGGCTTGTGGTTCTATTGAGGGTATACCCGACCATAAAACGAACTTCCTGATGGTCACTGGAAGTATGATCTTTCATTGGGGCTTCACCGCGCTGCAGAAGGTCACAACGATACATGAATCACCGTTCGGTTCTCTGAACGTTGGCACTTGGCCTTCGTTAAGCAGAACTACTTTCGATACCGCTAGAGACTCTAGCAGGATATGACCTCTAGCGTTGGTGAACCGGGTTCCCTAGGCATCTGCCCACGCATTGAGATTTCCAAAACCACTCCCCTGGCTACGCCACTGGCAAGGCTACATCAGCTTTACAATCGATAACCGACGAATGTAGCTTCTAGAGGCCGGACAGGCCCAAACACCGGTGAGGTGTGTGTTGTCTGTGCCCGAGGGACAGATCAAACACCTTGGTGCGGCCGTGCCCAAGACACTTATAGCAGGCCTTGTTGTTGGCTTATGTTCAGCGAACATACCGACCAACCCACTTTCTGTTTAGCCTTATCCAGTACCTTCTTGGCCTCAGCCAGAGGTACTTGGAATGAGGAAACCTGCATTCCAGCATAGCTTTTGCGTAATCAAATAGCAGATTCCTGGATCTCGTCATTGCACTCAGTGCGTCCACCAGGTCTCCGGTCTCGGTTATCTCATCCAGGCATTTACACTGTATGATTGAGATTGGGCATAGGGCTCTTACTCTTTTTTTACTCAGAACTCTTCTGAGCAGCATCCCGCTTCAAGACAAGAATCATCTCGCCTTTCCGTCTTCGACGGATGCAGCTGACATCCCCTCATAAGCCATAGAGCTTTTCGTTGCATCTCATAGCCATCACCCCACCGTCGTAGCTTTTATTGTCAGTCTTGATAATAATTGCCCCACCTTTGTCTTTTCGCTTGCCGCTGCCATTGAAAGGTGGACTTTTTTTTCTCACGGGCTTTACCCTTCTCAGACGTGGCATGCTTCGCTCCATTTGCCGCACTCCTTGCGGCTTGCTGGCCACTCTGCTTCGCCTTTTTGTGATTCACAACCTCCACCCATGGCAGACCTACCTCCTGGCGATCTTCAGTTGCTCTCCTTGGTGGAGACACTACTGGTTTTCGTTGCTTCTTAGGGCCAGCAGTCTGCTCGAACTTCTCCCGGCGAGTATTCTCCTTTTCGGAGATACTGACTTTTTGTTAGACTTCTTCAGGTCCGCCGTTTGCGTGACCTTTTTCTGAGCTTCGGAATTGCACCGAAGATGGCCATGCAGTTTTGAAGTTCCGCAGTCTGCCTCTCCGCTAGCCGCTTTTCCTCAGTAAGGAGACGAATCTCCAATCCGACCTCCTTTCCTCAGTAAGGAGACGAATTTCCAATTCGACCTCCTTTCCGGCCTTCACCGCCTTGCGGACACTTGTAGCTGTTGGGAGGGATTAAGTAGAGCCCACTACCAAATCCCACCATATCCTAGGGAGACCCCCTAGGGTCAAAAAGCCCTGGTACATAGTCCCTGCTCCTCGAACCAGTGTCACCTAATAAATGAGATCACCAGTACTTGTACATTGAGGATGAGTGCTAGTTGCATTCATACATCTGTTGGTTCTATGTGCTGATCTAGTCATAATGGAGTAGCAACTACGGGCGGTTAATCAAGCTCAAGCTCAATTTAACTGAGGCTATAAAGAATATGTCGCCATGTAACAATGGACCGATATGTATTATCGGGAGACTTTGACGCTTTGGTACACCTCTTTGGAATAGCTGTTTTACGGTTAAGTATTAACTAGTATTAGTTTAGTATTAACTAGCGGCAATGGGAATTTCCGAGTAAGCACTCAATACAATGTTTGCTTTCAACATGTTATTAAGCTATCTAAACATTTTTTTTTTCTGTTAGTAATTTGAATGACGTGTTATTCGTGTATGTATCGCATTTTACCTGTGTTCTGTTGATTTTTTAAAGTTTGTCTTTGTATCTGGGTGTGATTGATTGACTTTTCCAGCCGTGTACAGTGGAAGTTTTCGTGTATCGGTCGAGGTAGCGGTGGATAATATTGAGAACAATATTGCGTTGTTAGTGCACGGTTCAGCCTCGCTAGTGGCTACTGTACCCTTTGTGCACTTTTCGGGCGACCGTACTTCTGTCACAAACGGAAAAAGCGCAGTTAGAGCATCTCCACCGTGTGGTTGCTAAACGAGTTGGAAAACAATAATTCGCAGAATATGTCGTCGTCTGCCTGTGATCACTGCGCGAGACCAGTTAAGGAGGGATTCCATCATGTGTATGGCTTTTTGCGAAAAAGTGTTCTACCTGAAATGTACGGCTTTGCCGACGACGCCTACAAAGCTTAACAAGCCATTTGTAAAGATTGTTCATGAAAGCCCAAACCTTGTGTGGATGTGCAATGTTGATGAGATTCAAATCGGCTGTTTCGTCATTCGGTGACGCAATCAATGCGATCACTGAAAAACAAGAATCTGTTCATAACGAGATCAAAAAGCAGCTGGCTAGACAAGGACAACAGCTTGGGCAACTCTCGAAACGCATCTCGCCGTCGACTCCGGCTAGAGTCGTGACGATGACGCGGTTAACAATCAGCAGCTTCTTGGTGGAAATAAGACCGTGCCTGAAGAAATCGAGTTGTTTTGGGTCTACCTTTCTCGTATCCATTCAAGCGTTGAACGAGAAGTGGTAGAAGAAAATAGTAAAGGAATGTCTACCGGGTGCATATACTGTTTAGGCCGTCCCGCTGGTACGACTAGGAGCCGACACGAGTCGTATGACCGTTATCTCGTACAAAATCGAAATCGATCCTAGGTTCTGCATTAAATAACGATACTTGGCCTAAAGGAATTCTGTTCCGGGAGTTCGAGGATCGTTCCTCAAAAAACTTGTCAAAAACGGACACTCCTACGATCATGATCTCCGACGAAATTGGAACATCACCGTTTTCAACTCCTGCGTCCGGAGTAGATTTGACTTGCTAAACGCTCCGGCGCAACCTGTTACCTCTAATATCGCACTGTGAATTGATTCTCTCCGTTCCTGTACGCCAGAGCGCACTGCCTGTCGCCCTATGGGAGACCCCGAACCATCTGATTCAGTCCCGCTGGCTGCTTCCTGCCTGCACAATCGTACTGTTTCCTGCCATCAGAGTCGTTCTGGCTCCGCTATCGAGTCTGGTGTAAGGGTCTCATCTTTCATCATCTTTCTCAGGCAAGTATTCAATCCGTGACAAGATTTCTATGCCTGATCCGCTCCCGTGTTCCAGCACAAATTTTAACTCTACTGTACATTCAAGCGGCAGATCCGATAGTGATGCATCTCCGACCAGAACATTTTTTACATTGGAAGGTTACTGTCAATCCTTCGTTATCTTCGCAACCGGGATGCATTGTGGAAAGCATTATGGAAGCCCCCAACTCCTCTAGCTCAGTCCTGCCTTCTGCTGCCTGCGTTCACCTTAGTTGTCATGGTCCTGAGCTGCAGATCGGGGGTCTTCCAGCATGCGACGACAGGCAAGTACAATCAAGTTTTCGTTTCTTCGACGTCTGATGCCGATCCACTTTTCAGTAGCCTGCGCTCGACAAATCTACGTGTCGATTTCGCTATAGAGTAGAGTGGGGCAAGAGTACGCACTTAGTTTTCAATCGATCATGTGGCCCTTATGAAGCAAGCTTCTGCATATCAAATCAGTGTCGATGATTCATATACTCTTCCTTTATGTTACCCAGTGGAAAAAATATTGAAATTATTGAGATTCGTTTTAGTAGAACCTTTATTGCAAGTCAAGTGAAAAACGCACTCTTACCCCACCGGTGGGGTAAAAGTGCGCATCGGGTGGGGTAAGAGTACGCATTTATCCAATCATGTGCTTTAAGTATATATTAACACAAATAAGAGTTAATAACATTTAATTGATGTTTAATGAGCATATATTAGGGAATGTTTAAAGATTACGTAACTCTTAAAGAGGGAGGGGGTCCTAAAAATGTGCACTTTCATACGAAAAACCATTATTTTTTTATATATACAAAAAACTACAGAGGTAAAAATATATATCAGGTTTCGCGTGGCGTATACAAAGGCATTTTCCTTAAAAAAAAGTCCACCAATCACGTAACGTAAAATTTGGCTATTTCATCACCCCTCCCCCCTATCTTACACTATTTGTATGAATCCTCTAAAAATTATATGGATCGTCACACATCTCGCAACCTCTCCCAGCTAAACGTTGCGTAATTTATGGATGTTTCTTTTGATTAAATCTTGAACATGAACACTATCTTTTAGATGAAATTGTGTTTTCGTACTATGTTTAGGTGTACAACAAGTCCTAATACAATTTCATAAACTCGCTTCAGTGCTTTGTTCGCTAAGTCCTTTCTAACACCGAATTACTTCAACTTATCCTAAAAACTTGTGATAATTTCGAATTCTGTCCCTTTTTCCTAAGTTGTGGATCATTACGCTTTGGAAGAAGACTTATTTCGGCCGGAGATACGGGTTTGACATCATAACTTGAAAATTCATATGCGTACTCTTGCCCCACCGGTTCCTGCGTACTTTTACCCCACAGTCCCAAAAAATATTCAAGTAATGGTTTTGACTTCTTGGAAAACCAACCGGATTGGTGTTCTGTACCGTAAAGTACTCTATACAATAGGTTATCGAAATGTTATAATGTTCACCTGATTGAACGTATATATGGTAATGAAATACTAGTTGCGGAAACCCAATTATTTTTAGCAAAATGACCAAAAAGTTATCTAACTCCATATCTCTCTTGTTGTTTATTCAAATCGTTTACAATTACACATGATAATGGTTGGCCAGAATACCTGTCAAACTGATGGAGTGCTGCTAGTTTATCTTTTTTTATTACTTCAAAAAATCGAAAACGTACTCTTACCCCACGCGCACTCTTGCCCCACTCTACTCTATGGCCTACCTGTGGGAATCCAGAACGCTTAGAGAGTCTCAAAGGAGCCCTCAACCTCTACGACTCAGTCAAGCCTCTTGTCATCTCCGCTCATCACAGTCGTTCCGGTCCTGCTGGCGGAAGCGGGGAGAGGGTCTTCCATCAACTTGAATACGGCGAAGAACCTGATTATACGGCAGCTCTTCCGAGATGTGACACCACACACTTTGCCATCTACATCTACGCTCCCGGGACGCACTCATGCCGCAAGCTCTGAGGAAGCCCCTAATCCTCCCAATTCAGTCGTGCCATTACTGCCAGCGACCAGCAGACGTCCTGGTCCTGTGCTAGGGTCAGGAAATGGGGTCTTTATGTCGGCATGTACTCTCAGCCAATGAATCCTTCTCTGCCTGATAATGTTTCGATTTGCAGTGCTTCATCCGCTCCTCGCCACATGCAGTCTGACATATCCATTTACTACCAGAACGATGGAGTACAGTCTTGGTACACCGTTGAGCAAGTATGGGTTGTTATTCAGTTTGGTGACAGGCAACCATTCCTCTGTGATGTGTACATCCCTCCGGATCGGACTGGCGACTTGGATCTCATTGACACACTGCCGATCTGTGTCTTGTGCTTCATTTATGGCCGCGTCTTGTGATAAGGTTGTGATTTTGGGCGAGTTTAACCTTACGAGCATTGCATGGACTCCTATTCACAGCGGTTTCTTCCGTTCGGATCTTGAAAGCTCCAAGCTCCATGCAGGTGCCGTTAACTGGATAACTACAGTATCGAAACGCTATCTCAAGTCAATGGCGAAGTTAACGATAATAATCGCTATCTGGACGTGGTCTTACCACGGCACCTTTATCCCTTAGTGAAGGATGTTGCTTATCACCACCTTCTAGTGATTGTCGTCGAAGATATTGTTATGCGTGATTTTTTTCAACACCCCAGCCGTGGTGTCGTACGATTTCCATATGGCGGGCCATCGCAGTATTACTGAAGTGCTATCAAGTATGGATTGGGAACGCATTCTCGATCCAGTATTAATTCTGCTGCAGAAAGAAATGTACATCATCGACATGCATGTTCCAAAAAATTCCGTTCAATCTGACTTTCGGATGCCGTGGATGACGAATACTCTCCGGTCGCTGAAAAGGTGCAAGGAAGCTGCACTCATAAGTTACACGAAACACCGTACGTTGCCTCTAAAGAGGGATACAGCGACGACTAAGATCTCACCCAAAGTCCTTTTGGAGCTACGTAAATGAACAGCGCAAAGAGACTGGATTTCCATCGTCCATGATATTTAATAGTGAATCTGCAAGCACCCAACAAGGTATATGCAACATGTTCTCAGCTAAATTCGCCAGTATGTTTGAAGACGAACAACTACCTGTTGATGTCGTGACCACCACTGCCAACAATGTCCCATTAACGAATCAATCGCTCGGTGATATCAAGGTGAATGTCGAAGCCATCTCAAGAGCGACGTCTAAGACTTCATCTAAGCCTGGTCCTGACGGTATTCCATCGATGATTCTCAAAAAGAATATTGCCTGTCTGTTTGAACCCCTTATCCTGTTATTCCAACTCTTTCTAACCAGCTGCATATTCCCATCTTGCTGGGAGACTGCAGATATGTTACCGGTCTACAAAAAGGAGCAATAGCGAAACTTTTTGAACTGGTTGTCATGGACCCTCTGAATGCCCACTGCAAATAATATCTATTCACCGATCAACATGGTTTTACAGCTGGCCGTTAAACAACAGCATTCGATAAGCTGAACCACGAAATTGCAATCGCCAAGCTAGACAGACTTGGTGTCGGTGGAAATCTCCTCGATTGGTTTCGATCATATCTGACCGGACGCCAGCTGGTGGTTGCTTTGGGCGATTTTCGCTCAGATAGTTTCCGCGCTTCGTCTGGTATACCGCAGGGCCATGAATTTTCCTGCTTTACTCCAACGATGTTCACCATGCAATCAATGAACCACGGCTATCCTTTGCGGACGATCTGAAGATATTTCTTCGCATCTGCTCAATAACCGATTGCCAATACCCCTCCAAAACCAGAATACTGTGTTTGCCAATTGGAGTACTCTGAACCGACTTGTGGTCAACCCGGCGAAAAGTTCGGTAATTAGTTTTTCACGAAAGAAGGAGCCGATCCGGTTTAGTTACTCTCTTCTCGACGCGACCATCAACCGAGTGCATTGCGTGAAAGATTTGGGAATTCTTCTGGATTCGCAACTTACTTACATTTACCCAGCCCATATTCTTTGTCGTCGATAAAGCGGCCAGAACGCTTGGCTTTGTGTTCTGGGTTGGCGAAAAATTTCACCGACGTACATTGCTTGAAGACACTCTACTGCTCTCTCGTCCGATCGACGTTGGAATACTGCTCGGCGATCTGGTGTCCTTACTACAACAACGGATCGGTGCGCACCGAATCAATACAACGCCGCTTTGTTGGTTTTGCATTGCGCAAACTATCATGGAGAGACCCATTTCGCCTTCCTAGTTACGAGGACCGCTGCCAGATGATCGACCTTCTTCCGTTGCGTATTCGTAGGGACTTAAGCAGAGCACTGACCGTTGCTGATATTATACAAGGATCGATTGTCCAGACATTCAGCCACAAATTAACATTAACGTGCAACATCGGCCATTGCGGAATAGCACTATGTTGAGACTTCCCCTTCACCGCACCAACTATGGTTTGAGCAACGCTCTGAACGGGCTACAGAGCGTTTTTAATAGGGCGGCACTCAATGAATAAATGTTCATACCCTATTCCAGTGGTTTGATAAGAGTACGTCTTTCGTGTATATTTCATGTATATTGCCTATTTTAGTATTTCAATCACTGAGGAAAATATTGACTAGAAATTGCTAAGAAATCTTGCTTCATAATGGCTCTGCATTTATTTGTAAAATTGTTTTCCCTTTAAATTTTGGCTTTGCAAAATAATCCAGTAAGTTAACTGAGAAAACAGTGTCCCTTCTCTTTTTATAGGACTGTCAGCTCACCTTAAAAAATATTTTTTCAATACTAATTGATAAAAATTCTTCGGTCATTGTCATTATTCAATTTAAACCACATTTGAGAAAAGGGAGGAAGAAGCAAAATAAGTCATATAATTTGATTGCATCGTTCACGCCAATTGGCTCAGGAACAAATTGAGCACCACTAACGAGAGTTCAATATCAAGAAACACAACGCTTACCGTTCCGGGCATTCATTGACCAACCTCCACGAATTACGCATGCAAATCAGTAATCGGGGATTTCCCCTCCGCTCAACCAATTGGATGGATGGATATAACGAGCAGGTGCATGAAAGTCCCATTTTACGGCAACCAACAAGCACATGACGCTGCTTGACCAGTGACCGTACGGTATTGCAAAACCTAACATAGAGTATTTACCGAAAGAAAGACGATGTTGAAGAAATTTCGAATTACCTTAGTCTTACTGAGCTGGAACTTTCTTTCGCTGGCTAGCGGCCCATTTATTAGTTGCACTTAACATTTGATCGCATGAGCACGAGGGCAGAGCTGTTCATTAACCACTATGAGAGATATAAAACAATTTTGTAAAGATGCTTCTCCGGAGGTTTGTTTTCATTTCAAGGCATTGATGTGTGTACGTGATAAGGATGGACGATTTCGTTTTCATACGCCTTTTTTTCTTATGTAAGTTTGTCTAATTTTGGTATTTTTTGATCTCCTTCATTGCAGTTTTCCAACGTGGAAACGTCGGGTTACGTGGGTTTTGCCAACTTGCCCAACCAGGTGCACCGTAAATCGGTTAAAAAAGGTTTCGAGTTCACTTTGATGGTAGTTGGCGAATCGGGACTGGGTAAGTCCACTCTGGTGAATAGTTTGTTCCTCAGTGATTTATACCCGGAGCGGGTCGTTCCGGATGCGGTGGAAAAACAACACCAAACGGTGAAGCTGGATGCTTCAACGGTGGAGATTGAGGAACGGGGCGTCAAACTGCGGCTAACAGTGGTTGATACGCCTGGGTTTGGCGATGCAATCGATAACAGTGACAGTTTCAGTGCCATTTTGGAGTATATCGATGAACAGTACGAGAGATTCCTGAGAGATGAGAGTGGTCTGAACCGAAGGAATATTGTGGACAACAGGATACACTGCTGTTTTTACTTCATTTCACCTTTTGGACATGGGTATGTGTTTAGGGCAAATGCAAAATCTAATAACTACATTTCAAATTTGTTTTTTTAGGTTGAAACCATTGGACATTGAGTTTATGAAAAAGCTGCACTGTAAGGTGAACATCGTGCCGGTGATTGCGAAAGCTGACGTGTTGACCAAAAAAGAGATCCAGCGCCTGAAGTGCCGTATTCTACAGGAGATCGAAGACAATGGGATCAAAATTTATCCACTGCCAGATTGTGATAGTGATGAAGATGAAGATTACAAAGAACAGGTGCGACAATTGAAGGAAGCAGTTCCATTTGCCGTATGTGGTTCCACCACTCTTCTGGAGGTGAAGGGACGTAAGGTTCGGGGCCGACTATACCCATGGGGTGTGGTGGAGGTGGAAAATCCCGAACATTGCGATTTTATCAAACTGAGAACTATGTTGATGTAAGGTCTATATACAGCAAGTAAATACATCGTTATTATAATTTCTATTTGATCTTCCAGCACTCACATGCAGGACCTGCAGGAAGTTACTCAGGAAGTACATTATGAAAACTATCGCTCGGAGAGGTTGGCCAAATCAGTCCGCAAGAACGCTAACCCAATAATTAAAGACGAGAACGGCAGCACCGGTGAGGTGTTCACCGAGAAAGATCGTATTCTACGCGAAAAGGAAGAAGAAATCCGTCGGATGCAGGAGAAACTCGCCCAGATGCAAGCCAAAATACAAGCGCAGAAATAAAGATTATCGTCAGCAAAGTGACAATGGATGCGGGAAATCTTAATCTAGATCCTTCGTCGAGATATGTGTATATTGTTCAAAGAACATAGTGTTCAGAGCCATCCAGTACCAGCTCCTTTATGTGTAGAAACGCTTGGTGAAAGATCCACATATACACATTTCTTTCATTTGTAGAAAAATGCAAACAATAGACGATGTGGATTAATATTTTGGTAGGCGATTGTCATCTCTGCAGCGAAAACCTAGTAGATATAGCATGACACAAAACTCAAATATACCACACAATTTGGGATCACTCATTGTTTTTAGAATATTTCGAATAAATTGCAACTCTTGTACATTCTCGTTTCGTCTTCGTACAATTTAATTTGATAAACGTTGTCGAAAATGTATTAAGTACAAACCTATCAACCATAACTATTCTGCGTCGGAAATGCGGTTTTAAGTGTCTCCCGTTAAGATCGGCAGCAGCTTGGAAACAAGGAAAATTGTTTAGTCAGCTTTGAGTGCCATCATCATCTAAAAGAGATCGCTAAATTTTCATTTTGTTTTCATGCTTAGAACTGAATAGAATCTCTCAAAAACAATCAATGGGCAGTCACCTGAACCCAGAACAAGCATCGAAGTTTAGTGGTACCATCTCTCTTTATAAAAAAATCTAAAAACCTTCAAAAATCCCATGTGTAACTCATATTATATATGCTTCCTAGTGTAGTTTTCGTTTATGCAATTATGATTAAAATCAAATAAGAAAGTACGCAAGATTATAGCGAGCAATAATCGGATAGGGACGAGTCAAATGGTAGTTTTATTTTTCGATAGCTTTTTGTATCGAACCATGAACGAATGTAGAATTTTGCATAAAAGTCCCATCAAAACAGGTAGTTTTTTTTTAATTCGATTTAACGTGCTTTTAGTACACAATATACCAACTATCGACCGTAGATCCGTGCATGATCCAAACCAGAAGAGATATCACTCGTTTAAGAATGAAGCAAATTATCATTAGTTGCTAGTGGTACTTAACACAGATGGGTAGAACAGTAATTCGACCATACTTGAAATTCTGCTTTCGGTCCATGATAGGAAAAAGTGAAGCGCGATCCGGATATTCTTGAACCTACTACCTATGCGAACATTTGTAGGTGTTGAAGTCGAAAAATTAAGCATAGAGTATAATAATCTTGTTGCACTTTTTTCTAGAGCGTAAATTTTTCCTTCGAATAATCTTTCGGTTTAACGGATATGCCGAGGAATTTTGAACAAAGATAAAAATTAAATTGAATCAGATGGTTTGGTTTATCGAATCAGTATATACACGTAAATATGTATTGGTTTCTCTATTATATTTTTTCTATTGAACAAAATAAGCCAATATAACTCTATAATTGAAGTTGAACTGTGTTTTGTTTTATATGCTTGTTTTGAAGAATTGGTCCCGATCCTGGATGTTAAAAGCATTACAATGATCTTTGTACATAAATTTGATATGTTGTGAATGGAACAACAATTGTGGTAAGTTGAATACAGGGTTGGTAATTTCTCATGAGTTCTTAAAATGTGTAAATTCTACATTGGTCAAAAAAGGAAGGGAGGACTGATCTTCACTCGAGAGCGGGATCCACAAGCCGCGAACTGCATAACGGAAAGAAATTTATTTGTTCAATCGTATTATTATGCCGTTTTATAATGGAGAAGCCTATGAAATATTTAATTCAAAAAGTTTTGACGATAAACCTGCGTCCAACGGGAAGATATTGGGAGGGGGTGGTCATTCTGCAGATTTCAACTTGATATGGTCATGAAAAGTGGGCAGGAAGTATGGGCTAATAAAATAACACAGCCGTTTCCCAACTGATTTTAGAGATATTGGTATCAATCGAATGACAAACTCTAAAAATGCCCAACCAATAAAATCACTGGATTGAAGGTGCTGAACTATTGAAAACATGAATTTTTCCAGACACTATTAAAAATCGGTAATCCAGCCAATCCTGTATGTGCGGGCAAACACAGACATCGTGCGACTTACGGGCAGGGCTCTAATCCTTAGCGTAATCAAAACTTCGAAGAGCGAACAAGAGAGCCGGACATGCAGCACTCAGCTGTCGCAACGATGATTCCGGTAGCAGCGCGGTCCCAGCGGAGATTCATCGATTGGTCGTCGCCGATATCAGTGACCATGCTGAATTTTATTAATGGCTTAGCTTAGCTTTAGCTTTGACTGACTTCACATATCTATGGTTGCTACTCCGTGATTGACCAGAATCAGTGAAATTTCACAAAGAATCACCTGAATGATTGACTGGGCTTGTTCAAGCATTCTCAGTGTGCAAGTTTCAGCACAGAGAACAGACATGGAGGCTCGAACAAAATTTCTAGCAAAACATGTGTAAACAAACAAACCGAACCGCAACGCCAACGACGTCGACATTGCAACTCACAATCTCATTTTGACAACACGATGGCGCTGCTATACTCTTGCATGCATAACGACACTAGCGCACAGTGGCATTTTTTGATGACGCTAGCGCTGATTATGCACGGGATAACGGCGACATTCCAAAGTTATTTCAAAAGGAACAGTAAAAAGTTATCACAACACAGTGAGTGCAGCTTCAACGTCTGTTCTCTGTGGTTTCAGTGACTCTAATATTCAAATGATCAATAACGGCGCCGACCACTTCCTTGTAGTCAGTTAGGAAGAGGGAAGGAATATTAGTAGGTGGTTTTTGCTTTTTGAAGACCGTGTTTACCTCTGCGTCTCCACAAAAACCACAGGAAGGATTATCAGTTAGTTGGTAGGCATCGTTGGATCTGGATTCAAACTACCTGCACACCGAGCAGGATCACGACCAAACGTATATCTATTGATTTACTTCCCGACCAGATGGCTTATGCAAACTGTAAAGAATCGAGTTTTTGACGACGAACCGACGTGCAGTATTCTGTATCTACTTGCCCTTACTTGACCGGAACAAAGCGCAATACAAGCTTATTATCCGCCGAATATCAAAAAGATATTTTTTTTCTCCGGCTCGCGACTGTACTGCACTGTACTTACTTTCCCGATGGCTACCGAAGCTATAGAAGATCGCACTTGTCTGGACAACTCGACCGGATCAAAGCGCAATTCCTGAAACACGAGAAATCACGCACTGAACTTGTTAACTTTATTACCGTCTACGCAATCCATGCTGAATTTTATTAATGGTGGCGTATAAGTAAAAAATCATCGAGTGACTGTCGGACAGCAGCAGTCAAATAAAATTTTTACGCAAGGTTCGCACCTTAGGGATTAGAAAAGTGCATTGTTGACAGAAAATCCGTCTCTTGCAGGACCAGCACTTTATGAACAAAAGGATTGGTAGTTTGATTTGATTTTCTGAAGAATGCTGTTAGTGTTTGGCGCATATCTCTATATTTAAAAATGAGTTTGCATTTCCTCTGAGGCAATATAACTCACGAACGGGATGACTGATTTGCAAGATTTCCTCACCAATCGATTCGTCTTGGGCTCTGCTGTGTATGAGAAAGTAGAAAATTTTGCTGGGAAAGTTGAACAAATCTAAAAATGATGCGTTTCAATGAATTCTGAAGAAAACCATCAACCTCGAACTGAAATCGATCTAGAGGGTGACGACTAAACGATTGACATTTAGAACGAAGAAAAAACAACCCGCACAAGATCGGGCAGGTTTGACTAGTTTAAAATAAATCAGTTCTTTTCAGAACCACCTTTTACTCAAGAGAAGGTTGAGTCGAGACGAGTTTTCTTCAAAGTGCAAATAATAATCGATGATGAAGGTATAGAAAAATAAGGCCTGCAACAAAATCAAATTGGAGGAAGACACTGCAAAAAAAAATCATGCCCATGAATGGCGTTGGCATCAGTAGAAGTGAAATGAAATTGTCTGTCAAGATTCTGATTTTGATATTGTACGTTTACTTGCTAGGTGGACACGGTCGGTTAGAGTAGCCGTTCCACCAAGTGTTCGTTAAAGTAGTGTGAACGTGAAGTGAATTTAATTGCTGTCCAGGGTTAAAGAAAAATGTGAAACTAAGTTAGTGAATAGCTTTTAGGAGTGATAAAATCACGAAAACAGTGGGAAAAAATCAAGTGAAAAATCTAGTGGGTGTGGATGTGTTTGATCCGAACGTTCGAACGTTGGTATGCGTTCGATGAACATACGAATGTCGGCCTGGAAAAAGCAGTTTTCAGCGTTTTTCCAGCAATTCCTCAGTAATTGCTAGTTTTGATAAGTGAAAAATTAATATGGAAATGTCATTGTTGCGTACGCAACGTAGGAAGATCTATTCCGTGTTTTTAATCCCGTTTATTGTTCTACGGAGATTAAAATTCTCCTGTAAAATAGTTTCCGATTACAATTCAGTAATTATTGATAGATTCTAGATAACTTACGTTTGTAAACTTCCTTATAATTCACACGGGTCACTTCGAGTTTTGGTAGTGTGTGGTGCAAAATCTATGGTACAACTTTTCAGTTATGTAGAACATATTAAGTCAAACAAAGCCAATGAAAGTACCTTATATTTGTTCATTAAACGTTCCGATATACGAATTAAACGAGCAGTTATTGATTCTATGCTAACCTAAAATATCAAGGAACGAATGTTCAAGTTCATTTTAATTTAGAGATAGTTTCGATGGACATACCTATAAATTCGATTCAAGGCTTTTAGGCGGAACCAATACTATTTTAGAATACAATTAACTAATAACTAATAATTTATAGCAATAGCTAAATTAAACAATTAGATAGAGATCTCGTGGCCGGTTGCTCAACAACAATAAGTATTTCTCCTTGCTATCTGTTGTCATCAATCATCCCAATCACCTTTACTTCAACTGGCTCACGGTAGACGTCCGGCAGGTCTGCGAACGACGCGTTGTACGTATAGGTGTATCTGCCTCGGATGGGCGTAGGCAACAGTCATGAATATATTATGATGGAGGGTAAGTCGATAAATTGCCCCAAAATATTAAATATAATTCAAAGTGCATTAGTATTAGTGCGGATTCGAATAAATCGCGGTAACCGCAATGACCTCTATATCTACATACCAGAGGCGCATCCACGTTCCGAGTCGTGGGTAGGACAAATAGGAAATGCTGTTCTGGTAGAAACAGCGATTCGCATAAACTCGCAAGTGTCCTCTCATCGGTGCCACGGGATGTTTTGAAACAGTTAGTGTGGAAACTGTAACGATAGGAATCGTTTTGGTAGAACGCGAGACACAGAAAGATCTAAGGCATACAGAATAGGAAAAGAGGCGAGCCTGTGATCGAACCCATGATCTCCTGTTCATAGGCAAAAACGATAGCCACTAGACCACCGAGCATGTTTCCGATTTGGGCATCAGTTCTGGTATTGAGGAATCGATGCACATTCTACCTATACTTTCGAAAGCATAACTGTTCCATGTTGATATGAAATCCATTTCAATATGGAAAAATTATGTTTGCAATATAATCAACTCTAAAATAATTAGGACTTGGGCAGGAATATTTATATAATTTTAGAAAATTTCCTCGATTTTTAGGACGAATATTGCTTTACAAGCTTCCAGAAAAAGTCACGGGTAACAGAAATTAAAAAAAAATCCATGGTTGCAATCAATTATTTCTAACTACTAGGACAGTGGTTCTCAACCTTTTCTAGATCGCGATCCCCTTTATGATTAACTGAGTGGCCCACAACCCCTGCATATGTCATGCTGAAATCAAGAACGAACATATATTCAAAAGTTATTTTATGTCGCTATCTTTTAACATCCTAACACAGCATTTATCAGCAGTAATTCATTGAGTGCTGTGTTTGTATGCCGGAAGAACGTCAAGCAAAGATAGTATTTAGTAGAGAAACCGAGAGACCGCAGGCTTCGTGGAAGGCCGCGTACACGATGGCTTTTTGCAGTTGAAGAGGGCGCTCAATGTTCAGGCGACTGGAAGCGATTGGCCCAGGATCGAGTCCAGTGGAGAAGGATACTTCATTCGGCGTAGGTTCATCGAAGAGCTATAGCCCATCAAGTATCGAGTAGTAATCCACGATATGCAGAACCATTTCGCATGTCCAAATATTCATTCTGAATTTCATCTGGAAGCCACGTTCAATATAAAAAAACAGTTTGCAAACATCTCCTTGAGCCAACTCAGAAAAGTATTAATCAAACTGTTGCTCCAGTGAGTCAAGATGAGCCATGAGTTCTAATACTAGGATTTCATATTTCCTCCAGGGTCAAGCCATCCAAAGCAAACTTCCAAAAAATCGCATGAATGTCAAAGAATCTGTTTTGGGAGCTCAGAATCCCTTACGGATCAGATTTAGAGCGGTCTTTGGTATGTTTCTGGTTCAATAGATGTTTGAAGAAGACTTTTCCCGTGGGCTTCTAATAATCCATTCAATCGTGCTTTATCATAACTTCTAAAAAAATATTTAAACGCATTTGCAAATTTCAACAACTTCTATTTTACCTCTGTAAAACCTTTAGAGTCTAAGAAATGAAGTTTAGATATCCTTGAGCGCTTTAGGGATTTTAAAGTACCTGAAGTCCACAACAACAATCAGTAGTCTATTGTTTTAAGATTCCAAAAACATCTATGAGTATTGATTGGACTATGATTAACTTTAAAATCACCTTCTGCTAACACACAAATTTTTGCCATCCAATCCCGAGCAAAGCTTGAGAGCAAAACGATAACTCGTTTTGATGTTGTGAAATCGCCGAATATGATTACTTAATTTGATATCTTTTTGGTCGTTTTAACGGTTAAAATAACAAAATGTATAGCAGAAAAATCTTACTGTGACAACAAATCGAAAACTATTCCTGCTATCGATGAGAGCAAATCGAAAACTAAATTCGATATTGGTTTCGATAACAAAATAAGTACACAGTTTGATGTCAGATCATACAATTTAGAAATCTACAGCAAAATGAGATCAAAATATGTAATCAATCATGATGATTCATATTTGAAAACAAATTATGATTTCAATTTGATGTCGAAATCAAAATGTGTTTTCTATATGCTCTCATTATGTTTTCAGACTTTGCTCGGGATGACTTCATATGTTTTTACCACAATCATGGGTAGGACAATGCTTTGACTGTCCCACCCAGAAAAATTCATGCGTAGGACATGTCCTACCTGTCCCACCCACTCCCGGCGCCACTGCTACATACGAAGGTGACAGCAGCCCACCCGCAACCTTTTTTGTTGTTGGGGTGAGCATGTTGTTCACTACATCACAGTAGCCTCTACTCCAGCTCTTGGTTTTGTTCAAGACGCCACCAGCGCTGTAGTTTCGACCAAGATGAATACACAGCTAGGTGTTTCAATCTGCCAAGTTTATGGGAGAGAAGAAGGCGGGGGTGAAAAATTCATTTTCAGTGCAAAATGACAACAAACCCGCTGGCTCTCCCATACTAAAATCCAAGATGGCTGAATCGTGAATTTGGCAGATTGGAACACCTAGTGGTGTATTCATCTTGGTTTCGACATAATCTGTTGAGACCAACCCCGTGGCAAGACATGCTTTTCAGCGTAGCGAACATCTTCATGAATATGTCCAGCATACATTTTGAAAAGTACTTCTCCCGAATCGTGCGTTTACAAGCAACTACATTTTATCCAAACTATTGTTGGCTACATATTTTCAAATTATTCAAAAATAATACCAGCTATTATGGGCATGTAAATATAATCCTAAAACACCTTCCTGCACACCATTTATTTCATTTCAATTTCACTATTGAATGTTGTTCGAATTGCATCCCCGGACCATTTCAACTGTGATGCTCATCACAGTATAAACAATAATAATATCTTTTGTTTGCTTCGGCGCGGGAGAAAAAGCTACGAAATATGATTTCGTGTAGCGTTTGATTTCACCTATCGATTCACTCCAATTCGTGAGTTTATTATCTTTTATTATCAAATAACATAATTCCCATGGTCAAAGATGGAAATCTTGCAAATTATTTCGAAAACAATTTTCAGATTTAACCAAAACAAATAGTAAACAAAACACATAATGTTTATTTTCGTACAATAACAACGGACGGTAATGAGCTACCGTCCGTGGACATGGTGGCTATTGTCAAACCCCTTGTGGTAGTATAGGACGCCAGGGGGGTGGTTGAGACGCTCTGTGTTCACCGCAGTCCATATAACATCTTCCTGACACATCCTCTCAACGAGGTTATCTGGGGTTGTATCCATGTCGCTGACAAGCAGCATAGTGTTATTTGACAGCATTTTCGTACGACCGTGGTTTGCACGTTTCGAGTCGAGGTTCGCAATGTCACCCCTCCTGGTTAGTCGTTTATGGTCCATCTTGAATACCGTGTTTATATTTGCCGACCACTCAAAACGAATATAGGGGGAATGACGGCTTTGGCAGGTTTTGTTCTATTATTGGCAGGGGAGTTTTTTATGACTGACTAGGCTCAAATTTGGCCTAAGCATTCTTTGCATATCAAAGAATATTGTGGCCAAATTTCATAAAATTTGGTTGACAAAAACCCCCCTGGCAATAATAGAACAAAACTTGCCAAAGCCGTCTTTCCCCCTAGTTTGCAAAGCAAGAAACGGAGGAGTGCCTTATCAGTGTAATAAGGAGTGTTATGCCTCAATAATTGCCACAAAAGAATCACGACTTTTTTGGTAGACATTCGAGCTTGTTTTTCATAAATACTGAAGAGGGCTTGGTAGTCATATGGCTACTGCTTCTGCCTCATACGCAGGAGGTCGTGGGTTCAATCCCAGGTCCGTTCCATTCTCCTACTTTGTATCTTTCTCTGTATTTATCATGTTCTAGCAATCGCTAGAACTGGAAATGGACTTCCATACCGTTTCCATTACTATTCCTATACCTTCAACTTGAGTATTCTAACAGTAATCTGCTAGAATTGGAAATGAACTATGCAGCTCGTTTCCTACATCCAATTAGAAATTCCATCAGTTTCCTTCTCCTATCTATCACATTGGCAGCTCGTTAACCAAGACGGACCTCTGCCTCTCCAACCTAACCCAAAATTCCAACAAATTCCGCATGAACTCGTGGCAAGTGCAGAGGTATATTCGGCTTGCAGTGGGCGAGTGATTGCATCATCATTTCCTCCCCCTTCCCTACATTGACTTGCATTCTGACGTGGCAGGCGCCAGTATGACCTATCAAATGAGATCACCAGTACTTGCACATTGAAGATGTGTGCTAGTCCCAAGCAAACATCTGTTGGTTCCTTGTGCATGAACAGCTGATCTGGTCATAATGGAGTAGCAACTACGAGCAGTCAATCAAGCTCAAGCTCAAGCTCAAGACATTCGAGCTTGTTTTTCATAAATGCACATGTTTAAAACATGTAGTGTAAACGCTCTCATATTATTAACAGCCCGTATATAATCACAACCGTCGATAAACTAAATTGTCACAACACATTTTTTTTGTAGTCGCTAACTAAACTAACAGCTTGAAGGGACATTTCCGAACAAAACAACAGTACAGTTCGTTTGGTTTTCAGATTTATTTCATAAACGTTTCATGTCTCGTTCTGGCTCATACGGTTCAAAATGGGACACTTTTGTTTCCGTTTCCGTTCTGAAAGGAATGCAAGATTAAAAATTGACAACATTGACTCATTGTTTCATTCTAAAATACTGTTCTCGTGCTCAACTTTCCCACACATTCTTTCCTAAGCAAATGACTCATACAAAAGCTAACAAAACTAGTTTCATTTATATAACAAAAAAAAATTGGAAACGAAAGCTTAGAACTAGAATGTTTTGAACCGAATACATTCAGGTTAAATAAAATACATACGTAAAATAAACTATAAAGCTAAAACAATACTTATTTATATCACTAGAATTGGTTTCCCACCTTGGCCTTAGAAACATCTACAGAGTCTCTTACGCTATAAACTTTCTATGGGTTACAGTCAATGTACCACATTCTACAGCTGATGATTAGCTAATCTTTTTGCCATTGTCGTTTTTTTTTTCTATCGTTTGATGCTTTTTGGTAATGTACTCTTGTGAATTGGTACCCAATGGTAACTGCTCGTGATTGAGTGAGTTTCTCTAAGACTTCTTCTTCTGACAGGGAGCATGATGCGGGGCGGGGGTTCAGTCCTAATAATTGCGCTACTCTTTGATATTATAAAACTTAGAATTACAAAACAGGTCAACAAGTTTTGATTAAATCAAGAAGGCATCTTCGTTATCTGTTTGTTCCACCAAATTTACGGTTCCGGTCGGCTGTCCGTCGTCTGACAGCGCCTCACTTTGGGTTTTCCCGGGAGTTGAGAATCGTTTATTATAGAGCGGTAAACACATTGGTTTCGTAGGAAACATTCAACCGATTAACATTACTCATAATCATACACGTCCTTTTCTTGTTTAGCTTCGCGTGGTTGTTTAATTGGAAATTTTGTTCACTGAACAGATATCGACCGTGGTCTTTCATGCATATATAAAGTCATTCTTATTTGTTTGATTTTTTTTCTGATAATATGCTTCCGATCAGTGATTTTACTGAGTATATGTTGAGATTCAAACATTTTCGTCAAAATATACTTTGCAACGGTACAGCATATCGATTTACTCTAATAGTTTTACTATAAATATTACTGTTTATCAGATAAAGGTAAACCAATATGTACATCGAGTTGTAAAATTTACAGATTGATCACAATTGATGTTTGTTTTTTTTTCTATAAATATCTCAACGAGATTCTTCATACTTAGTAGGTTAATCAATGGGAAAAGCTATTTTCTGGTCTGATTGAATTTATGACATTGCGTAAATGAGTCGGCATTGTGTTGTGTGATTACTGCCAAATTTGCGGGCAATTTTGGATGCATATTTGGAGTACGAAACGCATTGCTCATTATAGGCTATTATTGTTGGTACTTTCTATTTTGTTTCATTAAATATACTTTCGTTTAGTAAAGACAATTTGTTGAATTCTCGTATTGTTTATTATCGAGACATTCAAACGAGCATTCTTGTTTCTGTTAGTTATTGTTTGTTTTTTTTTTCGATTAGTCAGAGAGATTCGAATTATGAAGGCAAAATTTTCTTACTTTTATAAACGAGTTGTATTTTTTTAGCTTTTGTTTCGTTTTAATTTTGTATTTATTGGTTATTTCATTTTCCCGTGCATGCATGCACCTGCAATTTTCTCAATTGTTCATCTGGTAAATCACATCGAGTGTTGTTAATATTTAAATAATGAACGCCTCTTCGTTAGACATCTAATGAAACGATATGACATGACAACAGTGGTATAATTTTAGTTTTGATAGGTTTTAAAGATTTATTTTTGAACGATATGCTAACTACTCCGCAATTTTGGAAAGAATCTTTGATGAGAAACGATCCAGATTTAAGTTATATTTGGTTAACATCATGAGCAACAGACGAATAAATTTTGGAGTACCAAGTAGTTTTGCATTGAATTACTTTCGAGCTCAATACATTTATTGACATCACATCAGTCAAGAAACGAATTAGTAGAAGGTTGAAACAGTAGAGGCATAAGTAGTAGAACGCTAGTGGCACTGTAGTCATTTAAATTATTTTGCCAAATTATGCTTCAACAAGCTTTAATTGGCTATAATTTATGCATCATGTTGTAGTGCATATTTGGTTTCATCACCAACATCGGTTTGACACTTGTAGTAGGGTTAGGCGGGGCAAGATGGGTCACGGGGTTAGATGGGTCAGGGCCGTTTTTGAGCATCGTGTACATTTTAATGTGAAGATTATGACTTTGTAAGAGGAATAATTTGGTTCTACTTTATTGTCACTCCATTTGATGATAAAATTTCATTTTGGTAGAGTATGGCAAGGTAAAATATTATTCAGCATTGTTTCTTATGCGAAACACACTTTCTATAAAACGTGATGAGCAATGTAAAATTTAAACATTTTTAGTAACATAGTGAAAGTATTCTACAGTAGGCGATGTTGTACTAACTGTGTTAAAATAAATTAATTTGATCGAAAATTAGACATTCTAACAAGAACTTACAAATGGGGCAAGATGGGTCAACACGTATTGAAGGGCATAGTTCGTATTCAAAACATATTTTCCATTGCTGATTTAATCATTTCAAGGTTACTTTTGAGCATAATGATGTTAATTTGTTTATTAAAAATGTGTATTTTTTGTCTTTAAGAAAGCAATACACAGACGGCTTGTTTTCATAAGAATTTGCAGACATTTTTAAATGTAGAGCCATTTCTTCATCCAAAGCTTAAAAATCCTTTTTTATTCAATAAAATCATTGGCAATAAAGCTATCTATCTGTGTGTAATTCAATATTGAGAATTAAAACAATATTAATTGCAGAATTTAAAGGTGACCCATCTTGCCCCGCTGTTTGACCCATCTTACCCCGTCTTTTTTTGATTGACAGAAAAATAGACTTCTACTTTAATGACTCAAAATTAAATAAAAAGTGGAATTTCGTTATTTCATGCCCCTGGCTTACAGATTATGAGCTATTTTATAAATCCACGTTGAAAAGTTGGATTAAAATGTTTCTGTTTTGAGGCATTCAGGGCTCTCCTTAAGCGACCCATCTTGCCCCATCCTACCCTACTGGTACTTTGGCTGCCAGGTCGAAGTAACCTAGATGTTAGTCACGCGAACAGGAACGACATAAGAAATCTTATACTTTTGAATCAACTGTTGAAACCTTTCCAACAAAAAAAAAAAATAAGCTGCATGCAGCACGACTACAAAGCAGGCCATGATGAAGGGGTCTGGGTTCTAATCTCACTGAAATCTTGTTAGGACATTTGGAATATTTTCTCGATTCCTCAGAGCACAGTATGAATGCATTAACGAATAGGGGAAACCGTGACTCAATTAAATAATAAACCGTGACTCAATTAAATAATACACAAAATACTTAAACTTTTTTGCACAACCTGCAAATATAATTTAAAAATAATTACAAAAATAGTTTATTTTTTATATGGCTAATGCACATTTAAAGCTATTGTTACCTTTCTCGAATACTAAGTATACGGAAAGGCTGTAGAACTGCTCCAAAACCGAACTTTGTTTTGTTGATCTTGATGCGATGGGTTACACCATTAGCACTGAGATGACATATCCTGTCGTGCTGGTATCACATCTTAGCTATTTTTGTTTAATGCAGCGTAATACAATTTGGCACTGATGCACTGATATGAACCAACGGACGTCCTTCCCTGGGATGACGTTCTACGTTCCCTGGGATGACGAGTTGTAGCTGCGCTTACATGTAGCCAGCTAGGTCTTTATTGATAAACAATGTGTTCAAGACATTCCTAGGGAATCGACTGGATTCACTGAGTAGAAGTTTTATCGAAACTAGGAACGTGGCGCCAATCTTATTTTGTTATGTCTCACCTCGAAGAGCCATAATAAAAAAATCTCACGGAAGGAACACGGAAGGCGGAATCACAAAAGGCAGAATATCGAAAGGCAGACCTTCTTATACATGTAACAAAAGACGAAATATATCATAAGGCGTAATTACAAAAGACGGAAATACGAAAGGCGGAATTTAAAAAGGCAGAAAAAGAAAGACAGAGTTTTGTCATTTCTTAGTTTTACACAGGTCGTCTGCTTGAGGTAAGGGAGGACATATTTTAATCTTTGAAAGCTCGCGTCTGCCCGGTCAAAGTTGAAGGGGGATATGATTCCTTCTTTAAAAGCACGCCCCTTCGTATTCTACTTTTCATCTATTTGAATCTCATCTCTCAACTGAAACACTAGAGGCCTCTTAGATTAGTATCCATTAAGTAATTCCAGATTTATTAAGTGTACGTTTTCTATGATTCAGAAAGGCGAGAAAATTTTCCACCCAAACACTTCTTCGACCGTTTTTTATATCAGCCATCTTCAGCATGATATGCTTCGTGCAAAGCCATTGCTGAGCTACAGAACGTCTCCTCCCCACTAAACATGCATCTGGCCGATCAAAGGCCAAAGGATATCTTATTATAGAGAAAGGAGAATCACGAAATGCATAATTGCATTGGGCTTAGGCGGACATTTTGAACCAACAAATAAAACGGCCGGTCGTTTCCGCCTTTCGTTCATGCTGCCTTTCGTATTCATCCTTATGTGCTTTCAGCCTTTCGTGTTTCCGCCTTTCATAGGGCACACTTTTTCTAGTTTTTCACGTCATAGTATTTTTTTCAAATTATCATTTGAACCAGTGACCATTGCCTAGTTCGCATTCACTTACATTTTGCATTAGTGTCGAGTCGACTCTAAATCTGAACCTTACTTCAACCCATCCTCATCCTATCCGATGGCGTTCAAGTGGTCTGGAAAGACTCTTTTGCGGCAGAAGATCTGCCATTACCCTCTCTATTATCGGTCTTGAATTGACTTGCGCTCTAATTGTCCCACCAAACGCTGCAAAATAAACATGAAATATTGATACTTTAATAGACTTCAGTTGGAAGAATAGATTTTTGGAAAGGTGCCCTTTTCGCCCCGTAGGGTTGGTCATCTTGCCCCGTAATATGTTTGAACTAGTCAAAAACACACATGTGTCACATATAAATAAGATGCAAAAAAAGAACTGTCGTATTGTTATATAGAAAGGCATGCTTACTGAGATGATATCAAGGATCATCCTTAGGGTGCTCATATTACCCCGTCCTTGCACCAGGTTATGAACAGCAGGTTAGAATTAGCAATTTTGATGGTCCAATACTTTGCTATTTTTGTAAATATGTATCCAATGATCAAATATGTCTCCAATAATAGCAAAGATGTTCAGCTCCAGATTATGAAATTTGTGTCGTATCTATTTTTGCTCACATTGGCTAAATAAGTGACACAAGGGAAGGGTGGTTAAAATAGGTTCCCAAATCCTAAAAATAGGTTTTCAAATTCTTCAATTTCCGACCATACTCTTGGTCGAACACTCGCTTTTATATGGAGGTTTATCTGGAATAATTCAGAACATGTTAAGTAAAGGTTTTCCTTAGACTAGCAGTAGAGTTTTGCTAGCTGCTGTACCGGTTTTGGCCATGGTTCCTAATTACTTGGAAATCTGGATTATCGTTAACATGACACAGGAATATAGAAAAATAAAAACTCAAAACCGACCGTTTCCCTCCAAACATCCACCACATAAATACGATCTCGACAGAACTTCACTCACGGTAACTGGAAGTCTGAGTTAAATTCAATTTGTTATATCTGAAAATAAATAATTCTTCTAACTTTTGCCATGCCTCTTTCCAGATTTTTTTTTCTATACGTGATCTTTTAAAACCTTATTTCCTTTAAATTAAGCAGGTAACTTTACTTCTTGTCATTTGCCTAAAACTAACCGTCTCACAGATTGATCGTGTCCAAGTCCTGGCAGGGCGCCCGCGGGCTGTGTCCACTGTTCGAACTACCTGGCAGATTGGTGATCTGACTTCCATTGAGCGTCAGGTTGTCGCTCGCTTTGATATTGTTGGCATTGTTGGTACTCTTGTTGTTGTTATTGTTGTTGTTATTACCGTTGTTGCCGCTGGCACCGTTGTTGAGGAGGGTGCTACTGTTCTTTCCTGGTGTGCCTCCATCGGCGGCAATCATATTTGCTTGCTGTTGCTTCTTGCTACCTAATCCCAGCGGGAATGCAAAATCTTGAGGCAGTTTGCGCATGATCTTACCGGACGTAATGAGCCGGCCAAATCCTTCCTGTTTAGGGAAATATGACATTCAATTTATCCGAGTGGCTTGTAAATACTTTGCAAAATTTACCTGATGTGCAAAAGCGTACCCGGATCGAAGCGATCGTCTGGCTCGCCTGGCTGAAGGTGTCCGAAGGACATCATTGCTCTGTCTCGATCGCAGTTGAGCTAATCGCTGCTTGGCACGGATCTATTGAAAGAGAACTCAAATTTGTACACAAGAGCTATCTAAGAACTCATCTCATATCAAACCTTATCCGATAGACCAGGGAACACATCAACAAAGTAGAACCTAGACGCCAGAACCGGCACCATTAGAACGATCACCGTCAATACCGTTGTGAACCAGAAGGTAGCCTCTTTCATAGCTTGCGTCAGCGATCCCACGTACGGTCCGCCTATGACGTAGTTGTAGAAATAGTCTAGGAAAAGATACCACAGTAGACTACCCCAAATCATGATGTGGTTGAACACGGTCCAATAGGATGTATCCAAGGCAATCTGAAAAAATAAATAAAATTGTTTATTAAAGGGATCGACTGTTATTGCTTCAATAGAAACATACTTGGGCAGTGTTATCCAAAATCAGAATTGTGGCTACCACTGATCCCAGCAGCATATGATCGTTAAGTACATAACCATCTGGGGAGATTCCATCCTTATAAGTGCCTGCGAATTGAGATTGTTATTCAAATAATTTGCTCCTCGGCTAGGTTTCAATCAGATCTTACCGTAAGGTATTAGAAACAGAATCAACGAGCTGAAAATACCGTGCAGCACACTCCGAATAAACTCGGTCGTGTTGAATAAGGCATTGGTGATTCCGGGAGTATAGAGCTTCGGATACTCGACGCTGTTTTTATCTGAAACGTCCTGCTCAAAAATACCTAACGCTAACACCGGTAGCGACGTATAAAACAGATTGTACACTGATATATACATCGGATCGAACACCGTCTGCAATCGGATAAAATGCGTTAACTACTACCAATTGTCCGCAGAGTATGAAATAAAACTAAACTTACTTGAGCACTGAAGCCACAGAAAAATGCATACCAAAAATGGCACAACGTGAATGCAAAGTTTTTGTAGAAAAAATAGCGCAGAAATTTACACATTCGATAGTAGGACCACCGTCCATGCACTAGAAGCAGTCTTTCGAGGAATTTGAACTGAGCTATCGAGTAATCGCTGGCCAGCACTGCCTGCATACCTTCCTGCCCCGAAATGCCCACTCCAATGTGGGCCGCTGAAAATCGAAATTTTTCGTTTTGTTAAAACCTCTCATCGTCCCATTGCCATCCCGTTCTCACCTTTGATCATGGAAACATCGTTGGCACCGTCACCGATGGCCAGCGTTACGGCGTTCTTGGATCGTTTGATCAGCTCTACGACCATGGCCTTCTGCAGTGGCGTCACTCGACAGCAGATTACCGCCCGACAGTGCGAAGCAATCTCTAGGAACTTGGTCTCCATATCGGGCTGCAAACAGTGCGCCAGCGAATGGCCGTTGATGACCAGGGCAACGCCTGCGCCTTCGTCCAGGTCGGACATCGAGGTATCCGTTTTGCCAAGTCCGTCGGAGTAGTTGCTACAGTTAACACTAAAATTGGAGGGGTTGGATTAAATAGCGATTTCAAATTTGAGGGTGGTTAATTTTTGGGCCAATAGATTTGGAAAACAAATTTGAGCATCAATTGGATTAGGTTCCAAAATCGATTGATTGAATTTCGATTGCTACGACTTACGGGTATATGAGGAAGGGATTGGCGATACCAACTGTTTTAACTGGCCTATACTTAACGAAACGCTTTCGGGCTAATTTGGATTTAGTTCAAATATAATTTTGATACATACAATCGTTTTCTTTACATTCTTCAAAACTACTACTACTTTGGAGGTAATGAACGAACGTATGATAAAATGGATGGATAAACATCAATAACTACACATAAAACAAAACAAAAACGATGTCATTTAAGATGGTGCTTGACTCGAGGAGGCAGGCGCATGAACCATGAATTGCATCAGCTGTTGGAAGAGCCGTTTATTTTATACCGCGAAAATCGGACGACTGCTGTTGGCCGGGTACGTAGTCAGATTGTTGGACAATAACCCTCTAATAATGGCTCTAGTGATCCGATTGGTTGAAAAACAACTAAAAACTCGTTGCGAACAGTGAAGAACATATTGGGGTGGATACAATCAACGTTTCGGAACGATTCAACGCTTCAAACGATGACGATGGAATAATTGCCAAAGAAAAGTTGTAGTTGACAAGTCATTCATTCGACATTCGAAGCGTAGAAGGAGGTTAAAGAGCGGTTGAGATGAAAATATGGAAACTATAGGTATCGAATTAAAAAAGGGGACCTGCACATAGTGATTACATACAACGGACATCTTTTACAAAGACAATAAATTTGGAACAAAGAAAAACAAGGAAGTTACAAAAAAGATAAACCAACCATAAAACAACGAAAGGAATGGGATGTTGGATGGAAGAGATTATAAAATGACTAATTTTCTATCCACATGATTATGCATTGACGGTAGACAGTAGTAATGTAGAAGTAGTAGTAGTTGTGTTGTACCTTTCCGGCGCTTCTTCGCTTCCTCCTATACTTGTATATTTATGTCTATTATCCCACCTAAAAGTCACCACCGATACCGATGGCGGTGACGAGTTCTGGATCTCTATCATCGGCCCCGAACTCCCGCTGTTACCTCCGTTGGCTGTGGGTCCCGACGTCAGACCACTGTTCTGATTAAGCGTATTTTTTGGTAAAGCTAAAAATTGATTAAATCATGTGACTGCTATAAAACTAGGATACGAAAGAAACTCACTTGTGGGATGATAGGTATTTACAATGCGCAATGATTCCATGTACTTGCGAAGCTGCTGTTCCACTTCTGCCTTTGTTAGTCCATCAATGATAAATACGTCCAACATGTCATCCGTTAAAAGCTGACATGAATATCCGATATTGATTGCCGTTTCTATTTAGTTCAATGAAAACAACAATGAATTAAAATTTGCACTTGCAATACAACAATCACCAAACCGACCTTGCTTATCTCCTGTTAGTACCCAGATCTTGATACCAGCCATCTGCAGGTTGGCGATCGTCTGCGGTACTCCGTCCTGAAGCTTATCCTCTATGGCGGTCACACCGACCAGTTGCATATCACATTCGATTTCGTCATAGATTACACCTAACTTATCTTCTCTGCCGTCCAGCGATAAGGCCGCTTCTCGTTGCCGCAACAACCAGGAGTCGAAGAACTCCTTCGTAAGTCGTCGCTCAGCTAACACTAGCGTCCGCAGGCCTTCGCCGGCAAATTTCTGGAAGGCAATCATTTCATTAGATTATGGTTCGGAACGAGGCACGTTAGTTGGTGGAACATGAAGTCCTACATTTAAATGCTCCTGGGTCCTAGCCTTCAGGTCCTGCTGATTACTTCCTAACCTATCATATATCACACTATCGGCACCTTTGCAGTACAATATTATCGTATCGTTACGCTGCAGTATCACCGACATTCGCTTTCTAACGTTATTAAAATCTAAAATACTCAACAGTTGATATTCCTGCAAATAAAAATAAACTTAATTATAATATCAAACATTTGACAATAAAATATTTTCCCCACCTCCATCCTTCCCATCACTTCGATTGTTATACTATTAGGTGCTCTGGATCGGAAAACGAATCCAAAATTTCTGGCCGCCGAAACGAGCGCAGCCTCGTCAGGACTTTGTGCTTGATATTCTAATCTGAAAGTAAACCGGAATTTAGTTCGTGTTGTAGAGTGACCCTCGACCCTGCTGGCACTGACCTTCCGTTCTTTTCCTCCGGCATCACCGTATGGCATAGTGCTAGCAGACGAAAAAAGTTGTGAGCGTGCTCCTCATCCGCTCGGACGGCATCCAGCAGGCCCTGGTCGTACCACCGGAAGTCCGGTTCGTACTCCGGATTGAAGGAAAAGTCTACCGGCTCGGTGACCTAGATTTTGTGGTTCATGTGTGGGTAAGGGGTTTTGTATGCGGGTTTGGATTTGGGTTTGCGTAGACGATTTCGAAATGTGATGGAGATGAGTATGGAAACGGTCATTTAGTGACATCGAGATGGAGGTGACAATCAGCAAAGTTTAGATTGGAATACAGAGAAAGAAATCGGAGAAATGGAGAAAACGAAATAAACAGAGTGCGTTTGAATTCGATCTGAGTTTCTAGACACAAAAGCTCTTCAAGAAACATGGAACATTTGGGTTCAATGTTGGTACTAGTTTAACTATTGGAATCTAATTAACAAAAGGCGAGGGATGTGGACAAGCATAGTAATGCTTCTAGCCTGCGCTATTCTAGATTAAATTTATAGTACACTGTTCGTCTGAGTGTAAAATATTTGTCATAATCAGTCAGACATCTAGCATATAGGCATTCGATTGATTAGACAAATATTGGGGACAAAACTGCGTTAAACGCTTAAGTATTAATAAATGATGATTGATGATGCGCTCGATGATCAAGCTCTAAGTTTATGTCATAGATGCAAAGAAAGCAAAGCAAATGCTAGGAACAGGCACAAGATTTTTTAAAACGTCTGAGGTCACTCACTAATGGTATGCTCCATTGGCGCTTTAATATGAAAATAGTCGATGCTGGGTATATCGAGTTAAGATTAAAAACTACTTATGGACATCTGCATGAGTTTTTTTTCTGTACCTAGTAGTTTTAACACGCAAGTCCCCAACCCCTATTTTATGACAAAAATTAAAAATTCAAAATTATGCAGCTCAGCTGGATTCTAACGGGGTTACAACAGGTTGTAGGTAAATCATTGCAGTTCAAGAATATCAAGTTAAGTAGCACAGTCATTATCTTGACAACATTTACTTTTTTATTTATTATTTATATATTAGGACAGTTAACTTATTTGGCAAAATTTATCAAAAAAATGTTTTAATATGATTGACAAAACCACTTGGTACATTGCAAGCACCAGTTGAAAACCCTTCTTCTTTTCTTAATAACTGCCACTGTAACCCAGAACTGGGATGTTGTCGCCTCGCTGCTTAGTATTTAGTAAAATTATTTAATCGAACGTCAGGCAGTTACAAACATTACAACATTTTAATTTCATTTTATTGTCTTGAAATTGTTTGATACTTTATTGTAAAAGCTCTAAGAAATGTTTCTTCAAAAATATCCAATTCCTGGAATTCCTGAGAATATTCGAAGAAGTATCGTTTCGACATTCATTTAAAATTTTCTTCAGAATTCCCTCCACTGCCGTAATCTGGAAAAGTGACGTAACAGCCATTTTACAACAAGCATGTTTTCCATTTTTCTGTTAAAGAGCTCGATGAGTAGTACTCGTTAACACCATTTTTGGAAAATGGCGTATACGTCACTTTTTCAGATTACGGCAGTCCAGGAATTCCTTCGGAAAATATTGCAGAAATTACTGCGGATGTAATTCAAGAATTTTCTTTGGAAATTCCTTCAGATATTCCTCAGAAAAGTTTCCTTTAAAAAACTTTAGAATCGTCTTTCAGAAATTTCTTTATGAATTTCTTCGGAAATTCCTTACAAAATTTCTCCGAAGCTTCCTTCAGAATTTCCATTACCGATTTCTTTATTAAATCCTTTACGAATTTCATGCGGAATTCTTCAACAAATGCATACGAAAATTGTTGCAGGAATTCCTACGAAAATTCCGTTGGGAATTACTTCGCAAACTCCGTAAGGAATATATTAAGAGATTCCGTTAGGAATTTCTCCACAAATCCTTAATTTTTGAAAGCAATACCTTCGGAAATTCCTCCTTTTGATTTTTATTGGCAATCATTGCAGTAAATAGTGGAAGTAAATGGAAGAATAATAGTCTTTTAACCTTGTAGCATTTCCCCTAAGACGCTCTAAAATAATTAATCATCAATCATTGCATGAATTCCGTAAATAAATTCCTCAAGTTATTGCATAAGGAATTCCTCCAAAATTTCCCTATAGAATTTCTTCAGAACTTCTTCCAGCAATTTCTTTAAAACGTTCTCCGGGAACCCTTTCAGAACTTCCTGGAGGAATTCCTTCGAAAATGCCTTTATGAGTTCTTTTCGAATATCTTTCAGTAATACATTCAGATTTTTTTTCAACGTTTTTTTTTCTATTTTAGAAATCTAGGTCTTTTAGTATCTATTATAGAAATTCTTTCAAAAATTTAATTGACAACGGAAGTATTTTTTAGGTTATTTAAGGGAAAAAATTCTAGAAAAGTTCCCAAATGATTTTTTGGAGGAGTTTTTATAGAATTTTTTTAATGAATCAAAGGCATTTACGAAGAAATTCCTAATACAATTACAGAGGAAACGCCTACTGGTATTTCTGAAGTAATTCGTAGATTTCTCCAGGAATTCTTTCGGAATTTTTCCCAGTAATCTATTCGAAATTTCCTCCAGAAACTGCTTTGGAGATACGTCCGGTTCCTTAGTCCTTCCCTAGAAAACTCCTGCGGAAACCGAATTCCAGACAGTCGTTAGGAAATTCTTTTGGATATTTCTTGGAATTAGTTCGGAATTTCCTCCACGTATTCCTTCAGAAATTTGTACAGGAAAACCTTAGGAATTCGTTAAAGTAAACTTCAAAAAATACCTTCAGAAATTCTTCTAAGAACTCTTTTGTAATTCCTTGCAAAGTTCTAGGACGAAATACTAGGAACTTCCTTAAGCTTAAGAATTCCTGAACAAGGTTTTGAAAGAATATCCGAATTTTCGAAACAGCTCCTGAAGAAACTTTCGCCAATCTTAGATTTCTCCAAGAACTACTTTGGACATTCCGTCAAGACTTCGTTCAGAAATTCCTCTAGGAATTTCTTCGGAAAATCGGCCGAAATTTTTTTTAGCAGATAAATCTAGAAATTAAATAAATGATGAAATTTCTCAAAATATTCCTCCAAAAATTAAATTCAAAGAAGGGTTTTTAAGAACTATTTCAGAACTTCCTTCAGAAATTCTTTAAGAACTTCCTCCAGGAATTCTTTGTGAAATTCCTTTGGAATTGTTTCAGGAATTCTTTAGTAAATTCCATCAGGAATTACTTTGTAAAATCCTACAGAAATTCTTTCGGAATTCCCTTCTAAAAATCTTTCGCAAATTACTTTTAAAATATCTACAGAAAATGTTTTAGAAGTTCCTTCGAAAATTGTTTTAGAATTCCTCCATTCCTCCTTTGTTTAAAAATTCCTTTTGTAATTCATTAACGGATTCCTTCGGAAATTTCTTTAGGCTTTGGAAATCAGCTTAGAAATTTCATAGGAAATTAATTTAGGAATTCTTTCGGAAGATTCTTCTAGGAATTCCTTCGTTTTTTTGACGTAAGACCACGTCTGTCTAAAAATACAGATATTCAACTATTTAGAAATAGTAAAACAACCAATCTCGTGCATGCATCCCAAGCACAGACATCACAATCAAGCAACTTGCGGGTTTGAGTGTAATCCTCAGCGCGAACAAGATTTCACGCAGATCGGACGCATCGGAAACAGCAGCAGGATGGCACTGGTAGCAGTTTTAACGGAAAACCGGAAAACGCATTGATGGTGGTCGTAGGCGTCGGCGGTCATCATTCAACCTCAACGAACCAGCATTTTAGGTGAAGAAAGGGTTGATAACAAAAATGTCGTCTGTTGCGATCCCGTGTGATGCAGTGGCGATGGTGATAATTTATTCCGAATGCTGGCGTCTTAAGGAAAAGTTATCAAGTTTGGTTGCAGTTAGTTATTGGAAAAGCGCTCTAGGGAAAGACAATTGGATTTTCTCAGGACCAGCATTTTTTGGATAGAACGTGTTGATTGCAAAAATGGCCTGTTTCGGTGGCATCGCCGTGGTAGCTTGGTTGCTGTTAGTGATTTCATCCATTCGAACAAATTTATTGCCTCATCTCCCTCCGACGCGCGCTTGTGATTATGCTACCCGAAGGGCAATTTTCTGTCGTCGCCAAACGATTAAGTTTTGCAAATTGATGAAAATTAATCTCGGATCAACCTTCTTTTGTATAAAACTAGCTGACTCGGCGAGCTTTGTCTCGCCAAAAATTGATCGATATTTTGATACAATTCTATTGAAAATATTGAGTTTTGATTTTCACAGTATACCAGTTCCATCATAGATTTAAATGAGCTCGGTGGTCTAGTGGCTACCGCTTCTGCCTTATAAGCAGGAGGTCGTGGGTTCAATTCCAGGCTTGTCCCTTTCCTACTTTGTATTAATATCCTAGTTCTTTCTGTGTTTCACGTTCTACCAAAACGATTCCTACTGTTATAACCTTCAATACTAACAATTCCAAAACCTCCATTGGCACCTATATTTCTTAAGCAAGTGTTCAGTTAACCATCCTTCTTCTTCCTTAGTATTCGCAAGGACGTGGCCAGGACAGATCTCGACTATTGGAGAGTGCATTGCTTCCATCTAAGAGATAGCGATTAGTCCCAAATCATTATCTGTGGTAACTGATGAAAGTGATGCTACTATCATACAATAGTCCAGGCTTGTACCACCTAAGAATTTTGCGAATTGCTCAATGGTCATGCTAATGTCAATCAAGAGACACTACGTCAAACTAGAAAGGTTGAACTTGGAGTGCTACAACCTACATCTTAAGCTGGCAAAGGAAAATCCGGAAACGTTTGACCTATTCCTGAAGAAAATAAAGCGGGAAGAAGAGTACAAAGCGGACAAGAAGACGAGATTTTACGAGAAGAATTAGACCAATCTACGAGGGAAATCCTCACTTGAAGGTAGAACTACCAACCCCACAGATAATCGAAGGATTTGTGGTAAACCCAGACGGTGAACACAGCAGTTTACAAAGGAATAATGAGCACACCTAAACAAGGGATTAGGATATGCGACTACATAAAAAGCGGACGTGGAACAAATCCTCGTGGATATGTAGACAGCAATTTCCCGAAGGAATAACGTTGAATAGATGACATCGAAAATCAACGAACATCAATGGACCATACAGGCATTTAAGAGTGGATCCGCTACCAGGATTAACAAGACTATCGGAGAAAGCGATAAAGGAGTGTAAGGCGAACATCGGAGAAACTTTGAAGAAGATAGCAAATCCGGTGCTACCAAGGATTAAGGTATTACAAAATATTCATAAACCTGAGATGCAAGAGATAGTTTTATCATTGAGCTCCCCATTGGCGTAACTACCTCCGATGTCTAGGGGGGGCTATAGCCCCTTTATATTTTTTTATCGATATTGCCCCTTTTTTTTGAAAATTCTCGAACATTTTAACATCTCATCATCTGTTATCAGTTATCAGCGGTAATGTGACAAATGCAGTCCAACCACCTAAGGCAATTGCGGATCCACCACACTCATTCATATTATTCTCTTTTCTCAAGCACGTGCACGTGTGCCACTTTCCATGGATTCCGCCGAGAATCTTCCAAGAATTCTGATGAGAATCCTTTAGTGATCCTGACTGGAATGTCCCAGGGACTCCGACGGGAATCTCTAGATATTTCAACATGAATCCTTCAAGAATACCGATGGGAGCCTCCAGGGATTATGAAGGGAATCCACCAGAGATTTCGGATGGAATGTTTAAGGAATTCCAACGGAAAAATTTCAAGGATTCCGACGAGAATGTACCAGGGATCCTTCACCCTTCGACGGGAATATTCCAGGGATTTCATCGAAAACCCTCCAGGAATTCCAATATGATGGTTCCAGGTATTTCATGAGCAATGTTCCAGGGATGAAGACGCATATCGTCGAAGGATTCCGAAGCAATCCGTCGAAGGACTTCGAAGCAAACCGTCGAGCGACTCCGAATTAATCCTTCAGTTATTTCGAAAAGAATCCTCCAGCGATCCCGAAGGCAATCCTCCAAGCATGTTGAAGCAAATCGTTGAGGGATTCCGATGCAAATCATCAAAGGATTTCGAAGCAAATCGTCGAATGGTTCCAAAAAAAATCGTTAAGGATCTTCTCGGATTCTGATGAGAATCCTTCTCGGATGCTGATGGGAATCTTTCTCAGAATTCAGAAACAAGCTAATTTTTCTTCCACTCATTTCATTAAGTATGATAGAGTGAATATGAGAGATAACTCTTTAGTCTTCAAACTTTTTCAGTAATTCATTATGCTATATGTTGAAAACTGATATCACTGCTAACTAACTTATCAAATCCTAGGGGGGGCTAATTTTTTTCTAGGGAGGGCTAAGCCCCCCCCTAGCCCCCCTTATTTACGCCAATGGAGCTCCCCTACCCAAAACCTGGCCAAATGATTAGTGAAGCAGTTAAAAAGTATGCCGAAACCATTCCCCAGCAGGTCAATCATCAACACCCAGGATTTCGCCCAGAAGCTGTTGGAATCAGGACACATCGAAGAAGAGAGCATAATGGTATCATTCGATCTAGTGGCATTGTTCCCTAGCGTTTCGGGGAAAGATGCTCTGAATCTTCTAGATGATTGGCTGCTAACACAATATGGCGCGGAAAGGTGAAGATGTACCTAAAGCTAGCAAGGCTATGCATGACGGAGAACTACTTCACATTCCGCGGAAGCTTCTACAAACAGATAAAGGGTGCAATGATGGGAAATCCGTTATCACCGTTTTTGTGCGAACTATTTATGGCGAATTTGGAGGACAACCTACCAGGAACAAGGAGTACTACCCGAGATATGGTGGAGATACGTCGACGACATTTTCAACATCATCAACCGGAAGGATCTACCCAGGATTTTGGAAGCGATAAACAATGCGCATAAGGACATCAAATTCACCTCCTCGTAGGAAAAAGGAAGGTAAATTACTTTTCTAGGATCTACTGGTCATTAAGGGAACAAAAATGCAACATTAGACTCCAAGATCTACAGGAAGCCCACCAACACCATGAGAGTCATCCCAAGTGAAATCGGTGCATACCCAGCCGCATTAGTCATGAACTTATATTTCATATAAAAAATCACTCTAATAAAGATCACAAAAAAAAAAAAAAATACCCAGCCAAACATATTTCTGCAGCTTCAGTATTTTCACTTCAATACAAATTTCTTGAGGAACTAATTAAAACAGAGGGAAGAGCCCGTTGGTTAATCTCGTTTGTGAATTTCATAGAAAAGTCTAGAAAATCTTGGGAAAGAGGATGTATTTAAAGGAACCATTAAGGATCTTTTGAACAAAATAGGGAGAAAATTTCTCTATTCTAGAATTCCTACGAAATTTAGGAAGAAACTCATCAAGCAGCACTAAGAGTTATTTGTGATGGAACTTTGCAGCACCAAGAAGTGCTACGAAGAAACTGATTTCAGAAGTTCTGGTCATTTCACGATGCCACTAAATTTTTAAAACCTTTCATAAAACACTCATGCTACTGAATTGACTGAGAAAATATTCCTGGCTCACTTTTCAGAAAAGGATCTTTTTCAATTTGATCATCAGTAAAAAGAATATCAACAATACAAAGTGTCCTCTTTATGAAATTCGTTACAATCAGAAAATTTACTAGAAGAAGTTTCGAGAAGGTCGAAACACATCAACAGTAGTTTCGTTTCGTTTCGTTACATTAACCCTTAAATGCGCAATGTTGTTTTAAAACAACAAACCGAAAATACGTTGAATGTTAATAATTTAAATGGTTATTAACGTAAAAAATATTTCCGACGATTTCTAAAAAAAAATCGCAAATCCCGTTAATAGTGGTACATGTGCAATAAATTTGAGTTTTGTCAAGAAACTTCGGATATTTCTCACTACTATCTTTAGTCACATCGATTATAACATGTTAGTACAGTTGAGTTGCAGAAAATAGCAAATTTGAATTTATTATTAGAAGCTTTTGGGAAAATTGCTCTACAATACAACAGGCATAGGTGTATCGACGCTGTCGCCATCCAGGTATCCAGGTTGGTATAATCAATTTTGTGTCAAAGTAGTAAATCTATTGCAAACAATCATGCAATTATTGATATACAATTTAAAACTTGGTTCTACAACTGCGGAGCATAATACTTGGTTCTACAGATCGTGTTTGAGTGATAAGACGGAATACTTTTCCATCCCAAGGAATTAACTTGACATAACAATTCTTCATAGCCAGGTTCAGCATCGCATCACGGTTTGTTGAGCTGTGCAATGTGGGTCGATAGCATGAAAAAAGATTGTTTTCTTCGCCAATTTGTTTTTTTTGTTGGCAAGAATGATCATGTGAAGTTAATCAGACTAGACCATTTCTATACTGATCCAACATGTTGCAAAACTCGATTTTTTAGCACCCGTAGTATTTATCCAACTCGGAATGCCTGATTTGATAGGCTTTTTGCTCCAGTTGAAACAAGCGCGATCTCGATAGTTTGCAGAGGCTATCGAGCAAGTAACAAGTACAGTGCGTGTTTTAGTCGTTGCGAAGTAGTCGTATCAGTCTTCAGGAAGTTAGACACGCGTTGCTTTTCCGTTTTTGTATCATAATGAATATGGCGTCGCTTGCCAAGGCGATTTCCGATAGATTTCCTTCCCAACATACTAATCCTTTCCAGTGCGCTCACGGAGATGCGGAGGATTCCTCGGTCTCTTGCAGCAATGAGTGTCAAACTAATTTCCCTCCCCTTATCCTAATTGACTGTGACGACGTGGTCGGTATCGTTATTGGTCTTGAATTAAAGAAATTCCAAAGCATGTACAGTGAGAATAGTTTTCTAGTCCCGAGAAAACTGTTTAATTAGTGAGCTGTGCATATTTGTTGTTTTTCGGCCAGTCACGATTAGCAACCATGATGAGTAGAGCTAATCAAGCTAAGCTAAGCTTAGCTAACTCGGCAAGCCTGATTTGATAAACATACAACTCTCTTTGAAGAAATCATCTTTTTTTAAACTAGCTGCAAGTAATATTTTCGTTTTCAACAAATTCCAGATAAGTATGTCAACTAACTTTTGTTCTAGATTTTTGCCTTTCTCGTATTTTTATATTAATTCCATTCTCATGAAATCTTAAGAAGATTAAGAAGCCACGATAAATTCCAAAATACTTCATTGCAACTCTCGAAAAGAGTCGTAATTTCATTATAATATAAAATGATGCAGGGGTTTGACAAAAATGTTGAAAGGTTAAGTCAAATTAGCGATTTGGATAAAACCGGGATCGCTTTTAGTTTTCTGTTCTTGACCTTAGATCGGTTCTCGAACACTAACGATCACGGACAAATATGCATTTTTCTTTTAACTAGAACTCATATGCCGGCCAAAGCTAGTTGCAGATCAAGAATCCATCAGAATTTCGCAGAGCACTTTCAACCGGTTATAAACTGGTTAGTGAAGAGAGTCTCACTACAGTCCTATAAATGTATATTTAAAATACATAGATTCTATTTTATGGTCTTGGAAAAACATGAAATTTAACACCCACTGTCATTCTAAAAATGTTTCTACAATCATCGTCTCGTAAAGTTATGAAGTTAGATACCCTTAATCGCATTATTCCTATTTGTTATTCATCATATTTCCGTAACCGTCTTGACGAATTTTGGACCTGCAGCTAGTTTCTGGGGAAAGCATGAAACATGATTAAAGTAAACGTCAATACAATACAATGTGTAGCATAAGAAAAAAAAAAGCATATTTAAATTACCCTCGGAAACCCGGAACATCTCTGGTGTCCTTTAACCGATCTAAGATAAAGAACTAGGACTTAACACTGTAAGAGTTTTTGCGTCCAATGGTTATGGTTTTACCAAAATCAGATTATGCTAATATGAAATTCGAATTTTGCCTATCTCAAGCTTTTTGTCTAACCGCTGAAAGTATTAAATTTCTTGTCTTGAAGAAGATAGAATAGATTTTATGAGCTCTGATATTTATGATTGCCAACTGTGCTAAGTATTCCAGGCTAGCTATTTATCACAATTTAAAAATCGAAATTTAAATCAACAATCACGTTGAATAAGGTGATATTGAACTAAAAGAAAAGCATTCCAATCTTTGACACATCAGACTAGTAAAATAACAATCAAGCTATGAATTTTCGAAACTCAAAACTATTAGCATAGATTTAGCAAAGAGAAGTACGGAAATTGGATACAACAGAGAAATGATAATATTCTAGAAAAAAATCATGCATACATGCACTCCTTGCGTATTACTCCCGCAGGGTGGCTCAGTGGTCGTCGAGACTGTTGTCGTCGTGGAAGTCGTTGTAGTATTATCTTGCATCGCGGAGAGATCTGATTTTTTGGGACCGTAGGTCGTCACCGTCCCACCGATTGCCGTGTAGTAATCGGGTGGCTTCTCGTGAATGGGCGTGGCTTTCGTTCTAGTCTCGTGACTACTACTGTGCGAACTGAATCTAACGTGCAGTGAGCTTGCTTGTCTGTTGCCGGTGGTGTCTTTGCTACTGGCTACGAGATTGCTAGTGTTTCGAGTAGCGGAACTGACTGATTGAGGCGGGAAGGGTTGCTCTTGCTGGAGCAGTATTTGGTAGTCGTAATTTCCGGCTTTGGCTGTCGTAGAACCGGTCGTGGGGACGGTATTGCTGGAGGTGGTCATGTTGATGGGGTTGTCGATAGTTGAAACAGAACTTGGCTGTGGGGGGCTGTGACCTGCCGGTTCTTCCGCGTTTAGTAAAAGCGACGTGTTGCTGTTGAATGTGGGCTATACGGCGGTGAAGGTGATTGTGTTTGTGATTGTGAATGTATTGGTGGTGGGAGAGTAGGCGAATAATATACAGTAGTAGAAGATGAAACGAAAAAGAGCATTTTTGTAAAGACAAAACAGAGAATTTAATGCAGAGGGATTATTGGTATGGAAGTATTTCCTGTTAGAATGAGTGATATGGCAAAAAAAAATGCGTTTTCGAAACTATCACTCAATCGCACGCGCACGCTCAAATTTAAAAGAACTACTTGATGTCTGCTGAGTCCAGAGACTTCAGCAATGATCAAGCGTTTAAAACTGAATAGTAATTAAAACAAAATGTGCAATGCTACTAATACTAATCAAAATCAAATTATTCCAATTATTTATAATTACGATAAACATAGATAATGTAAATGAAGACGGAAAACAATTTGGAATAAACATCGTTCAATAGATTAGTGTATTACAAGGCAATCAGAGACGACACTCACATTCAAAAGGACAAACACATACATGAGCATCAATTAGTAATAAAAACCAGTTCATCATGGTGCCATGTTGAAAAATGTTCAAACTTTTCCCTCAGCTGAAACACTTACCTCGGACACCTCGACAGCTTCTCCGGTCCGTAGATCAATCACATCGCCATATGCTCGACCCGCTATGCTGCACTTGTTGAATGTCATGATGTTTTGCGTTAGCGTGCCCGTTTTGTCCGAGAAGATGTACTGGATTTGACCCAACTCCTCGTTTAGGGTTGTCGTCCGGGCTTTGGCATGAGTTTTCGTCTTGTCGTAGTACATCTTCTCGTCCCAGTTGATTAGAAAAGATTGCGCGAACCGTATTACCTGTCAAGAATAGTTTGGTATTTGTCAATGATAGCAACGTTCAGATTTATGGCAACACTTACCTCTACTGAAACATATAATGAAATTGGCACCACTGTATTCAGTACAATTGCATAGGAAAAAAAGACTAGACATCCAATGATGGTAGCACCCTGTAGATAATCCTTTGGAATTATGTTTTCCCATGGCAGATAAATCTGTGAAAATATAATGTCAGAGTCGGAACAGCGCAGGTGATAAAGTTTGAAGCACTTACGGTAAATTTATAGCCTACTATCGCTTCCCATATTGCGGACGCTATCGTGCAGAACCCACAGATGGATAAAAGAAAAAATACTATCTGTAAGAAACGAAAAGAAACAAATCTTAGTTCCCGTACATGTGTCCCAGATTGGTATGATTCATATCGTCAACGGGTTGGAATTCCTCAATAATGTGACACTTCCACCTTCTGACTCATCAACAGAACAATGTCCTTATATGTAGATTTGTTGATGCGTTCATCTGCGATATAACTGATTTATTAAATTTCGTTTGGAAGTAATATACTTATATTTCCTTAACATACAGAAAGATGATGAGTTTATGGTCAACAATGACGGCACGCACCTACCCGTTGCTGTTTACATTATAAAGAGTGTGATATTTGTTTGAGGTAAACAATTAAATCGGGTTTGAATTGTTGATAAAACAGTCTGGCTTTTGGAGCGTAGGTGTTAACTAGTGAAGTACCAATTTCGTAAGCAAAACCGATAAGTGCATCGACTAATTTGGACACTAATGGAACTCGCTAGTCGATAATGAAACAATTTACTGGTGGCAAGACTCACAGCGCCCAACAGTAAAGTGGGACACAATTTTAAATAAATGCATTGGTAAAATTGCTTGTTATTACGAAGGCTTGATATTTGCCTAGCATTGCGTCGCCACGCGGCTGTTCAAAATCTCTTACACTGCGAATTAATACTTTATTTCGCCGATTCCGATTATCGACGAAGTCCGCATTTTTCCGGATATCTACCAACTCTACAATTTTATGCATCATGCTACGTACACACCAGTCAAGCAGTTTGACGAACATTGACTCCGCCCCCAAGAAATCGCTTCGGTTCCTGCTTTGTTTGAACGTGTGTGAAGTTGTTCGAACAACCATTTGACAGTTGGCGGCTCGGTTGGAAAAAATTAAAACGGTTTGATTTTGGTTTGAGTTGTCGGGGGTGGAGTCAAGGTTCGCCGAACATGTTTGAGCATTTGTAGTGAAGTTGCACAAACCCCCATATATTTTTTGATGGTTGGTGCTCGAATTGGTGCTTCGGTCGTTCGTGTGTGATATTGTTGGTCGAATAAATTGATTGTTCGTGTCGCTGTTGATAAAACTTGATGGATGTTTGAATAAACGGGAGGTGGAGTCAATGTTGGTCGAACTGCTTGACCGTGTGTACGTTCCATCAGTGACATTCGTTTTCGGATATTGCATCTGTGACATTCGCTTAACCCTTTCGGGATTGATGGGTTATTTATGTCCAGCGTTTTTGATTGACTGTGTGAAATCACAGAGGAGAACTAGGTCCCACTTTCTTCAGCAAAATGGTTAATCAGGATGTTGGAAGGCGAAACATATCTGAAGTCAAGTTTGACTATACCATGACCGAGATATCCGAAACCTTAGGAAGCTTTCGCTTTTGAGAGCATACACATGAATATGAAATGTTCAAATCCTATATCACATTGTTTATTAATTCTGAGCACTCAATCAAGTTTAGTCATACTGAACGTCAAGCCAGTTTCCTATTTTCAGGAATACGAGATGTTCAAAGTATTCTAAAACTTTCTCTCGTTCAACCCAAGATATCTACTCAATCAACCAAGGCTTGTTTAATGTCCTCCTCATCGGCAAGCATTTTCGCATCATGTAAACCAAATTGATTGAAGACGAGCTGTTCAAGTAACTCCAAAACGTTCTCGAGTTCAGCCCAAAATATATATCGGATCAACCAAGGATTGTACAATGTCCTCTTCATGAGCGTATACCCAAACTAGTTCACTAAGCATATGTCCATGCGCATCATGTAAACCCAATTTCTTTAAATACGAGATGTTCAAGGTAGTCCCGAACGTTCTCGAGTTCGGCTCAAGGTATTTACCGGATCAATCAGGTCTTTTGTAGTGTCTCATCATCGAACAAAATCCAAGGTCCTCCAAAACGATCTGAATGAGTAAGGGTTAAGGCATCTACCAAATTTTAAGAATTGCTTCCCCGTGTTCCCCGTGGAAATTTCTAGAAATTTCCCGCGGAAACTTTCAAGAATTTCCCGCGAAAATTTCTAAAATATTTTTCTTGCAAATTTTAAATAATTTCCTGCGGAAATTCCAATTAATTCCCCGTGGAAATTTCCCAAACAAATTCTAAAGAATTTCCCGTGGATGTTCCGAAGAATTTTCCGTGGAAATTCCAATTGATTTACAGTGGAAATTCCAAAGAATATCGCGTGGAAATTCCAAAGAATTTCCCTTGGAAATTCCAAAGAATTTCCCTTGCAAATTCCAAAGAACTTCCCGTGAAAATTCCAAAGAATTTACCGTGGAAATTCCATATATTTTCCCGTGGAAATTCCAAAGAAATTCCCGTGGAAATTCCAAAGGATTTCCCGTGGAAATTCCAAAAATTTTCCCGTGGAAATTCCATATAATTTCCCGTGGAAATTTCAAAGAATTTCCCGCGAAAATTCCAAAGAATTTCCCGTGGAAATTACAAAGCATTTCCCGTGGAAATTCCAAAGAATTTCCCGCGGAAATTCCAAAGAATTTCCCGTTGAAATTCCAAAGAATTTCCCGTGGAAATTCCAAAGAATTTCCCGTGGAAATTCCAAAGAATTTCCCGTGGAAATTCCAAAGAATTTCCCGTGGAAATTCCAAAGAATTTCCCGTGGAAATTCCAAAGAATTTCCGTGGAAATTCCAAAGAATTTCCGTGGAAATTCCAAAGAATTTCCTGTGGAAATTCAAAGAATTTCCGTGGAAATTCAAAAGAATTTCCGTGAAATTCCAAAGAATTTCCGTGGAAATTCCAAAGAATTTCCGTGGAAATTCCAAAGAATTTCCGTGGAAATTCCAAAGAATTTCCGTGGAAATTCCAAAGAATTTCCGTGAAATTCCAAAGAATTTCCGTGGAAATTCCAAAGAATTTCCGTGGAAATTCCAAAGAATTTCCGTGGAAATTCCAAAGAATTTCCTGTGGAAATTCCAAAGAATTTCCTGTGAAATCCCAAAGAATTTCCGTGGAAATTCCAAAGAATTTCCGTGGAAATTCCAAAGAATTTCCTGTGAAATTCCAAGAATTTCCGTGGAAATTCCAAGAATTTCCGTGGAAATTCCAAGGAATTTCCGTGGAAATTCCAAGAATTTCCGTGGAAATTCCAAGAATTTCCGTGAAATCCCAAAGAATTTCCGTGGAAATTCAAAGAATTTCCGTGGAAATTCCAAAGAATTTCCTGTTGAAATTCCAAAGAATTTCCTGTGGAAATTCCAAAGAATTTCCGTGGAAATTCCAAAGAATTTCCGTGAAATTCAAAGAATTTCCGTGGAAATTCCAAAGAATTTCCGTGAAAATTCCAAAGAATTTCCGTGAAATTCCAAAGAATTTCCTGTGGAAATTCCAAAGAATTTCCGTGGAAATTCCAAAGAATTTCCGTGGAATTCCAAAGAATTTCCTGTGAAATTCCAAAGAATTTCCGTGGAAATTCCAAAGAATTTCCTGTGAAATTCCAAAAATTTCCGTGGAAATTCCAAAGAATTTCCGTGGAAATTCCAAAGAATTTCCGTGGAATTCCAAAGAATTTCCGTGGAAATTCCAAAGAATTTCCGTGAAATTCCAAAGAATTTCCGTGGAAATTCCAAAGAATTTCCGTGGAAATTCCAAAGAATTTCCGTGGAAATTCGAAAATTTTCACCTGAAAATTTAACTTGAAAGAATTTCCTTGGAAATTTCTAAGAATTTTCCTTGGAAATTTCTTAGAACTTCGAAGAATTTCCTTGGGAATTCGAAGAATTTTCCTTGAAATTCAAAGAATTTCCTTGGAAATTCGAAGAATTTGCCTTGAAATTCAAAGAATTTCCGTGGAAATTCAAAGAATTTCCGTGGAAATTCCGAAGGATTTTCCGTACAAATTCCGAAGAACTTCTCGTGGAAATTCCAAAAGAATTTCCGTGGAAATTCCAAAGAATTTCCGTGGAAATTCAAAGAATTTCCGTGAAATTCCAAAGAATTTCCGTGGAAATTCCAAAGAATTTCCGTGGAAATTCCAAAGAATTTCCGTGGAAATTCCAAAGAATTTCCGTGGAAATTCCAAAGAATTTCCTGTGGAAATTCCAAAGAATTTCCGTGGAAATTCCAAAGAATTTCCGTGGAAATTCCAAAAATTTCCGTGAAATCCCAAAGAATTTCCGTGGAAATCCCAAAGAATTTCCGTGAAATTCCAAAGAATTTCCCGTAGAAATTCCAAAGAATTTCCCGTGGAAATTTCGAAGAATTTCCGTGGAAATTTCAAAGAATTTCCCGTGGAAATTCCAAAGAATTTCCCGTGGAAATTCCAAAGAATTTCCCGTGGAAATTCCAAAGAATTTCCCGTGGAAATTCCAAAGAATTTCCCGTGGAAATTCCAAAGAATTTCCCGTGGAAATTCCAAAGAATTTCCCGTGGAAATTCCGAAGAATTTTCACCTGAAAATTTAACTTGGAAAGAATTTCCTTGGAAATTTCTAAGAATTTTCCTTGGAAATTTCTTAGAACTTCCGAAGAATTTCCCTTGGGAATTCCGAAGAATTTTCCTTGGAAATTCCAAAGAATTTCCCTTGGAAATTCCGAAGAATTTGCCTTGGAAATTCCAAAGAATTTCCCGTGGAAATTCCAAAGAATTTCCCGTGGAAATTCCAAGGAATTTTCCGTGGAAATTCCAAAGAATTTCTCGTGGAAATTCCAAAGAATTTCCCGTGGAAATTCCAAAGAATTTCCCGTGGAAATTCCAAAGAATTTCCCGTGGAAATTCCAAAGAATTTCCCCTGGATATTCCGAAGAATTTCCCCTGGAAATTCAAAGAATTTCCGTGGAAATTCCAAAGAATTTCCGTGGAAATTCCAAAGAATTTCCGTGGAAATTCCAAAGAATTTCCGTGAAATTCCAAAGAATTTCCGTGGAAATTCCAAAAATTTCCGTGAAAATCCCAAAGAATTTCCGTGGAAATCCCAAAGAATTTCCGTGGAAATCCCAAAGAATTTCCGTGGAAATTCCAAAGAATTTCCGTGGAAATTCAAAGAATTTCCTGTGAAATTCCAAAGAATTTCCGTGGAAATTCCAAAGAATTTCCGTGGAAATTCCAAAGAATTTCCGTGGAAATTCCAAAGAATTTCCGTGGAAATTCCAAAGAATTTCCGTGGAAATTCCAAAGAATTTCCGTGGAAATTCAAAGAATTTCCGTGGAAATTCAAAGAATTTCCGTGAAATTCAAAGAATTTCCGTGGAAATTCCAAAGAATTTCCGTGGAAATTCAAAGAATTTCCGTGGAAATTCCAAAATTTCCGTGGAAATTCCAAAGAATTTCCGTGGAGATTCCAAAGAATTTCCGTGGAAATTCCAAAGAATTTCCGTGGAAATTCCAAAGAGTTTCCGTGGAAATTCCAAAGAATTTCCGTGGAAATTCAAAAGAATTTCCGTGGAAATTCCAAAGAATTTCCCGTGGAAATTCCAAAGAATTTCCCGTGGAAATTCCAAAGAATTTCCCGTGGAAATTCCAAAGAATTTCCCGTGGAAATCCCAAAGAATTTCCCGTGGAAATCCCAAAGAATTTCCCGTGGAAATTCCAAAGAATTTCCCGTGGAAATTCCAAAGAATTTCCCGTGGAAATTCCAAAGAATTTCCCGTGGAAATTCCAAAGAGTTTCCCGTGGAAATTCCAAAGAATTTCCCGTGGAAATTCCAAAGAATTTCCGTGGAAATTCCAAAGAATTTCCGTAGAAATTCCAAAGAATTTCCCGTGGAAATTCTGAAAAATTTTCACCTGAAAATTTCACTTGGAAAGAATTTCCTTGGAAATTTCTAAGAATTTTCCTTGGAAATTTCTGAGAATTTTCCTTGGAAAGTTCTAAGAACTTCCAAAGAATTTCCCTTGGGAATTCCGAAGAATTTTCCTTTGAAATTCCGAAGAATTTCCCTTGGAAATTCCGAAGAATTTGCCTTGGAAATTCCGAAGAATATTCCTTGGATATTCTGAAGAGTTTCCCTTGGAAATTCCGAAGAATTTCCCTTGGAGATTCCGAAGAATGTCCTTCGAAGAATATATTGTGGAAATTTCAAAGAATTTTCCGTGGAAATTCCAAAGAAATTTTCGTGGAAATTCCGAGAAATTTCCCGTGGAAGTTCCGATTAATTTTCACGTAAAAAGTGCGACGAATTTTTCTTGAAAATTTCGAAGAATTCTTTTCGGTAATTCCGAAGAATTTCCCTTGAAAATTCCGGAGAATTCCCCTTGGAGGTTCCGAAGAATTTCCCTTGGAATTTCCGAATTCCAAAGAGATTCTGAAAAACTTCCCATGGAAATTCCGAAGTGTTTCTCATGAAAACGCCGTAGAATTTGTCGAATATATTTCCATGAAAATTCCAAAGAGTTTTCCATTGAACTTCCAAAAAATTTCCCTGGAAATGAAAAAAAAAATCCCTTTGAAATTCTAAATAATTTCCCGTGAAAGTTCCTAAAAAATTCTCGTGGAAATTCTAAACAATTCCCCGTGGAAATAACAAACAATTTCCCGTGCAATTTCCATAAAATTTCCCGTGAAATTTTCAAATAATTCTTTATGGAAGTTTCAAAGAATTTCAAAAAGTCTGTAAATTTTCTTAAGAATTTTCCATGAAAATGCCAAAGAAGCAGAATAATGGGAAACTTTTAAAAAAAATCAGAAATATAGAATAATTTCCTTGTATAGTAGCACATTCCAATTTCAGAAAACGTTGCCGCCATTGATCAGAATTTTTGGACCGGGCCACATACTAGAACATCTTCTTCTTCTTCTTATTGGCATTACATCCCCACACTGGGACAGAGCTGCCTCGCAGCTTAGTGTTCATTAAACACTTCCACAGTTATTAACTGCGAGGTTTCTAAGCCAGGTTACCATTTTTGCATTCGTATATCATGAGGCTAACATGATGATACTTTTATGCTCAGGGAAGTCGAGACAATTTCCAATCCGAAAATTGCCTAGACCGGCACTGGGAATCGAACCCAGCCACCCTCAGCATGGTCTTGCTTTGTAGCCCCGCGTCTTACCGCTCGGCTGAGGAGGGCCCCTAAATACTAGAACATACCTCTAGGAACATGTCGAAGGGCAATTCAATAAATTATCAACGTTAAATTGAAGTCATGCGACATCCATGTAATACTGTAAGGTACCTTGGATGCTTCCGAAAATTATGTTTCCCCTTCAGATTGCTTGGGTCAGAAATGGCAATTTGAAGGGAAAATAAATAAATCAAAACATAATCATGAATTTTTAAATAACCTTTGTAATTTTCGGAGACGAGCCAGCATCGGGCTGATAGTCTCCCTAATATAGATACAAAAAAAACCTTTGTAATATTTGAGCAGTAAATAGTTGTCAGTTGCAAACAAACACACAGTTTAGTGGAGTGGAAAATTATTATAGCTATCACTTATCGACAATATGATAATGCGTCCTAATAAGATACATCAGGTAAATTGCAATGTGCATCTTCAAGTGCACGTTTATCAGCGATTACGCTTGTAACTGACGCATTACGATGATATCCACTAATCACCACAGGGAACAATCATCTCGCAGCATTGCCGGTTGACATGCACCGAAAGCTCATCATTCTATTTTTATGTTTCTCTGCGAAGGGTTTCTCGAATCTGATGTTCTTTCGGTATCGACTAACCTAGGCGGTTTATGCAGCAGTGTTTGTCGTCAAAAAAGAAAATGCAAATTTGTCTCCCCATCCCCATGTTCCTACCGGATACAGTGAGCTGATGCCACACGACAATGGTATCCGATCCCACATTGTGGATGAGGTCATTGATGGTCTCGTGGATCAAGATGGCACCGACCGATGACCTTTGGTTTTCCTGTCAATGTAGTGATTGATGTTGGGTACAATAATAACTGGCAAGTCCCTTGACACTTCGAATAGTCTAATCGGTAGAGACATAGTTTTGTCAAGCTGAAAGAGGCGGGTTCGATCCCAGTTTGCTGGACCGCAATTAAGTGTTGGCAATATTCTCATTTATTTGTGATGTCAATGAAAATTCTTCATTAGTAAATTTGCAAGTACATGCAGAACATCAAGTTTAGAGTCAACTTCAAGTAATTTAAAATAATCAATTCATAAAGCTTGCAAATGCGTAGTAGAAGGCAAGATTCTAGTCCCGCACAGGGAAAACCCATCTCCACTTACCCCTATAATTATAAAATTTAACAGCCTATCGATGGTAGTCCGCTTGAACTTGGTTTTCCCCGAGTTTTGCATCAGCTTGGTGTCTTTGCCAGCGAAGATCACCACGCCGTAGCACCACTGGGTATTCCGGATGATGCAGCCCCGCAGCAGAATTTTGTCGTTGTCCAGCGCATAGCGTTGGTTCTTCCACGTTAGGGTGCCATCGAACTTGTTCAGCAGATTGTTCGGTGGTTCGCACACAATCTCCCCGTTGAACTTCCACAGCAGGTCCTCTTGGTTTCCCATGACGGCCGTCTCGACCAGACACTGCTTGCACTTGAGATTCGTTTCCCCGTCCAGTTCAGCCGTTTCAATGAAGCACAGCCCGTTAGGTTCACTGGAGGACAGCAGCAGGATATCCGCCGCCACGAACTGATCGTTGTCCATGCGAATGATGTCCCCCACCTGTACGCCGGACCACCTTTCGTCCACGAGTTTCCCGTGGCGGAGGGCTTTGGACCGGCGGTTGTTGACCTGTGAGTCAGACATGTGACGTTGCTATGGAAGAGATAAAATGTTTTAAATATCACATTTGAGTCATCTCCTAAACGAGCGAAAAACCTACAAAATCATCATACGCATCTTTGATGGCTGTCAGCATCAACACCCCGATCAACGGGATGGCTGTGGTGACCGGTGTTAGCGAGGAGATTGCCGGTATCAACTGCAGGATCAGGAGGCACAGAAAATAAAAATTGGCAAGACGTTGGAACTGCTCCAGCAGGTTCAAAGGCAAAAACGTTAAAATGCTGTACTTGGACGTTTTGATGTAGTTGTTCTGCGAAATGAAAAGCATGCAATTAGTGTCATCTCGCGAGTAGTGGAGGGGGACGGCGACAAATGATTCACGTGCCACGTCGTGTTCCATTTCTAGAGGATGAATGAAACTCACCGCATATTTGAATTGTGTGTTGTATTCTCTATCGTTGGCTCGTATTCTACGTTCGTTTTCTGCGAATGCGAAATAAACAAACATGAATTATTGTTAGGAATCTGATGAGTAATGACTGTTGGTGGAAGAAGCAAAATTCAAATGAAACGTTTGTTTGAAGAGCTGCAAATATGATATTTATAACGAAAATGAGGTTTCTACGAATTGTGCTTAAAAAATACGTATTTTGTCGAAAAGCTACAAAAATGTGTTTAACATTTCTAGAAACTACACGCGCATTTTTACATGCAATTATGAAGAAGTGGTTAAAACTAATGTCCAGCAAGTGTACTTGGGACATTTTTGTAGGCAGATTTTGATGTTCCTTTTAAATAGAATAACGATTCTTATATAGTTTGAGGATGTAATGATTTTCTTTGCTCAATTTATAGTGAATGTAGATACGTATGATACATATTTAGTTTAATTGGTACGATTTGTGCCAAATAAAGTTATTAAATAACCTTTTCCAATCTGGTCTGGAATTTTGACGTAACCGTCGTCTAAAGGGAAGGCTCAGATACAGGGTGGGAGCTCAGATACGAAAATTCCAAAATGTGGAACAGCCACGAAATTTCAAAAAATTCAAATTTCAAAAACAGATTATGAATGTCAATAGTGCCTTTGTCTTTTGATGAATTTTTGAGCCTTTTTATACCGACTCTGAAATTTTCCAATTCTATCGATTTTTTTTGATTATCAATGTTGATATATTTATCATTTTCAATTCTTTCCAAACTCAGTAACCACTGGTACCACTGGTACTGGAAGTTTCAGTAGGGGATGTAATGCCAATAAGAAGAAGAAACTACTCATATCAACCAAAGCTCGAGGATTGAACAAATTCGGCTTAATTAAAAATACCGTTGGGCTTGGTTCTACTTACGTTTTCAATAGTGCAACTATGCTTTTCAAGTAGCCGGAGCAAGAGAACTCCGAGCTTTGCTTTTGTTTTGAAAATCCGTAGTAGACAACAAAATTTCATATTACAATTAAACGCTGCGGAACGGTTCCGAAGTTTTAGTATTGATGAAGGAGCAAGTTGTAGAATTTTTGAAGGAGCAAATGGTCGAGCGCTACTACACTCAGACCGAATAAGCTAACAATATAAGCCGTTGTAGCAATCGTCAACTGGTAAACAAACACACTCCTATACTGTGGACCAAAACAGAAAGCACGTGTTTGAGATAAGAGAGTATGGATGATTGATCTTCTAATTGCCGTAGGGGGTTGAAACCGTATCTATCACATAACCGCTAGAGTAACTTAAATTAGGGTAGCATTAAGTTTATCATAGCCTCAGTTTTCAGTCCTCACCTCAGTATCGTTTTGCAGGCAGCAGCCTTGTGCAAAAAAATTAAGTCTGGTTTGGAGTATCGGAAATGGGAGTCAATACGGCGGTCACGACCAAACTAAGTCGTATTTAAGCTGTCGTAACCAATTCGTCCTGCATTTTGTTACTCGGGTACCATTTCGGGTTTCGTCCCTGTGGTTGTTATTGTTTTTTGCACTCATCTCGTGCTCTTGCAATATTACTAGGATGTAATTTCCAATCCAAAAATTGCCTAGACCGGGCACCGGGAATCGAACCCAGTCACCCTCAGCATGGTCTTGCTTTGTAGCCGCGTGTCTTACCGCACGGCTAAGGAGGGCCCCACCTACCTATGCACTAGATTAAAATTAAGGAAATTGGTGGGCGAAAATTCATAGATTAACTACATGTTGATTGCGAATGCTCAGGAAGGGGAAGGATGGTTAGTTGGACACCTACTTAAGAAAGATGCAGAGAACTCTACGACCTCTCATAGAGTCCACGGGAGGTTTTTGGATTGTTAGTGTTGAAGGTTTAACAATAGGAATCGTACTGGTAGAAAGTGAAACACAGAAAGAACTAAGATAGAAATACAAAGTAGGAAAGGGACGAGCCTGGAATTTAACGCACGACCTCCTGCTTATAAGGCAGAAGCGGTAGCCACTAGACCACCGAGCTCGTCTACTAGTACACACTTATTTTTTTTACCGGGATCTCAGCAAAATGTTGAACTTTTACCGAGAATCGCGCAGCCGTGCCCCAGCAAACATGTTTTTTGCCGAGATTTCTATCAAAATAGCTGACAATCAGCAAATAATTTGCCGAAAATCCGCTAACAAACGCTATTTTTGCCGGAATATCAGTTGTTTATTTTGCTGGCGCACGGCTGTGCGGATTTTTGCCGAGCTGCAGAAATAAAAACTGAGTGTGTAGGCCAAAAACGCCATTTAGCCATAAAATCATTTAGACTAGCCAGACAAAACATATAGATAATATAAAACAAACTACAAATTTTTTCTTTGTTTATCAACAATCACCGAATGGCCTTTCCGTATATTCAAGGCGAAAGAAACAGACAAAAGAGCATGCTCTCAAGGAAACAAGGAAGAATCACATCTATCTGTTTCGTACTAACAGACTTCATGGCCAAGCAAGTCATATGGCCTAAAATGTCATGTGTTCGAAAGGAACACACGGACGACAGGGACTTACGGACCAGTAGTTTTACCGAACCGGTCATTGTTTGGACGAAATAATCGTTTCGCAGAAAGGGCCATTCGTTCGAAAATGTTATTTTTTGATACGAGCATAAATGCCGTTTGCCAAAAGGGTCATTTGGCTGAACAATAGTGAATTTGAAAACTGTGAAGTGATTAAGGCTAATTGAGAATTGACAAGTGAAAAATGAGAATTGAGACGTTTCACTTCTAAACTCTCACATCTCACTCCTTATTTTTCATTGCTCATTAATTACTTCATATTTTTACATTGAGTAGATGGAATGAGAAGAAACAAGAACGAATTGAGAAATAAGAAATGAAAAGTGTGAAAGAAAAAAAAATAAAAAGAAGAGGGACGTGAGACGTGAGAATCGAGACATCTTAACTCTTACTAGCCACTTTTCATTTCTCACAGAAGTGAGAATGAGCAGTATAAAACAGGAAAGGCTTTCAGTTAACAACTGTGGAAATGCAGATAAAATCCAGTTCGGCCTAATAGTGATAAGGTAAATAGTGATAAGGTAAAAGGGTAAATGGTTCTATCTCAGTTTCGTAATTGTTTTGAAAATTTGTCGGTCCAAGCTCCATAATATTTAGTTCAATTTTATTAAACAGTGTTTTTAATAGCCCTGTGCACTGATTGAAAATCTGTCCACGGCGGCGTGAGCTTATTTCAAGCAACAGAAATTTTCCAAAATTCTTCCACAAATTCCTTCGTAATTTACGAATCGTAAACGTACGAATCGTAAAGTTCCTTCAAGAATTCTTTAGTAAAGTTCCTTCAAGAATTCTTCGGAAGTTCCTCCAGGAATTCCTACGGAAGTTCCTCCAGAAATTCCTACGGAAGTTCCTCCAGGAATTCCTCAGGAAGTCCCTCCAGGAATTCCTCCGGAAGTTCCTCCAGGAATTCCTCCGGAAGTTCCTCCAGGAATTCCTCCGGAAGTTCCTCCAGGAATTCCTCCGGAAGTTCCTCCAGGAATTCCTCCGGAAGTTCCTCCAGGAATTCCTCCGGAAGTTCCTCCAGGAATTCCTCCGGAAGTTCCTCCAGGAATTCCTCCGGAAGTTCCTCCAGGAATTCCTCCGGAAGTTCCTCCAGGAATTCCTCCGGAAGTTCCTCCAGGAATTCCTCCGGAAGTTCCTCCAGGAATTCCTCCGGAAGTTCCTCCAGGAATTCCTCCGGAAGTTCCTCCAGGAATTCCTCCGGAAGTTCCTCCAGGAATTCCTCCGGAAGTTCCTCCAGGAATTCCTCCGAAGTTCCTCCAGGAATTCCTCCGGAAGTTCCTCCAGGAATTCCTCCGGAAGTTCCTCCAGGAATTCCTCCGGAAGTTCCTCCAGGAATTCCTCCGGAAGTTCCTCCAGGAATTCCTCCGGAAGTTCCTCCAGGAATTCCTCCGGAAGTTCCTCCAGGAATTCCTCCGGAAGTTCCTCCAGGAATTCCTCCGGAAGTTCCTCCAGGAATTCCTCCGGAAGTTCCTCCAGGAATTCCTCCGGAAGTTCCTCCTGGAATTCCTCCGGAAGTTCCTCCGGAAGTTCCTCCAGGAATTCCTCCGGAAGTTCCTCCAGGAATTCCTCCGGAAGTTCCTCCAGGAATTCCTCCGGAAGTTCCTCCAGGAATTCCTCCGGAAGTTCCTCCAGGAATTCCTCCGGAAGTTCCTCCAGGAATTCCTCCGGAAGTTCCTCCAGGAATTCCTCCGGAAGTTCCTCCAGGAATTCCTCCGGAAGTTCCTCCAGGAATTCCTCCGGAAGTTCCTCCAGGAATTCCTCCGGAAGTTCCTCCAGGAATTCCTCCGGAAGTTCCTCCAGGAATTCCTCCGGAAGTTCCTCCAGGAATTCCTCCGGAAGTTCCTCCAGGAATTCCTCCGGAAGTTCCTCCAGGAATTCCTCCGGAAGTTCCTCCGGAAGTTCCTCCAGGAATTCCTCTGGAAGTTCCTCCAGGAATTCCTCCGGAAGTTCCTCCAGGAAGTTCCTCCAGGAATTCCTCCGGAAGTTCCTCCAGGAATTCCTCCGGAAGTTCCTCCAGGAATTCCTCCGGAAGTTCCTCCAGGAATTCCTCCGGAAGTTCCTCCAGGAATTCCTCCGGAAGTTCCTCCAGGAATTCCTCCGGAAGTTCCTCCAGGAATTCCTCCGGAAGTTCCTCCAGGAATTCCTTCGGAAGTTCCTCCAGGAATTCCTCCGGAAGTTCCTCCAGGAATTCCTCCGGAAGTTCCTCCAGGAATTCCTCCAGAAGTTCCTCCAGGAATTCTTCCGGAAGTTCCTCCAGAATTCCTCCGGAAGTTCCTCCGGAAGTTCCTCCAGGAATTCCTCCGGAAGTTTCTCCAGGAATTCCTCCGGAAGTTCCTCCAGGAATTCCTCCGGAAGTTCCTCCAGGAATTCCTCCGGAAGTTCCTCCAGGAATTCCTCCAGAAGTTCCTCCAGGAATTCCTCCGGAAGTTCCTCCAGGAATTCCTCCGGAAGTTCCTCCAGGAATTCCTCCGGAAGTTTCTCCAGGAATTCCTCCGGAAGTTCCTCCAGGAATTCCTCCGAAAGTTCGTCCAGAAATTCCTCCGGAAGTTCCTCCAGAAAATCCTCCGGAAGTTCCTCCAGGAATTCCTCCGGAAGTTCCTCCAGGAATTCCTCCGGAAGTTCCTCCAGGAATTCCTCCGGAAGTTCCTCCAGGAATTCCTCCGGAAGTTCCTCCAGGAATTCCTCCGGGAGTTCCAAGAAATCCCCAAGAAGTTCTGTAACTTCTTAAATAATAACTCATAGTATTTCTCCTGAAAATCTTCATAAAACTCCCCCAAGAACACTTTATAAATAACTTCGCAGACTCGACATAAACTATCACGAGAGCTCTTCGATATTTCTTCTGAATTCCTTTTGAAATTCAGAAGATTGTCCAAAAATTCTTGAAGAACATCTTATGGAAATCAGATTGTGAAATCTAGAACTAGACAATCCGTTTTAACTCAAATTCCGAACATGACTCATATACCGAATACTCGCTTTTAAATAGCAATTTTAACTTGGTTCGCGTTATTCATTCTATAGGATATTGAATTTGTTTGTAATGTTTGTCGTTTGAATTCGGTTTGATGGAAATCATAAGCGATGGAAATCTTGGTTTTAGGGCACTAAAACGCCTGTGATCGGAATATGATGACTCATGACACGGGATTTGAATCAAAACGGTACACACTCACGATATGTACACCCAAACCAAAAATTTCTGTCATGCTCTGCATAATTCGTTTTTATACAGTTTCTGCATATGAATAATGCAAGAAATGCATAAAAAAATATGCTATAGCATATCGCGAGAAATATTTTTCGCAAGCTGTCATGATAATGAACTGATTCGGAGGTCTTTACTTCATGATAAATTCCGTTTCAAAAAGCTCAACCGATGCTGATAATGCATTTGAACTTGATTTACACAGCTGCGCGAAAAAATCATGGTCTTTTATGAAAATTGAGCGAGAAAGAAGCGTTTTACCATAACTTGTTGCTGGGGGCTGCTTCTCAGATTTGTTTTCTCCGCACTTGATAAATTTGTTCTAATGGCTTGTTATGATTGAGAGAGGTTTATGTCTCCCGTCTGTCCCAGTTTGGGGATGTAATGCCAATAGGAAGAAGAAGAAGAAGCGATTTCATTCAGTAACTCATAAAATTACTTTGATTCGAAAAGTAGTGAGCAATGATTGGTGTGGCGTTGCAATCGATAAAAGCGATTATCAGGATGGAGGATTGTGTTCCAAGTGTAACCGACCAGAAGTAAAACGTAGGCAAGGTAAGTTGCAGAGGTTGTTTCATTCATAAAAGGACATCAATTACGACATGATATATACTTGCGTGGTACGTGCGAGTATTGCATCATGTAGCAATGAAACAGAAGTGGGTCGTGTGTGGGATGATTCTTATCTAATTGTGTCAAAGAGAACAACGTGGGTGGTCAGGATGAATAAGCATTCATGTAAACATAGTATCTTTTTCATTCGCGCTTAAGAAATTCTCGCCTTGCAGTTCGTGTATTGCAAACATTTATTATCTGAAAAAAATGTACTGAAAAAAAAAACATTTTTTTTAAATCATATGCAAAATTCGAAGTACTGAGGTTGATTCTTCGAGATACGATGTTCATATGACGTGCTTTTGAAAATATTATTGATTTGAAAATTATTTTGGAGATGTTTAATGGAATATCTTTACGTGTCATAAATCAAGTTGGTATTATTCCAATTAATTCCTTTGCTTGATTGACACATTTTTGAAGCTGGATTTTGATCTCAGTTATGTTTTCTCAGTGACATCCATCGATCCATTGAGGATGACGACCATCCACTGCAATTTCTTGGCTAACTAACATAAAATTTCTATGATTTTTTTTAACAGTTGCGATTAACAGTATGTTTTTTGTCTACCAAAATCAACCAGTCGGGACACGAATTGGTGGAGAAATATAGTCGTACCATTATGTACGTTATAGAGTACTGGAACCGATAGAGATTACAAATGGTGTTCCAATTTATCTCAATCCGATAATATAAGTAAGTAATGGTAAGTTTAAATATTAATTATTTAATTAAGTGTTTTACAATATTTTGTGAACATTGTTTAGTTAAAGGTTGTAAAAAATTAGGAAGAACGTAACCATTATCAGATAAAAAGCTTTGAAATGAATGTTATTTTAATTGTCAATAATTGAAATTCAGCAAATCAACATACTAAGAAAATGGTAAATAAATTTGATTTATATATTACGTTATATAGATTAAAACGTAGTTTTATTACAAGTTACTTTATGTAGTGGTTGTCATAAAGCGTGTTTCTTTAAATGTGGGGAATTTTGGATGATTGATTTGGAATTAATGCGCATCATGCTGTGAAGAAATCTGGCATGTAATATTCGTTTATAAAGTGCATCAATTGAAAATAATTATTATATAAGGAAAAGTCTATTATAAAAAAGTGCATTAATGCTAAAAGTGAGCATGCAATTAATCTAACTACAAATACCATGAAAGAGACAATACGCCGACAACACAGACAAGTTACAAGCTTTACCCCCAAACTTCGGCCGCAACCGGCCCGCTCCATTCGATATGTACGATTGTCTACGTTCAAACGACGATTTTGTATCGCTTTTGTGGATCTGACTTTTGGTCACTTTGGCGCTGCTCCACATACCAAGCTTCTCCAGCACGGTCACGATCGAGGCCTTGATCCCGTACTGCACATGCCCACTACCGCTAACGGCCCCGATCGATCCGCCGGCACTACCGTTCCCGCTGTCCCCACTACCCGTTCTACCATAGTATCGACCACTTCCACCACCACCACCACCACCACTACTGCCACCTCTTCTATCACAGTAGGAGCCAGTTCTCGTCCTGCCGGAACTGCCCCTGGGACCCATGCTCTCGAAGCTTTCCAGCACCGGAGCATCGTCGAGTGTGTTGGAGCTATCCTCCACATGGAAGTTGATGTCTATAATTCCCTCGTTCTCACCACTAGCGTAGAAGTTAACGTTCGGCTCGGACCGCTGCGGATACAGCGGCCGTATCGATGCCAAATTGTACAAACTGCCACAGCTCTGGGAGTTCGATTTCCGTCGGCTGGTGCGGTTCCGTCGGAAACGCTTCCGCCTCGGTGGCGAACACGGTTTCGGTACACCCCCGACCGATCCGCGCGCAGCACCGTCCATTTCCAAATCATCTTCATCACTGCTGTCCTGTCGAATTTCCAGAATTTCAAGCTCAACCGAATCTGTTGTCGCATTCGAGATGGGCATTTTCCCACACGCCAAACACTCACGCACTATCACACTTTTTCTTCAGATTTCTTCATTTGGACCGGTTCGCTGTTCGCTCTGTGCCGTACAACTTTTTCCTAGGAACACATGGGGCTTATGAATACATAATTCACTTAACGACCAATAACCGTCGACGGTTTATCACTTAGCACTGATTGATCACTATGACCGCAAACCACCTCCTGGTCTTAAGCATCATCGTGGTTGAAGTTTCGGGAGCTAGTCGAGAATAGATTGTTAATTTTGCTCATTACTTTTCCTCTCATCTCCTATGGCAGATAGAAATCCATCAACCATCGCTACCAACCCATGCAACGTTTTGAAGATGCGGTGGTTCCGCTAAAATGAATCTCATGTTGATGGAAATTTTTATGATAATTTTAAGACACGCACATTAATGAGCCAATAATGTACAGTTTAAATTAGTTTAAACTGTCTTGACATAGCTTAGTACTATATTTTTATTGAATCCCATTGAAACCGTTTTTGTGTACACTTTGTACCTACATGGCAATTATTGAAAAAATCGAATTAGAACGACATTTCAATGCTCACAGTGTTAATTGATTGTACTCTCGTTGAACAATAATCACCACAATGCAATGGCTCTCAATGAAGTGCTTACATTGTGTATATTGACGTATGGCTAACGTATATAGATGGCTATCAATAGTACACACAATATAATATCCCCACTCCGCCAGCCGATCAAAAACTTAACCTCCTACGCACATTCTCCGGGAAAAAATATTGCAAACGTTCCGATCGCGTGACCGTTGACAGTCACAATTGGATTAGGAATAATTACATTAATCTAATTGAGCACAGCAATATCCATATTGGACGCTTTGCTCTGCCGTTGCTCCTCTCACGATGAATCCAGCCGATCGTCTGGAATAGCAATAATATCTGTGTTAACAAATCCATAAGAGCGGTGCCCGAAGGGAATGTAACAAGTATCATGAGTAGGTATAGCTTGAATATCAAATTATGAAATCTTTTTTTCTGATGTTGTCTTACATCTTTAGTCCAAGAATATTGTTCTACATATATTTTCATAAGGTCGTTTCCGACACTAAATTACAAACAAATCCCGTCTTGATAAACCAAATATTTGTCAATAACTGTTCAAAGTAATTCAATTGAACATCACCATGTATGATGCAGTTGATGCACTCTTTTGAATTAAGTCATTGTTTAGCCAAGACAAAACAACAAATTGCTCACTAAGTATTATTCATCAATGCTCGCTTGGAACGACTATCCAGTAGAGACAATATGGTACATACAGAGCCGTAGCGTGGACTTCCAGCGCCCTTAGTTAAACTTTTATTGGGCGCCCCTTACTTTCTTGTATGTTCAAAACAAAGAGCGTGATAAGAGCAGAGAGATTTAAAAAATACACATTTTTTGCGTTGTGGACTTAGTGAATTTTTGCGTTTTTAATTCCTTAACCCTTTCATTCCTAACACCTTTTTTTTACCGAGGATTAACGTACAAATTTTTATTTTTTTAACTGATCCTGTCAAAACTATTATAGATAGAACTGAAAAATCGTTGAAACATATTTTTAGGATGTTCTAGGCCGCCCAAACTGTTCCGGAAAACATATCCTCGAATGTATCAGGAAATATGTATCAGAAATGACATATATGTACAGCTGAGATATATGTCCATAAATATCTATGTGATCGAGTTTTGAATAAACGTAATCTTTTTCAGGGTCTCCAAAACGTCCTGGAGTTCAAAACATGTGATCTACTCAATCAACCAAGCCCTGAACGATGGATCTGTGCATCGATGAACATTCCAGCAGGTCCATTGAGCCGATAAGATTTCACTCATTTCTTCTTCAAGCTACTACAGTCCTTTTCGGTCCTCCGAAACGTCCTGGAGCTCAAAACATGTGATCTAGCCGATGATCCAAGTCCTAAACGATGTATATGTGTATCGTTGAACATCCCAGTAGGATCATTGAGCCGATAGGATTTCACCCATTACTTTTACAAGCTACTACAAGCCTTTTCAGTTCTCCTAAACGTCCTGGAGTTCATAACATGCTATCTAGCCGGTCAACTAAGTCCTGAACGATGTATTCGTGCATCACGAAACATCCCAGCAGTTTCAGCGAGCTGACAGGATTTCACTCAATTCTTTTACAAACTACAGTGGACCCTCCATGAGTCGATGTTCTAAGACTCGTGTCGACTCCTCGGTTACTCTGATTGTTTTCTCGAATAATTTTCCAAGAATTTCTATTCCACCTCTCGATATCAACTGTATTAGAGGTCGAGGATCGGCTGTTTTTTCGGTTCTTCTCCTGGAGCTCAGAGCATTTGACCAATCCAATGATCTAAATTATGTAGCTTATATGAGTTCAATTATCACTTGTACCAGCTATTGCAGGCTTTTACGATTGGCTAAAATATCCTGAAAGTCGTATTGTTTGCTGTAATCATCCAAGTCAATGAACGCAATGGTTCTACGCCCCAACAAAAAAGTCCATAGCCACATTCAAATGAACATTGCTCGACACAAACACCTCCGTAACTATTGTGCATATAGTAGATATCTTGATCTTAAATAAAGGTTTTTTTAAGGATCTTGGACATCTTATGTTCATGGAAATTAGGATCCTATGATTTTTACACTGGATTTGGTACATACTGACGATGAGGACATTGCAAAAGTCACGATTTATCTAGTATATTGTTTGAACTGAACTCGCGAACGTTTTGGACAACTTGTATTCACGAAGATTTGGTTTACATTATGCGAATATGAGAACATTGCAAAAGCCTTGATTGGTAGATACCTTGAGCTGAAATCGAGAATGTTTTGGAGTACCTTGAACATCTCGTATTCAAGAAAATAGGGTTTGCATGGTGCGCATATGACTATTGAGTCAGGTTAGATACATATCGATGTTGAGGACAATGCAAAAAGCCTTTGGTAATCCGGTAGATACTTTAGGTCAGCGGTTCTCAACTTGGAGTACATGTACCCCTGGGGTACCTTCGGTGGGCCCAGGGGGTACCTCGGACAAAAATGCATAATTGCGTATTTTAATAAATTTTAATTGAAACTTATTGATAAAGTTTTGATTTATGTATATTTTTATTTATTTCAAAATTTTGTCTTGAACATAATATGCATGGCGGACAGCAACTCAAAGACTATTGAATCCTTCCCTCCACAACCAAACAGAGGATGAAGGGCTGTGGACAAAAGATAAAAAGGACATAAAGACGAAGAAAAAAAAAAAATTAAAAATCTTCTCTGCAATCTACCTGATCGAAACAAAATGTTGAAGCTCAGTTGCTTCGTTGCAAGAGGTTTGGAAGCATCCTTCTACGTTTCTCAAAAGCATCCTTCGAAGCAGCTCTGAGAACTTCTTTCAAGAGGGTCGGAGGACTGCTTTCAAGAGACTTGGAAGCCTCCTTTCAAAGGGTTCAGAGGCCCGGAAGCCCCCTTTCAAGAGGCCCGAAAACCCCCTTTTAAGATGTCCGGAAACCTTATTACTAGGGGCCCGGAAGCCTTCTTTCAAAAAGCTCGGAAGCCTCCTTTTAAGTGGTTCGGAAACCTTCCTTCAAAAAGGCTGGAAAGCCTGCTTTCCATAAACTCAAAAACCTTTTCTCAAGTGGTTCGGAAGCCTCCTTTCAAGAGGCTCGGAAGCTTCCTTTCAAAAGGTTCGGAAACCTTCTTTCAAGAGGCTGGAAAGCCTCATTTCAAGAGGCCCGGAAGCCTCCTTCTAATATGCCCAGAAGCCTCTTTTGAATAGGCCCAGAAGCCTACTTTCGAAAGGCCCAGAGGCCTCCATTCAAGAGCCAAGAAAATCTACTTTTAATAGGCTTGGAAGCCTTCTTTCAAAAAGCTCAGAAACCATCTTTCTAGAGGCTTGGAACCCAACGTTCAAGAGGATCAGATGTGTCCTTTCAAGATGCTTAGAAGCCTCCTATGAATTGTCTCGAGAGGCGCCTTTCAAGAGGCTCGGAAGCTTCTCTACAAGAGCTCAGAATAATGAAAATTGCAGCCAACTTTGTGGAGAGTCATATATCCCGTTACACTTATTTTCATTTACAGCAAAAAAAAAAAAATAGGGGGTACCTCAATTAATGCAAAAGTGCGAAGGGGTACCTCTCAAGAAAAAGGTTAAAAGCCGTTGATTTAGGTCGAACTTGAGAACGTTTTGGCGTACCTTTAACATCTCGTATTCAAGAAAATATGGTTTACTTTATGCATATATGCCTATTGGACCGGATTGGGTATATTCGACTGATGACGACATTACATAAGCCTTGGTTGATCTGGGTGATACCGTGGGCTGATCTCGAGAACGTTTTGGAGAAACTTGAGCATGTCGTATTTCTAGAAATTGGTCCCATCGATCAAGATAACTAAAAATGAGTGTTTAGATTTATCAAACAGTGTGGTATAGGATCCAAACATTTCAGATTCATCTGCATGCTCTCAGAAGCGAAATTTCCTCAAGGTATCGGATATCTGCACACTCAGTTTTTATTTCTGCAGCTCGGCAAAAATCCGCACAACCATGCGCCAGCAAAATAAAAAACTGATATTCCGACAAAAATGATGTTTGTTAACTGATTTTCGGCAAATTATTTGCTGATTTTCAGCTATTTTGACAGATATCTCGGCAAAAACATGTTTGCTGGGGCACGGCTGTGCGAATCTCGGTAAAAGTTGACCATTTTGCTGAGATCCCGGTAAAAAATATTAAGTGTGTGGGTCTTCAGGGTACAGTCATACTCGACCTCCATTATTTTTCCTGTATATGGACATCCTGATTAATATTTTTGCTGAAGAAAGTGGGAACCTAGCTGTCTTCTGTGATTTTTCACAGCCAATCTAAAACGCTGGGCATAGTTTGTCTGCATAAAATGGGAGACTTTATCCCAAATTCATACAAACTCCTTATCATTACTTCCATTATTGGAAAACAATTCGAATTTCTTAATCGCGGACAAAAACTATATAGGCTATCTTGATTTGATTTACGCGTTTTTTACAGTCTACTCTGTGTTTCTCCTTTGACGTATTTATTTTAAGTCCTTATCTAGGGCTTCTTCCTCAGAAGCATATTTCAAACTTATTTCCATATGGCTTTCCCGTTCCTTTCTATTTTTTCACTTCCTTTTCTGTTAGGTAAATGAAGAAAAAGGCAGTGAAGGCGATGACCTACATATCTCCCAAATTGACAAAAAAATGGCCTTCCGGAATTTCAAACGGTTGATTACAGATGTAGTCTTCGATGGGAATCTTCTGATAACAGAGTTGACCCAAATCACTTTGATCCAGTGAATTTGAGAATATTTTTTCATCATTTCCCATAGTAAAATTTTGGATTTCGGCGCCCCCCTAAGGCCTGACGCCCTTGGCGAGGGCCAACCACACGCTTCGGCACTGGGTACATATAAACATACCAGGGCCCGGTGATGACAGTGTGCCATTCACTAACGACAATAACCGTCACTAACCACTCACTGATTGTGCATTGTGCTGTAGTGTTGTGTAGCGAAACCACTGCCGAGTATAACTAATATAATGTGAATCTAGTTATGCCACATTGCTGGCAGTGGCCACTTCGTGCAACTATAATTAGTTACAATCTGTTTCAATGTTAGGAGATACAAAGAGACACTAGGTGTCTTCTTTGACGTTTTGTTTTGATAATGGAAATATGGAATAAAACAATAAAGCGCAAAGCAAAACAAATAAATAAAAAAATATGCTTGTATTATAATGTTAAATTGAAATTAAATTGATATTGATATGACTAATTAAAACTTCATTGAATTAGTCAAATCGATATCAACTTAATAAAATAAGGTATTATAACTAGATATCTCCTTCTATGTATATACATAAAAATGAATTTCTGTCTGTCTGACCCTTGTAGACTTGGAAATTACTGAACCGATCGGCGTGAAAATTTGTACGCAGTTTGTTTGGGACCGGGGAAGGGTCTTAAGATGGTTCGAGACCTCATCCCACATTTGAAAGGGGGGCTCCCATACAAATGAAACAAAAATTTCTTCATAACTTATTCTAGCAAATGGGACCAAATCTGGCATGCGGACGTTTTGGAAGGGAAGATATGTTTATGTGGTGGTTTGAAACCCTTCCCCCTTCTGGAAAGGGGGGCTCCCATACAAATCAAACAGAAATTTCTGCATGACTCGAAACGAAGTTCATCGGGTCTGCTAGTAAATTAAAAAATAAACAACAAATGTAGCATGATTTTTGAAAACGTGGAATGTCCAAATAAGGGACTCTCTTTCGCTAATAAATTGACTATTTTTGCATTTGCTGCAATTTTTTTACATCGCTAAACAAAGCTATTTTCTTCAGATATCTGCTAAAAAACTACGAGACGAACTCGGTGGTATAGTGGCTACCGCTTCTACCTTATAAGCAGGAGGTCGTGGGTTCAATTCCAGGCTCGTCTCCTTCCTACTTTGTAGTTCTATCATAGTTCTTTGTATTTCACGTTCTACCAAAACGATTCCTACTGTTATAACCTTCCACACTAACAATTCCAAAAAACCTCCCGTGGCACCTATGAGAGGTCGTAGAGTTCTCTGCATCTTTCTTAAGTAGGTGTCCGACTAACCATCCTTCCCCTTCCCCAGCATTCGCAAGGACGTGGCCAGGACAGATCTGGACTATTGGAGAGTGCATTGCTTCCATCTAAGAGATAGTGATTAGTCCCAAATCAATATCTGTGGTAACGGATGAAAGTGATGCTACTCTCATACAATAGTCTTGGCTTGTACCACCTACGAATTTGTGCGAATTGCTCAATGCTAATGCTAATGCTAATATCTGCTAAAAAACTACGTAAATGTTAGAAAGTGTTTGTAATAATCAAGAGAGAAAGTAAACAAAGAGCACTTCTCTTTTGTACATTTCCAAAAATCAGGCGAGAAATGGTTAACTCATGCAAAGTGTAGATTACATTTCTTTGCTACCGTATTGCAGAAACACACCCGCTGATTTGTGTTGTGCAATACAATACAATACTACAATATGACACATCAAAGAAGTTATGAGATTTTCCTCGATGGACAGGAAGTGGTACTTTCGAACATTGTGGTAAAGTGAGGGCCGATGTGCTGACGGGTGCAAAAGGTTGGTTTAACACAAACGTAGTAGCAAAATCAGGGCACATTTGAAGTTGTGGGCAAAAAACGAATTAAATATATATTTGAAAAGCTCTTTTTAATTAAACACAATTAGGGGCATTCCTTTATTGGGTTATTATACATTAATCCATCAGGGGCAACTTATAAGCACTTTGTTTCTTCGATGCGTTAGATTTTGTGTGCAACGTAAGCTTGACCAGAGAGAAACGGTTTCAAAAATAAAATCCTGCTCATCATTTGTAGAATCGCAAAATGTAGAATCGCAGCAGACACTCAGTTCAATTTAATATTGAATCATACTGAAAATTTGATATGCTTGCATGATTCACTATTCGGGTAAATATACACCGGCAAAATGTGGAAGGTTGAGCATTGAGAAAGCGCGCCTACCGCCTACCATTCAATTGACGGCGCGATATTATCATGCGTGGCGGTAATGATATGGAGAGACTTCAGGCGACTGTATCCATCGACATAGTGGCGTCGAACAAGTGGATGGCGTCTGATGACCTATTCCCAGAAACGGAAGGATTCATGGTAGTCGATCAGGGTAACTTTTGACAGAATGAAATGCACGAAGATTATTCAGGATGGTTACATTTGATGAGTGAGACGATCGACAGAATGGCCACTCAATGTCAAGTTTTCCAATTTATATTTTGATTTTTTTCTGGTTTCTAGTCAAATGAGTATAAACTTTCCTTAACGATAAATATGATGTGCATCGAGTTAGATTATGAATGGTTATTCTTAGAGTTCATCCATGATCTACAATTGCCATTTTTTTTCGTTTGAAGCGCCTATAACTTTAAGAACGTCGTTCAATGTTCCACAATAAGGTTGAAGCCAATAATATATCAATATACATTTGCCAACACCTTACCGTAATCATTCGTGCTTAATCGGCAATGTATAAACTGAACTGAACGGTGAAATTGCCGCCTTCGAAGGATGTGCCGAAGCGCAATTTAGTGTTCCGGGAATAAAGCCGTTCAACCAAGCATTATAAAACCATGATGAACTCCGGAGCTGTTAACTTGCCGTTTTGTTTGTATTGCTTGCTTTCGTCGATGCCAGTAAAGCAGTCAAACTATATACTAATTGGCTCGCAAACTGCCATCAGCAACGCGTGCAAACAAACAACTGCTGCTGCCCTCAATTCAAGTAAAATCGCACCAAATCAAACCCTTCTGTCGAGCTGGCGGCGAAGGCCATGGCAGTGAACTTTCCATACAGTGAAGCAGTTAAAGAATGATATATAAAGTTAGATGGTTATTGGCTCGATGGATGCTTTTTTTTCAAATCGAAATCACCTAAACGCAGTGTCGGGATTGTCAAATCGATTTAACATAGTGACAGTCGCAGAACCACTGGCATGCAGTAGTTGAGATCCTGCTATCCACATCATCATGCACCTTGTTGAAGGCGTTCCATGCTGATATGTAGTTATACGTTATTATACCATTTGCCATTTTGCTTCAAAAGCAGTTTTCTATATGATTGCGGTATGGGTATTAGACTGGTTCAATAAAGATAATTCTTTTTTTTTGAATAGGTGTTATTATAATTATTAAGTGATGAGCTTAAGAATAAAAAAAAACACTTCGATATAGTTTAGAAAAGGTGTTATGATTTTAGAGATATCACAATTAGCGCAAATTTTTAGTATTTACGCCAAATGCTTTCGTAGCCATGATCAATGATAGCTCCGGAAATCTGTTGAGCGACCAAGCAGGGGTGTCTGCTACGTGGAAAGAGCACTTTAAGGTATGGTATCATACAAAAATTACGTAACACTTGGAGGGGGAGGGAGGGGTTGAGCGAAGTGTGACGATCCATACAAAATTTTAAAATATTCCATACAAAAAGTATGACAGAGGGGGGAGAGGGGGTTTGAAAATGCCCAATTTTTGCGTTACGTAATTAATGGATCTTCCCTAAGGACAATCGGACAAAAAGGGCACCAGAAGAATCATGGTTGAGAATAATGGACAAGCAATGCACTATGGTCCAGGATACAGATTTACGCGGAAAGATGAATTTTACGCCAAAACTATATTTTTTAGAAAAAACTGTTGTTCTACAAAATTGTTCGAAATAGTAAGGCCATCAGTATGGTTCTACCAAAAAATAGGGTGGCCCATCATATAAAAAAATTAGAAAATATTTTTTCTATTTCTCAGAATATTGACATGTTATGTTCTACAAAGTTGTAGCGCAGCTCATTCCAATCAATTTTGCTAAAAAAACTTTTTCTGTTGCTCTTAAGTTGGCTGATTTAGAGCAATTTTACCTAATTGGATTAGGGTGTACCTCAAAAAAACAGTATTTTTTTGTTTTAGATTTCTCGAAAAAGTCGTCTTCAGGTGACTTTTAGAGCTAAAAAAAATGCAACTTTTGATCGGTAAATATGCACAATATCTTTTTCCGATCAAAAGTTATAATCGTTTTTCTGTCAAAATTACATTTTTTTCATAAGTTGATATCTCCGGTTAGGGCAGACCAAAAAAATATGTTTACACGGTATCTAAAAGAGAAATTAATATTCTTCATTATGTCAAAAAAATGGGGATATGTTATTTTTTTATCTCAAGTTTCACCAATTTTACTAAAATTATGTTTTTTCAAATAAATTGATATAACTCGACAACGGAAGAAGATACAGCAAAACACGCGTTTTGAAAAGCTCCAAAAGTCTTCAGAAGATGACATCCGTGAAAAATAAAAAATGAAATGAGCAGATCATAAATCTTGTTTTTTGAGGGACACCCTAATCCTGGTAAGTAAAATTACTCTAAACAAGTGAGCTTAAGAGCTACATAAAAAGTTTATATAGTAAAGTTGATTGGAAAAAGCTGCGCTACAACTTTGTAGAACATTTTACGTCAATATTCCGCAAAATAAAAAAATGAAAATTTTACATTTTTATAAAATGGCCCACCCTATTTTTCGGTAACTCTATAATAAGGGCCCAAGTATCCAGAACAACTTTGTAGAACAAATTTTGTTTCTTAAAAGTATGCTTCAGACCGAAAATGCATCTTTTCTCGTAAATCTTGCAATACCATGATAATGATAAAACTTATAAAAAGTGTTAGAGCTGTAGATTTTTATTTTCATTTCTCACGAATGTCATCTTCTGAAGACTTTTGGGGCTTTTCATAACGCGTGTTTTGCTATAAGAATATCGTCTGTATCTTTTTCCGTTGTCGAGTTATATTAATTTATTTGAAAAACATGGTTTTAGTAAAATTGGTAAAACTTGAGATAAAAAAATAACATATCCCCAATTTTTTGACATAATAAAGAATATTAATTTATCTTTCAAATGCCGTGTAAACATATTTTTTTGGTCTGCCCTAACCGGAGATATCAACTTATGAAAAAAATGTGATTTTGACAGAAAAACGATTATTACTTTTGATCGGAAAAAGATATTGTGCATATTTACCCATCAAAAGTTGCATTTTTTTTAGTTCTAAAAGTCACCTGAAGACGACTTTTTCGAAAAATCTAAAACAAAAAAATTAGATCAAAAATACTGTTTTTTTGAGGTACACCCTAATCCAATTAGGTAAAATTGCTCTAAATCAGCCAACTTAAGAGCTACAGAAAAAGTTTTTTTAGCAAAATTGATTGGAATAAGCTACGCTACAACTTTGTAGAACATAACATGTCAATATTCCAAGAAATAAAAAAAATATTTCCTAATTTTTTTTATATGATGGGCCAACCTATTTTTTGGTAAAACCATAATGATGGCTTTACTATTTCGAACAATTTTGTAGAACAACATTTTTTTCTAAAAAATATAGTTTTGGCGTAAAATTCATCTTTCCGCGTAAATCTGTATCCTGGACCATAGTGCAATGGGAACCACCAACGCTAGACGAGGTGAGAAAAACTCTTCGAGAGATGAAGAACGGTAAGGGCGCTGGGAACGACGCGACGGGTTCCTGGCTGAGATTTTTAAAGACCGGAGTGACTAGGCGTTGTCCTTTGCCTTATATGAGTGTTAAGTCTGAACAACCATTGGTTGAAGACGTTGAAATTTAGACTTTGAAGATTTAAAGGCGCTACATATTTTTCACAAGCGGGCGTGGTGGTCATATGGCAACTGTTTCTGCCTCATACGCAAAAGGTCGTGGGTTCAATCCCAGGCCCGCCTCTTTCTCTAACTTGGTATCTTTCCGTAAGCTTCCCATGTTATAGAAATCGCTAAAATAGGAAATGGAGTCCCATGCAGTTTCCATCTTCTACTATACCTTCAACTAACTGTTCTAGCATTACTTATGTTAGAATTAGAAATGAACGGAAAAGCGCGTTTTCTGCACTCAATAAGAATAATATAATCATTTTGTTCCTATCACATTGGCAATCCCTTTACCAAGACGAACCACTGTCATAGAAGCTAAGCCGCAAATTTCAATAAAATTCCGCATGAACTCGTGGCAAGTTCAGTGGTGCTCTCGACTTGTAGTGGGCGAGTATCTGCATCATAATTTCCTCCCCATTCCAGATAGGCCGTAAGGACGTGGCCGGCGTAGTTTTAGACCATTCAAAAGTCTACAGCACTCGGACTGTGCACATAGAAGTTAGAAAGCAGCTTCCTTGCCGCATCCAATTACGATTGTTTTGGTAGATCGCAAAGTAGCAACTACGAAATGTACGACCATCAAGCTCAAGTTCAAGCTTGAAGATGCTCCAGATTTTACACATTTTGTGAGGGCCCATTTTCGTGATCATTGCCACGTCCTAAACTTTTCAGAATGTCTTCAAATATTATTGATTCTTAATATTCCCACTCTATACCCTTCAAGTTATTTAAATCCTTCGGATTCCTAGGATTTATGCTTAACCCAAAATCTGCTACCAACTCAACTTTTGTTCATCATTCAGAATATCTAAAATCCGAAACACGGAAATCGACTGAATTCACAAAATTATCCAAACCTTCATTTTCCAAATTAAGTAGACTCGCTAGATTACCTAGGCTTCACGTTTTCTTCTGATAAGCCGAGCATGACATTCTCGTAAGGATTTTATAGATCCTTTAGCCTTTTCGGGACGTTTTCCGGGACGCCTGGCAATGCGGGACAAGTAGGCTGAATCCGGGACTGTCCCGCATAATCGAGGACGTCTGATCACTTTACACTTTACACTTACACTTTACAAACCATGTTTGAGCGGTTGAGTTATGCGAAGTTAACGAAATTGGCCCTAATGGACTGTTTAAAAAAAAAAAAGTTTTTGGCGCTCTCATAGCGCCATTCCCTTTTTCATAAGAATCATTTTTTAAATTTTCATAAAATTTTGTCATAACAACCATCGATAAATAACAAAAATATGTTAAAATTGATATGTTTGTGTCAAGCGCAGTAAAAATCTTTGCATAAATCAATCTCGTTAACTCATCGCAAACACGAATATCAAATAAGTGTTACTTACGAATTACACTTCACTTACTTTGTATGTACATAAAATATCCCATGTCATTCGACGGCCAGTTTGTCCGAGATTTTATAGAGATCGGTTACAGCACCAGCGATGGTTTTAGGACAAAAGATCGAAGGTCAAAATGTCGAAGGACAAAAGGTCAAAGGTCGAAACAAAACTGATCTGAAAACTCATATGTGAATATGTACATTATGTGGAAGATATTGATTTGAAAAATGTATTGGAGGTAACCATTTTCCCTTCGATGGGACTCGAACCCACGATCCTCAGTCAAATTGGAAAAGAAAAATTTGGTAAAAAATTAATTCTAAACTGGAAAAACAAAATTTTAAAAAGGTTAATTTGATGAAATCGCGTGTTAACTGTTTTTTAGTATTTAGATCGGTTTTCGAAAGCAAAATAGTGATTTTGAGCAAAAATAAAAATGCGGGTGTTAGAGGAACAAGTAAACCCTGAAGAATAGAGTCTGTTTAAAATATAAAGCATAACTCGTAAGAATAGCCTATGATTAATCTGTCTATTCAACTTTTTTTTTCTGTCGGCCTTTTGTCTCTTAGATCTTTCGTCGTTTCGACCTTTTGATCCAGTTTTTTCAACCTTCTTTTCCGTTAAACTTTTGTCATTTTTTCGACCTTTTGTCCTTTCAATCTTTTATATTTTCGACCTTTTGTCCTTTCAACCCTTTGTCCTTCGACCTTTTGACACAGATTCACAGCGATGATGGTTGCGGAAACCTACTTAATTTTTTTTTCGCTTCAGATTCTCCGTCGTTTGCGTTACTGATGTGTAATAGTGAATTTAAAATATTAATGGGCTTTCTTCAGGGCCACGTCCACTTTCCAAAAAGAGAATAGATTCCACGTCTCATGTCCCCCATACTTAACTCGTCTCGGCCTGAGTGAAATGAAAAAAAAATGAAATTGCTGCCATTTCGTCATATTTTGAAGCCTCCGGAGGTACTCCCAAAGGCCTCTGAACTGACCCCAGGGTGTTCAATATACCCAGAATGATATCCAGATGAAATAATCACACTTGTCTTGCAAAATGCTGATACCCATATTGCCATGGTTTGTGATATTTTGAAAATTGCAGATTTTGATGCCACCGGAGGCTTCCACAAGAGCCTCGGAACTGATCCCAGGGTGGCCAATATCCCCAGAATCGTATCCGAATGTCATAATCCCACTTTTTTGCACTTACAGTATGATACCCATATTGCTAGTATGAAGAAAATATTGAACTGTCTATTTTGGGGCCTGTTTCAAAAGAGTCACTTGTTGTTGGCCATTTCTTGAAAAGGTGTCGCCATGATTTTGTGGATCAGTTGTAATCTTTATATAAAAATCTTTCAAAATGGTATGAATAGCGACGAAAAAACGACATGTTGTTGGACTTATACCGCCGGAAAAGGAAGTTGTGGTAGTTGACCCAGCAGAATAACTCCGGATAGGAGGACTACATCCCAACACGTATTCTGAATTCTGAGATAAAACCAGGCCAATACGATAAAAAATGACGAAATTGCAGCAATCCGATTTTTTTGTTCACTCGGACCGATACGGGTTAAGGAAACAAAGTGTTTGTGTGATTGAAAAGATTCATTGTAACTAATCCTTGCACTTCTATGAGCAGATGCCATGTCTTATCAATCTGATTACACCCAATATTTGTTTTACTGTCGGATGGTATTCTTCAATTTCTCGGTTAACCTGAACGTCCAGAGCTTTTTAAATACGGGTATATCCCGTTAGGCATAAAAACGTTAGGCATAATGGACGTTAGGCATAACGGACGATAGGCATAATGTACATTTGGCATAATGGACGTTAGGCATAAAATGACCCAAAGAACAGCCTATGACATAAAGAAGGCAGAATTATGCCAAACGTCCATTATGCCTAGCGTACATTATGCCTTTCGTCCGTTATGCCTAACGTCCATTATGCCTAACGTACTTATGCCTAACGTCCTTATGCCTAACGTACTTATGCCTAACGTCGTGGACCCTTAAATACAATTTAAATTTCCTTTGATTTTTTGTGAATTTTTTCGTGGGATTAACTCATAGTTTCGTTGACGGTAAAGGTCCTAATCAACTAAAACCCAACCGTGTAGAAAAATAACTGGGTGTATTATGAAGTAAATAGAAGTTAGCAACTTATTTAATTACAGGTCGGACTCGATTATCCGGAGACTCGATTATCCGGGGACTCGATTATCCGGGGTTCGATTATCCGGAATTTTAGACTCGATTATCCGGAGTATTTTTTTTTCTTCGAATGTTTTTTATTCTAAATTCTTATTTTCAATAATATGATATGCAATATGATTATTTTAACAATGAGACGTATCTAGGTTGTAGGAGGGGGTTGAAAAAGGGGTTGTTTTGAATATTAAAATCTGACTATAGGCTTGTATATCAACTTCATGAATTCAAATGATTATATTATTGTTATATTCCTACTAAATAGGATTATTTGAGGAAGTATGAACGTAGCTTGCATGGGAGGTTCTGAAATAGGGGTGTTCTACATATTTAATTTTATTTTCATGAGTCAATTATTTTCTTTAGAATATGTCCACAAACTTCTCGCTTCAAGAACTTTTCCGTGGAAGTCCGTTTCCTCTTTTTTTAGGCAATTACATAATCGATTGCCAATTAAGCTATTGCATTTGAGACAAAACAGTCGCTCATTCGACAGACGAAAACGCAACCTCGCCACCATAAAACGATGTGTTTGGATCCATAACATGGGTTGCAGAATTCGCTCTCAATTTAAAATTAACAACGATGGACATAAAGCATGAGGCTTTTTTTACCATAACAAGACATGAAAACAAATTGCTCGTCACCTGATTCAAATGCGAAAAAAGGGGCAGAGAACTATTTCCCCCACCGACGTTGTGATAAAACGCTAGTACAATTGTCACTGAGGTACATGTGTAAATGTGCTCCATCAGCACTAATGTCCTTACAATTGGAGTTTTTCTAAGGGAATTTATCTTGCAGAATATCACCCTTTGAGGAATAATCCATTAATTTCGTAACGCAAAAATCGCAAATTTCCACAGGAAAATCTTGCAAGCTCCTGTAAATGGTTATTTATGTGCGGAACGTTGCCTATTTTTTTTATTCTGAAGACCCCCTTTTTGTCTCCCTCGGATACGAAAGGCTATATGTTCGCTCCAAAAACAAACATATTTAACCCTTATCCTCCCTTGATACTTTTTAGGCACTAAAAAATGACTTCAAAAAATCATAACTCCGTTGATTCTCAACCGATTTTGACGATTCACCTACCAAACGAACCGGTTAGGTCTCTAGTTTTCAAACCTGAGAAGATAATTAGCATTGGCCACCTGGTTCCGGAATAATTCCGGGGTCGAGTGGGGTACCTTTTTTTTTCCAAATCAAATGACCATGCTAAAAGTCTTAAAACTAATTTTTTGATGTGTCCCACTTCATGAAATCACGAGACATGTTCAATAGTGCCTGTTCCAAGGTTCCCTGGTGGGTTTGGACAGGTTCTGCGGCATTCCGGGGACCTGGTTCCCCCGGGACGTGGCCACTTTTCGATTTGATCCGAAACCCATCTTGCGATGTCTCAAACTTCATGATTTTGCGAAACAAGCTCAATAGAGTCTAATTTGAGGTACCTAAGTGGTTCTGGTCAGGTTCCGTGGCATTCCGGGGACCTGGTTCCCCCGGGGAAGTGGCCACTTTTTGATTTGATCCAAAACCCTGCTTGCGACGTCTCAAACTTCATGATTTCGCGAAACGAGCTCAATAGAGTCTAATTTGAGGTAGCTGAGTGGTTCTGGTCAGGTTCCGTGGCATTCCGGGGACCTGGTTCCTCCGGGGAAGTGGCCACTTTTCTATTTGATCCGAAACCCTTCTTGCGACGTCTCAAACTTCATGATTTTGCGGAACGAGCTCAAAAGAGTCTAATTTGAGATACCTGAGTGGTTCTGGTCAGGTTCCGTGGCATTCCGGGGACCTGGTTTCCCCGGGGAAGTGACCACTTTTGATTTGATCCGAAACCCATCTTGCGATGTATCAAACTTCAAGATTAAGCGAAACGAGCTCAATAGAGTCTAATTTGAGGTACCTGAGTGGTTCTGGTCAGGTTCCGTGGCATTCCGGGGACCTGGTTCCTTCGGGGAAGTGGCCACTTTTCGATTTGATCCGAAACCCATCTTGCGACGTCTCAAACTTCATGATTTCGTGAAACAAGCTCAATAGAGTCTAATTTGAGGTACCTGAGTGGTTCTGGTCAGGTTCCGTGGCATTCCGGGGACCTGGTTCCTTCGGGGAAGTGGCCACTTTTCGATTTGATCCGAAACCCGTCTTGCGACGTCTCAAACTTCATGATTTCGCGAAACGAGCTCAATAGAGTCTAATTTGAAGTACCTGAGTGGTTCTGGTCAGGTTCCGTGACATTGCGGGGACCTGGTTCCCTCACACTTAGAATAAATTACCGAAGTCGGTAATTCATTTACCGAATTCTCAACAGCTGAACGTTCGGTAATGAGTTCGGTAAACAAAAAAATTACAGATCGGACGGTAAAATGTTGCGAACAGCACATATGTCAAATTTACCGACATTTCGGTAAATTGTCTTTGCTGACTTTTCGGTAGTACGTTACCGAAAAACTGTAAATTACTAAACACGTGGCAGGAAATTAATTTTAAGTTTTTTGTTTTATGGCAGAGAGGCGAAAAAAACACTGTTGGACATCGAATGAATAATTTTATTTGCACGATATGGAATGCATTTGCATTCAATTTAAAAAGGGGTCAATCTAAACCGTAAACACATCTTCCGTTGCAATTTGAGGGCGCCGACATTTAGAGCATTTGGTTCTTGCAAGTAACTATAGTACGAATGCTGAAGGAAACCGTATAATTCCGTCCGTCCATTGGAATACACAATATAGGAAGCGCCATGCCGGTGGTCGTCAGGTCGCCGAAAAAGCGTCGAAGATCAGCAACGGATGAGTAAACTTGTTGAATTGAACTGTAGGGGAATGATGTGCAATAAGAGCGTAATGGCACTACACTATTTTTATTAACTATATTACACTTACCTTCGTACGCAATGTGAAAATCGAGAAAAGAAAACATAAAAACTCTCCACTTCCCGTCTTCGAGCTGCAAAACTGCGCAAAAAAGGAAGATGCCATGTTGGATGTTACGTCAAACGTTACCGAACGATCAGTAATTTAATTAGTTAATTACCGAAACTTCTGTAAATTGCGAATTTACATTATTTTTCGGTAAAATTTATGACAGCTCGTAGTGGGGAGAATGCCAATCACCGAAGTTCAGTAGAAATCGATGTCAACAAACGAAAAATTACCGGAACAACGGTAAATCCTAAAATTACAGAGCGGATCTGTAAAATAAGTTACCGAAGTCAGAAGCTCTGTTTAAGTGTGCTCGGGGAAGTGGCCACTTTTCGATTTGATCCGAAACCCATCTTGCGACGTATCAAACTTCATGATTTCGCGAAACGAGCTCAATAGAGTCTAATTTGAGGTACCTAAGTGGTTCTGGCCAGGTTCCGTGGCATTCCGGGGACCTGGTTCCCCCGGGGAAGTGGCCACTTTTCGATTTGATTCGAAACCCATCTTGCGACGACTCAAATTTCATGATTTTGCGAAACGAGCTCAATAAAGTCTGATTTGAGGTACCTGAGTGATTCTGGTCAGGTTCCGTGGCATTTCGGGGACCTTGTTCCCCCGGGGAAGTGGCCACTTTTTGATTTGATCAGAAACCCATCTGGCGACCTCTCAAACTTCATGAGTTTGTGTAACGAGCTCAATAAAGTCTAATTTGAGGTACTGGAGTGGTGCTGATAAGATTCAGTGGCATTCTGGAAACTTGGTTCCCTTGGAAGCGGCTACTTTTCGATTTGATCCAAAACCCATCTTGCGATGTCTCAAACTTCATGATTTCGCGAAACGAAGTCAATAGAGTCTAATTTGAGGTATCTGAGTAGTGCTGGTCAGGTTATGTGACATCCTTGGAACCTGGTTCTACCAGGGAAGTGGTCCCTTTTTGATGTGATCTGAAACCCATTTTCCGTCGTCTCAAATTTCAAGATTTCACGAAACGAACTCAATAGATTCTATTTCGAGGTATCTGAATGGTATTATTATTTAATCAGACTAAGGCCGAAGTGGCCTGTGCGGTATATAAGAGTCTTCTCCATTCGGCTCGGTCCATGGCTACACGTCGCCAACCACGCAGTCTACGGAGGGTCCGCAAGTCATCTTCCACCTGATCGATCCACCTTGCCCGCTGCGCACCTCGCCTTCTTGTGCCCGTCGGATCGTTGTCGAGAACCATTTTCACCGGGTTACTGTCCGACATTCTGGCTACGTGCCCGGCCCATCGCAGTCGTCCGATTTTCGCGGTGTGAACGATGGATGGTTCTCCCAACAGCTGATGCAATTCGTGGTTCATTCGCCTCCTCCACGTACCGTCCGCCATCTGCACCCCACCATAGATGGTACGCAGCACTTTCCTTTCGAAAACTCCAAGTGCGCGTTGGTCCTCCACGAGCATCGTCCAGGTCTCGTGTCCGTAGAGGACTACCGGTCTAATTAGCGTTTTGTAGATTGTCAGTTTGGTACGGCGGCGAACTCTATTCGATCGGAGCGTCTTGCGGAGTCCAAAGTACGTACGATTTCCAGCCACTATGCGTCTCCGAATTTCTCTGCTGGTGTCATTTTCGGCAGTCACCAGTGAGCCCAAGTACACAAATTCTTCTACCACCTCGATTTCGTCACCACCGATGCAAACTCTCGGTGGGTGGCTCACATTGTCTTCTCTTGAACCTCTGCCTATCATGTACTTCGTCTTCGACGTGTTGATGACTAGTCCGATCCGCTTAGCTTCCCTCTTCAGTCTGATGTAGGCTTCTTCCATTTCTCAAAGTTACGTGCCATAATATCTATGTCGTCGGCGAAACCAAATAGCTGGACGGACTTATTGAAAATTGTACCACTCGTGTTAATCCCTGCTCTTCGTATTACCCCTTCCAAAGCGATGTTGAATAGCAAACACGAAAGACCATCACCTTGCCGTAACCCTCTGCGGGTTTCGAAGGGACTCGAGAATGCCCCTGAAACTCGAACTACGCACATCACCCGATCCATCGTCGCTTTGATCAACCGTGTTAGTTTATCCGGAAAACCGTGTTCGTGCATTAGCTGCCATAGCTGGTCCCGATCGATTGTATCATATGCGGCTTTGAAGTCGATGAATAGATGATGTGTGGGCACGTTGTATTCGCGGCATTTCTGCAGTACTTGGCGAATGGCGAACACCTGGTCCGTGGTGGAGCGTTCGCCCATAAAACCCGCCTGGTACTGCCCCACGAACTCCCTTGCAGTTGGTGCTAGTCGACGGCATAAAATTTGGGAGAGTACCTTGTAGGCGGCGTTCAGCAATGTGATTGCGCGGTAGTTGCTACAATCCAGCTTATCGCCCTTTTGTAGATGGGACACACGACACCTTCCATCCACTCCTGCGGCAAAACTTCCTCCTCCCAAATCTTGGTAATGACCCAGTGCAGCGCTCTAGCCAGTGCCTCACCACCGTGTTTAAATAGCTCTCCTGGTAGTTGGTCAACCCCAGGGGCTTTGTTGTTCTTCAGCCGGCCAATCTCCTCCTGGATTTCCTGGAGATCCGGAGCCGGTAGAATTATGTCCTGCGCGCGTTCTCCCAGGTCCATCACCATACCGCCATCTTCGTCTGCCACATCGCCATTCAGGTGTTCTTCGTAGTGCTGCCGCCACCTTTGGATCACCTCACGCTCGTTCGTTAGAAGGTTCCCGTTTATGTCCTTACACATATCAGGCTGTGGCACGTGGCCCTTACGTGAACGGTTTAACTTCTCATAGAACTTTCGTGTGTTATTAGCGCGGTACAGTTGCTCCATCTCTTCACGGTCTCGATCTTCCTGCTGGCGCTTTTCCTCCGGAAAATCGAGTTTTGTCTGTTCCGCGCCCGTTTATATCGTGCCTCGTTCGCCCTCGTGCGGTGTTGCAGCAATCTCGCCCATGCTGCATTCTTCTCTTCCACTAACTGCTCACATTCGCCGTCATACCAGTCGTTTCTCTGATCCGGGGCACCGTGCCAAGTGCAGCGGTTGCGGTGCTACCAATGGCGGATCGAATATCTCTCCAGCCATCTTCAAGAGACGCTGCGCCTAGCTGCTCTTCCGTTGGAAGTGCCACTTCCAGCTGCTGCGCGTATTCTTGGGCTAGTCTACCATCTTGTAGCCGCCCAATGTTAAGCCGCGGCGTCCGACTTCGACGCGTGTTGTACACCGTCGAGAGTTTTGAGCGCAGGCATACTGCAACGAGGTAGTGGTCGGATTCAATATTCGCACTGCGGTAAGTGCGGACGTTCGTGATGTCGGAGAAGAATTTACCGTCGATTAGAACGTGGTCGATTTGGTTTTCCGTTTCTTGGTTAGGTGATCTCCATGTGGCCTTGTGGATATTGCGGGGAAAGAAGGTGCTTCGGACTACCATTCCGCGGGAGGCTGCGAAGTTTATGCATCGTTGGCCGTTGTCATTCGATACGGTGTGCAGACTATCCGGTCCGATGACCGGTCTATACATTTCCTCCCTTCCTACCTGTGCGTTCATGTCACCGATGACGATTTTAACGTCCCGCAGTGGGCATCCATCGTATGTCTGCTCCAGCTGTGCGTAGAACGCTTCTTTCTCGTCGTCGGGTCTCCCTTCGTGTGGGCAGTGCACGTTGATGATGCTATAGTTGAAGAAACGGCCTTTAATCCTCAGCTTGCACATCCTTGCGTTGATTGGCTGCCACCCAATCACGCGTTGGCGCATCTTACCCAGCACTATGAAGCCGGTTCCCAGCTCGTTGGTGGTGCCACAGCTTTGGTAGAAGGTAGCCGCTCGATGCCCGCTTTTCCACACTTTCTGTCCTGTCCAGCAAATCTCCTGCAGCGCCACGACGTCGAAGTTGCGGGGATGTAATTCATCGTAGATCATCCTGTCGCAACCTGCGAAACCTAGCGACTTGCAATTCCATGTTCCAAGCTTCCAATCGTGATCCTGTATTCGTCGCCTAGGTCTTTGCCGATTATATCGAGTCGCATTATCTCTTATATTGTTCGTAATGATTGGTTTTCTAGGCGGCTTATTGGGCCAGCGCAAACCTCCTGTCTCGTCGGAGGGCCGTCGTGTCAGGGCTGTTTAGCGTCCCACCTAACACCAGGACTTGGGCTTGTGCGCTTTGAGCGGCACACGGTCGCTTTGGTGGGGCCTACTTGCGGATACATGCAGCTTTTTATAGAGGTTTAACAGGGCCCACTGTCAAACCCCACCACATCCTAGGCAAGCCCCACAACTCGCAGATGGCCTGGGGAGGGATCGTCAAGCCCTTGGACATAGTCCCTGCTGCCCGTGTATCTGAATGGTGTTCGTCAGGTTTCGTGAAATTTCGAGAACCTGGTTCTCTTGGAGATGTGGGCTTTTTTTGTAGTGATCGGAAGCCCATCTCTCGACAAACTTCATGGTTTCACAAGCCATTTTCAATAGAGATTTTTAAAAGTTACTGGAGTGGTGCATGTTATGTTCCGTGGTGTTCAGGGAATCTGGTTTACCAGGCAGGTTTTTGATGCATTTTTAAACTCTTCCTGAATCGTATCACTTGTGTCATATCTAGGTGGAAACTATCCAGAAGTACAAAATTTCTCAGAATACTCGAGAGCATGTACAACATTTTAGAATTTTATGTTTCGTTGTTCATGTTACAGATTACATGATTCAGGATTCAGAATACACAGAGCAGTTTAATCATCCCCGAGGACACCAGGTTACTGACATAATGAGAAACGTCTTCTTGTTTCGCGAGATCATGAAGTTTGAGACGTCAAAATATTGTTCAGTTCAGTTCACATTAAAAAATGACCACATCCCCGGGAGAACCAGGTCTCGCGAAGTCATGAAGTTTGAGACGTCGCAAGAAGTCGTAACCGCAAAAAGTTGCCATTTCTCGGGGGAACTAGGATCCCGGGATGCAACGGAACCTGACTAGCACCACTCAAGTAGCTTTAAATTGAGCTCGTTCCGTGGAATCATGAAGTTTGAGTCGTCGCAAAATGTATTTTAGATCACATCAAGAGAGACCACTTCCTTGATGGACCCAGGTTCCAGGGATGCCACGTTACCTAACCAGCACCACTCAGGTACCTCCAATTAGACTGTTGAGCTCGTTTCGCAAAATCATGAAGTTTGAAACGTCGCAAGAAGGGTTTCGGATCAAATCCAAAAATCAGCGACTTCCCCGAGGGAACCAGGTCCCCGGAATACCACGGAACCTGACCAGAACCACTCAGGTACCTCAAATTAGACACTATTGAGCTCGTTTCGCGAAATTTAAAAATTTGAGACGTCGCAAGATAGGTTTCAGGTCATATCAAAAAGTGGCCACTTCTCCGGGGAAATCAGGTCACTGGAATGCCACGGAACCTGACCAGAGCCACTTAGGTACCTCAAATTAGACTCTGTTGAGCTCGTTTCGCAAAATCATGAAGATTGATGAAATCATGAAGCAAAATCATGAAGAAGATGGGTTTCAGATCAAATAAAAAAATCAGCCACTTCCCCGAGGGAACCAGGTCCCCGGAATGCCACGGAACCTGACCAGAACCACTCAGGTACCTCAAATTAGACTCTATTGAGCTCGTTTCGCGAAATCATGAAGTTTGAGACGTCGCAAGATGGGTTTCGGATCAAATCGAAAAGTGGCCACTTCCCCGGGGGAACCAGGTCCCCGGAATGCCACGGAACCTGACCAGAACCACTCAGTTACCTCAAATTAGACTCTTTAGAGCTTGTTTCGCGAAATCATGAAGTTTGAGACGTCGCAAGATGGGTTTCAGATCAAATTAAAAAAGTGGCCACTTCCACGGGGGAAGCAGGTCCCCAGAATGCCACTGAACCTGACCAGAACCACTCAGCTACCTTAAATTAGACTCTATTGAGCTCGTTTCGCGAAATCACGAAGTTTGAGACGTCGCAAGCAGGGTTTTGGATCAAATCAAAAAGTGGCCACTTCCCCGGGGGAACCAGGTCCCCGGAATGCCACGGAACCTGACCAGAACCACTTAGGTACCTCAAATTAGACTCTATTGAGCTTGTTGCGCAAAATCATGAAGTTTGAGACGTCGCAAGATGGGTTTCGGATCAAATCGAAAAGTGGCCATGTCCCGGGGGAACCAGGTCCCCGGAATGCCGCAGAGCCTGTCCAAACCCACCAGGGAACCTTGGAACAGGCACTATTAAACATGTCTCGTGATTTCATGAAGTGGGACACATCAAAAAATTAGTTTTCAGAGTTTTAGCATGGTCATTTGATTTGAGAAAAAAAAAGGTACCCCACTCGACCCCGGAATTATTCCGGAACCATGAGGCCAATGCCGATTCTCTTCTCAGGTTTGAAAACTAGAGACCTAACCGGTTCGTTTGGTAGGTGAATCGTCAAAATCGGTTGAGAATCAACGGAGTTATGATTTTTTTAAGTCGTTTTTAGTGCCTAAAAAGTATCAAGGGAGGATAAGGGTTAAGATGGCTCGGAGATCCATAGTATTATATACCGATGGTCGGCGAATTTGGGGCGCTGTATGTGGGTTTGAGTGCACACAACATAGCCCATTTTTTGGTAATTATCCTCATCCAATTTGCTTGCGACTGGTTGCATTTAATGGAAAATCCTTTCAAGGTCCCCCCTAACACACGTGACGGAAAAATCGCGACGCGATTCTAACGCTTGGCTAATGCGATTCTGTTGCCGTTGGAGTGAAAGAGTAACTGGAACATTGCCTAGAGCACCCAACGATAAAATCGCGGCGACTAGTTTTCGCCGTGGCGGCGATGAAATCACTCAGGTCTGGGGGAGCCTTTACAATGTTTCCTATTGAAAAATGGATAGATGGGTCAATTGACTCAAAACTTTCATAGATTTCTGTTGAAAATTGACTAGAACAAACTTTAGGTTCAGAAATAATGGCCAACACACTATTTTTTTGTACAAAAAATGCGCAAATAGTCTAGTTATTATTTTGGCACCTATTCTCAACCAACAAGTTCGATTCGAATGGGAATCCTGTCTCATTATTTCATATTAAAATTGACTGGATTGGACTATGGATTCCAAAGTTATGAAAAAAATACTATTTTCTATTATATACCAGAAAGTCACCGATGCCGTTAGGCGGATTAATACGGATTTTTTCAAAATAATTTCTGACTACTCCACTGCAAATACAATAAAACATAAGTTTTTCGTCATTTAATTGCAGATTTGATTTTTTTTCTAGTGATTCGATTATCCGGAGGATTCGATTATCCGGAGTGAAGAAAAAATCGATACTCCGGATATCGAGTCCGACCTGTATTATGAAACCTCAGTTTACTCAATTTAAACGTAGTTCGCACCAAATTTGAAGAACAGCTTCGTTTGTTTGGCAGCTACTTACATCCACAACTCTCGGTCCATAAACATTGAATATTTTTTATTTCAACCTCGACGCTAGTGCACCAGTCTAATGTGCATACCTAGCTACCGTTTAATCCATGCGGCTCAAGGCGATTCCGTTGTGATTGTTGCGACACGGTGAAGGCGTCACACAGAAGCTACGTAATGCAAAAAATTACTATTGTCGACCCCTTCCCCCTACTTAAAAAGTTTTGAAACAACTTTCGTACGGTTCGGAACACTTGCCTACAGATTCCCGTCTCCGTGAAGCGTTGTTTGTGTACGATGCCGAAAACTAAAATGAAAACAATATTCTATCCATCGTGGCCACACCATTTATCGAGAGCTGAAGTTGTTCGACTTAACAATTATGTATTAGAAACAATCAACGTCAGTGGCGACTTGGTGAACTGGCAGCGACGGCTTGTGGGTGGTTAATTTTTTTTTGTTCCCCTGGACAAGTGGGAAGCTTGGGGTGGCGACTGTTTGGTACACAGCGAAAATTCTAATAATGCAGTTACTGCTGTTTCGTTTTTATTATTTTTTTAATTAGGCAGGAGGTGGTTTGCGTTCAGTGTTGGGTGGTTGATGATTCCTGCACTAATGCACATCGGGTTTCACATACATTCACTGTAGTTATACCCGCGTTAGCACGGTGTGTGGCAGGATATCCTTTTTATGGTCAACCGATGATTAGGAAGTAGCAATAGCAACATAAAATCAATTTTTTCATCACTGGTTTGTACCACCCGCTTGTGGCGTATGCTTGGTTAACACTCACGCTAATACATTTAGGCTAAACACTCGAACCTGCGGACACTAGCGTGTAATCGATATCGTATCCTTCTTCGTAGCACTTGCAAGAGCAATTAGTCGTCGTACACTTTCAGGGTTAACGGCAGGGGATGTTTAAATTGATTTTTTTTCGTTCAAAACCAATATAATTTATCGCTTGTGTCAAAACTGATGACTCATGGTAAACCGTTATTGTCCAACCCCACAACACAGAATAATCGTGCGGGTGGAGGATGGTGCCTTGTTTTGCTAAGCTGGTTTTCTGCACTTTTCTTTGGAAAGGTTTAACACGGCCAAGGCGTAGCACTTGGACACATTTTCACTCCCAAAACTGCCACCCGCTAATTACCGACTGCTACCTAAGGCAAATTAGTACAACTATTCACCACAATCCTAATTACTAAAATTTTACAGCACTACTTATGTTGTACTTCACTGATGCCACTTTCCATTAACCCTCTTCTCATGACCACGGCCACGGCGCAACGACGGTTTCAACTTCGGTCGGAACGTTCTAACAGCAAACGAGAAAGAAAACTGACTGACATAGCACCGTGAACTGTGTGGTGGAGTGCACCCTTCAGGGTGGTGGTGGAAAATCTCACCCCGTCTCTCTGCGGTTGGTAGCGTGTGCAGGGCTGCCAACCGTGACGAGCCAACAACCACCACTTGTGAGTTGATGTCTTCTGCGATTTTCAAAACAAAAACATTAAAGAATGAACGTTCAACATGTGGATATCGTCGGTTGTCGTCGCATTATTGTTGTGGGTTTCAATGTTGCCGGGTAGCCTTCGCCTTGCGAACGGCGGGTGGAGTTAGTTTGGGTACATGAGCAGATGAAGTTTTAGGAAGGGGGTGTTTGTTCACGAACATGTTCTGAGTGGTATGAGTTTGAGTTTTATTGTCATAAGTAAATTTGTTGATACAAACGCATTATTAGCTTTTAGTGCTAACCAACAGTGATAATAGGATTGTGTCTACTACTGGGATTTAGTGCTCTCAGACGATATCAATTCCGACAAAATTTTGTTTTCATGGCTAGACACCCTGGTGATGTCTACCACACTTTATTCTTCATATGAAGAATATTAAAGTTCTTGACTCTGTCTCTGTCGAAAGACCGATTTCATAGTTAAGTGGAGATAAAATATAATATTTTAAGTTGTCGGCTATTGTAACTGAGATGATTGTTTGAGGAGTAGCAAGACCTCCCCCAACCTATCTTCGCCGCTGTCAGTAGGTGGACTTCCCACATTTCAAACAAGCGGACGCGCGCATGTGTTTTCGTGATCACGTGGAACCCGTAGATGCACTGCGAAAACATGACCAACACAGTCGTATTTATCGCACTTCTACCAAGTTGTACCAGTCGCACTAGCCGTGATTCTGTATGTTTTCACAGATTTCTAGTGTATAAAAAGTGAAATCAGCAGTTACTGGCGCTGTGCGCATGACATGCAGTTGGCAGTTATACTTTGCACTCTCTTCACTACTCTGCACGCGAGCTGAGGTCTCACCGAACGAAAACGCGCGCTCGATTTATTCCTCCCCATCAATGTTATAGCCAGAGTGGGCAATAGAACGCGTTCAGGCAAGTTCAGTTGCCTTGGAGCTCTCGCTGCACACATCAATACTGCCCCCGGGTTTCGTCCTTCTTGTTTCTATTATTGCTGCTTGCAATAATGCACGAACCGGAATTCATTCATGGTTTATGTGTTTCGTGACTTGGTTTTTGCTCTGATTGCATGTGAAATATTTGGCAATGTTTACCTTTTTTCGCCATCAACAACGTGCCACAGTAGTTGTCATCATTGAGCGCCGAGTATTGTGCGATTCCTTCTTGTGGGAATGACTTGGCGGCTTAGGAGAAATCTGTTATGTAATAATAGGGTAATTATTGAAGGAAATGGATATGCATTATTCAGTAAGAGCATCTTACCGGTGTTTTAGTTGGAAGAAATGATCTTATAAATACTTTGCAATGAAAATTTGTTTTTGAATTTTGTTTCTCGAGACGACGTTTGAGAGATATGACTTTTAAAATGTTTGCTTTGATTGAACAGAACATTGTTTACGACTAGATTGTCAGTCTTCTACATCTCGCAAAGATTTTCATTGGGGCGTACCTACAGTACCTACTCTTATTGAGAATCATGTTATTACACTGACGCAATCTGAATTGGTTTAGCGTTATTGAAGATTATTGAAGCAGAAAGATGCGTTTTTGGGTTTTTGTTTTGCAGTTTAGAATTATAATAATGGCAGAATGAAGAGAAAAGCTATGTGGCTCAAACTAGACATCAACACGTTGAATCAGCTGTTGGGAGAACCGGGGAGAACCATCCTGCGTTCACACCCGAACATCGGATGACTACGGTGGACGTAGCCAGAATGTGGGACAGGAATCTGGTAAAATTGGCTCTCGACAAAGATCCGACAAGCACAAGAAGACGAGGCGCGCCGCGAGCAAGGTGGATCGATCAGATGGAAGACGATGTACGGACCCTTCGCAGACTGCGTGCTTGGCAGGCGTCTGGCGACGTGCAGTCATGGACCGAACTGATTGGAGATGACTTTTATGTACAGGGCGGACTCGATTATCCGGAGCATTGAAAAAGGAAATGTTTTCAGTATTTTCTTCAAAAAATCTTCGAGAGGAAACTCTTTATAATTTCCATAAGAATTTTCCAGAATTTCAGCATTTTTTTTTTCAGAATTTCTACGTTTTCAAGTTTTATGAAATCTTTTTACAACAGAATTTCAGCTGGATTTTTATTTCTGTATTATGAAGTTTTTTTTTCATTTCTACGGGAAATTCTTTTTTTTTTGTTTATTAGTCATTCTTCGGATTTTCCACAATATTTTTTTTAAAAGACGATGAGTCAGTCATTCGGTGGAACGCCATATGGCCGAATAACTTGTTAAGTCGAAAGCCATCTAGCCGACCTCCATTTGGTCGGTCACTAAAAGCTGGAATTTCAATACTTCAATACTTTTCTATGAAAACATTAATGCTTTCAGATAAATCTTTCCTTATGTAAATGAATCCTTAGAATATTCAGAAAATTGTCGCACCCAAACTTTTACTCCAACATGTTCAGTTGTTATAAACATGCGCGCCACATTGTGCAATTTTTTTCAAGTGAACAAAGGTCGTGGGAAAAGTACACGGTGAACAATTTTGAACATGAAAATGTTTCGAAACTGTTGAAGGATTTTAAGTAGACCGAGCTCCATTATATCAAAGGTGATTTGTATTCAAAAATTCCATTTGGCCGAAATGGTAGTTTGGCAGGAAGGGCTATTTTGCCGAAAATGTCACTTGGCCGAAAATGTCGACCTGTTTGACCAAATGACCAGTTGTGTTACTGCCAAATATCATTTTCGATCAGATGTTTTTTTGAACTTAGAGCCCTTCCCGTCGTTTGACCGAAGGTCATGCGGTGGAAAGCCTTTGACCTAATAGGTTGGGAGAAGAACCCGTCCTGTATCCACAACATGTTAACTAAAGGAAGTTGGCAATTCCATTCCGGTCCCTCCCAATACTCTTTTATATATAGTCATACGGTTTTAATATAAACTATTAATAGGGGGAGTTCCCCAGTGCCGGACACAACTATTTAATGAAAAAATCTCTAATTTTCTGGATTATGTTTACTTGCATACCATATCCACAGAATATGATCATTAATGATTCATACAAACTATATTTGAACACGTTTTTCGACGATGCATTTTGATGACGAATTTTGGTGAACAATTAGTGTTCGAAAAAGTGTTCCAAACTACTGGCCACTATTGCATCATGTTCAAATATGACCAAGCTCTTGTTACATGAATAAAGACATCATTTAGAATAGTATAAGCTTTCTGATACCTTAACAAAAAGATATAATTGAATTGAAGTAAGTAAGGTTCATAGAATGATTATTTGGTCACATAAAAAATCTTACTGTCCGCACCCGAGGGAAAGTTACCGGATAAAGATTTTTTTTTGTTTTAGTTTCGTGGGATCAAACCACCCCACCGAAGGAAGTGGATACCCTACAATACATTTTTCGAACTAATTCTTTCACATGTTGTGCAATTGCACAAATCGAGTTTCAGACTTAGTAGTTAATTTCCAGTCCGGGTGGCTTATACCCGGAATATAGGCACTTAATTTTGATTGTACTTCTAAAGTAAGCCGAAACATGAAGATTTTTGACATTTTTGTTCAATTTCATTTTTTTACAAAGCTTACGGCATGAGGATCTGATATTTCTTGATAAGAAAATTATTTTGAGCTTTTTAGTGGAATGTTTTTACCTGTCATAAGACGAGTTTATACAATCCCATTGAATTCCACCACTTAATTGTATCTTGACAGATACGTATTTCGACTTCAACAGTAAGGCCGTCTTCAGTGTCTCGTACTTGACTCGACTTAGTCGAGTCAAGTACAGACACTGAACTCAATTAAGTGGTGGAATTCAATGGGATTGTTTAAACTCGTCTAATGACAGGTGATATTTCTTGTAAATAAAGGACTTTTCAATAGCTTCATTTTGTACTACATAAGATGGTGGAGGAACCTCTGCTGGGAGCAGTTGTGATAAAAGTTCGCATGTCAAAAATACCCGTGAAAATGTCTGAAGGAAATGAAGAACTTGTATTGTGGATCTGATCGTATGGTGGATACAAACTGGACTTCCGGGAACAATTCATAAACCGTTAACCGGTGAGATCCAACCATTTTTATTAAGTTTACACTATTCTTAAAGTTGAAAGATGGCTATGGTATTTAGGAAAATATGACATTAGCCACAGCCACATAATTCCATCTCTATAACACATAAGATTTTTGTATTTTTAGATATATTTTTTTTCTTCTCTTTACCATCTCTTGCCATTTAAATCCAATTTCTTCAGTGGTAGTGGTATAGTAATGTACATATTTCTTTTGAAAATAGTTGTCGTAATAGCTTAGCAATAGCTGACCGTTCACAAATTTATTAACGATGTATAGGAAGAAAGGTGTTAGTTCAAGTATTACGATTGATAGAAAAGATCAATCATACAAATGGTGTTGAGAGGGAGAGAGAAAGAGGGTCTGTTAATTTATTATACTATCAAGTTATATCAGAAACATTTTTGCCATTGTCATTTTTTGCGTTACGCAATTAATCGATCTTCTCTACCAATTTTTTTTGCGGAGGCTTACAAATGGTTATTGGCTTCAGCTGCTTTTTATTTTGAGACGCATTTCGTGGCGAATGTTTGCAGAAAATTTCAAATAGAAATGTCTCATGATTACAGAACAAGATTCAGATCATATCTGGCAGCATCCTGATATACGATTAGCTGGTGTAAATTTTCGCGCAGCCTGTATGAATATATTTTGATGTAGGATTTATGTTTCTCTTTTTTTCTGCTGGATTCGGCATCGTAGCGCTGCAGGAGGTTTGTTGGAAGGGATCAATGGTGTGAACGTTTAGAGGTAATCATACCATCTACCAGAGCTGCGGCAACACACACGAGCTGGGAACAGCTTTCATAGTGATGGGCGATATGCAAAGGCGCGTGATCGGGTGGTGGCCGATCAATGAAAGAATGTGCAAGTTGAGGATCAAAGGCCGGTTCTTCAACTTCAGCATAATCAACGTCCATAGCCCACACTCCGGAAGCACTGATGATGATAAGGACGCATTCTACGCGCAGCTGGAACGTGAGTACGACAGCTGCCCAAGCCACGACGTCAAAATCATCATAGGAGATTTGAACGCTCAGGTTGGCCAAGAGGAGGAATTTAGACCGACTATTGGAAAGTTCAGCGCTCAACGGCTGACGAACGAAAACGGCCTACGACTAATTGATTTCGCCGCCTCCAAGAATATGGCCATTCGCAGCACCTACTTCCAACACAGCCTCCCGTATCGGTACACCTGGAGATCACCACTGCAGACAGAATCACAAATCGACCACGTTCTGATTGATGGACGGCACTTCTCCGACATTATCGACGTCAGGACATATCATGGCGCTAACATCGACTCTGACCACTATCTGGTGATGGTTAAACTGCGTCCAAAACTATCCGTCGTCAGCAATGTTCGGTTCCGACGACCGCCGCGGTACGACCTAGAGCGACTGAAGCAACCTGATGTCGCCACTGCATACGCGCAGCATCTCGAGGCAGCGTTGCCGGAAGAGGGTGAGCTCGATGGGGCCCCTCTCGAGGACTGCTGGAATACAGTCAAAGCAGCCATTAACGACGCAGCGGAGAACAACGTCGGGTATATGGGTCGAAGTCGACGGAACGATTGGTTCGACGAAGAGTGCAGACAGATTCTGGAGGAGAAGGACGCAGCGCGGGCGGTCGCGCTACAGCAAGGTACCCGGCAGAACGTGGAACGTTATAGACGGAAGCGGAGACAGCAGACCCGCCTTTTTCAGGAGAAGAAACGCCGCCTGGAAGAAGCGGAGTGCGAGGAGATGGAACAGCTGTGCCGTTCTCAAGATACACGCAAGTTCTATCAGAAGCTCAACGCATCCCGCAAAGGCTTCGTGCCGCGAGCCGAAATGTGCCGGGATAAGGATGGGAGCATCTTGACGGACGAACGTGTGGTGATCGAAAGGTGGAAGCAGCACTACGAAGAACATCTGAATGGCGCTGAGAGTACAGGCAGTGAAAGTCAAGGCAGCGGAGGAGATGACAACGTCAGTTCAGCGGACGATGGAAGCCAACCAGCCCCCACCTTGAGGGAAGTTAAGGATGCCATTCAACAGCTAAAGACCAATAAAGCAGCTGGTAAGGATGGTATCGGAGCTGAGCTCATCAAGATAGGCCCGGAAAAGCTGGCCACTTGCCTGCACAAACTGATAGTCAGAATCTGGGAAACCGAACAGCTACCGGAGGAGTGGAAGGAAGGGGTTATATGCCCCATCTACAAGAAAGGCGACAAACTGGAGTGTGAGAACTTTCGAGCGATCACCATCCTTAATGCCGCCTACAAAGTGATATCCCAGATCATCTTCCGTCGTCTGTCACCATTAGTGAACGAGTTCGTGGGAAGTTATCAAGCCGGCTTCGTTGACGGCCGCTCGACAACGGACCAGATCTTTACTGTACGGCAAATCCTTCAAAAATGCCGTGAATACCAGGTCCCAACGCACCATCTGTTCGTTGATTTCAAGGTGGCATACGACAGTATAGACCGCGTAGAGCTATGGAAAATTATGGACGAGAACAGCTTCCCTGCGAAGCTTACCAGACTGATCAAAGCAACGGTGGATGGTGTGGAAAACTGTGTGAAGATTTCGGGCGAACACTCCAGTTCGTTCGAATCGCGCCGGGGACTAAGACAAGGTGATGGACTTTCGTGCCTGTTGTTCAACATTGCGCTAGAAGGTGTCATGCGGAGAGCCGGGTGTAACAGCCGGGGTACGATTTTCAACAGATCCAGTCAATTTATTTGCTTCGCGGATGACATGGACATTGTCGGCCGAACATTTGCAAAGGTGGCAGAACTGTACACCCGCCTGAAACGTGAAGCAACAAAAGTTGGACTGGTGGTGAATGCGTCAAAGACAAAGTACATGCTTGTGGGCGGAACCGAGCGCGACAGGGCCCGCCTGGGAAGCAGTGTTACGATAGACGGGGATACCTTCGAGGTGGTTGAGGAATTCGTCTACCTCGGATCCTTGCTAACGGCTGACAACAACGTTAGTCGTGAAATACGAAGGCGCATCATCTGTGAAAGTCGGGCTTACTACGGGCTCCAGAAGAAACTGCGGTCGAAAAAGATTCGCCACCGCACCAAATGTGTCATGTACAAGACGCTTATAAGACCGGTTGTCCTCTACGGACATGAAACATGGACAATGCTCGAGGAGGACTTGCAAGCACTCGGAGTATTCGAGAGACGGGTGCTTAGGATCATCTTTGGCGGTGTGCAAGAAGACGGTGTGTGGCGGCGAAGAATGAACCATGAGCTCGCCCAACTCTACGGCGAACCCAGTATCCAGAAGGTAGCTAAAGCCGGAAGGGTACGATGGGCAGGACAATGCTCGAGGAGGACTTGCAAGCACTCGGAGTATTCGAGAGACGGGTGCTTAGGATCATCTTTGGCGGTGTGCAAGAAGACGGTGTGTGGCGGCGAAGAATGAACCATGAGCTCGCCCAACTCTACGGCGAACCCAGTATCCAGAAGGTAGCTAAAGCCGGAAGGGTACGATGGGCAGGACATGTTGCAAGAATGCCGGACAGCAACCCTGCAAAGATGGTGTTCGCTTCCGATCCGGCAGGTACGAGACGGCGTGGAGCGCAGCGAGCGAGATGGGCAGACCAGGTGCAGAACGACTTGGCGAGCGTGGGGCGTATCCGAGGATGGAGAGATGCGGCCTCGAACCGTGTATTGTGGCGTCAAATTGTTGATTCAGTGTTATCTGTTTAGATGTTAACTAAATAAATGAAATGAATGGTGAAATTATTTCATATATCTTATTTGAAATTAGGATAGCCTAGTGAGATTTTCCGGATATGGCAGATTACTATTCGACATTCAGGCTACGTGACCACCGCAGTCTTCCGATTTTCGCGTTGTGAACGATTTATGGTTCTCTTCATAGTTCATCCAATATTATAACTCGTGGTTCGCCTTTTTCACGTATAGTCCGCCATCTGCAACCCACCGTAGATCCTTTTGAAAACTCCAAGTATGCGTTGCTAATCCACGAGCATCCGATTTTATAACGATCTCAACAGTATCGCGTTTTTATCACCATGCTAAAATTGATGAAACGAAATCATGCAATATTCTTGTCAATGGAGAATGTTTCGTAGTTTGTGGTGAAAAACATCTTTGACTCATTCCTCTTCTCTTTGTGAACCCGGCGGCTTTCTGGATGACTTTTTTTGTTTCTTCATTTTTACTCCTCACTCATTTTTCGCGAAAATTTGTGGTAAGCAATTTCATAAAATTGTGTTTTGACGGGAGTAATTAAAAAAACGATTCTAAGCACGGAAAATATTAAGATGCTGTAAGTAAAAATATGGTATAATTTTATCGTTTTCGCTTGTTTTTCATCGCTTTTGTTTCTTTTTTCTTTTTCTCGTTCCAAAGAGCGAGTAGTGGCGCTTAAACTTAGGCCTATATGTGCACTGATGTACATAAGTATTCGTTATATTTCCATAGTAATCTATCTGAATTTATGCGAATACTTTTGCCCATCAGTGTATAAGCCAGGGAACTACACAGCAAAAAATAATTAAATTTACACGACATGTAAATAAGAAATGATGTAAAAATAAATTGATTGAATTAGGAATTTGATTGAATATTAAGTTAATTTTGTAATTGCTGTAATAATAAATTAATTTAAACCTGAACTCGATTGAAAATTGAGTGTATTTTAATGCACATAATTTGAGCACCGAAAAACACCTAATTTTACATTTTATTCCACATGTTTTTACAGTACAGAGTATTCTTCAACTGCTACTTTAAAAATAAATGGATATAGGGTTACTGCTGGACTTCATCTCATAGCTCCGATATTGGTCCCACGAAAAACAAAGCAATAAAACCCAGATTAATCCACCTAGCGGTGATAGTGCCTTTCTCGTTTCTTTCGAGTGAGTAATTTCTACGCACTTTTGGTGAAAAAAAAGTATTTTGACCATTGAGCCTATAGTCCGATCTGGCCAATTTTCAACAGGAAACAATGGGAACGGATTCTGCATCGAATGCAACTTCTTGCGAGCAAATCGGCTGAGGGTACATATGTGACTAAAATGAGTGAGATTTTGAAAAATGTATTTTGGCCATAACTCCGAATCCCATAGTCCGATTCCGTCAATTTTCAATACGAAACAATGGGACAAGATTCCGCGTCGAATGCAACTCGTTAAAGATAAGTGCCTGAAAAAAGAGTGAGAATTTTGTACGTGTTTCTTATGTAAACAAATGAATTTTGGCCATAACTTCGAAATCCATAGTCCGATTGAGCCAATTTTCAATACGAAATAATTGGGCAAGATTCTTCGTCAAATGAAACTTGTTGCGAGTAAATCAGCTAAGAGTGAGTGCCTAAAAAGTGAGTGAGAATTTTTCTTATACAAAAATATATTTTGGCCATAATTCCGAAGCCCATAGTCCGATTGGGCCAATTTTCAATACGAAACAATGGGACAAGATTCCGCGTCGAATGCAACCTGTTGCGAGCAAATCCGTTAAGGATAAGTGCCTGAAAAATGAGTGAGATTATTTTGCGCACTCACATACACACACATACACACACACACATACACACACATACACACAGACATCACTTCAATTCGTCGAGCTGAGTCGATCGGTATATAACACTATGGGTCTCCGGGACTCCTATAAAAAGTTCGTTTTTGGAGCGAACATATAGCCTTTACGTATACTTTGTATACAAGAAAGGCAAAAAGGTATTTGATTTGTTTATTATTTTTGTGATTTTTTCCAGCAGTGAGCACGCATGTTAGCAAAAAGAAGCGACAAAATTGGTGCCGTATTTCTTTGTTTCGCGATGAGATGAATATTTGTTCAGTGAGATGGAAAACGGAACAGTTCCCCTACGTCGAATTTTCAATCAATATTGATTTAATTTTCAATCGTCATGTAAAAGTACAGTAACATGAGAAAAAATAAATAGCGGATGCTACAAGTGCACTTCATTTTTTTTATCACTCAGTGAGGAATGGTACGTTTAATTTGTTCAGACAGAATCAACTGAAACTTTTACACAGCTAGTTCGGAAGATGAGGAAAATATATACGCAAGTCAACAATTTCCAAGTGTTCCAAGTGTTTTAGATGTGCAATTATTGTGTGGGAATTGAATCGAACACGGTGCAAATTTTTCGAGTCGTATAAAAGGCATCTTCGTTGGCGACACTTCAATTTGAAGTCTACACAGTATTAATTTTTGTGTAAATTTACGATTATTTCCATGCACATATTTGGAGCATGAAAATAAACGTAAAAATGAGTCAGATATTGAATTTACACGGATTGAAAGTGTTGGCATGTGAAATAACATGACATGTAATTTCAATGATTTTACTCGGTAGTTTGAAGCAGTTTTTTCATTGGTCAGCTCTGGCGAACTCTGAATCATCTAAAAATTTGCCACTCGGTTTGGTGAACTAAAGATCAAAATCATGGAATTTTTCGTAACTTACCGAGGATTACCTGTTACAATCAGCCCGATTTGCCATAAGGTAGGCGATAAATTTGAATCTTAATTATCAATGGTGCTTGTAAGAAGGACTTCAATTAAACTAGAAAAATTAAGTTTGTTATGTACAACTAATTATATTGTTGTTTAAGTCTTCTAAAAGCAAGCATGCTTAGTCAAAGTTCTAATCATGGAACGCACTATTTTAGTACCAATACTCAAGGATGGTTTCGATCATTTAGTAATTTGGGTGTGATGAATTAGAAATTTGTCAGAGGCTGAGTTTCATTTTTTTTTTGTCTGGTGGTGATTTTTCTTCAACTCAGCCTAACAGTTCGTAATGATCGAAACCATCCTTGAATGCAAAATCCACTGGCTTCAATACAATGTCACAGCGAAGAATTTGTTCCCGTTAAAATATTAGCTTAAGATGATTATACAACAAAGCCACAAATCGGCCATTTTGGAAACCACGTGGTTTTTCTAGTGATTTTTCAAGAACACGAATTGAAAGAACCACAACCAGGCTTGTAAAATGTCATCTGCATGTCATTTGACTAATTTGTTCATAACTTTCTTTAGAAGTCAAATTTATTCCATAATTTTAGATGTACTCATAACGCTTGAGTAGGGTTATATTTTTGTCCAAGGGTACATTGCTCTAAATATAACATCTGAGGCTGGAGAGTGAAAACTGTCCAAAATGTCACGTGTCATTTGACATAATGTCTTTTGAATGACATTTTGCCTCCCACGCCCCAGATTACATATTTACAGCAATGTCTTGTTAGACAAAGTTGTAGCCACATTTAAGCGCTATAAGTTCGTCATACATCATGCATTGATAGCTACCTTCTGGAAAAAGTTCTGGGAAAATTATACAAACGAATGCAAATGACATTTTACAACACTGACCACAACGCCCATGGAGATGAAACATCCGTAGATCGTTTGCTTACTTATGCTAAACAATCGACTTTAATTTCAACATTGTACGAAAATTATTACGCTAGATTTGAACTTTTCATAACAGGAGTAGAAACCGTGTGGTGAATTTTAAATTCACCACTTGGCTTGATTGTATAATCACCTTAATAGTAGCTAGCTTCTAAATGGCACGAGTCCGCTGGAAATTGATTGAAATAGATCGCAAGGTCAAATTCTCTTATTTGTCAGCGCGTGTTGTATTTTCAGCGCTTTCGTTCCAATCATCATTGCCTATTCAATAACTCGGGTCAACTATTTGACAAATGGACGATATTCCATGCGCTGCACAATACTGCAATCAACGGCGTTTAGCAGCATCGTGGCACAACATGGGTAATAAAAGTTCTTAATTATAAAGGTAGTGATTTTCCTTTGTTCGCAACCAACTGCCAATCAGAATAGTGGTCTTTTAGTGCCGGCAATAAATGACGCTCATAGTTTCCATCGAGAATGAGTTGTTCCATTACAATATAATGACACGATAATGTAAGAAAAAAGCATATAAATGTTTTAGTATTGTTACAATTGCTTCATAAGCTTTAACAACTAGGGAACAGTAATTCTAACGCACCGTCACACTCGTCTGGATTGCCTTGTGTCATATATGGACGCTGCCCAAGAGTTCACATTCGGTATGTAGGTGAGAGAAAATGATCTTGAACGCATAACTATCATAAAGAATTATATATTAGGCACATGGTGTTGTCAATATGGCAACCCGCGTTTTGATTTTTGATTTTTTGCTAGGAAATATAACTTAATATTCAGATTTGTATCAAATCATGGTAGGAATGTAACTATTGTGGCACTACTCCCGATTTCGGTTCAAATTAGCATCATATTAATTTGGGGGAAGTATTCAAAGATGTTACTCTATAATACGAGTGTGATTAGCTGAACTGAGCATTTTCTTTAGCGTTTCTAGATCCCATTTTACATATAACGCAAGGGTTAGTGCATTACTCACGTCTGGTATATTGATATTGAGTGGTAAACTTGATACATGTACAAGCCATCCACCTAGCATAATAACGGCCCGATTTTACCTCATACAGTGGAAGTTAACATTAGACAAAGAAGTTGTGTTTAGTAATAACTTTAAATTGTGTAGTTGAGGATAATATCGAGAACGAGAATACATATTGGACCATTATCCCTCAAAGTTGCATCGACCGATGAAGCGTGAAAACTAACATCCATCTTTACGCTGTGCATGCCGCAGTTCATCAGCACTGGCGGTGTCGTCATCGCCATCTTTACAATCACTGTTGGAAATTGCCAATATTGTTCCCCGTTATTGCTATTTTGTTGCCCTATAGTTTATAGAAAAACGAAATGGTTTCCGCATGCGGTTGATTTATATTGTTAAGGTATTTTTAGAAATGCCGTGAAGATGGAAAACTGTTCATTACACTAAAACATTTGCACAATAATATTCGACATTAGTATCGACCTAACCCAAACACAATGAGGACGATATTATTATCATATGAAAGCTTATGTGGTAGATCGCTGATAGGAGAGGCAAAGATGCTATACCTTCGCTATGTTGTCGATTTTAGAATCGCCTCAATCTTCCGGGACTCGCAACGTTGTAAAAAGTATAACACCTTCGAAAAAGCATGCTTATCCTTCACAAGAGCGGCATCACTGCGAGAGTGACCTGGGAAAAAATTGAGCGTGTTTGGTTATGGGTAAAACGATTGTCTACAGCAACCAAACTATTCTTGAGTTTTGATCTTGATGTTCAAAACAATCAACAAGAAGATATGCGATGTGCTTACCATTCGTTTGAGTTATATTAGATCCTGGGACAACACAATACCATTATTATTTCTATTTATTTATTGGCGACACTTTACCAAAACACTGGCACTCGTGTCGTATCCAAGAAATTAGATAGTTTTGAACAAATAATTTTTTTTTAGAAATTTTATCACTTTTTTTCTTTCTCCTTGTCGTTCTGAAGGATTTCCGTCACTGTTCCGCTGATTCCTTAAATTCTTCTAGCTTCGTTGCATCCAAGGCAGTTCTTATGGAAATGGTTCACGATTAGGTTTGTTCCACAGAATGTGCAAACTGCCTGGCAATTGTTTTCTAACATGTTAGTGCGTTCAACGAGTGTGTTATATACACAGCCTTGTTAAAATTCGTTGTTCGGTGGCGTTATGTCTACCCCCGAACCGTGCTACATGTTAATTGATTTGTGGCAAGTGCCCACGAATATTTACGACAATCCAAATTGTCCTCTAGTTCAGATCCTGGATGTTCTAAACAATCGTCAAGATGTTGTGCGATGTCTCGACCATTCGTATGAGTTTGGGCACCACTATAGACTACATACAATCCACCCGTGATTGTTAGATTGTCTAGAACCTACCAAAACCCGTATAAGAACCGGGCATATACGAAAATGTTAAATTCCATCGATACCCTATGAAACGCTTTGTTGGATATGTGAAACATCAAAATCATGATTTAAGAAATGTTTGAAAGGTTTTGTACATCCACTTTTTTATAGTTTGTAGTTTTAGAACTGGTATAACCAAAAATTAAACTGAAATAATGTGTAGAAAAAATCCGGATTGAATCGGTCTAATGTGTCCTTTGAATTTCGAGAAATATTCAACAAAATTTCTGCAATATCGAGAGCAATGTGTGCACATAAAAATCTTAAGAAGCATGGAAAGCATGCACGTACCGTAGAGGGGGCGTTCCCATTTCTATCTCTCTGACATATCTAGACCAACATTTGAAAAGGGCGTAACAGCCAAAAAATATTCCTTCTGATTCTTCGTCTACGTATATAGCTATATATGTGGACAAAGAATCAGAAAGAATAAATTTTGGCTGTTACGCCCTTTTCAAATGTTAGTCTAGATATATGCATCTCATCGCAATAGCAAGAAATACGGCACCAATCTAGTTCTAGACATTTGTGCTCACTGCTGAAAAAATCACAAAACAAGAAACAAATCTAATACTTTTTCGTTGCATTATTTTTGATTGAATGAGCATATGAGACACATATGAGATGAGGTCCAGGAGCAGTCATTAATGGCTTTAGGTTATTACATTTCTGATTTCGAAGAATAAGGAAATGAATATTTGATTTCTTGAATTTATTTACTAGCTTTGCTTTCCACTATTCATACAAAGTACGTTTCTAAGAAGCGTTCATTGATATTTTGTAAAATTTCATATTATTTTATCGTTGGAAAAATGTGTACTGTAAATATGCGAAACAACATTTCACTAAAATTATTCTTCGCATATGAAGAGAAAACAATTTGATATCGAGACAGTCCTGTCTGCACGAAGGCAGTCTGGTGCGAGAAATTAAATTTTATTGCTGGCGTCCTCCTTCTCCAGGCGGTATCTTGTTACAAAATTGCTTTTCATTTTGCTTCTTGCCTGAAGACAACAATTCTCCTAGCAATTAACGGTCCGCTTGATGTACAGCCGTTTGGATGCAGGTACTAATTAGCACAATAACCAACGAAGCCGGCGCTTAGTGTTATTGATGATGTGTTGCTACATTCTAATTTTTGGTGTATCCTTTTCCCGGTAGCTACAAGATGCTACTAAATACATACCGGCGCAAATAAATATGATTGTGCTATTCCAGAGGCTTTCTGATAAATCTGTGCATATTCGAATGTTGTAAGTTTTGATATCAAACAATGCTACAACATTTTTCAACCTGTCATTTCCTTTTTCAATTCGTGCTATTTAAAATGTGTAGGAAATTCAGCAGAACTTCCCCAGGAATATCAGAAGACTTTACCGAAGTTCCTAAAAACTTCCCAAGGAAATTCCGAACAATTTGTCGGGGAAATTCCGAAAAATTTCCCAAGGAAATTCCAAAACAATTTCCAAGGAAATTTCAAAGAATTTTTCAAGGAAATCCGAAGAATTTCCCAAAGACATTTTGAAAAAATGTCCCAAAGAAATTCCGTAGAATTTCACGTGTAAATTCCAAAGAATTTTCGGGTTTGGGTCATTTGGCATAAAGTCGTTTGGTGTAACGACTACTTTTAAAGAAGGTATCACATCCACCATTGCCCCAATCCGGGCAATCTCTTACTTTTAAAGAAGAGATCGCATCCACCATTGCCTTAATCCGGGTGAGCACCTACTTTTGAAGAAAGGGTCACAACTTCCATCGCCTTATGCCAAGCACAACCCTTTCATTTGAAAAAGAGATCGTATACACAATTGTCGTAATTCGAGCAAGTGAATACCTATAAAGAAGGAATCACATCCACCATTGCCCAAATCCGAGCACCTACATGTAGAGAAGGGTTTACATCCACCATTGCCTTAACCCGGGCAAACGCATCCCGATGGATGCTTTATGTGCAATGGAGAGATAGCATTTACCATTGCTTCATACTCAGCTAATGCACGCTTTCTTCGAGACGATTTTGTCTTTTAAATATTATTATCGAGCTGTGTTATATTCCCCATTCCGGTTTTTTTTCAGCACCACTTTTTTCCCTGTTCGAATGTGCTACTGCGACCAGTTATTAGATGTATTGTGGCATTACCCGTATACTTAGTGTATAAGTGCATGTCGAGTCGAATTACTCCAGTGCTATTGAGAAGCAATGCAGTATCGATTTCTATACAGTATTGTGACAAGGTCCCGCTATTAAGATCCTTCGCTGAGAGTTAAGGAAAGGCGCACCCCTTATCAATCAATACTTAATCGTGTTATGAAAAAAACAAAACAGTAATACTGTTATTTGGCCGTGCATCTGAGCCCTAACCATATCCGTGTATGGATTCTAGAAAATCACCAGTAAAACACCAAACTCGGGATTTAGCTCTATCTACAAAACCAATTTAATCTAGATAATTTGTTGAGTAAACAAGGATAACCGTGTGTTACTCGAGCTACCAATGCTTACAAATTCATAAAAAGTTAGTACGTATTTAAACCCCTAACCCCTAACTTTTCGGCGGTCGGTCTATTTTTTTTCTTCTTTTTCTTCTTTATTAAAGAGGTTTTCAGCTCTTGGCTGGTTCACCTCTGAACGGCGGTCGGTTTAGCCTAGAACAACGACTCCGAGGTTTTTTTTAACTAATTGCTAGAAAGGTGGTTTCCGCTGAATACAGTTTAGCTTCAAACAAGAGAAATTTGAGTCTTTTAACCATCTGCAGGGTAAAGTTATTTTTGTTATATACCACAAACTGATATTGGTATAGAGGATTGAATACGATGAATCCCTGAATTACCACAACTTATTGCCTGGCTCAAAAAATTGATTAGGCTAGGGCTCGGCTTGGTAGATCTTACACCGTAAAACACAACGTAAAAGTGATCTATCAGCTTTACCACCATTTAGTTTAGTAACTAATTTTATGAACACAAAAAAAAGTTCTGCCGTATGTTCGTTATGCCAAATGACCCCAACTGTCCCTGTTCTCAATTATGCCAAATGTCCATTATGTCAAATTACCGTTATGTCGAAAGGTTTTTATGCCAAATGGCGTTATACCGAATGACCCGCTTCCAGAAGTTCCAGAGGAAACTTCAATTATTTTGTAAAGGGAATTCCTAAGAATTTTCCGAAGAATTTCCTGAGGAAATTTAGAAGCATTAAAAATTAAATCCCAAAGAATTTCCATAAGAAATTCCGAAAAATTTCCAGAAAAAAATCCTAAGAATTTTGGAGAATTTCCCATGGAAATTCCAGAGAATTCCCCAAGGGAATTCCGGACAATTTCCCAAGGAAACTCCGCAGAATATCCCAAGGGATCTCCGGAGAATATCCCAAGGAAATTCCGGAGAATATCCCAAGGAAATTCCGGAGAATATCCCAAGGAAATTCCGGAGAATATCCCAAGGAAATTCCGGAGAATATCCCAAGGAAATTCCGGAGAATTTCCCAAGGAAATTCCTGAGTGTTTTCTAAGGAAATTCCGGAGAATTTTCCAAGGGAATTCCGGAGAATTTCCCAAGGAAATTCCGGAGAATTTCCCAAGGAAATTCCGGAGAATTTCCCAAGAAAATTCCGGAGAATTTCCCAAGAAAATTCCGGAGAATTTCCCAAGGAAATTCCGGAGAATTTCCCAAGGAAATTCCGGAGAATTTCCCAAGGAAATTCCGGAGAATTTCCCAAGGAAATTCCGGAGAATTTCCCAAGGAAATTCCGGAGAATTTCCCAAGGAAATTACGGAGAATTTCCCAAGGAAATTCCGGAGAATATCCCAAGGAAATTACGGAGAATATCCCAAGGAAATTCCGGAGAATTTCCCAAGGAAATTCCGGAGAATTTCCCAAGGAAATTCTGGAGAATTTACCAAGGAAATTCCGGAGAATTTCCCAAGGAAATTCCCAAGAATTTCCCAAGTAAATTCCGAAGAATTTCTCAAGTCAATTCCGAAGAATTTCCTAAGAAAATTCTGAAGAATATCCCAAGGAAATTCCGGAGAATTTCCCAAGGAAATTTCAGAGAATTTCCCAAGGAAATCTCGGAGAATTTCACAAGGAAATTCCGGAGAATTTCACAAGGATATTTCGGAGAATTTCCCAAGGAAATTTCGGAGAATTTCCCAAAGAAATTTCGGAGAATTTCCCAAGGAAAATTTCAGAGAATTTCCCAAGGAAATTTCGAAGAATTTCCCAAGGAAATTTCGGAGAATTTCCCAAGGAAATTCCGGAGAATTTCCCAAGGAAATTCCGGAGAATTTCCCAAGGAAATTCCGGAGAATTTCCCAAGGAAATTCCGGAGAATTTCCCAAGGAAATTCCGGAGAATTTCCCAAGGAAATTTCGGAGAATTTCCCAAGGAAATTCCGGAGAATTTCTCAAGAAAATTCCGGAGAATTTCACAAGGAAATTCCGGAGAATTTCCCAAGGAAATTCCGGAGAATTTCCCAAGGAAAGTCCGGAGAAGTTCTCAAGGAAATTCTGGAGAAGTTCCCAAGGAAATTTCGGTGAATTTCCAAAGGAAATTCCGGAGAATTTCCCAAGGAAATTACGGAGAATATCCCAAGGAAATTCCTGAGTGTTTTCTAAGGAAATTCCGGAGAATTTCCCAAGGAAATTCCGGAGAATTTCCCAAGGAAATTCCGGAGAATTTCCCAAGGAAATTCCGGAGAATTTCCCAAGGAAATTCCGGAGAATTTCCCAAGGAAATTCCGGAGAATTTCCCAAGGAAATTCCGGAGAATTTCCCAAGGAAATTTCGGAGAATTTCAAAAGGAAATTCCGGAGAATTTCCCAAGGAAATTCCGGAGAATTTCCCAAGGAAATTCCGGAGAATTTCCCAAGGAAATTCCGGAGAATTTCCCAAGGAAATTTCGGAGAATTTCCCAAGGAAATTTCGGAGAATTTCCCAAGGAAATTTCGGAGAATTTCCCAAGGAAATTCCGGAGAATTTCCCAAGGAAATTCCGGAGAATTTCCCAAGGAAATTCCGGAGAATTTCCCAAGGAAATTCCGGAGAATTTCCCAAGGAAATTCCGGAGAATTTCCCAAGGAAATTTCGGAGAATTTCCCAAGGAAATTTCGGAGAATTTCCCAAGGAAATTCCGGAGAATTTCTCAAGAAAATTCCTAAGAATTTCCCAAGGAAATTCGGAGAATTTCACAAGAAAATTCCGGAGAATTTCCCAAGGAAATTCGGAGAATTTAAAGGAAGTTCCGGAGAATTTCCCAAGGAAATTCCGGAGAATTTCCCAAGGAAATTCGGAGAATTTCCCAAGGAAATTCCTGAGAATTTCTCAAGAAAATTCCTGAGAATATCCCAAGGGAATTCCTGAGAATTTCCCAAGGAAATTCCTGAGTGTTTTCTAAGGAAATTCCGGAGAATTTCCCAAGGAAATTCCGGAGAATTTCCCAAGAAAATTCCGGAGAATTTCCCAAGGAAATTCCGGAGAATTTCCCAAGGAAATTCCGGAGAATTTCCCAAGGAAATTCCGGAGAATTTCCCAAGGAAATTCCGGAGAATTTCCCAAGGAAATTCCGGAGAATTTCCCAAGGAAATTCCGGAGAATTTCCCAAGGAAATTCCGGAGAATTTCCCAAGGAAATTCTGGAGAATTTCCCAAGGAAATTCCGGAGAATTTCCCAAGGAAATTCCGGAGAATTTCCCAAGGAAATTCCGGAGAATTTCCCAAGGAAATTCCGGAGAATTTCCCAAGGAAATTCCGGAGAATTTCCCAAGGAAATTCCGGAGAATTTCCCGAGCAAATTCCGGAGAATTTCCCGAGTGAAATCCAGGGAATTTCTCGAGCAAATTCCGGAGAATTTCCCGAGCGAATTCCGGAGAATTTCCCAATGAAATTCCGGAGAATATCCCAAGGAAATTCCGGAGAATATCCCAAGGAAATTCCGGAGAATATCCCAAGGAAATTACGGAGAATTTCCCAAGGAAATTCCGGAGAATTTCCCAAGGAAATTCCGGAGAATTTCCCAAGGAAATTCCGGAGAATATCCCAAGGAAATTACGGAGAATATCCCAAGGAAATTCCGGAGAATATCCCAAGGAAATTCCGGAGAATTTCCCAAGGAAATTCCGGAGAATTTCCCAAGGAAATTCCGGAGAATTTCCCAAGGAAATTCCGGAGAATTTCTCAAGGAAATTCCGGAGAATTTCCCAAGGAAATTCCGGAGAATTTCCCAAGGAAATTCCGGAGAATTTCTCAAGGAAATTCCGGAGAATTTCCCAAGTAAATTCCGGAGAATTTCCCAATAAATTCCGGAGAATTTCCCAAGGAAATTCCGGAGAATTTCCCAAGGAAATTCCGGAGAATTTCCCAAGGAAATTCCGGAGAATTTCCCAAGGAAATTCCGGAGAATTTCCCAAGGAAATTCCGGAGAATTTCACAAGAAAATTCCGGAGAATTTCCCAAGGAAATTCCGGAGAATTTCCCAAGGAAATTCCGGAGAATTTCCCAAGGAAATTCCGGAGAATTTCCCAAGGAAATTCCGGAGAATTTCCCAAGGAAATTCCGGAGAATTTCCCAAGGAAATTCCTGAGTGTTTTCTAAGGAAATTCCGGAGAATTTCCCAAGGAAATTCCGGAGAATTTCCCAAGAAAATTCCGGAGAATTTCCCAAGGAAATTCCGGAGAATTTCCCAAGGAAATTCCGGAGAATTTCCCAAGGAAATTCCGGAGAATTTCCCAAGGAAATTCCGGAGAATTTCTCAAGGAAATTCTGGAGAATTTCCCAAGGAAATTTCGGTGAATTTCCCAAGGAAATTACGGAGAATTTCCCAAGGAAATTCCGGAGAATTTCCCAAGCAAATTCCGGAGAATTTCCCGAGCAAATTCCGGAGAATTTCCCAAGGAAATTCCGAAGAATTTCCCAGGGGAAATTCCGGAGAATTTCCCAGGGGAAATTCCGGAGAATTTCCCAGGGGAAATTCCGGAGAATTTCCCAGGGGAAATTCCGGAGAATTTCCCAGGGGAAATTCCGGAGAATTTCCCAGGGGAAATTCCGGAGAATTTCCCAGGGGAAATTCCGGAGAATTTCCCAAGGAAATTCCGGAGAATTTCCCAAGGAAATTCGGAGAATTTCCCAAGGAAATTCGGAGAATTTCCCAAAATTCGGGAGAATTTCCCATGGAAATTCAGAAGAATTTCCCAAGGAATTTCGGAAGAATTTCTCAAGGAAATTCGAGAAAATTTCCCAAGGAAATTCTGGAGAATTTCCCAAGGGAATTCGGAAGAATTTCTCAAGGAAATTCGAAAGAATTTCCCAAGGAAATTCGGGAAAATTTCCCAAGAAAATTCGGGAGAATTTCCCAAGGAAATTCGGGAGAATTTCCCAAGAAAATTCGGGAGAATTTCCCAAGGAAATTCCGGAGAATTTCAAGGAAATTCGGAGAATTTCCCAAGGAAATTCCGGAGAATTTCCCAAGGAAATTACGGAGAATATCCCAAGGAAATTCCGGAGAATTTCCCAAGGAAATTCTGAGTGTTTTCTAAGGAAATTCCGGAGAATTTCCCAAGGAAATTCCGGAGAATTTCCCAGAAAATTCGGAGAATTTCCCAAGGAAATTCCGGAGAATTTCAAGGAAATTCCGGAGAATTTCCCAAGGAAATTCTGGAGAATTTCCCAAGGAAATTCTGGAGAATTTCCCAAAGGAAATTCGGAGAATTTCCCAAGGAAATTCCGGAGAATTTCCCAGGAAATTCCGGAGAATTTCCCAAGGAAATTCGGAGAATTTCCCAAGGAAATTCGGAGAATTTCCCAAAGGAAATTCGGAGAATTTCCCAAGGAAATTCCGAGAATTTCCCAAGGAAATTCCGGAGAATTTCCCAAGGAAATTCGGAGAATTTCCCAGAAATTCGGAGACTTTCCCCAGGAAATCCCGCAGAATTTCCCAAGGAAATTCCGGCGAATTTCCCAAGGAAATTCCGAAGCATTTCACAAGGAAATTCCGAAGAATTTCCCGAAGGAAAATCCGGAGAATTTCCCGAAGGAAATTCCGGAGAATTTCCCGTAAGAAATTCCGGAGAATTTCCCGAAGGAAATTCCGGAGAATTTCCCGAAGGAAATTCCGGAGAATTTCCCAAAGGAAATTCCGGAGAATTTCCCGAAGGAAATTCCGGAGATTTTCCCAAAAGAAATTCCGGAGATTTTCCCGATGGAAATTTCGGAGAATTTCCCAATGGAAATTCCGGAGAATTTCCCGATGGAAATTCCGGAGGATTTTCCAAGGAAACTCCGGAGAATTTCCCAAGGGAATTCCGGAGAATTTCCCAAGGAGAATTTCCTGAGGAAATTCCGGAGAATTTCCCGAGGAAATTCCGGAAAATTTCCCAAGGAAGTTTCGGAGAATTTCCAAGGAAATTCCGAAGAATTTCTCAAGGAAATTCCGAAGAATTTCCCAAGGAAATTCCGAAGAATTTCCCAAGGAAATTCCGGAGAATTTCCCAAGGAAATTCAGGAGAATTTCCCAAGGAAATTCAGGAGAATTTCCCAAGGAAATTCAGGAGAATTTCCCAAGGAAATTCAGGAGAATTTCCCAAGGAAATTCAGGAGAATTTCCCAAGGAAATTCAGGAGAATTTCCCTAGGAAATTCAGGAGAATTTCCCAAGGAAATTCAGGAGAATTTCCTAAGGAAATTCAGGAGAATTTCCCAAGGAAATTCAGGAGAATTTCCCAAGGAAATTTCGGAGAATTTCCCAAGAAAATTGCGGAGAATTTCCCAAGGAAATTCCGGAGAATTTCCCAAGGAAATTCCGGAGAATAAATTTCCCAAGGAAATTCTGGAGAATTTCCCAAGGAAATTCAGGAGAATTTCCCAAGGAAATTCAGGAGAATTTCCTAAGGAATTTTAGGAGAATTTCCCAAGGAAATTCCGGAGAATTTCCCAAGGAAATTCGGGAGAATTTCCCAAGGAAATTCCGAAGAATTTCCCAAGGAAATTCCGGAGAATTTTCCAAGGAAATTCCGGAGAATTTCCCAAGGAAATTCCGGAGAATTTCCCAAGGAAATTCCGGAGAATTTCTCAAGGAAATTCCGAAAAATATCACAAGGAAATTCCGAAGAATTTCCCAAGGAATTCCGAAGCATTTCCATTTAAAAAACTTTCCGAGCATTTGAAGAATTTTCTGAGGAAATTTGAATAATTTTCCGTGGAAGTTTCAAAGAATTTGAATAATTAGCGTAGAGGTAGCATATTGTTTGGAAACTATAAAAGTAGGTATTCTAATGACATTCTGTTCTTCGAGATACAATAATAAAACATTTATTCTGTTCTCGTAGAGACATAATAACAAATATAATATAAACTTCCAGCAAGAAATAACTCTCGAACAATTATTCGAAAGCTATAAAGGTGACGATCGTTTTTTATTTGACGTGAGTCATTTTCCAGTGTGCTATCGAGTATCCATAATACCAAAACATCTCGATATTCTTGTACCTCCTCGAGCATGTTCGAACGATAAGCCTTTTCGGCTTTCGAAGTAATGCCAAACATGTTTGACTGGATAGAATTTCGTTCGAATCGAGATGCGCAATGCCCCCCCTCAGGATTCCAGGGTGTCCCAGAGTGTGACAAGATGGGACAAGTGCCCTCAGAACACATTCCGCCAAGCTTGTTCCGTATAATCATAAAGTTTGACACATCGCAAAAATGGTTTCCTTATTGATCAAAAGGTGGCCACTTCTCCCATGGAACCAAGATTGCAGGGTGTTCCGGAATGTCAACAGATAGACCAAATACTCTCAGAACATATTCCTATGAACTTGTTTAGCAAAATCATGAAGTTTGGCACATAGAAAGTCATGTGTTCGACTCGATCACGAAAAGGCCATTTTCCGGGACGGAAAATCCACTTCTATCTCCGGAACCATGTCCATTTTGGAAACGATGACCAAGGTCCCTGACTATACCATTTTTGTTTTCATTAGGAATAATAAGAATTTTATAGGAATCTAAGGGCAAAGGACAGGCTTTTCAGCTCAGTATTTTAAATTAATTCTGAATCACTAAATGTCATTGTCCAATGAATTCTTTATTAAACCATGCTGCAATCGACCTTCTACTGTCCATCAATAGAACGTGCGTTACTGATACTGGTAAATCCTACTGCATGTGCACATACGGTGTAGCCGCAGAAGCAACCTTGAACATGGACAATGTGCTTCGCAAGTTGCAATCTAATTTAAAACGTAAGTTGACATGAGCATAAGAATGAAAAAAAAAACCACAAGAAGCCGTGGAATTATTGAAGGCAGAAAAGAAGAAACACCACTAACTGAACAGTTGATTTCCGTTTTCATCAAGCTGGGCTTATTTGTTCCTCATACTTACGTTGTTTATCCGCTACTGTCTGGTTGGGTTTGCCCATATTGGCCCGTAAATCCATCAGAAGCGTGCCTGCGCTGCTCTGATATTGTTCACCTTGTGGTCACCACTAATAAATAGCTTCTATCACACTATATCCGGGGTCTCCGGTTGGCACTGGTTAATCCATTTATTCCAATATTGCACAGCAGTTTAATCCTTTTTTAAATGATGAGATTTGCTGGTACTTCTTAATTCTATAGCTTCGATGACTTTTTTTCACGGAGGTAAAATATTTGGCCCCAATTTTTTTATTTATTTTTTTTTACGGTAACAGATAAATGCCAACACTTTAACTATATGCAATCTTCCTATGAACTACGTGAACGAAGACTTATCTCGTTTCCTTAAGAATACCGCCGATCAATAACACACATATAACGACTCTTCAAATACTGGCCAACTGCCGGTAAAACTAAGGGCACTTGCTAAGACACTTTTTGTGAACCTTCTACTTGGTAATGAAACTTATCACGCTCAGCTATAATAGCACTGCACTCGCAAATGAAGCATACAACAGTTGAAACTGAAATGGCCGTTATTTGCAGTTATCATGCGATTTCATACAAATTACTATTATCCACATTTTGAAAAGCTTATTCGATTGACAACATATTTCCCAAACCGTAGTGATCAACACTTTCTTAACACTGTTACCAATCATCACTCTAGAGTAGGGTCGACTGCATCGCACTTGCCCAGCAACTCACTCTGGACACATATATTTTTTCTTCTTCATGTTTCCTGATTACAAGTAATTTTTCGATCTCAGAACAGCTGAATTTTTCGTCGAGTTTCACTATAATCCACTTGATCTGAACAAAACTCCCAAAAAGCACTGGAACCTAACGACCGCAAATGCACTTTCAGTTTCCGGTTCCACCGGCTCCGTGTGGGTGTAAGGATTATCGGCGGTTGTTTACCAATGCGGCGCTATACCGGCGCGTGACTATGTTGGCCTCGATTTGATCGGTGGGACCCACAACCAGTGCTCGAATGGTGGTACGGACCGCGGTACTAAGCAGCACCCTTCCATTAGAAGCGTCGGCGACCGAATGTGGATCCTGCAATTGTATGAACGTGTGGAGAGAGAGAAAAAAGGTGAATCAGATATGAGTGAGTATGGTTCGGTTTCCCACCCATCCGTATAGTGTCAACCCATTTGGCTGGCTGCGCGGGGATGTTCTCTTTGTAGGTGTGTGCGACTACGTTCTAAGGTGGAATCGTGAGTAAGGGGGCGTAAAGCAGTGGACATAATGATACTTCACCGTCCGTCTGTTAGCTTGGCGGGTGAGAAGTAGGCACTGATTGGAAAGGATGTGGCAATCGGGTGGAGTGGAGTGTTTGGAGGAGATCAATTATTGTTGGTTTGTTTACACGGATGTTTGGAAGAGTTAATACAACTAGGGGAAGGGGGGGCAATATGCCCTAGCTAAGCAAACACTGCTCTATTGTCTTATTTGTAACGCTATTTATGGGTATTTTTACATTATGCATCAGTTAAACAAGTTAGCTAGTTGATGCCATTCAAAAATTGTCAAAAATCTCAATCATATTGATAATATTCACATTTAAAATAAGTGGTGATATTTTGTTGCCGGAAAACTTATGAGGCAAAACGCTTTTTAGCTGGCAGCTCCTAGGGAACAAAGTACCACGCGTCGGCGAATCAGCATTCTAGTATGGATAGTCCGTGGAGACGCAAGTACTTTGTAGGTTATTGCCACTAGGGCGTTTTGCCTCGCCAAAATGTTAGATGTTTCTTCAAAATGTGGAAATTTTCGGTTTTTCCGACCTTCCCAGGCACTATTTTGAAACTTTCTTCGCCTATCTTACATAATTTTAGATCTAGTTTTGTTACGGACATATTAAAGACGGTAAATATGAGGGAAACCACAAAAGGCGTTTTGCATCGGGGGGGCGTTTTGGGGCCTCTTCCCCTACCCTGGGGTCGCTTCTTATGCGGTTTGTTTTTTGGTGATTTCAGGTTTTAAATTTAAAAAAATATATTTATTTAATATTTATTTAAACATTATATATTATTTAAATATTTAGTATTAATATTTAGTATTATTTTATTTATTTAAACATTTAGTTGACCCCATGGAAAAATCCACAAGAATAATCAATGAAAAATCAAGAGGTATTCAAAAGGTTGTGGAAATTAAGGTAAATCATGAAATTGATAAAATGTAATAGCGTAAGAAGTGACCTCGGTAGTAATACACAAATTGTTATGTTCCAAAAATGAAAAGCAAACATTTTTCTCGTATAGCTTTAGGTTCCATTTATTTATTTCCATAAAAAAATTCCCTATAGTTTTAGTTTTTCGCGATTTACTCAATTTTACTTGTGATTTATACATGATAAAATATCCTATAAACCCGTAGGAAATTATAACGAACAAGTTTGTTGAAGGAATGGAGATTATTCATCCAATTATTTTCAAGTGAGGCGGATGCTGACACAGCCCAATTCATTTTTGGATACACTGGATTCTTTGTTCGTGTAATATATTTTCTCAATTTTGCACTCATCCTAAATGTTTAAAGAATATTAATAATCATGTGATTTTTCTGATTTTTTTAAACATGTTGCAAAGATTTTGGTGGTAAATTGAAGTCGCACGATTAAAAATACGAGGGGAAAAATCGTGTAAAAACAGAATCCTGTGTATAGGAATAAAAGAAGAGGAGTAAGAAAAAGAGAAGAAGAGTAAGAAAAAGAGAGGAACAGCAAGGAGAAGAGAAGAAGAGCAAGGAGAAGAGAAGAAGAGTAAAAAAGAGAGAAGAAGAATAAGAAGAAAAGAAGAGTAAGAAGAAGAGAAGAAGTGTAAGAAGAAGAGACGAAGTGTAAGAAGAAGAGAAGAAGTGTAAGAAGAAGAGAAGAAAAATAAGAAGAAGAGAAGAAGAGTAAGAAGAAGAGTAAGAAGATTGAGAAGAGTCAGAAGAAGAGAGGAAGATTAAAAAGAAGAGTAGAAGAGTAAGAAGAAGAGAAGTAGACGAAGAAGAAAGAAGACAACACTGCCACAATAGAGCAGCTGAATCTTCATCATGACACGCAGGCAGGGAACCGAGAGCTTCACCAATGGATGAAACAGTTCTTCGCACTGGAGGAGTCAAGCGTGGTAGTTGTACCAGAATCTGAAGATGAAAAACGAGCGCGGCAAATAATGGAAACGACCACTCGTGTGAATGGGGCTTTCGAAACTGGTTTGTTGTGGAAGTACAACCACACCCATTTTCCCGACAGTTACCCAATAGCATTACGGAGATTGAACGCACTGGAGAAGCGATTTAGCAAGGATCCGGTTCTCGGAGCAAGAGTAAAAAAGCAGATCGAAGAGTACGAAGCGAAAGGGTACGCACATCGTATTACGCCGGTAGAGCTACAAGCAACAGAACGGAGTAAGGTTTGGTACCTACCTCTAGGCGTGGTACGGAATCCAAAAAAGCCAGATAAGCTACGGTTGATTTGGGATGCTAAGGCGAGAGTTGGAGGAACATCATTCAACGACATGTTGTTGAAAGGTCTGGATCTTCTGTTGGGACTGATGTCAATATTGCTCAGATTCAGACAGAGAAACATCGCCATAGTAGGTGACATAAAGGAGATGTTCCACCAAATCAGAATACGACACGAGGATAAACAAGCACTGCGCTTCCTATTTCGACAGGACCCAGAGTCGGTACCCCAGATATACGTAATGGACATTGCTACATTTGGTGCAACATGCTCACCATATCTGGCGCAGTTCATCAAAAACAAGAATGCCAACCATTTCACGTAATCATTCCTTCGGGCGGTGAAACCTATCACGAAAAACCACTACGTGGACGATCTTTTGGACAGCGTAGATACGGTAGAGCAGCGGTTCTCAACCTTTTTCTTGAGAGGTACCCCTTCAAACTTATGATTTCATTGAGGTACCCCCTATTTTATTTTCGCTGTAAATGAAAATAAGATATATTAAAAACAAAACACAAAACTAAAAATTGCCTGAAGTTTTCAGTATTCCATGAAATTTTCTGATTCAAATTGGTTTTATACATCAAGCTTCCCACGAGACTTTTGTAGGCTTCCGAGCCTCTAGGAAAGAAGCTTCCAAGCCTCCTGAAACTAGGATTATGACTTACGAGCCCCTTGATAGGGAGTTTCCTTATCTCCGATAGATCATTGTGGCTTCCGAGCATCTCAAAAGAAGGCTTCCGAGCAATTTGAAAGGAAATTTCCGAGCCCCTTGGAAGGAGGCCACCGAGCCTCTTGAAAGGAGGCTTCCAAGACTCTTGGAAGGAGGCTTCCGAGCCATTTGAAAGGAGACTTCCGAGCCTCTTAAAGGGAGGCTTTCGAGCCCCTTGGAAGGACGCTTCCGCGCCTCTTGAAAGGAGGCTTCCGAGCCTCTTGGAAGGAGGCTTCCGAGCCTCTTGGAAGGAGGCTTCCGAGCCTCTTGGAAGGAGGCTTCCGAGCCTCTTGGAAAGAGGCTTCCGAGCCTCTTGGAAGGAGCCTTCCAAGCCTCTTGGAAGGAGCCTTCCAAGCCTCTTGGAAGGAGGCTTCCCAGCCTCTTGGAAGGAGGCTTCCGAGCCTCTTGGAAGGAGGCTTCCCAGCCTCTTGGAAGGAGGCTTCCCAGCCTCTTGGAAGGAGGCTTCCAAGCCTCTTGGAAGGAGGCTTCCGAACCTCGTGGAAGGAGGCTTCCGAGCCTCTTGGAAGGAGGCTTCCGAGCCTCTTGGAAGGAGGCTTCCGAGCCTCTTGGAAGGAGGCTTCCGAGCCTCTTGGAAGGAGGCTTCCGAGGCCTCTTGGAAGGAGGCTTCCTGAGCCTCTTGGAAGGAGGCCTCTGAGGCCTCTTGGAAGGAGGCTTCCGAGCCTCTTGGAAGGAGGCTTCGGAGGCGTCTTGAAAGGGGGCTGCCGGGCCTCTTGGAAGGGGGGTTCCGGGCCTCTTGGAAGGAGGCTTCCGAGCCTCTTGGAAGGAGGCTTCCGAGCCTCTTGGAAGGAGGCTTCCGAGCCTCTTGGAAGGAGGCTTCCGAGCCTCTTGGAAGGAGGCTTCCGAGCCTCTTGGAAGGAGGCTTCCGAGCCTCTTGGAAGGAGGCTTCCGAGCCTCTTGGAAGGAGGCTTCCGAGCCTCTTGGAAGGAGGCTTCCAAGCCACTTGGAGCAGGAGGTTTCTGAGCTTATCGGCAGGAGCCTTCCGAGCTTCTTGAAAGGAGGCTACGACTTGCTTCGGAAGGAGCCTTTTGGAAGGAGGCTTCCAAGCTTCTTGCCACGAAGCTACTGAGTTTTTCGGAAAAAAAGGATTCATGTCTCTCAACTGGACGCTTCAGAACCTTTAGATTTTTTATTTTAGTTCAATATTCAATTATTCAATAATTTATCTCGATCAGATAGATTGCATTGAAAATTTTTAAAATTTGTTAATTCGACGTTTTGTCCTTATGATCTTTTGTCCCACAGCCCTTCATACACTGCTCTGCTTGGGATAGACAGGATTCAAAAGTCTTTGAACTACTGACCGCCATGCATATTATGCATAATACAAAGTTTTGGAATAAGATTTTTTTTGAATAAGTTTTCATTGGAATGTATTACAAATCCGCCATTACGCATTTTTGTTCGAGGTACCCCCTGGGGCCAGCAAAGGTACCCCCAGGGGTACATGTACCCCAGGTTGAGAACCGCTGCGGTAGAGGAAGCAGTGAAGTTGATCAACGAAGTGAAACAAATCCACTCGTATGCTGGTTTCGAAATCCGTAATTTCTGTTCCAATTCGGCAGCAGTTCTCGGTAGTATCGGGGAACCGGGTGCCCCAGCGGAGGTATCCTTAAATCTTGAAAATAATCTTGGGACAGAGTGTGTTCTTGGATTGGTTTGGAGACCGACTGAGGACGTATTCACCTTCGACCTGAGCTATGTGAAGGTAGAAATTAAGAAGCTGATTGCAGATTCAGCGGCACCCATCAAACGTCAGGTTCTGCGTACCGCGATGTCGTTATTCGACCCACTGGGATTAATATCCTACTTCGTAGTGCATGGGAAGATTCTTATGCAGCAGATCTGGAGATGCGGAACAGACTGGGATGAACCCATTGTAGGAGAGTTGTTGCCAAAATGGCGTTATTGGTGTCTGCGGCTTGGAGAAGTGACTGTGCCTCGCTGTTTCTTCAAAGGGATCAACAGCTATGCCCTCGAAGACGTCGAGGCCCATTTATTTGTGGATGCCAGTGAGGCGGCTTGTACTGTGGTTTTGTATTTACGATGCGTTCAGAACGGTGTTCCCAAATGTGCTCTAATAGCGGGCAAAACAAAAGTCGCTCCGCTAAAACCGATCTCTGTACCCCGCTTGGAGCTGCAGGCGACTATGATAGGAACGAGGATGATGGATTCTGTGTTGCGGTCTTTGGATATCCATGTTTGCAGGCGATATCTCTGGTCTGACTCCTCCACCTTTGTTGGTCGCGATCCGATAGCCGCCGGTATCATCAGTTTGTGGCTGTCCGAGTGGGGGAGATCCTCACGTTAACCAGTGCGGATGAGTGGCACTATGTGCCATCGAAAATAAATATCGCCGACGCAGCCACGAAATGGAAAGAATGCCCTAATTTCGATCCGAACGATTCATGGTTCACCGCACCGGAATTTCTGCGCAAGTCCCGGGATGAATGGCCAATGGAACCTGCGCAAAATGGATCAGAAACTGAAACAGAACTACGCTCTGTATTCCTATACCATGGAACAGTGCCTCAACCGTTATTGGATTTTAACAGGTTCTGGTCTTTTTCGAGTAATCTTCTGGCAAAGCAAATCCAGGACTTTCAGGAAGACTGCGCGGTAACATTTACCAACTCATATACAAGTTGGAATTTCAATCCACCAGCGGCGTCCCATATGGGCGGTTCGTGGGAACGAATGCGTTCCATTAAAACGGCTATGCAGGCTATTTCAGACCATCCCCATCATTCGAGCGACGAAATTCTGGAAACGGTGGCCTTGGAAGCAGAATCAATAGTCAACTCTAGGCCGCTTACGTATATACCATTGGGTTCATCGGAAGAGGAGTCCCTCACGCCAATCCACTTTTTACTCTTTGGTACAAAACGTGTAACACAACCAGCGACACCAACTACTGTGGCAGGAAATATTTACCGGGACAGCTGGCAGCGCGCACAATGCTTAGTCAACCTCTTCTGGTCCCGCTGGGTTCGTGAATACTTGACAACCATAACCAGGCGTACCAAGTGGTTTGAGCCAGTCAAGCCATTGGAGCCAGGAGACATTGTGCTGATCGTTGACGAGGGGAAGCGAATTGGCTGGATACGAGGACGTGTAGCTGAAGTTACTAAAGCAGCCGATGGACAAGTCCGGCGTGCAGTCGTACGGACGAAGAATAGATTGGTAGTGCGACCTGCGGTGAAACTGGCTCTCCTAGACCTTCAGACATCCGGACGGTCCGGAACTACACGGGAGGGGGGGATGTTGCGGAACCACTGAGCACAACGGAGTGTGTTCGGTACCGCCCGTAGATGTCGGGACAGATCATATGACAATCAGCATGACGTTACAGTGACATGTGTCACAGGAAGATGATTAGCGAAAACTATGAATCATATCAGTACAGCCGTAAAATACTCTTATTAATAAACAAATAATAGTTATTTATCGCAGTCAGAAATAGTTTCCAAAGTAGGAATTTGATTCTAAGAGCAAACGTGCCACAGAAGTAAATTGGTAGCAGATTTAAAGTTAGGTAAATTGAATTGTAAACTAAGAATGAATTTCGACGGTAAATACTTAACCCTAAATTATTTATAGATATATATTCGCTAATAGTACGGTCCGTGGTAGTACGATTGGATTTTTCTTATTTCCTAAAAATAGTAATTAAAAGTAAATAAATGGATAAAAGAACCTTGTGAACACGCGAATTTTTTATTCTAAACATGCAATTCAATTTTAGGTTTTGCTTACGCAAACTGTTCAGGAATGAAGTTTCGGATTTATAACTTGTGAAACCACGACAATGTAAATTAATTTAAATAATCTGTTATCGTTTCGCGAGATAATCATAATATAATTGCAGCTTTGAAGCTGCGTATGCTGCTGTCAAAACGTGTGATCCACTTTCCGAAATCTATCCGAACAAGCAGGATGGACATAGTCGGCGATGGTTAAGCTGTGGAACCACCAACGCTGGACGAGGTTAAGAAGGCTCTGAACGAGTTGAAAAACAGTAAAGCTGCTGGGAAGGACGAGATCCCGGTCGAGCTTCTCAAACACGGAAGTGAGCAGCTTCATCAATCAATCCACCACATTATCCAGAAAATATGGGAGGATGAAGAACTGCCTGCCGGCTGGTTCGATGGTCTCATATGCCCAATCTATAAGAAAGGGCACAGACTAGAGTGTGCCAATTACAGAGGGATTACCCTTCTGAACTTGGCGTACAAAATTCTGTCGCGTATCCTGTTGAACAGACTGAGACCGCTTGAGGAGTCCTTCGTCGGCGAATATCAGGCAGATTTTCGTGAGGGCCGATCAACGACGGATCAGATCATTAGCCTGCGAATGATCCTTGATAAATTCCGGGAGTACAACTTGCAGACTCACCATCTGTTCATTGATTTCAAAGCAGCGTACGATTCAGTGGAGAGAAATGAGCTGTGACAGATAATGTCTGAACATGGTTTTCCGGCGAAACTGATTAGACTGATACGTGCAACGCTGGATGGCTGGATGACGAAGTGTCAACCTCGTTTGTGACCTTAGACGGGTTGAAGCAGAGTGATGCACTTTTGAATTTATTGTTCAACATTGCTCTCGAAGGCGCTATTAGGAGATCTGGCCTGCAGAGGAACGGCACTATCATCACACGGTTGAATATGCTCCTGGGCTTTGCGGACGACATCGACCTTATTGGAATCGATCGCAGAGCAGTAGTGGAGGCTTTTGTCCCACTGAAGAGAGAGACGGCGAGGATAGGCTTAACCATTAACTCTACCAAGACAAAGTACATGGTGGCAGGTAGAGATAGAGGAAGACCTAGTGGTGTTGGTGCTGAGGTAGTGCTTGATGGGGATGTGTTTGAAGTTGTTGAAGATTTTGTTTACCTTGGAACGCTTGTGACATGTGACAATAACGTTTCCCGTGAAGTGAAAAGACGTATTGCTGCTGCGAATAGAGCCTTTTACGGATTACGTAACCAACTTAGGTACCGCAACATGCAGACGGAAATGAAATTTGCTCTATGCAAAACTCTGATTCTACCAGTGGCCCTTTATGGACATGAAGCATGGACAGTAAAAGAGGCTGACCGGAGAGCTTTCGGGGTTTTCGAGCGAAAAGTGCTGCGTACAATACTCGGAGGGAAACTAGAAAATGATGTGTGGCGCAAACGCATGAATCATGAGCTGTATCAAGTTTACAAAGAAAAAAATATTGCGAATCATTTAAAATATGGCAGACTTCAGTGGGCTGGTCACTCAGTGCGAATGACGGAAGAAAGAATAGCGAAAACAATATACAACAGAGAACCAGATAGGGGCCGGCGACTTCGTGGAAGGCCGCGAACACGCTGGCTGCACGCGGTGGAATCGGACCTGGGGTCCCTGAACGCTTGGGGAAACTGGAAGAACATCGCCCAAGACCGACGATTATGGAGCTCTACAATACAATTTCTAAACCAAAAATTGCCTAGACCGGCACCGAGAATCAAACCCAGCCACCCCAGCATGGTCTTGCTTTGTAGCCGCGCATCTTACCGCACGGATAAGGAGGGCAATCACTGATTGCTAAATTTCTCTTAATTGTGGAAGTCAGAGATGTCATACGCAGTTGGCAAAAAATTTGCTCTTTTATTATTCACTGTTTTTAACAATTAAATAAAATTCATTCAGTGAGTGCAACAAATAGATGGATATTTGAGTTTTCGAAATGTCACTTCAATCTGACGAAATGGTGCACACCAAACACAAGCGGGCGCGCGCACAGCAAATACACCGGGCGGTGTATTTGCTGTGCACGCACCCGCGTGGCATCGGTGTGTATTATTTTGACAGATCGAAGTGACATTTCGAAAGCTCAAATATCCATCTATTAGTTGCACTCACTGAATGATTTTTTTTATTGTTAGAAATTGTGAAAAATAAACGAGCAGATTTTTTGCCAACTGTGTAGGACATCTCTGGCTGGAAGTTTTGTATTTTATGAATAATTGTTTATGTTGTGATTGTTCCATATAAGTGGAATTATCAAAAATTTTGAATGCTTTTATTAAAAAAAATAAGGCCATAAGATTTCGGATTCGAAGCCATACTAAGTATTCGGCTTTGAGACATTTTGTCAAATGATATTTGGTCGAATGGACATTTCGCATAGTTTTCCTTATTGTTTTTCTTTCACTTAATATTTACGCATTTAGTAATTAGTTCAGTATAAAATTCACTTCTTATAATAATACGGTAATGGTTATCCGAAAACTTTATTTCGACCAAATAGTCATTCAACCTAATGTCCTATCGACGTAAATTCCTCTCAACCAAAAGTCATTCACCGAAACGTCACTCGACTAAATATTTTTCGACCAAATGGTACGGCGATACCATATATAACTATTTTGTATTTACATGAATATTACAATATTATAAAAATCGGCTGCAGCTATCGAAGCTTGTTTTTTTTGAAAAAGAAAAAAAAAGTCATGTTTGAGGATTTTTAGCAATTAGATTAGAGATACATATATTCAGCCTCCCAGCCTAAAATGGCCTAAATTTTCAATAATTGATTTGTATACATATATTGTTTATTGAAAAGGCACGATTCAGTGGGAAATAATCATAAAGCTACCACCTCCATATGGCTATATACATATTTATTTGCGGGGGTGTATCACATGATTATTCTTGATTTTTTCGGAACTGTTTCAGTCTGTTGAAAATAACTTTCCCATATTCAATAGACAATTTACTGCGCATATTCTACTACGAATGTGTCAAAAAGCGAAATAACAAAAAAGAAATCTGTATTTTGGGTTTTAATTTCAACTACAAATATTTAATTGCCCTACTACTCTCTAACATTAAAACGCACCAAATCCAAATTTTATCAACCTTACATGTAAAATACCCATTCATTAACGAACCGCACCCGATCCTGATAAACCAGCTCCATCAGCGCCAGTGTGTGTTATAGGGATGTATATTATTCTGTCACGACCGAGGTACATCGTGCCATCGTGGAACAGAACCACCGAATAGATACTGCTGATGGGTATAATTTGTCTCGATTTGGAGTGGGAAAATCAGCTGTTGTACGATTCACGTGTTCTTTCGGACCGTACCACCCATTACAATGTTGAGTTACCGCGCAGCATTTATCTTAGGCTGGTCTACCGATGGGAAGCTCGAAGAAAATATCTAGCACTTCAGAGCACCGGGTTCATACATAACGCAAACGCTTAATAATTAAACGTTTCGATGCTACTGTCCGGTTTTCCAGTAACTACTTTTGTCCTCGGCTATCGGATCGTTCCACGTGGTTCAAACCGACATTGCAACCTTGAACCGCGTGAAACGGATCCCGCAAAAACACATGCTGCCCGTTCGATATCGGTGACCCTCTCAAGGAAATGAGCCGGGAAAACGATTGGACGATCGGTGTCAATTGGAGGAAACAAATAAACAACATCTTGAAGGCATCGACAGGTAAGAAAGCTTACCACCTGTGTGTAAATATTTCAGAGCATAAATGTAGTCGTTATGTGACTTCGCTGTTTATTTGTCAAATATTGAGTAGATAATATTTTGTTTGTTGCTACGTCTCACATTGATCTGATATTTATGAGTATTCGGAATGGCTGGCAAATTTATTACATTCAATGGCATTTTTCATTTCAATTTCATTTGCTTTTGACATAATGTGTTTCAATGTTTAGTTGGCAAGTTTAGTTTAAATCTAAATAGTTTTAATTTTCATAGTCTATTACTTTTCGACCCCATTTTCATCTGCTCAAATATTTTTATATTCGACTGCTGTAAGAAATTTCCCGTTTTATTTTCCTAATTCAACCGAGCTGAACCTCACGGCTGCAATGTGACCTCCTACGACCGTGTTGTCGGTTAAAGATATCAACTCATGTCTATAAAACCGAAATATCGAGGTAATGGTTCGCGTATATACGCTTCAAACTCGAACTTTAACAAGCAAGTGACTGCAGATATGCTGGTGGAGAATGAGTTGATTCCTACCACCAAGTAGGTCACCAACCGCAAATTTGACCATGAATCCCCAAATGCCTTAGCTATGTGCGGGTACAAACCTACGACCGAGGTGGCAATCGCGGTTCACTTTTATGTTCCTTTTCCACTTACGTTCTACGCATATTTGTCCCAATAGCCTTTTAAGTTTATCACTCAGCTATCTTTTCCCTAAATTCAGATCGAGTGAGTGAGACTTTTTCTTACCACTGATTCCTAACATAACCATTTATCAAAAGGCGTTATACGCTTGATTCGTTTATTCCATGCTGGCCAAAATAAACATAAATATGGGATAATAATGCGTTGAGCGAGGGGATACTAACTATTTAGACCTTAGCTGCGCAATAAAGTGGTAATTAACGCACCCGTGTGTGTACCCGCCGCGGAGCAATGAAACAACGATAAAGCAGTAACTGCAAGCCGTCAAATTGGAACGCACTGTGGGGAGGAGAGTGGCCATTTATCGATAAATTTTCAAGCACCACTATGTGGATTGCTGTCATAATAAACATTTTCAAATGTAATATAATGGAATATACTCTCGATTAAAGAACATTATTTTTCTGTAGTGTAAACCATTTTGAATTCAGGAAAAAGAGCACGTCTTTGCCCTCCAGCAGTCACATTGTTGTAGGGGAACGGTACGGTTTTCAATCTCACTGTACATATATTCATCTCATCGCGAAACAAAGAAATACGGCACCAATTTCGTTCCTTCTTTTTGCTAACATGCATGCTCACTGCTGAAAAAAATCACAAAAATAATAAACAAATCAAATACCTTTTCGTTGCTTTGTTTTTCGTAGGACCAATATCGGAGCTATGAGATGAAGTCCAGGAGCAGTAACCCTATATATTTTGTAAAACACTAACCCCAGTAATAAATATAACGCATTAAAAAACGATCATATGTGAGAATCAAAATCTACATTCCTAGCCATTAGATTACTTAAATTTTCAAATAATTATATTTTCCAACTTGCTTTAAACACTAAGCAAAAAGCGAGAAAGAGCCATTTTATCACATTTTGTTTGTTAGGGCTGCTTCTCCGTTTTTGTGTTGAACGAAAACCTTGAATTAGATACAGTGCGCAAATATTAATAGTTTTGTGGGAAAACCATATAGGGGGAGATCCCATAACGCCGGACACCTCCCAATACCGGACAATTTTCAAAACGACACTTGCAGTAAATCTAATCACCACCTTATGTAGTACAAAAGAAAGTTATTGAAAAGTCCTTTATCTGCATGGAATATCAGATCTTCATGTTGTAAACTTTGATGATTCGCCTTCCTTAAAAAGGTTTGAATCAACAATATTTGCCAACGCAGATTACGACGAGTTGGCAACCGTGCCCTGAACTGTATTTCCAAAGGGTCTACGGAAGCTGCCAAAGCCAGAAAACGGTGTTGGAGTGACAGATGTTAACGAGAGAGGAATTGGATAGATCGGCAATGTGGCGTAGAAAGTTTGTTTTCAAAGTTATTGCATTCGAATATTCTTCTTCTTCTTGTTGGCATTACATCCCCACACTGGGACAGAGCCGCCTCGCAGCTTAGTGTTCATTAAGTACTTTAACAGTTATTAACTGCGAGGTTTCTAAGCCAAGTTACCATTTTTGCATTCGTATAACATGAGGTCTTGCTTTGTAGCCGCGCGTCTTACCGCACGGCATTCGAATATATTTATGAATAATGTTTATTCGCAGATGGTCAGATATTGCATGGAGTACAAACGCTAAATTGTTCTTTGCTTAGTGAATGCTGTATGGAATAAAAATTAGAAAGAACCCATGATATTGGTTTCTATTGATTGAGGTTAGTTCAGGTCAATTTGTTCCACAGCTAAAAACATGCAATTGTATTAAAGTTGTTTGTAGGTAACAGTATAACGTTTTTCCGAGAAGTGGTTATCACAAGAGTCCTATCTGTCGCATATACCTGGAATAAGAGCGAAGTAAGGAATCGATAATTGCAACTATACTATGAAAATTAAGTTAAATTTGTATTTAGGCGCTGGGTTCCTGGTCACTGCGGAATTGATGGAAACGAAAGAGCCGATAAATTGGCAAGGCTCGGGTCATCTCAGGATTTTGTGGGACCAGAACCTTTTTGTGCTACATCCGCTTCTTCTCTTATAGCAGAGTTGAAGACTTGAGAATCTTCGAAAGTTGTAACCAATTGGAGTAGCACGTTTATTGCTAGGCAATCGAAGCGGTTTATCATTCGGAACGTCTCAGTGACTCGCAAAATCATAAAACTTTCTAAAAAAGATCTTTCCATGTTTACCGGTCTTATAACAGGCCACTGTCCGAGCCATTATCACTTGAAGCTGTTAGGAAAACTTCAAGATGATGCTTGTCGCTTTTGTGGCATGGTGGCATGCAGAAAGAAGACTCTGAACATTTATTATGCCAATGTCCGGCACTTTTTAATCAAAGACGTAAGTTCTTCAGCAAGGGGCTAATAGAACCCTTTGAATTTTTTCTCGCTGGAGACGAGCCAGCCTCGGGCTGAAAGTCTCCTTAATAAAGACACAAAAAAAAAACCCTTTGAAATCTGGAGATCAAATCCCTATACGGTATTGCATTTCATGAGAAGTGTAGTACCGAACTGGGATAATGCTCTAAGTCATTCGATGACGATCTCTAATAATAATAGTGATACGTCATTATGACTCAGCTAAAATAAAAGGGGAATGTATCACAATAGATCAATGAACTGGTCGCAGTGATGAAGATACCCAACAAGGAATAAAAAAAAAATAGGCGCTGACAGTACAAGAGGGTGCGCCAAAACTACAAGTCAGTAGGGTGCGCCAAAACTGAAGGGCCACCGAATTGTGAGTTAAATGCGTATTTAAGTTGAACACTATTTACTTACCCATGAATTATTTGCAGTTGAAGCCAAACACAATATATTGTGCTATCAAAACGGCTGTGTTCTAATTTCCACCCTACTACTCTTCGAACAAGCTTCAAAATTCGTTGGAATAGTTCCTCGAAGAACCTACGGAATGGACAAAAGGGTGACTGAAGGTTCCATGGGACCTGGGAATGGAGAAGAGGCAGGTTGCACAAGCTGCCAACGACCGGACTAGGCAGAAAATATGGTCCAATGCGACCGGTGCGATAAGTGGCAGTCATCGGCGAAAAGAAGATGTGATCTCCGCTCTAAAGCAGAAGTAGCCGTTCTAGTTCAACGTCGACTTTTTCAGTTTGTCTCAGCCAACTGATGGAGAGGCAGCAAGCTGAACGTGCTCGCGCAGAGCTAGCACTTCAACGTCGCCATCTCGACGAGCAGCAACGGCTTATTGATCGAGTGCTTGGCGATTACCCAGATGGTCACAGTAGCATGAAATCGTCCAGTCGTTCTAAGAACAAGACTCCCCCCAATGGCGTAAATAAGGGGGGGGGGGCCTGGCCCCCTCCAGACCTACTTGTGCCCCCCCCTAGAAAATTTTGAAAAGTAATTCCAACTTAGTCAGTTTTTATTTCATTTACATATTTCCTACATATTTCTTAATTTTGATTATGAATTCTATAAACATATTTTTTGTTGCGTTATCACATCTATGACCATTTGTTCAGCAAAGCATCGAAATATTTAAGTTGGACCCCCGGGAACATTTTCTCGATTTTTAAGCTAAAATCAATGCTAAAATTCTGCATTTGTTTGACTAGTATCCTGGTCGCAGAAACATAAAAACATACAATTATACAAGATATAAATATTTCTGTTCTATTAAACTACCATCCTCTTCAAAAAAGACTGAAGCAACTACATCAAAATGAGCACATGTACACAAATCCGGTCAATGAAATTTCGAACGACCATTCTTTCGAAAATCTTCGAGTTAATCGCAAGGTATGCCGCAAAACAGTTGATCAAATTCCTATGGAGCTTCTTGCACTCGCTTTATAATTCTGGCACAGAAAGATATAAAATTATAAAACTTGAGAATCTTTGTTACAATGACAGAAAAATCAACAACGCATTCCATTAAAAGTATTAGGACAAAACTTAGGCAACCTTCGCACTCACAACAGAAATTGCATTAAAGAAATATTTTTATAATCCTCAAAAGATCTTGTTCCATTTAATTTTTTGGCGATTTCATAATGATCATCGGAAAACTCTTTTGTGCCTGCTTTAGTTAGAATTTGTTTTTTAGGATAAAAAAAAATAAATTTAGAAACCAGTTCGTATCAGAAAACATTTCTTTTGCAGCACAATTCAGATCGATTTGGTTGCTTCTCAAGTCTCTTTGATTTTTGCAGAGAAATCTCTCAACTATTCAGAAAACCATAATAAAGCTTCTTCCTAACGTTAGTAACTACAAAAACCCTATGTTATTCTGGAATTTGATTTATGACTCATAATTTTATGACTCATGGAATTTATGACTCATAAAAAACACTTTATGATTCCAAATTTGTGTTCATCGGTACCGTCAACTGGGGGGAAGATGATCATTTTTAAGACAACACATGCAATAACAATGTGTGTTTACATTTTAAATCGAAACAAATATTTTCAAAACATGTACTGCTATACGTTGCAATAATCAACAACTTTAGTTTTCTGAAATGCGTTCGCATTTATTAAAATAAATTAAATTATCACACATTTTTTTAGTAATCTGGTTTGGGGTGAAGTTGATCAAGACAGCTCTACTAAAATCATTATGACCTAGTAGTCAAAATACACTAGGTTATTTGCATGAATGTTGAATTTACTACGTAAAGAAGTCTACGAAGTCAATATTTGAAACGAAAATAGCGTCATTTATGACTATCTCTCTCTTTCTTACACAAAATACATTTTCATGATTATAATCGAAAAACTCGGATTTCTACCTAGCGGTAACATTACTTGAACGGAGAATATTGTTGACTACGGTTTCATAAAAAAATTTGGCACTTTTGACTGACGCATCAAATGATCATCTTCACCTCAATGATCATCTTCCCCCCAGTTGACGGTACTTAACTATTTCAGCACATAGCATACATTTTGGAATTGCATGAATACTTATATTGATTATGACAAAATTTCGTGGAATTTATTCCACATCTAAAGAGTTTCAAAAATTTCAAGTTTCAAAAAAATCGAGATCTTTATGCATTAAGTAATCATGGAAATGCTTGAAAACTTTCAGAAACATACTCATATCGAATTTCATTTATAGATAATTCGAAGAAGATTCTTGAATCTTAGATTACACACTTATCCACATTTAGTAACATGGAGAAGACAAGTTGACACAGACACAGCGCTTTGAAGCAATCACAGCATCATTGGAGATCAATTGTATTATTCGCGATTTTTTTTATGTTAGTTCTAGGACGAATGAGCGATAAACTTAGTCAAACAATTTCTATTGCAATCCATGCGCACAGTGCTTTAAATCGCCTTTGAAAATTACATCCCACCAGCTGGTGCCATGGCCCCCCCCTAGACCGAGACTCTAGTTACGCCTATGCCCCCCGCTAATAAGAAAAGAATTCCAACACCTTCTATTCTGGGAGCGCCTATAGTCTCGACTGGCCAACGTTCAACTCCAGCGCTAGGGACACCCAGAACTTCTGGGCTTCCTTTGGGCCCAGATCTTCAAAGGACGAACGGCACCCAAGTTGCGCTACTGGAGCTCAAGGGGCCGTACACTAATTACGTAAGCATTTTTTCTGGATTTTTCCCCTCCTTCCATGTAAGATTTTCCCCATACACATATTTTTTTATTTATATGAAACTTAAGAAAATGGCAGAACCCCCTCCCCCATAAGTGCTTACGCAATTAGCGTACGATCCCCCAAGCAGCGAATCGAAAAATGCGAATCGCGCGCTGAGCCAACCCCAGAAGATTTGTCCGCTTTAAACGACCAATTAGAGACGTGCCGAAGCATGCTAGATGCATTGCAGTGCAGCGGTGCAGTAGTTGGTGGCCTAATTCATCAGCCGGGCGTAAGTGATCCGATGGGAGTACAGCAATCAAAAACAGCGACGAACGAATCACGCTTGGAGAAGCGAACTGGAGCAGTCCCGAAGCAGAGTCAAGCCTTGCCGCCAGCACGAGAGGAGGATGGTTGGCCTTATTCCTATCGGCAGTCTAGGGTTGGTGCATTGGAATTGGAAGAAACCATCCAGAGTAATAACCTATGGCCATTAAGGAAACCGGTAAGACAAGCAGATCTAGTTTCGGTAAGTCAAGAAATGTCAACGTCTGAAATGCGTCCGAATATCGACAATGTCACAGGAAAGCGTCAAGCTTTTAATCTAACAAACGAATATCTCTCATATAACCCCACGACCAATGAAGAACCATTTTCCCGCGAGCAGACGCGATTTGGCGCGCGCCCGGCTGTACAAAATATGCCTCCTATCGATTTCCGTGAGCAGCAGCGAGTAACAAACGCGCGCCCGGATGACATGATTTTTTCGACAAAATATCAACCTGAATTTCAGTCAATCGGTAATCAAAGATTCGAAAACTTGTCGCGTATGGTTGATTCGTCTCAGCCCCCTCGTCTGTCAAAACAAGTGCACACAAACCAAGTGGTTCCTCCCTCAATAACACCCGGCGCTCCCACACAACAACAGCTAGCAGCAAGGCAGTCCTTGGCCAAACGTTTTTCCGGCGACCCTGCAGACTGGCCAGTCTTCATTTCTAGTTACCGGTACACAACTTAGGCCAGTGGATATTCCAATGGGGAGAACAGATGTTTGACCGGACCAGCGTTGGAAACGGTGTTACCAGCTTCGATTCCCCAAGTGATCGAGACTTTACGGATGCGATTTGGACGCCCGGAGCTTCCCATCAACGCCCTACTACAGAAAGTGCGGGGAATTCCGGCTCCGAAATCAGATAGTGTCCGATCACGGACGGGTAGCGGTGGAACTGTCGGAATATTAACCTCGACAGCGGCAACCTTCCCACTGAAGTGTTGCCTGGAGGAGCCACCACCCAGACAACCAGAATGCATGCATAATAGAATTGTTTTTCTGTTATGCGATGCCTATGCGCACAAATTTCATCGCTTACCAGTCGCGAAAACACTTTTTACGTACAAAAGTGGAGGCGATATAAGTGTATTTCTTATCCGACGTTGCACGGAAGCGAGTTTGTTCGTTATGCATTGCGATGTAGTTTGTGATAACAAACTCTGTTTGACAGATAATCCGATTTCATGTGAGTTTGATTGCAGGAATATGCGATGTCAACAAATGAAGCTGGAATAAACTCGTAAAATAGCCTACTGTGCGGGAAAATTTATAAATAAACTGATGAGCTTTGCACAACAATGCGAATCTGATGAAACTTGGATCGGTAAACGATTTTGATCGTGCATTCTTATGCGATGTATGGTTGTCTGGGCAGTTGGCTCGGTAGGGGATGTGGACTGTATCAACGCCCTTCGGCTGAAGGGCCTCCAAGTCCGTACGATAGCGACTTATGAAAAGTATTTATTAACTCTTGAAGCCTTGAGAAAGGCTGTTTGGTTCGGCTTGTCCAGAAATAAGAAAGCGGTTTCTATTAAAATAAAGATGTATTGTACGTGATAGTTCACAACAAACTGAATGCTCTTGAGCGAATGCACATTTCTTATATACATTATGTTGAATCCTATTCGCCTCCTGATTGGTCGGCCAATCAGCGTGTGGCATGTTGCCAAGTCGTCATTGCTGTCGGTACTCTCGTCGTAGGCTTCTTCTTCTTTTTCTTCCTCGCTGCTGGCGTCCAATTCATAACGGTTCTTTTCGCTCGGCACACACCAGCAAGCCAAGAAGCAAGTTCAATTCTCATCCGAGTGGGTAGTAGTGCGTGTTTATTGTTAAATGGTGAAATACATAAACTTACAATCCGAGATGCTCATTCATGTTCGCCTTGTGCGCGGACAGATAGATTGGAAGGACTGATCGACAAGCTCTTTGCGACCACATCGAAGCTCTTCAAGAACTCGTCACAAAGCTCCCCGCAGATCAACGAATGATGTGGGCGGGTTACAAAAGAGGATTCCAGTTCGTCGACCTGAAAACGTTCGGTGCAGGCCTGGGATTTGTCACCTTCATACAGAAAAACCATGCGACAAAACCAAAGAGAAAACAGTCACCTCAAACTGGACAATAAAACCTAACCAACGTAGCTCGATACAGCGTACTACTGGTGTCGCGGCGACGACAAGACATTTTGAATCTTGTCACATACTTATTTTGTTACGATATATTTGTCGTGTGACGCTCTCCATCACGACTAAGATTTTGCACAATCAGACGGATTAGAATAGTTGTCATGGTTATTGACAAAAAAGTTCGTCATGTCACCTTCGAATTTTGTCGCGACAAAAAATGTTGTCGTTGTCAGCAAAATGTTGTCATTATGAATTGATGACAAAATGTGGGGAAACCACTGAAATGGTGTGGTTTCTGGGTTCTACAGCAGTTGAAGCCGGCTGATATGTACGGCATAATAATAATGTGTCGAGTTTTGGTGATTTTAGTCCATGTTTAAAAATCACGAATTGTTTGTCTATATCTATATCCGTTTGTTCATATCTATATCTATATCCGGAAATCTTTTAAGCGGGCCATTAACACTCGAACACACAAGCTATTGTATTTTGAACAACATAAATCAAAAAACATACCACGCTGTACATAGCATGAACAAGCCCGCATGAGCGTTTCATGACAGTACACTTATTACGTAAGCACTTATGGGGGAGTACTATCATTTTCTTACTCTCCATATGAATATAAAATAATGTGTAAGAAAAAAATTTTACATGGGTAGGGGGTTTCGAAAAAAACACAGAAAAATGCAGCGTAATAAGTGTACGGCCCCACAACAGTAAATGTATCGAATGTTCCTTAATTGCCCCTAATGTAGGATATTCGCTTAAATAAAATTCCGTATTTCTCTTATACATAAAATATTGCAGTCAAATAAACGTCTATCAGGCAATTGCTACAAACGGTGTACCGGTCAGAATCCACTGAAGTAGATATTTACGCGGACGATTGTACTGCGTAAGTCAAAACCGCGTAAAAACGACTTTATCAAAAATCGCTGTTTCGTATGCTCCGATTTTTTTTTCAAAACCACGTGAACAAAATCGGTTAAAAAAATCGCATTAATCCAAAACCCGCTTGAAAAGCACGAAAACTCAATAAACCGCGTGGAAAGCGAGCAAACTTGCGTTGCATTAAATGGCTCAGTTATTCGACACTGGGGGATCTTTCTCTATATGAAAGAGACACTTGTTTTTTTTTTGTTTATGTATTATTATGTACGTAACAACGCAAAAATTGAATAAAATTTCTTACTTCTAAACAGAAAATCTGTCAAAGAAAAAAGAAATAATTAATTATAAAGTGCCCTTTTCGGTATGATATGTTTCAAATTTGTCCGCTGCTATTGCTCCTCCACGCAGATGGACAATCAGAAGATGCGACATAACTTACTTTCGGGACCAATGTTGTGTCGTGCACAGAGTCGAAAGTGTATGCGTTGTCATACTTTTGTCGCAGATGTGTGCTCTAACAAGACATACAACAAAAGCAACTTGTCGCGGTTGGAAAAAGTTGTCATCTGGTCGTGGGGGTCCAGTCGTGCGACGGAAAACTGGAAGTTGAGAAGTTTTTTTTGACTGACCATGTTTTTATGTATCTTGTCAGGTGTCACTGACAAACGCGACAATTCCCAGGCCTGGTTCGGTGATTATATGGCGTCAGTTGTACAAGATGCAACCACTACTGTGATGACCTTTGAACCGGAAGTGAAAAGAATTGCCACTCGTGACCATCCAAAAGCTAGAGGATTCGTGAACACCCATGCGATCGACAATCCAGGAAAATCAAAAGATTCCTCGAGCGAGCTGAAAGAATCATCCATGCAGAGCAGCTCGACTGCCTGCACTGTAATAAGACTGGACACCGAGTTCATGACTGTGAAGCGTTCAAAAGGATGAGCGTCGTCGAGCGCTGGAGACGTGTTCGTTCACTACAGTTATGCCAAAACTGTTTCTTTAACCATGGACGACAGGCATTGAAGGGTGTCAGTTTCGGCATCATCAACTTTTGCACTCTAGTCGTCGGTTCCCAAGGTTCAAATGCCAGAGCACCATGCTTACCACCACTCAACCTCATCTAGACTATTTCGTATTATTCCTGTCATGCTACACGGGAACAACGTGTCAATTGAATCGTTTGCTTTTCTAGACGAGGGTTCAGACTTGACGATGGTGGAGAATGATCTGGCTACTAAGCTAGGCATGAAAGGCACTCCATACCCTCTATGCCTTCGATGAACTGGCGATACTTCACGAATGGAGAAAGGATCACAGCAGATAACCATCGATATCACCGGAATCGGTCAGCGTAAGCGATACAAGCTGATGAATGCAAGAACCGTGGAGGACCTAAGTCTGCCTTCTCAAAGCTTCCAAATGGAGGAAGCCACCAAACGACATCCACTTTTGGAAGGAATTCTGATCTGTAGTTATTTGAATGCCAAACCCGGGGTACTAATCAGCATCGATAACTTGCGCATGGCACTTCCACTGAAAACACGAAAAGGCATAGGGTTAGCCCCGGTGGTGGTTAAGACAAGGCTAGGTTGGTGCGTGTATGGAAATAACGTGGAAACAATAAACGAGAATCGAACAACTTCCACGTTCACAAATGCGATTGCAACGAAAACCTTCAAGGGATGGTAAAGGAGTTTTTCGACATTGAATGCACTGGAGTTGTTCCGACCAGTGTTCCACTGACAAAGGAGGAAGAGCGAGCACTGACTATCCTAGAGACCACAACGAAAAGAGTTGGTCAGCACTTCGAAACTGGTGCCTCATTGCGCATCTCCTTTCGACAGCTCTTTCGTATGACAGCTTGCATGGTTTGCTGGTTTCGAGTCGAGGTGCGCAATGCCACCCATGGTTTACTGTGGAAAGAAGATATGGTTGAATTTCCCAACAGCTACTCGATGTCACTACGTCGTTTAGAATGCCTGGAGCGTCGGATGGGACGCGAAACGAAACTCAAAGAGAATCTGCACCGACAAATACGCGAGTACGAAGAGAAGGCTTACGCACATAAAGTAACACAAGCAGAGCTCGAAGGGGCTGATCCGATGAAGATGTGGTACCTGCCGATAGGAGCGGTAGTAAATCCCAAGAAGCCGGAGAAGGTGCGTATTATCTGGGATGCAGCCGCAACAATAGGCTGAACAGCAAACTTCCTAAAGGCCCGGATCTACTTGCATCACTCCCAGGTGTTCTATTCCGGTTCAGGTTATACTGGATAGCAGTGACTTCAGACATACACGAGATGTTCCCTCAGCTTCGAATTCGCGAGGTGTCTCAACTGTTTTTATGGCGCACCAATCCATCTGATAACCTCACAGTGGGAGCACCTGTTCCCCAGCGTCGGCGCAATTTGCGAAAAACCGAAATGCCGAACAACATTCTGAACTTTCCCGGAGGCGGCGAAAGCCATTGTTTACGATCATTATATCGATGATTACCTTGCGAGCTTTAGTTCTCCGGAGGAAGCAGCGAGAGTGGCAAGTGATGTGCGATACGTTCATAGCAACGGAGGCTTTAAGCTTCACAACTGGAGATCAAATTGCGAGGTGGTACTCGACAAGATAGGAGAAGTACCGCATGGGACAGATAAACAGCTGATCATTGTCGAAACCGCGACGAATATGGACGCACACAGTGCTGTCTGATAGGGGTCAAATCCAAAGTCGCCCCTTTGAAACCCTGGTCCATACCAAAGTTAGAGCCTGCTTGCAACGCTCAAGGTGGTCTAAATTCGTCGGTATCGTACCAATATCGAAAACTATTTACTGGACAGATTCCAGAACGGCACTGGCTTGGATAAAGGCAGACCCAAGGAACTACCGACAACTCGTGTGTTTTCGGGTAGGTGAAATACTGGAGTATACGACGGCGGCGCAGTGGCGGTGGGTACCGTCCAAATGCAATCCAGCGGATGAAGCGACGAAATGGGGAAGTGGCCCATACTTCAACGACGACAGCAAATGGTTTCGAGGGCCCAACTTTCTGTATATGCCGAAGAGTGGCCGCTTGCTGAGACACCAGTTATAGCAACTACCGAAGAAATGCGTACATCGATTCTGCATCAAAGTAAAATCGAGCCTGCTATATGCCTTGAACGATTCTCCACTTTGGAATAATTGGAGCGTGTTACGGGATACTTACTCCGATTCCTGCACAATACGTCCAGAAAGCAGTCAAAGCACAACGGACTTCTACAACATGTAGAGCTGATGAAGTGTCCGCTTTACTTAAAAGGTCGTCAAATGAAACAGCACACCAGGTCATCGGGAAAAACAGTCGTATCTATCAGCTGGTACCTGTGCTGGACGAAAATGGATTACTGCGAGAGCGTGGACGTATTGGGGCTGTTTAGTATGTCTCATACGGGGTCCGGCATCCTTTGATCCTGCCAAGGAAGCACCATGTTACAGAACTCTTAGTCAACCGATACCATCGTCTCTACCGCCATGGAAATTCGGAAACAGTGGTCAACGAGGTACGTCAGCTGTATACAATCCCAAGGCTTCGGTTGATAGTGAAAAAGGTAAAACGTGATTGTGTTGTCTGTAAGATGCGTCAAGTTTAACCTACAGTTCCACTGATGTCACCTCTTCCAGCTGCACGTCTTTTTTTTTTTTTTTTTTTTTTTTTTTACAAGGGAGAATGCATTTACACACTAACCCAGTACACGTGCATTGTAGTTGCCAAACTACCACACGGAAGTGTACTGGAGTGTCGGACTCGACCATACCGGTAATACCGACTAAACTCCCTTGGGCTCCACCATCGTTTCCCCCAGGAACTACCTCGCAGTACTACTTCTGGGGGACGGCAGTACTAAGCGTACTCACTCATTATCGCTCACACAGGCACTCGTCCCACGCGAGACTGACTTGGGTGCTCGCACACCATTCACTCCATTTGAGTCTTACTTGGATGCTCTCCCGGACGCTCCGCTGCCATGCCTCGAGGTATCAATAGCGATAACTGCCTGGGCCTACAGATATTGCGCTACGACACTCTGCCTCAGCACGAGCAGATCAATCACACCACTGCCGAAGCAGACCATACGCTACCCTGCCGAAGCAGGGACACTCCCCATGCACCACATGTGCACAACTGTAGGTGTGGGTACAACCCACTGCTACCCTGCCGCCGAAGCAGCTTCTCCAAAGACCATTCGCTCCATGTGACCCTTTTCGGGTGCTCACTCTAACACTCCACTGCAATGCCTCGAGGTGTCGATGGGATACCTCGACTCCTGCCTCAGCATGTGCAGTCCATACTCAGACTTCTGCTGCGCTTTGAGGTGACAATAGCGGCGGAGACACGCTATGACACTCCTGCCTCAGCACAACCAGATCACTCACTCCCTGCCGAAGCAGCTCACGCGCTACCCTACCGAAGTAGGTACACTCCACAACTTATTCTAACACTCCACTGCCATGCCTCGAGGTGTCGATAGCGGTATGTGGGGACTAATCAACGATACTACGCTACGACACTCTTACCTTAGCATGTGCAGTCCATACTCAGACTTCTGCTGCGCTTCGAGGTGGCCATAGCGGCGGCGACTCGCTATGACACTCCTGCCTCAGCACAAACAGATCACTCACTCCCTGCCGAAGCAGCTCACGCACTACCCTACCGAAGTAGGGACACTCCACATGCCAGTTGGCACTCCCTCCCTGGGCTTGTGCTTTTGAAGCGGCACACAGTCGCTTTGATAGAGTCCGCTTACGGGCACTTGTGGTTTTTTGGGAGGGATTTTAGCAGAGCCCACTGCTAAATCCCACCACGCCCTAGGCAGTTCTCCCTGACTCGCAGACAGCTGGGGAGGGGTCGTCAAGCCCTTGGACATCATGCTGTTCCTGCTGTCCCTGCTGCCCCCCCAGCTGCACGTCTGGCTCATCACGAAAGACCTTTCACCTATACAGGTGTGGACTATTTTGGGCCACTGTTGGTGAAACTTGGGCCGACCAATGTCAAACGTTAGGTCGCATTATTTACCTGCTTGACGGTACGTGCGGTACACCTGGAGATTGCCTACACACTATCGACAGAGTCTTTCATATTCTGCGTTCGTAGATTTGTGGGCGCCGAGGACCACCCGATTTTAGCGATAATGGAACAAATTTCCAAGGAGCAGATCGTGTACTCCAGCATCAAATAAGCCGAATCGTTCACCAGTGTTAACACGAAATGGAATTTCCTGCCACCGGGAGCGCCCCGCTTGGTGTGATCAGTAAAGGCGGCTATGGACGAAGCTTACACCGAAGGGAAGCTCGACGACGAGGGGCTGCAGACGCTGGTCGTGGAGGGTGAGAGCATGGTAAATAGTAAAAGAACAATCAAATACCAGATCGAACAGTACTGATTCTCCGCCCAGTGAATTCTTGAGTAATTTGAAAGCTTCATTAAATGATAAAGTTTGCTATGGATTGCTTCAAAGATCTCTAAAAATAATAGTTTGGTCCAGCGTGCTGAAGTAAAAATGTAGTAATAAAATGCAAAACTAGCATATACATTAGCGCAAGAGAGTGTAGTAAAAGAGAGCTTCTCTTTTGGAAGGAGAATCCATTTTCTATGTCTGTGGGGAAAAGCATCTTTCACTCGCTACGTGCTATCGCGCTCACTTGATGAAATTTTTTTGTCGTTTCATCATTCTTACGCCTCACTCACGCCTAACGCCTCAAAATTTTCAGTGTGCATTTATAAAAACTTTGTGGGATTTGAACCCAGAACACCAACAAAAATGTCATTGGGCTGCGCTCACTTCAGCCACACAACCAAATTGACTGCTTATTGGTTATCGGTTGTTTGTTCTACTGTAAAGCTACTCTGTTAGCATTGGTGAAGGCACGAAAAGGATGAAAGCAGTGAGAAAAAGAGCAAATCAACTTTGTCTAAACGATGTCTTTACTCATGTAACAGTAACTTAGTCATATTTGAACATGATGCAATGCTGTCCGGTACTAAGGGACACTTTTCGGAACCATGAAATTTTTCATCAAAAATCATCATCAAAATACATCGTCGACGAGTTCAAATGATCAAATATAGTTCGTATGAATCATCAATGAACATATTTGCATCAATACTTTGTTGTACAAAACAATTATAAACTGGATAGTTGCGATTCAAATAAAATGTTGTGCATGTAAAAGAAATATTTTTGGCAAGTGAGACTTCGTACCGTTCTTCTTATTACCAACCCATATTATCAATCAGTGGTGTCAATATTGTATATGATGGAATATTGCTTACGCTATAAATAAACAGTTTTAACGAAAAACAAATTTAACCACCTGCTTGTGTGAGATCTTCTCATTGTGGGAGGGCTGACAGTAAGTGCTGTGAGCCAGTTCCATAGTACATGGACTCTAGTTAAATGACTAAGTTGTTCGAAAATGGCGTCATTGTGAAGAAATTTGTCCACGAGATTCGCAACCTGTTGCGTCATCTTTATTTATCGGGTCCAGCCGGATGATAATGGTACTCGGTTTCCTGAGAAACGGATCACAGAAATTGACGCTAAGAATAAATTAGTCATCAGTCATCATCAGTTTGCAGGAAAGCTGTGTCTATGTATTGTAAAATTATGTGTGCACTGTTTATTCAAAGATAGGATCTTAAAGAGTTCGCGCGGAAAGCAATCGCTGTTAACGACTAGGAAACCGAATCATGATAACAGAAAATAATTAATTCTAGAAGTATACATCTAACGTACCATGTGTTGATTGATTTCCAGACGACCAACAATGACTGCAATATGTTTGAACGGCTTTCTAGTAAAACTCATTAGATTGAAATGGTGGCCAATATCTGGAAATGAAGTAATCAATTTTGATTTAAAGATGTATCATAGGGGAGGAGAAGACCACCAGCTGTCATCGAGAGAAAAAGTAGAATCATTGAAATTTCATACGGTGTGGTATAGGAAATGAAGTATATTTTTGTTGTAAAACAAAAATTAAGGACGTTTCTCAAAAAAATCTTGGTTTGCGGGGTTAGAATTTTAAAACTACACAAAATAGACATGATATCTCGATTTTTATATTTTTTTCGAATCAGCAGTTAATGCTTAAGGCCCAAATTACCGTAATCCAGTCATTGACAAGAAAACCAACCACGTGCTTGTACCACCCCCAGGAAAAAATCCGCCCACCGAGGAGAAAATGCATTCCCCAGTTGAATCGGGAAAGCGTTCTCGTGTTAAAACTACATCAACACATAGTGGTGACTTCAATACATCCATGGGATGCTTCATTTGGATGAATTTCGTAATACATATTATTTGAAAAAACTGCATTTTGCAGAAAATATTGCAAAGTTGAAAAAATATTTTTCCAGGAGGGGAAACCGTCGATTTACTCTCACGCTCTCTTATACTTTGCAGATACTCGAAAATCATCGTTCAGTGTTGCGTGTTGATTTGTTCTATATATTATGCTTGTTTTCTCGATGATTTACGTAAACATCAAGCAATAATCTATGAAAATGTTGCTTTTCATGCTATATATTGACACTAAATATTGGATGTGAGCTAGAACTGTGAAAACGCAAGCATTCATAAGCAACGCAGGTTATTTATTTTTTCATAATTCAAGTGTTGATAATGTAGTGCTGCTAAAACGGCATCACTTTTCATGTACACAGAGAGAAGACCGATCATAATGTCATGTAAACAATCCATTGAATCTTGACGAACATTTGAGAAGGTAGTCAACTGCATCATAATTTTACATTCATGTAAAATGCATGTAGAAAATTGTGTAATTAGGAGAAGGATGCACATCAAATCTATCTCAGATGCATTTTTGAGGTTGTTTATGCATAACGCCATAATCTATGCGCTGTACAGGTATTGAAAAGGACGTTAATATTTTGTGGAAATATATAGAGTTTGATACCTTATGAAATGTTTGTGTACTTTGTTTAAAATCAGATCTGAGCTCTCCGCAAAAAAAAGAAGCGAACAGCAAGAAAAAGAAGTCGATTTGCTGTATGCCATTTGAACCTTAAGATTGATGAATTTCTAACCCCACAAACTAAAAATTGTTTGACAAAAAAAATTCTATAACGTTCTAGAGACATTTCAATTCTCATTTTCTATATCATGCCATGTCAAATTTCCATGGTTCTACTTTTTCTCTAAACTTTTCCAGGTGGCAGCACTGATGAAGGAACCTCCCCCATTAGAGACACGGCGAAAAGAACTGAAGAACGCAGTTGCCACAAGTGCAATCAGAGCCCGCCGGTTTTCATCAGGGAAGACCCGCCGGAACTGCGTCCAAAGCTGAGGCAGTTGATTGGCAAAGGCCAAAACTACACATTCCGGCTCTGCAGTGAAGGCGTTAAGGTGATGCCTACCAATACGATTTCCACAAATCAAGCTCTATCTGGAATTAGGACGAATGTCGCAAGAGAGGATTCTCTTCGTCGACTTTCCCTCTTTAAAATAAAAGTGACATCCTGTGGATTTCTGTGCTGATTATCACCTCAAAACGATATAAAACAATGAAAACTTGCATTTTGAGGTGATAAACCACAAAGAAGTCCTCTGCTTGTCGTTTTTATTTAAAAGACGGTAAGTTGACGGTAAGACGGTAAGGTTGAAATCCGTCATAGACTGGTTTGGTGTACATATGTGATGTTATTTCCTAATCGTAGGCTGACCATACGAACCGTATTTAACGGGACAATCCCGTTTTTTAGACCTTATTGTGCGTCGTAATCTAAAAATTCTCAATTTGTTCCATTTTTTCATTGATTCTTTCAAAATCCAGAGCTCCAAAATATTATTCAAACAAATTCAATATTTTAGCCAGGAATCTAAAATCAAATACCTACATAGCAAGTGTTTTGTGTCTTTATTAGTGAAATTTGCAACCCTCGGCTGGCTCATCTCTCAACAAAGGAAGTGGACGAAATCATCCACTGTAAAAAAAAAAACGATGGCATGAAAAAATAAATTAGGGAGTGAGTGCTAGTAATGGGCCCCGTGCGTATAATGGACCCCCTGAACAAAAACCGAGAGTTTACGCTTGAATCTACAATTTCCTGCAAACTTCCATAGGATAAAGTTGCTTCACTTATCAGGGTAGTAGTTCCATACAATTGCTTTGCACTAGGAGACTGGAATTTAGTTATATTAACTAATTTATGAATGTAAACGCCCTAGAGGGTCCATTACTAGCACAGAAGGGGGGGGGGTCCATAATAGGCAACAGGAACATTTGGAAATGGAACATGTCAATCAAATGGGGGGACCATAATACGTATGTAAACAAACTCGATGATGCGTATTATGGACCCGGGGGCTGCATAATTTTAAAATACATTTTTTAGTAGTAAAAATGAATGTTTTACCATGTGTTATGTACGAAACGCGATGCTGATACCTGTTGCTTGTCATCTAGTGCTGCAGAATGGCAATTTGTCATGAGTCTTACTCTAGCGAAGCGATTGAAGTAAGTTTCCGTCGTTAAGGGGTCCATTACTAGCACTCAATCCCTATAAATCAACTGAACAAAATCACATGCTGCGGCACAGCAAAACAGGAATAATAAAAATGACAGTTGTGCGTTGCTTCCGTATTGAGTGATGTGATCTTGAAAACGCGAGTGCTTTTGAGTTTGGATTTCGTGGGAAGTGTCCTCAAGGTCCTCACGTACTTTAAGGCTAGTTTACACATTAGGAGCTTGTCTGCAAATTTCAAACCCATGTGTGTGGACGGAACTTATGTGATTCCGTTATGAAAAATTAGCAATTCGGCCCGAATTAAAATACAATCCGGTGGAGATCTCCAAGAGTCCGAGCTATAAACTAGGACTTTTTTTTACTTTTAGCGACGAAATTGCATGAGTCCCGTTTTTTTTTGGAGCACATGGGAACAAAATCAATTACCATGATTCCCGAGGTGTGATACTACTTTTAGCGTTCTTTAGATCAATTTCGAAAAAAGGACTGTGAATTGTTTAAATTTGACGTTTATTCTTATGCACCATTCATATTAATGGAAGTAATTAAAATAACATTTTATTAATGGTCTTTCCTTGTTGTGATTCTTGTTATTCATATTCGCTGATTACTCCTATCTACTGACGAAGCCGTTTAACCTATATGGGGTTTTGATTGGGGAAATAAAAAAATACTGACTGGGGTTGCACTCTTGTTTGAGAGAAAGCATTTGACTATGTTTGGTATGAAGTTTTGATTGTATAATTGTTGAATTATTGCACTACATGAAAACTTCGTCCATTGGCAGAGAGGCCCGTGTCATCTGCCAATATCTTTTTTTGGTTGGAAAGATTTATGAAATGCGATTATTTCTTCGAAACATATTGAGGTTCTAAGGCGCCATGCGCTGGAGTGAAATTGATCTGTTAAATAGGTAATTAAACTTATACATATGCGACTGATCAATTTCATATACAAACTTTATATATTTTATTTAAAAAAAAAACATACTCAAAAACACAGACTAATAATTCTTGTCTAAAGAATAATAAAGTACCAAGTACACTAGGGGCTGTTCTCATATTATCCATCGTGCGAAACCTGAATCAATTCTCGGCCTAGGTGAATCTGCAACTGCTGAATAATGGAGGACTTCATCGTTTTAACCTTCAACTTGAGCTCATAATGACCCCTATTGGCGACGTTTGGTTCCCACGATTAAGGATATCGTCGTTCTCGGTCTGAAGAGCGACACCGATGTAGCGGCATGGGTCTAGCAAGGAATAATGAATTATGTAGCCAACCAATCCAATGCACGTGGTTTTACCACCATCAAAAAAACACCGCGCAATTATTCAATCGATGCAAATTTAAGTCAATACTATTCCACCGGTGTCGATTACTATGTTGTTCGACTAGTGGCGTGGCTTGTAATTGAAGGTGGGGGTCGCTTTTGCGGTGGTTTTTTCCTTGTCTGGGCAGCAAAGGAAAGGGCGGGACAATGACTTATTAAGAAAGTACTGTAAGTGGATACCTTCTACTATTTACTATCCCACCTTTTGAATATTCATTCGAAGCATTGAATATTTTATGATGCGGCTGTTTTAGTTCCCACCGTCAGCTGAATTGAGGATCGCCGAAAAAGAGTGGCAGTTGACCAGTGGATACGGGTTAAAGCTACAAAGTAAACGCAAGGTGGAATATTGATGAGTATGATTTGGAGAGGAAATTGTGGGCTCGACCCTCTCGCCCGGTGCCATTGCTCTAAGGAAATTGGCACTTGAAGAATGATAAATTGAGTATGGGAAACAGATGTGTTAGGAAATTCTCCATACTGCTTTTCTTTGGGATGAAGACTGACTATAGACTTTTTACACAAGTTGAAAAAATATATAGTTCTAATAGGAATATATCATACATAAACAAGGACAAACTGCGCCTAAAAGGTGTGTAATAACACATGCAATAATTTGTTCCGCAGCGAGTAAAGACAAATTTTGAAAATTGGCTCGAGTTATCATAAAACCGGTCGATGAATAACTTGGGCTTTGTGTACTGTCTTTGTAAATACCACAAAGCCTTATTCCAGCCAACCCTTTCCGATTCCGGAAATGTTTGCCCTCGCCTTATTCCAGCCATAACATGAGTGGCCTCAATAAAGTTTACCACCGCGAGCCTTTCCCATATTTGAGGTCGTAAATTTTGTTTTGGTCTGTCTCGTGCAGCTAAGGTGTACCGAAGGGCTATAAAATCAATTTGTAAACGTTCGAGGGAGGCAATCCGCACAGCGAATTGAAATGATGTTTTTACAAAAAAAATGTTAAAGATATCTATTTTATGTGGATGGAACAAGTTGCATTTGATGTGGAACCCAGTCTCATTCTTCGTTACTGAGTACTGATGATTGGGTTCCTGAATAATAGTGAGTATACATTGTTCAGTAGTTTGTCACCAATCTTTATTTTTTTTTTGCGTTTACGCTAAATCGGTAACGAATATAAATAATGATATTTTAATATGCTTTTGATTGTGTAGTTCACAAGAAAATATACAAGAAAGCTATCATTGCAGCTAGGTGGATAAACTCGTTTTTTTTTCACGTTCGAGCCTTGTGAGGTTTGCGCTCCCAATGACACAATCAAGAAAATTACCTCTAAGGTACGCTTGCACAAACATAAATGACCAAACTAGGACAGTCGTTCGGAACTCGACCGAATACTTTTTGTTAATCATGATTCTATGGTCGGCTAGTTGGTTGGCAAGTCAGTTCAAAATGCTCTCGAAACTAGACGTTAAGACGTTTTTTTCGTGGATTGAAGGACTGTCACGCCACACAGTTTCTATTAAAGCGCTAAATGTTGGGGAATGGAATTATTTTAATTTCAAATGGATGAGAATGGTTGTGATTGAAGCTACTTTTATTACATGTGCTGTGCCTAGTTTGATATGTGAAGTGGTGCATTCTGCTTTGAACAGTGAGACTAATTAACTTAACTCGGATAATTGACTCTGCAGTGAGATAAGAATTCAAGCAACGATATTGGAGTGACTAAATTATGCATGACAGCGCAGTTTTATTTGGCAAATGATGCGATAAGAGTTCGTTATATGAGGCGCTATAAAGTTGGATAGTTCAGCACTTAGTCAGAGCAGAGTAGCTGTTTGTTATTATTATTGCTGCGGTAAAAAAATATGTATTCGGTTTTCCATTTTTATCTAAATCATTTCAAAATTTCCACTATTTGAGGTTACATTTACATTTACTATTTACTTCTCTATCCTGCTGCATTTTTGTGTGAAGTTTTTACTATGTTATGTTCTCGATGAAGATATTTTGCAATTATGATTTTGTTATGATTTGTTATGATTTTTGTGCGAAGCATGGAAATAAAGAAATAAAGAAATTGTTTAAACATACTTTGATTAGTTTTATTAAACACGAATAAATTGATATTAACATAATGTTTATTTAAAGAATAAATGAAGATTTGAAAATACTTAAGAAATCAATCAGTACTGTTCGATTTGCTATTCAATTGAACTTAAGTTTATTTACAAGGGTATTTACAATCACTATTTCAAGTCTATATGTCTGTCTTCCTCAATAACTTTTAAAAATAGGCTAATCCAACCGTTTTAGTCAGTATATTGAAAGAAATCGCATTTGTGATGATGTTTCATGCATGCGTAATAGTACCACATTGATGTATGAAGTCACCAAGTCGAGTCAAGTACGAGACACTGAAAACGACCTTACTGTTGAGGTCGAAATACATATCTGTCAAGGTACAATTAAGTGGTGGAATTAAATGGGATTGTACAAACTTACGACAAGTGAAGATATTCCACTAAAAAGCTCAACATTATTTTCTTAAGAAAATTTTAGTCGCTCTTATCCATCTTGGTAAAACACCGCAAACGACAATGATTTTCATGAAATAACTTTCACCGCCTGTGGTTTATTGTGAATGATTTTAGATTTCCCGTCGAGGGGTTTTGTAAGCTTTATCGTTCACGCGTTTCGCCTTTCAACTTAGCGAGTACTGATGAGCTCAAATTCTCAACACCAGACACAATGGACATTTTGAAAAATGTGATAGACTTGCTACATTTGCTTTAATAGATGTAGTCAGTGAGACAGTGTATGTAGTTTTTAGTTGATTTAATTGGCATCATCATTTTATCGCCGAAATCGAAATCATCATCAATATCGCCGAAATCGATTACGAAAATTTATCGATATCGGCGATATTTGAGTTCAATGATAACGGATATTGTATCGATAAATTTCATCCGGTAATATCGATATTATCGATTTTATTGATACTTGCACAACCCTATGTGCCACTGTTACTCTATACGAGAACCAAAATATTTGCCTTACTTAAATACCAACAATATTTCATTTGAACAAAACGGTTTTTATGTTAAACTATGAAGAATTGTTATACCAATTTTGCCATTTATTACATGGGGTCTCCAGTAGCCTTGCGAGCAAAGGCGTAGGATTGCAAATCCGGAGATGGTGAGTTCGATTCTCGGTTCGGTCTAGCATGTTTTCGGGTTGGAAACATTCTCGACACCCTGGGCATATCCATTGTACTTGCCCTATGTATGTATACTTATGCAATGGCGCGCATAGAAAAGCTTTCAATTAATAACTGAGGAAATGCTAATAGAATACTAAGTTGAGAAGCTAGGCCAAGTTCCAGTTAGAATGTAGAGCCATGGAGAAGAAGAAGCCATTTATAAGACTTGGAAGAACCTAAATATATTCAGCTCATAAAGGGATCAATTCCCCTCGCATGTTTTAAAAAATTCCAAATTAAATATTTTTTGGAAAAATCTATTTTTCGGTAACTTTCACGAAAAAACAATTTCTTCCAATGATTTGATTGATTAAATTGTTGATCAAGTCCATCTTAAATCGTATAAATTTGAGCATTCTACATCGAGATTCTTCGGAAATAAAAAGTGGGGATCATGTGTGCCCAGTTTTCCCTTTTCACTTGGAAGAAGTGCAGTTTGCACTAGTTTGGTCAATCACAAAGTAGCGACCATTGATTTGTACAATCAGTCTAAGTTAAACTAAGATATGATGAATAACAACTGAAATTAGGCTTGCTTTCCAACTTAGTGTTTTATTAGTATTGGTATTACCAGCTTTTCTATGTCTCGTCATAGGGGCTAAAGCCAACGAAAACAACGCCCATTCACCAGAGTTCCACTATAGCAAAACGTTTCTCCTAAGCTTACGCTTTAGTACGGATGAGTTATGGCAAAAAATATATTCTTCATTGATTTTCGAGACTATGACAAGAATAAATAAGCAGACGAAACTATCTGCCCTAACCCTCCCATTGCATATATCTTGTGTTGCCAGCACAATGGAAACGCTATGTCCAACGTGTCGCGAATGTTTCACTCCCGAAATCATCCTAGACCAGAATCTAACTCGCCATCTCCGGATTTCCAATCTTACGCCTTTGCTCACAAGTCTAACTGAAGATCCCATATTATGTATAATTGGGTAATTCAAACTAGAAAACGAAATTAACGAGTCCAATAATATTAGGCGCTCCATAGGGAATTATGGAACTGCCCTTCCAGGACGATTGAATCATGAGTACTCGGGTTTTCTCGTGAAATGGAATTCTCCAGGCTACAACAGAATTTTCGAATGACATGCGAGAGATCGTAATGTGCTCTGTAACTGCGAGGCGGCTCTGACCCAGTGTGGGAATGTAATGCCAATAATAATAAGAAGAAAGTGGTTGAGTTTCCTGGTTTAAGTTAAAGTTGATTTTCTTATTAGCGAATCGCGCTGCATCACGAATATTGATCGTTTTTGCACATAAATCTTTCCTTGTGAAAAAATCAATGTGCAGAGAAATATCACAAATCAACTTTTGTGGCTGATTAATAATTGATTAACACATAAACAAATTAACAAATTGCTTTAATCTTCAAATGTCACGACACCCGTGTTCTTCCCCTTCATTGCCGGAGCTCCATCAGTTGTTAGGCCTTAAGCTTTCAAAGAAGTGTTGCTCCTTCATGCAGGACTAAAAAGCTTTCCTCAGGTCTATACCGATCTTCAGATGATTATAAATGCCCCTTATGAAGACATGGGTCTTGTTTTTTACATTAAGAATTTTCATCGATTGTGAGCAGGCAGAACGTAATGTAATTTTCAAATCTTCTGAGAGAAATCTAACTCTTCACCGTGCTTTACGAGAAACTAATTCTTCTGAAGGAGTCTTTTTCTTTAGAGCACACGATATTGCCAACAGCCAATATTCATTCCCTAATAAGATCTCCGTTCTGGAAAGGTTGCATCCGTATTGCCAAAATTTCATTAACAACAGAACTGGCCCGTGCTAGATTATTCGACACCGTGCTAACACAGATTTATTTTTTAATCAGTAATAATAACCTATAGTATTGATTATTAAATGATAAATAAGAGCCCAATAGAAAATCTTTCGGGCCGGTTATGAAGAGTTTTTTCTTACACACTGCGGGCCATAAAAAATGAAGCCAAGGGCTGCATCCGACCCGCGGGCCGTACGTTGGGCAGCCCTGGTTTAATTCAGTACCGGAGTCCAAAAAACGTTCAAATCGCTTGCCAAATATTATTATTTGCTAGAATGCTCAAAGTGTTGAACAAGGAAAATGGAATCAACTTGGGTGTTAGTATCCCACCACTGCAAAGCTTAGAATCGGAGGGTGCCCAATAGAAAAAGGATAATAAGGAGGAGAAACAAAATGACGTGTTCTGATGGCGTTTGAGTTGTATGAGTGCATCGAAAATGAGTTCGAAGTCGATTGAAACGGCCCCCCGCGCTAAGCGATGCATCTACAGTGCTCTACAAACATCCTAAGCCGATTGATAGCCATTCGCTAAACGGAAGCCATTCAGTGATTAATCTAACGGGACTTCGTTGAGCTCTTTCCGATTTTATTTTTGCTCTTTTTGCAACGTAAAAAGTAGTGACGACTAGTAACCCTATAACCAGAGGCCGGCGGTGTAAAAAACTAAACCCCATACACGCTCCAACGTGTTGTACAACTTTGATTTGGAAATTTGGTTCGGTCGGAGTAAAGTCAGACCGTCCGTGGGCAAGTTGTACTGTCCAACAGTAGTACAACTTGCCCACAGACTTGCTCCGACTCTACTCTGACCGAGCCAAATTTCCTGGGGGTGGAGTCAAAGTTGTACAACATGTCGGAACGTGTGTTGTGGAACGTACACACGGTCAAGCAGTTTGACCAACATTGACTCCATCTCTCGTTTATTCAAACATCCATCATGTTTTACCAACAGCGGCACGAACAATCAATTTATTCGACCAACAATATCACACAAGAACGACCGAAGCTCCAATTTGAGCACCAACCATCAAAATATATATGGGGGTTTGTGCAACTTCACTACAAATGCTCAAACATGTTCGGCGAACCTTGACTCCACCCCCGACAACTCAAACCAAAATCAAAACGTTCTAATTTTTTCCAACCGAGCCGCCAACTGTCAAATGGTTGTTCGAACAACTTCACACACGTTCAAACAAAGCAGCAACCGAAGCGTTTTCTTGGGGGCGGAGTCAATGTTCGTCAAACTGCTTGACTGGTGTGTACGTTGCATTGGAACCGCTTTCGACTCGCTTGGAAACAGGATGACGTCTTCGCCGATCTCTTATTGTAGTATTTCTAGTAACGACTCCCTATTTTCCAAATGAGATTAGTGAAATCCAGAATCTATTGTATGCAATACTGGCTGCTCCGTCAATCTTTCTTTCGCCAAATATTAAATATTGTAAAAATTTGCTTTTCATTTGTACGGAAAACCCTTCCTCTAGAGCAGGGAGTCTAGTCTCAAACCATCATAGATACATTTCTTGCCTTCAAAAACTTTCAGCTAATATGTACGAAGCGGTTGATACGAGATGTCATGATTTAAATGTGGAATCTAGTTAAAAACTGATTTAAAAAACCCTAAACAGTAGGCCGGGCCGCTTTTATGTTTGAACTACATTTCTAATGTTTCAAATATAAATATTGACAAGAGAAGTAATAAATGTAGTCAAATCTATCATTTTTCAGGATTCTCCCAAGTGATGGCTGTGTATGTGTAGACAAGACTAGACTAGACGAGTTTTCAAATGGTATGCTGGGAGAGTATGCAAGGCGTGGAGCAGATGGATCCATCATTTTTTTTTTTTTTTTACTAGTTTTATTTGCTAATTATCTAATACATGCATTCATCTCTTAGACTAGGTGTTCCGTGTTTTCTTAACACTATCATCCTTATTTGCTATGTTATATTTTTAATTATCTTTATCTATATACATAAAAATGAATTTCTGTCTGTCTGACCCTTATAGACTCGGAAACTACTGAACCGATCGGCGTGAAAATTTACATGCAGAGGTTTTTGGGGTCGGGGAAGGTTCTTAAGATGGTTTGAAACCCCTCCCCCTTTTGGAAAGGGGGGCTCCCATACAAATGGAACACACATTTCTGCTTAACTCGAGACCAATCAGAGAATAAATCAATTGTAGGCGAAACAAAGTTCGTCGGATCTGCTAGTTACTTCGGATCGGATTTAACGAGACTTGTAATGTTGTGATGTAATGTTCTTAAATGTTCTTAAAACTGAGGTTTTTAGGGATGCGCTTCATTAAGACAAACATACACTGTCGGATGATTATAATAATAATAATAAACAATAAACATCATAAAAAAAGCACAACATCTCATGTGCCTGGATTTGTAATGCAAGTAAAAGACAAATACTCGGAGGTCATAATTGGGTTGATAGCGCGGCTGGGGACATCATGAAAGCTTTGGTTGATTCGATAGAACATTTGATTCAAACTCAAGGAAACTGCGACGCAAGTGAAAGAAAAATATTCAGAGGACATAATTGGGTTTATGCCGCGGCTGGGGTCTTCATGGAAGCCTTGGTTGATTCGGTGACCATTTGATTCAAATTCCAGGACAATTTGGAGATCTTACAACATCTCATATGTTTGGATTTGATACGCAAGTGAAAGACAAATACTCGGAGGACATAATTGGGTTGATACTGCGGCTGAGGCCATCATGGACGCTTTGGTTGATTCGATAGACCATTTTACTCAAACTTCAGGACAATTTGGAGATCTTACAGCATCTCAAACGCCTGGATTTGAGACGCAAGTGGAAGATAAATACTCGGAGGACATAATTGGGTTGATACCGCGGTATGGGACATCATGGAAGCCTTGGTTGATTCGGTAGACCATTTGATTCAAACTTCAGGACAATTTGGAGATCTTACAACATCTCAAATGCCTGGGTTTGAGACGCAAGTGGACGATAAATACTCGGAGGACATAATTGGGTTGATACCGCGGTATGGGACCTCATGGAAGCCTTGGTTGATTCGGTAGACCATTTGATTCAAATTCCAGGACAATTTGGAGATCTTACAACATCTCATATGTTTGGATTTGAGACGCAAGTGAAAGACAAATACTCGGAGGACATAATTGGGTTGATACTGCGGCTGGGGCCATCATGGATGCTTTGGTTGATTCGATAGACCATTTTACTCAAACTTCAGGACAATTTGGAGATCTTACAACATCTCAAATGCCTGGATTTGAGACGCAAGTGGAAGATAAATACTCGGAGGACATAATTGGGTTGATACCGCGGTATGGGACATCATGGAAGCCTTGGTTGATTCGGTTGACCATTTGATTCAAACTCCAGGACAATTTGGAGATCCTAGAACATCATAATTTATTATCACACATGTTTCGTATATAGTTTACATTTATTTTAACAAGTTCACAGTAGGCAACATGCTTGAAAACATTTTCTGAAGCTTCATACATCCTGTAGCATAAAGTGGTTCCTAAAGGCACCGAATTATCATCGTATGCATAGTAGGGATGCTCAAAATGTGTCCTCATGTTCCAGGTGATGTCTTTTATGTGTTATTTTATCATTTCCATCATCACTATATGAATAGATATCATTTTTGGTAATGAAATATAAGTATATCTCCAAAATCGCATTTTTCTAAATCCGTTGCTTTACTCCCACAGCTCTAGTGAAAAATTGAACACCCCTAGATACAATATTTTGCAATGTCCAGAAACTAGAAGAGATGGCTAAGAGATTGGTGAAAAAACTGAGAAAATCGGTTGAAAAACCACTGAGATATAGTCATTTGAAAATTTAGTTACAACGATTTTCTGAACGAATGTATCCGCGTAAGTTTTTTTAGCGAATCAATCCTAGTGTTAATACATTTCAATTGCCTCTGGCAGTTAGAATTTTTCCTCTGGTTGAATTGAACCATGTAGGAATTACAATGTTTTCAACTTAAACTAATCTTAACCTATTTTATACTAAGGGTACAAGGAGTTAATCGTTGCAATAGAAGATTGCAACGATTTTTGTCTAAAATTGGAAATTATTTTGTTGGACATTTGTTGCAATGTCTCAATATTAGAAATTCTATGAAGTTCATTGGTACTATACCACAGAGGCAACTTCAGAATCATTTTCAGAATTTTATTTTGAATCCTCTGAAGTGCCTTCTTTCTGGTATTGCAGCAACTAGTCCATATTGGCACAGCATACAACATGGCAGGTCTAAAAATTTGTTTGTAAATCAAAAGTTTGTTCTTAAGACAAAGTTTTGATTTTGTGTTATAAGTGGATATAGACACTTAATATATTTGTTACATTTGGCTTGAAGGCCTTCAATGTGAGTTTAAAAGTTAATTTTGATCTAGCAGAAGTCCTAAATATTTAGCTTCGCTAGACCAATTAATTGGAACCCCATTCATAGTGACAATATGTCTGCTAGAAGGTTTCAAATAAAAGCTCTCGGCTTATGTGGGAAAATAATAAGCTGAGTTTTGGAAGCATTCGGGAAATTTTCCATTTGTGCAAGTAAGTGGAGAAAATATCCAAACTTTTTTGCAATCTACTACAAATGACACGAAGGCTTCGCCCTTTGGCTGAAAGGCCCGTGTCATCTGCAAACAAAGATTTTTGACACCCTGGTGGTAAATCAGGTAAGTCAGAAGTAAAAATGTTATACAATATGGGCCCCAGTATGCTGCCTTGGGGGACACCAGCCCTTACAGGTAATCTATCAGATTTGGAATTCTGATAGTTTACCTGAAGTGAGCGATCTGATAAATAATTTTGGATCAGTTTAATGATGTACAGAGGAAAATTAAAATTCATCAATTTTACAATCAAACCTTCATGCCAAACACTGTCAAATGCTTTCTCTATATCAAGAAGAGCAACTCCAGTCGAATATCCTTCAGATTTGTTGAGCCGAATTAAGTTCGTAACTCTTAATAACTGATGAGTGGTTGAATGCCCATGGCGAAAACCAAATTGCTCATCAGCAAAAATAGAATTGTCATTAATATGAACCATCATTCTATTTAAAATAATCTTTTCAAACAGTTTGCTTATTGAAGAAAGCAAACTGATTGGGCGATAACTAGAAGCCTTAGCTGGATTTTTGTCCGGCTTCAAAATTGGAACAACTTTGGCGTTTTTCCATTTATTTGGGAAGTATGCCAATTGAAAACATTTGTTAAATAAATTAACCAAAAAGGATAAAGAGCTCTCAGGAAGTTTTTTGATAAGTATGTAAAAAATACCATCATCACCCGGGGCTTTCATATTTTTAAATTTTCTAGTAATAGATCTCACTTCATCCAAATTAGTTCCTAACGAAGGGTCAAAAACATTATCTTGGTTGAGAATGTCTTCGAAGCTTCGTGTAACCTGATCCTCAATTGGACTAGTGAGACCTAGACTAAAATTATGGGCACTCTCGAACTGCTGAGCAAGTTTTCGAGCCTTTTCGCCATTTGTTAATAAAATTTTATTTCCCTCTTTAAGCGCTGTAATTGGCTTTTGAGGTTTTTTAAGAATTTTCGTTAATTTCCAAAAGGGTTTCGAACTGGGATCCAACTTCGAGACATTATTCTCAAAGTTGGTATTTCTCAGAGTAGCGAAACGTTTTTTAATTTCATTTTGCAAATCTCGCCAAATAACTTTCAACGCGGGATCGCGAGTTCTTTGGTATTGCCTTCGCCTCACATTTTTAAGACGGATCAGTAGCTGAAGATCGTCGTCAATAATGATGGAGTTGAATTTAATTTCACATTTAGGAATTGCAATGCCTCTGGCTTCGACAATTAAATTTGTCAAAGATACGAGCGCATTGTCAATATCACTTTTGGTATCCAAAGGAATATTAACATCAAAATTCCTATCGATATATGTTTTATATAAATCCCAATCAGCTCTATGATAATTAAAAGTAGAGCTGATTGGATTATAAATGGCTTCTTGTGAGATTTCAAACGTCACAGGAAGGTGATCAGAGTCAAAGTCAGCATGAGTTACCAATTGGCCACACAGCTGACTTGAATCCGTTAAAACTAAATCAATTGTAGAAGGATTTCGACTGGAAGAAAAACAAGTTGGTCCATTGGGATATTGAATAGTATAATATCCCGCAGAACAATCTTCAAATAAAATTTTACCATTGGAATTGCTTTGAGCATTATTCCATGAACGGTGTTTGGCATTGAAGTCAGAATTTGAAGATCAGCTTTCAACAAATTCTTTTGCTGCCCATTGCATTGAAAAGGCAAATAGGCTGCAATGAAGGAAAATTGACCAAAATTTGTTTCAACAGAAACTCCCAAGGTTTCAAAAACTTTGGTTTCAAAAGAAGAAAATAATTTATGTTTGATACGTCTATTAATGACAATGGCGACCCCACCACAGGCGCTGTCAAGACGATCATTTCTGTAGATAAAATAATTTGGATCTCTTTTAATGGAGAGTCCTGGTTTAAAATAAGTTTCTGTTATAATGGCAATATGCACATTATGAACTGTTAGGAAGTTGAATAATTCATCTTCCTTACCTTTAGAGAGCGGGCATTCCAATTTAGAACTTTCACACAATTATTTGGATCCATTGAAACGGAGTCCGATAACAATTTTTTGTGTGTACTTTATACCAAACTGAACAGCTTCAGGAATGGTATTTGCTTTGAACATTGCATCAATCATGTGATGCAATTGTTCAGTTAAAAAATCAAAATCGGAAGCAGTCATGCTACCTGAAACATGACCGTTATTTTCCGTTGGGACATGGGTATAAACCTCATTTTGAGAAGAGAAATTTTGTCTACCAGCAGCGATGTTTGCATACGTAGGTACATTCGAAAAATTGGAATTTACTGAAGTGCTTGCTACCCGTTGACGAGCGGCAAAATTTGTTTGTGAATTGTGGTGGGTATGAATGGCTCGACCGGTAACTGGTTTCGAAATTTGAGCGTTTGAAAAATTTCTACCCGTCGAATCTGGGATCCGATTGGAATTTCCCGTCATCAATTTTGCACGGGAATTCAAAACTTTTTTGCGTGAAGGGCATTCCCAGAAATTGGATTTATGATTGCCCCCACAATTTGCACATTTAAATTTATTGGAATCTTCTCTCACGGGACATGCGTCCTTGGCGTGAGAGGTTCCACCACAAATCATGCATTTAGCATCCATGTGACAATGTTTGGTTCCATGACCCCACTTTTGGCACTTACGGCACTGGGTGGGGTTTTGGAAATTTCCCCCAGGCCTGCGGAAATGTTCCCATGTAACACGGACATGGGACATAATACAGGCCTTTTCCAAACTTTTCATATTATTTAGTTCACTTTTGTTAAAATGAACTAAATAAAATTCTTGAGAAATGCCCCTCTGGGAAGTACCAGAGTGGGATTTTTTTTCATCTTAATTACTTGGACTGGTGAAAATCCAAGTAATTCAGAAATTTCAATTTTAATCTCATCCAGTGATTTATCATCACTGGGAGACCTTTCAAGACGACTTTGAACAATCGCTCAGTTTTGTCGTCGTATGTGAAGAATTTATGGCGCTTCTCAGTTAAATACTGAAGAAGACGTTTGCGATCGTCAAAGGATCCCGGCAAAACGCGGCAGTCACCCTTCCTAGCAATCTGAAATGAAACCTTGATCCCCTGAAGGTTACTCAAAATCTCATTCCGGAAGCCAGAAAACTCGGCAACAGATACCACAATTGGCGGAATCCTTTGCTTTTTCGCATGAATCGAATCACCTGGGCTAGAGGTATATTCGATTTGCTCAATTTCATCATTAATCAAATCGAACTGATTGCTCAGTTCGATTGGAGAAGAATTATTTTCAATGTTAGTGAGAAGGAATATCTGAAATCTTCAATTTCCTTCTATTTTTTCCGCACTTTGGCAGAACGATCTTGAAACCTTGTTTCTTGGAAGGAAGTGGAAAATTCAGAGACTCCCCTTTTCTCTTGTTTTTATTAATGCTCATTGCTGAGCGTGGAGACGTGACATTCTAAGAGGTTTTTTCCCAGAACGGTGTCCTTCCAGGATTACCACCGCTTGTCGGAATTTTACTTCCGCAAACGGGTCCAACGTGAAACGAAGGCACGGGTCCTTGCAAAGATCGTAACGGGATCAGTGGGTACAAAGACGTATCTCCAACATGTATTGCTGGTAAAGCCAGTTATCCAGAAAAAAAATGCGTTCCATAACCGTACGGTTGTGAATCAAACAAATCCCCATGGCAACAGACGTGGAATATTTCTCCGTCAGATTTGATTAAGTAATTATAATGGCTTATAAGTAAGTTTGTAAGTAACAACTATGGTTTTATAACGCTTTTGGAGGCAGCGAATAACTCTTCAAGCATGCTAGGAATCTACAATAAATCTAGCGATGTTTCCAGAGTAGACACCAGTGTTGTCCTACACTATGTGCCAAAAATCAGATTGATTGATTTACACCATCGAAACGATTTTTTTTAATCTTAATGTAGTAAGTGCAACTAATAAAGAGATATTTGTATTTTCTAAATAACATGACGAGCTCGGTGGCTTCTGCCTTATAAGCAGGAGGTCGTGGGCTCAACTTCAGGCTCGTCCCTTTCCTACTTTGTGTTTCTATCTTAGTTTTTTCGGTGTTTCACGTTCTACCAAAACGATTCCTACTGTTATAATCTTCCACACAATCACAAAACCTCCCGTGGCACCTATGAGAGGTCATGGAGTTCTCTCCATCTTTCTAAAGTAGGTGTCCAACTAACCATCCTTCCGCTTCCTCAGCATTCGCAAGGACGTGGCCAGGACAGATCTCGACTATTGTAAAGTGCATTGCTTCCATCTAAGAGGTAGTGATTAGTCCCAAATCATTACCTATGGTAACGGATGGAAGTTATGCTACTCTCGTACAATAGTCTTGGCTTGAACCACCTACGAATTTGTGCGAATTGCTCACTGCTAATGCTAATTTGAATTTTCTAAATGTCATGTCAACTTATAAAAAAAAAGTTCGGTAGAGCCAGAGGAGCGCGCGCACTTAAATACACTTTTCACTGGAGTGTATTTTAACAGAGCGCGCGCTCCTGTGTCTCTGGTGTGCATTTTTTTTTAATAATTTGACATGACATTTGGAAAATTCTTCTATTAGTTGCACTTACTAAATTAAGATTATAAAATCGTTTAGATGGTGTTAAATCTAAGAGCAGAATGCACAGAGTGTAGGACAACACTGGTAGACACTATACTATGGCGGAAAGATTCCGGTTACATACGGGATTTGTGCTGTAACGACAAACCAGACAAAATGTGCAACATAGGGAACTGCTCCTTGAATTCATACCATGTACCAAATCAATACCATTGGAAAACAACGAATTGGTGCGCAAATTGTTTTATTTTTTTCAGCAGTGAGCACGCAGGGTAACAACAAAACACGACACAAATTAAGCCTAAATCACCAGTTTTGCGAATTTTATTAATAATGGAACAGATACTACATTGAATCAGTTAGCATTGAGTGAAAAGCATAGTGGTTAGAGAGATCAGGGAAGTAAACAACTTGACGGGAGAGAAAAAGACTTATACAGCAAAACAATAACGAATCGAGTTGTGGAATCCACCTGATAAAGTAGTACTACAAATGAATAACGGTGTTGAATGTAATTCCGGTAGGGACTAAAGTACTGATGAAAGAAAAAGGACTGCACCTCGATTCAAATTCAACTGTGGATACCTTCGAGAATGCTCATTACCTGAGACCTCATTACTATCCTTATCATATCGTTCTTTCTCTGGTGCTATATTCCCTGCGAGAATCAGATTAATCCACCTATTATCCCAGATTAATCCACCTAGCGTTGGTGATGCCTTTCTCGCATTTAGTTCAGACACCAATCTTATATAGGGTTTACATGGTTCGATGTACCATTTTCTTCATAACTTTAAAACGCAATGACCGATCGTTATAAAATTCAATAGTGATCAACAAGGCTTTGTCCCCTGTCGAATGAAACTTGTTGCGAGAAAATCGGTTAAGGATTTCTATACGAAAAGTTGTCTAACGTTTTTTAAAGCTTGTGTGAACACACATACACACACACACATACACACACACATACACACACACATACACACGGGGGAGGGCAGCAGGGACTTTGTCCAAGGGCTTGACGACCCCTCCCCATGGCCACTGCGAGTTAGATCGGGACCATCGTCCCTAACCCCTAATCCCAAGGCGTCAAGCGACCCGTGCCGAGGGGATGCATGGCCAGGGGGTGAAATAATAAGCTAGGCCTTTAACGGAGCCTGTGGGGTACCTGGGCACCCTCCACAGTAATTGTCCCTTACCGCGTCATGCTGGGCTCTGGCGTGGTGGACCTCTTTCCCGAGCAACTCGTGGGACCAAAATGGAAAACCAAGTCAATTCTTCAATTAGTGGTAGTAGTGTAGGCGACAACCCCTTCGCAAGAGGTGGGTTGTTCAGGTCTCCGCCTAGGAGGCCAGAGGCAATAGTCGGCAGCTCAGTGCGCAGCGCCAGCGTGGGTCACTCAACCTTCCTCTCGGCTATAAAAACGCAGGTAGGGGTTATTGACGGCCCATGGCTTGTGGAGGCGATGAACCGCAAACGCGATGGGCTTTCGGCCTTCGAGGTGGCGACGGAACAGCTGGACGCCATCATCGACTTTGTGTCATCGAAGCATAATATCAGCAAGGACCTCAAGAGGAGCTTGCAGAAACTTCGAAAGTCGATGCTGGACGCCAAGCTGGAGAGGGCGGTCGGGACGGCCAAGTGTAAACCCGTGAAATCGGTGGAGTCGAGGTCTACCCAGACTGAGGCCCAAGGATTCGCGGACTCGGGCAAGGTCGAATCGACCGAAGGCGTGCCAGCGAAGACGGTGGTGCCAAAGTCTACCCAGACTGAGGCTCAAGTATTCGCTGGCACGTCAGAGGTCACTGCTCCAACGGAGCAGACACAAAAACGGGGGAGACAGTCTCCAGGGGATGAGCTCCCTGGGGGCCGCTCCAAAACGCGGAGGGTTACTACCCCGAACAAGGGTAGTGGCTGGGAAGCTGAACCCCGGTCAGGTACCTCCAAAACCGGGGGAGGAAGGACCTGGAAAGGTCCGTCCACTCAGGAAAGACGGTGATAAGGGGTTACGGCAGGCTGAAAGTTCTCAGCCGCACCAGACCAGGGAAATAGAGGTGACGCCTCCTGGACCCTGGTCAAGAACAAGAGGAAACCGAAGACGTTAAGGGCCGAAAAGAAGGCCCAGGCGAATGAGGGTAGCAAGAAGTCTAGGGTAGGCGCCAATCGCTCCAGGGGCGATGCCCTAGTCATCACGGCGGACGAGGCTAAGTACGCGGATGTTTTGAAGGCGATGAGGAGTGACGTCAAGCTCGGTGAACTCGGCGCCGACGTACGTCGAATAAGACGTACCCGGATGGGCGAGATGATACTCGAGCTGAAGCGGGGCGTCTCGCAAAAGGGCGCCGCCTACAAGAAGTTGGCGGAGGAGGTCCTAGGCGAGACGGTCAAGGTGAGGGCACTCACGACGGAGGTGAATCTAAGGGTTAAAGACCTGGACGAGATCACTGAAGTCGAAGAGCTCGTCACGGCACTGCGGCGACAGTGTGAAGTGGAGACGACCACCGCAGCCGTTCGGCTACGGAAAGGTCCGGCAGGGACGCAGGTAGCATTGGTTCGGCTATCTGCAGCGGACGCGGAGTCAAGTTAGGGAGCGTCAAGGTGGGATGGTCGGTATGCCCTGTGCGCATATACGAGCAACCCGAAGTTTGCTTCATGTGCCTGGAACCGGGGCACAAGCATTGGACTGCAAAGGCCCTGACAGAAGCAATCTCTGCCGACGCTGCGGATTGGAGGGACATAAGGCACAATGCTGCAGGAACCCTCCCAATTTTTTGATTTGTTCCAGCAAAGCTGTGACCAGCAAACACCCCCTGGGGGTTCGATGTGCCCGGCGTTTAAGCGTGCTGCAAAATCAAAGTGCAGGTACCGCAGCTGACTTGATCGGCATCGACAGAGTGTTTGGTGTGCGCAGGTTTAGAGGAAACGGCGGGACACGTGTTGTTCGTGTGCTCACGTTTTCGCGCAATGCATGACCACATGCTTGCCACATGTGGTCTGGACACTACCCCGGACAACCTGGTTCGGAGGATGTGTAAAGATGAAGTTGGCTGGAACGCCGTTTTATAGGCTATCGCCCAAATCGTCTCGGAGCTACACAGAAGGTGGCGCGTGGACTCAAGGATGGCTAGTTCAGGCGCAAATAAGAGGTGGTCCAAGGGATCGGAGTCGGCTTCATGGGTCATACCGGTGGTCATGCTCTGTGGTCGAACTCGATCCTTTTATCGAACAAGTGGCCGCGCGAAGAACAACATGGTATCGTCGCTTTCGCGGCGTCGGTCAATCGGGCGGGTTCCGAGCCCGAGGACGGAAAGGGGTCCTCGTCAAGGCTGGGGCAGGCGTAGGCCTCGCGTCGGCAAGTCCCTCTGTGTGCTGGCGAATAGGCCCTATCGCAGAAAGGTCAATTTGGGGTGCACGCGGCATCATCATTCTTGATACCAGTCGTGCAGAGGGAAGCAGGCGCGAAGTCGACCCTTCCCACCTTCCGAGGACATAGGGCGTGGTAAGGCCACCTGGAAAGCCGGTAACGCGCTGGCACGATACCATGGTGTTCTTCTAGAAAAGCGAGTTACGATGTTCGGTGCTGCAAGGACACGCAGCTAACCTCGAGGGTGCGTTGTGCACTGGCCCCCCTTTGAAGCATTACTTTCTGGTTGTACCGAAGGGACTATGGGCTTGGCGGCAATGGAAACGGTTTAGCGCGTCGGGGATGTAGTCCTGCCTCCCTCGGTGATCCCTAACCCCGCACTTCCTGGTCAACCCAGGATGTCTGTTGAGCAGATTCGCCCTCCATTGCTTAGGAAGAAAAAAACACATACACACATACATACAAACATTCATACACGCGGACAGACAGACATGTGCTCAGCTCGTTGAGCTGAGTCGATTGGTATATAATAGGTACTATGGGTCTCAGAGGCTTCTATAAAAAGTTCGTTTTCGGAGTGAAATGATAGCCTTTCGGTGCAACTTAGTTGTACGAGAAAGGCAAAAAACCCTACACAGTAGACCGGGCCGCTTTTATGTTTGAATTATTGACAAGAGAAATAATAAACGTAGTCGAATTTATCACTTTCCAGGATTCTCCCAAGTGATGGCTGTGTATGTGTAGACTAGACTAGACTAGACGAGTTTTCGAAATACGTTTTTATAATCGAGTAGTGGAATAAAATGGAATAGTATTAAATTCGCTTTGTGATATACGATTTTATGGTATGGATCAAATTTGTCTTTATTCTGGTGAATTTACTGATGAATTACCATATTTTTGTGATAAGCCTAAAAGTATGTACCACAATAATAAGATCAATACATTCGATATGTATGTATATGTAGTGAGCACAATTTACGACGGTCAATGTTCCGAATTGTTTTCTCCAGTTCGTAACCCGTTGTTTACAGTAGGTATGCATATTTAAAAACCGTTATATCACATCCCAAACACGCGCGAATAGAATTTATGTTCGTGTCTAGCCGTTATTATCGAACTGGAAACAAACGACGTTGGCTGCTGGCGACTGTCGACAGGACCCGCTGCAGGACATCCCCCGTCAAGCTCCGATAGGAATCCATCATCGTCGTCATCACCATCTAGATTTCTACGACCATACGGGCACATTTACTACTACTACTGACCCAGTTAACGGACGCTTACTGCTCGCACCAGGAAATGATGGAATAGTGTTGTTCGCGTTTGCATGAGGTCCTTCCACAGTGCCAGTGATAGGGAGGGACTGTATAAGTGCGCACTACTGTCTGCCAGTAGTGCTATTTGTTCGGATTTATGACCCGTTGAAGTGTCTCTAATATGCATCTAGCTGGAGATCTAAGCTAGGCGACGAACAGGAAAAAAATAGTTGCTTTATGAGGAAATTCCTGGTGCATGATGGTGATTATAGTGCTGCCACTCGTTTCGGCCCAAGGGCAGATCAACCATGAAGGTCTAATTTAATTATCGCTTTTCGGATGGTTGAGCTGAGGATTGATGCTTCTAATAAAGGGCAGTAATTATATACTAGTTATGTTTTTTTGCTTCGTGTGTTAATGTTTTATTTAAACATCATTGATATGCCACACTTGGCATGTTTTGTTTTCAGTTTAATTTTATTTGTATTTTCTATTTCCTAGTATCTCTAGATATAATTCTTTAATTCATATGTCTATTACGACTTGAAACTTAGTGTAGTAAATTATTTTGAAGAACCTATTACAACTGAGGGGGTTAGAAGCAGACATTTTGGTGCACCCATGTTTCTCGAAACTCAGTTTCTGTCACTTACACCCCTTTGCGTTTGACCCCTTCAACTATAATTGGTTTAGAAATTAATTGAAAATATCATTCAGTCCAAATTCTCCGAATAGAAAGAGGTGACAGCTCACATGGAATGACTCTTTAAACTTTCATAACTATGCCAGTCAATGCAGGCTCATAATTCTTGAAACATTAGCGCCCATGTGTATAAAACTACAAAGCATGTTAATTTTCGATCTTATTAACAACAGTACTTCTCCAAAACATAAACTTGAATGGACCTATTATACACGTCAGCTTTGCAACAGACCTAATCTTTTCGTTAGACACCACAGAACAGCCTATGGGTATAATAATCCGTTTGATAATTGTGTAAGATTGTTCAATAATGTCAGTGCTGATTTCGATTTTAATATGTCCAAGTCAATGTTTATCAATAGGATTAGAAACTTAGCATAAGAATCAGCCTGTGGAATTGTTTTTTTAACATTCGAGGCGCAGAAATAAATAAAATATTATGCTACACACAAAAGGAGAATTGAAAGCTTTCCAAGACTTCTAGTGCCAAATATAAATTACTTAGAGTTTAATTTCCTGGACTTTATTTCATAGCTCCTATGCTTATCCCATAAAAAAATCTCGTACAAATTTGAAATCAAAAGCATCCGTTTATATTTTCCCTTTTTGGTTTTTTTTATAAAGCAGTTGGTGAAATGAAAAACAAATGGTTTTCAATTTCATGAGCTAGTCTAATCCTGATTCTTAGTAGTTTATGAAGATTTAAGATAACCCTTTTCAAAGCCACATACACTCTCCCATCGCCGCATGTGAATCAATCCAATTTTTGTCCTCCAACTTTATTGCAATACCTACACACTAGCTGCTTGACCTACCGGTAAGCTTGCTGCTCAAACAACTATCTACAATAACAAACGCTCGTTTTGTACGCCCGAGGCCCATCCATAGATCAACACACAAAACATGCTCGGATACCAAGGTACCTATCTATCAACACCGCGCGAGTCGCGACCAGTTGTGTCGTCCTCTGTTGGTGTAATAGTGGGCACCCGTTGTAGTTCGTGGTGTGTCTACACTGCCATCAACAAATCAAAACTGGTCTGGTCTGGACTGGACAAAGTTTTGCGGGCTGTGTCCCAGTGGGTTACCACAGCCACGTGATTAGTGGTTGTAAAATGTTTTGGTTGACTGGCTACTGGCTGCTGCTGATGCATTTGCGGCGTTGTATTTCAAGAAACTATGCATCGATGAAGAAGGTGTGGGGAGTGGTGAAGCGTCAAAAAATAAAAGAAAAGCAAATGCTGTTTGCCAGCTTCGCGGTTCAGTTTTAGGTTACTTAAGATTTTGTTTTTGCTTTAGTAGTTCAATTCATAAATCGTCATTCTTGTACCTACCTAGGTTGGCTGTAGCGCATATTGTTTCCCTTGTAATGTTCTAGTTGTCGAACTTGTTTTGCGGTGTTTTTATCTTCTTAGAGTTGGCAATCGAGCATGTTGCCATAGCTGACAAGGGTTGTAGTCAGTGCTAAACATATGCAAAGAATATAAAAACCAATCTAAAGGGATTGTGTAGAATGATCAGAACAGTTAAAATTTTATCAAAATTCAAATGACCATAACTCTGTGGAATATCATTCGATTTCTTTGGTTATGTCAGGTTCGAAGGGGAAAATTCTTCTAGTTCTCGGACAGTAATACATGTCCAGACCAGCGGATACCGAAGATAATCCGGATTATTTGAGGGCATTTCGGAAATGCTATTTTTTTGGTTGCTTGTATTTTTTACACGAGTGGAAAACTAGCCCTTTTCAATAATTAGAGCTTTTACTGAGTTGATTGATACATTGAAGTAATAGATCGGCCAACAAACACCTGAAATATGATCGCTTCCGTTAATTCCGTGGCACCGGCACTGAGCAAAGTGGCCATATTTGAACATATTCCAAGTACATCAATATGGAAATCAAACTTCATTGTTTTTAAAGACCATAACAATGTAAATATTTTTGTTGTAGGGGAAAATGGTCTAAATTCACACAGCCCATCGAAATCGTTCACACAGGTTCACGCTACATTTCGGAGCAAATGTTCCCATTACAGTTTAGCAGTACCTATTCAGTACCGAGTTATAAATTCGAAAAATCTGCAATCGCTGTTCTTCTATTCATCCATAGAAAATCCTTTTGAATCCATGAGAAATTCTTCCGAAACTCAGAAGTAAAGTTTCCTTAATTTTCAAATGAATTTTGTTAGATATTAACAAAAAATCTCTTTTTGGTTAGAAGGTTTTTTCTTGGAAATTGTGAAGAATTACACAATTTCCTTATTGTCTTTTTACCCATAGGTGCATTTTAGATCATTTTCCATACACTTGATATATTTGCATTGTAATGGCCTTTAAAAATCGTGAAGTTTGATATCCATATTTATATATTCGGAAAGAGTAACTTTGGTCACTATGCTCAGAACTCAATTTCATGGAAACGGCCACACGGAAGGTGTTTGTCGGCCGATCTGTGACATCGTTGGACATCCCATCAGATCAGGTCAATTGAGTCAAGACGATTTCACGCATTACTTTCACAAGCTAGTTTTAAGGTTTTTCAAAATGTTCTGGAGTTCAGTGCATGTCATCTAGCTGTTCAACCAAGTTCTAAACGATGTATCTGTGCATCGCTGAACACCTCAGCAGGTCCGTCGAGCCGTTAGAATGGTATTCATTACTTTTACAAGCTATTACAGGCCTCTTTGGTTATCCAAAACATCCTAAAGCCCCGAACATGCAATCTGCCCGATCAACCAAGTCCCGAATAATATATCCGTGCCTCACTAAGCATTCCAGCAGTTTCATCGGGCTGGTAGGATTTCACTCAATTCTCTTACAAGCTACATGAGTCGATATTCTAGGACTCGATATCGTCTCGTGGAAACAATTGATGACATACTAAAATATTTTTTTCGGTTACTCTGATAGTGCTCTCTTCCTTTTTTCCACATCTCGAGGTTCGACTGTATTACAGAACGTTCTTGGTTCTTCAAAACGTCCTGGAAGTCAGATCGTTTGAACTATCCATTGATTCAACTTATGAATGTTGTTAGATATGATATCCTAGTTGGTCCATTTAGCTTATATGGCTTCAATCATCGCCCATCGACTAGTACCATTGCAGGCCTTCGCGGTTGGATTATATATCCTGGAAGTCGTATCGTTTGATGTAATCATCCATATCCGTGAAGGCATTGGTTTTACCCCTCAACAAAAAAGTCCGCAGCCACATTCGACTAAACATTGCTCGACACAAACACCTTCTTTTAACTCAATAACATTTTGGAGCACCTCGTATTCAAGAAAATTGGGTTTACATTATGCACATATGCCTGTTGGACCGGATTGGATATATGATGAGGACAATGCATACGCCTTTGTTGACCTGGTAGATACCGTTTTGGAGAGCCTTGAGCATCTCGTATTCCTGAAAATGATCACTGTCTTAACGATTAAGATGACTAAACTTGAGTGAGTGTTTAGATTTATCAAACAATGTGGTAAATGATCCAAACATTTCAGATTCTTAGAGATTCCTGTGTAGGCGACATCACACCAACATGTTTCCTGATGAAAGTGGAGGCCTGGCTCTCTTCTGTGATTTCGTACAGTCAATCTAAAACGCTGGGCATACAGGACCCATCCGTCCCGAAACGGTTAACGTATTTATTTTACCACCTTTTTCCGATGGTTTGCAAGAGACAATAATAAAAGGGGAGGGTGCGGAGGAGGTGTCTTCTTCCTCTTTTATGGCTCTAAATTCCAACTGGAACTTGGCCTGCTTTTCAACTTTTCAACAAGCTGGTGTGAAAAGAAGCGGTACCATTATCACAAGATCGCATATGCCCTTGGGATATTATCGGGATGGATCGCCGTGCCGTTGAAGAGGCTTTTGCGCCTTTTAAGGGGAAGACAGCGAGGATTGGACTCACGATTAATACCAGCAAAACGAAGTAAATGGTCGCTGGCAATCAACGTGGGTGCGCCGCGTTCTCCTTCAATTGGAAGATTTGTGCTTCGCCCTTTCATTGCCTTTCTCATCACCTGTCGGAAAGGAACGATGGAAAGGATGGGGTAGGACATGGCAATAGCTGGGACTTCATGCAAAATGCCGGAATCTCAGCCAGATTTAATCTGCAAAAATCTCTTATGAGAACATTGGGACACCCGAAGGTAATTCAGAACTTTTGCCTAAGCTGCAGTTCGATTGAGACACTGTCAGTGTCAACACTAAAGTAATCAAACAGGTTTTAAAAGACTTGACCATGATTTGAATAACATGCAGATATGTCAGAAATGTCTTTTTTGAACGAGCAAACACTGCATAACGTTACAGAAAATTAGAGTGCTGAAGAAGCAAACTAACAAGTTATCACAAAAACCAATAAAAGGTTTTTTTTTGTGTTTATTAAGCCCGAGGCTGGCTCGTCTCCGACCAAATAGAAGCTGCCTATCATGGTATCTTTGATTGATTCTGGTTAGCTGTGTCAATCACAGCAAAGTGCATTAATACGCATGTATTCGAAGAATCGAAAGATCTTAATTCAATTACAGCAGGGCCAAAAATAATCAGATCTTACTCAGGAAACAATTAAGTTCAACACATCGAGATAATTCCGAAGAGACAAAAAGCTTCGCTGAAGTAAAGAACAATAAATTAACATGAAAACATGTTTTGGTGTGCAGACTGCGTGGTTGGCGAAGTGCAGCCATGGACCGAGCTGAATGGAGAAGACTTTTATGTGCAGCACAGGCCACTTCGGCCTTAGTCTGATAATAAATAAAAATAAATGTTTTGGTAATAGTTCGCAACAGATTCTAATCCATCGTAACTGATGATCACTGGAAAGTGTGTCCAGTAAGATTCCAATGAAATGTTGGAAGAAAGATAGAAGAAAAATACAACCAAAAAGACATGAAGTCAATCGTAGAAATGATGTTGAGAGAACATTCATCGCCAACTGAATACACAAACACAACCCAAGTAACAATTTTCATGCTTGTTGGAATTATTTAATTCTTATAGCAGATTTATGACAGCATTCACCATGGCTAGTTGCTCAGATTTATTGGCGATCTTATTGCTATCAATAAACCTCTAATAAATCTGCTCGAAAAGCTTCAAACGTCAAATGCCGATTGGTCTTGTTAGCAACTATATGGTTGAAACGAAGAGCGTAAGAAGTCCAATTTTCAAAGCTTGATCAAAGCCATAATTTTTGGTCACAATGTGGTCAAATGAATAACCCCAATAAGAATATTTACATTGCAAAGGGTTTATAACGGTGTTCAATAAGAGCAACATTTTTCTGATCGAAATCTATGATGGCCATATTGGAAATGGAGAACCATCTTCAAATCAGTGAAATTTATCACTGGAATTTATTATTAGACGGTGTTTTCAACGCAAATGACACGTTTTTGGAAAAGCTATAAAAAACAAACATATTTGGGTGTAATATCAATAAATTTAGTGAAGATTTACGTTATTGATGTTATAATAATTTTAAATTTATTGCCCAAAACTATATTATTTTGCGGGCGCGTAGTGCCTAATCTCATTTTTGCACTAGCTTTCACCATGAAATCGAGCGCGCACCTCATTTCCATGAAAGTATATTGAAAAAAAAAAAAAAACTTGAAAAAGTATTATTTTGTATTCATCCTCATCATGATTTTCATCAACACTTTAGTTTGTTATTATTTGTTTGCAAGGTTTTGTTTCTCTTTTTTCAAAGCAACATTTTTGACAGCTGCCGCAGCCAAATTCCCTTTTTTGCGGGCGGCTTGAAATGGATTTTTATATACTCTCATAAGAGGTTTATAGTGGTAATCTAGAGAGGGCCATTTGGACATATCTTACTCTTATAGTGGTCATCAGAAGGTAATCCTGTAGTAATGGGTTTTATTGTCAGTTCTTGTAATTCGATCTTGAAAACCATTCCTAGAGCGGAATAAAACTTGAAATTTTAATTGGGAATCCTTTGGATACGAAAATGGTGAACGTGTAATATGAAGAAGCGATTGGAAACTTTTCCCCATTGGTTGAACTAATGTGGTTTATCAGTGAATATCAATAATAAGTGATGAACTTCTAACACTGAAAAAATCACTCTAATAAAAATATATATAAAAAAAAGTGAATATCAATAATAAATGAGAATAGACACTGAAGAATGAGAAGTTTTATCAACTCATTTTGCAATAGCAGATTGCGCAAAGCGCTTCATCATATGCTCTTGTAATTATTATGTCAGATGCTCTTGTAATAATAAGGAGATGTCTTCCATAGGACGATTTAATCGTCAAAATAATTGGTTGGAAATTTAGTTTACAACACAAATAATTCGCATGTTGCTATTACTGTATTCATAACTTATTAAAACAGGATAGCCTTCAATGTTAGGCATAATCTCTGTCGAAGAACGTCCACTATTCAAACCATTTCCTTTGATGAAAGAAAAGGTTTTTTTTTCGGGCTGAATACTGTGAAGAGAGCCCTAATACTCCACAGGTTCCATAGGAGGATGTTTTTGTTTAACCAAATAATTAAACGTTATTGAAATTAGCAATATGCAACAATAAAATTAAAAGTGGACTTAGTTTTGAGTCGGTAATGAATTTCATGTGAAAATAATGGTTTCTAAAAAGCATTTCTTTTAACACACGTGCAATATTATAGAAAAGTGTCGTGCCAATGTTTGTTTTAACAAATGGGTTGAAGACTGAGCTGCTGTTTAAATGAGCCACAACTTTTGTAGTAAAACGAATTTGCTTGTTTGGTTGAATCACTCGTTCTCATTTATATCTAGAACAAAATAAAGCAAATGTTTTTTTTTCAGATTTTTTATACGCATCACACTTTTTACGTTTGAAATCAGAAGAGATTTTATTGTATACTTAAAGCTAGATATATTTCCAGGTTTGTTATACCATGAGGAGGCTAAGAAAGTCGAGGAAAATTCCAACCCGAAAATTGTCGAGACCAGATTGCGAATTGCGAACCTATGGTATGTAGTCGTACATCTAACCGCACGGCTAAAGATGGTCCTTACATTACTTTGGGAAATGATTGTTTACCATGATCAATCGTTTTGAATAGTTTCGTGACGCTAACGCTAGTTAAACATGTCATCTGTCATCCACATATCAAGTTTTATGTTAGCATGTGCTGGGAAAGAATTGGGTGTATATGTGCATTAGATGACGATTTTTTTAATTTATTACCAGACTAAGGCTGGAGTGGCATGTGCAATACATAAAAGTCTCTTCCATTCGGCTCAGTCCATGGCTGCACTTCGCCAACCACGCAGTCTGCGGAGGGTCCGCAAATCGTCCTCCACCTGGTCGATCCACCTTGCCCGCTGTGCATCTCGCCTTCTTGTTCCCGTCGGATCGTTGTCGAGAACCATTTTCACCGGATTACTGTCCGACATTCTGGCTACGTGCCCGACCCACCGCAGTCTTCCAATTTTTGCGGTGTGAACGATGCTGTTCTCCCAACAGCTGATGCAACTCGTGATTCATTCGCCTCCTCCACGTATCGTCCGCCATCTGCACCACACCATAGATGGTACGCAGCACTTTCCTTTCGAAAACTCCCAGTGCGCGTTGGTCCTCCACGAGCATCGTCCAGATCTCGTGTCCGTAGAGAACCACCGGTCTTATAAGCGTTTTGTAGATAGTCAGTTTGGTACGGCGGCAAACTCTATTCGATCGGAGCGTTTTGCGGAGTCCAAAGTACGTACGATTTCCTGCCATGATGCGTCTCCAAATTTGCCTGCTGGTGTCGGTCACTAGTGAGCCCAAGTACACGAATTCTTCAACCACCTCGATTTCGTCACCACCGATAGAAACTCGTGTTGGGTGGCTCTTGAGCCTCTTCCTATCATGTACTTCGTCTTCGATGTGTTGATGACTAGTCCAATCCGTTTAGCTTCGCTTTTCAGTCTGATGTAGGCTTCCTCCATCCTCTCAAAGTTACGTGCCATGATATCAATGTCGTCAGCGAAACCAAATAACTGGAGGGACTTCGTGAAAATCGTACCACTCGTGCCAATCCCTGCCCGTCGTATTACTCCCTCCAAAGCGATGTTGGATAGCAGACACGAAAGACCATCACCTTGCCGTAACCCTCTGCGCGTTTCGAAGGGACTCGAGAATGCCCCTGAAACTCGAACTACGCACATCACCCGATCCATCGTCGCCTTGATCAACCGTATCAGTTTATCCGGAAATCCGTTTTCGTGCATTAGCTGCCATAGCTCGTTCCGATCGATTGTATCATATGCGGCTTTGAAGTCGATAAATAGATGATGTGTGGGCATGTTGTGTTCAAGGCATTTTTGCAATGACGGACGTACGGCGAACACCTGGTCTGGGGTAGAGCGTTCACCCATAAACCCCGCCTGGTACTGGCCTACCAAATCTCTTGCGATTTATGTTAGTCGGCGGAATAAAATTTGGGAGAGTAGCTTATAGGCGGTGTTCAGCAATGTGATTGCGCGGTAGTTGCTACAATCCGGCTTATCGCCCTTTTTGTAGATGGGACACACGACCATTCACATCAACAGCGCTCTAGCCAGTGCCTCACCACCATATTCATACAGCTTTCTTGGTAGTTGGTCAACTCCAGGTGCTTTGTTTTTTTTCAGCCGGCCGATCTCATCCTGGATTTCCTGGAGATTCGAAGCAGGAAGTCACATGTCCTGCGCGCGTGCTCCTAGGTTCATTTTCATACCGCCACCGTTGTCTGCCAAATCTCCACTCAAGTGCTCTTCGTAGTGCTGCTGCCACCTTTGGATCATCTCACGCTTGTTTGTAAGAAGGTTCCCGTTTATGTCCTTACACATATCGGGCTGTGGCACGTGGCCCTTACGTGAACGGTTAAACTTCTCATAGAACTTTCGTGCGTTATTAGCGTGGTACAGTTGCTCCGTCTCTTCACGGTCTCGATCTTCCTGCTGGCATATTTTCCTCCGAAAAATCGGGTTTTGTCTGTTCCGCGCCCGTTTGTATCGTACCTCGATCGCCCTCGTGCGGCTTTGCAGAAATCTCGCCCATGCTGAATTATTCTACTCAACTAACTGCTCACATTTGCCGTCATACCAGTCGTTTTTCTGATCTGGAGCCATCGTGCCTAGTGCAGCGGTTGCGGTGCTTCCAATGGCGGATGGAATATCTCTCCAGCCATCTTCAAGAGATACTGCGCCTAGCTGCTCTTCCGTTGGGAGCAGTGTTGGTAAAAATTCAAAATCTCATGATGATTCAAATAAAGTTGAAACGCACCCAACTCAGCACCTAAAAACTCATGGATTGGTTGGGCACCTAAAAACTCATGGTTGATTCATCCATTGGAATCATCGTAGGTTTTTTTTGTTCTCCTGCGTTAGAAACAGTGAATTGACGTTTGTCGCATAAAATATTAGACACTCTTTTATGTATAAGCAATAAATTGCCCCCAAATTGATTTCAAATGCGTTTTTAAACAAAATGATTTTTTAACAAATGAGTGAAGTGATGCGTTTTAGCATGAAAAATTCAAGCGTGATGCATACCTTTAAAATCGCAGATGATTTCGTTCGCACGGGAGCGTTCGTTGATTGAGATTTTTGAGATTTATGAGTGATTTTACCATCACTGGTTGGAAGTGCCACTTCCAGCTGCTGCGCGTAGTCTTGGGCTAGTCTACCGTCTTGTAGCCTCCTAATGTTTAGCCATAGTGGACGACTCCGACGCGTGTTGTACATACTGCGCAGACATACTGCAACGAGGTAGTGGTCGGATTCAATATTCGCACTGCGGTAAGTGCGTACTTTCATGATGTCGGAGAAGAATTTACCGTCGCTTAGAACGTGGTCGATTTGGTTTTCCGTTACTTGATTAGGTGATTTCCATGTGGCCTTGTGGATTAGATGACGATGCAGACCATAATCCCCATCCAAGCCTTTCTAAGCTGGTTGGATAATATCAATTTATCGAGTTCTGCTTCGTTATGCACATCGGCGTTTGAGCTCCAATAAAAATGTTATTGGGACTATTACTTGGTAATAATTGATTTCCCCTTTGCTTTCATATAATGACTGGAAAAAAATTCCATGAAACTCATTAGAGGACGCGATAAATAATCGATGGTTTTCCAACTAAAAATTTCCGTTCAAGAAAGAAAAAAAAAGTTGTTCGGGACTCCTCCGTGGATTTTTTTAAAAATAGTCACGAAATGAAAGCTGAAAAGCTATATTTTCACGTAGCGAAGGTATTAGCGATGCTCATTTTTTTGTCATAAAGGTCCCCCATACACGCGCCGTAAGGTGTTTATTAGGAAACGAGTAGTTTAGTTTAATTAAACGCAGTGATTTGAAGCTCTTCATTACTGCCTGTTGACAGAAGAACGACGAAAGAAGAAAAAGAAGAATTATAAAAGGTAGAAAAAAGGAAGAAGGAATCAGGAAGAATGAATAAGGGAGATATAATAAGGAGGCAGAAGAAACGAGAAAGCAAAAAAAAAAACAGAAAAAGAAACAGCAGAAAAAATAAAAAGAAAGGAGGAAGATAGAAGATAAAAGGAAGAAATAGCAAAAAAAAAAGAAAAAATATGGGAGGAGAAAAAGGGAAAAATAAGAAGTTTAAAGGGAGGTAGAAAATAGCAATAAAGAAGACAGAAAAGATAAGGAAAGGACTATATAACATTCAGTTCAAGAGTTGCGTTTTACAACCAATATATCCAGCTTTTTATTATAGCTGCGGATCAACTATGGGGATTCAATTTTGACACATGCTGTGTACAACCTTTATAGCGTCGTTCTAGTAGTCATTGAAACATCTTTAAATGTCAAAACTTCTGAAATTAATATTTACATTATTGAAACATCTATTACCTTTTGTGTAGGCTTTTAAATTCAGTTGATGTGGTGTATATAGATATATTTGGTACCATTATTAAATCAAACCATATTCAATGTTGCAGGTGAGATGCACCCAAGGAAAATGGACATTTTTTTCCTAGCCAAAAATACTGAAAAATACGTCATATCTTGTGCGGGTTTTGTAGTTTTTTTTTGTGGAGTGTGCCGTCTCTTTAGAAATTTTCCTGCTTGGGAAAGCCTATCTCATTTCCTTCGGATGCACCTTCCGCTATGAGTGGGTTGATCTCGCTGTAGGAGTAGGTACTCTACCGAACAGGAGTAAGTACCGTAGCCGAATTGGACAAGAGTATTTCACCGACAGAGCTTAAATCTGGGGATATGTCAAGTGATCGCCGTGAATCAACAAGTCAACAACATCACAAATATCCTATTTGAGTAATAAATAACGAATTTCTGAATTCGAACGACAATATAGAAACTTAAGCAAAAACCAAAATTTGTTTCTTTGTGACCATAATAACAGTTCGAGCAAGGCCCCATTTATTTTTGTTCCAGAGCAGCTTTTTCCCAGTAAAAGACTCTTCAGCCAAACAAAGCGACAGAGAACGATCCGGAGTGATTAGCACTCGAGTTCATCCCAGTATTCCTTTGCAGTCATCATCCATTGCGATTGCTGTATTTTGTCATATAATTATATTTGTCCAGTGGATTCTCGCCATCGAATTCTAAGTCTAATTCTAAGTCGCTAACCAGGATTTCTAAGTCTGCTGTCTATCCAACCATATTTTGGCCTTCGTAATGGGATATAAAAACCCTAATTCCGCAGCCGAAGGTTTTCCTACTGGTGATACAATTTTTTTAATGGGGCAGACCACCAGGACAGAGAGTTCAAGTATAATCCTCGGAGGGTGATGTCATAGGACAAGATCTTAAACAGGTCCAAAGTGCTTTGTCAAAATTAAACGTAGTTATTAATCCTCGTCTTTCTAGAACCGTCCCATTTTGTACCTAAAAACAGCGTCCTCAGCTGGAGATCGAAGTATGTTGTGAATCTGTAAGGATGCATATTTTTTTGCCTTGTCAATTTTTTCTCTAAACTGTGAAAATAAATTTGAAAAAACGAAAATTTCACGCTCGCTAAAAAGTAAATTCAAGCTCGTAAGACCAAAGGCCTCTTATGGATGATCGGAATGGAAAATTGAGAGCCTTTCCAGATGTTCTACTCAACCAGACAAGCTCACGCCCCTATTGGAATCTGTTGCCCATTGTTTATGGCATCGCCCGTCGGGACTAACAACAACGTTTAGCGGACAGATTGCATGACTGCATTATCGCTAAGGTTTTGTCATCTACCTTCCTAATGCATACCGATAAGGACCAAGTAGTAAGTTCACACCGTTTAGGTAACCTTTCAACATGTTTACTACTTGCATTCATGTATCCATGCAGTGTGGATCGATCTTCGTTTCTAGTTCTTAGAAAAACAAGATCTGTTCAAAGCTTCTATTATTTTATTCAGCATCCCAGTCGCAACTACTCATAATTATATTAGTGTACACATATTACACAGTGAAAATCTACAACATGAACAATAGTATAATAGTTCTCGGATAGCCGGATCAGTTCTTTTTGTGTGGTATTGGGCATATTTCTTATGTAGCGTAATAAGTAATAACGGGACCACCGCAACCATAAGAATAAGGGAGACAAGCTTTTGAGTGAATCAATAACTAGGGTAAGACGGTATAATGCGCCCCACCTGGCCAAAACGCCCCCCTTTGATTTCTAGAAAACTATACCTAACTAAGGGTGAAAATCAGTTGGAACCTATAAATATTTGTAAAACCATCATACTATGTGAATTTGGAAGTATTTTTCTATTACACAATGAAAATAATAGCAAAATACAAAAAGTTACAGTTTTGATGTAACTTTTCATGTTTGTTTGCTCAACATTCTGGAGCAATTCTAGCATACTGTCCGGAAAACTTGCACTGGAACACTTAGTTGGGCAACAAAATAACTTTTCTCAGTGGTTAATATGATATAAAATTGCTTCCATCTTCAAAAATGTAACGATTTTCGAAAACATGTTTCACTGGCCAAAACGCCCCAGTGCAGGCAGTGCGGTGTGCCCTTACCAACTGTACACAAGCGCAGCGTGCCTGCGGCAGTTGCTTCAAAATTGTATGGACAATATTGAAATGTAATTCACTCCTGCTTAAATGGACTTATGTTGGTTTTTTAATGTCAAGCACACAAGGATTTGTAACATTTTTATTATGGGATTGATAAAATACTAATGAAGGGCTTTGAAACGTGTTTGATTACGGTGGGGCGTATTGCCCAGGCACTTTTTGAAATCCAGTTTTTCACGACTTTTCAAAAAAGCTTTATTACGTGTTCTCAGTAATATTTTAATATGAATACTCACAGGTAATGCATTTGCGACTTGTTCAACTACCAAATAACACAAAGTTTGCATAAATTATGTTGAAAAGTAAAAAGTTTTCACAGGTATTGCCTTAGGGGGGGCATATTATACCGTCTTACCCTATTTTGCATTGATTAGTTTGAGAAGAATTTAAAGATACCAAATTATATTTGATTTCATTGCGGCAAAAAATATTTGTATAGTAAATTTTCCCCTCTAAATCACCTATTAGATAGATCACTGCGGAGTTATTGTACATACCTGGACTTCTGGATACTTTGAAAATCTTACATATCCTGGGAATATCACTTGACCCTCTTCATTAGCTGGTTGTATGCAAACTATCCGGTCCTTCCCCTTGTAGATCAGGTTCGCGTTCTATTACCTTGAATTTTGATCAGAGAACTTGTCAGCGAGATGTGCTAGATTTCGTTTTTCTCTTGCTTCTTCAGTCAAGCAGGTACCCGGGAACCATCACACAGGTCATTTGGAAGCCAACCAACAATCTGGTCACTGACTGGTGTTAATTGCCAACCATCTTGTTTATTTTCAACCCGTCCAATTATCTTCTTCCTTGAAAACTTACCCAGTATGGCGAAAGGCATCTAAAGTTTATTTTATCGAAATTAAACACCTTAATCGAAAAGTATTTGGTAAGCGTAGTTGCGGATACCTTCCTGCATAACTGGTACCATATATTTTTCCCGATAAAGTTCCCCATTTCCAGAAATCCCACGTTAGCCACTGTCAATAATTCATTCTCACAGGAATTTGTTCTGAATTCCCTCAAGGATTCATTCTGAATTCTCCCAGGAATTCACTCTGAACTCCCATAGGAATTCATTTAGAATTCCCCCAAGCGTGTGTTATTCAAAGAATTCTGGATAAGCACTAGGATGTACTCTAAGATAAGCTTCTGGAGAGACACAAAGATGATTTTTTGAACAAACCTTAAAAAGAATTCCTGAAAGAACTCCAGAAGGAATTCCTGGAAGAGATCCTGAAAAAAAAAACTCCGAGAGTATTGGTTGGAATAACTCCAGGAGCAATTTCTTGAGGAAGTGTTTTCTGAAGGTGCTTCATGAAGAATTTTCGTAGAAACTCCAGGAAAGATTTTTAAATGAACTCCACTATATCACCCATTAGATCACTGCGGAGTTTGTTTTTGTTGAATATTTTTTGTTGAATAACCATAACCCACCACAGTACAAAATATAGGGGAACTGTTCCGATCTCCATCTCACTGTATATATATCCATCTCATCACTAAACAAAGAAATACGGCACCAAATTCGTCGCTTCTTTTTGTCAACATGCGTGCTCACTGCTGAAAAAAAATCACAAAAAAAAACAAACCAAATTTCTTTCCATTGCTTTGTTTTTGATGGGATGGAAATAGGAGCTATGAGATGAAGTGACGAACCGTTCCCTAATTGTTTTGTACTTATCACGTTTATAAATCCTCTGATTACAACGATATAAAAAAAGAACAATAATGTCTTTGAAAAAAAAAGTTCGTTTTACGAGAAAGGCAAAAAAATCAGAATACATTTTCTTATTAATCAAAACAGTTATGTTATTATGTATGATACTGCCATCCGTCTTTTTATTTCATCTTTTCAGTAATCAAGAAGTCTATTTTTCTCTTTTTGAACAAGAATGAAGTATATTCCCCGATCCAAACCACCACATATCTTGAAGAGCTATTGGTTTTCTATTTCTGAAGACATAAATCTAAAACTGGCTGGCGCTGAAGAAAGGTCCTTTCTCGTCCAGGACATGGAATTGAAACTTGGTGAGAGAATGCCATTATATATATTTACCAAATTATATTGAAACTATATGATTATATACCATAAAAAAAACCATCAGGGCACCCGATTGAAGCGATTTGGATAGGAAGAGTGGAATCGCCAACTTCCTATTGTTAACATCTCGTGGATAAAGGGCGGGCTCTTCTCCCCATCTATTGGGTCAATCTGGGAAACGAGGGCTAGATTATAACATTGTATGTACGAACGTTCTTCTGGAAGGAGATTCTCTATTCATCCCGTGGATTCGCATAAGTGTCTCTGCTTATGGAACCACCCCACCCATTTTTGGCCCTTCATACAGGAGTCTGATGAAATACAAACAGTAGTATAATCATGATCAAATCGTTTGTCAGATATGGCCAGTGCTATCGGCAGGTGCCTTGCTACAATAGATGGTAGTATCATCATCATCATCATCAAAACAGCGTCCTCAGCTGGAGATGTGGGGACAAATGAGATGCAACCGAGCACGAGATCCCAAATTCTTGATCTCGATAGCAGAGTTTATGACTCTATGATAACAGAGACAGTGACATAGTACTCTTGAATTTAAAGACCTAAAACAATAAAAAATAATTAAAATATATGAATAATAAATTATGGACGACTCGCTACGATACGCTTCAAAATAAACAAGGTGAAAATTTTCGCTTCATAAACAATTCTGTAGGATTCCTAGGCAACGAGAATTATGCCATAATCATTGTACACAGCTAGTGTCAAAATTGAACTGCCATAGTTGATTTATGGCTAGCGTAAAAACCTGGATAATTAAACCAAACGGTATTCGGTCAAATGATCTCACACCAAGTAGGACAAACCGCCACTTTATTGCAAAACCAATAACAGTATACACTCTGAATTGCATCTATAGGGTATCGGCAAGCTATTGCACTTTGGTACACCCCTTTAAAGCCTCAATTGCATCTGCAATCGGGAGAAAGATTCTGACTGAAAAACATGCTGTTTTTTTTACCATGTGAGGATTTTTACTGAAGTATAGAGGTTGTTTCCAATATATTTTAGAGTTCCGTCCTAAACATGTCGTGAATTGTTTTAAATTTTCCATATTTCAAATATTTTATTCTGCAATATCCTGGACCATGCTAATCCAAAAGAGCCATATTTGAGGTCCACATAAGGCCCTCTTGTACCATATTTAATACGATTCTTAATCTCGGCTTGTGACCTCTCAATCATTATGCTTCCACTAAATTGGGCCCTACTTAGCCGTGCGGTAAGATGCACGGCTACAAAGCAAGACCATGCTGAGAGTGCCTGGGTTCGATTCCCGGTGCCGGTCTAAGCAATTTTCGGTTTGGAAATTGTCTCGACTTCGCTGGGCATAAAAGTATCATTGGCCTCATGATATATGAATGCACAAATAGTAGCTTGGCTTAGAAACCTCGCATTTAATAACAGTGGTAGTGCTTAATGAAGGCTAGGCGGCAATGTCCCAGTGGGAGATGTAATGCCAATGAAGAAGAAGAAATTTGTCCGACGGTCTTAAATTATGTTGGTCCGTGGAATCAGTATTTCAACATTGTTTTGTAAAATCAAGAAATTTGAGACGTTGCCAGCAATTTAACAGTTTTATTTTTTTTCCAGGTTTACTGTTACTTAGGTGGTAGTATTGGAATTTTAACGGAGTCGTTTTTTTATGTCTATGAGCTGGACCTTTTTCAAAGCATGCGGGTCCACATACAGTACCTGAATCATTTCCCAACCCTGAGTTACGTCTCTGTATTCAGTTGTTTTGTCTTGCTGTTTGCAACGTTTTATAAAACTACCGCTACCGAATTCCATTGACTAGGTTTGCTCAACACTCCTACACGGTTTGTAAGTCCCCAACCAGTTGTTATGGCATTCGAACGATAGTTCAGATAATTTCCACCGACGGCGGCGTGATAAAATCACCAAACTCCCTACGTTTAATCGTCGGCATCATTTTGTCATCATCATTACCCGTAAAAACCCATGCGATCGTTTGCGGTTCAGCCCACAAACCATTCTTCAGCGGCGTTCATCCTGCTGGTGTGGCCCCATTAATCACAACCGACAAAACCAACAACTCATAACAATCATAATTATACGAATAATTGCACCATATCTAACAGTTCCAGAATTGCGTACCTACGATTGTTGAGTGCAAACTAACCTTGTATTGCTGTTGATGAATGCGGTGGGCAGGCATTTGAAATTCGCTTACAGCTGAGTCGTTGTTTTTCCTTCAATGTTATTCCTTCTACTATGATTTCATTGCTTCGTACTTCAACAACTGCATGTAACCACTTTTATGATTGGGGGTTGGAGAGAAGGCGAGCCTCGTCTAGCGAGGGGGAGTTGCGTACGATCTTGAACCTACATCTAGCATTCCCTACCCCTACTAACACAGTTTTGAATCATTTCTTCTTGCTTTTCTTCTGTAGGTGTTTGTAGTCTCGTGCGTTCGTAGTACGCATCGATATACTTTCCGCGCTCAAAAATGTACGATCCTACACCTAGATTAGTGCACTCAAGCAAGTTCGTATAGGTAATATGTAAGCAAAAATTGTCTTCCAATGCACGCGTGGAATGTTCCAAAATAATGATTAGTTTCGTAAGTGACGATGGGGCGGGAAAAGCAAACGAAGCCCGATTTCCGAACAAACCATGATGATTAACCGTCATACAACGCCTTCGAAGGTGTTGTCGGCGCGAAAAGTTTAACTTCTTTCTGCCTCGCACGATAAAACGGAACCAACAGCGGCGAACGACAACGACGAACGCGACAATCCACGTCGTACGACGCTCAGAAGCTAACTGGTGTCCGATGCTTCAAAGAGCTGAGTCGAAAGAGAGCGTCGACGCGACGGTGCCTTCGCCAACCATCAGCGCGCTGTGTTGCTGCTGCTGCTGCTGCTACGGATATCTACTCGTGGCCGAACAATCCATGAATGGAACAGCATGCGACGATATCCCCCTGGCTGAGTCATGTTCTAGCGGAAACTTGCGGTGGAGTTTAATGAGAGCCGCTGATGCATTGGGGAAGAGATGTGATACGTAGCAAGTCGAGAAAATTGATATGCTGAAGCTATCCAGCGGATTTTATAGATTTCTTCACAATTCTGCTGGGCATATGCAACATTGATAGAATGTGATTCAAACAATTTAAGCTTCTCATATAGATATAGTAGGAGAAGCTTGTAACATTGTAATGTCCAATACAATGTTGTATTCAATATATACAATATTTGTATAATAATGCCACATATTGAAAATGGTGTTTGGAATTGACTTTTTAATACAACAACCATAGTACACAGAAAGACTAAATCGTTGGAATTGCAGTTTATGGACCAATTACACTTCAGCGGTCATGAGTGCATTCGTACCTAAGAGGTTTGTGTTTTGGGGTTTACTAGCGTACGGGCGACATATCGCAAGAATGGTAGAGAGAAACAGCTCACGAAATAGTGTTTGCATGTTCACGATGACAGACCCTGACAACTCGTGGAATAGTTTTTTTTTTGTGAGAGCTTTCGTAATAAACAGTGGACATATTCGTATTTATGTCGGTGATGATGTTGTCATGATTATTTTTTGCACAAATTGCAAAGAAAAGAATGACTAATGTAGTGAATCTAAAGAAGAGAGAGTAAATAAAAGTTGTAGTAGGATTACTATAGGAGTACGTAATTTGATTAGCAATATGCGATAGTTTATCTGCTCAAGTAAACTCAAGTAATTTTTATTCAAGTCTATGAATGAGTGAGAAAATAATTTCAGTAAGCTCCAGGAAAGTACGATAGACGTTTTAATCTTACTCGTATGAGGTAATGTAACAGTAATTTGGGTGAAAAAATCATAGACAATTTACCAAACGTTTCAAATATGTGGGTAAGGTCGACAGCTAAAATACATATATCGTTTTTGATTCTTATATCGAGCATGTCTCACATGTCTCAAACACTCGCTTTTTGCCTTTCTCGTATTATAGCAAGTATACGTAAAGGCTATATGATCACTCCAAAATCGAACTTTTGATAGAAGGATCGGAGACCCATAGTGTTGTATACCAATCGACTCAGCTCGACGAATTGAGGTGATGTCTGTATGTGTGTATGTACGTGTGTGTTAAAAAAAGTGAGACTTTTTGGTACAAAGGCTTATCTTATTTGCTTGCGGAATCCTGCCTAATTTTTCGCTATTAAAAATTGGCCCAATCGGTCATTGCATTCCGGAGTTATTAATAAAAACATTTTTTTCTCTGTTTTTCCTCCTTGGATTTTTTTTCTAAACCGAAAATGTTTTTTTTTTCGAAAATTGCTGCAATGCATTCAAATGAATGCAAATAAATGTGAATTGATGGAAATAACTGAATCTATCTCCCTAAAGTAGGCTGACCATACGTACCGTATTTAACGGGACAGACCCGTTTTTTAGACCTTATTGCGTTGTAATCTAAAAATATTCTCAATTTGTCCCGTTTTTTCATTGATTCTTCCAAAATCCAGAGCTCCAAAATATTATTCAAACAAATTCAATATTTTAGCCACGAATCTTAAATCAAATACCTACATATAAAGTATTTTGTGTGTCTTTATTAGAGAAATTTGCAACCCTTGGCTGGCTCATCTCTCAACAAAGAAATTGGACGAAATCCATTAAAAAGTGTGAGAGTCTTTCTGAATAATTCTGAATACAGTCGACTCTCCACATCTCGATATTGAAGGGACCAAGATGAATACACAGCTAGGTGTTTCAATCTGCCCAATTTATGGACGAGAAAAAGCCGGGGGTGAAAAATTCATTTTCGGTGCAAAACATAAACAAACCGGCTGGCTCTCCCATACTAAAATCCAAGATGGCTGAATCGAGAATTTGGCAGATTGGAACACCTAGTGGTGTATTCATCTTGGAATGGACCATCGAGAGAAATCGAGGAATGGAAGGAAAATTGAAATGGGTACTAGATCCAAAAAAGCTCGTTGCTATGAAAAACGACAACAAAACAAATGTTATTTCTTATTGTTGATGCGTTTGTTATTGTCCAAAGATCGTCTAAGTAATCCAAAAATTTGAACATATCGACATAAGGAGAATGAACCCTGAACAAAATATGATCAGAACACATCGAGAAAGGGAGGTTATCGAGATGTAGAATCAGAGATGCCAGATGATATTTCTTAATGTCTTCACAGTCGTTTAAAAATGTCTTCAAATGTCTTCAATATTAAGATTATGATTATCAGCGAGATATTTCAAAATCCAATAGGTGTGTAAATTCAATAATCTCCTTGTATTACTGATGTTGAATCTCGTGTTGAATAATGTTTATTTTTTTTAACATTCTTCATTTTTTTAAAACGAGTTTCCCCTGGATTTTGTACTGAGTCGGATTTTCAAACTTTCAAACTTCCACGTGGAACTCTTCCAAATTACTTTTTAAAGAATACCCTGTTGGGATGCAAAATTTACTGTGAAATACTTGAAGAAACATCCAGAGATTTTTCTAAAGGAACGTCCGGTTAAATATCTAGATCAACTTCCGGATAAATTCCCGATAAATTCCCGACTTTCTTCTGGATGGAGCTTCTTATTATTTCTGGAAGACTCCTGAAGAAATTTCCCGAGGAATTGCTGTTGGAACATCCAAAGGATTTACTCTGGAAAAAGTTCTGAAGAAACTTTCTTCCGGAGGAATACTTGGAAAAACTTACGAAGGAATTCCCGTCTTCAAGTTGAATTCCGGAGGGATTTTCTGGAGGAATACCTGAAGGATTTTCCTGATGAGTTTCTGAAGGATATTCCTAAGGAATTATTGAAGCAATTTCCCGTGGAATTCCCGACGAAACTTCTGAAGAAATTCTTGGAGGTAGTTGGAGAAGCTTCTTTAGGTATTGCTGCAGAAAATTCCGAAAGAAATCCTGGAGGAAATAGAAGCATACTTCCGGTGGCATTCTTGGAGAGTAATTCGGTAACCTTGAAGGATCTTCCGGAGGAGGAACTTCCGGAGGGATCCCTGGAGGAGCTTCCGCAGAAATCCCGGGGGAACCTTTGGAGGAAACTATTGGAGGAATTCGTGAAGGAACTACCGAAGAAGTTCTGGAGAAACTTTTTAGAGGATCTTCCAAATGAATTCATGGAGGATTATTCGAAAAAAATCCATGAAACTTCCAGACAACTTCTTGGATGAATTTCGGAAAGAATACCAGAACGTATGTTTAAATAAATTCTTAGAGAAATTCACAGAGAAAATACTGGAAGAATGTCCAAAGATATTTCTAGAAGAATTACCAAAGGAATTTAACGAAAGTGTGTAACAAGTTTCCTTTGATTTTGCTACTTAGTCTTTAATTAAAATTCCACCGATTTTTTTGTGGAATTTCTCTGAATTTCTTTTAGAAAGATTTTCACGTAGGAATTTACCATGGAAATAATGAGAAATATCCATTTAACACCAGAACAATTTCAATTTCTTGTCGACATTCGTAAAAAAAATCTATTTAAATTAATTGAGACAATTTTCTTGTGGAAATTAAAAGGAACTTATTGTGGGAGTTCTGAAGAACTTGTGGAAATTAAGAAGAATTTTCAATTTAAATTTTGGAGAATTACCTTTATATTTTTTTACGGAAATTGTTAGATATAAATTTTGTACTGAACTTCCAATTTCAATTCTCTTGAGCTTAGACAAGAAATTCCTTATGATTTTCATCGGAAATTCTCCTTATTTCACACGAAGAATTCTTTGAAATTTTCACAGAAAATTCTTTCAAAATTTTACTGAAATTTCAAAGAGTTTCCCGACGGATATTTAGAAGAAGTCACATGGAAATGCCGGAAAGATCAAATGTATTCAGAAGGAATTAAGATAAAATTCAGGTTCAAGCTCAACGGTTGAATAGATTAAATCAAGTCATAGATGAATTAAATCAATTTTTGCCGTAAATTTGATCGGTCATTGCATTCCGATGTAATGATCAAAATACCAAAAAGAAAATTCAAACATATTCTGCCATCGTGAATTTTTTTAACCAGCGCACAACCCAAAGCAAAGTGCGTATGAGGTCTGAAATGCGTTGCAGTTATATACCAAAGAACATGTAGAAAAATTGTTATTTTTCAATAACAAATATCTGATGAGGATACAACGAGATACAAATAAAACCACTTGTAATAGAAAGCTTTGAAGCTTATCTTTTGAATGTGCATTGATTTGACTGCCACTCTTTGAAACCTTGCGAGATATTTTAGTTTGAAAAAATAGGTAATTTTGTTCGTAATTCTCGAATTTCCTTCTAACAATTGAAAATATTGTTATGATTAAGTAACTGAATGCTGTATTTTTATGTGCTGAATAAGTTTCTAGAACATTGTTAACCTCAAAAATTCGAACATGCAAAGTTATTCATTGTATACCAGTCTTTATAGGGTTAAATGACCTAGGGATCGTTAAAAATTTACGTCCATCGTTTTTCGGCATTTTCAAACCACTCCCCCCATCCTGTCACAAACTGTCACAAATCATTGACTCCCACCTCCCCCTGTACGTACATGTGTCATTTTTATTTTTGCAATTATTTTGGTTTTTCTTTTTCGTACACTATTTTTATAACATAATGAGTTATGTCCCTTACTAACAGTTTGAATATGTTTTTAAAATGCAAGTTGTTCCTAAAATGCTTTCAGTATTTTTTCTTGTGGATGGACGTCACATAAGACGAACCCCCTCCCTCCCCTGTCACAAACTGTCACAAAACTCTGATCCCCCTCCCCCCGCCCCCCTTAAACCTGGGACGTAATTTTTGAACGGCCCCCTATTATCTAGAATTGAGTCATATTTTGTTCGATTCAATAGATAGATCCGTAGTGTCTTTGACAAAGTTTTTCTGTACGTTATTTCTGACAACTTTACCAAAAACGCCATTTTGTTAACAAACTTCGAAAAAAAAAATTTCTAACTCTAACTGTCTTCACGAAATAAATGTCTTCACAGAGATTCATATGTCTTCAAATTGAAGACATGTCTTCAAATCTGGCATCTCTGTGTAGAATGCCCAAATGTATGCAGATCGAAGAAACCAAGGAAACCATCGACATAGGGAGAGATATCGAGATATAGAACATCGAGATGTAGAGAGTCGACTGTATTTCGAAATTATTCACTGTAAAAAAGGACTGCATGAAAACAATAGTTTATAAATCAACCAACAAAATCGCAGCAAACACAGCAAAGCAGAAATGATAAAAATGACAGTTGTGCGTTGCTTCCGTATTGAGTGGTGTGTCCGTGAAAACGCGAGTGATTTTGAGTTTGGAATCCGTGAGAAGTGTCCTTAAGGTCCTCACGTACTTTAAGGCTAGTGTACACATTCATTTATTTAGTTAACATCTAAACAGATAACACTGAATCAACAATTTGACGCCACAATGCACGGTTCGAGGCCGCATCTCTCCATCCTCGGATACGCCCCACGCTCGCCAAGTCGTTCTGCACCTGGTCTTCCCATCTCGCTCGCTGCGCTTCACGCCGTCTCGTACCTGCCGGATCGGAAGCGAACACCATCTTTGCAGGGTTACTGTCCGGCATTCTTGCAACATGTCCTGCCCATCGTACCCTTCCGGCTTTAGCTACCTTCTGGATACTGGGCTCGCCGTAGAGTTGGGCGAGCTCGTGGTTAATTCTTCGCCGCCACACACCGTCTTCTTGCACACCGCCAAAGATGGTCCTAACCGCCCGTCTCTCGAATACTCTGAGTTGTTGCAAGTCCTCCTCGAGCATTGTCCATGTTTCATGTCCGTAGAGAACAACCGGTCTTATTAACGTCTTGTACATGACACATTTGGTGCGGTGGCGAATCTTTTTCGACCGCAGTTTCTTCTGGAGCCCGTAGTAGGCCCGACTTCCACAGATGATGCGCCTTCGTATTTCACGACTAACGTTGTTGTCAGCCGTTAGCAAGGATCCGAGGTAGACGAATTCTTAGACCACCTCGAAGGTATCCCCGTCTATCGTAACACTGCTTCCCAGGCGGGCCCTGTCGCGCTCGGTTCCGCCCACAAGCATGTACTTTGTCTTTGACGCATTCACCACCAGTCCAACTTTTGTTGCTTCACGTTTCAGGCGGGTGTACAGTTCTGCCACCTTTGCAAATGTTCGGCCGACAATGTCCATGTCATCCGCGAAGCAAATAAATTGATTGGATCTGTTGAAAATCGTACCCCGGCTGTTACACCCGGCTCTCCGCATGACACCTTCTAGCACAATGTTGAACAACAGGCACGAAAGTCCATCACCTTGTCTTAGTCCCCGGCGCGATTCGAACGAACTGGAGTGTTCGCCCGAAATCTTCACACAGTTTTGCACACCATCCACCGTTGCTTTGATCAGTCTGGTAAGCTTCCCAGGGAAGCTGTTCTCGTCCATAATTTTCCATAGCTCTACGCGGTCTATACTGTCGTATGCCGCCTTGAAATCAACGAACAGATGGTGCGTTGGGACCTGGTATTCACGGCATTTTTGAAGGATTTGCCGTACAGTAAAGATCTGGTCCGTTGTCGAGCGGGCGTCAACGAAGCCGGCTTGATAACTTCCTACGAACTCGTTCACTAATGGTGACAGACGACGGAAGATGATCTGGGATATCACTTTGTAGGCGGCATTAAGGATGGTGATCGCTCGAAAGTTCTCACACTCCAGTTTGTCGCCTTTCTTGTAGATGGGGCATATAACCCCTTCCTTCCACTCCTCCGGTAGCTGTTCGGTTTCCCAGATTCTGACTATCAGTTTGTGCAGGCAAGTGGCCAGCTTTTCCGGGCCCATCTTGATGAGCTCAGCTCCGATACCATCCTTACCAGCTGCTTTATTGGTCTTTAGCTGTTGAATGGCATCCTTAACTTCCCTCAAGGTGGGGGCTGGTTGGCTTCCATCGTCCGCTGAACTGACGTAGTCATCTCCTCCGCTGCCTTGGCTTTCACTGCCTGAACTCTCAGCGCCATTCAGATGTTCCTCGTAGTGCTGCTTCCACCTTTCGATCACCACACGTTCGTCCGTCAAGATGCTCCCATCCTTATCCCTGCACATTTCGGCTCGCGGCACGAAGCCTTTGCGGGATGCGTTGAGCTTCTGATAGAACTTGTGTGTATCTTGAGAACGGCACAGCTGTTCCATCTCCTTGCACTCCGCTTCTTCCAGGCGGCGTTCTTCTCCTGAAAAAGGCGGGTCTGCTGTCTCCGCTTCCGTCTATAACGTTCCACGTTCTGCCGGGTACCTTGCTGCAGCGTGACCGCCCGCGCTGCGTCCTTCTCCTCCAGAATCTGTCTGCACTCTTCGTCGAACCAATCGTTCCGTCGACTTCGACCCATATACCCGACGTTGTTTTCCGCTGCGTCGTTAATGACTGCTTTAACTGTACTCCAGCAGTCCTCAAGAGGGGCCCCATCGAGCTCACCCTCTTCCGGCAACGCTGCCTCGAGATGCTGCGCGTATGCAGTGGCGACATCAGGTTGCTTCAGTCGCTCTAGGTCGTACCGCGGCGGTCGTCGGTACCGAACATTGTTGATGACGGATAGTTTTGGGCGCAGTTTAACCATCACCAGATAGTGGTCAGAGTCGATGTTAGATATGTCCTGACGTCGATAATGTCGGAGAAGTGCCGTCCATCAATCAGAACGTGGTCGATTTGTGATTCTGTCTGCAGTGGTGATCTCCAGGTATACCGATACGAGAGGCTGTGTTGGAAGTAGGTGCTACGAATGGCCATATTCTTGGAGGCGGCGAAATCAATTAGTCGTAGGCCGTTTTCGTTCGTCAGCCGGTGAGCGCTGAACTTTCCAATAGTCGGTCTAAACTCCTCCTCTTGGCCAACCTGAGCGTTAAAATCTCCTATGATGATTTTGACGTCGTGGCTTGGGCAGCTGTCGTACTCACGTTCCAGCTGCGCGTAGAATGCGTCCTTATCATCATCAGTGCTTCCGGAGTGTGGGCTATGGACGTTGATTATGCTGAAGTTGAAGAACCGGCCTTTGATCCTCAACCTGCACATTCTTTCATTGATCGGCCACCACCCGATCACGCGCCTTTGTATATCGCCCATCACTAGCTCGTGTGTGTTGCCGCAGCTCTGGTAGATGGTATGATTACCTCTAAACGTTCGCAGCATTGATCCCTTCCAACAAACCTCCTGCAGCGCTACGATGCCGAATCCACGGTCCTTGAGCACATCGGCGAGTATGCGTGTGAATGATGAAGTTGAGAGATTTGCAGTTCCACGAACCGAGTTTCCAATCGCTAGTCCCATTTCGTCGCAGTGGTCTTCGCCGATGGTTCCGGTCCGTACTCTCTTGTTGATTGTTCGTTGCGTTTTTTTTTAAAGGCTGGCTTGCAGGGTCTGACGCCAAACCCCCTAAATTTCCGGAGGACCATTCCTCCTTATTTCCGGTGGACCATGATGCACAGTTTTACTTAGAGTCCCTCGCTGGCTCTCGAACGATGATCAGCCGCCCCTACCATGGAGAACAGACGCTGTTGTGAGCCGATCCTGACATGGAGAACAGACGCTCAGTATGATTTGCATCTCCGGAGAGGAGCAAATCCCCTCTTCCCTGTCAGCATACGACCATAGTTCCCACCGGGGTTGGTTACCCGATCTTCCCTAAGGTTGCTCGTATCCCGGCCAGCACCGCGGGGAGGTAGGGATAGGAGTTGCTGGGTAAGAGGCTAAGGACCGCGAGATGGGGTCTATTTTATTCCTTCAGGTACGCGAAGTACCAATGGTACGCTTTACCCAGAATTTGCCGTGCCAGTGTACACATTAGCAGCTTGTCTGCAAATTTCGCTTCCGTGTGTGTGGACGGAACTTATGGGGTTCCGTTATGAAAAATTAGCAATTTGGCCCGATTTAAAATACAATCCGGTGGAAATCTCCGAGAGTCCGAACCAGACTAGAAATTGATCAGGATTTTTTTTTACTTTTCGCGACGAAATTGCATGAGTCCCGTTTTTTTGGGAGCACATGCGAACAAAATCAATGGACAAGATTCCCGAAGTGTGATGCTATTTTTAGTGTCCTTTAAATTAGTTTCGATCAAAAAGGACTGTGAATTCATGCATTCCATAATGCTATCAGAAATAAAGACTGGGAGGGATCCCTGATTCAAATTTTAGGCAAACATAACAAAAGCATGAGAATTACTACTTCTGGCCGCGCCCATCTTCGCCGTAACTAGGGAGAGGAAGGAACTATTGAAGAGATAGTAAATGAAAGTCCCCTGACTTAGCGAGTACCAGTACCTCAGTACCACGGAGTTGAATAATGTTCGTTGGATCAGAATTTGCCTGTAGCTGACAATGTGACAACATTTATTTCTTATATTCCTCATCTTATTTTGGTTCATCTGCAATATTCAATGTATAGGCATACCAACGAGCGTTCTCATTGAAAATTTAAATTGTTCATTCATAATCGATGAGAATCATTGTGGTGTAACAAACATATTCATTTTCCCACATTTATGATAAATGAATAAGATTCGATAAAAGAATGTTAATGCTTATACAATCATTTCAAACACTCGATAGAATCTTTAATGAGGTCGTCCCGTTTCAAGCCGAAGCAAGCATTTCCAAATTAAAATCGAACGCCTTGGAGTCCAGAGGCGATAAATCAATTCGTTCTGTACGGTTCAGTTAAACTGACTGTTCTTGAACCGGGCTGCTATATTGATATACTCAATGCTCGCATTGTATGCTGCAGAACTGGTCGAAATCGAAACATTAAGTCAACACATGCTGCACGCGTGTTGAACAATGATACCTTTCACGCGGGCAACGGGGGTCACGCAATCTGAGTCAGACTGGCATCGACCGCCAAGTTCTGTTGGGTATCACACGGGCGGACAAGTTCACTGTATGTGGTGGTATAGGTCTGGAGGATGCCACTGTAGCACTCTCAACGGTCAGAAATCAAAACCACAACAAATAGATATATTGTCGGCGTAGCACCAAATTGGAATTCGGAAGTAGGACTTCCGAGAACCGAGCTTTTCTTTTTCTTTTTATTTATTACTAGCTGACTTCGTCTCGCCCTAAATTAATTAGTTAGTACAAACATTTATTTTACATTAACAATTTATGTTTTAGCGTTTGCTCTGCGATTTGATTTCATCGAGCAGAGCAAACGCCAAACTTTTTTTTTACATTTTTTTCCTTCATAAACCTCTACATGCCAAATTTGGTATCTTTTGCTCGATTAATTAGCGGGTTATGCAGAAATGTGTGTTTAATTTGTATGGGAAGGGTGGCTTCTAGAGCAAGGAAGGGTCTCTAACCATCTCAAGAACCTTCCCCGGCTCGAAAAACCCCTGTATACAAATTTTCACGGTTCAGTAGTTTTCGATTACTCCGGAGGAAGTAAGGAAACAAAAAAAAAGTTTTCGATTCTTTAAGCGTCAGACAGACAGAGATTCATGTTTATGTAAATACTTAATGACTATGGCTAGAAATGGTTTATCCTGATCTGAAGGAGACTATCGTATAAAAGGTGTACAGTTGAAATTTTGAAATTTCAAGAACCGGGGAAATCCGGAATTCGCTATTCGGGATATCGTGGATAGGACATATCAAACAATATTAAATGCATACATTATGGAAAATGACACAAACTACGCTTCATGTTTTTTCAAAGAGTTTCCATGGAACATCCAGATTCAGTCGAAATCAATTTAATGAGGTTTCAAACGAAAAAATGTCACTGTTTTAAACATATTTATGTAAAATATTTGAATTTCTCGAAAGTATATTAAGGTACACCGGGGCAAGTTGAAATGCGGGGTAAGTTGAAACGGAAGCTGTAATTTAGATCAGAAATGACCGTATGTCCTGATTTTTTTTTCAACAAACTACTCCCCTAAACGCACCTTCTGACTGCTATTCCCGGAAGATTGCAGCTTCTGAAAGCAATCCCTGCCATTTTTTATTTTTCGCCCTTTGCAAAATTTTAGCCAACTTTGTGACGCACCAATGATGTTTGGAAGAAATGTTTCATCATTTTTTTCATGATGGGTGATTTTCAATGTTGAATAAGCTTAATGATTATGAAAAGTCGATGAAAGACCCATTTTTATTTCTGTATTTTTCTCGTTTGAAATTGCTCCACATTTTCAACCCATTGCACTGGCTGAAATCGTGTTTTGAGCGTGTTTATTTAATAGTACCTTTATTATTCAATTTAGCGTAATGGTGTCTTCGAGGCATTTTATCAGTAAGTTAATGCGCTTCTTTGGAGGTATTCAGCTTACTGATCAACCCCCCTAAAAGTGAGATGAAACATTTATTTTTTCCACTCCACAACTTATAAGGTTTGATTCTTCATGAAAGTTGAAGCAAAAGTTCTCCTGAAAAACTTCTGGAATGTGATTTTTATGCGAGTAAATACCAATTGAGACGAAACAAGTGGGATTTGATTTTCAAATTTCTAGAACAAAGCCTAATTTCTGAAAGAAAACCAAAATTGTTAAAAATTCACATGGGATTGTTATGCGAATCCTTGCACCTTAACAACCTCGTGCATCTTGAGTCTTACTTTATATATTTTGTTTTCAATGCGGCAAAATTAGCTTATGTCTGTATAAAGCGCAGTGTTTCAACTTGCCCCGATACGTGGGGCAAGTTGAAACAATGCATATAAAAAATATTGTCAGTATACAAAATATTTATAAAAATGTTCGGGAGGGTTGCTTATTTTCTATGTATAATCTTTAGCCCGAACTAGCAAACACCGCAAACGGATTCAAAATTTATCAAAGAGTTATTTTTTTATAGCACCTCAAAGTTCAACTTTGAAAAAACCGTTTCAACTTGCCCCGGTGTACCTTATATAGGGAAATAAGAAACGAGACGAGAGAGAGAATTGCTTTCTCTTAATTTTTTTGCTGGATTTATTTTTTTGTAAGAGGAGGCATTTTCTTCTAAAATTATTTTGGAATTTCTCACAAGTTTCAATACTCACGCTTCCACGGGTCTTTCGATGACAATTGACCGCCAGCTAAGGGTTGCGTACTTAGCTGGTAGTGCAGCCTGGGCACTGTTGTCCTTCTGACATCAGCTAGAGTGAGAGGGTGCGTCCTGTGGGGTCTGCCTAGGATGTGGTGGGGTTCGACAGTGGGCTCTGTTGAACTTCTATAAAAAGCTGCATGTGTCCCCAAGCCCCCAAGGTGTTGGGTGGGACTTTAAACAAATTTGACCCGACTGATCGAGCGTCTGCCCACCAAGGAGGTGCGGCTCCAACAGCGTCTGTTCTGGCATCCAGCGGCTGAGTATGAAATGCTATTCCCCGGAAGCTATACCTAAGATGGCAGCCCCATCCCGGTGGATAGGGAACCCTGGGCCTACAACCTACTGTTCCCGAAACATCAATTTGTTCGAGAATCCGATAATGAAAGAATACGGACTGATTTTACGGCGACGACTCTTAGCGCGAAACAACGGACACGAATAGGAACATGGAACGTTTTAACCCTAGCCCAGCATGGTAAATTGGCACAACTTGCCAATGAGGCACGCCGCATGAAGCTTGAGATCCTGGGACTGAGTGAAGTCCGTTGGCCAAACTTTGGAGAACACAGAACACCGTCGGGACAAGTTCTGCTATACTCTGGTTTACGAGGTGAACACGCTCCCCGGCATCGCGGAGTTGGCTTCCTACTAAGCGCTCAGGCACACTCTGCGCTTATGACGTGGGAACCTATAAGTGAAAGGATAATCGTTGCCAGATTTAGAACACGGGTCCGAAACCTTACTATAATCCAATGTTATGCGCCAACCGATGCTGACGATCTGCAAGACAAAGAGAACTTCTACAGTCAACTCAATGCCGTCGTAGATAGAATTCCGAAGGGTGATATCTAGATCTGTTTGGGCGACTTCAATGCGAAGATCGGATCCGACAACTCGAACCATGAGCACATTATGGGACGCCATGGTCTCGGAGAAATGAGCGAAAACGGAGAGCTGTTCGCAGAATTTTGTGGTAATAACGACATGGTGATCGGGGGATCGCTCTTCCCTTATCGACCGGTTCACAAAGTCACGTGGGTCTCCTGTGACGGCTTTACAGAAAATCAAATCGACCACATCTGCATCAGCTGAAAATGGAAACGGAGTCTTCTTGATGTACGGAATAAACGTAGGGCCGATATCGCGTCTGATCATCACCTCCTCATCGGCGAAATACGCCGTTCGTCGGCAGGAGGAGAGAGTTGGACGACGGTTCAACACACGCCGACTAAAGGTTGCCACGATGAAACGGTCTTTCGTTGAAGAACTGGAGATGCGTGCTGCAGATATGCGGAAAGGGGGCAGTGGGGAAGACCAATGGACCGCCATCAAGAATGCCTTCATCACCACCAGCGAGAATAATCTGGGCGAACTACGCATCCAGAGAAAACAATGGATCACCGATGAGACCTGGAGAAAGATAGAGGAGCGAAGAGAAGCCAAAGCCGCGATAGAGCGATCGAAAACCAGAAGAGCCAAAGTCTTAGCCCGTCAACGATACGCGGCTCTTGAGAAGGAAGTAAAACGCTCATGTCGACGGGACAAGCGAGCGTGGGCAGACTCTCTGGCCGACGAAGGAGAGAGAGCCGCCGCAACCGGGGACATTCGTCTCGTCTACGATATCTCACGACGCTTAAGCGGGGCGAAGATGAATGCAACGATACCTGTGAAAGACGCGAATGATCAGTTATTGACCGACCCAACTGACCAGCTGAAACGCTGGTTCGAGCACTTCGAACAACTTTTTCAAGTGCCAGCCAGGCCATCACCACCTCGGCATGATCTGCCTAGGATCCGACGTATAACACGCGTCAATACCGAAGCTCCATCATTGCTAGAGATTCAAACAGCCATCCAAAGCATGAAATCAAATAAAGCCCCAGGGGTCGACCGCATATTAGCCGAGATGCTCAGAGCTGACCCCATGACATCCGCTCAACTACTGCATCGTTTTTTCGTAATATCTGGGACACCGCAACTTTCCCGGTCGACTGTATGCAAGGTATCTTAGTGAAGGTGCCCAAAAAGGGTGACCTAACTGTATGCGATAACTGGCGAGGCATTATGTTGCTGTGTACCGTTCTCAAAGTTCTGTGCAAAATTATCCTAGCCTGGATTCAGGAGAAGATCGATGCGACTCTCCGGCGGCAGCAAGCCGAATTTCGTGCCGGAAGATCCTGTGTGGACCATATTGTCACGCTCCGCATCATTCTGGAGCAGGTCAACGAATTCCAAGAGTCCCTTTACTTGGTATTCATTGACTACGAAAAAGCTTTCGACCGTCTCAATCACGAGAATATGTGGGGCGCCCTGAGACGCAAGGGGGTTCCTGAGAAAATCATCGGCCTCATCGAAGCACAGTACGAGGCCTTTTCGTGTAGAGTGCTGCACAATGGGGTCCTGTCCGACCCTATTCGGGTCGTAGCTGGTGTGAAGCAAGGATGTATTCTATCACCGTTACTGTTCCTCATCGTAATCGATGAGATTCTAGTAGATGCGATTGACCGTGAACCAAACCGCGTGCTGTTATGGCAGCCTATAACCATGGAGCACTTAAAAGACTTCGAATTGGCGGATGACGTTGCACTCCTCGCGCCACGGCTCTCTGATATGCAGAGTAAGCTCAACGACCTTGCCGAGCGCTCGTCTTCGGCAGGTTTAGTCATCAACGTCAACAAAACCAAATCGTTGGATGTAAACACGGTGACTCCTTCCAGTTTCACAGTAGCCGGGCAACCAGTGGAGAATGTTGAAAGCTTCCAATATCTTGGTAGCCAAATGGCGTCAGACGGCGGTACCAAGATCGACATAGGCGCACGGATCAAGAAAACAAGGGCTGCCTTTGCGAGTTTAAGAAATATCTGGAAAAACAGGCAGATAAGTGAACGCACCAAAATACGAATTTTCAACTCTAACGTGAAATCTGTGCTGTTATACGCTAGCGAAACATGGTGTGTATCAGTGGAGAACACGCAACGGCTGCAGGTGTTCATTAACAGATGCCTGCGGCATTTAATTCGGGCCTAGTGGCCTCACAACTGGATCTCAAACAACGAGCTCCATCGTCGTTGTCACCAGAGGCCGATAGCAACAGAAAATCGGGATCGGAAGTGGGGCTGGGTCGGCCACACTCTACGTAGGGGCGGAAACGAAATCTGTAAACAAGCATTAGACTGGAACCCAGCGGGACATCGCAGCAGAGGCAGACCCAGAGGCTCATGGCGGCGAAGCCTCAATAAAGAAATAGAAGAAGTCGACCGAAATCTAACCTGGCAACAGGTTAAAGCGATAGCCGGGCAACGCTCAGGATGGAGATCTTTCAAGTCGGCCCTTTGCACCACCGGAGGTGTACAGGATCCATAAGTAAAGTAAGTAAATTCCTCAAGGAATTTCTACGCGAATGCGTCTGTAAAGTTCTCCAAATATTTTCAGGATTTCTTGCGCTTATTATTCCTGCAAAAATATGGAAATTTCGCAGAAATTCGTCTGGGAACTCATGTTCAAATTCATTCGGAAATTCCTGCGAAAATCGTTTATCACAAACGAAGTTAACACTTCGTTTGCAATCCGAATACTTGATTTTGAGCCATCAAGTAAGGCAGCCTTATCAGTTTATCCATAAAATCACGTTCAGACATTCATCCATTTTCTTGTTTACGTTCGGATTCTTTTTTGGACGACATTTGATGGATATTCTTGCTTACGACAGCAAAATAAAATGGCAAAATGGTTAAAACGAATCGGAATCGTTTGAAAGTATCGTTCGTCCGTATACAATATACGGAACAATATTTGCTACAGCTCATCCAACCAGCCGGTAGATACAGTTCTTAATTCTCCCATTTCTTCTGAATAATATTTAATGTGATGGATCGATTGATGTAGCTGCCCACTTCCCTGTTTGAGATGTTCGACCGGGATCTCGTCCTTTATTGCTTTTCAGTCCCTTTAGAGCCTTCTTAAGGACAAGCATTACAGAATTCAAAACTAAATTCTATAAGGGCCAGACAGACAGAAATTAATTTTTATTTAAATATATTTCAGCTTTGCTGCGTCGCAGCATGCGTGGAATACTGAAAATGACAGTTGTGCGATGCTTTGATATCGTGTGGTGTACCCTTGAAAACGCGAGTGAATTTTGTTTTGGATTCCGAGATGCTTGTCCTTAACCCTATTCAGCGTTGGTGGTTCCACGGCGTGCACTGGACTACTAGTTCCCTAGTCGTGTATTCCAGAGTGTATTCAAATAAGAGTGGCAACACTGTCAGAATTATAACAATTCCATAATCATCTGTCATTCCTATACAAAATCGTACTTAAACAAGCAGGAGACCTGTCAAATGCGGCACATGTCGCCACCTTTAATTACAGACACTCTGGTGTAGGTATTCGACTCTTCCGTCGTCCATTTTGCCTCTTAGGACACCCTTAACGAATCCTTTGCCCTTGCTAACTGTAAAGTTCTGTTTTGTATTGGGTACCAGCCAACGGACTCCTGGCAACATTTTTCTCGTCCGTTACTCGCTGGCCCACCCCAGCAAACCAGTTTCATTTCGTTAGTCGCAACTTTATGGATATTGAGCACGTGTCGCCACTCGTAGGTTGTCAGGTGTGTTTTCGGATATTCTTACTTTTGAAAAAGGTGCTGCTAATTATCAACCCTCTAACAGCAACAAAAGTAACAAGTCGAAGTCGTAGATCGTTACTGGTTTGTTATTATGTTATACTGCCGCTAACCGCAAGTCGAGCACATCTGTATATGGGCCTCCATATACAGATGTGCTCGACTTGCGGTTAGCGGCAGAATAATGCTTATGTTATAATGTTTGTTATAATGCTTTCTCTTCCGATCTGCGTTTGTGTCTCCGAAGACAATCTTTACATCGTGTGTTGGGTATTCTTCATAGGCTTTAACACGTCATCGGGATTATCGTTCGTTGGGGCATAGATGCTGAAAAATTTGCCCTGTAGTTGAAAAATTTGCTATATATTCTCATCACGCAGGTGCAGTCGGTTATCGGCTTCCACCGGATAACTAGCTTCATTTGCTTCTCGATCACCATGATGCTAACTCCACGTTCTGCTCTGTCGCCGTCGCTCTAGTGGATGTGGTACTTGAATGAAGTAGTTGCGATGGGATCCACCGATCTGAATTCACATTTTCCGGTTTTAGGCCACTGATTTTCACGTTCCAAGATCCGACTTCCAATCGTTGTCCTGTAATCGTTGCCGGGTATGTTATCATTTAATCCATACGTATGCTCTACTTTTGCCTTCCATGGTAATTCTAGACATTTTGGTAGGCTTCATTTTCAGGGTTGTGCTACCAACATTGAATTAAAGTCGATTGAGATATAACCATATCAGTGATATAACCATATCGGATTAGTTTTGGCCACTTCGTTGTATGTAAATCACTCAAAGTGCGGGAGGTCGCGTGCTATCTGTATTAAATTCTCAGTTCGCTTAGCTTCAATCAATTAACGTTCGTTGAGCGTAGAACTGTTAGGCGAGCCCTCCGGTGGATAGCAGCGTGGGGAAGGTGGCGACAGGATGATGATAGAGTCCAAGCAAAATTTGTTTGTCGAAATGAAATTCAGTGTTTTGTTCCACACAGAAGTAATAGCCGTTTGATTTATTGTATTTTTTAATTGGGTCGTCATTGAACTTAATGCTGATATACATTCATTTAGTATTATTTTCGTATGAAGCTGTTTAAGAAATCACTCCGTCACTTCAGACATAACATGAGTATGTATCTGATGTGGCAAGTACAATGGATACACTATGCCCGACCATGGAATCGAGAATGTTTCCCACCCAAAGACATCCTTGACTGATTCAAATATGACGTCCACTACTTTTTGAGATTTCTAGACCCCCTCCCCCCTATGTCACGCTTTTTTGTATACCTAGTATACACACTGTCATAAAATCTTAGACCCCTCCCACCTAAAACCTGTGACTTCATTTTTGAACGACCCTGGACCGAGAATCAAACTTGCCATCTCCGGATTGGCAATCCTACGCCTTTACTCGCAAGGCTGAGACTTTATCCCACCAACAAAGTTGAATTAACCATCGTTGTGCTGCCATCTTATGTGTCACATAAATTGCACAATTACAATAATTTCAAAAGAATTGTCATGTTTATATGTGATGATATATTTGGTATACACATTCACTAGCTAAATAGGTCGATGGGCATAATACCGAATATTTGAAAAGTCGAATATTATTTTAAATGATATTTCAAATTTAGAACCGTATGGCGATTTCGCATGGCAGTTAACAACGTGCATTTTCGCCTAATATGCAGGACAACGTCTGCTAAGTCAACTTGTTGTTTGATAATTGTATGGAAAAACTTGAATTTTAACTGTTTACAACAGCTAATTTTCGAGAAAATTGATGTAGAGCCAGCCTTGGGCTGAAAGTCTCGTTAATAAAGATACAAAACAAAAAATGGCACGATAATAAATACGATAAAGTAACCAACGAATAAGAACAATCAATAATTCGTAATACATACTTTTCTTTTCACAAAATGCTATTCTCAATAGCATCATTAAACATATTACCTAGCGGCATGCGGTCGGAGTTCGATATCAGACAGCATTATGAGCTGGAAGTAAAAATGAAAGTATGTAATATGGCAGTACACATCATTTTCATTGTCAACCACTACTTCAACACCTGCACCGTTTCCCTTCTTTTATGTCACCATCGTGCTGGGTGAAGGCTTCCGGCATCAATTCCGTACCGGGTGTGGCAAATCATAAAGTGAAAAGGACGAAACAATCAATATTCCATTAATTATGCACAGGTGAATCAGTGCCGTCATGCGTTGGTATTGATTGGAATCACCATTTACGTGTGTAGATGTTGGAAGGTTGAACGTGGATGGCTTACAACAGGGAGGCAGGGTCAATGTAAGTTGATGTCCAGATTTGGAATCGTGCTATCGAATATTAGTTTTCTTGATGGTATCATAATTATGTCAGAATACTTAACATGCTTAAAACTTTGCGATAAAGCTTTTTTTTTTTTTTTCTCGTACGCTAAGTACGTAGAGGTTCCAAAATGTGTCGAGAAAATTTGATTCGACTTTGAAATGATTCCGATGGAAAAACAAAAAAACAAATGTACATATAATCGAACAGTAAATTCTTTATAAAATATGACCAAAACACATCGATTATAGTGAGATATCGAGATAGAGAGGTGATCAAAACGTAGAAGGCATAAACGTATGTGGATTGAAGGAACCGAGAAAACCATCGACATAGGGGGAGATATCACCATACCCAAGTAACATTTTAAGTTTTATAACGCTCTTGAAGACCATAATTGACTCTACAAGAGTGCTACAAAACCAGTATAAAACCAAAATGTTACTAGGGTATGGAACATCTAAATGTAGTGAGTTGATTGTAAATCACTTTCAAAACTAAAGCCCGGAGACCCATAGTGTTATATATCAATCGACTTAGCTCGACGAATTGAGATTTTGTCTGTCTGTGTGTGTGCGTGTGTGTATGTATGTGCGCAAAATAAAACTCATTCACCTTTTTGGCACTTATCTTGGTCCGATTTGCTTGCAGGACTATTGTTGCTAATTGAAAATGGACTAGATCGGAGTATAGGTTCAGAAGTTATGGCCAAAATACTATTTTTATACCAAAAACTCGTTAGGAAAATCTCACTCAAATTTTGTTTAGTATATTTAATGCACGAGAAAGGCACAAACACCGCTTGGTGGATCAATCAGGGGTTTTCTTTTTAATAATGTCCTATTGTAAAAAGGTGTCCTAAAGTGAAAAAAGTTGAAACAAATAAAACAACCGTCTAAGACGAGTTTAATACTTTACTTTTAATTCCACTACGTTTTGTTATCTTTGCAGATATTGTCATAAGACGAGTTAATACAATCCCATTGAATTTCACCACTTAATTGTATCTTGACAGATACGTATTTCGACCTCAAATGTAAGGCCGTCTTCAGTGTCTCGTACTTGACTCGACTGAGACACTGAAGACGGCCTTACATTTGAGGTCGAAATACGTATCTGTCAAGATACAATTAAGTGGTGGAATTCAATGGGATTGTATTAACTCGTCTTATGACAAGTGAAGACATTCCACTAAAAAGCTCAAAATAATTTTCTTATTTGCAGATATGTATTTCGACCTTGAGGCCGTCTTCAGTGTCTCGTACTTGACTAGACTTAGACTTAGCCGTAAGTCGAGTCAAGTACGAGACACTGAAGACGGCCTCACAGTTGAGGTCTGCAAAGATAACAAAACGTAGTGGAATTAAATGGAAAGTGCTAAACTCGTCTTAGACGGTTGAATACATTCCACTAAAAAGAGCTTGAAATATTTTTTCGGAATTTAAACAAAACAAAATATTAATCTATTTTATCAAAGTAAGCCTTGGCAATTTAATCTGTAAGCCTCCTCAAATTGACCCAAACAAATCGTGAGTCATAATTTGAAGAAAAAAATTTGTCGACCATATGTAAGAATGACTTACTGCATATTAGACTTATTGTACACGTAAACAAGAGCATTCATGATTTAATGAGGTAATAAGATCGCGGTGTATTTTGAGTCACGGGTTCGGGAACGTTCTGGAGCACGTGACTGGGGTTCTCAAATCCGTGACCTAAATAACTGTGTATTTGTTAGTTCACGACAGTAGAAGCTTAAGTAGTAGAACGCTAGTGGCGCTGTAGTCATTTAAATTCTTTTTCCAAATTATGCTTCAACAAATTTCAATTGGCTGTAATTTATACATCATGTTGTAGTGCATATTTGGTATCACCAACATCGGTTTGACACCTTTAGTACCGGTACTTTGGCTGCCAGGTCGAAGTAACCTGGATGGTAGTCACCCGAACAGGAACGACATTAACAATTTTATACTTTTGCAACTTTCAAGACTTTGGGAACGCTTTTTTTTGCGTGTAGTTCCCTATTAGGTATCTCAATTTTAAGCTAACCTCTTCAATAAGTACTATCAACCCGTCTAACTAAGGTGGCGCCAAATCCCGTCAACATGACAAGAGCGTCCATTGGCATAAGTTCTCCGGATATTTTTTATAAGCGTTTTGACAGAAATATCAAACATTCTAAACTCGATATTTAATGCAACGCAAAGGATGGCTATAATGACAAGTATTTTTTTTTGTGGGAAGTGTGGGAAATCACCATCATCATTTACCGCAAAGACTATGTTTATTGTCACTACTGCATTCCCAGAATAGTTTGTGGTAGCTATAGATAAATAGTCTCGCACTCATCGTCCCAAGAGCTTTGGCTGGTGTGCAGGTATGTGATTGGAAGCATTAATAATAAAGCTGGAAATCAAACTGTCGGTCTAACGGAGTGTAATGAAAGATAAATAAGTCAATGAGCGAGTGAGTGAGTAGGTACATTTTTTCGGTAAAGTCGTCATTACAATTCGGCTTCCCGCGCCTTCCGGGACACTACCGCACTGAATTGAGATTCATCCAACGTTCTACTAGACAAACAAGCCGGTGTTTGCTGACCTTCACCGCCGGAGGTGGGCTTGAGTGATGGGAACGGATCGGTACAGGTGATTGACTAAGCTAGGATCGACCCGTTCGTTTGCTAGATATTTCTTCGTCAGGGTCAGGGTTAGTGATTGGATAACCGAAGTGACGATTTCTTGGTGGCTGCAAATAGATTTGAACGAGAGTAGTTTAAAATGTGACATTGGAAGAATAATTCCTATGAGAACTTACTGGTTGTCAGGGCCTGTTAAGGATTCATCATGACGTGAGGACATGACTTTGCGATGAGAAGTATAGATTCGAAGGTAACGGTGCTCATGAAGGTAGTTGGATAAGGCCGTGAACTGAGTCGCTACGATTGTGATGGGAACGTCTACATCTTTTTGAAGCAAGTGTTCTATGCTGGATATCATGAGAGATTTACCCTCTGAATAGGTTGTTCCTTTTCCGAATTCGTCTATTAGAACCATAGAGCGAGCAGTTGTATTGGACAGAATGTTAGACATTTGGTATAGTTCACCCATGAATGAAGACTTCCCACTGAAAACTGATTCCGGAAAATCGAGACGTGAGTAAATTGAGTCCAACAATCCTATAACAGCGGCTTGTGCGGGCACGAATGATCCAATGTGTGCCAAATAGCAGATCAAAGCTAACTCCTTGAGGTAGATGGTCTTTCCGGAGGGTTCAGCAGATGCAAGAATCTTGACAAAACAATTATTGGTGGTGCTGAGATCGGTATCGTTCGGATGGTAAGGCTTATGCTGCTCTAGGAGAGGATGTCTACCTTGCTTTATTTGAAGAATTTTTTGATCGCAAAGCACAGGACGGGAGAATTCCTGTGTCACTGCAACAGAGGCAAATGCTAAAAACGTATCAAGTCTGGCAGTTACGTTGAAGATGTCTATTAGTTCAGCAATTATTCGATCAATATATGTGATTAGTTTTTCAAGGATAACCTGCTCATGGTCACTTATGGATGCTAATAAACCTCCAAATTTCGCATTAAGTTGTCTGCACAAATCATTCTGAAAGTAAACGGTCGTATCAGATTGATGCACAACGTTCATTGACGTGCTGTCATCGGTTGATATAGATGGCATTTCATTGCCTCGTGTAGTGCTGAAAACAAATCCGTATCCTGGCAGAAAAGTTACAAAAACATCATCCGCATCGATTGGCAGATTCTCTATCTCCAACCGGGAGGTTTCCAACAAAGCCGTTTGCGTTTCGTCCACCTGGGCTCTAAGACCATCCAATTCGTGGTCAATTCCTGGTTTGACGGTAAATTTATTGCCTTGATCTCCGCGCTCTAAATCAAGAACTTCATCCAAAGTGAAAAGCAGTTGCTTCAGGGTATTACCCGGCTGAGAAACAAATTCAGCCAGTACTGCAATGGCAGTTCCGTCAATGGATGGTTCCCTAACTGTGATACACAGCTTGCAAAGCAGATACACGTAGTAAATATTTTTCTTCATAGATTTCCAATCGTTATTTTTTGCTCTTTTCGAGGAAATTTTCTTATACAGTGGCTGTATTCTGTTTAAGTTTGAAATGTAGTTTTTCATTTCATCGACAAACCTGGTATTTTGAGGATTGGCCAGCCACTGCACTATATCGAGTCGTTTTTCCAATTCCGGCAAATCTCTGATAGGTTGCTGCATTATGTTATTAAGTTCTATCTTTCCAATTTTGGACGAACATCTGTTGAACAGATTGAACAAGGAGCACGTGCTGGATTCCATGTTTCGTTTGAACCCTGAGGGATGAAGTCTTGAATCAAAAATCTGTAAGGCTTGACAAGTCAACTCATCAATGACTAGTAGGGATTCTGGGGCCAAAACGTTTATTTTTGATACCATTAGGCTTTCGTTCTCAGACGCTAGCCCATCCAACAACTTCAACAGACATCCAACGGAGTGAATTAACAAATCTTGATTGAACGGTAATACACTTTCCATAAACAGTCGACGTTCGGATTCGGTTGCTTGTTGAGGTAACCCAGGCAAGTTCATGGCCATAATTTTAACCACACTTGCCTTCATCGGTTTAGGTCCAAAGTCACAATAACGAGCCTTCTCTTCGCAAATAATTTTCCCTGAATCAATATGCTGCAGAATTGTACCTACCGGTAAATCTAACAACTCAGGGGCATCTTCTAGGAAATTCTTCGATCCTGACACCAAATAAAACATGGGCTTGTACCGTCGGATGAGATTCCGGATGATTGGGTATTGCGGAGCTTGATCTGAAACTTTTTGAATAGCGTAGATTTCCATTTGGTCAACGTCGTAGTAGGAAGCTGCCACATTTCCGCAACTCCAGCACAGCGAAAGAATTTTATTCGCTTGACTAGCGGCATTCGATTCCACTTCGTCCATTATGATCGTTATAAACGACAACCTACGTAAGAGGGATAGAGGGAGAGAGATAAATACAAGAAATGTAAACTTCAAAAACTAGTTCCGCGGTAGGTACCTTAATACGCAGCAAAACTAAGTCATTAAAGCTTGTACAACGTTCATTTGTGGCCCTGAACTTCAGGACGTTAAAATTGAACAGGCAAGTGAGACACGATCACAAACCGCCCAATAGCAAAGTACTAAAAGGGAGTATGGTCTAAAATGCTCCCGAGGGTGACGCCAACATATTACACTTCTATATTTATTATTTTCCATTCTTAATTTACAAGCTGCGAGTTCGTTATGTTCGTATTTTAAAACCACTTGAATTACTTATACTGTTGTGAAACAATCAAAGTTAAAATTATATATTTTCTAGGAACTTTATTCGAATAGATGTAACTGTACTTGAATTTAAAACACAACTAATTTTATTCGAATGACGATACTACCAGATAGATCGGAATCCATTCCTTCTGCTGGGAAAACTAGTTGACCAAAATAGTTTGAATGAAGCGTGTAGTATACAGCTTTAGGAGAACATCAAAAGCAACTTTTACCATCTAGCGGTGATGATGCGAAAGGTGAAAAATAGCATTTTAAGAGGGATAGATCTTATTAAACGCATTTAATTTCGAAAGTATTTTTGCAACTCCGATTCGGTCGAATGCAACCTATGGCAACCAGCTCGAATTTGGAGTGATCTGCTTAGTGTAAGAGAAAGGCCAAACTATTGGAGGAATTTTGTACCATTCTCCCTCAACTATGTAAGCTGCGTTGCGCATTTAGATTTCCCTCGCTCTATTTCGTGGACATAAGCTCAGTCTGTGTCGATTTCGGTCGCGACACCAACAGTTGCTAGTCGCCAATCAAAAATTGGATGAATCCAAAAAGGTTAATTATGAAAAGAGAATGATTAGTATCTCTTAAAACTTTTTAATGTAGAAAACGTTTATGCTAGTTAATGCTGGCCTACATGGCTATTCTAATGATAACTCTCAGATGTTTTTTCGGCCACTGCGTTGCTTTGTGGGAATAAATTGATTATACGCGTTATGAAGCTGCAAAAAAAGTAAATAAAGCCCCTTGTCTGTATCTGATTCAAATCTTTGCAGTCGGCTAACCGCTTTAGTTGAGATGTTTGCTCGTGGCCAACAGCAATAATTATTTACCTATTTACTTCATTTCTCACATGGCACACATGGCCCCAGGGATGAAAGGGATTTATTCAATTAAAGGCGCGCACTTTTGTCACGAACTCATTGAACTTGAGAAAATTCCTTGAGGTGACCTCAGCAAAGTGACCGTTGTGGATCGTTCATTGAAGTCACCGTCGTCGTTGTCACCTGCTTTACTGAACGTACTTGACCGAACACAGTCAGTCAATTGTGGGCTCGCCGGCCATCCGCGACAGTCGCTGACTCACGTTGAATATGAATTTTAGGCACACGCGGTTGATCCGGGTTTGGATTTATGTTTGTATTTTGCACTGATAGGTATTTGTTGCTATAATGGTGCTTCTGAAATGAGTTCATTTTTCAATTCTCTTCTAGGTTACTTTTGGTAGATAGCTAATCAGGGATGCCAGTTACAATTTTTATAAGTCTGTATTAATCTCAGCAAAATAAAAAAAAAATGTCTGTATTTGTCTGTATGGCTTAGAAGGTACAGGAATAAGAAAATTGTTCAAAAACCAAGCACTTTTGACAACGTAAAATATTGAGGTTTCAATTATCAAAAAGTCGATGTAAGACTTCGAATCAAGTACGAGATACTTAAGACAAGTAAGGTTGCTGGTCAGTTCAAAATACGTATTCTTGAAGTTACTGTAAAGTTGCAATCAAGTGGTGGAATTAAATGGGATAATACTATCTCGTCTTATGACAAGTGAAGATATTCCACTAAAAAGCTTTAGTATAAATTGATAATATTTACGCAATTTTTTAACTGAAAATCCGTTGGGAAGTCCAAATGAGTTCGGTTCGGAGGAGAGGCACAGAAGACATAACTAGACCAACATTTGAAAAGGCGTAACAGCCAAAATTTGTTCCTGCTGATTCTTAGTCCACATATATAGCTATATATGTAGACGAAGAATCAGAAGGAATAAATTTTGGCAGTTACGCCCTTTTCAAATGTTAGTCTAGATAAGTACGTTTGGAAACCCAAACCCAACAAACAATTTAAGTTGAATAAGCTAGTTTTTTAGCTGAACAAGCCAAATTGTGGTGAAATAAGCTCTTTCTCAGCCTCCAATGCTTGTTGGGAAGAACGGAACGGACATCTTTTGGGTTTACAAACGGAGAACCTTTGGTCTTTCGAACTTTTTTGGGCTTCCGAACGGAATCTTTTTAGGCTTCTGAATCCCAAAAGGATATCCCTTGTACAGAAACAGAAGGAAAATCTGTTAAGAAGCTCAGATGGCTCCACTCGGAATTCCAAAAGTATTCCTTTCGAAAGTCTAAAAGGAATCCGTTTGAAAGTCCAAAATAATTTCGCTCAGAAGCCCAACAAGGTTCCGTTCGGAAACCCAAAAGAATTCTGTTTTGGAAGCCCAAAAGAATTTCGTTCAAAAATATAATAATTAGAATGCCTTCCAGAATACAAAATAATTTCGTTCAGAAACCCAGAGAAAGGACTTGTTTTCGGTTAACGAATCGAGATTTTTTGGTTTTCTGAACGTAGCTCTTTTTGGCTTTCGGAAGGAACTCTTCTGGGTTTTCAAGTCGATTCCATTTGCGCTTCAAAACAAAATCCTTTTAGGGCTTCGGTAGGAAATCCCATAAGTATTCTAATCAATTCCTTGTCCAGAAGTAGAAAAAGATTCCGTCCAGAAGCCCACAACGCTCCAATAAGTTCAAAAGTATTTCTAATTCTGAAGGATTACCCGTTTTCTTAAACTTCATTACCGTGTATTAGAAATTTCCGTTGAAATCCAAAAAAAATCTCGTTGAAATAGAATTTTTGAACGAAGAAGTGTTTTTTGACTTGAAGCCATTTGGCCGAAAACCAAATGTTGTTTGGCCAAATATGGCATTTGACTGAACAAAACATTTAGCCGAAGCCCATCTACCCTAATATATCGCCGAAAATGTTGTTTGGTCGAAAGGTACATACTGGCGAAAATGTCGTTCGATCAAACAGTTCCTTTTGCTGAAAAAATCTGTTGGCCGAATTGCTCAATTGGACGAAATGGTTGTTTGACAGAAATGGACATCTTGCCTATAGTGTCGGAGTGTTTTGCAGAAAGGTCGTTAAATGATCTATTCGGCAAAACGACATTTTCGGCCAAACGATTATGCCTGAAATGTTGATAGGGCAAACAATTTTGTTGGCCAAATCAGAGCTGGCATTTCCTCACACACTGTGCACAATGAGGAGATTTTAATACACACCACAGAGAGTGACGCTGATACTCATCGTGTAACAAAGCCAACACGGTGAGTGAGGATGAAGACGAAGAGTGAGAGAATCATGCCGGTGCGAGCTGGACCAGCACAAAGTTGTGCCACTTAGTGCAATATTCTTGGAAACGATTTCGTTTTCTATGAAGCTCGCTAAAATTTTTTGGAACACAAACATACTTCGCTTTTGGAAATAAGTTAACTAACATCTCAGTTAGAAAGGACGAGGTTTTAATAAAGTTTGGCGCTCCATGCTAAATTGGCGAATAAAGATTGAATAAAAAAGATTAAGAAGAAGAAGAAGAAGCTAAAAGATGATATTTGAAAGGAATGGCACGGGAAAGCAAACGGGTAAATTTTGAAAACGCTTCTCGAAAATTTTAGAAGCAATTTAGATAAATGCGGTTAGCAGTACGGGCACAGAGAACAGACGTTGAAGCTCCACTTGCCATGTTGTGATAACTTTTTACTGTTCATTTTGAAATTACTTTGGAATGTCGCCGGTATCCCGTGCATAACCAGCGCTAGCGTCATCAAAAAATGTCACTGTGCGCTAGTGTCGTTATGCATGCAAGAGCATACCAGCGCCATCGTGTTGTCAAAATGAGATTGTGAGTTGCAATGTCGACGTCGATGGCGTTGAGGTTCGGTGTGTTTGTTTACACATGTTTTGCAAGAAATTTTGTTCGAGCCTCCATGTCTGTTCTCTGTGGTACGGGGATGAACTTTCCTTATCTTATATATAAAAATGAAATGGTCTGTGTTCGTATCCGCATAACTCGAAAACGGCTGGATGGATTTTATTCATTCCTTCAGCAGTTACATTCGTTATAGTTTCCGACGGGTTTATATGATATTTCCTCTGTGGAAAATCATTAGTTAAGTTGAGTAAATCATGAAATACTAAAATGAAGATTTGTATGGAAATTTCGCATAGGCACTTCACAACGCGCATTTTCGCCTACTAGGAATATGCAGGACAACGTCTGCCGGGTCGACTAGTATTGTATAAAAACACATAATTTTGATTTTGTATTTTATTATGTGATATGTATTGCACTGATGTCTAGAATTTGTGAGAAGAGTTTTATAAATTTCACCGAGTACTTTCCCGTGCCATTTTTTCTAATATCTTTCGGCTTCTTCTTCTTCATGCAACCTTTATTCGCCTGGAGACGGAAGGGGAATTAAAACTGTTTATAATTGTTGTAAATTTAGCACTGAAATGAAATAATGGAACTTTAACCCTCAAACTGCCGGGACGAATCTTGACAACTTAAAACAGCTCGTTCTCGGTCAATTTTTAACTAAATTGCAAGCGGTTTCAACTGTGCTCAAGGGGAATAGCAGTTCCAGCACGTAGAGGGGTAAAATGCTCAGGATGACCCTCCCTCTTTTAGAGGGGGGAGTTTTTAAGTGTGGCATAAGTCATTTTTTGAGCAAATGTTTAGTATTTTGAAATTTTTAACGTCGTGACAGGTGTTTTAGTATACGTAATTAATGATAAATGTGAATGGTTGACAACAATGGTCAAATAGACATAAATTGACCTCCGGATGACTTTCGAATGGGTTCCGGAAACCCGGAATATCCGGTATAAAAGGCCAGCATAGAATCACCGAACATATCGGTCTTCCGACACCTCAAACTTCTCAGAATCTCATAGGTAACTTAGAAAACGTCATAGTTTCTTGGTAGGGTAAAACTGGCCATTTGATGGCCACGGAACAGGTTCCGGAAACCCGGAATTTCCGGTAAAAAATGGCCAACATAAAACAACAAAACAAATTAGGCTTCCGACACCTCAAACTTCTCAGAATCTCATAAGTAACTTAGAAAACGTCATAGTTTTTCAGTAGGGTAGAACTGGCCATGCAATGGCCATGGAACAGGTTCCGGAAAACCGGAATTTCCGGTACAAAAGGCCAAGATAAAACTACATAACAAATTAGGCTTCCAATACCTCAAACTTATCAGAATCTCATGAGTATTTCAAAAATGCCTTAGTTTCTTGGTAGGGAAAAACTGGCCATGCAATGGCCTGTAACAGGTTCCGGAAACCCGGAATTTCCGGTAAAAAATGGCCAACATAAAACTACAAAACAAATTAGGCTTCCGACACCTCAAACTTTTCAGAATCTCATAAGTAACTTAGAAAACGTCATAGTGTTTCAGTAGGGTAGAACTGGCCATGCAATGACCACGGAACAGGTTCCGGAAAACCGGAATTTCCGGTACAAAAGGCCAAGATAAAACTACATAACAAATTAGGCTTCCAATACCTCAAACTTATCAGAATCTCATGAGTATTTCAAAAATGCCTTAGTTTCTTGGTAGGGAAAAACTGGCCATGCAATGGCCACGGAACAGGTTCCGGAAATCCGGAATTTCCGGTAAAAAATGACCAACATAAAACTACAAAACAAATTAGGATTCCGACACCTCAAACTTCTCAGAATCTCATAAGTAACTTAGAAAACCCCATAGTTTTTCAGTAGGGTAAAACTGGCCGTGCGATGGCCATGTAACAGGTTCCGGAAACCCGGAATTTCCGGAACAAAAGGCCGACATAAAACTACCCTCTCAAAATCTCATGAGTAATCTAGAAAACGCCTTAGTTTTTTGGTAGGGTAAGACTGGCCGTGCGATGGCCATGGAACAGGTTTCGGAAATCCAGAATTTCCGGTAAAAAATGGCAAACATAAAACTACAAAATAGATTAGGCTTCCGACACCTGAATTAAAATTTTAAAATATTTGAAACTGGCTGACTTTTTTTTTCAATTGACTTATCGCTTGACTGATTATTCCCTCAAATTGAAGTTCTTACTACTGACGCTAAATTATAAATGAACCTTCTTTCTTCTTCGTTTATCATGAGGCTAACACGATGATAATTTTATGCTCAAAGAAGTCGAGACAATTTCCAATCCGAAAATTGTCTAGACCGGCACCGGGAATCGAGCCCAGCCACCCTCAGCATGGTCTTGCTTTGTAGCCGTGCATCTTGCCGCACCGCTAAGGAGGGCCCCAATGAACCAAAAACGCTAAAAATGCTGGTGTTCGGATTAGATGAATGAATTGACAATTAGGTAACATATTTTTTTTTTCAAGGTTTCTTTTTACCCTCAAATTGCCGGGATGTATCTTGACAATTTGAAACAGCTCGTTCTCGGTCAATTTTCTATAAATAATATAAAATTTGTCAATAAAATTTGCAATTGTGGTCAAGGGGAATAGTAGTTCCAGGAAGTAGATGGGTAAAATGCTCAGGATGACTCTCCTTCTTTTAGAGGGGGAGTTTTGAATTGTCATTTTTAGAGCAAATGTTTAGTATTTTGAAATCATCATCATAACGGATGTTTTAGTATAAATAATTGATGGTCAATGTGAATGGTCGACATCAATAGCCAAATAGATATAAATTGACCTCTGGATGATCACCGAACAGGTTCCGGAAACCCGAAATATCCGGTATAAAAGGCCAACATAGAATCACGGAATATATCGGTCTTCCAACACCTCAAACTTCTCTGAATCGCACAAGTAACTTAGAAAACGCCATAGTTCCTTGGTAGCAAAGATGTTATCGATCATTTAGTAATTTGTGTTCGATCATTTAGTAGTTTATCAATAACTTATTCCAGAAGCTGAATTTCAAAATGTGTTGTATGGTGGACTTCTAGTGCGAAGGTTTTTCTAGAACTCTGCCTAATGGTTCGTTGTTGGAAATCCACTAGTAACGGGGTTATAGCGCTAGTTGTAGTAACTTAAACTAAATTATTGGAATTTTGTTATCATTTAGTCTAAGTTACTGAAACTATAGATATAACTCCGTTACTAGTTGATTTCTAACAACGAACCATTGGGCAGAGTTGTAGAAAAACCTTCGCACTAGAAGTCCACCATACAACACATTTTGAAATTCAACTTCTGGAATGAGTTATTGATAAACTACTAAATGATCGAACGCAGATTACTAAATGATCGATAACATCCATGCTTGGTAGGGTAAAACTGGCCATTTGATGGCCGTGGAACAGGTTCCAGAGACCCGGGATTTCCGGTAAAAAAAAAAACAATACAAAACAAATCAGGCTTCCGACACCTCAAATTTCTCAGATTCTCATGAGTAATCTAGAAAACGTCTAAGTTTCTTAGTAGGGCCACGGTATAGGTTCCGGAGACCCGATATTCCCGGTACAAAAGGCAAACGTTGAATTACAAAACAAATCAGTCTTCCGATACCTTAAGCTTCTCAAAATCTCATGAGTAACTAAGAAAATGCCATAGTTTTTAGCATAGTTTTTTGTTAGGGTAGAAATGGCCATGGGATGACCATGGAAAATGTTTCGGAAACCCGGAATCATCTGTAAAAAAGGCCAACATAAAACTACAATACAAATAAGTCTTCTGACTCCTCAAACTTCTCAGAACATCTTAAGTAATCCAGAAAACGTCTTAGTTCCTTGGTAGAGTAAAACTGGCCAAGTGATGACAACGGAATAGATTCCAGAAGCCCGTAACAAGCAGTACAAAAAGCCATCATAGAACCATGAAATTAAGCGGTCTTCCGGCACTTTAAACTTCTCAGAATGTCATGAGTAATTTTGAAAACGCTATAGTTTCATGAAGGTTTTGGGAACCCAAAATATCCGGTATAAAAGGCCACGGGCTATCGAAATGGGCTTTCCAGGGACTCCGAATCTTGTGTTGTGGCTATAAAATTGCCAGTAAAAGAGCAATTTGGCGTTTTCTGGATAACTCGTTAAATTCTCAGAAGTTCAAGGTGTCGGAAGACTGATTTATACAGATGTTCTATGTAGGTCTTTTTTACTGGAAATCTTGGATTTTTGGAACCTGCTCCGTGGCCATTTGAGGTCGATAGACTTATTTTGTAGTTCTATGTAGGCTTTTTTCCTGTAACGTTGAATAGATCACTGTTACTTAGTGTCTTACGAAGTAAGATCTACCAAACCGAGCCCTAGCTTAATCCATTTTTCGAGCAAGGGCTATAAGTTGTTTTAGTTAAGAATTACGCTATCAATAGCAGTATCTGAAGTATAACTAGCTTAACTTTTCACTGCAGATGAAGGAGATTCTCATTGCAGGACAAATGTTTTAGATGGAAATGGTTTTGTACATATAGCTAAATCCCAGGTGTGGTGTTCTACTGGTGATGAAGAGGTGGCTAGGGCTCCGATACTTGGTCGAATAACAGTATTACTGTTCTGTATTCTCAAGAAAGGATTGAATTCTTATTGAGAAGGGGCGCACATTCAATGAGATTGCTCTCTGTAAAGGGTCCAAATAGGCTATCATGATCCTCTTGAGAGAAAAAAACAAGAACTTTATCGAAACCGATACTGCATTGCTTATCAATAGTATTGGAGTAATTGGAGATGCACCTATACATTAAGAATACGGGGAATGCTGCGATAGATCTAATAGCTGGTCAAAGTGGTACATCCGAACATAAAAATGTTTGAAAAGTGATTTATTTTGTAGTTCTACGTTGGTCTTCAGTACCGGAGAAGTAAGGTGTAAGGTAAGATAAGGGTCCAAGTCTTATTGGTCCAAGGTCCAGGTCCAAGTTTTATTGTTCTATGTTGGCCTTTTGTACCGTGAATTCCGGGCTCCCAGAACCTGTTTCGTGATCATCACATGCCCAGTTTTACGCTACCAAAAAACTATGGCGTTATCTGGATTACTAATAAGATTCTGAGAGGATTGAGGTGTCGAAATACCGATAAATTTCGTGATTCTATGCTGCCTTTTGAATTGGAATTTCCGGGTTTCCAGAACTTGTTCCGTGGCCATCGCATGACCAGTTTTACCCTATCAAGAAACTAAGGCATTTTCTAAATTACTCATGAGGTTCTGAGAAGTTTGAGGCGTCGGAAATCTAATAGGTTTTGTACTTTTAGGTTGGCCATTTTTTACCGGAAATTCCGGGTTTCCGGAACCTGGCCATCACACGGCCAGTTTTACCCTAACAAAAAACTAAGGCGTTTTCTAAATTACTCATGAGATTCTGAGAAGTTTGAAGTGTCTGAAGCCTAATTTGTTTTGTAGTTTTATGTGGGCCATTTTTTACCGGAAATTCCGGGTTTCCGGAACCTTTTCCATGGCCATCGCACGGCCAGTTTTACCCTACCAAGAAACTAAGGCGTTTTCCGGATTAGTTTGAAGTGTCTGAAGCATTATTTGTTATGTAGTTTTATGTCGGCCTTGTGTACGGAAATTCCGGGTTTCCGGAACCTGTTCCGTGGCCATCGCATGGCCAGTTCTACCCTACTGAAAAACTATGGCGTTTTATTAGTAACATATGAGATTCTAAGAAGTTTGAGGTGTCGGAAGCCTAATTTGTTTTGTAGTTTCATGTGGGCCATTTTTTACCGGAAATTCCGGGTTTTCGGAACCTGTTCCATGGTCATCGCACCGCCAGTTTTACCCTACAAAGAAACTAAGGCGTTTTCTGGGTAAGTCATGAGATTCTAAGAGGATTGAGGTGTCGTAAGACAAGTTTGTTATGTAGTTTTATGTTTGCCTTTTGTGCCAGAAATTTCGGGTATCCGAAACCTGTTCCGTGGCCATCGCATGGCCAGTTTTACCCTACCAAGAAACTAAGGCATTTTCTAAATTACTCATGAGATTCTGAGAAGTTTGAGGTATTGGAAGCCTAATTTGATATGTAGTTTTATCTTGGCCTTTTGTACCGGAAATTTCGGGTTTCCGGAACCTGTTCCGTGGCCAGTTTTACCCTACTGAAAAAGTATGACGTTTTCTAAGTTACTCATGAGATTATGAGAAGTTTGAGGTGTCGGTTGTCCGTAGACCGATATGTTCGGTGATTCTATGTTGGCTTTTTGTACCTGATATTTCGGGTTTCCGGAGCCTATTAGGAGGTCATCCGGAGGTCAATTTATGTCTATTTGGCCATTGTTGTCAACCATTCATATTGACCATTATTTAATTATACTAAAAAACCTGTTATGACGTTAAAAGTTTCAAAATACTAAACATTTGCTCAAAAAATGACCTATGCCACACTTCAAAACTCCCCCTCTTAAAGAGGGAGGGTCATCCTGGCCATTTTACCCATCTACATGCTGGAACTGCTATTCCCCTTGATCACAGTTGAAACCGCTTGCATTTTAGTAGAAAATTGACCGAGAACGAGCTGTTTTAAGTTGTCAAGATTCGTCCCGGCAGTTTGAGGGTTAAATAAGTTCAATGTTTTCTGTTTTTGTTCCGAATTTATATATTTACCAAGATTACCTGACGGAAATTGTATTTAGAAATCGTCTCGTCAGTAACTTATTTTAAAGCAGGTGGGGCGGAATAATGCTGGTAGTACAATTGCATCTTAATAGTTTTGCCCACAGACATCCCAAAAGCCAGCAAAAACAAAAATATCTTATTACGCATAAATAGTATGTATCAACAGCGACATTTAACTTTTTTTGGCAATGTTTATTTTCATTCTGTTTGATTCACCGTTTTGTCAAAACTCATTGAGGAACACGGTGTGTTTATTTCATCATTTATCCTCAACTCTTCGTGTCTGACAAATGCATTCGATGCAGAGTAGAAACACAAAGAGGACTCACTGCGTTGTGGAAGAGAAAGAATGAGCGATAAGCGAAACACACTCTCTGCGGTTTTTTTTGAGGAGTGCAAAAGACACGCACATTTCGACTACTCTGAGGAGTATGCCAGCCCTGGGCCAAATTACGAGTCTTTCGGCTGTATGCCGTTTTCGGCCAAATTACATTTTCGGTCAAACCATTTTCTATCCAACAAGCGTTTCGGACAAACGATTAATTCAGCTAAATGGAATTTGGCTTACCGTGTTATTAGGCTAAGCAGCATTCGAAGAAATGGCTTTTCGCCGAATGACTTTCGATCAAACGACAGGAAGGGCCATTGGCCGAAAGGTGTTTGGCCAAATAAATCATTAAACCCATCTGGCCGATATGGATATACGACCGAAAATATCGTGGTCATTTGGCAGAAAAAGTTGTTTCGGTCATTCGACCGAAAATATAGCTTGCCGAAAAGGTCTTTTGGCCAAAAAGTTCATTTGTCTGAAATGGCCATCTGGCTTAAAGGCCATTTAGTCGTATGATCTATTTGGCAAAAAAAAACTCTTTCTGCAAAACGACCATTACGGCCAAACGGCATTTTCAGCCTGTTGACTCATTCGGAAAACGACCTTTTCGACCAAAAACCTGTTAGATACAACTTTTTTCAGCCGATTGTCGCTTTGGCCAAATGAAATTTTTGGTCAAACAGTTCTTCATTTATAACCGCTTCGCACGAAATATCTTTCCGTCGAATGATTTTTGGCCAAACGACCCTTTCCCATTTTTGAGGAATTTTCGAAGAATTTCCCATGAGCAAAACAAAGCATGTCCCATAATCCAAAAAAAATCGTTCAAACTACCGAAAAACAAAACAGCTTTCCGTAAAAAAAATTAAAATTGAATGTTTAAATGCTGAGTTTTCTATACATGCAGAAGAATCTTGTATGATAGTACGAACCCGATACGGCTCGTACAACTGTTTCGTTTGTTGCATCAAACAACAAGGACATTGTTGTTTCAATATTCAAATTTGTTGTTTCAAACGAACTTCATTGTTTTTTTTAATCCTACATCGTATGACTTAAACAATAATAATTTCGTTCTTATGACTTATGAGATACGGTGGATGACTCTCACTCGCCATGAAGCTAATTCGATTCTGTTGTAGTCACTATTTCCACTTTTGTTGATGTCATCATATTGTCGATAAAGCAGTTTCGCAGAAATTTCGTAAGTTAAACTAAACCACCATGACTATTGTTGTTCTGATGTATTATTCGCAGGGTTCGGTACTTTCGTTTCGGTGAGACGGAAACAAGCGATTTCCGGGCAGAAAGAGAATCTTTTTTGGCAGTCTGTAGCGAGAAACATCATTCACTTGTTTTTTTCTCTAGAGCAGGCCTGAAAATTAAACGAAAATCGTGCCTACCTGATGAATTTCTTTTTTCGTTTCATCATTTTTACGCCTCACTAATTTTTCGCGACAATTTTCAGCGCACGTTTATATAAAAAAAGGCCGCGATGGGATTCGAACTCAGAACACCAACAAAAATAGCACGTCGACTGCTTCTTGGGTTAGGTTATTTGTTCCATAAAGGCTACTCTTGTTTGCATTGGTGAAGACACGAAAAAGGCAAAAGAAGTGAGAAAACCAGCAAATCAACTTTTCGAGTAAGGGACAAATAGCTATCTTTCATCAGGGCTTTTTTTCTTTCCCGCGAAATGATTTCTCGGTGAAAATCTGCATCGTGTAAATTAGTGAGCATTAAGATTCTTGGTTATTAGACAGTGAAAGCTGGACAGTAGGGTGCCAATGAAAATGACATTTTCGAGTTTCATAAAATGACATTGTTCACAAGTTTCATTACCCCAAAATATGACCCCCTGCAAAATTTGAACTCAATCTGCCATTATTTAGGGGTGCCTAAAATTCATCAAAGTTTAGAAATTCTTACCAATGAAAATTTTACCAAGGGAAAAGGAAAAGCCGAAAATAGAATTTTTGTTTTTGATGCCAAATGACTTAAAAATGCATGAAACGTCGAGATCTGACGTTACTTAAAAAAAAGGAAAAAAAAATCGATTTTTTCTTTTAGAACATTTTTGGGACACCGGACGATCCCCCTATGCAAATTTTGAGCTAAATCGGACATGATTTAGGGGCGTCAAAATTAATCAAAACTTCTTTTTTTCTCACAATGGGACTTTTTTTTGTTTTTTGACGCCAAAGGACTCAAAATGCATGAAACTTTGAGAATTAATTTTTTGAAGAAAATCGACTGTTTTAGGACTTAGGACTTAGGACTTTTGGGGAAAACAATTTTTCATCGAATTTAGAACCGGACGCTACGCAAATATTTCCTAAGCCCTAAAATATGCCCCTATGCAAAATTTGAGTCCATAGGACATAATTTAGGGGTGCTCAAAATCTTGCTATTAAAATTTTGAATTATTTGTAACTTGATCATTACACGTTGTGTTTTGAAATCATGTCGTACCACGTAATATTAAAAGATTTAAAAAAAACTCAGTGTAATAAACATTGCCTAGCAATCTGATAATTTTCTCCGTAAATCTGTTCTCAAAAGTTTTCAAAGTTACAAAAAAGTCAAAACTTTGATAGCAAGTTTTTAAGCACCCTTCAATCATGTCCGATGGAGCTCAAATTTTGCGTAGAGACATATTTTAGGGCTGTTTTCGGGCTGGAAATGTTTGCGTAACGTTCGGTTTTTATATTCGATGAAAAATTGTTTTCGCCTAAAATTTGTTTTCATAGTCCCCAAAATTTTTTTTTTATATGACATGCATTTTTGAGTCATTTGGCATCAAAAACAAAAATTCGATTTTCGACTTTTCCTTTGCCCCCCCCCCCCTTGGTAAAACTGTCATGGGTAAAAATTTCAAAAGCTTTGTTGAATTTTAGGCACCCCTAAATCATGTCCGATTGAGCTCAAATTTTGCATGGGGTCATATTTTGGGGTAATGAAACTTGTGAGCAATGTCGTTTTTTGAAATTCAGTTTTTTTCCCATACATTCCATTGGCACCCTACTGGACAGCATGGTTAAAGCAAGTATATACGAGAGTTGAATCGACTAGACTGTGTCTAGTCTGTTGGAGTAATTCAAGAAACAAACCAGTGAACTATTGGGCATGGACCGTACGGTTGATTCAACTTTTTTTTTGGTTGTATCAACAATAAATATTGTTATTGTTGCAGAATCCGGTTGATTCTAGAGGCTTTGATAAGAGAAACGCGGATAGAAAATGTAACTCTGCCAATACTGCAGTGAATCTTCTTCATTAAAGAATAACACAGGAAACTAAAGAAATGGTATATCCAGGTAAAATTTCAGATACCGCTATTAATATCTTTACATCACATGACAATAGATTCCAATATACAAAGCAATTGCATTTCATAATCTATCATTGAATGGCATATATTATTGAAAACAAAGGTAAAATGCATTCAAAATTTGTTCATCCATAAGTGGTATTAAATCGAATTTAGCCGTTTTAGTATGTGAGCCGAAATTTTGGCTGCTTGACAGGTCTCTTGCTCGATTGGCTGCTGTTTTTTACGGTTCGATTGCCGGCACATACTTATCCGCGTTTCTTCTTTCTTGGCCTCTAATTGACTCATTTTTCTCCGTGTGATTATTGAAAAAAGAAAAAAATGCGAATTCCATTAAATTTCCTATGGTTCTCCTGAACAGTTTTCCGCGGAAACTCTGAAGAATTTTCCGTGAAAACTCTGGACCACCACGTGAAAATTCTAGATATTTTCCCATTGACACTCTTTAGTTTCTCGCGCATATTTTGCAGAATTTTCTGTGTAAATTTCGAAAATTAACAGGAATCACGAAAAAAAAAATCTTGAACATTTTCCTGTAGAAATTTTGGATTGATTTCTCGTAGAAATTCTGAGGTTTTTTTTTCGCTAATAATTTTTCTTGCGATTTATAAAGAGCTTCTCTTGCTTGTTCTCTTGAAAATTCCAAAGAATTCTTGAAACTTCAAAGTACATAGTTCGCGTGAAAAAATCGAAAATAATATCCCAACGAATATTTTGGAAAAACTTAGTGAATTGTGTGGGGAAGTTCCTTAGACTTTTCCGGTAAAATTCTAAAGATTCTTTCGTTAATATCTTGAAAATATAAAAAAATACAAAAAAACTTGAAAAAATATGAATGTAAAAAATTTACGCCATCGCCGGCCAAAATTGTGACAAACGCCGCCGCCGATGATTTTCGCACCGGCGCACACCTCTAAACGAGAATTCACTGAAATTTCATATGAATCGATAGTAAGAAAAATTTGTGAGTGTCGATGCGATTAAAACCAACATGGCATCCCAACGGTGCGTTGTAGACGAGCTTCTTTTGGATTTGCGAGTCCCATTCGAGTTGCTGATTGTTTTGATAAGTAAGTGTGTTGTAATGAATAATATTTATTATAATTGTTATAGTAATGTTTTAGTAGCAGAACGCGGAATCGATGAGTTTGATTTCCTCATCATCACTACCGAACGGCTGGCCAAGGAATTGAAGAAGATCAGCGGGAACTAGAATGTTTCTGACATTTATCAACAAATTTCATCTTGAAGAGATCAGAATGTAAGCAGTCGTTGTGGGATAGCTTTGATGAAAGTAGTTCAATTCTTCTATTGATAATATTGTCATTTACAGAAACTAGCAGCACTTGGGTTGCTTCGAGTACAGCAAATAGAAATTCAAAGTGAATTTAACTTCAGCGGAGGTACGTGTAACCGTTTTTGGTAAATAAACAAAGCACTTATTTTCCTTTTGTTCAAAAACAGTACCGACCGATGTGCTGACTGTGAACAAAGAAAGAACAGCAAACTAGCAAAGAACAGCTCTGAGCTAATCGAAGATTTGTCTGTGCTAGAACCGGGTTACAAATCTGTTTTGAAGGATTCGAATAATGCATCAGATCAGAAGAAGTTCTACACGTTTCTGAGTGCAACAACCGTGATGCTGAGCAGCTGGTTTGAAAGGGAAAATTTTTCACCGAAGTTTTTGAAAAATCTATTACTATCTACGGAGGAAAGAAAAGACATCATACGGCGAGCGGCACTGAGTGAGCTATCAGACGCGAAACAGTTACGCCTCGTTCATATCATAGCGTACTACCATTTGAACACTCATCAAAAGGTGAATACCGAGGACCTTGAAAATTATTCTTCCTGCATCATAATGTTGTTTGAATTCGAGCGAGAAGTAAGTAGCACCAATATGAATGAAAAAATTGCAGAGTTAACATAGAATCTTCTTAGGAAAATTACTACATTTCACGAGGTGGCGATCGCAAGAACAGCGAAGGGAAAATTTTCAACAAACTTCAAAGAGTTTAATGAAAAACGACACCAGAAAGTTTTGAGAATTGACACTGACGTAATCAACTTAAACTCACCCGTGTAGAAAACTTTTTCTTGAAACAATTGGTCGGGTTCTGTCAAATCCAGTCAAATCGCATCAAGCGCCCACTTTTTTGCACAAGCATTTTTTGTAGCAGATCCAATTGATCACCAATCGTATCGGATATCATTTTGTTGCGTTGTAATGGAGTATTTCTTAGATTGCATACTGATAGCTGTCATATATATTCTTCAAGTTTCCTGCCCAACTACTTATAGATCTGAGACAGGGATGCCAGATACAATTTTTAAATGTCTGTGTTAATCTCAGTAAAATGTCTGTATTTGTCTGTATGGGGCTTCAGAGGTATACTGGAAATAGACAATTACTCAAAATCATACATTTTTGATATCATCGAATATCAAGGCCTCAATAATCTTAAATTCGGAATAAGTTTTCGTTCCATGCAATAATTAATAATATATAATAAAAATAATTGTAATTCATTCAGGCTGTGAACCAGCGATTCGTTTAACTTTTAGTTTAAATTTGACAGTTCGATGGTTATTTCTCTGTGGTTAAAAATAACCCTGCTCCGGAGCATGGTTAGATTTGACAGTTCGATAGTTAAACTTTATTCGCGAAAAAATTGACACCAAATCTTTTTCGTTCCAAATAACTATCAATTTGTCAAAACTCAAATAGGTTGGTTTCGGGGTAAAATTTTAACCCTGTATTTGTCTTGTCTGTATGGGGCCTGTGGGAAAATTACCATCGAACTGTCAAATTTTAACTAAAGATCAAACGAATCGCCGGGATGGTTCACAGCCTTAGCTTCCGTTAGCGACTATCCAGCTGAGATTCAGCGGCCACTCTCCATCTTTCGAGTCCCCTCGGATTCACAAAACGCCAATTTCAATTCTGCGTTTTCCGCTTCAGAGCTGCCTTCGCTCTCTCAATGAGCAATGGAAAATCATCAGGTCTCGATATGGTTGGTTATTTCATCATCAAAAACTTTCCCAACTCCGCCAAAATCGGGTTCTGGGGTTGATCAACCAAGCATGGTCTGATCGAATCTTTCCGGATGAATGGCGGAAAAGCCTCGTTGTACCCATGCATAAAAACAACATTTCCTCTCGAAATGTCACAATGTACCGGCCTATTGCTCTGACAAGAGGTGTCTTCAAAGCCGTGGAAAGGTTTGTAAATCAGCGGCTATAAATTAGAAGTCGTCTTTCGCTAACAAGCGTTCCGTCCGGAATACGGCACAGGCACATACTTCGCATATCTGGAAGATGTGCTGCACAACGCCTACGCCTACAAGCACGCGGATCTAGAACATTTCCAAGGCCTTCATCAGGACTTCTAACAGTGGCAAGAATGGGGATTTTCCGGCAACCTCCTTGCTTTTGTCCGGAACTTGGTAGACTCTGACAACCAGCAAATGCGTTCGAGGACACGTTCTCATTCCGCTGGTTGGGTGACTAACCCATCTCCAACAAAAAGATTGTGGAAGTTCTCGGAGTCTCCATTGATCGGAGACTCTCGTTCCTTTCGCACTTCCACGAACTCAAAGTAAATTGTCGGACCAGAGACAATGTGGTTCGGACCTTGTCTCATCCTCATCGAACCAACAACAGGAGGTCCTTCAATTCCAACGTTCGAGCCGCCTCAGAATTGTCACTCGCAACACCAGCCGAGTCTGTCTGTGCTGAGGCTGGCATTCTGCCTTTTTGCCACCGTGTGCTGGCGGCCATCTGCCACTAGCCGGCTCGTTCGCCGCAGCCACTGCTGGAGAATACAAGATCCCTCTCCTAGCTGAAGGGGACCGGAATCGACACACCACGGCCTGCGGCGAATATAAATAGTTTGGAATTTCCGCAGGGGTGACAATTCCGTGGCTCTTAGAAGGTTGGTGGTGAACTATGAACCCAGGTTTATGGATGGGTGGAGTAGGCATTGGGGTCACTGGGACCGGTTTCACAATCTCGGACCGCCTCCCAGATATGTGCTGCATTTTTTCGGCTGAAGCAGCCCCGGCGCCGTCATCTATCCGTCCAGGGAACCCATCCTCGTACTTTTAGACTCTGTCATATTAGCGAACATGCTCTTGAACACGACCTTCCCTTGGATCCTGGGGTACTACGGAGTGTCTGCCGAAGTAGGACATCAGGGCTAACATTTCCCGACATCCGGCCCGTTTGGTGATGTCAAAACCTGCATGAAGAAAAAGCATTTGAGAAAAGTGGTAAAAACTGGACAACTACATCCGTTTACCTCCGGAAAATTAAAGGGACCACATCGGCGTGGACATAGGTTCCCTATTTTAAAGAACAGCAGATCATCTCCCGGCTCCAAATCGGAAACAGGCGGCCCTTGCATAATTTCGGCAGGAGCCCTTTATGTACTATCTGCAATGTATGTGGCGTTAGCAACTCTGTGAAGAATTTTGTCAGCGAATGCTTGTAAAATCAAGTTCTTCCATTCAAGTGTCCAAGTTCACCTTCGAATTACTTATAAATTAAATAATCTAAATCTAAATCTTTATAAAGCTTGTACAATTCTTCCAATTACATTCAAGCATATTCCAGGCTTACTTCAAGAATAACGAACGAAAAATTCCGGGGTCCTCAGAAAAAATGATTCGATTTTCTTTGGTGTTGTTCTCTCAGGATTCCCTACGTAATGTTTTCAGAAGCAACATTAGGTTAAGATTATTAGGTTTTCATGATTTTTTCTGCTTCGGTTTTCCTCCAAAGATAACAAATGTCTGTAAATGTCTGTAACATCAATCAAAAGTCTGTATAATGTCTGTAATCTGCATGATGTCTGTATGCAAGACCAAAAGTCTGTATAAATACAGACATGTCTGTACACGGAAGAAATAAACTACCCAATAGTGAGTTTAATTCACCCAACCTCGAACATCCGTACGGGAAGCCAAAATTGAGTATGTAGGGTCGAAGTAGTTTGCCTTTACTCCCATGTTAAAAAAGTACCCAACGGAAAATTTATTTAACCAAATGTAAGTTTAATTCAATCAATTTCGACCTCAGGTAATAAAACTCAAAATTGGCATCCCGTATTGAACTGGCGTCGTTGAATTGTTTGGCTCTTTTGTTTTTGACAACAAAAGAATGAGTGGATGAAAGAGAAGAGAAAAAATAACTCAAAAGTAAGTTTAAAAATACTCAATTTTGGGTACTTTTTTTCTTCCGTGTATATCTGGCATCCCTGATCTGAGAGAGAGAGAAGCCAGCTCACTGACAGATCGTTTATTTACTGTGTCTTCTTCTTCTTTATTTGTGTGGAAGCCGTGGAAACTCAACAAATTAAAGTAACATTTCATAACGTCGGAAGCAACATTTTCCACTCCAATAAAATCTTGTTCGAATCAGCTAATTTTATTGGTTATGAACTTCCTGACGTATAACAAAATCGATTTCTCATAATACGGGATCATTCCCATGGATAATTACGGGTTCAATTCACTGTAGCAGATTAGAAATACTACAATAAGAGATCGGCGAAGACGCCATCTTGTTTCCAATCGAACCGTCAAAAGCGGTTCCAATTTGACTTGTTTACTTTTTGCATCCATAAGAAGCAAGCAAAAAGTTCAAGTGATGCCAGTATTATTTTCACTATTTCATGCATTTTCATACGTTGCCATTTCGACAGTTTTTCACTCCGCCGGTCTCTGGTTATAGGGTGGCTATAGCAGATATATCAAAAGTTGCGATCATAAATCGCCAAATAAATAATTTTGGTTACGACTATTTGAAGTTGCATCGCAGTGTTTACCTTTTCGGTTCGCAGTGACTGGATCGCGGTGACATTAGGATGAACGTAAATAAAGCGAGCTGTCTTCTCTCTCTCAGTTATAGATTACTGTTTGGGAATTAATGGCAACCCACTTAGAGGTCCGAAATGATAAAGCATAAAAACTACCATTGCCGGCCCAGCCCAACTTCTCCGTTACTAGGAAAGGAAATGATGATATGACATCTACTTAACGAGAGGCCAACGACTCACCGACGCCCTCATAGATGTCAAGGAGTTGGATGTTGAAAGGGAATGTAGTTTGCAGGGGAAGAAGGCGGAGCACTGAATCCCTACCCCAACATGTGCGACATCTGGATTTGGTTCTAAACTGTAAACAACAGTGTTAATTCTCTACCACCTTTTTGTTATGGCGAGGCAATTTTTATGCACACTTTTGTTTTCGATATTTTATCAAAATTAAACACTCAATCATGCAGCAATATAACGATGTGGGATGCTTGAGATACCTGCTTGATGATAGGGACTCGAAAAAGAATTTATTTGCAGTAACTAACCGAATATAAAAATGTTCACATTAACGATTGCGCCCTAACACCGGTTCTAAGCTTCGATGCAGAGTACACGAGCTTTGTTCGCCAGTGACAGGCGTATGAGGCCCTTGGTAGTTTGGGAATATCATTATAAGCAAATGATATTATATGTTTGACAATACGATGGCAGTGACCATGTTAAGAAATTTATGTCACTCCATTCTGCTGGGTTTTGAATTCCTGGGATAGGACAAGGTATTAGGCTTGTATAGGTTTAAGCGCCATTCCAATCGTATCGGATATCGGAAACAAATGTACGAATGAATCGATATGGATTGATTTCCGTTTTCATATTACGAACAAAATATCACAAGTCAGTCAAAGAGGCGTTTGGTGCACACATGACATATACCTAATCGAGATCAAGACCCGCCAACTATTCTCCCATAGGTCTGGACTGTCAATATTCGATTGAATATTAGTCATTGAATATTTATGTACGTTCTACAAATCGATAAATTATCTGAAATCTGAACAAGTTTTAAATGAGTAAAGTAGTTTATCACATAGAACTGTATCCGATTTTCATCCACGAGGCACTTTCAACGGTAAATATCAATATAAACAATGCTAATAATGTTTTTTCTGTACATAGTAAGCATATTCAGTGACAGCCGAATGAATGAGTTGGTGGAGTAGTCGTCTGACTATGTCATTCTATGTTATGAATAATCATGCGATGTTTGTCAAAATTCGGACTGAAATTGCTTCATGAAGATGAATATTTTAAGCTCTGCTTAGCCGTATCATTGACCGAACTTAGACTGTCGGTGAAAATAAAAAAAGTGGTCGGTAGATGTCGGAGATGCAGTACCACTCATTCATGGGCTCTGATCACCCCTAGGGGTACAATGGTACATATAGGGCAAATGTAAAAGATTTTCCCGGGAGCGGGTCTATTTTAATTTATTTTAAAGATCCATTTTGAAGACTGTTAGACTCACTAATCAGTTTACAACAGGTTCCGAGTGCTATGCGAAAGTTACATCGGTTCAGGACGTATCCCTGCCCGTTTTCATGGAAATTGCCATATCTCTGCGTATTTTTGACGGATTTTTGACCTGAAGCCAGCATTGGTCAGCAAATGATTTCTAGTTTCTGGGGAAAGCATAAAATGTGATGAAAGTAAAAATGACAAACCGAAGTAAACATGCATATTTAACATAGCCCCGGAAAACCAGGATCATCTTTGGTATCCGTAAATCAATTTAAGAATAAGAACAATTACAGAATATGGTTCCGGTTTTATCAAAATTGGATTATTTTTTAGCAAAGTTATGCTGATTTGAATTTCGACAATGTTTTGCCTATCTTGACCTTTCTATCTGTCCCCTGTAAATATAAATAAATACCAACGAATCCTCGCATAAAAACTAATCTGCTATGCGGCAAAGTTTGTTTTTAAGGACTGTTTCTAGTAAAAATGCAACTGTACACTGGGGTCGCTTTTTACGCGGAAAGTTTCTGTCATGTTCTTAATCTATCTTAATTTCTATCTGATTTTTCTTCGTTTTTTATGCAATAGCTATAGCTATAGTAACGTTGAAAAAAAAGCTCGATAAATCTAATTGGAGCATCATCAACCGTATCCCCATAACTATCATAAAATCGCACCATATGGTTGCCTATAAACTAAATGCAATGATCTCCTATTGTTTACTCTGATACCTTTAAATAATTGATCGATGCCATCTAGAAAATGTGCTAAGCGTAAACAAATCTCCTTCCTATCATCAACACCGACCGTGTCTCCCAAACCAGGGAAGCTGTTTCCACGCACAGCGCACATGGAAGTTAGCTTGGCACGCGTTTCAGCACCATAGGTCTTTGTGGAAAATTAAGCAGCGGGCGCATCGTCTCATCTACACTGTAGACAGATCAGATGAGGCTCAACCGACACTCACTGCACTGGTATTTATTTATATTCGAAGCAAATGTGACATTTGGCGTACTTACCTCGCCAAAAATATTTATCAATAATTAGAAAGTCAAAGCCTAAAATTAGATTCCGGTATGGTATGTGCTGCTTGATCGGAGACTTAACTCATAGGAAACTAATAATCGTAATGGAATGTGAGTGTGCTGTTTTCTCGCTTCATTTATCACGAGGATTGAAATGCCATTAATATTTTCTTTTGTAAATGTAGAAGAACTTTCTAATGATTTGATAACAGATGTAAGTAGGTATATAAGCCTGACTGCATTTTGGTGCTATCAGAAGAATAACTAAACTAACCAAGGTATGCTTATGATAAATACTACACTTTGACACTAATATAAAAAAATGCATTTATCTCACTTTTGTCAGATTATATCAGCGTGTATGTTGTCTGATCTGGTGTTTGAAATAATTATTCATATAGGTAACTTACCAATTTCCAGTCTAGGTATCAGTTACACAAATGCACACAACTTAATAAAACCCAGATAATATCGTTTCTATCCACCAAAAACAAAGTTGCACATTACCCACATTAATATAATCACATTCGCAAACACCACGGCTGGCAGCCGACGTTTCACGTTTCACGCAAAAACGCAAATCGATGCACTTGTTGGCCAACTGCGATTCGCGTAAACGTTCCTGGAAAGTAAACACTGATGGTGCTATGCGAGGTTACATTACAAAGCAGGCATTCCATTACGCGCGTGTTATTGTCATCGTCATCACGTCACTGTTGAAACCGTTAGATACCTACATGTTGCAGTACTGGTTACTGGTTGGATGCAAAACGTGAAAAGACAAATCCTAGCTCCATCGAGAGGTAAAGTTTTATGGGATTGTATTCTGGGAAGCCGAATGGGAGAGTGAGAGTTAGTATAGCTCGAGGGCAGTTTGATTGATCTATGGCTCTCAGGATGCAACTTGGATGGGCCGAGAGTATAGAGCGACCACGTTGCTGCTGCTTAGTTTTGTTTACGTTTTTTCAGGTGAATGGCAAAGTGAGCGAAATGTAATGAAACTCAATGCAGTAGTACGACACGATGAGAAGTGAGTTTTTTTTCTAACTGATGAGTCAAGAACTAAGGCTACTCATGGTACTATACCTTGGAAAAATATACAGGAAGATGTACACTTTTTATATTCGTTTAACCCTGTTAGGCCCAAGGGGTCGGAAACGACCATTACAGAAAAATGGTTGTATAAAATCGGTCAAGTGATAAAATTGAACACATCATTTAGTTAAACTGTTTCCATTAGTCAATCATCACGAAAAATATGCGACATGTGCGTAAGGCCTATTAGGGACCTAAACCATTTACGTGAATCTTAAATAGAAGTACTACAATGGCTCGAAGTCAATTTAGTGGAAAACAATCGGATTTTGTGATTTTTTTGACAATAAAAATAAGGATTAAAAAATCTCGATTTAAAAGTATGCGGTTTAAGTGTTTAAAACGGACTTATTAAGAAATTAAGCTTAAAACAGTGAATTTAGTTGATGAATTGTATGCATAGGCTAAGCATCTCTTAAATGAGCTTCTGGAAATGAAAATGTTGGATAATAATTAATAAATGGGTAGCTTACATTGATTTTACTTAAATAACATTACATCAATAAAAATCACTTAAAATACCATTTGGTTGAACAAAACTCGGAAGTTCGAATTTCCTAATGAATGTTTGGTGTTTTCGGAGGTAAACAATACAAACTTTTCAAAATAAAATTTCGTTGAAAAAAGTATGAACTTCATATGGTCCATATTACCCACACCAGAACGTGTCCGTTTTACCCCACTATGATCCAATTTCTTGAAAAAATCTAAAAAAAATGAATTTTGAGATAAATCATCAATTCAACTCATACACAATTTATGGATAGACTAAATTTGAGATCCTCAAGTATCATGCGGATTAGTTTTGTCGGTTTCTGTTTTAAAAGCATAAATACCGCACATAAAAAATTACATCACCATGGCATTTCAGCCATAGTTTACATTCAATTTTTAATAAACAGAATAGTTTTCATTATTTAAATGTAGTAAAACATTTTAAAATCATACTTTGAAACAACCAATAAGATCCACTTGTTAGAGTGCCAAATTTGCAACGATTAAGCTCAAACGGGACCCCTGTCCGTTTTACCCACCCTGTCCATTTTACACCCACCTCCCCTATGTGTTGTGTCAAAATACGATTTTTATTCATACGAATTTCTCATGGAAATGTGAATGAAAATCTTATGAAAATCCAAAGAATTTCCTTGGGGTATATTTGGCAAATTCATAGAAAATAATTTGTATCTTGAGTGTGAAATTCTACACCAATAACATGGGAAATTCTTTCCAATTTGCATGGAACTTTCGGAAGATCTAAAGAATTTCTCATGAAAATTTCAAAGAGTTTCCCCATCCATGGGAAACTCTTTGAAAATTAGTGAAATTTTTGGCAAATCCGACGAATTTCTCATAAAAACCTCGCAAAATCATCTCGTTTTCTGCGGAAAAATTTGTGTAAGCCCTTTATTTTGTCTTTGCTGATTTTGTTTTTTTTTGTTTTGTTAGTGAACTATTATGTGAGATTGGTTGCATTGACCCTTTAGCATTTTGTTTGCGATTATTCCACCCATCTGTTCCTATTCCTTTAGAAGCATGATTGCAATATGCATATCCACACGTGCAAAGCTCCATAAGAAGATTCCAGTGTCCAATCCACTGTGTGTGGCCGAGTAGCAACTAGATGGTACACAGGATTTTGTTTTTACACGATTTTTTTTCGCTCGTATTTTTGATCGTGTGACTTCAATTTGCCACCAAACTCTTCGCAACTTGTTTCAAAAAAGCCAGAATAAATCGAAGAAAAATCACATGATAATTAATATACGTTAAACATTTAGGATGAGTGGAAAATTGAGAAAATGTAAATCGCGTAAAAACAAAATCCAGTGTAGTGTGTAAACGTCAAGCACAGGCAAATTCGATGGAAGTGCCATCGGTGGGCGATTGACCACCTACAAAAAAATTAATCTATCATGTGTTCAATGAGACGTCTGTTTCTCTGTGCTTATGTTGTACTAAAAAAATCTATAAATTTCTTTTCAATTACAGTTGCTTGCTATGCTGCAAATGAGGAGTTTAGTAACTGTGTTGGATGCTTTCAGCCTACGTGTGCTGTAAGGAAACAAGACTTACAATCTGGAAGCTGCGGACTCGATCGAATCCAATTTTCAAGATATTTTGCTTGAAACTCGCAGATTTCCTCTCGGTGTTCAATGTACACGTTACGATTTTCTCACATTGAATTTTCATTGTGTTTATCCTTATATAATTAATTACAAAGATTTCGTCAATTTACTGCATCGCATAAATTAACGTGTCGAATATAAAATTAATTCTACCCTCCACTTATTTTTAATACGTCGATATATTTAAAATGACGCCAGAAAATTAAAATTTGTTCAAAATGAGCTTTATTTGGTATGAGTTGATTTATACGTGTACTCTCTCGGCTGCGCTCAAAATGCACAAAACCTCTCTCGATGCGATGGATACTTTTTGACAGTTTACCTTGGAGATTTTTTGGCACTCGTTTTGACTCTATCCGCAGCTCCCAGCTTACAATGCACGATGTGCGCAAAAGGATGCGTTTGCACGAAAGGATACATCCGTGCTTATGATGATGGACCGTGCATTCCTATTGAAAAATGCCCTTTGATTCAATAAACATTCTACTCACTCTGATTTGTAAAATGATGAAAATAATGTTATAAAAATTATGAGATGTGAGCTGCGGTAGAAATTTATTCATTGCGAGTGCAGAATCATTCCATAAATCTCTTCTTGAATACAACCTGAGTATACAAGTTGAAAGCTCTAAGAGAAGCATGAGCTTTCGGTTCTTTTTACACACTTAAAATTTTATTGTTGGCGGCTACCGCGAATTTTTAGCAGCTGAGATCTTGGCAATAGTTTTGATAAATCTCGGTAAACATGTTGTGAAAATTTCGGTAAGGGGCTGTCCAAAAACCACGTAGTCCGAAACTTCACTTTTTCAAACCTCCCCGTCCCCCTAGTAGACTTTCGTAGAGTTTTCCGAAACCTCTCCCCCCTCCCCATGAAGTCTACGTAGACTTTTCCAAATTTTACAAAACATCATATGTGATTGGAAAAATATGGAAATAAACCAGAGAACTCTAACGATTTGTCATAGGTGCCGCGGATGTTTTTGGAATTTTTAGTGCGACAGGAACAGTAGGATCGTTTTGGTAGAAAACGATACAAAAATTATGAAGATTCATGTACAACGAGCCTGGGATTGAACGCTCGACCTCCTGCTTGTAATGAGGACCATGCTCTCTGAATTTTTAAATATTTTTACTTCAAAATACGCAGATTTTCCGACTTGATGTGCGTATTCATAAACGATTTTTGCTATGGAATTCGACAGCGCATGCAATCTTCAAAATCTACTCAATATTGTAGAGTGCTGTCAATACGAAACACCGCGCGGCTGTTGTAATGTTTCCAAAAGCGCATTTGCACAAGATTCCACGCGGCGTTCCACATTCGAAAGGAACAACCGCACCCTAGGAAACGCCGCAATGTTATCTCCCCATAAGAATCGAGTATACGGGCAGCAAAAAACGCGGTGCGTCGTTTCCTTTGGGGAACGCCGCGTGTACTTTTGGGCAAATGCGTTAATAAATATTTGTTTAGAGCAAACCCTTCATTACATCTGTCAAAATCTACAAAAAAGCCGCTTGAGAACAAATTATATTTTCTTGAATTTTTTAGACAAATTTTTATATGGATGCCTAATGAGGGATAAAGTCTCCTCAAATTGAGGCAACAACTCAAAATTCAAATATCCTGAAATTGTGGTGGAATGATGGCATTTTTATCAGTGAAGATCATTTAGCATATTTATGGATTTGTGCTGTGAAAAAATGATAGCATTTGGTCATTATTGGAAGAAGTTGTTCTAATTTTGCGTGGCCACTAAAATTATTTTCTGGAGGAACAAAACACAGTAAATAATAGAGTAAATAAGGTTGTCAATAATAACTCGCCACATAAGGATCATAGAGGATCTGTTATAAAAATACGCTATAACAATACAACGTTACTGCCCATGATCGCATATTTGTAACATAAGCATTTCGGTTTATTTTGTTAATCCTCCCCACAAAATCAATAATTTCCAGCTTACCACAGATAAGCAAGATAGTAAATCCTATTTTACTGTTGTGGGGTTAGATCTATTAAATTGAGCATTCTATGAAGGATTCACAGGCTTTTTACAAAATGAACAAAAATGCGAGTGTTACAAATATGCGATCATGGGCAGTTTAGTTCTTGGTAAAACAGGGGACAATCAAGTCCCCAAGAAATCAAGTCTTCCCACCTTCCCCTACTGCATAAAGTTTGAGTTTAAAAAAAACTCTAAATCGACAGGTCTCCTGCTTGCATGACTGTATATACCAATTTATAAACTGTGACATAAAACACCTTCAATTACTAGTGAAATGCCAATAGGAGCAGCGAATTAAAGTAAATGGCTGGCGATGTTTAAGAGTGATCATTTTTCCAAGATCCGTAATTTCATTTCCGCCATAAACAAAACATCTTCCGATGGATACATAAAGCTTTATGAAAAAATCTTAGTCAATAGTTTCAAAATAGTTGAAAATAGTGACTTTTTGCGAGAAAAAGTTGTAACGTTTTCACTTGGTGGACCACAAATTAGGGACAACAAAATATCCAACGACACGAATCTAGATTGATTCCGTTGCCAAAAGTTTTGCTTTAGCGCCAATCAGGCCGAAACCTGATGCAAAACCTCACTTTCTCTAATGGTTGCCCGGTTTTAGCTCTGCGGCTAGTCGTGGAATCGCACAGCAATTAATAGGAAATCAATCAAAATTCAAAAACAAATAACACAATTTCACTCATTTTAAAACTATTTACTAAAAAAAAAATACCAATCAAATCCATTTTGATACAGTTTTACTAAGTCTTCAAAAAACGGCCGTATCGGGAATTTTGACTTACCCTAAAGTTCTTCTTAGCTTACTCACGCGCAATTACAAAAAAAAATAGCATCATTACTGAAGTGTGCACACTTATTACTCTTCGGCCAAAGCCACACCAATTCCCACGTAGCTGCTGGGTCACTGGTTGGGAACGCCTGTTGGTTGGAGGCAGCACGAAGCTCCGACAAACCGACCACCGTTGTTGGTGCTGTTGCAAAAAGGAGCGATCACTCAATGATAACAACTATTATCAATTCACTGCTTACGTCGGTTGTACTGATAATCACAAACACTAATTACAACTAATTACTGTGTTGTAACAATGAAATTTGTTGGACTTATTGACATGCAGAGGAGACCTATCAAAAGACAGGAGGGGAAAATTAACTCTTTCTGAAAATTATTCTAATTGCATTCAGAAACGCCTTTTGATTGTTCCGCGCAATGATAATTGCGATTGGTTTACTTTAGAACCAAAGCCACTGTGATGACAACCCGCGCACCTTTGATCAAAGGCCGGGACAGATACAGTCCAGCCGGACCGGCAGTCGAGAATCGATTGGAATAACGTAATGCGGCCGCGTACTCTTGAGCGTGAGTACCGGCAACCGGGTACCTCGTGCGTCACGCAGTCGTGGGTACGATTGTCTGGCACGACAGGGCTTCCTCGTTGGGGCTTTGCTCCTCGGTTCGCTGGTAGTGGTTGGGATAGGATTGGGAATCTCTCTCTGCTTTTGGTTTTTGATTTTACTGTCCAACGAATATAGCGATACTGATGCTTTTGCACGTGTTGGGTCCCTACTTTTATACTTTTGCGCGGGGACCAGAATGATTTGTACCTAGCAAACAAATCTGATTGGCTACAATTTAATTTTGCCGGTGATGTTACTGATTCGCTGTTGATGACGATATAATTTTGAATCTTGATTGGATGGATTTATTCGAGCTACTATTGGCTCGTTACACTACCTCTCTTCTCCGCGAAAAAAAAAAATGAAATTTTGCTTAAAGTAAACTGATAACAACGGCAAAAATTTATATTTTTTTTTCAATTGTATGTTTTTTTTTTTAATTTTCTTTTTCTTTTTTTTTCCATTTCTTATTATTATTTTTTAAATGCTACCGACACGTGTGCTCCACTGAGAGATATGAAACAATTGGCAAAGCCTTGCCTTTGGGTCAAGTGACTTTTATTATCTCAAAATACCTCTTCAATTTAGAAACTTAAATCATTCTATTAAATATGTGGTGCTTATTCTCTTCAGATAAGACTTTGATTAAATATACTAAATTATTGCTCAGAACCATTGCTAGAGACTTGTTTTGACAAAAAATGCTCCAATTCATCAAACGGAGACTTGATTTTAATTTATTAATTGAATGCTCCGAGCCACTGCTAGAGACTTTTATGAGTTGAAAATGCTCCACGCCTTTAAACGAAGACTTTATGAAAATCAAAAAATATGAAGAATAGTGCTCCGCAAAACTAGCAAAGACTTGATTTAAATATTAGAATATGTACAATAATTAACTACAACGGCCTAAGATCTTGAATGGAATAATTTCCTAGAAATTTACCGTTCATATCTTCTAAATCGTAAGTATTATTGCCTGTCTTCCGAACAACACGACATTGAATATACAATGGAGCCAATTTTGCCGAAAAATATTCCGACGCTTTCGACAAAACATAATTTTTCTTCCATACAATATCACCGGTTTTGAATGTTGTTAAATTTTTGCTTCGGGTATTGTAGAAGTGTGTTTGACGGTCATATGCGGCGACGAGTTCCCGAGAAACAATTTCTTTTATTTTATCTAGCGTTTTTAACCGTTCACGTAGCTCATCAGAATTCTCGTTCTCCGCAATATCAGAAGGTAGGTTGTATTGTTTACCGAAACGTATGTGGTTTCTACCGAACACTATGAAATGGGGAGATAACTTGGTGGATTCATGTACGCTTGTATTGATTGCATGTTCGATCTTTGCTATTTCCTTATCCCAATCCTTATGAGACGCATTTTCTCCTAAGTAGGCTCTAATAGAGGACATAATTACCTTGTTGACACGTTCAGCTGGATTGTTTTGAGGGTGGTAGACCGCATTTCTAAAATGACTAGTTCCATAATTTTCAAGAAATTTTTGAAAATCGCGGCTTATAAACTGACTGCCGTTGTCAGATATCACTGTTTGAGGCACTCCGAATTTTAAGAACACTTCTTTTTCCAAAAACGAGCACATTCGAGTCGTGTCTGCTTTAGACATTGGATGCAGAAATACGAACTTGGAATACCAGTCCGACACCACAAAAAGCACAGTATTACCGGTTTTGGATCTAGGCAAGACTCCTATGAAATCCATTGAGATCACCTGGAATGGATATTCGGCGACTTTTCTATTCCCCATTGGCGCACGCAAATTCACATTTACTGGTTTACTAGCCTTACACACCTCACAAGAGCGGACATACTTTGTGATATCCTTACGCATGTCTTTCCAGAAATAGTTTTCACAAATTCGGTTGATCGTTTTAGTAATTCCTAAATGAGCAACATTATCGTGATTCTGACGCAAAATCTCTACTCTATCATCAGGTCTCACTACTAGCTTCCAATTATACAGCAAACCACGATTGGATTTTTGATAGCGGAACAATTCACCGTCACGAATCTGATAATCTCTCGTCTCCGAAGGATCTTCCTGAACTAATTTAAACAATTCGTTATACCAAACCCTATCTTTATCCTCGACCGTAACCAGCATCACACTGTTGATAGCGCGCGACAACGCATCTGGCACAACGTTGTGTACTCCTTTGCGGTGGACAATCGTATGATCGTATCCCTGAAGCTTGAGCGCCCATCGACCTAAACGGCCACAGGGATCTTTTAAATTCATCAACCACTTAAGGGACTCATGATCTGTTATGACTGTAAAGTGGACTCCGTCAATGTAAATCCGAAACTTCTCTATCGCGACTAAAACAGCAAAGCACTCACGCTCTGAGCTGCTATATTTACGCTCCGCATTGGAAAGCTTTTGGCTCATGTAAGCCACCACTTTTCACCATCGTCGTGTTTCTGCCAAAGAACAGCACCTATGCCTACATCTGATGCATCACATTGAACGAAAAAGGGGAGATCGTAATCTGGACATGATAAGAGTGGAGCCGAACAGAGCGCACTTTTCAACGTCAGGAACGCGTCATTTGCTTGCCTCGTCCAAGCAAATTTCTTTTTGGGTTGTTTGAGCAACTCCGTGATCGGCGCAATTATCGACGAGAAATCTTTTATAAACCGGCGATACCAATTTACCAATCCGACTAGACGTCGAACCTCTTTTACCGTTGTCGGAGGTGGATATTCGACAATCGCTTTGACCTTGTCGGGGTCCGTTCTAATCCCGTCGCAATCAATTACGTATCCTAAATATTTAACCGACGGCGCACAGAACTGCGATTTCTTTAAATTAATGGATAAATTAGCATCTTTTAACCGTTTGGCTATCTCGCGAAGAATCTTGATGTGGTGTTCGAAGGTTTTTGTAATGATGATAACGTCATCAAGGTACACAAACGCGTACGGTTGTAAATCTACGCCGAGAATAATGTCCATTAACCGACACTGAGTCTGGGGAGCGTTATGAAGGCCAAATGGCATAACTACAAATTCGAACAAACCTCGACCGGGGACAGTAAATGCCGTTTTCTCGCGCGAGCTTTTCTCAAGGGTATTTGCCAAAAGCATCCTTCAAATCAATTTTAGAAATGTACCGGGTACCTTCGAATCTACTGAGAATTCCCGCGATATGGGGAGAGGATACGCGTCCTTCTTGGTAACGGAATTAAGTTTTCGCGAGTCCAGACATAGTCTAACACTACCGTCGGGTTTCTTAACAGTTACTACCGGATTGGACCACGGACTAGAAGACGGCTGAATTACTTTCAGTTCTAACATTCGATTAAGCTCCTTATCGATGTCTTTCAGTACGTAAGGGGAAACAGGGTGAAATTTCTGCTTAATTGGCTCATTATTTCCCGTGTCGATATAATGTTCAGCGACTGTCGTCCTCGTAAGTTTACCTTCCACGTAAGGCTGAAATTCATTAATAACTTCCTCGAGTATTTTCTGCTGATCGGGATTACAAGAATAAATTTTTGTTCCGATTTCATTCGCACCGGACGATTCCGAAAGTTGTAACTCGCTAATAATTTTAGGACTAATATCAAAAGAAGACCAGAAATCTATCCCGAGAACCAACTGATTCGATACAGCCTCAGACAACACCGTCAACACTACCTTAGTTTTACCTTCGAAGGTGTATGGAACGTAAGCACAGTGCTTAATTTCATTAGCAGAGCCGTCGGCAGTTGAAATTGAAGAGTTGATTTCGAAAAGCTTTAATTCAAGTTGTTTTGCAGTATCGTAACAGCCTTTACCGAGAATGGATATTGAAGCACCGGAATCTTATAATCCTACCAATAATTTTCCGAAAACTTTCACTTTTGCAAACGGACGATTATCGTTTGGTTTATAAACAATTTCACGATTTCATGAGAAGATCAGAGAGATTGAAGCACGATCCGGAATCAAGTACTACCTCTACGATCTTGATCCGGGCTCGCGGTTTCGAACAGTTCGAACACGAATGCATAGTCTTCCCTTCTAATCCACACCGATGGCAGAACAACTTTTTCGGCTGCTGGCAATTTCGCCAATGATGACCGATATTCTTGCAATTAAAGCACCTGCCTGAAAATTCTCTGATTGCCGCACACTCGTTAATCATTGGTGAGAATTGAGACCCATCGCTTTTACCTACGCTCACCGGGATTGAGTTAGGTTCTGGATGTGGTAGCGTCGAACCGAAGCCACAACTAGTATCGTATAGAGGATGGAACGATCTCGGATCGTCACTACAACCAGTACCGCGTGGTAGTGGATGGAACGATTGCAGATAATGACTATTTTGACCGTGACTTTCGTTTCGACCATGGCCTTGGTAGACACAATTGTTTGTAGGATGCGAAAATTGTGAACAATAGCCAACCTCTGGATGAGATGGAATAGCACCGCAATTGATGCCTTGATCGGCTGAACCTGAACAATGCAACACAGCCTCGCAACGATGCGTATTAGCTGACATTGGGTATGATTTCTGCATTGGATAAAACGGGTGATGGGAAGACACGGAGGGGAATTTTTGAAAATATTGCTGATTATTACCGGTCTCCGATGGCACAATGGTTTCATGGGTAATATCGAAAAATGGATTGGAATTCGAATCAGATCTAACTTCGTTTACTTCCCTTCTTATTCCGTGAACGCGTCCCTGCAACGACGGTTCCGCCAGCGGGTACTGACTCAACTTCCTACGTCTCAAAATCTCTTGGCTTCGCTCGAGACCCTCGCAAAATCTTGTTAAATCCTCAACTGTTTTAATTTGCTCTTCTTGAATACGATTCAGATAAAAATCGTTGAGATTTCTAATTAAATATTCTAGTTTAATTGCTTCTGGTGTCCTTTTACTGAGCTTTTTGAACAGCAGTTCCATACAAGCGTAGTAAATACCGAAACTCTCCCCTGGAAGTTGCAACCGGGACTGCAATTGTCTTTCGATCAAGTGATCATTATCAGGTTTAGTGAATTGCTTGACAAAATAATGCTTCAACGCATGCCACGTCACATACCGATCTTTGAAAGCGCGATACCAAATTAATGGATTTCCGCCAAGTAATTCTCCGAAATTCTCGTACAATTCGTAATCTGAAACGCGATAGAGTATTGCTTTCCGTGCAACCGATTCGATAAAATCCGAAACACTCAAATTACCGTTTTCATTATCGTATCTTATTCCCCACTTCGTCATGGGTACGTAATGCGCCTGCCGATTCTGCCGAGCACCAGCTTCAAAATCAGAAAATTCATGTCATTAATCATGCCGTCAATTGACCTATTATTTTCCTCCATTGCACCAAACTAATTACTATGACTAAATTTCTAAACAAAAGAAAACTATTTTAATTCAAAAAGTCTAACAAAACCACCAAGCATTTGGCCCCACGTTGGGCGCCATTTTGTAACGTTTTCACTTGGTGGACCACAAATTAGGGACAACAAAATATCCAACGACACGAATCTAGATTGATTCCGTTGCCAAAAGTTTTGCTTTAGCGCCAATCAGGCCGAAACCTGATGCAAAACCTCACTTTCTCTAATGGTTGCCCGGTTTTAGCTCTGCGGCTAGTCGTGGAATCGCACAGCAATTAATAGGAAATCAATCAAAATTCAAAAACAAATAACACAATTTCACTCATTTTAAAACTATTTACTAAAAAAAAATACCAATCAAATCCATTTTGATACAGTTTTATTAAGTCTTCAAAAAAACGGCCGTATCGGGAATTTTGACTTACCCTAAAGTTCTTCTTAGCTTACTCACGCGCAATTACAAAAAAAATAGCATCATTACTGAAGTGTGCACACTCATTACTCTTCGGCCAAAGCCACACCAATTCCCACGTAGCTGCTGGGTCACTGGTTGGGAACGCCTGTTGGTTGGAGGCAGCACGAAGCTCCGACAAACCGACCACCGTTGTTGGTGCTGTTGCAAAAAGGTGCGATCACTCATTGATAACAACTATTATCAATTTACTGCTTACGTCGGTTGTACTGATAATCACAAACACTAATTTCAACTAATTGCTGTGTTGTAACAATGAAATTTGTTGGACTTATTCACATGCAGAGGAGACCTATCAAAAGACTGGAGGGGAAAATAATTATTAATTCTTTTTGAATATTATTCTAATTGCATTCAGAAATGCCTTTTGATTATTCCGCGCAATGATAATTGCGATTGGTTTACCGCAGAACCACTGGAGCTGCCAAAGCCACTGTGATGATAACAACCCGCGCACCTTTGAACAAAGGCCGGGACAGATACGGTCCAGCCGGACCGGCAGTCGAGAATCGATTGGAATAACGTAATGCGGCCGCGTACTCTTGAGCGTGAGTACCGGCAACCGGGTACCTCGTGCGTCACGCAGTCGTGGGTACGATTGTCTGGCACGACAGGGCTTCCTCGTTGGGGCTTTGCTCCTCGGTTCGCTGGTAGTGGTTGGGATAGGATTGGGAATCTCTCTCTGCTTTTTGATTTTACTGTCCAACGAATATAGCGATACTGATGCTTTTGCACGTGTTGGGTCCCTACTTTTATACTTTTGCGCGGGGACCAGAATGATTTGTACCTAGCAAACAAATCTGATTGGCTACAATTTAATTTTGCCGGTGATGTTACTGATTCGCTGTTGATGACGATATAATTTTGAATCTTGATTGGATGGATTTATTCGAGCTACTATTGGCTCGTTACAAAGTGACTTTAGTGACTTGAGGTCGAAAAAAGAGACTTTTTAGTGATTAGCCCGAAAAAAGTGACCAAGTCACTAAAAAGCGACCCGCTACCAGGCGTGAAATAAAAAAGTCTACGTAGACTTTTGGTATATTCCCCCGTCCCCCTTCGTAGACTATCGTAGACTTTTTCGAAACCCCTCCCCCCCTCTCAAAAGTCTTATGGTTTATGTACAGTCCCTAAACTTTACCGATACATCGGTAATCGTTTGTTTGCCGATTACCGGTATTGTGAAATAATCTGCAGACTTTTTCAGAAGTGGTCAAAAATTTTGTCGGTACGACCCACAGCGGGATCAATTAAAAAACGACGGTCAAAAAAGTTAGAAATTTATAAAATGGTTCACAAGGCCACATATTGGGATATCTACATCACAAAGTGGGTCTTTATCGGCTTTCAAATTAATGTTCTGTGAACACATTCACATATAGGGGAACGGTTACGTTTTCCATCTCACTGAACATATATTCATCTCATCGCAATACAAAGAAATACAGTACCAATCTTGTCGCTTCTTTTTACAAACATGCGTGCTCACTGCTGAAAAAAATCACAAAAAATATATAACAAATAAAATACCTTTTCATTGCTTTGTTTTTGATGGGATCCCAGCCAACACAAAGTCGCATATGCTAGCGAATAAGTATACATGGTGGAGGCGATATAGGCGCATGCCTCCATTTGACTGCATGCAAAATGTGCCTATATGGCCTCCACTTTGTACACTTATTCGCTATGATATACGATCTTGTGTTTGCTGGGATGGAAATGGGAGCTATGAGATGAAGTGCCGAACCGTTCCCCTATTAACTGCTAGCTTTTTTCCGATATTTGTCTGCCTTACTGTTAAGGAAATATATTCTACTATCGATTGTTAACATATGAAAGGAATTTTTGTTTCGTTCATAAACAATGTAACGCTTAGAGGGGCAGCTTATTATCATGATTCATCTAAAAAAAATCATGATCTTTTTGCAGAGTGAGTTAGTAGTAATTATCAAAGGAGCAGGTCGACTGGAAGATTTCTCCTGGATTTTTTTTGGCTTTCTCAGTCTTGTGTATTCAAAATGATGAGTTTTGTTTATCCCGACGTTTCACCCTTTTTCAAGGGACAAACTGTCTACTGTTTTTCGTTCTTAAGTTTGCCGTTTTCCATGTAAGGAGGGCCTGCTTTAATTAAATTAAACATTTAGTGTGGACGATCAAGGACTTTGGAAATAGCAGTGTTTTATAAGATTTGTACCATACAAATAGACTGGACTGGACTAGCCCTGGACAGTGAAAAAATGGTTTTGGTTTTATGTACTGTGCAGTTCGCCTACTGCAATGACTTTGGTTTTATGTACTGTGCAGTTCGCCTACTGCAATGACTTTTTAAAGCTTCATTCATGTGATTTTGAACACTAATAACACAGATAACCAGGGGGGGAGGAAGCCTGTCATCCACGAACAAATCAAGCCTATCCAAGATGTATTAGCCACCCCGCTTGGAAAGTGTAACATTGTTCGAATTGGAATCTTATAAGATATAAGCCATTTTATAGAAAGCTCCAATGACAGGAGACCAAATACTAATATTTACATTTTACAAGGAACATTTGCGAAAATGGAATGAAATGATGATGATGATGACGAATTGATGATGGTTTGCATGCAAATTTACCAAAACAAAGACCGAGCCGTTCACTCAAAATTTCGATCAGCTGATCGAATCTGTCTCGTAAAATGGCTTATTGGTGGATTCTAGAAATACTAGAATAATAGATCGGCAAAGACGCCATCTTGTTTCCAATCGAACCGTCAAAAGCGGTTCCATTTCGACTTGTTTACTTTTTGCATCCATAATGCAACGTACACACCAGTCAAGCAGTTTGACGAACATTGACTCCGCCCCCAAGAAAACGCTTCGGTTGCTGCTTTGTTTGAACGTGTGTGAAGTTGGTCGAACAACCATTTGACAGTTGGTGGCTCGGTTGGAAAAAAATAAAACGGTTTGATTTTGGTTTGAATTGCCGGGGGTGGAGTCAAAGTTCGCCGAACATGTTTGAGCATTTGTAGTGAAGTTGCACAAACCCCCATATATTTTTTGATGGTTGGTGTTCAAGTTGGCGCTTCGGTCGTTCGTGTGTGATATTGTTGGTCGAATATATTGATTGTTCGTGCCGCTGTTGGTGAAACTTGATGGATGTTTGAATAAACGAGAGGTGGAGTCAATGTTGGTCAAACTGCTCGACCGTGTGTACGTTCCATAAGAAGCAAGCAAAAAGTTCAAGTGCTGCCAGTATCATTGTCACGATTTCATGCATTTTCATACGTTACCATTTCGACTGTTTTTCACTCTGCTGGTCTCTGGTTATAGGGTTGCTAGTGGATACTTCTACACTACTGCTTATTACCGAAAAGTCTGTGGGATTATTTGTTTACATTTGCACATGTAGAAGTCGAGGAGGCGCGATGCACCGCATATTACCACCCTGCAGATAACAGATATTGTGGCTGGCCGATACGTGTGAAAACATCCGCAACCGTTAATTCAAATGTGTTTTAAATTGGCAACGCGTTTGGCAATCGTTAGGAGATGTCGCAGGGATCATTGTTATGGAAAACACCGCCCGAATGCGGCTATCAAATGCATTGCCTGCGTTCGACTGTTCGACGAGAGTGAGTTGACATCTATAACAACGTTGTTCAAAAGGTCGTAAAGGTTCTGGTTTTGATGCAAGAATAGTTTTCTAGAGCCTGGTAAGCTCTACCCATGACTGCTTGAACAAGATCAGCTGTTGCCATGTATAATGTATATAGAGTTAGAAAGTGTAAACTGAAATAAACTGAGAATATTGAGGATTAAAACGTTTTCCTGATTGACAAAAAACCAATTATTATTGAATAATGAGAAAAATGGTTGTATTTTGAAACGTTCATAAGAATTAATGATATGAAAAAAATCCAATCTCCGAGTGGGTTGGTGCATCTCTGAGAGGACGTTTGATCAGGTGGATCCTATATAGCAGCAAATTTATTCTCTGAGCTCTAAGCACCAAACAAATTAGATATGAAATTATAAATGGAAGAGAAAAGGTAACCATTACCGTATGGGAAATGCTGGATAGGGTTAAAAAGTGTAAACTGAGATGAACTGAGAATATTGTTGGAATGTTTCTGGCTTTGATGCAAGAATGATTTTATAGAGCCTGGTAAGCTCTACCCATGACTGAATGAAGAAGATCAGTTGTTGTTTTTTTAAGAGATAGAAGATGTAATGCATAGTAATAATTTCTGAAAATGTTTGGATATTCAAGCTTAACTGATGATCTGAGCCTAGAATACTCAACCAATGAAAATATGTAATTGAATGTTTAATATATAATAATATTGGGTTTCAAATAATTTTAAATCCTGGTCTTGATAAGTATAGTTTCATATAACTAGTTTTTTTTTTATCATGGTCATAACTATATATTTCTTTCCAGAATGAGTCTACTTCTACAGTTGTATCTGGCGTGGTACGATGGATACACTATGCTTGCAAGGTTACTGGAGACCCCAGTAACAACCGTTTAATTAATCTTCTTCTTCTTATTGGCGTTACATCCCCACACTGGGACAGAGCCGCCTCGCAGCTTAGTGTTCATGAAGCACTTCCACAGTTATTAACTGCGAGGTTTCTAAGCCAGGTTACCATTTGTGCATTCGTATATCATGAGGCTAACATGATGATACTTTTATGCCCAGGGAAGACGAGACAATTTCCAATCCGAAAATTGCCTACACCGGCACCGGAAATCGAACACTGCCACCCTCAGCATGGTCTTGTTTTGCAGCCGCGCGTCTTACCGCACGGCTAAGGAGGGCCCCTATTTTTTTATTTATTTAGTTAATATATTACATTAATCAAAATTATACAAACATAGATACGAAACCGTAGACCTAGAGACGGACTAGTAAGATAACAAACACACAGATTATGAACATTTATAATACACCTAATTTTTATAAAGCCCATAGAAGAAGGCAACATATAATTGCCGAAAGGTCGGTCAGTAGTAAAAACAAAAATAATAAACAAAATTTACTCATACTACACTCCAGAGACTACGTCAAGTGAAAATAATATTCATCAGAGAATCCAGAAGAGGCCGTAGCTTGGTGGAAGGCCGCGTACTTTCAAGACTACTGGAAGCGATTGGCCCAGGATCGATGCATCGAGGAAGAGCTGTGGCCCATCAAGTATCACGTATCACGTAAGTTAAATAGTTATTTATGCAACGAGATATAAAATAAAAATAATTTTCTTGGCTGGTCTCGCAACGTTTGCTGTAGATAGTCCGAGAAATTTTGTTGTGGATATTTCGAAGATTTTCACTAGAGAGATACGAAGAAAATCCCATGGATTTTCCATTGAAATCATGGGCGTAGCCAGGATTTCGAGAAGGGGGGAGGGCCAACTTTTTTGGTCTTCCAAATCGTAGTTTTATAAAAGCACATGAATATTAACACATGAAACCAAATCCAAACCAAATCGAAACAATAATGATTAAAACAATAATGGATTTAAAAATGCGTGATTTATTGCTCATCAGATATTTTTTAATAAAGTGAGAAAAATATTAACGAACTTAGTATTCAGAAAGAATATTAAATCGGCTATAACAATTATTATAAAAATCCTGCATTCTTCCATAAGTTTAAGAAAACTAGAACCATACATCTGAATTTCTAAACAAATCCTCTCTGAAATAATATTTATTATAAAATAGGCAGAAAAATCAATATGCAAGCTTTCTCCAGGAATTCCTTCGACAATTGCTCCTGGCATTCTTTCCGAAATTCTATCAGGGATTCTTTAGGAATGCCTCCAGCAACTTCTTCGGCAGTGTCTTCAGGAATTCCACCATAAATTTTGCCGGGAATTGATCCGAAAATTCCACCATTATTTACTCCAAGAAAATCTTCACGAACTTCTTTATAAGTTCTGCAGAATTCCCTGCAATAATTCAAATAATTTCGTGCTGTTTCCCATAATTTTTGAGAATAAGAATATTCCGTGGAAATTCCGCAGAATTGCCAGTAAACATTCCTGAGAATTTCACGAAAAATCTTCGAATTTCTTGTGTAAATTCCATAAAATTTTCCGTGAATTGTTTCGAATAATTTCTTGTGAAAATTTCAAAGAATTTCTCCAGAAATTCCACCAGAAATTTATACAGAAATTATACCGAAAATGAAATCAACAATGGAATTTTCGGAGGAATTCCTAGATTAATTCGCAATGAAATCCTGAAAGAATTCCGATGGAAACTTCAAGATTTTCACTGGGAGATCCTCCAGGAGTTTCTCCGAAAATTTCTCCTGGAATTCTTCCAGGAGTTCCACCGGCATTTCCACCAAGAATTTCTCTAGGATTTCCTTCGAGAATTATTCCGGTAGTTCTATCGGCAGTTCCTCTGAAAATTCTTCCGGGAATTTCGGCAGAATTTGAATTTATTTAGGCTTCTTCAGGAATTTATATAGATTTTCCACCAGAAGCTCCTCCGAGAATTTCTCTGCGAGCTCCTCAGGGAATTCTCCGGGAGGTCCTCTGATGATGATGATGGTCCAGCTACAAACCTCAAAAAAGGTTTCAGCTAGACGAGATTTGTCTATAAGATGAATTCTCTTGATTCCGAGAATGCTTCTGGTAGTTTCCTCGGGGTTCCTTTGAAAATTCTCCCGGGAGTTTCTTCAGAAATTCTTCCAGAAAATTCCTTCGAGAGTTCCATGCTGGAAATTCCTCCCGAAGTTCTTCCGATAGTTTCTCTGGGAGCTCATCCGGGAGGTCCTCTAGGAATTCTTCTAGGAGTTCCTCCTGAAATTCCTCCGGGAGTTCTTACAGGAGATCTTACGGGAGCTCCTCCGGCAGTTCCTTCGGGAATTCTTCCGGGAGATCCACCAGCAGTTTCTACGAGAATCCCTCCGGAAGTTTCACCTGCAGTTTCTCCGGGTGTTTCTCTGAAAAGGAACTCCCGGAGGAACTCCCAGAGTAATTTCCGGAGGAACTCCCGGGGGATTTTCTATAGGAATCTCCGGAGAAATTATCAGAGGAATTCTCGGAGGAACTGCCGGTGGAACTTTTGGAGGAATTTATTGAAGAACTACAGAAAGAATTTCCGTAGGAAATCCTGGAGGAACTCTCGTAAGAATTCTAGGATGAACTCCCAAAGGAACTTCCGTAAGAATTCCAGGAGGAACTCCTGGAAGAATTCTTAAAAGAACCTCCCGAAGGAATTCCCGTAAGAACTCCCAGAGAAATTCTCCGAGGAACTTCTGGAGGAATTTGTAGATAAATGCCTAAAGAAATGCTAAATGAATTCCTGGAAGAAAGCCTGATTGAATTCCCGAAGGAACTACTGGTGGAACTTCAGAGGAACATCCGGTGGAATACCCTAGAGGAAGAGAAAAAATATGTCTGAAGGAACTTCAAAAATCCCATTTCACGTGCAATTCCTGTCAAATATCGTCCAGGAATTCCCTGTAAAGTTCCTGGAGGTATTACCGGAGAATTTCTTGGAAAAACTCCTGGAAGAACTCCCGAAGCAACTCCCATAAGCACTTCCGGAGGAATTCCCACATGGAAGTCCTGAAATAATTTTTAGAGAAGTTCCTAAAGGAATTTCCGAAAAAAATATCTGAAGGAATTCCCAGAAAAATACCAGGAGGAATTAATGCAGAAATTCCCAGATGAAATCCTGAAAGTATTCCCAGATTAATTGCTGAAGAAAATCTCTGCGGATTGTTCCGAAGAAATTTCTGGAAGAATTCTTGGCAGATATCCGAGTAAATTCCGAGTGAAGTCCAGAAGGAATTCTAGTACACTTCCGCGGAAAATCTCCCGGAGAAATTCCTGAAGGAATTCCTGGAGAAGTACCTGAAGAAACTCCCGAAAAAAAATACTTGTAAGAATTTCTGGGGAAATACTTGGACGAATTCCAGGAGAAATTCATGAAGATATTTCTAGAGGATTTCTTGAAGGATATTCTGAAGTAATTGCCAAAAGAATTCCAGATTGGAATGCTAGATGATTTTGCTATTGAATGTTTGGAGGTATTCCCGGAGAATTTCCTGGAAGTAATCCCGTAGGAATTAAAGGAAGAGTTCCGAGAGGAATGCCCGGAGAAGTTCCTAGAAGAATTTCCGAAGTGAAATTATGGAGCTAAATCGGAGGATTTCCGTCAGAAATTTTTGAAGAAACTTCTGGTAGAATTTTGGGAAGAAATTCCGTATGTATTGTTGCGGGAGCTATTGGCTGGTGGCTTCGAACCGATGCTTACAGCAAATAAAATACATATTTGTAATTCATTAGCTAAAAAGCTGAAATAATATATTTATTGATAGTTATTTACATAATTAGAAATAATGTATTACTCACAATTTCGGTGATTTGTCTGAAACCGATTGCCTCTTTCCAACAGAACCTCCACACTCGCTAAACAAGAGGTTTTGTTGTTATTCCTTACACATCTGAATTGGTTGATTTATAGCTAGGGGTGAGTATTATGCAATGAGGTGCGAAATGTAACATGTATTCTTGACGGAACTCTCGAATGCATGCCTGAAAGAAATGCCGGATTCTTCCTGAAGAGAGAATAGCCGAAGAAATATCTAGAAGTAAATCTTGGAGAGAAGAAAAGATATCTTCAAGGAATTTCCTTGTGAATTTCCTAAAAAAAATTAGTTGGGGGTTTCTAGATAAGGAGGAATTACAATTAGGGGAAACCGCCAAATGTCGAACGGCTAATTTTGTCGCCTATTGTTGAACTCCCATAAGAAATGCACGTGCGTTCAACAATAGGCGAAGAAATTGGCCGTTCAACATTTGGCGAATGACCCTACGTGAGAAGGATTTTCGAACGATTTTCAGAGGAATTTGGGAATAACTTTCCGGAGGAATTTAGAAGTTCCCAGGGGAGCTTCTAGAAGGATTTCAAGGAGAATTTTTGAGCCCGAAATGTTTCGAGTTGTTTTGAACTTTCATATATTATAGATCCTGGATACCCTAATAAGTTTTGGGATTTTTTTGAATTTCTACCACCTATTTCTGTATATGAAATGGTGCCTACCCGTTCAATCTTTCCACAATTTAGGGGGGACGCCTGCTCCCCCTATAGCTACGCCCATGATTTAAATTCTGAAGAGTTTCCGTTGTCGTCAAGCGAAACGACAGGATACACCACCGCCGAAGACTTTTGAACCAGTACACAGCTTTACAGTCTATAAGGAAATACATCAAATTGCTCAGTTTATTTTCATTGACACTTTTGTCTTTTGTTTGAGATTATTGCACCTATCATTGCGTTTTTGTTCCTGAGAAGCATGATCGCAACATGCATATCTGCACGTGCCTAGATTGCTGAGAAGATAATCCGACTAAGAGGTTTGCATTCTTGATTTGCGTTGCGGTGTATCTTCACGTGTCACGTCCTTTCATCTGAACTATCTATTTAATCAAGTTGCTGGAGATTAACAGATAGTGGTATAAATACTCAATCCAAACCAAGTGCAGTTTATCTAGTTGCGAATCAATCGTCAACCGGTGCCAACTATAGATAGTAGAATCTATAGATGAGCGAATGCATGGCTGAGTCGATTTTTTTGCCCGTGCACACGCGCATATGACGTCACAGCCCTTAACGTTTCCATTGAAATCGTGACGTCATGCTCGTTTGGAGACACGTTTGACAGTTCGTTTGGAGACAGAGGATTTATCTTCGCTCATCTATATATTCCACTATCTATAGTGCCAACATGAATAAGTTTATCTTCTCAGCCATATCTATTTTGGTGTGCTTCGGTACATCAGTTATGGTCCTATCGATACCAGTTGATGACGATCCGTGCAGTGCGAAGTTACCATTATAGATAGTAGAATCTATAGATGAGCGAATGCATGGCTGAGTCGATTTTTTTGCCCGTGCACACGCGCATATGACGTCACAGCCCTTAACGTTTCCATTGAAATCGTGACGTCATGCTCGTTTGGAGACACGTTTGACAGTTCGTTTGGAGACAGAGGATTTATCTTCGCTCATCTATATATTCCACTATCTATAGTGCCAACATGAATAAGTTTATCTTCTCAGCCATATCTATTTTGGTGTGCTTCGGTACATCAGTTATGGTCCTATCGATACCAGTTGATGACGATCCGTGCAGTGCGAAGTTACCATTATAGATAGTAGAATCTATAGATGAGCGAATGCATGGCTGAGTCGATTTTTTTGCCCGTGCACACGCGCATATGACGTCACAGCCCTTAACGTTTCCATTGAAATCGTGACGTCATGCTCGTTTGGAGACACGTTTGACAGTTCGTTTGGAGACAGAGGATTTATCTTCGCTCATCTATATATTCCACTATCTATAGTTACCATGCAATACAAGTAAGTGTTAAGTTGCCTCAAACAATCTTGTGATACCATTAATTTTCTTTTAATTATAGAAGATTGCTGTGGTGCCCACGAGGAGTACAGTAACTGCTATGGATGCTATCAGCCTACATGTGATGTCAGAACCCAAAACATACAATGCTTAGTTTGTGCCAAGGGATGCGTTTGCAAGAAAGGATACATCCGCGCTTTTGATAACGGGCCGTGCATTCCTATTGAAAAATGCCCATGATTCAATAAACACCAAAATCATCCATACTACATATCATGAGGAGTGAGCTGTGATGAAAAATTATTCTCTGCGAAATACCATAAAAATCAAATTGAAAGTGATCTAAGTTGTATGCAAGTTGAAAGCTCCAAGAGAGACATGCGCATTTGGCGCTTTTTCTTTATAAGAAGTTCGATGTTTTGTCGGTAGATGTACTTGAAGAGTTTGTCTCGTCCAAATAGTAGTACTATACTAGGTATAGTATTCTACTTTCTCATTTTTTTAAATTTCTTTTTTATTGCGATTTTTTATATCGGTACACGCTAAAAATGAACTACTCAAAATTGAGTCGAATCCGACTCATTTTCATTAAAAACGGGACAACTCAAAATTTGAGTAAAAGATACTACTTCAATAAAATGATGATTGCACTTAAACTAGGAGTCTGTTTGTCGTAAAATGCACTTAGACAGATAGATAAACTTGATTCGCATCTGTTGTATTAAAAATTGATGGAAGGCCAAGCTTAACTTTCGCGAAATCATCATTTTATTGAAGTAGTATCTTTTACTCAAATTTTGAGTTGTCCCGTTTTTAATGAAAATGAGTCGGATTCGACTCAATTTTGAGTAGTTCATTTTTAGCGTGTATACGTTCATCACATTCTTTCTCAGTTAAATAACATCAATGACATTGAATTCGAAGAATGGAGTTCAATAAATCAATATGTATTTGTAGACATCAGACACCGATAAATAACAAAATAAGCATTATAACACGGTGTCTCTATGGGGAAATATTATTTTTCGAAAATCAGTATCTCTGAGACACCCACTACGTGAAAGTATATGCTCTACTTTTCTATATCGTGGGTAAACTAAAATGTTCTATCGGGGGATCTAAAACAATTTTCATTTTTTACACTATTTTTGGTGCAAACTCCATAGGAATCTATGACCAAAAATCTATACCCAAAAATGTATGAAAAAATGACCCCCGATAGAACATTTTAAAAGTGCACCTACGTAAAAGAGGAGAACCTCTACTTTTGTGTAGTGGGTGTTTTAGGGTTACTGACTTTTTGAAAACATGCCCCTTCGGACAAACACACCGTGATTAAAATTTTTTTCAAGCAAACTTGTCGTCGAACTTGGTCTCGCCCAAAATTGATTGCCAGCAATTTTTTTCTTTCGCTCACAATTAAATTGAAAGACTAAGGTAACCGTACCCTTTGTGCAGGTAGCCTCAATAGTGGGTTTTTCATGAAATTTTTCATAATTATACACTTTACAATGGTTTTGGTTGATGCATGTTGAATGCGACTTACCCTAAAATTTCGCTTGAAAAACTAATGAAAACTATGTTTACCTTTCGCGTATACATACTAATTGGGGGAACTGTTCCGTTTTCCATCTCACTGAACATATATTCATCTTATCGCGAAACAAAGAAATAAGGCACCGATTTCATCGCTTCTTTTTGCTAACATGCGGGCTCACCGCTGAAAAAATCACAAAAATAAGAAACAAAACAAATTCCTTTTCATTGTTTTGTTTTTCGTGGAATGAATATCGGAGCTATGTGATGAATTCCAGGAGCAGTAACCCTATATGTGAAGGCTATATGATCACTCCAAAATCATACTTTAAATAGAAGGCTCGATGACCTTACGCTTAGGAAATTTCAATTTTTATGGCAAAAAAATCCAAGAAATATATAGCCTTCCGAGGTATAGCTGTGATGTAGCCCTCCTTACCATCGAGACTAGTTACACTAATGAATTGATCATATATCTAGATTATCTAATTGACGTTACAGTTAAACTGATGTTTGCTCAGTCAATTACGTGATGTTGTGCCGATTGGACATCCCACATTGCTGCTTCTATTTGCACCATTACTTTTCTATCCTGCTAGGGCTGTACGCCTACCAGTTTGACCCAATTCGCAACCGTTTCGATAGGAACATTCTTATGTTGATAATCAATTTGATTATCAAGATGTTGATCATTCCTTCCAAAATTTACTCATCTGCCACCTTCGTAAGCCAAGTATCCGCGATTCCCGGGTCACTTCTACCGATTATTCTTTATTTTGCTATCGATAAGCTCGTTCTGGCGCATGAAGTATTTCTCATAAGCACACAGCTGCTCAACTCCAAGCGATACCTCTGGTTGTTAAATGAAAATTTTGCATTGGAAGAAGAATTTAAGGCGCAGTTTCCAGGTCTAACGACGGAGCCGTTCATGATCTACACTAAAATTACTCCGCTGAAAGTGTTCTTCATAGCCATGTGCTGTACGTTAGTCAGCAGTCAGTTGAACGATGCACATGCTGTGGCAAACTTATGGCTGATTATGAGCACAGCCGTTTATAATGATCAATTTTTTATTTGGATGGACAACGTAGCGCGTCGTATTGACATTTTACGCAAACATTTAGACTCGGTTCACTGGAGGTTGCGGTATGTGAATTCAAGCTATGAAGAGCTGGATTATTGTGAAGATATCCGACGAATTGCTTTAGCACACAGTAGGGTTTATCAACACTTTGCAAAGGCGGTTGAGTTTAACTCAGTACAAATGATGATAACATTTCTGTTTATGAGTTTTACGCTTCTGCTACTGGTAAACTGATGAAAATCAACGGTAGGACTTTTTAATCTTATTAGGCTTTGTATTTCAGATGTTTATGATATTTGGAATAATATATTTCTATGTTTATGACCATGCTCCTTTCTTAAATGCATATTTGAAAGGAGCAACATTGATGACTTTCATGTGGATTAATCTTATGGTTATGATAAACCGGTGCGCAGCAGTCGTAGAAAGCGTAAGATGAGCTGTCCCTAATGTGTTCAACGATTCAATAGTCCTTTCGTTATAATTTATAGCAAACAATGTTAGTGTATAAACTACAGAAGTTATCATTGTGTGGATTCAAAGATGATCGATTACGGCAAATAGTAGAAAACATAATTTTGCTCTACTGTTATGATGGTCTGATGTTCAATTATATTTCTAGGTCCTATTTCTTATTCTCCAGATAAAGCATGAAAAAATGAAAGTGGCTTGTTGTGATATGTTTGATGTTGAACATGGGATGGTGATAAGGGTAAGTAGATATCCAGTTGCTTTTCAAATGTAAAAATTAAATCGTAATTCAACACTGCACTCGCGGTCAATTTTGGCTTTCTTCACATGTCACCATCATTTAGAACAAAATTAATCGATTTAATCATGAGTTAAATCGTGATGAAGTCAAATTAGTTTTTATTTATATTACAATCTATGTATAGACAGACAAAAAAGGAACACCAGAGGTTCTCAATTTTTTTCTTGAGCGGTGACATGACATGCGATCTTATTTTTACATTATCCATTGATATAAACTCTCCAGCGAGTAAGAATCGTTTGACAATTGTATCTACCTCTACGAAAGCAAAACCCTCAATAGAAGATTTAACGCGACTGTTGACATTTAGCTGGTATTAGTAAGGTTTATATTTGAATAATAATTCTGCTTTTCTTACTGCTTGAGTCCAAAATTGAAGAAGTTATCATCGGCTACAACTCGCCTACTCTTCTCATTTGAAAATTTATCAAGTGAAAAATTGCAATCAATATCGTCTGAGAATGATTCAACACAACACTGTTCCGAACCTTTTGTTCTTTTGATCTTTTGTCCCACAGCACTTCATACACTGTGCAGTTTATAGTGACAGGATTGAATAGGTTTTGATTTACTGATCGCCATAGATAGTATGTACAATACAAATTTTTGGAATAAAAAATCACACAGTTAGCAAAGCTTTTATTAAAATTGTAATACATCCGCCATTACGCATTTTTGTCCGAGATACCCCCTGAGGCTAGTGAATGTACCCCCAGGGGTACATGTACCCTAGGTTGAACCGCTGATCTACACGAAAATTACTCCGCTGAAAGTGTTCTTGATAGCCATGTGCTGTGCGTTAGTCAGCAGTCAGTTGCCCGATCCACATGCGGTCGCAAACTTATGGATGATTATGAGCACAGCCGTTTATGGCGATCATTTTTTTTTGTTTCTCCTTGAAAACTAAGAAAACTTCGAGTGTAAATTCCAAATGATTTCCTGTTGAAATCCCGTGTTGTTGACATAGAATTTTTGAACGGAGAAGAGTCGTTTGGAAGAAACCCAGCAAACATTGTAGACAACTAAAGCTTATGTAGACAAAATAGCAAAAAAATATTTGTTGGTAAGGCTGAAACCTCATTCCGTGCCGATAGTTCGAACGAGCCAGACGTGTGTGCTGTGTCTCATCACGGGTTTTGTTCGGTAGTGCGAGTCTATTGTGTGGTGCCTACCTACGGATCCAAGGCGATCACTGTCGGCGAGCGAAGTAGCTGCTTCTGGCGACGCCAGTGAAGCAGGCTATTGTTTCTGCTGCTACCTACAGCAGCAGCGCAGATAAGTGGAAGGCATTGTTTTATTATTCTCCCATCTCTCTGATACAGAGTGGGATTAATTATAATAAATTAAATTAGTTTTTTTTATATTTTTTTTTCTAATTTGCTATTAGTTCTAAGTTAACATAAGAATTAATTGTCCTTCCACCTTGCGAGGTGAGAATGGAGGCAGAGACTATGGGGGGCGATAGTCCTCCAAAAGATGTCTGCACACGATTGTACCATGCGGCTTCGCCTGGGCCTTGGTTTGTTTACTTTCGGCAGAAAGTGAAAATTCTAGACTTTCTCGGCATTAAGCGAGATTTGACGCGTCGTTTTACGAAGCTTGATTTTAATCAGATCAACAGGAACAAGCTACGAATCACCGCACCTACATATCAGGTGGCGAACGAAATTGCTGAAGACAAGGCTTACAATGTAGAATATTTAGTTTATGTCCCCTCGCGGGAGGTCGAAATCGAAGGTGTGATCAACGCAGCGAGCCTGACTTGCAAGGATGTACTTGCGGGAAAAGGCCGCTTAAAGAACGCAATGGAGTCTACCGTGGATATTCTGAATTGCAAGGAATTGCATTCAGCAACCATGGTAGATGGCAAAAAAGTATATTCTAAGTCAAGCTCGCTTCGGGTGACGTTTGCCGGTTCGATTCTCCCAAAATATGTCGATTTAGAGAATATGTTGTTTCCGGTGCGTCTTTTTGTACCAAGGGTATTTAATTGTACCAATTGCAAACAACTTGGTCACACTGCCGAGTTTTGTGACAACAAACCACGTTGTGGTAAATGTTTCGAAAGACATCGGGAGGAATCCTGCCAGCAACAAGCCACAAAATGTGCTTATTGCGGTATGGCTCCTGCCCATGGTTTGCAAGATTGCCCGGTGTACAGAAAGCGCATCCAAAAAGTGAAGCGCTCGTTGTTGGTACAGCGCTCCAAGCAGACTTATGCGGAAATGGTTAAAGCGCAAGACACATCCACCGATACTACTGCAAAGGCTGCTATTTCAGCTACCGTTCAAGTAAGTGATTATTATGATTCCATATCCATTGACGAATTGGACTCTGACGCAGCTGATATGGATGATTCTACAGAGGTACACGTGCCCGAAAAGAGGAAGCAACCGTCTTCCCCGGGATTGCGCCGTAAGCAATCAAAAGTTCGAAAATCCCGAAACAACCTGTCTTCACTGCTCCTTTGGATCCATCTTGCAGCAAGACATTCCCGCCATTGCCCAAAACCGATGTTTCCAAGAAACATCCGGCTAGGAGAATCAATGAAAGAAAAACTACAATTTGTTCTTCCCAAAAAAGTACTCCGTCCAAGCGAGGATTGATCTCCTTTAAGGACCTTGTGGACCGTTTTTTGAATTTATTCAATATTCCTAATTCATTGAGGCCAATCATTGACCTATTTATACCAACAGTGGAAAGTTATCTGAAGCAATTGACAGTTTCATGGCCCCTTCTTGCAGGAATTGTATCTTTCGATGGATAATACGGCCATACAAGATACAATCACTGTGCTGCAGTGGAACTGTCATAGTCTTAAACATAAATTAGACGTGTTCAAGTTTTTGATTCGCAATTCCGATTGCGACATATTTGCACTCTGTGAAACATGGCTTTCTTCCGAAGACGAAATCAACTTCCACGATTTTAATATTATTCGCCAAGATCGGAATGATCATTATGGTGGCGTTCTTTTGGGGATCAAAAAATGCTACTCCTTCTACAGAATTCCCATTCCGACTGTTCCCGGCTTAGACATCGTCGCATGCCAAGTAAATGTGAAGAATAAAGATCTTTGCATAGCTTCAGTGTACATTCCTCCAAATGCCTCTCTTAATCGTCGACATCTTTGGAGCGCAGTCTCCCTTTTATCATCCCCAGTGTTGATATTGGGAGATATGAACGCACATGGTATTGGATGGGGCGAAACGTATGACGATTATAGCCTATTTTCTATGATTTGTGTGAACACAGGTGAAGTAACTCGAATAGGACCAAATGGTCAACACAGCCTTATTGATCTGTCTTTATGTTCAAATTCACTATCGTTAGATTGCACGTGGAAGGTTATCCAAGATCCCCACGGTAGTGACCATATGCCCATAGTTACCGTCAACTGGGGGGAAGATGATCATTGAGGTGAAGATGATCATTTGATGTGCCAGTCAAAAGTGCCAATTTTTTTTATGAAATGGTAGTCAACAATATTCTCCGTTCAAGTAATGTTACCGCTAGGTAGAAATCCGAGTTTTTCGATTGTAATCATGAAAATGTAATTTGTGGAAGAAAGAGAGATATAGTCATAAATGACGCTATATTCGTTTCAAATATTAACTTCGCAGACTCAAAAAATGTGTGATAATTTAATTTATTTTAATAAATGCGAATGCATTTCAGAAAACTTAAGTTGTTGATAATTGCAATGTATAGCAGTACATGTTTTGAAAATATTTGTTTCGATTTAAAATGTAAACACACATTGTTATTGCATGTTTTGTCTTAAAAATGATCATCTTCCCCCCAGTTGACGGTAGCTATCAACAATCTGAGCCAGTCAATGTTCCTTTCGACCTCACGAAGAACATTGACTGACAAAAATTTGCATCGGCGGTAAATATTGCTATTGAATCAACTAATGTTCTTCCACCACTGGATGAATATCGATTCCTTACCGAATTAATTAAAAAAAGCGCACTAGAAGCTTTTTGAACAGTATTTGAGGCTTGAAAGAAAGCTCAAAATCTTCTCAAGGCTAAAAAACGTAGCTACTGGCGACGTTTTGTCGAGGGACTATCGCGAGAAACCTCAATGACAACACTTTGGAAAACGGCCCGCAACATGCGGAACCGCACTTCCACCAACGAGAGTGAAGAATACTCCAATCGATGGATATTCAACTTCGCAAAAAAGGTCTGTCCAGATTCCGTACCAGCAGAACCGCTATTTCGAGAATCAGTCACTGATCCCGGTTCTTTGGGTGGACCATTCACAATGCTGGAACTATCTATGTCTCTTCTTTCATCGAATAACTCTGCTCCGGGATGCGATAACATCAAATTCAATCTTCTGAAAAACCTCCCAGATATCGCAAAAAGACGATTACTTGACCTGTACAACTGTTTCATGGAGTACAACATTGTGCCACCTGAATGGCGACAGGTCAAAGTAATAGCTATTCAAAAGCCTGGGAAACCAGCGAAACGATTGTCTAGCGTTGCTTTCTTCAGATATACAACTGGCCTTTGCGCACAAGGAGCAATTGGCTTCAGTATTCTTGGACATTAAGGGCGCTTTTGATTTAGTTTCCATTGAAGTACTATCAGACAATCTGCACAGTAGACTGGCCCAGCTTAGTATGGGGAGAAAAAAATATTGTCGAATTCCACGGGGCACCCCCCAGAATTGTGTCTAGAGATGTCGCAAATTAATCGATTACTTCGATTAATCGATTCATCGTTGTGATAATCGATTAATTTTGAATCGATTATTACCCAACGATTAATCGATTCCATAATCGAGAGGAATCGTGAGTAATCGATTAGTTACTAATCGATTAATCAGAATTTTACGACATCATAAGGATGTCGAAAATTAATTGATTATTTCGATTAATCGATTCATCGTTGTGATAATCGATTAATTTTGAATCGATTACTATACAATGATTAATCGATTCAATAATCGACAAGAATCAAGAGTAATCGATTAGTAACTAATCGATTAATCGGGATTTTACGACATCTCTAATTGTGTCTTTTGGTGAGAAAATCAATCTCTGAAAATTTCAGCTCAATCGCTTGTTGCATAAGCAGGCGCATTTGATTTGAGGTTTGTTTGGGGATTTCAGTCACAATTTATAGAAAAATACACCTCCGACACTCATTCGATCTAGAAATTGGTTCTGATTGCTCTATTGAGCTCAGAATTTCAAAAAGAGTTGATGGTATGTTACAGAACAATTCCACAGAACATTGCACCATCAATAAATGAACTTTTATATACTTTTCAGCTGACTCGATTTGATCAATAAATCCAAAAGTACACAAATCAGACCCTAATAAATCAGCCGAAAGCTAAATAAAAGTTCATTTAATCATCGTACAATGTTCTGTGGAATTGTTCTGTAACATACCAACAGCCGTTTTTGAAATTCTGAGCTCAATCGAGCAATCAGAACCAATTTCCAGATCGAATGAGTATCGGAAGTGTATTTTTCTATATATTTTGACTGAAATCCCCATACAAACTTCAAATCAAATGCGCCAGCTTATGCAACAAGCGATTGAGCTGAAATTTTCAGAGATTGATTTTCTCACCAAAAGACACAATCCTAGGGGGTGCCCCGTGGAATTCGACATTTTTTTGTTTCCTGGGCCAGTCTACTGCACAGTAATGGACTACCTGTATTTTTAAATAATTTCTTGTACAATTTGTTGTCAGAAAAACAAATGAACTTCACACTCGGCACTCTGACAACTTCCAGAAATAACTACATGGGCCTTCCCCAAGGATCATGCTTAAGCCCCTTGCTTTATAATTTCTATGTTAAAGATATTGACAATTGTTTGGAAGGACAATGCACGCTCAGACAACTTGCAGATGATGTCGTGGTCTCTCTAAGAGGTACAAGTGCAGCTGTCTTGCAAGGACCATTGCAAAGTACCCTGGATAATCTGACTGTTTGGGCCAGACATTTGGGGATCGAGTTTTCACCGCAAAAAACTAAGGAATACCAGATCATCTTCGACAAATATCCATTCCCTCATTTTTTTTTTTCTGAAAAATATGAACATGTCAATTGCAACAACAGATATTTCACTAATGGTTCTCGCATTAACGGATCCACTGGCTTCGGTGTTTTCCATGTACAGGGGTTAGACAAAAAGGTTGAGATAGGTAAAAATAAGTCGAAATTCAAATCAGCATAACTTTGCGTATAATAATCCGATTTTGATAAAACCAGGACCATCAGAAGCGGACACTCTTCTAGTATACTGTCCTTTTTCAAAACCTGAGATTGGTCCTTGGCCACCGGAAATGTTCCGGGTTTTCCGAGGGTATGTTCAAGATGCATTTTTTCCACTGCTTGTAATTTTATGTGACGTTAACTTTCATCATGTTTTATACTTTCTCCGAAAACTAGAACTTATATGCCGGCCAATGGTGGCTGTAGATCGAGAATCCATCTAAACTACACAGAGATACGGCCATTTCCGTAAAAACGGTACCGGGAACATGATGAAATGATAACAGATCGGAATAATGCAAATATGAGTATCTGACTTCATGGCTTTGCGAGACGATGATTACAGAAACATTTCCAGAATGATAGTGTCCACTGTCACCCTTATAGCAGGTTCCATGGGCCTTCCAGGAGGGGCCGGTTTTGGCACCATCTGGAACCATGCATATATGGGTGTCAAAATTCATGTTTTCCCAAGACGATGAATATAGGATCTTTATTAGAGATATATTTTGAGGACTGTAAGACTTTTTGGCCAATTTGTAACAGGTTCCGGAAGTTCTGCGAAAGTGACATTTGTTCAGGGTGTATGGCCAATCCCGTATCGTTTTCACGAAAATGGTCATATCTCTGCGTATACCTAACGGATTTTCGATCTGCAGCCAGTATTGGTCAGCATATTAGTTCTAGTTTCTGAGGAAAGCATAAAACATGATGGCAGTAAACGTCATATAAAATGACAAGCAGCAGAAAAAATGCATTTTTAACATACCCTTGGAAAACCCGGAACACCACCGGTGGCTAAGGGCCAATCAGAGGTTTCGCATAGGGCCAGTATACTAGAAGAGTTTCCGCGTCCGATGGTCCCAGTTTGATCAAAATCAGATCATTCTACGCAAAGTTATGCTGATTTGAACTTCGACAATTTTTTGCCTATCTCAACCTTTTTGTCTAACCCCTGTAACTTCAATCACCTTCCGAAAACTTCAGGAACCGTGTTCGGTTTATGTTGCTGAGCTGGCAGCAATTAACTTCGCTTTGGGGATAATTTCCAATCAGCCCGTAGACCATTATTTCATCTTCTCGGATAGTCTTAGTTCTATCGAGGCACTACGGTCGATGAAACCTTTTAAGCACGCATCTTACTTTCTTACAAACATAAGAGAGCAGATGCGTGTTTTGGTCGAAAGATCATTCAAGATTACCTTTGCTTGGGTCCCTTCTCACTGCTCAATCTACGGCAATGAGAAGGCAGACTCGCTGGCAAAGGTGGGCGCACAGGAAGGTGAGGTTTATGATAGACAATTCTCGAGCAACGAGTTTTTCCCATTAGTCCGTCAGAGTACTCTTCAAAGCTGGCAAAGAAATTGGACACACAACGAACTTGGACGGTGGCTATTTTCCATAATTCCCAAAGCTTCTGTGCGAGCGTGGTTCAGAGGTGAGGACTTAAGTCGAGGCTTCATTCGCGTGATGTCGAGACGTATGTCTAAGCACTATTCACTAAACGCACATCTGTACAGAATAAACCTTGTCGATAGCAACTTATGTAGGTGCGGAGCCGGTTATGATGACATCGATCACGTAGTTTGGTCCTGCTCGGAAAATGACGTCTCCAGAGAGCAATTATTGGATACCCTAGTGGCCCGAGGTAAACAACCCTTCAGGGAAGTTCGAGGTGTTTTGGGAGATCGTGATGTGGTCTATATGCGAGCCATTTATAGTTTTCTTTGTGCTTCTGATATCAAAATCTAATAGTTTGTTTTTTTTCTTTCTTCAAAGTTTTTTTTTGTGTTTAGTCTCTGCTTTCTGTTCCATAGAGCACCATAGCTCTTGCCATCCGGAAAATGCTCCCAGTCGAACCATTCCTCGAGCACGACGACACGCCACATCGTCCCTGACGCCAAATACCCGGATGAGAAGCTAAAATTCCCTGATCCAAAATCCTTAGCCCCGTCCATCCTTAAACATTGTAAACTAACCTCGAGTCACCACGAGTACGCTGGCTTCTACCCCTATCTTACTAAATGAAAAAATAAATGATATTGATTGTATATATCGCAAAGAACCATGGCTCCGTAAAGTGTTATACACGCCTGAGCCTACCAAATAAACGAACTTGGAAAAAAAAGGCTGAAACCTTTCTAGTCTAAACATATTTTGCCGAAAATGTCATTTGACTAAATTGATCATTTTGCCAAAAAATCCGTTTAGCCGAATAGGTCATCCGGCAGAAAATGTCGTTTGTCGTGGTTGTTATGCAGAAAGGACATTTTCGGGCCAAATGGCTCTTTCTGCCAAACGACCATTTCCACCAAACGGTATTTTCGGCCAAAAGATCTATTAGGTCAAATAACTTTTTCGGCTAAACGACCATTTCGTCCAAATGACATTTTCAGCCAAATGAAGTGTTAAGGGAAAAAAAAACTTTTTCGGTCAAATTACCAGTGCAGCTGAATGTGCCTTTCGGTTTGGTTGACGTTATCGGCCAAATGCCATTTTCGACTTAATACCGTTTTGGACAAACGTTTAATTCGGCCTAATGGAATTTGGTTAGATGACATTGGGCCTAACGTGTTATTTAACCAAGTGCCTTTCGAATAAATGACTTTTCTCCGAATGACTTTCGGCTAAATGACAGGTAGAGCCACTAGACCGAAAGGTGTTTGGTCGAAAATGTCGTTTAACCAACTGGCCATTTAGTTGTATGGCAGAAAGACCATTAGGCCGAAAATGTTATATGACCAAACTAGAGGGTTGACCGTTCAGTAATCAACATTTTCCGTTGGACCAAATGATATTTTCGATCAAATAGCCGTTTCTGTCAAACAACCATTTTGACCAAACAACATTTCCGACCTAATATCCTGTTCGGCCAAACGATCTTTTCAGCCAAACTACGGGTTAGGGAAGAATGCGTTTTCGTTGCTTAAGTTGCTTTAAGTCGCTTTAGCTAAATAAAGTTTTTTGCCAAACTGTTCTTCGTTGAATAAATGTTTCGTCCAAACGTTCATTTCGGCCAAATACAATTGACCTTTCCCGTTAAAAATTGTAAGACCCCAGATTTTTTTAAATCTATTTTAAAAATCGAAAACAAAAACCAAAAAAGTGCTGCAGGTGTGAACCGGCATAAAAAATTCACCCCGATGTTCCATCAAAATACTTGGAGGTTGACCTTGAATAAAATAAAGAATCAATCATACGTATATTTTTTTACGGGAAAGGTCGATTCGAATTGATGGTTTTCGACTTCACGTATTATTCTGCCAAATGGCTTTTTACAAAATGATTTTCAGCAAAACGACCTTTTTTTTTTATTTATTTTCCATTGAACTTCCGAAGAATTTCTTATAGACAATATCTTCAAAATCTCTATTTTTGTTGAAATACCGAACAGTTTAACGTAAAATAAAAAAAATCACGTGGAAGTTCTGAGCAATTTTAGTTAAGACTCGTAATATCACCGTGGAAATTCCGAATTATCATCCATTTTCCTTTAGAAACTTGTTACATTTTTTCTTGAAAATTATTAAAAGAATTTCATGTACATTCTGAAGAATTTCCCACGGAAATACCAAACAGTTTTTCTTGGAATTTCCAAAGTGCTGAATTCTCAAAACTTCAAAGTAGTTGCCATGGCAAATCCAAAAATAATTTTCAAACGAATATTTTGGAGCGCAGATAATTTTCAGAAGAAGTTTATCAACTGTTTCTAACGAAATTCAAAATATTCTCCTGTTGAAATTTCGTAAACATCCTGAAAAAAAAATGCAAAATTTTTTTTTAAGAAACGAACGTAAGAAAATCTCCAAGTTGATTCATGCCGCCGCCGCCGGTGGCTAAATAGTTTCGGCGCCGCCGGCTAAGTGGTAATGATTCGGGGAATGAACGTACGGGGCCTTCGAAATGCTACAGAAGCTCGAAGGCTACCAAAAAAATAAGCCAAACTATTAAGAGGTTTCCCTTAAGCAAAAGGTTGGGAGCTGTTAGCTGCGCTAGAGCATAAATATTTCAAATGTCGTTAAAATAGACTCAGACGTTATGAAATTGCACTTTTCCACCTATTTCAATTGTTCTCCATTCCAACGATCATACAGGGGTTAGACAAAAAGGTTGAGATAGGCAAAATTTTCACGAAGTTCAAGTCAGCATAACTTTGCGTAGAATGATCCGATTTTGATAAAATAGGGACCATCGGACGCGGAAACTCTTCTAGTATACTAAAAACCTGAGATTGGTCCTCGGCCACCGGAGATGTTCCGGGTTTTCCGAGGGTACGTTTGAGATGCATTTTTTCCACTGCTTGTCATTTTATCTGACGTTTATTTTCATCATGTTTTATGCTTTGTCCAAAAACTAGAACTAATATGCCGACCAATATTGGCTGTAGATTGAGAATCCATAAAAACTACGCAGAGATATGGCCATTTCCGTAAAAAAGGTCCCGGGAACATGAAGAAATGATAACAGATCGGAATAATGCAAATATGAGTATCTAACTTCATGGCTTTGCGAGACGATGATTACAGAAACATTTCCAAAATGATAGTGTCCACTGCCACCCTTATAGCAGGTTCCAAGGGCCTCCCAAGAGGAGCCGGTTTTGGCATCATCTGGAACCATGCATATATGGGTGTCAAAATTTATGTTTTCCCAAGACTATGAATATAGCATCTTTACTAAAGATATATTTTGAGGACTGTTACACTCTCTGGCCAATTTGTAGCAGGTTCCGGATGTTCTGCGAAAGTGACATTTATGCAGGGTGTATGGCCAATCCCGTACCGTTTTCACGAAAATGGTCATATCTCTGCGTATACCTAATGGATTTTGAATCTGCAGCCAGCATTGGTCAGCATATTAGTTCTAGTTTCTGGAGAAAGTATAAAACATGATGACAGCAAACGTCCAATAAAATGACAAGCAGAAGAAAAAATGCATTTTAACATATCTTCGGAAAACCCGGAACATCTCCGGTGGCCAGGGCCCTATCTCAGATTTTGCATAAAGATTAAAGATTTTGCATTGAAGAGTTTCCGCGTCCGATGGTCCCAATTTTATCGAAATTGGATTTTTCTACGCAAAGTTATGCTGATCTGAACTTTGACAAAATTTTGCCTGTCTCAACTTTTTTGTCTAACCCATGTAGGTTTTCTTGAGTAAGAAAATTTAGGCTCCAAATTTGTTCGATGGGTTTTATTTAGTTGGAAGTTAGCAGAAGCGGGGTATTGTGCATTTGTTATCAAAGATAGATCGATTGATGAGAGCGTTAACTTTCCGCATTATGAACATAGCTTTTGTCCATAACTGTTGGGCCCATATTCCGATCTGGCCTATTTACCTTTGGAAACAATTAGACAAGGTTCCCCGTCGAATGCAACCTGTTGCAAGGGAATTGGTTAAGCAAAAAAGAAAGGCATGCTGAAGAAAGCCGCAAACAGTAGTTCTTTTGTTATCTCAATTTTAAATAGTTTAAATTCTGTATGTTTATTCTATGGGACATAACATGTTGCTGGAAAGCACATAATTTTCTCTCATCTTTTCTCCGATACGATTGATCATTTTTCTGTAACTAGCTTCATATATTTCAACTCGATTTGTTCTCTTTCCAGGTCATTGCTTTCATTACCAAGTATTTGGTACTGCTGATCCAGTTCCATTTTCAAGGAAGCAGTACAATCTTGCTGGAAGGACAGTAGATGACGCGACCATGAACTGAACTGCTAAACGATGTTGCCTTACATTGGTCTCTTTCAATTTTAATTATACCTTCAAAGAAGAGGATGCTATAATCAGGCTAGGAATAGGCGAATAATTCACTCAAGAGAGGCGAAGAAGCGCCTTTCACATCCGGTAGATGACGTAAAAAGTTCCAACTTTTCCCTTGAACAGGTCCTACACCCTCGTCCTACACAGGCAACAGCATAATCATCTTCAACCGCTTGCAGCGGATCACTGCTTCTGAACGGCGTGAATGCCGTCGAGGGACCCGGTTTACTAACATTTGAACCGTCGCTGGACCGACAACGCGGCACAATCGGGGTAATGAAGCAAGCTTTTATTCATAAAACGGGACTCAAATAAAAACAGTTCTACTTAGATAATTATTATCTTTTATTAGATTCATTTAGCATAAAATTAACTTCCTTTTGTCTAGCAGCACCTGGTTGATGCCGTGCACCGGCGACCGCAGCAGCTCTACGATGGAAAAAGTCAAGTCTACGGGCTGCAGTCAACTTTTAACCGCTACCGCTGCTGCTGGCGCTAAGTTAGTTGTTTAACTACGGCTATTATCGGATGAGCAAAAAACGGGTGGTGACCGAAATGAATGGCAGGTACTCAACGAAGTGAAGCTCATAGTGGTTCTACGGTTCATGGGATGATGATTTGCCGGGATAGTGACAATCAATCTACTTTTCCATTATGATAGAGTTCATGGCAGCCGGCTTCTCTCATACTCCAATGTAAATAGATATTTTTTGTCTTCCTCGCACACTAAGTGCTATAGGATCACTCCAAAACTGAGCTTTTGAAAGAAGGCTCAGAAACCGGTATATTTTCATACACCAGTCGACTTTGCTCGACGAATTTAGGTGATTCTTCTTCTTCTTCTTCTTATTGGCATTACATCCCCACACTGCGACAGAGCCGCCTCGCAGTTTAGTGTTCATTAAGCACTTCCACAGTTATTAACTGCGAAGTTTCTAAGCCAGGTTACCATTTTTGCATTCGTATATCATGAGGCTAGCACGATGATACTTTTATGCCCATGGAAGTCGAGACAATTTCCAATCCGAAAATTGCCTAGACCGGCGGCACCGGAAATCGAACCCAGCCACCCTCAGCATGGTCTTGCTTTGTAGCCGCGCGTCTTACCGCACGGCTAAGGAGGGCCCCTTGTGATGGTTTGGCTCGAATTTATTTTCTGAATTATTTTCTTTATTAGCTTGATTTTTGGCTCAGTTCTTCTTTTTGAATGTGTATGACTTGAGACTCCCGAGTAAGATTTCATAGCAGTTCATTTTGTAAACAATTTCCCTGGGATAATTTTGTCTCTTTAATATTCGTATTTAAAATTGATCAGACACTGGTCAATTTTAAAATATCAAGTTAAGATTTCAATCATCTAGTCTGAAAGTCTACAAGTCTGTGGAGCGAATTGCCGGAAAACTATGAATTTGGATCAATAAAAATAAAGTTCATTTTTCGTAACATTCGAAAAGTATTTGACCATTCTGAACTAAACGATACGTAATTGATGAGTATTTCTTCGCCTAAGCAAAGCACCGGAAACGCCGATTAAAATACCTGCTTCTATATAGGACGGACATGTTACCGACAACTTTCGTCCGTATTACGCAATCATCAACCTCACACCATGTCACAAATACTGCCAGATACTACTTATTTTGGGAGGTCTGTCTCTCCATACACACCGATTTAGCCCCAAGGTGCCAAAAATGGACTAATCTTCCTGTGTGCGCCGGACCGTTTGTCTTTCCTACTGCTTCTATTTCCAAACACCTAAGCTAGAGGGTGCAGCGCAATAATGTCTTCCGGACAGTAGTGGCGTACAGGGAAGCGCTGCCTCAGAATGTGAATCCTATTTAGAGCAAAAAGCATTTCCATTTGTGCGATGTTAGTGTTCAGTTAGTAGGATGCATTGAGCTTAACCCGTGGTGTGGTTTGTTTGCATTTTGGTCCGCCTTCCGGAAATGGGTTAGATATTATCAACTTTGTGAGCTGCAAGCGTCATTGGTGAAAGCTTTTAATAGGTGCAGATTGTGGAACGATGATTACGTTTAATTGTACCCATTATTATATGATAAAACAGTATCTATGGGGAACAAATATAACAAAAATGAGAGTTATTACAAAAAGTTTAATGAAAGGGAAGGGTGTTTGAATATCGTTATTATTTGTTTTTCTTGATTAATGACTTGTGAGGGAAGTCAGGTTTTTACTTTTTCGGAAAAGATGTTCAATTTTGATACACATAGTTAAGTTTGCCATTTATGGTGTTTTTTATGAAATATTGCGAAAAAAACGGCTGCCGGTGGGACTTGAACCCACACTATTCCATTAAGTACAAGGACGTACTAACAATTATACAACAGCTGCCCTTGCTAGAAGTTGTTCCATAAATAGATAATAACGATGGGATATCAGTCAATTCTCCGTATCCATCAAAAAGTAGATACGTCATCTGTGTCCCATGGAGGTACGATGTTGGGTCATTAGAACGAAGGCCATCAGTCCCGAAGGTCATTTGGCCACAGCCGTTAGGCCAAATGAGAAGTGAGAAGTGAGAAGTGAGAAATGAAAAAAAGGTATAATATGTGAGATATGAGAAGTGAGTAGCAAGAAGGGAGAAGTAAGAAGTAAGAAACGAGAAGTGTGAAGTGAGAAGCGAGAAGTGAAAAAGTGAAAAGTGAGAAGTAATAAGTGAGAAGCGAGAAATGAAAATTGAGAAGTGAGATGTGAGAGGTGACAAGTGAGAATTGAGAAGTGATATGTCAGAAATGAGAAATGAGAAATAATTGGTGAGAAGTGAGAGGTGATAAGTGAGAAATGAGAAATAATTGGTGAGAAGTGAGAAGCAAGAAGGGAGAAGTGAAGAGCGTAAAATGAGGGAGCGAGAAGTGAGAAATAAGAAGGAAGAAATGAGAAGTGACAAGTGAGAGCCGAGAAGTGAATAGTGAAAAGTGAGAAGGGAGTAATGTAACATGTAACATATGTAATAATATAACATGCAACATGTGAGATGTGAGAAGGGAAAACTGAGAAGCGAGAAGCGGTAAGTAAAAAGAGGAAAGTGATAAGTGAGGCGTGACAAATGAGAGATTAGATACGATAAGTGACATTTAAGACAGAAAAATTGAGAAGCAAGAAGAGAGAAGTAAGAAGTACGTAGTGAAAAATGAGAGTTAGTAGTGTAAAGTGAGAAGTGAGGAGTAAGAAGTGAATATTGTAAGTAAGAACTGAGAAGTAAGTGGTGTGACCCGAGAAGCAAAAAATGAGAAGCGAGAAGGAAGAAGTAAAAAGTGGATGAGAAGTGAGATGTGGGAAGTGAGAAGTGAGAAATAGGATGGGAGAAATTTAAGGTAAGAAATCGGTAGCGAGAAATAAAATGTGAGATTTGGTAAGTGTGAAGTAAGGAATGATATGCGAGTAGTGAGAAGTAAATGGTGAGCAGTGGAAAGTGATTTTTGAAAAGTGAAAAGTGAGAAGTATATAGTGAGAAGTGCCCTAGCAGCACACATATTCCACATAGGTTACTGTAACTCATATGTGACCAGATTTAGTCGCAATAAAGTTGCTGCAATCAGATTTGCGTGACTAGTGCTGCTCGGGTGAGATGTGGGAAATCAGAAGTGAGAAAGGAGAAGTGAGAAGTAATATATAAGATGTAAGAAGTGAGAAACAAGGTTGCTGCAACTCATATGTGACCAGATTTAGTCACAATCAAGTTGCTGCAACCATTTTTGTCTGACTTGTGCTGCTCGGGAAGAGATATTGGGTGACGGCGCCGAGGTAAGGTCGTTGGGGACGGAAGTGACCTTCCAGTACAAGCAACAGGACGAGGTCACGAACGCGAACGTCGTCGTCTCTGCCGTCAGAGAGCAGTGCGGTACAAAGGTCGTCTATTTGGCACGCAGCTAGCCTACCCTAGTTAATGGAGCGAGGGATGTTGAAATCGTCTGGTCAGTAAGTCCAATAAGCAAACTGGACTGGTACTATTGGTGCTTAGAGTCGGGACATAAGTCCTACGACTTTAAAGGCTCAGACCGTAGCAACATGCGTCGTCATTGTGGTTGGGAAGGGCACAGGCGCAGGAATGCGATTAGTTACCAAAGTGTCCATCTACGCCAGCAAAAAGCAAGCATGTAATCACGTTATGTGTGGAACTCCGTGTACCATCGGAGACGAAAACAAGGGAAAGCCACGCAAGCAACACAGTCGAATCTTAACCACTGTGCATCTGTCCAGCAGCTGCTGTGGCAGTCGGTCTCGATATCGCTCTCCTGTCCGACCCGTACAACGTCCCTGACTTGGGTCGTTATTTGCGTGACTATTTTCACTTGGAATTTATTCCATGTACCTCAAAGAGCAAGCAATTTGATCAGTTCAGTGCGTGATCTCTCTTGTTTCGGACAGCAAAACGATCGCGCGGTCGGCCGAAGTATTGTGTTCTGCATTGCGCGGCCGGTAATAAAAATTAATCAGTTCAGTGCGTGATCTCTCTTGTTTCGGACAGCAGAACGATCGCGCGGTCGGCCGAAATATTGTGTTCTGCAAAAAATAATCAGTTCAGTGCGTGATTTCTCTTGTTTCGGACAGCAAAATGATCGCGCTGTCGGCCGAAATATTGTGTTCTGCGAATTGTGCGGTCATAATGCTCATGCTCATGCTCATGTACCACAAAGAGCAAGCAATTTTTTCGAAACAGGTCGACAGACCTTTGTTTACGCGTGCAGATCGAAAGGCCTTGCTGCAGGAATTTCTTGGAGAGACAAGATACTGTGCTGTGTACACATTATATTCTATACTTTCGAATGATCGACTGTTTATTGTTATTTTAACTCAAAACGGCTACGCAGTCTTTAAGGATTAAAAATTAATCCTTAAAGACTGCGTAGCCGTTTTGAGTTAAAATTATATTCTATCTACAATAAGGAATATGTACCATATATGAAACAGGTCGACAGACCTTTGGTTACGCGTGTAGATCTTAAAGCTTTACTTAAGGATTTTTTTGATAGCCAAGAAGTTATTTTTCATACACATTCTATACTATGTACCGCAAAGAGCATGTACCATATTTGAAACAGGCCGTTAGTCATTTGGTTATGCGTGTAGATCAAAAGGCCTTACTGCAGGAATTTCTTGGATGGCCAAGAAGTTATTTTTTATTCACGTTCTATTCTATGTACCACAAAGAGCATGCACCATATTTGAAACAGGTCAACAGACCTTTGGTTACGCGTGTAGATCAAAAGGTTTTACTTCAGGAAATTCTTGGATGGCCAAGAAGTTATTCTTCATACGCATTCTATTCTATGTAGCTCAAGGAGCATGCACCATATTTATATTTGAAACGCGTAAAAATAGCGAAAACCCGTTTTTTTTTATTAAGTGTCGTTTTTTACGCGGTTTTCGAGATTTACGCAGATTTTTCAAAAGTTTTTTTTACGCGGTTTTTAAAAAAGGTTCGGAAACACGTGAAAACCACAAAAAAACGATTTTTAGTGAAGTCATTTTTACGCGGTTTTTTACGCGGTTTTGATTTACGTGTAACGTATCCCCCGCGTAAAAATCGACTCCAGTGTACAAACAATTCAGCAAAAAATTGACCGACCTCGGTGATTCAACATCCTTACAAATTTTTTGGTAGAATATTTCACAGTTTTCGATAAATTCGCTGAAAATCAACGAAATTCTGTAATTTTATACTTACGATAACTAATCAAAATCGGTGAAATAAATTACCGAAGTTAAAATATCTTTTTAAGTGTGAGCGTTGCTCGGTTCAAAATAGATTCAAATGCACAAACGAAGTTGACCGTCTTCATTCCAAATACTTTTTCAAGCCATCAAGCGTTGCACGTAACAGCATAATTAGTTTCACCGGAGAACCATGTTACCAATTATTTGCCATCCACTTTATCGTACAGCTGTTTTGCAATCAATGAACAGATTGTGAGTCTGTAAATTGTACTCCCGGAATTTATCAAAATCATCCGCAGGCTAAACATCTGATCCGTAGTTGATCGGCTGGCATCCGTCGACGAAGGACTCCTCAAGCGGTCTTCGTCTGTTGAACAAAGTACACCGATATCAGAAAAGTAATCCTCATGTAATTGACACATTTTAGTATGGGCTCTTTCTTATAGATTGAGCACCCTCTCATATTTTTTCAATAATGTGATAAATCGATTGATGTAGTTGCTCACTTCCAACTTGAGAAGTTACCGTCCGAACAAGACTCATATTTCGAACACTGTCGTTTTAGCGCCCTTAAACTGAAAATTTAATCGGTTTTAACCTTCTTCGGATATTAGAAAAAACTTACGAATAAGATGTTAGGGTCATATTGACCCAGAAATGTAAATGCTTATAAAACAGTCAAATTATAACCGAATTACATAGTTTATATACCGTTCGAAAGATAAACTCATCAATTTTGTGGCTATGTGGTGATATGCTGGTTCTGGAGACAATGGCCACCGGGAAACGACTTCCACGGGGACCTTGTCGGTCATATAAGGGGAGCATAGAAATCGCTCCATTTAAACCTTTCGATCGCTAATTCTTCATAAATTCTCTTAAAACGGTAATGTATGGTCCTTGAGAGGGCTTCCGACGAAAGAGGCCACTCCTGGTACATGCAAGGTGCCCCCGGGGAACCTGTAGGAGAGGACATTTCCGTTTTAGCACCAAAATATACCGTGCGGCGGCTCTTTCGTCATGATTTTCCATAAAATAGATGATTATGCGCTCGAAATCGATAAGTGACCACATTGGCCACTTTTGGAGCCTATGAGGTGTCCTCGGGGAATCCGTAAAAGAGGACATTTCCGTTTTAACACCAACATATGTCCTGCGGCAGCTCTTTCGTCATGATTTGCCACAAAATAGATGATTATGCCAGTGAAATCGATAAGTGACCACAGTGGCCATTCTTGGAGCCTATGAGGTGCCCCCGGGGAACCGGTAGATTGGGGCATTTCCGTTTTAGCACCAAAATATGCCGTGCGGCGGCTCTTTCGTCATGATTTTCCACAAAATAGATGATTATGCGCTTGAAATCGATAAGTGACCACATTGACAATACCTGGAACCTATGAGGGACCCCCAGGGAACCCGTAGAATGGGACATTTTCGTTTTAACACCGAAATATGCCGTGCGGCGACTCTCTCGGTGTGTTTTCCCACCAAAGAGATGGTTATTCAGCTCGAAATCGATAATTGACCATATTGGCCACTCTTGGAACCTATGAGCTGCCCCCGGGGAACCCGTAGAAAGCGACATTTCCGTATCAGCAACAAATTATGCCATGCGCCGGCTCTTTCGTCATGATTTTCCACAGAATAGATGATTATGCGCTTGAAATCGATAAGTGACCACATTGACCACTCTTGGAACCAATGAGATGCCCACGGGGAACCCATAGATGGTGACATTTCCGATTTTATACCGGAATGAATAAGTGACCACATTTTCCATTTTGGAACCTATGAAGTACCGCCGTGGAGCTCATATGAGAGGACATTTCCGTGCTTACTCTTATCTTACTTTAAGACATGCCGTGTAGCGGCTCTTTCACTATAATTTTCCATCAAATAGTTGGTTATGCTCTTGAAATCTAATATCAACCCGGGGGAACCCAGGCCCAGTTTCGGTAATTGTGGTGTGCCGCGAAGAATCCATTGAAAGTGTCTGTGCACACAAAATCTCACTCACTTTTTAGGAACTTTTCCTCATCCGATTTGCTCGCATTAAATAGCATTCAACGCAAAATCCTGCCCTTTTGTTTCCTATTGAAAATTGGCAAGATCGGACTATTGGCTCCGAATCTATGGACAAAATACAAATTTCAGCACCTGCATGGGAAAATCACTTTTCTGGCGCTTATGCTCATCCGATTGGCTTGCAATAAGTTGCGTTTAGCAGGAAATTTTAGAATGCAAATAAACAAATATGAAAAATAAGAGCTATCTACCTTAGTTTTTTTTTTTTACTTTTCTTATATATTTCTCAACCCTTTTGAACGAACGATAAAGGCACCATCACCACTAGGTAGATTATTCTTGTTTTTTTTCTATCAAATAGGTCATTCATTCTAAACTTAATATCTACAACCTACGAGGTACCCGCAGGAGTCTCACAGAAGGAGAGATTTTCTTTTTTATATCAAAATGTTGCGTTTTCATATCATTGTCCACGGCGATCGGTGAAAACCTCAAGCTTCTATGAGTCGATATTGAAGGAACCATCGACTAATGGTAATATCGAGATGTGGAATAGAAAATCCTTGGAGAGTTGTTCGAAGGAACCATCACAGTAGCCCAGAAACTATTTTTTTTAAATTTGACCCAGTACTCAATTTCAAATGAAAAACAATTTCAAGTGCATAACTAACTTTTTGAAGACTTTTGGCCAGGGTAGACAATGTGATCTAAATCGATTTCAAACGCATAACCATCTATATTTTGGAAAACATGGAGATAGAGATGCCGCAAGCGGCACAGTACATTTGATATAACCATGAAAATGTCCTCTCCAACGGGTTCGCAGGGCACCTCAAAAGTTCCAAGAGTAGTCATCAAGTCATCTTCTACGTGTTCTCCGAGGGAACCTCATAGGTTTCAAATGTAGCCAATGTGATCACTTATCGATTTCGAGCGCACGACCATCTGTTTAGTGGGAAAACACCAAAAGAGCCGCCGCACTGCTTATATTGGTGTAAAAATGGAAATGTCCCCTTCTACGGGTTACCCGGAGGTATATATGATAGTGTTAAAATTGAAATGTCATCTTCTACGTGTTCTCCGAGGGAACCTCATAGGTTCCAAATGTAGCCAATGTGGTCACTTATCGATTTCGAGCGTACGACCATCTGTTTGGTGGGTGCACCTCATAAGCTGCAAGAGTGGCCAATGTGGTCACTTATCGATTTCGAGCGCATAATCATCTATTTTGTGGAAAATCATGACGAAAAAGACACCGCACGGCATATTTTCGTGCTAAAACGGAAATGTCCTCTCCTACGGGTTCCCCAGGGGCACCTTGCATGTACCAGGAGTGGCCATTGTGGTCTATCATTGTGGAAAATCATGACGAAAGAGCCGCCGCACGGCATATTGTGGTGCTAAAACGGAAATGTCCCCTCCTGCGGGTTCCCCGGAGGCACCTTACATGTACCAGGAGTGGCCAATCTATTTTGTGGAAAATCATGACGACAGAGCCGCCGCACGGTATATTTTGGTGCTAAAACGGAAATGTCCCCTTCTGCGGGTTCCCCGGGGGCACCTTGCATCTACCAGGAGTGGCCAATGTGGTCACTTATCGATTTCAAGCGCATAACCATTTGTTTAGTGGAAAATCATGAGGAAAGAGCCGCCGCAAGGCATATTTTGGTGCTAAAACGGAAATGTCCTCTTTTACGGGTTCCCCCGGGACACCTCATAGGCTCCAAGAGTGGCCAATTTGGTCAATTATCGATTTCAAGCGTATAATCATTTATTTTGGGGAAAACCATGACGAAAAAGCCGCCGCACGGCATATTTTGGTGCTAAAACGGAAATGTCCCCTCCTGCGGGTTCCCTGGGGGCACCTTGCATGTACCAGGAGTGGCCAATGTGGTCACTTATCGATTTCAAGCGCATAACCATCTGTTTGGTGGAAAATCATGACAAAAGAGCCGCCACACGGCATATTTTGGTGCTAAAACGGAAATGTCCCCTCCTGCGGGTTCCCCGGGGGCACCTTGCATGTACCAGGAGTGGCCACTTTCGTCGGAAGCCCTCTCATAGACCATTTATTACCGTTTTAAGAGAATCTATGAAGAATTAGCGATCGAATGGCATATATGAAGCGTTTTTTATGCTCCCCTTATATGACCGACAAGGTCCCCGTGGAAGTCGTTTCCCGGTGGCCATTGTCTCCAGAACCAGCATATCACCACATAGCCACAAAATTGATGAGTTTATCTTTCGAACGGTATATAAACTTTGTAATTCGGTTATAATTTGACTGTTTTATAAGCAATTACATTTCTGGGTCAATATGACCCTAACATCTTATTCGTAACTTTTTTTGTGGGGTCGTTCCTGTTGCACCTTAAAATACTTTTTTCATGTCAGATGCTTCATTTCCACAAAATATTAAAAGTCAAGAAATTTCAGAACGATCGGATTATCAGGTAAAAAGTTATTCTACTTTGAAGTTTCGTTTTGGGTCATATTGACCCCAACATCTTACTAAGGTTAAGTCCTGAGGATTAAAATTACAAATGAAATCAAGATCCTATAGAAAGAATTACACGAATAGAGCCGAAATGGCCATTGCTTGGCTGTCGCGTAAAACTCTCTAAACTAATTTTTTTTTTTCATGTTCTTCTGCACTTATGCTATCATACTCTCTTCTTGCTGCGTCGCGATCTTTTTTCCAATTTATTATTTCATGTGGAAAATTATACATTTTAAAAAATTGCTTTATTTGTTTTTTGATATTCAATTTAAAAGTCAACTTTCTTAGAAAATTGTCTTTTAACAACATGGATTTTTTTTCTATGTGACTAGTTTCATAGTGGGACAAGATACAAAAGGGATAGACCAAATGTCATCATGAAAAAAAAAACGCATTTATTTTTGCTATATCATTGCTAGGTATAAACTGATATCACACTCGAGAACAATGCTCAAATTAAGGTTGTAATGCACGCTTTATTTACCGTGTGTTTAATGTAATTCTATTTTAAATGGCACATCGAATCCACTTGTTTTGGTGCATTGGATCACATCCCGTAAAGATTCGTGATTCTCAAATATTTGTGTAATTTTTTTTAAAACTATTTTGTTATACAGCTAAACGTCCTATGATCGCATATCAGTCCCATCGTTGCTGAATTTCATATTCATATGGGACAAATATGGTCTGGTCTTTAAAGGTCTGAGCTAAATATTGCGTTTATTATATGAAGCTCCGCATGAGCACCTAAAAGGCACGTGCCCTGTCAGCAGGTTAACCCTAAAGTTTATCTCAAAAATTAAAATTTTGATATTTAATTAATGAAGATATATGCTCCAGATTTACATAAAAGATTTCATCATTGTGACATAGGATCCAGCAGTCCGGAGAATCTACAAATAGAACGAGAGACACACTATTGCGATTTAACTATTGAACTTACACGAAACCAAAGAAAAACAGATGGGCTCGTTTGTTTCTCAGCAGGTAGTACGCATATTAGCAATAAGAACCGAAGGAATTGCTGCTTTATTTTTTAATCAGATTGTTTTATTACCTTGAGATTGTTAGTTGTCCATAGTGGGTTCAAAGCACTTTTTTCTCAAAACACGCCATTCAAGTGCTTTTTATAGTACTACAGCTTTACCTATGGATTAACGCACACTCAACTATGGGGAATCTACAATTTGTCTAATTTATATAGGGAAAGTTGCCCGGTTGTGGGCACAGTTAGCCAGTTTTGCCATAGCTTCATTGAATTTGATATGTTTAAAGACATGTGCATGACAATGAAAATTTTAAGACCTTAGCTAACTACTGATGCAAAACTTATATTGATGCAAAAATTTGATTGATATCAGAATAAAAATATGCAACTTCTTATGAAGTAGGGGAACAGACGGCTTTGGCAGGTTTTGTTCTATTATTGGCAGGGGGGTTTTTGTCGACCGAATTTTATGAAATTTGGCCACAATATTCTTTGATATGTAAAGAATGTTTAGGGCAAATTTGAGCAAAATCAGTCATAAAAAAACCCCCGGACAGTAATAGAACAAAACCTGCCAAAGCTGTCATTCCCCCTAATAAATTTTGACCAAAACAATTGTTTTAATCGGTTGTTTTCTGATATATTTTTTAAATAATAAACCAACTTTCCAAACGTAATTGGTTCTGTTTGCAAACATGCGTGCTCACTGCTGAAAAATTCACAAAACAAGAAAACAATCGAACTGGGTTTTAATAATTTGTTTATAATGGGATGAAATCAATGGGAGCTATGATAAAAAAAATAACACAAAATTTAATCCGACGAGGACTAATTACCGTTGAGAACGTTACAACCGAAACATCGAAGAAAGGCACATCGACTCGGGATGGCGTCTGTGCACGGATCATCATCATCTGGATAATATTCCGAACGTTTTTTCGATAGTTATACCAGGGAAAATCGTAAGCCGCTCCGCTTAGCTTTTCACTCTGCAACGAAACCGTTGAACGGCGATTTAAAAGCGAAGGTTGGAGTGTTTTTTCGGTGCAATTATAGCATCATCGGTACAAACCTCTTCATTCAAATGCGTTCCACCGTACGAGTAGAGGTAAATCTCCGTCGTAATCCCCAGTGAGTACCATACATAGATGAGTTTGTTGAATTGGTCTGCCTAAATTGGGAGAATAGCAAAGTTTGGCGAGATGGTTTTTGGTCTATTCAAATATTTCTGGACTATGGACAGCAAATCAAACAGACTTGCAGTCACAGTAATAGTTGTTTGTTATGTAGTTCATTCATTCAGTTCTTATCACCAGTGTCCATTGATGTATGAGACCACACCCGCTTTAGAAAGGGAGGGGAATGTCTCCTATACCATTAAATCACAAATTTCATCAAAGCTCGAGAACTAACAACAACCCAGTCAACACAAGATCGTATATAATGTCACATAAGATGCTGAAGTGGAGGCCATATAGGTACTTCCCTAAACAATATGTACGTATATCGTCTCCACTTTAGCATCATATGTTGCATCATATACGATTTTGTGTTAACTGGGAATTCGGTATGTGTAAAAAATGTTTTGACGTTTTCTCTGCCAAACAAAATCGAATCGCGGAGTAAATGTTGAACTATGAAATGTATATTTAAAATAAATGTTTGTGCTAAATAATTTATTTTGAGCTAGACGAGATGGTAATGGAATCTTCATAAACTCACCTTCATCATGGTGATGCAGGATAGTCCGATCTTGAGTGCTGAAATTGTAATGCTTGCGAAGACATTTAGCCTGAACACTCGTGACATTTCATTTGTGATATCTATTGCTTGGTTATGACGCTGTGCGATCAATTCCAGCTTCGCACAAACACGTTCGTTCTCTTCAGGAGTAATTTCCGCATTATGATTAGCCTTTAAGGATTCGCTTAAATCTTCCAGCTCCTGTCGTACGATGCTGTACTGACTTGAAACCATTAGACAAGCCCCGATGAACAAGCCATCACTACCGGCCATCATGAATATAGGTACAAAGGCAATGTAAATCATCGTGGCGTAGGTTATTTCGAACAGAACAGATTTTTGATAGTTGAATAGGAGCCTGCAATAAACATGATTATTTTGAATGATGATGGAGAGGGTTTGACTGATGTTGTTATATCGGAACTTTTAACGGCGGGTTGCAGTCTTGGATAATCAAAAAATTGTTTTCGATTTTTTCTGACGTTCCGACTCTATTTAGAGTCTTCTTCAAAGAGAGAATTCTACAAAATCCTTTGTCGTAAAAGGGTACATATTCTGTTGGTGGCAATTCTTAAATTGTATGCATCGGATATTAAACTAAGTAAACGAAGCGATTTTTCTACTATTTAATTTCACTTAGGTGCTCACTTGATTTCCACTAAACCTTCGTGTTGATTATCCAAGACTGCAATGCCGTTAGATGATTCGAATATTTTAAATTGTAGTTAGCAAAATATTTCGATCTCTTCACGTAAATAAATTGGGTATCCGAAACAGAGTAGCGTATAGTTTTATCAAACAAGTGTCTTTTCATGCTATGAAAACAATCCATAAATATAATTTACAATTTCATGGAAAAAAACAAATTTATAAATACGATGCATTGACTTACCCTACTTTGAATGGTAGTAAGAAGATTCTGGGTTCATCCGGTTTATCAACGAAATGCCAAATCATTAGAACAATCGGTAATACACAGTAGAACACACATGTCAAATTAGTGAACATCAGCTCCCAGTAGGTGAACTGATAGCCCCAATAAGTAGCCCATCGATTAATTTTCTTTTCTCGAGGATTCTTACCTAAGTGATAAATAGTCCATCCTGCTAAATCTGTTATCAGAACACAGTATTTTACTTACGTTCAAACAAACCCTCCAAAATATCCAACAGTTGTTTCAGTTCTTTACGCTTCCAGTACAGGATAAAACACTTTATTACACCGCCAAATCGGGACGGAGCGACACAGATAACTTCCAGAGCCTGCTGGAGATCGCCTCCTTTGAGATTGATATATGACTGTCTACCTTCAAGGTAGGTAAGGAATATTTGAGAGCCGTAATGGAACAACAGTACGAAAATCAAAGCCCAATGGGCCAAGCGATCGTCACCCGGATAGTAGCCAATCAGTCGGAGCACTCGCTTTTGCAATTGCAACGGTTGGTATTGAACCGCCCCGTTTGAAAAATCAAAACGAGGCATTTTTTTTCGACTCTGTTGGTTTGAGATGAGCCAAACGACTTAGCCTATCGGATCACTTGGGCGAATTTATATGCAAATTAATCAGTGCTTCGTTGGCATGGTTTCTGGAACAAGTAAACTAAACAAAATGTAAAGGTACCCATGTCTATAGGTTAATGTGAGAAAATGTGTCAAAAGGTTGCAACCTGTTGAATCATGATTAATTACATATGTAAGTTAACAAGGAGACCTCAGAGAGATAGAGTGAGCTTGAAAATGCCCAGAAGAAGCAAACAGGTTGCACGGATTTTTAATCTGATAATCAATTATTGATACGTCCTGATAGAATTGAGGGTTTACTCGGCGTCTATGATTCTTTATCATAGTTAATGATAGTTCACCTTACAATTGGGTTTTCAATTACCTTAGGATCGATTTTTCTTTGTCGATGATTTCTTTTTATCGACGAAGTGACTTTTGTTCCGATTTCAAAATATTCACTTTTGCTGAAATTATCAAACGAAACATAGATTTACTTCCCGAAATTCGAAACGATATCGTAATTGAGGTCATATTTGATTTAAAATATTACATTTGTAAGTAGCCAAAAACAACAATAATTGTGCACAAGCGAAATGGACTTCATGTTGGTCAAATTTCCCTAACCTTAGCTCTGACAGTGGATACTTTTTTAGCCCATGAGAGGTTGGTGAATTCTCGCTTAACTATTCTAAAGGACCAAAGTAAAAACAGTTTCATGGAATAATTTAAAAATTGCAACAACAGATCAATATGACAGCTTTTAATTGCAGTACCGTAATCCGGGGGATCTTTGAACCCCGGGGTAACATTGATCAGTGTAACCATTCCCAAGAAATGAATAAATTATTATTTTCTGTTATCACAAGTACTTATTTGTAGGGTGTCGGCGTTTCTTTGTCACTTAAATCTCAGCACTAAACAAATTGAATTTCATTTCCAATTTTCTTTTAATTTTTCATCTTTTTTTTTCACTTATCTTTACTAAGGAAGGAAATACTAAGTTTAATGTTTAATACATTATTGTGAGTTAGATATTTTCATCTTGACTAAATTTGCTTCTGAATGTTTTATCATTCGGATGAATTTGTATTTATTTTTCGCCAAAATTTGGAAAAAAAATCAACATTAATTTTCATACTCATAGCAAGCTGCCAAAAAATTAATCAAACAAATATAATAACAAAAATTCGAACTCGTACATATAATTGTGGGATAAATAATTCTATTTTCTTGGTTGATCCATATTTTTTGTTTCAAAATTTTGGATTTTTATTGTTGTAAACCCAGATAATTCCACTAGCGGGTGATGATGCCTTTCTCGAAACAATCGATGCACATCCCCTCAGTGTGAGGGTTTCCAACTATACTACTTTAAGGCGTTTACATACGCTTGCTTTATAGATAAATGATTGAAACATTTGATATCACCGTTTGAAAAATAAAAAAAAACTCTACAAAAATAGATTTTTTAAAACAAGTTTGAAATTATCAAATAATTAAGAACAACAGCCTTATATATGTCATGGCTCTTGTAGACATTATGGCCTTACACAAGAGGTTTCTTGGACTATCGAGAACCTATGCTGTGAACACATTCTATTCTACTATCACAAACAGCAAATACCATAGGGGAAAGGTCGTTTGGTCGAAACCCATTCGGGCGAAAGCCATTTGGCCAAATGAAACTAGACCGAACAAACCATTAGGCCGAAACCCATCTGGCCGAAAGTCATTTGGCCGAATAGGTCATTTGGCTGGAAGGTTAATTTGGCCGAATAGGACATTTGGCCGAATAAGACATTTGGCGGAATATGACGTTTGACCGAATAGGACATTTGACCGAACAGACCATTAGGCCGAATAGGATATTTGGCCGAATAGGACAGTTGGTCGAATAGGCCATTTGGCCGAATAGGACATTTGGCCGAATAGGACATTTGGACGAATAGGACACTTGGCAGAATAAGACACTTGACCGAATGGGACACTTGGCCGAATGGGACACTTGGCCGAATGGGACACTTGGCCGAATGGGACACTTGGCCGAATGGGACACTTGGCCGAATGAGACACTTGGCAGAATAGATCATTTGGAAAGTCAAAACTGAGAAGCGAGAAATGAGGAAAGAGAAGTGAGATGTATCACTTCTTACTCCTTATTTCTCACAAATCACTGTAAAACGTGAGTAGTGCGATGTGAGTAGTAAGACGTCTTACTACTAATTTCGCGCTTCTCACTTTTTACAGTAAGCAGTGAGAAATGAGGGGTGAGAAGTGAGACGTTTTATTTCTCACTTCTCACTGTGAAAAGTGAGTAGTGCGAAGTGGGTAGTGAAACGTCTCACTACTTACTTCGTGTTTCTCACCTTTTACAGTGAAAAATGAGGAGTGAGAATGGAGACGTCTCACTTCTAACTCCTAATTTCTCACTCCACACTGTAACCAAATGGTATATTCGGCCACAAATTTCGGTCTAGTGGCCTTTGGTCGAACGGTATGCAGCCAAACGGCCCTTCCCCTATACCATATTCCAAACAGTCCGATAGATCGTTGGTTACTCATGTAGAACTTAAGATCTTACTGCAGGAATTTCTTGGATGCGTGAAACATGTTCCGTGACTAGAGAATAGTGATTTGGCTCCGTAATGCACAATAAATTATAGAATAAACATCCCAGCTAACCATTAAGCACTGTAATAAGCCTTATGTAAACCGTAAAGCAGCTTTTCAGTGCTTATAAGCTGTATATGTGTTTTTCAAAAGCTTATTGGCAGTATACACTTCAGGCAGTAAAAGAAGCCGTATATATCGGTATTTAACGCTTTGATGGAAAGCTGATCAGCCCTGTGGATACAAGCCGAATAAGGGAACTGTCAAAACCAATTTAGAGCTATCATGTATGACGATTGGGTGAAATCAATAACAATAATGCCTAGAGTTTTACAACCTGTCTCTGTTACTCGCATTTGAAGCTGATATTCTTTTTAAAGCCTACCTTGTATGCTTTGCAGTAAATGATTTACATTTGTATAGATAACTAAATCATACTGCATGGAAATTGCCGGATAAATGGTTCATATTAGCTGTTGATTTATTCTATAGGGATATTTATTAATCGAAAGAAACCTTTTATATAGGCGCCATGAACCCAAAAAGTTTCATAATTACGGATTCAGCATGGTTTTGTATTTCTTTTTTATCATTTCCCGCTCTTGTGATGAAGGCAGGTGGCAACCATCTGTTTTTATCACTTGCTAGCAACAGATCCAATCAATTTGTAGATGGATCAGATAACAAACTCACAGTACTCAAACCAAACCCTTTCACCAAGTGTTCTAGCGTTCAAGCCCGCATTTTGCGGTTATTTTTGTAATAGAATGCGTTTAAATTGAATTTCGAAATATAATTATAACTTGTCAGCACAATATACATGTTATCATAACAGTGCATGCGTTTTTTCGCTGTTAAATGACACATTTTTCATTTTAATAGTCGAAACTTGTACTGAAAACAGTGAAAATGACCAAAATGGCGTGTTCTTAGCACAAATGACAAGTGACAGTCTACCCGAAAAACTGTATTTTTTGTAAATTTTTACAATCGCTGATAACTGATTACACATGGACCCAATAATTATAATATTGTTGAAGCCATCTCATGAGAATTTGGTTTGCTATTTACATTTTTTGTTAAAATATATGATGCGCAATGTTAGGAACAATTTTTCAATACAGTGTACCAAATTTTGCGCACAACTCGAATTTCTTCGTTATTTTCAATATTTATGATATACCTCGTCGGAATAGGGTTTACATAAAAAAGAACTTTTGTAACTAAATTAATGATTTCGTGTGTGTTACTTCTACGTGAAGTTAAACGATTTACAATGATATGGAAATGCTAATATCATCTTCCAAACTTGGACGTACATGTTCATGATAGAATTAGAGGCGAAAGTATAGAATTGATAGTTCCGTTAGGATACGGCAGGCATGAAGAATGTTTTTATAGAAGTCGATTTGAAAGCGAGCGGAGGGCAATATTTGTGATGGCACATATCACACGACCTTCCTTCTGCCAAGCTCCCGTATGAAAGGGGAGGGAAGAATATCAGTGTGGAAGCTGATATCTCCACTGGCTACCCGGTAAAAATCGTTTACTCATTAATGGGTACTTTTTCTCTGCTATCTCTTTCTCTCTGCAGAAAAATTCACCCATTTTGGAAGAATAAGTGGATTTACTCATTTAAATGAGTAGATCCGCTCGCTTTCAAATCGACAATAAAACATTCTTCATGCAGTATCCTAACGGAACTATCAATTTATACCCATTAATTCTATCATGAACATGTACGTCCAAGTTTGGAAGATGATATTAGCTTCCATATCATTGTAACTTTTGTAAGCTGTGGCCAATGTACATAAATGAGGCTATACATTAGAGTGATTCAAATTTTGACTTTTTTGCACCCCGATGCTTAAACGATTGCATTTGCCATTTAAATAAACCTCCTAAATTTTTAGCTAATTTGGATGTAATTTGATTGTGCACACGTCATTTGAAGTTTGTATGAGAATTACTATGGAAATCGCCATTGATGTAAAAGATCGTTTCGTGAGGTGGCCCATAAACTATTTGAATACAATTAACGCGTCGACTTCATAGAACACTTCCTAAGCTGAAAGACAGTTGTTGTTGTGAAGCGATTTGACTTTTGTAAGCAAAGTTATATAGAAAACAAAAATGCTCATTATTGATATTGATGTTATTCTTTTACGTGTTAAATTGAATTTCCCACGATTCAGCGTTTCCTTAATAACTTTTATTGTAAGCATCAAATCGTTTCGCAACAAAGATGAGCTGCTTCCTTGCTAAATTTGCTATGTAGCCAATGTTTTTTAAGCTTAATGGGAAGCGTTGTGGAACGGTTTGCCCAAAAGTTACTGTTTTCATATCGATTTTCATACAAACTTCATATTGCACGTGCTCACTCAAATTACAACCAAATTAGCTGAAAAATTAGGATGATTGCTAAAACAGCAAATGTAATCGTTTAAGCACAGGGGAGCGAAAAAGTCAAAATTTGAATCAGTCTACTATACATACACCAACAGACGTGAAAACATACTAAGTATGTCGAATCATAAGAAAATAATACTGGGCATTCTCATATTCTCAAATATGCTCAAATATGCCTACAAATGGAATGATCATGAATTGTAATGGTAGTATTAGCTGAAAAAATAAAATTTGGATGAAAAATTGTGTGATATACGCTTGTTTCGTGTTGGAAATTTTCTAAGTTATGTGCGCAAAGTTAGGCATAATAAGGGGTCTGCTTTGAAGTTCAATTTACTATTTATTTCAAATTTTTGTACCAAATTGAGTTCTCAAACAATAATATGATAATAATACTACAGCATGGAAACTATTTCAGGCAAATAGCTGCTTTCTGTAAGTTGTACGAGTTGATTCAATTTTGCATTTCCTTAACTGCGCAAAGTATGGTGCGTGCACGGTATAATGTAGGGCTTATCTCGGGCTTATTAGCACTGTTGACCAGGTTTTGACGTAAACTACGTCTAAGGGGAAGACTCTGATACAGGGTGTCAAATGAGAATTTCAAAACTGGAGACCGTCACGAAATCATGTAAGATTTGTAACACTAATAGGTCCTTTATCTTTCAATGGATTTTAATGATTTATATATCAATCGATTCGTAAACTTTCCACCAATTTGCTAGTAGTATTGAAACTATTGATTATCAACGCTAAACTATTGAAAATTTTAGTTCTTTCATGCATCATGCATCCCTTATACAGCGCGTTCCAATCCTTGGTAATTGCCTACTTTTAGGGTATTATCTATTATTGAACTGGGTTGTATGAATGGGGTGGCCCAGCCCAGCCGCTAGACAGTGGAGTCCCTACTCCTTCATAGAGTGGAAGATGTTGCTAAGCTGGGTAGCTGGGTAGTATTGTCGTGGGATGGTTCCTTCTCTTCTATATAGGGCGGAATAGTTGGTTCAGTGTATTATATTTGGTTTTACGTAGTTTACGTCGAGCGGTCGTGTCTTGTATACAACCCCAAATTTTTAATGCAGCTATAGAACCGAAATAAAGTCGATTTTAACTACTGAATGGTTACTTGGGATATTTTGTATGCACGACAATAAAACAAAAGTTTCATAAGCTTCCATTTGAGTGGAAACGAAAATAGGGTTTTTCATTATTTGATGCTTGATTTTTCTGTCAGTTTTACTGCTGCCTGTTTGTTTACACTTTGGGCTGGCGCGTTTCAACCCGCATGGTTTGAATTTGCGCGAAAACGCAGCGCTCACGGATACAAATTTCATCCATTTGAATCAAAAATATTCATGTTTGTTTGAAAAACATATTTAATTTAAAAACAAAGTAAAATTCCTGTTTGTATTGCGCTTTTTGCACTTTATAAGAGTTTTGCGAGATTTTTTTCTCTCACAGTCATCTATTTCTCACACTCAGAAAAGTTTGATTTTCCGTGTATAATATTTTTGTGTGAGTACTTAATCTGAAAACAATTGTTTAAATTGACGATTGAAGGTTGCATGAAGGAGAAGAAGTCGAAGGGTGATATTTGAAAAATATTGCACGGGGAAGCATACGGGAAGTTTTTTTGAACTCTTCTCAAAAATTCCAGGAGTAATTTAATTAAAAACGGTTAGCAGTACGGGGTGGAGGTAGTACCAATAGTGGAGGTAGTGGGGTTTTAATGAGATTTATCATATTTATACACTTTACGATGGTTTCAGCTGATGTGTCGTGCTTTCTAGGCAATTTTCGGATTGGAAAATGTCTCGACTTCCCTGGGCATAAAAGTATCATCGTGCTAGCCTCATTATATACGAATGCAAAAATGGTAACGTGGCTTAGAAACCTCGCAGTTAATAACTGTGGAAGTGCTTAGTGAACACTAAGCTACGAGGCGGCTCTGTCCCAGTGTGGGGATGTAATATCAATAAGAAGAAGAAGAAGAAGAAGAAGAAGAAGAAAAAGAAGAAAAAGAAGAATAAGAAGAAGAAGAAGAAGAAGAAGAAGAAGAAGAAGAAGAAGAAGAAGAAGAAGAAGACGACGACGACGAAGACGAACAAGAAGAAGAAGAAGAAGAAGAAGAAGAAGAAGAAGAAGAAGAAGAAGAAGAAGAAGAAGAAGGAGACCCATAGTGGTGCAAGCAATATTTGATAATTGTTGATGTTAAGTGACATCTATCTCGTTTTTGTTAGCACATTTATTAGTTTATCTGTTGACTAAGATATTAAAGCTGTAAATTTCCCATAATTATCAATTTAAAAAAAATATTTACTTCTGTGGATCTACTAATACCTCCACTATTGGAACCGTTACCCTAAGGGAGCATCCATAAATTACGTAACGCGTAGAGGGGGAGGGGGTTGCCCGAAGTGTGACAATCCATACCCAAATTTTATATGCTTCATACAAAAAGTGTGACATAGGGGGGAGAGGGGTTGAAAATGGTCAATTTTTGCGTTACGTAATTAATGGATCTTATAGATGATAAGTTAAATTAGTGGTTAGCACATTCGAAATACATACTTTCGATTGTTATCGTCGTTAAATTCGAAGATGTGCTTAGGGGGCGCATATTGACACAATATGATGTAAAGAAGGTGAGGAGATCATTTAGTGTATTAAACAGCCAATGGAAGTAGTTGTGCGTCGTTTATGTCCCGTCTTAGCAACCTTTTTAAATACACAGGATTATGTTTTTACACTATTTCTTTCGCTCGCAATTTTGATCGTGTGACTTCACTTTGCCACCAAAGTCTTTGCAACATGTTTGAAAAAATTCTAAATAACCCTAAGGAAAATCACATGGTAATTAATATGCGATAAACATTTAGGATGAGTGTAACTAAAAACAGAATCCAGTGTACATGATGACGGATGACGTCACAGAGTTTGTTATAAAATTTTCTTCGATTTCCCCTCCTAGCATCACACAGCGCACCCAATGTATCAAAGGTTAACCAAACAATAACATGGAACATTTTTTCGTGGTAAGCGAAGCTCATTATATTTCAAATAATGTTTGATTTTATTACAGATTAGCAGAACATGTGTGATAATTTGGATTTTTATTACATACAATAATAAGTTGAAAAACATATGCCTCGCGGATAACGGCATAAGTGCATATATTTAACGCTTTTTAATTTGAGCTCCGGATTGTTATAATTTAAGAAGATTGATATTAAGTTGCCGACCCAAGTAACATTTTGAGTTTTATCATACTCTATTAGCAGTTTTGGAGAGCAATTTTTAAGACTAGCAATAAAACTAAAATCTACGTGACAACCTCTTCATGACCGCTACAAGATTATGTTATGACCAAGTGAACCACTCTTGAGATCGTCTTCAAAGCAAGTTAAAGGTTATCCACAAGAGTTCCATGAAACCGCTGTCAAAAAAAGGTAATTTCTCTTTCGTGTAACTTTTTGTTATTGTTTTGTAGAAAAAGGATAATCGTAGAAATGGAAAATGAATGAAATGAAAAACATCATCACAAACATGGATGAAAAATAATGTTTAATTTATTATTGGAAATTGGATGCCCAGAATTCGTTCGCGTGTTTGCAATTTTTTCTGCGCGTTCGAATTTCTGGTGAAAACAGGTAAGAAAATCAGTTTTTCAAGTGCGCTGTCGTAATACAGTGATCGATATGCTGCCTTTTCCTCTGGTGGCATTCCGATTTGCAAGGAAACATTTCTCGTGCTTTAAATTTTGAAAATCATCTTGAAATGCAGCGATTATTACTAATTGTCATTAGTAATAATCGCTGCATTTCAAGAGTTTTTGCAAAAGATTTACGCCGATATAAAATAAACTATACTATGGGCAATTTTGACGGCCAAAATAACATTTTGCATAACTTTCAAATACAATAAGTATTTTGCTGAAAGTTGCTGCAATCGATTCCTTACGATCAGTGCTTTTCATGATCATTCAATATTCAACTGGAACTTGGCTTGCTTTTCAACTTTGTGGTCAATTACCATTTCCACAGTTATTTTATTGCAGTTATGCCAATTTCATATTATTGATATTATTGAGCTTTTCTATTTCGAATCGTAGTCATTACCATTCGTTGTGTATTCGCATTTATACCATTTTAATTTACCAAAAGCAAAAGGATATAGATTGCTTGATTTTTATTATCTGTTTCATTTTAAGAAGTGGAATTTGACCAATAAACAACAAAATCTTGAATATGGGAATGCTCAGTTAGGAAAATTTATGTATTTTTTTATGTTTTTTGTTTAAAATATTTGGGGAACATGGAACAGAAACATCTGTTTTTAGCCATTCGATTGACCATAGTTCACGAAGTTCCACATAAAAATTATGTTCTTGTACAATACCATTATAAACCTAATTAAAACTACCAAGTGTTATTTAGGTTATGCGTAAGACGAGTCTTAGACCAATATATTCGGCTTTATGACAGTTTTCAAAATTGGTTTTATTAGAGTCCTCAAGATAATCATTAGGCCCCTAATAAGCTCATAAAGCATTTGACATTTGTGGTTTTATTGAACGTTTTATTATGATTTTGAAGATAGCTACAAGTCTTCCAATAAGGCTAATCTCGCGGTATTGAGCAAAGCAGCGATAAAGCCGTTAAAAAACTTAAATAAATCTATGAAGCCTTGAAATTGTTACTTGGGGATGGTGTTCACAATTTGTTCCTGCGAATAATATTTTCATTTCGTGGGCCGCAGAAAACCTTCAAAGCAAGTTTCTTCGAACATGGCTAAAAAACCAAACAACATGCAGGGCTGGCATACTCCTCAGAGTAGTCGAAATGTGCGTGTCTTTTGCACTCCTCAAAAAGACCGCAGAGAGTGTGTTTCGCTTATCGCTCATTCTTTCTCTTCCACAACGCAGTGAGTCCTCTTTGTGTTTCTACTCTGCATCGAATGCATTTGTCAGACACGAAGAGTTGAGGATAAATGATGAAATAAACACACCGTGTTCCTCAATGAGTTTTGACAAAACGGAGAATCAAACAGAATAAAAATAAACATTGTCAAGGAAAGTTAAACGTAGCTGTTGATTCTATTTATGCGTATAAGATATTTTTGTTTTTGCTGGCTTTTGGGATGTCTGTGGGCAAAACTATTAAGAAGCAATTGTACTACCAGCATTATTCCGTCCCACCTGCTTTAAAATAAGTTACTGACGAGACGATTTCTAAATACAATTTCCGTCAGGTAATCTTGGTAAATATAAAGGGTCTAAATTCGGAACAAAACGGAAAACATTGAACTTATATAAAGTTCCATTATTTCATTTCAGTGCTAAATTTTTTCTTGATGTTAGCATCATGCCCAATGTACTCCTGCTGTCTACAACCTTCAAAATAATGTTCACGGCCGTATGAAAGTTTTCACACAATTTCATTGAAAAGCACTGTTTATTTTGCACAATCTGTGTAAAATAGTTTTGGAAAAGATTTGTAATTTACGCCAAGCTAAAAACAAACAGTTTTAATTCCCCTTCCGTCTCCACGCGAATAAAGGTTGCATAAAGAAGAGGCCGAAAGATATTAGATAAAAATGGCACGGGAAAGTACTCGGCGAAATTTATAAAACTCTTCTCACAAATTCTAGCCATCAGTGCAATATCACAGAATAAAATTCAAAATCGAAATTAGGTGTTTTTATACAATATAAGGAAAATTCTTCCCCTTACTTCTAACTGCATTTATCTAAATTGCTTCTAGAATTTTCGAGAAGCGTTTTCAATATTTAACCGTTTGCTTTCCCGTGCCATTCTTTCCAAATATGTATCATCTTTTAGCTTCTTCTTCTTCTTAATATTTTTTATTTGATCTTTATTCGACAATTTGGCATGGTGCGCCAGACTTTATCAAAACCTCGTCCTTTCTAACTGAGACGTTAGTTAAATAATTTTCACAAGCCAAGTATGTTTGTGTTCCAAAAAAAATCAGCGAGTTTCATAGAAAACGAAATCGTTTCCAAGAATATTGCACTAAGTGGCACAACTTTGTGCTGGCCCAGCTCTCACCGGCATGATTCTCTCACTCTTCGTCTCCGTCCTCACTCACCGTGTTGGCTTTGTTACACGATGAGTATCAGCGTCACTCTCTGTGGTGTGTATTAAAATCTCCTCATTGTGCACAGTGTGTGAGGAAATGCCAGCTCTGACAACATGTGAGTTTTTCTTGATGACCCTAAGTAAAATCGAAACCTGCTACAAATATAAGCACGAAAAAACCTATCGGTACGCTTCGTATGTTAATTAAATATGCAGAGAGGTATGCTAACTAAATTTTTGCTTTGTTGAAATTAATTAACTGGAGAAAAATGTTTAAAAAATGAGAAAAATGTCACCTAAATAAAGTAAAAAGAGGTGAATTTCATTGGTCCAACCAGGTTCAGTGGGATCTTTAAACTACCGCACCGGTGGACCTACTCCAGAATTGTAATTGTTCCGAATAGGTCAGATAGCGACCGCTGGCCCAGCTGAATTTTATGGTGCGTGAATGTAATAAATTTTAAATTATTTTCCAAATAGGCCAGGTTCCGGTTTCCGGTATACCGCCGCTTATTGACCGTTATTTGAAGCATCTTACTTTAAAATCCCCATAATCTGATCAAGAAAGTAGAGTTTCTTATGAGGTTTGGTCATTCTGCGACGAATCAATTCTAAGCGAATATTTAACGCCTAAGGAAAACAAACTGCAATTGCGGGAATTAGCTCTCATAGCATCCGCACCATGGCTCGCGATAGACAATAATTATCGCACATGCTAAATCACATACCAGATTGCCACCGTCCTCAGCTGTTATTGCATGTCCTCTGATCTATGCATATCATCAGCGCATGTGGTTTCCGCCTAGTGTCCAACCGATAGCACTACTGCTGCTCGCAAGGTGATAGTGTCCTGCAGGCAAATTGAACCAAATCGGACGGAAGCGTTTCCACTCTCGGTGTGAGGATTAGATTGGTCACAGCGACATGCCCGAAACATTGACCATACCGACCCGAGAGTAAAGTGATTTTAATTAATTTCATTATCATAGAACCTGGGTTCAATCTCTCACTGGGCACATCTGCATCCGACATCACCTTGATGCTGGTTCTAACAATCAGCAGCAGGAAAGGCTGCACCAGTTTAGCTTGTCGTTATGGACGAATGGAAGTGATGTTCGTTTTCGGATTTGACTAACTGCACTCTTGGGCATGCGGGTGGTGTAGTACAACATTGAAACAACACTATGGGTCTCAACAGGCCTCCTCTCGATTGTTGGTGAGGATTCTCTCCGATCAGCCGCAAGTCAAGGGTGCCTCGTGGGACACATTTCTCCATTTTTAATTAAAGAGCCTTGTCCATCAGATTGGCACGCAGGCGAAACGTTATTGGGTCTATAGGAACTGAAACGATTTGTTTTACTGCAACATCCAACCATGGATGATGTGGTTGGAAGTGCTGTTTCTATGTGTCCCTCGGCGCGTGTTGTTCAATGCAGCAGTTAGGGTTCCCATTCCATCGATGTCCTCACCAGGCATATTTGATTCTTGCTTGGTGTATATTTTTTTCGTCTACTACAACAATGCTTATATGCAATGATGTTATCAATCATTTAGTAATTTGCGTTCGATCATTTAGTAGTTTGTCAATAACTCATTCCAGAAGCTGAATTTCAAAATGAGTTGTATGATTGACAGTTAAACTTTTTGCATGCGCAAAAGAGTTTTTAAAAACTAAAACTAAAACTAAAATTAAAATTAAAACGACTACATGCTATGATGGTTATAATCGAACTGCTTGCGATTTATTGTTGATTTCTCTATTTATAATTGACAATTTTGTTTGTGTTTTAAATTGAAATAAGAACTGTGTGCGATACCGGTCAAAGGAATGCGGGCATCGGCTGGATGTTTTGACTAGCTGATGTGCAGCAGAAACGGCTGATGTGTAGCAGGAACGGCGCATGATAACTCCTCCCTTCCTAAAATGACTTTGCCCTCAAAGTCTTATCGGACGATTGGCTGTTGGCATTTTAAGATAATTATTGATAACTTGAAGTCTTTCATTGGTGATATCCGAATATGGGGATTTCGTTGGGTTTTCTTCTGGTGCAGATGCTTTCATTTGATCCTGTAGGTTGATTTCTATTTTTGGAATCCTAGATTGTTTCTTGGTGATGATGAAGTAGATTGTAAAAGCGGCTGTTATTAGGAATAGAGTTGAAAAACTTATTGCTCCAAAAACGTGAAGTTTCCACTGTAAAGAATTATTAGTCAAGTACATGTGCTTGAGCACTGATCTGTGCTTTAATGTAAGATTTGCCAAATATTCGTGTGGTGGAATATCCATTAGGTTTTCGGCATGGGCTAGTATTCCGGTTGTAGGTCTGAAGGATAATTTTGGGGTTTGTATGATGAGATTCGTATAGCTGTCGTTATCAATGCTTACTTCACATCACATCAAAATGGATTAAGTATGATCCTTCTAAGCGTTGATTCAATTTACTACAGTTGGATTTTAATGTTGTGTTTACGTTGTTTAAAAGGATAGTAGCGTCATTTATTCGCTTGATGATTCCAGTTGAATAGACCTTTTCGTATGTGCAATTTGCATGATGTAATTGGACCAAATTAAAAATACAAGGAGTTGTTGGTTGTAGCATTTCGGATTCACATATAAAATTTTCTGAGTCCTCTTGGCATGGTTGTGAGGATTCGAAGATGTGTGAATTATTGTTGATAAGATAGTTCGACTTGATGTGGATTCGACTTCCATTTAAAATGAGTGGACTAACATACTCATAACTGTAGATTTCACTTGAGAACTGTGGAACTTTTAACATGTACATAACGTGTGTATTATTCATTGCGACCTGTGTACTTGATTTACTTAATAAGTCTTCAAAGGATTTTACGTGGATATTTTGGTGTTCGAGGAACTGTTTAATTCTTAAGTAGTCCTTCATAGTTAAGAGTTGACTACTAGGGATTCCATTTTTGCAAGTAAAATAGCATCTTCTAGCACTTCTAGTTGATGTTGAGCGGCGTTAAGATTTAGCAAAATTGTGAGGAGGTTGATTTCAATTGCATGTTGTTGTGTTGATTTGAAATCCAAGTCTACTAATTCGTTGACGGCTTGATTTAGATGTTTAATTCGGTAGTTGATATTTTCATTGATGTAGGTTTGCTGATTGTTATTGTCAATTAGGGCATTCATGGTTTTGTTGATGATGTGGAGATCCTCGGCATCGGGTGTTCCAGCAATCCATTTTAAAATCGTTCCAATTGTGTCCCAACGTTTCACTCGACTGAACGATGGTATAATTTTCAAAAAGGTTTGATACAACAGATTGTTTCTATTTTCCAATAATTTGTAAAGCTGATTATTGTATACATTATTTTTATCAATTCGTCAAATTTTACAATTATGTCATGTAGTTGTGATAAATTAATGGGTTGTATTATTCTTACGTATCCATTTTAATTTTTGCTTTCCCTAGAGGTATTATGGCTATTGGGTTTTTATTTAAATCATGTATTTGTATTTGTCCTTGCATAGGAATTGCAGTACACATCAAAATTCTGAAACAATAAAGTATTGAACAAACATTAGTTTTTCTTAAATTCATTTTGTGAATTTTGCGATTATTGATGTCAATAATATAAGTACTATAATCCTCTTTAACTTTGATCTTTTATATTTACTTTTTCGCTTTGAGATATCATGTGTTTTTTCAAATGCATCAGATCCTGGTTCAAAAGTTGGATAAGTTTCTTCGGGAATTTTTCGTTCTTTTGTCGTACATCTGAATAACTTTTCATGGCTTTTTGTTTTTCTTTATTAATTTCATTTGCATCTAAATTTTTATTAATTTCTCCAATGTAAATATTATTAGGAGTGTTTTTCACAAAACTATGGATTGAATGATTATATTTATACACAGTTGATCATTACATCAGCAACAACCAAGTCTGGAAAATCTGTTTTTATGCATCTCGAAATTTCTCTTAAAGTCGATTTGACCATTTGTGTCTGATCTGTGAACAGGGGTTTTGAAAATTTGAATATTTAAGTTTCGTAATCTTTGCTCTATAACATTTGAATTAAAAGTACTTTCATTATCCATTATTACAATTTTGGTATACTCCATTCATAAATTAGGTCAAATAAGGCATCTTCTACATCTAGAAGGGATTTAGAGTCGATTGCTCTATATTTTAAGAACTTGGAAAATTTATCAATGGTTGTTAGAAATAAATTATCTATATTGTAAACAAATATATCAACATGAATTATTTCTCCAGGTTGCTGGGGTATTGGGGTTTTAAATGGTACAAACTTCTGGGGGTTACGTTGGTATTTTTCTGTTTTGCAAACCTCACAAGTTTTTACAAATTCTTTTACTTTCTTTGCCATTTTAGGAAATAAAAATCTTTTGAAAGTTGCTCTGTATTTTCTACGTCATTTCTGTGGGCGAACTGATGAATTTTTGATTTCTTCAAGTTGTCTTTCTTCAGTATTGATATCTTGAACCTTTTTTTGCGAAAATCTAACTTTAATAGTTCTTGGATTAAAATTTTGCCTATAAATTTCTTGAATAGTTGCCATTATTGGTTCAGTAGTAAAAATTCCATTAAGGACGTTCGGATTTAGAAATTTTTTCAATTTATTTATTAGAAATTCGTTTGTGAATCGGGTTTCGATAAAAATGTGTCTTTTATAATTTTCGAAAGGAACTACTAAGCCATAACTCGACCGATTCCCAATTTTGAACAGTAGTTGATTTTTAAAACGTTAATAGAGGATTCCGTTGAAGGAATGAAAGAGCTATCATCTTCATCAGATGAATGCTGGGTTGCAGTTAAAGAATTTATTTGTACGAGACAAAGCATCAGCTACAACGTTAGCTTTGCCTGGTTTGTAAAAATTTGATGGTCATGCTCTTCAATAAAAGCTTTCCATCTTTTTAATTTTGCATTATTATTTTTGGCGAAATTGTGAAAGTTAACGGTTGATGGTCTGTGTAAATTAAAATTTTGTGACCATATATAAAATTTCTGAGAGTATGCAGTGCCCAAACTATAGCAAGCATCTCTTTTTCGTTAGTTGCATAATTCTCTTCGGTACTTGAAAGGGTTTTTGAAATGAAAGTGATGGGTCTTTCTCCATCATGAAAATTTTGTGACAATACGGCACCAATTGCTTTATTAGAAGCATCAGTGGTTAGTAAAAATGGTTTTTGGAAATCAGGAAATGCTAATACATCTTCTGAGGATAAAATATCTTTTAATAATTTAAAGCTTTTTTCCATCCTGATCTAATTCAATTTTAAAATTTCTGGATTCATTCTTTGAAACTTGCTTATGACCGTTTTCTCCTTTTAGAAATTTTGTTAAAGGTTTTGCAATTTTGGCATAGTTTTAACAAATCTTCTATAATATCCAGATAGTCCAAGGAACGCACGTAATTCTTTTAAATTAGTGGGTTCTGGATATCTTTGAATACTTTCAATTTTCTTTGGATTTGGTTTTAATCCTTTTTGGGATACAATAAATCCAAGAAATTCAACTTCAGATTTTAACCATTCAGATTTAACTGGTTGAATTTTAAAATTAGCTTTGCGTAATGTTTCCAATATTATTTTTAAGTTTTTTTTTGCTCATCTAAAGTTTCACCAAATATGATAATGTCATCTATATAGACATAACATATTTTTCCAATATGCTCATGAAGAACATCATCCATAACTCGTTAAAATATGGCAGGAGCATTTTTTAAACCAAAGGGTAAACGAACGAATTCATACTTTCCATTGTTTACCGAAAAAGCTGTTTTTTTTATCATTATTATTCAAAGGAATCTGGTGAAAACCAGATGCAAGGTCAATGGTTGTGAATTATTTCATCTTTCCCAAATTTGCTAGAATTGTAGAGGTATCAGGTATCGGATACCTGTCACTTATTGTTTTTTGATTCAATATTCTGTAATCAATAACAAGTCGGTATTTTTTCTGACATAAGGCATCTTGTTTTTTTGGAACAATCCACACGGGAGAATTATACGGAGATCTAGATGGTCGTATAATTCCATCGTGTAGCATTTTTTCAATTTGATTGTTTACTTCATTTTAAAGGCTTGCGGGTAAGGATATGATTTTGAATAAATAGGTTCATTATCAGTGGTACGTATATCTGCACGTATTTTTGTGGTAAAAGTTAACTTCTCATCAGGTGGTTGAAATAAATCTTGGTATTGGTTTAACAAATTATGTACCTTGTCCTTTTCGTCTTGTTGCAAATGTTCATCTCGGATGCGAATTTGATTTACCTCCTGTAATCGATGCGCTAATAAAGGTATAACATTTTTATTGATTATCAACACATTTTCCTTGGTATCAATAATTGCTTCCATTTCTTTTAATGTATCATGGCCGATAATTGCGTCGAATGATCGCAACTTGTCCATGTGATACAATTTCACATTTACGTCAGAATATGGCCTAAAAAGTTTTGCTTGGGAATAAGTTTGAATTTGAATATTTCCTCCAACTGAAGAAACATTGAAAGGTTTATTTACTGGATGTGAAATTCTTGCGAATTTCGGATGAATAAAATTTTTATTCGATCCAGTGTCGACTAATATTTTTAAAGGATCACTTCGATTACCATAGAATAGAAAATATGGTAATGCAGACTTTATTATATATGTTTTAATTCTGGTTTTTCGTGATGTTCTTCTAATTCTTGAGGATACTGGTACTCCAAATTTTCAGCATATCTTTCGAATGAAGGTCCTGCTGGACATTCTTCGTACGATGTATAAGGTAAATTTTCAAAGTATTGTTGCGTATCAATATCATCGCATTCTGTTTCAATATGGAATTGTTTCGGATTCCTATTATGTATTAAAGGCCGGTTTATATAGTTTACCGTTCTCATAGATACATCAGTATCAATTGGCTCAGGCTTAATATTTTTGGGAACGAATGGTTGCGCGGAAGGATTTACAACTTGTCTGTTATAAACATATGGATTATATTGTGGATTTTTGGGGACAACTGGTTGTGGGGCTGCATTTACCACATGTCGATTATGAATATATGGATTATATTGTGGGTTTTAGGAATGAATGGTTGCCTTGGAAGGAATGGATTATATTGTGGTCTCGAAATTTGTCTAATCATGTGTTGTGAAGGTAGTGGTTGAAAATATTGTGGTGTGAATGTAGTTGGTATTCTGGGTGGTATTTTGGTGGTATTTTTGTTGCTGATACTGTGGGTGTTGTGAAAAGATGGGAGTGTCCGTTTTTAATTTTGTGTAGTTTTTCCTGAATTCCGCATTAATAAATGCGTTACAATAATTGTAAGCTTGGGCTAATGATTCTGCCCTGTAATTTTTTAGGAATTTACCCATATCTCCGTCTAAACCTCGTATGAAAGCATCCATCGCCTTTTCATTGTACATTTCAATAATGGATTTCGAGGCTTCGGGGTGATTATAACGACTATCACTCTTGACGTGATTAGCTATATGGGATAGTATAGCACTCACTTCGTTGTAGTATTTCTCAAGATCCTTGCCTCTCTGTTGTACACTCATTAATTGACAGTCCAAAGTTGCCAAATCTCGCTTTTCTCCATAATAAGTTAATAAGGTATTTTTTATCATAAGCCAATTTAAGTTAACATTCGAGGAGACCAAGGCGTTATTCGCCTCTCCTCTTACTTTCCTTCTTATGGTTCTGCACACTATGTGAAACTTATTAAATTGGTTGATAGAACCATTTGTTTTAGGCCGATATAAGTTCACTAATTTTTCCGCATCGTCAAGCCAAACATGTAATTCACTTGGCTCGCCGTTAAAAGTTGGAAGAGCTTTGACCAGATCGGGTATGTCTTCTATGGCTTCGGGATCAACTGGTTGATTATTTTGATCCACCAAATATAGTGGGGGATCAGAATAGTCAGGGGTGGTTGATGTTGCAGTAGTTATTGCAGTTTCAATAGCCAAAAGTCTGGTTAATATTGAATTTATTTGTTCCTCAGCCATTTGGAATTTATTATGTTATTTAAAAATAATTTGGGGCTTTTTAGATAAAAGATAACGCAAACACTTCAATAAAACCTTGATTGATTTAATTTATTTGATAATACACTTCAAGTAATTGATAAAACACTTTTTCACTTTTATTTTCTTTCCTTGCTGAAATTAGAATTTTTTATTAGTAATACTTACAAAACAAACTTAAGCATAGCTCTCTATGCTGTTTCGCCGAGAGCGCAAATATTCTATCCTTTTTCAGAGAATATTTTGACTTTCCTTCGGATCCTTATCCTGTATCGGTTGGATTCCTTTCAGGTAGAGACCAGACACGAGTCTCCAACTCTCCCAGTGTAGGCGGCAAAATCCCGTTTTTCCTGCTGGTGACTAGGGGGCCTTTCCTCACGGCTGCTGCTGATGCGGCGGTCAAGTCGAAGTTTAAATTGTTCCCGATGTTTTATCACTCGCGACACAATAAATTACTCGCGCTGGTCCCTATTCGGGCGCCAGTTAAACTTTTGCATGCGCAAAAGAGTTTTAAAACTAAAACTAAAACTAATATTAAAATTAAAACGACTACATGCTATGATGGTTATAATCGAACTGCTTGCGATTTATTGTTGATTTCTCTATTTATAATTGACAATTTTGTTTGTGTTTTAAATTGAAATAAGAACTGTGTGCGATACCGGTCAAAGGAATGCGGGCATCGGCTGGATGTTTTGACTAGCTGATGTGCAGCAGAAACGGCTGATGTGTAGCAGGAACGGCGCATGATAACTTGACTTCTGGTGCGGAGGTTTTTCTACAACTCTGCCTAATGGTTCGTTGTTAGAATTCCACTAGTAACGGAGTAATAGCTATAGTTTCAGTAACTTAGACTAAATAACAAAAATCCAATCATTTAGTTTAAGTTACTGCAACTAGTGCTATAACTCCGTTATTATTTGAATTCCCACAACGAACCATTAGGCAGAGTTGTAGAAAAAACCTTCGCCCTAGAAGTCAACCATACAACACATTTTGAAATTCAGCTTCTGGAATGAGTTATTGACAAACTACTAAATGATCGAAGGCAAATTACTAAATGATCGATAGCATCCTTTATATCTATCTTGTTGGAAATGAATGCTTTTGATATTTTTGACATTTCATAAATTAGTACGATTGTGTTAAAGGCATAATATATATTATATACCTACTATGTACAAAAGGTCAATTTTGCTTTTATCCGAAAACATTGTAACTAAGGACCCGTTTTTCTTGATAACTCGACTTCGAAGATATAAATTTAGTCGTGATATTAGAGCTTTCTTAGGGCCCTCCTTAGCCGTGCGGTAAGACGCGCGGCTACAAAGCAAGACCATGCTGAGGGTGGCTGGGTTCGATTCCCGGTGCCGGTCTAGACAATTTTCGGATTGGAAATTGTCTCGACTTCCCTGGGCATAAAAGTATTATCGTGTTGGCCTCATGATATACGAATGCAAAAAATGGTAACTTGGCTTAGAAACCTCGCAGTTAATAACTGTGGATGTGCTTAATGAACACTAAGCTGCGAGGCGGCTCTGTCCCAGTGTGGGGATGTTATGCCAATAAGAAGAAGAAGAAGAAGATTAGAGCTTTCTACCACACATGAAACAAAAGGAAACTCAACAAATAATTAATCAATCCGGTTCAAGGGAATAGTATTAAGTCAACGAACTTGAGCTGGTTTGGCGTTCCATGTATAAATTTCGAGTTATCGTGGTTGGTCAAATAATATTCTGCTTCTCAAATTTGACTGAATAGATGTGAAGCAATTCTGGTAACCGTCTGTTGCGGTATTCGGTTTATTGAGTCCGGTAGCTTGAAATCATAGCACCTCCCGAAAGTATTCGACACTGCATATGTCATTTAACATATAAACCCATTGGGGAATGAATAGAATAATGTTACATTTGCTATGTTATGGTATCAATAAAATTGTTCCTTTTGACATTCCCAGTCCCGGGAACATTATTTCAATTAATGCTAACCAATGTGATGTAAGAATTTCTTTTATCGAAATATAGTGACTTATTTTTTTTCAAGTAGGTCCTGGATACCTGGTTGGCTACTGCGTCGATACACCTGTGCCTGGCGTATTGTAGAGCTCCAAAATCGTCTGTCTTGGGCGATGTTCCTCCAGTTTCCTCGAACGTTCAGGGTCCCCAGGTCCGATTCCACCGCGTGCAGCCAGCGTGTTCGTGGCCTTTCACGAAGTCACCGGCCCCGTTCTGTCACCATGTACTTTGTCTTGGTAGAGTTAATGGTTAAGCCTATCCTCGCCGTCTCCCTCTTCAGTAGGACAAGAGCCTCCACTATTGCCGTGTGATGATAGTGCCGTTCCTCTGCACGCCCTGATTCATTCTCTCTGTTGATAGCAGGTGTCGCTCTGGATGAATCCTGCCTATGAGCAAACATACTCCGATCGCGTGTATGTGCACATGGTAATTGGTGGTAATTGCTGTCCGGGTGAATCGTATGATGATTGAGTCAGAAGCGAAAATCGGAAGTTCATTCTCGTTTCTAGATTCGATCCATCGTGCAATCTCAGGGTGAGCGATTGGATCATGTTATAGAAAGGTGAGTCAATGCTCACTTACATTGTTCGGCAGAGAAAAGGGGGTAAGCACAGTAAGCATTGTGCTCTCATCGGCTTAAATTGGATGCAAAATAAGGAAATGCATGAAACTGGGGACGTTTATTGGTTCTTATTTAGCATTCATTTGACTTCACATTGATCAAATCCAAACATAGGCGTATGTTCTTGGCACAGTTTGAACTTATCGCTTTGCAATTTTTGAGATGAGAATTTCTGTTTTCAGTTGTTTGATGTAACTGTAAATGCATAAACTTGCGAGTAAGGGGTCGTACACTAATTACGTAAGCACTTATGGGGGGAGGGGGGGTCTACAATTTTCTTACATTCCATATAAATAAAAATGATTTGTATGGAAAAAATCTTACATGGAGGGAGGGGTGGTTGAAAAACCCAGAAAAAATGCTTACGTAATTAGTGTACGGCCCCTAAGCACGCGGCGTGATACTTTTCAAAATCGTATGTTTTTAATCGAATATTGAATATTTATATGAAAGATTTTCAAATTGATAATTCCCAATTAAAATTTTACTGAGATCTCAAGGCACAAATTGAGTTTTAGCGAATTCTCTATGATAAATCGGCGAATCGCGCTTGTGGAGCGTCGTGATGTAACATGTGTCGTGAGAATTCAAATCATATAATGTAAGTAAATTCGCATAATGTACCCATTGGCCATTGATGCTTTATCATGCGTACTATTTAAACCAGTTACGATATTTTAGAACGTCAAATATTACAATTTTAATAAAGAATATGTTTCCATAGAGCTCGTACACTAATTACGTAAGCACTTATGGGGGAGGAGGGGTTTGACATTTTCTTACGTTCCATATAAATAAAAAATGATTTGTATGGGAAAAATCTTACATGGGGGGAGGGGTTTGAAAAACTCACAAAAATTGCTTACGTAATTTGTGTACGGTACGGTGCGGAATCGTGTGCCTCTCATTGACACATTGACAATCTTACATGAGCAACTTTCACAAATTGGTGGACGAGGGACATGTATTCGAGATCAATGCCCGCCAACACTTCTCTAATAGGCTTTGGTTGTTTTCATCAGGACCCGGATATGTTCAGTTAATGCAGATCTGTGGCCGCGGTTCTCCTCGCACGCCCACACGGCATGATCAATGTCCTGATAATCATCGCCGCAAACACAGAGATTGCTTTCCGAGAGCCCCACTCTGAAAAGATGTGCATTTAAAGTGTAGTGATTGGACATTAGACGACACATGATTCGAATGAAGTCTCGTCCTATATTCAATTTTTTTAACCATGGACGCATCGAAACCTGCGGGCGAATTGAATACAGCCATCTACCCAACTCCCCATTTGTCCATTTTTGCTGCCAGCTGATCAAGGTTTCCTGACGAACTAATGAGAAAAATTCATTGAAGGTGATTTGCCGATCGTAAATATCACCTTAGCCAAAGAGTCCGCTTTCTCATTTCCCGGGATCGAGCAATGAGAAGGGACCGTTTTGATACAGCACTCAAAGCTTTCCGTATCCCGGTTAGAAGATAGCGAGTGCTTTACAGGTTTCATTGACCGAACAGCCTCCAGGGTACTTAGACTGTCGGTGAAGATAAAGAAGTGGTCAGGAGGTAGGGATGCAATACGCTCAAGTGAATAGTGTACAGCAGCTAGTTCAGCGGTATACACGGAACTAGGCTCTTTCAGCTTAAAGTACGCGCTATGAAAAACGTTAAAAACACCGAAACCAATGGAGTCATCCATTTTTTGACCCGTCTGTAAAAAAGCTTTTCTCGTTGCTGGAATGCCTGTATTTGCTTGCATATAATGGAGGTATTACCTCCGCACGAAGAAAGTCTGGTATCCCATGAACCTCCTGCTTCATGGACAGATCAAAAGTAACAGAGGAACTGTAAAAGTCTAAGAATCCCTATTTGAATGTTTTGTCTAAATTTTTGTTGTTAGAAATCTGTTTGAAATGCGTCGGCAGGGTAAAATAATCCACATTTTTTATTAACATTAAAAAAGCTTATTGTTTTCAAACACTGACATCAAATATACTATATTAACTATTAATATAATATATTTGCTGACATGCAACCCTAATTACCCTGTATGTATATTGCTTAATGAAAAAACGGCTCCCAATTTGGCCTATTTTACGAATAACTCCGAAAATAAAACTATTTTCTAGGGTTTTATAAGCTCCATTATAAGGTAGGTTTGGCCAAATTAGGCACTGTTATAACAAAACCCGGTACACTTACTCTGACTAAAAGTACGTTTCAAATTTTTTTGGTGTAATCCAGCGCTTCCTTTCCTCTGAAAACTGTCTACCAAATATGGGAAATATACGAGGAGAATATGTCAAATGATCGGAACTATCAATAGTCACTTATTGGGCTATTGATACTTCCGATCATTTGAATTGTTATTGACGGCATATTTTGTTTATCATTTCAGGTAGCGCAAAACAATAAAATATTTTGTAATTTTCAATGTGTTTTGCTACGCGTATTTGGAGCATGTATTGAACGCAACATTCAGTTGAACTTGCTGTTATTTTCAAAGAAATTAATTTGAACCGCGCTAGATTGTAAACGTCAATTAAATTTTACTGATTTAACGTTCATTTTTTGGATAGAGATTATTGTTTTCCTACATGTTGTTGAATTTCCAATAGCATCGTTCATTTAAGAGGAAAAAAGTGTGTATTTTCAAATCAAAGCAAAGTCATTTTCTTGAAATAATGTTGGTTTGTATGCCATATCTTGGGCCATGTATAATATCTGATAGGTTGAAGGAATTGTTTAGGGACAAATATTGCCCGTCATTTTTATTCTTCCCAGATTTCTATTTAATACGGTTGAACTAAACCTAAAGTTAGATTCAAACTCAGTAAATTGATTTCCAGTTGATGATTGGAATTGCGAGAATGGAATATAAAACATCAAAGGTGCATCTTAACCCAATGGACGCTGTATGGTGTCTATAACTACATAGGTACATATGTTACTTGCGTCGCTTCCTTTACAGTACCTACGTGGCGTTGCATGTACTTTAGGGACAAATCCAGTATTTTATATAAAAGACTACATCTGCCCCTAAATAACAAGCCACGCCACGTAAGTACTGTGAAGGAAGCGACGCAAGTAACATTTCATTGTCAGTATATCCGATTAATATAGGGAGATAACAAGTCTGATTGCAATCAAATGAGTGAAATCGGACTCACTCACTGAAAATTATCGAGCAGCGATTGAACTTGGGCGAATTCCTATGCTGCTTCGATCAGCAGAGAGTGAATCGAGAACGGGCTGTATCCGCTATTCTATCAAGTATAGAAAGAAATGAACATGCTTGAAGTCGGATCCACTCAAATTCATCAAATTGAGAGCGCGTGTGTTGATTCACATACGGCAGCAACAGACGAGTGTGTGTCAAGTGACGAGAGAATAAAACGTTTTTGCCGATTCTCTCGGGAATCAACCATCACTGATGATAATTTTATTAAGAAAAACCCAGATTAATCCACCTAGCGGTGATGGTGCCTTTCTCGACCTTCGTAAAATGTGTGTGCTTGAAAAAAGATGAGCTAGTGGCTAGGAGTAAAAAAGACAAATTTCTTTGTCCATTCTATGAAAATCAGATTATTTATGGCAAAGATATTGTAGATCCAGTTGAAAACCGAAAATCATATTTTGTCCCATTTCCGGATGTCGCAACTGCATCGCGAGTGGTGCCCGACTATGGCACAGTTGCGCACTACTCGCGATGCAGTTGCATCATCCGGAAATATGAGAAAATGCGATTTCGCGGGACCTCGGTTCGGTTTTCAGCTTGATCTACAATATGCTAATAGGAATTTCGACATTTTTGTTTCCTTTTCCAATCTTTTTGACGTACATAATCCTGTTTCATTTCACCCAGTCATATATTTTAAGGATATCACTTTTGGATGTTAATTGAACTGAAGATCCGACTACACAAAAAGAAAACGAAAATGTCATTCCCATCACGCGAGCGGAGGGCAATATTTGTTATGATATAAATCTCATGACCGTCTTTCTGCCAAACTCCCGTATGAAGTGGGAGAGACAGAGACATCATCTCAGTTCGTCGAGCTGAATCGATTGGTATATAACACTATGGGTCTCCAGGCCTTCTGTAAAAGTTTGGTTTTTGGAGCGAACATACAGCCTTTTCGTATAAAAAGGCTAAAATGGTGTTTCGGCCATAACTTCCGATCCCATAGTCCGATCTAGCCAATTTTCAATAGGAAACAATGGGACAGGATTCTGCGTCGAATGCAACTTGTTGCGAGCAAATCGGTTGAGGATAAGTGTCCGAAAATGAGTGACATTTTTTACGCGATTTTTTTGTATGAATTTGTATTTTGGCCATAACTTTCGATCCCATAGTCCGATCTGGCCAATTTCAAATATGAAACAATGGGACAGGATTCTGCGTCGAATGCACCTTGTTGCGGCAAATCGGTTGAGGATAAGTGCCCGAAAAATGAGTGACATTTTTTAAGCGCTTTTTTCGTATGATTTTGTATTTTGACCTTAACTTTCGATCCCATAGTCCGATCTGGCCAATTTCAAATAGAAAACAATGGGACAGGATTCTGCGTCGAATGCAACTTGTTGCGAGCAAATCGGTTGAAGATAAGTGCCCGAAAAATGAGTGACATTTTTTACGCGATTTTTTCGTATGATTTTGTATTTTGGCCATAACTTTCGATCCCATAGTCCGATCTGGCCAATTTCAAATAGGAATCAATGGGACAGGATTCTGCGTCGACTGCAACTTGTTGCGAGCAAATCGGTTGAGGATAAGTGTCCGAAAAATGAGTGACATTTTCTACGCGATTTTTTCAAATGAATTTGTATTTTGGCCGTAACTCTCGATCCCATAGTTCGATCTGGCCAATTTCAAATAGGAAACAATGGGACAGGATTCTGCATAGAATGCAACTTGTTGCGAGCAAATCGGTTGAGGATAAGTACCCGAAAAATGAGTGACATTTTGTTGAGTAGTTTTGCGCACACACACACACACATACACACACATACACACACACACACACACACACACACACACACACAGACATCACCTCGATTCGTCGAACTGAGTCGATTGGTATATAACACTATGGGTCTCCGGGCCTTCTATAAAAAGTTTGTTTTTGGAGCGATCATATAGCCTTTACCGTATACTTAGTATACGAGAAAGGCAAAAACTTATACATTGCATTAGCCCCCTACATTCAAAAAATTGTACATTACATTAACTTATGTATATTATTAGCTTTTTGCTGTGGGATCATTTATTAGGTGGCATATTGAAGTGTATTAGTACATATTTTCGAGGTTTTTGCCATAATTTATATGTATTGTTCCTTTACGTTTTGAGGCACCCCATTTCTATCATCTACGTTTGACAATAGCCAACACGGAAGAAATAAACTACCCAATAGTGAGTTTAATTCACTCAACCTCGTACATCCGTACGGGAAGCCAAAATTGAGTAAGTAGGGTCGAAGTAGTTTGCCTTTACTCCCATGTTAAAAAAGTACCCAACGGAAAATTTATTGACCCAAATTTAAGTTTAATTCACTCAATTTCGACCTCAGGTAATAAAACTTAAAATTGGCTTCCCGTATTGAACTGGCGTCGTTGGATTGTTTGGCTCTTTTGTTTTTGACAACAAAAGAAAGAGTGGATGAAAGAGAAGAGAAAAAATAACTCAAAAGTAAGTTTAAAAATACTCAATTTTGGGTACTTTTTTTCTTCCGTGAACATCTTTGAGTTTCCCATTGTTTGGTTGAAATAGGGTTTCCCACTGATAATTCTATTTTGTAAACAAACCACTATTCCGAATTTATTTTTTTTAGTTATAGTTATTATTTTTCATCATTTTTTGAGAACCTATTGAAATACCTATCTGTAGGAACAAATTCATCGATTTCTGAGATGAGTTTTTTTTGTAATATCGGTTTTAATTTTTAAAACTAATTTTTTTCAGTGTAGGTTTTTCATTTTGTGGATATTTTTCCAAAAAACTTCAGGGAATTTCACGACAGTCCGCCATTCAACACATTTTTGTAGGTCTTGTAATTTCAGAGTTACACCGATTAAAAAAAAATCAATGCAAAAAAAATAGGCCCTCATCAAATGTTACTCTTGAAATTTTTTGAAAAACTAGGTATGGCTTAGAAATACCATATCTTTATGCCCACCAAGTTTCATTCGATTCTGAGATGGTGCTGCCAGCCCCATAGAAGGGTTGGCGCGAAATTCATCCAATGCCAATTTTAGGAATTGATATTACGAGTCTGAGTCGCCACTCATCCGGACAGGTTTGGTCAGATCAGGCTTGGCTGTTTAAATCTTGGAACAGGATTTTGACAGAGGGAGGAAGGTGCTTGACCACAGAGGGTATCCGATCTCATCTGGGCCTGATGATTTCCATCTGCTCCTGGAGAGTGCGAATGACTGTTCAGCGATAGCGAAAGGTTGGTTAACCAGGGAGTCCAGTAAGCCCGGTGGGATTCGGAACTCTTCAAGCGATGACTTCCACCGCTTTGCAAGTGTTCGGTTTTGTTAATCGTGCGTATTACTGAGATTTTTCTTTGTAAATATGCGTAAAAATGTATGACAGGTAGTTTTTGTATGAGAAGCGAAGGTTTGTCCCCCAGTAGGCCCACTTAGCATACAAGTAGATAGCCATTAGGAGCAACCACCTTAAATGCCACCACCACCCACCAAGCTTCTTCAACCCACCACCAGGAGCCGCAGGATATGGAGTTGGGAGCAGCCATGATGGGTTGCACAAATGGGCGGTACGAAACAGGGATGAAGACTTGAAAAGTCAATGACCGGAGATGGGGGTCATGAGCCTTATTGGGCCTGAAAATCTTGTAATAGCTCGTTCACTTACCCGGCAATCGTGAACGAGTTAAGAAGTGGAAAGAGACAAGTTAAGGAGAGCGTTCATTTTTCGGAAACCAATATTGAGAGCCTTAAGACAAGGATATCAGGTAATTGCCCAGCCCCCATCTCTAGATATCTTCCGGGTTCCCAAATTGTGACCGTGATTGTGTGCTTTCGTCGACGTGTGTGTTTGCCGTGTTTGTGCCCAGTTTCTCGTGAAGCCCTGCGCCGTCCTAGAGCCCCCTTGCCGGGTAGATTCCGGCACCGTTGTTGGCCGAAGACCGATCCGACAACACATCGGTAGCCTAGGGCGCGCAACTGGATCATTAGCCATCCGCCGATGATCCCTCGGCTCAACCTAAGGCGCGGAACGTAGCCAGATGTGGCTGAAGCTTGCGGTCAAGACGAGGAAGGACACAGCGAAGAGGAAAGAGGTGGTTGGAAAGAAGAAGGGGCCCCATCAGTTAAGGTTAGCTTAAAAAGTGGGAGGAAAGTGAAGATTGGAAGGAGTGAAGCTAATAAAATTGTTAAAAACGTTGAAAGTGCTGGTAGGTTTTCCTTAATTTCGAGTGCGAAGATTCCCTGTCCCGCGGTAAACTTCCGAGAGTGTGCCGACCCTGAGGCAGTTGATTCGGGGAGTCTCGGAAGTGCTCCCGGTTGGCTAGACCGGCAATTACAACTTGGAATTTTTTCTTAGCCTTTCATAGCTTTGCATGCGTCCGGCTGGATCTTTTTATTTACATGAAAAATTGGCTATTATCATATCGAGAATTTTGGCAATTTTCATAAGTTTGGTGTTACTAATCCAAAGCGAAATGATGAATAGTTAATCAAATTTGCGTCTCTATGAGTACGTCTCTCAGCACTTCATGCTAAAACTAGTATTATATTTACGAGCTGCTGCTTGCAGCTGAAGCCATGGTACGAATTTAGTTCAAACCAAATCTTAATCAGGGTTCTTCAACCATTGTACGAATTCCAGTTATGTAATAATCAAGTTTTTTTTTCAATAAAATTAAGCATAAAAGTATAATACCAAGATGATTATGAATTAAGCTTTCATGTAAAGTGAAGTTTGTTGCAGTAAAGTGTTTCTATGTTGGAAATAATTGTACTTAATTTCGACGACACGTCAAACGCCATCATTTTGGTTCGAACCATGAGTGAATACCCTACATCATACTTGTTGCAAATAAAATAGAGCGCAGTATTATTCGTGTCTGCAGATAGGCCCTTTGTTTGTTTTGTTTTACATTTTCAGTTAGAATTACAGTCCTTGGTCCGTATTGCTTCTGTTAATTTGCGTAACGTTGATTTGGCATAAAATGCTCAAACATTATACTTTTCTGCATAATTGCAAGTAGGTGAGTTAGTTCGCACCGAAAGGCTCGATGATTGAGGTTTTAGTAGGTACGATGCTTCAGTAGAAGTGCATAGATCATATGAGTGATAAGAATGTACATAGCCGAAGAACTGCTGCATGGCAGTTTAAATCTCCCTCAAATATCTGATTTTCCCATTTCAACTGGTCTGAGATTTCTACCCCGAGATGTGCTGAGCAATTACCTCTCCAGTTTGCGTTTATTCACACCGGAAGCGGAAAAGAGCAGGCAACTATAAATTTCAGCCTGAATTTGCACAACGGTTTGAATCCTAATACCTACCGCCTGAAGGAACGCTTGCTCCTACCAACTGGAAGAGATTATGTCATAAAAGCAATGTGTTGAGAAAGTGGGAAAGCAAGTGGAGCTTCCCTGCTAAGTCCATCAGTTTCTAGATTCCAAATCTTGATTCTATTTGCTCAACTGCTTGCACACTGCCTCCTCTAAGTCGAATGTGATATCAGCATGGAAAGGAGTAAACAAGCGTTACAATCACAAACAAACTGTAACTATCTTGTGCAAATGTGTGTGTCCAGAAACTATGCAAATAGTTTTCCTTACTTGAAATAAATCCCTTAGCGTCGGACTGAATTTACAATTGTTAATTTTTGCGGGTATTTGATGAAAATTTACTATAAATGGATGGTGTTTAGAAAAGATCATACAAAATTTTATTGTAACTAATTGAAGAAGATGTTCCTATTGCTTTTATTGGATTTAATGCTTTTAATGGTAATAATGGTAAAAATAAAGCACAAATAAAGTAGGTCATAACATTGGGAATCTTGGAATATTAGAACTTTTTCAAATCACAGAATATACCACAAGGAAAAAAGGTGAAATAATTTAGATTGGTCTTCTATTGATCAAAAATACAAAATCATGATTTTTCTCGTTTCTCGAGATTACCGAGTTATTATTTCTTTACCATTGTTTCCTTTGCAAACCAGGCATCGATCAGCATTCACATGTCTGTTCATGTGAATCTATTGGAAACATGTATGTACATATGTTAAAAATTATCCATCGTCTCGTCGTGGGTGAGCGAGTTTTCTTCACACTTTCTGAGAAAATCCACGCAATTACGGATGATGTCGCGTCGGGCCGGTGCACGGAAAGATTATACAGATGTATATGATGACGACTGGTACTTCCGACATGGGTTCCATTTTCCCATCATAGACTCGGAATTCAAGAGAAGCAACATTCGTTTGCTTTCGTATTACTCCACCATATCTGCACACGTCTCCTTAAGCCACCGTTCTGATACAGTGGAATTAGTAAAAGAATGTTGCCTCCGTGAGTTTTCCAGCCTATGTCGGAAATGGCACCCCTGTCAACATCCTTAGTGGGGAAATAATTTCCCTGGAGATTTTTGCTGCCGTTGAGATTTGTTTCACATTGCGAATTAGCAGGAATGTAAGTATATCTTCCTCTGATAGATTGAGTTCGTCAGGCATATGACGATATATCAAATGAATTATACTTCATTTACCTATTGTTTATGAACTGTTTGAAAATGATCTGATGCCAGTCAAATTGGTATAATAAAGTCCTTGTGTAACGAGATGTATAAATCGACTTAATAAGATGTGTAACAATTTCTTATTAGATACATGTTTTTGTGATGCATTCTCTTTTGTACTTGTTTAGTGACATGTTTTCTCATGTTTGCTAATAATACAAACTACTGCCAGTATAGAGTAATGAATCTATTGAATAAAAGAAAAAAAAATATAGAGACAATATTTCATCGAATGCAATGTAAACATTCTATCCGATTTGACTCATCCATGATGCATTCCGTACTATCAAGTATCTATTCTCATGATGGACGTTGACATCATCCAGTCGTAAAACTAGCGTGAAACGGCCCTTGGTTAAAGCGCATAAGCTAGCCGTTTTTCCCCGCTTAGCACTCGTTTACTGCCCACAAATCCCACAGATTCTTCAGTTGCTTCTTCGTGGAATAGTGCAATGGCCCATCATACCGACCGACCAACCGACCGGATCCGGACGAGAAATGAACCAGATTTATGACGCTCATTAGTATTCCGAAGAATGAACATTGGAATGCATCGGACGGACGAGATTCGGGGCCTGGGGTTCGGGACAGACAACTTACAGAGCTGTGCTTGGCATTGTTCTACGGATGCTTACTGTGCGCCTGACTACCTACTGCAGGATTAAGAGAGGGTGGTTTAAACGCATCACTTCTTTTGTTTGTTTTAATCATTCCGTGAAATGGTGTATTTGACTATTTTGAATTCATTATTGACTTCAGTGGAATTCTACTAGTTCGCCTTATGATTGGTAAAATTATGAGTAAATAAATTGTCGTTATAATGTGGATGCTCGAAAAAAGTTTATTCAACATATGCATATGCGATAAATAGTTCAACGTTTTTGTGTTATTTAAATATCGCAGCACATTGGCATTTTGCTCTGATAAACAGCAAATAACATTGAAAATACAAGCAACTGCAAATACAAATAAATAACAGTTCGGTATTCCTTGAAATGATGTTGGAACTTGCATGCTGTTATTAAAAAAACAGAAATTTTAATAAGAAAATTATTTTGAGCTTTTTAGTGGTGAGAAAACTATTTTGAGCTTACGATAAGTGAGAAATTTTAACCTATTATGCACATTCTTATGTTGATCCTATTATAAATAAGTATTTCTAACTAATATTAAATATAATATTATAAATTTTTATTATATTTTACATTTACATGATGGACAGCTTGGAAATAATATTAATGAAGGGGTAGATTATGCGCCATACTCTCCTACGGTTCAAACCATCGTTCAACATGTGCGATGGATAAAAGCTTCATTTTTGCTGAAACGACCGCACGCTCTTTTGACCATCCGTCTAGCCAACGGCAGCTACAGTGGTTCGTCTGAGAGCAGCGACTAGATGAATGGGGCTATAATATGAGGGAACCGTTTGTGTAATGGATGATGAGTCTTAACTCGGTTCGATGGATGTATTTTTACTCCAAAGGTGTATGTGGCTGACTGATATCCACATTTTTATGTTTTGTAGTGAGGTGTGGTCAACCTATTCAACTCCCTAATTAAAAAGCTCATTAAAATTTAACAGAATCTGTTCTATCAGTGTATCGAACTAATATGGATTTTAAGTGCCTGAAAAGATGATTTTAGTACATTCTTCTTCATATTGGCCTCACATCCCCCACTGGAGCATCGCCGCTTCGCAACTAAGGCTAAGACTAAGGCTAAGATACTTTTATGCGCCTAGGGAAGACTCGAAAATTGTTAACCCGTAAATGTCCTAGACCGGACCGGGAAACGAACCCAGCCATCTCAGCCTTGCCTTGATGCCGCACGGCTAAGGAAGGCCCCGATCCTTAGAGGGGGAAATCGGAAAACAAAGCAAACCTACCAAGCGCCGACAAAAAGAGAGCCCACATAGATAAAAACAATACTCCAGAGCCTTCACTAAACGATAACTGCACCTTAATCAATCGTTCCAACAATTAGTAAACTACTCCAAACTCACCTGATGACAGTATGAGTTTAGTACTATTCCATTTAATTCCACCGCGTTGTAATCTTTACAGAGACATGTCTTAAGACATGTTTTCAAAATGTGTTTTAGTTTCTTCGTTTTCCTTCTTCGCTCAGGGATATTGTCCATATCTTGTAGATCTTGTGATGAAATGCTACCATTTTATGAAATGCTTGCCATTGTGATGAAATGCTGCCATGCCTTATGAACATTGTTTATCGCTTCCAAAATCCTGGGTGGATCCTTTCGATTGATGATACTAAAAATATTGTCGGCGTACCTTCACCGTTTCTCGAATAGTACTGCTTGTTCCTGTTTCTGACTTTTATTAAAACATTCTTCATGTCTGCCTTATCCTAAGGGAACTATCAATTCTATACTTTCGCCTCTTAGGAATTCCTCCGGAAGTTCCTCCAGGAATTCCTCCGGAAGTTCCTCCGGGAATTCCTCCGGAAGTTCCTCCAGGAATTCCTCCGGAAGTTCCTCCAGGAATTCCTCCGGAAGTTCCTCCAGGAATTCCTCCGGAAGTTCCTCCAGGAATTCCTCCGGAAGTTCCTCCAGGAATTCCTCCGGAAGTTCCTCCAGGAATTCCTCCGGAAGTTCCTCCAGGAATTCCTCCGGAAGTTCCTCCAGGAATTCCTCCGGAAGTTCCTCCAGGAATTCCTCCGGAAGTTCCTCCAGGAATTCCTCCGGAAGTTCCTCCAGGAATTCCTCCGGAAGTTCCTCCAGGAATTCCTCCGGAAGTTCCTCCAGGAATTCCTCCGGAAGTTCCTCCAGGAATTCCTCCGGAAGTTCCTCCAGGAATTCCTCCGGAAGTTCCTCCAGGAATTCCTCCGGAAGTTCCTCCAGGAATTCCTCCGGAAGTTCCTCCAGGAATTCCTCCGGAAGTTCCTCCAGGAATTCCTCCGAAAGTTCCTCCAGGAATTCCTCCGGAAGTTCGTCCAGGAATTCCTCCGGAAGTTCCTCCAGGAATTCCTCCGGAAGTTCCTCCAAGAATTCCTCCGAAAGTTCCTCCAGGAATTCCTCCGAAAGTTCCTCCAGGAATTCCTTCGAAAGTTCCTCCAGGAATCCCTTCGAATGTTCCTCCAAGAATTCCTCCGGAAGTTCCTCCAAGAATTCCTCCGGAAGTTCCTCCAAGAATTCCTCCGGAAGTTCCTCCAAGAATTCCTCCGGAAGTTCCTCCAGGAATTCCTCCGGAAGTTCCTCCAGGAATTCCTCCGGAAGTTCCTCCAGGAATTCCTCCGGAAGTTCCTCCAGGAATTCCTCCGGAAGTTCCTCCAGGAATTCCTCCGGAAGTTCCTCCAGGAATTCCTCCGGAAGTTCCTCCAGGAATTCCTCCGGAAGTTCCTCCAGGAATTCCTCCGGAAGTTCCTCCAGGAATTCCTCCGGAAGTTCCTCCAGGAATTCCTCCGAAGTTCCTCCAGGAATTCCTCCGGAAGTTCCTCCAGGAATTCCTCCGGAAGTTCCTCCAGGAATTCCTCCGGAAGTTCCTCCAGGAATTCCTCCGGAAGTTCCTCCAGGAATTCCTCCGGAAGTTCCTCCAGGAATTCCTCCGGAAGTTCCTCCAGGAATTCCTCCGGAAGTTCCTCCAGGAATTCCTCCGGAAGTTCCTCCAGGAATTCCTCCGGAAGTTCCTCCAGGAATTCCTCCGGAAGTTCCTCCAGGAATTCCTCCGGAAGTTCCTCCAGGAATTCCTCCGGAAGTTCCTCCGGAAGTTCCTCCAGGAATTCCTCCGGAAGTTCCTCCGGAAGTTCCTCCAGGAATTCCTCCGAGAGTTCCTCCAGGAATTCCTCCGGAAGTTCCTCCAGGAATTCCTCCGGAAGTTCCTCCAGGAATTCCTCCGGAAGTTCCTCCAGGAATTCCTCCGGAGTTCCTCCAGGAATTCCTCCGGAGTTCCTCCAGGAATTCCTCCGGAAGTTCCTCCAGGAATTCCTCCGGAAGTTCCTCCAGGAATTCCTCCGGAAGTTCCTCCAGGAATTCCTCCGGAAGTTCCTCCAGGAATTCCTCCGGAAGTTCCTCCAGGAATTCCTCCGGAAGTTCCTCCAGGAATTCCTCCGGAAGTTCCTCCAGAAATTCCTCCGGAAGTTCCTCCAGAAATTCCTCCGGAAGTTCCTCCAGGAATTCCTCCGGAAGTTCCTCCAGGAATTCCTCCGGAAGTTCCTCCAGGAATTCCTCCGGAAGTTCCTCCAGGAATTCCCCCGAAGTTCCTCCAGGAATTCCTCCGGAAGTTCCTCCAGGAATTCCTCCGGAAGTTCCTCCAGGAATTCCTCCGGAAGTTCCTCCAGGAATTCCTCCGGAAGTTCCTCCGGGAATTCCTCCACAAGTTCCTCCAGGAATTCCTCCGGAAGTTCCTTTAGGAATTCTTCCAGCAGTTCCTTTAGGAATTCTTCCAGAAGTTCCTCCAGGAATTCCTCCGGAAGTTCCTTCAGAAATTCCTCCAGAAGCTCCTTCAGGAATTCCTCCGGAAGTTCCTCCAGAAATTCCTCCGGATGTTCTTCCAGGAATTCCTCCGGAAGTTCCTTCAGGAATTCCTCCGGAAGTTCGTCCAAGAATTCCTCCGGAAGTTCCTCCAGCAATTCCTCCAGCAATTCCTCCGGAAGTGCTCCCAAGAATTCCTTTTGAAGTTCCTTCAAAATTCAACTAGGATTTAAAGGAGTTATTCCAGAAATTGATCCGTGAATTCTTTCCGTGAATTCCACGTCTTCTATTCCCATAACTTCCACCAGGAAATCATTCAGAAATTTCCATGTTAACTCCTCCTAACATTTTCTCTTAAATTACTCCAGAAATTCCACCAAGATAATCAACAATTACTTCGAGGCCGTTCGAAAAGTTCCATTTGAATTTATTCAAAAACTCACGTAGAAGCCCTCGATAACCAGTTCCTACTCACGCTCCGGAGTTGCTCCGAAAATTCTTCTAAGAACTTACTCGGGTACTTTGTTTCTTCGGGAATACTCCCAGAAATTCCTTGAAAAATCGTTTGCAAAATCATCTGGCTATTTCTCCAGATATTCTTCTGAAAATATCTTCAAAACTTTTTCGGCATTACCTTTGAAAATTTCCCTTGGAATTCATCTGAAATTTATTTAAGGAATTTTTCTGGAGAATCCCGCCGAAATTATCAAGATTTCTGCGGGTACTTCCCCTAAAATTTCTACTAAAAAGCATCCAAAAAGCCCTCCAGGATTTTCTGAGAATTTCTCCCAGGAACTCGCAAACTCTTCCATCTATACTTCCATGAATTCTACCAAACATTCCGCCAAGAATTTCCCCAGAAATCAATTCATGGAATTCCTCCAGAAATCCCTTTATAAGTTCCTCCGTAAATTGCTTCGAGAATTCTTCTAGAGTTCGTTTCGGAATTCCCAAAGCAATTTCTCAAGCTATTTTGCAAAATAAAAACCTCCAAGAACTGCTCTGGGAAGTTCGTTTTCCAGGAAGAATTTACGATGAAATTTTTGTGGGATTATCCTAAAGTAAATCTTGAAGAAATTCGCGATAGAGCTCCTGGGTTGAGTCCCAGGAGGATTTTTTATGTAAATTCTTGATGGATTTCCTGGAGAAATTTTCGGAGGAATTTTTAGAAAACTATCTGAAACAAATTTAGGATAATTTCTAAGATAAGAAGTTTTTTTTTAAATGAAGAAGATAAGGAATTTCCAAATAAATTTTAAATAGCGTTATGAAATAATTTCAATACGAAATGAATTCTAGTAGGAATTTCAGTTTAGTTTCCTGAAGAACAATTCCCACATTTTCAGAAAAAGTATCTTTATGTTTGGTCGAGAAACTGTTGAATAGAAAGGGATCTAGTGGTCATATTGTCAAAGATATTTTCCCACGTCACACTTTTTGGCCAGAGATCAGCTCCACGCTAGTTGCAGTTGTGAGTAGATCGCCATTCAATGATTTAGATTTAAAGACTTTATCGACAGACATCACCTCAATTCGTCGAGCTGAGTTGATCGGTATATGAAAGAAAGATGATTTCCTCGGTCCCTATTATCTACATACATTTTGGGCGATATCTTCCCTATCGATATATCTCAATCTCGATGTGTTCTGGTCATATTTTGTTCATCTTTCTCTCTGGGGCGATTGTATTGTTATTATTTTGCTACTATCAAAGAGTGAAATTATTTCAGCATTTTCTGCGTAAAAATCGCGCTTTACTTTAATTTTTTACTTCACAGAAGACTGATTCAAAAAAGTGAAGTTTGATAAGCATGCTATCAACATTTCTACCTGCTCCTGTGCAGAAAATTGTTTTGGAGCTCGTTTCCATTGCTTTGAAGTGCTGTGATTAACCCCCCAAGCTGGGTTGTGAGAATCGGGATGAAACTGCTTATTTGTGATCGCAGTTAAATGCGCGACAGCCCAAGCATGCGAAATTGTTGATAGGTAATCTAGCTATACAAAATGTGTCTCTTCTTCTTATTTTTATTATTCTATATTATTGATGCGCTCACAATTTAACGCTAAAAGGTGCGAGAGGATTACAGTTTTTTCGTCATAATAATCAATCAGATTTTGATACCTACTTGAATAACTAAACATTTCTTTTTGCGAACTATCTTAGTGATGACTAGGTAGGTTATTAAATCTTTTTTGTGAAAACTTTTGTTTCATTTTTAGCGAGAATTTCATCCCGAGGCTGGCTCATCTCGCCTTGTAAAAACTATCTAGTCGAACCTTGTCGTGAAATAACGTTTGTTTTGTTTAATTTATCTTTTCCTCAGTTATGAATCGCACAACATTTGATTTTCATCTATCTTTGAAGCAGTGCTGCAATGATAGAGCTCATAAGCAGGGAAAAACTAAGCAGATGTGTTCTATATCATTTTTATACTGGATGCGCTTCATCCTCGCCTTTTCAAAACTATTCATCCTAACCGTATCTTCTTCCTTCTTGGAAGACTAACGACACTCTATGGCAATGACTCAGTGTTGCTTTTCTATTCATGAGCCGCGTGAAAAGCGAAGAAAATAAGTCATGGAAAACTCATAATGAACGGAGGGGCATTATGCATAATAACTCTTAAATGTCATTTTGATGAATTAATTATATTTAATTGGAAAATTTCTTTTAATTGAATATAATGAGCAACCGAGAGCGGGTGACCGCATCCATACTCCTGTTTAAACATCATCATCTGCGGTGACTGTGAATGAACTGTGGTCTGGTAGCATTATAATTACCGTGTGATTGGTTGATTCATTCTAGTGAAATGTCTTCTGCGCCTTTATTGTACCCGGAGTTTCACCGAAGCCCTTTGTAACTGGTACAGAATTTGCGATGCAGCTTGTGGAAACAGAATACAACGGTATAGTGGATGATTAAAAGGGTATGTTGAAGCACAATAGTCTGCTGAAAATACCTGCTATTTTCCTAATTTTGAATCAACTCTAGCAGTACAAGTTGCATAATTACGGTGAATTTAATTACGATCTCGCAGAGGATCTTCTAGTGTTCAATGTTCATGACAAAAATTGCTAACTGACCACAATGTTTGGTGGCTTGACTAATGAGAAAGAATAGCGGTATCATTATAAGGTGAATGAATTCTTAGTAATGTTACCATTCGATCCAACTACGACAGGCTAAATAATGATGTACTATTCCGGTTTGGTGTAACTATGATATTACGAGAACTGTAACAATGCTTTCCTTAATATTACGTTTTCCATCACTATAATCCCGCTTTGTGTTGCATTGCTTTTTCAAACTTTTCGAATTGTTCAAACTCGGGAAACTAATGCCTATTAGAAAAGCTTATCTCAACCACGACTGGTGACAGTGGAACCATGCCAAATATAAGGTTTTCATGTGCTATGAATGGCAGTTCGCACTGGTAAAACTTTCACACCCGGATTGCATTTTAATCCCATTCAGGAGGGCAAAGCGTTCACTTCGAAATCCTAAACTATTTTCAATAAGTTAAAAGCTTTGACTAACTTTATCCGACTTCTGCGCTGCTTTTCATCAACCTGGTAAGTAGGTGGGGGATGTTAAACTTTCATGTCTACTTGTTCTCGGAGTATCTGTAGCGCTGCATCGTCGTTGAGGGCTCTGTGATTAATGCGTAACACCGTCTTTAGGAAAAGCTTAAGTGCGGAGCTATAGAGCATTTTTTACTGTTAGTTTCTCTGTACATACCTATGTGCTTATGTTGCCTTCTGGTGTATAATTGACAAAGTGCAACGCTGGGAAATCAGGATTCATTTAGTTTTGAGAGACTTTGGCAAAGACAGTATAGTTATATGTTGCTTGTAATGTTTGTAATAATTATAATCAGAGCTTAAAGTATTCACTTCCATAAATAAATAACTGTGGGGGTATGGAATGCTTTATTATGTTCTCAACAAAATTGTGAATATTGTGAAATAATTGTTTTTTTTTTTTGGAAAATAGTTCCATAATTGTTGGGGGAGTGTACACTGATTTCTTCTTCATAGACTGCCTCAGATGATTGGTAATGAGAATGGTTAAATACTTGATACTTAATGGGCTACAGCTCTTCGATGAGCCTACGCTGAATGGAGTATCCTTCTCCACTGGACTCGATCCTGGGCCAATCGCTTCCAGTTGCCCTGGAACATTGAGCGCCCTGAGGTCCTCTTCAACTGCAAAAAGCCATCGTGTACGCGGCCTTCCACGAAGCCTGCGGCCTCTTCTGGGTTCTCTACTAAATATTATCTTCGCTTGACGTTCTTCCGGCATACGAACAACGTGCACCTTACGCTCAAACACTCCGAAAGCTCTCCGAACAATCTCCTTTAAGGTCACTCCTGATGGAATCTAAGTTTCAAAGTGCTCGCGTTTTCGGGGGCACACCACTCGATACGGAGGCGGTGCACAACTGTCATTTTTGTTGATTTAGCTTTGCTGCGTCGCAGCATGCGTGAAAAAATAAAAATGACAGTTGTCCGTTGCTTTCGTATCGAGTGGCGTGCCCCCGAAAACGCGAGCATTTTGAAACTTGGATTCCGTCAGGAGCAGGCATTGCAATATCATCTGAGCATAGGATATCATCTTTGCTTGTGCAAAGATATTATCTCTAATCAAAGAGCACTCTGGAAAGATATTATCATTTGAGCAGTTGATGATGATCCTGATAACCAGCGCAGTTCGGGGTTTGTTCACGTTGTGAGGACGTTGCTATAACAAAAGTAGTGAAAAAACTTTTCTCCATGGCGAACATTGCACTTTGTTTACTGATAGATGACTGAGATCGATATCCTAGCATATCATCAGTATCCTGCTCATAAGATCGAATGATGGGATAAATTGCAATGCCTGGTCAGGAGTGACCTTAACGTCCATGTTTCATGGCCGTATAAAGCCACCGGAAGAATCAGCGCGAGTTTTGTTCTCGTTTGCAGACTAGGGATTTAAGCTGGATACATAGTCCTTAATAAGGCCTATTTGCAGCTACAATACGCCTTATCCCCTCGCGGGTAACATCATTATCGCACGTCACTAATGTTCCAAGATACACAAATTCGTCTACCACCTTACATTTTTCACCATCCAGCACCATTGCATTACTACCACCACTAGTGAACCCACGTTGATTTCCAGCGACCATGTACTTCGTTTTGCTGGTATTGATCGTGAGTGCAATCCTCGCTGTCTCCCTCTTAAAAGGCGCAAAAGCCTCTTCCACGGCGCGGCGATCAATCCCGATTATATCGATATCGTCCGCAAATCCCATGAGCATATCCGATCTTGTGATAATGGTACAGCTTCTTTGCACACCAGCTCTCCTAATCGATCCCTCGAGCGCTATATTGAACAGTAGATTCGAATGAGAATGGTTACGGCGTTAAAAAAACTCAATTGGCCTTGAATATTGTATTGGCTTTTGGTGCTAGAAATGGTTCTCAATTGAACGTCGGGATCAATACGAAATATAATTAAAAACATCACTAACTGATATTTGTTCGGTAATTGACAGTGCACAGTTGAATGTGGATATGTTACGATGTGAGAATGACAAAAAAGACCGATGGGCTTTACTAAAAATGTCGCTGATTTTAATTATGCCAGTATTACACGTAGTCTGTAATTTTTACGGACCAAGTAGGTATAGTAATTCGATAAATTGTTGAATACATACTGAACTATCTCGAGATTCTCCACGTAAGTATTGATTTGTTTCATGTCGTTCATTTTTTTTGCCTTCTTGGGTATGTCAATCCCTGCGACCAATTGTTATATCTATTGTGTTATGTCGTTCAATGTTAACGAGATTGTAGAAAATGTTACCGAATCGGATAACAATCAGTATCGAATCACTTGGCTGCACTAATTCCATAAATGTGAGATTCCATATGTAGTACCTAAAGTAGACTAGATAGAAATGTTATGGATTATGTCTAGTCTTTTTTCATCGTGTACCCACTAACCTACCCCCACAATCCATATCTCGATCTATCTTTAGGGCAAAACTTTCACGATGACAACCCGATTACTGCGAGCGAATGAAGGAGTGACTGAGAGAACTGGAATTCAAGGAGTTGGTGTTCGGAAACGACAGAGGTGGTACGGAAGAACTGCTCGTCGTGAGTGTTAAAAAAAAACCTGGAAGCCGATTATCCGGAAAAATCTGTGGCGAAAGATCCGGAAAGCGCACAATTTCTGCTCAAACCGCTAAGAACAGCAGGTGAAGGAAAGTCCACCAAGTAGACGCACGGTTGCCGTAATCCTAAGCGATCGGCCTTTGAATCTTTTTGAAAATTTGTCATAGAAACCGTTCCCGAACCAAGCTGAACAGTTCCTTGTGGCCTAGGAAGTGGTAGAATATCCGGCCTAGGGGCTCAGAAGAAGGAGTGTCTGAATAGGAACCGCCGATAACCTCGTCGAGAAATTTCCAGAATCACCGGAAGTTGGACACGTGGTTGTCATAACCCCAATCGATCTGTCTTGGGAGTCTCCAACCGAAAGGCATTCTTCTACGCCAAGCCCAACGCTTTACAGAGTGGCCGAGAAAGCACAAGTTTCTCCGGCCCAGGCGCTCATGTCAAGAAAAGGGAAGTATCATCATCGGAACTACAGATAGCCTCGCCTGATTGCAGAAGACCCCAAGCAACAACCGGGAGTCAGTTAGCAGACGTGACCCCCCCGCCACAAACGGCTAACCACCACGAATCCATAAGGACGAGCTCACGCAAGACCTGCCAGATCATCGAAGTATCCCATCGGAGGTCCATCCCCTGGATATGGGCCACCTCTCATCCGGCGTACAAAGTCACCAAATGACACAAAATCGTTCAGCGGAGTGCTCAGCTGGCGGTAAAGCGCTGGAACTGACTGCCCGAATTCCCCTAGACTGTCTCAAGGACCGGTCGGCGCAATGCAGGTCACAGTAAGTCAGCATATCTTCAATGGGCCCCAACGCGTCGAGTGGTCACCACAAACACTAACATTAACCACTAACACCTAATGAAAATGAAATGAAAAAAAAATAGCTTTAACTAAAATATATTCTGTTTTCTAATTTAATCACTCGCTATCCTTATGCAGTGCATGCAATTGCGGCGATACGGATTGTCTTGTCCTCCTCTGTTGTCCTCCAAGCAGGTGGATGGCGAACCCTGAAAGTCTCAGAGCTTAGAGAGCTGGTTAGGGACGTGCGGACGTCCACTGCCCAGACGTATGGACGTCGGCGGCGGTTTCAAAAAGTAAATTAATTAAAGATTTTCTTAGTAGTCTAAACATTCGAGAGAAGACATTTATACAAATGACAAAAAATGGTAGCTTGGCTTGGAAACCTTGCAGTTAATAACGGTGGAAGTGCTTAATGAACATTATCCAGCGAGGCGGCAATGTCCCAGTAGGGGACGTAATGCAAATCGGGAAATAAGAAGAAATGGTTCGCTCTAAAAACAAACTTTCCGTACGGTATCGTAAAATGATGCCGATTGAAATCGCGGAATATTTCCGTTTGGAATCGCAGAGGAGAACGCTGGGAACTGCAGAAAGATTGAAATCGCAAAAGAATTCCGTTCGGAATTGCTGAAGAAATCCCTTCAGAATCACAGATGGAAGTCATTCGGAATAGCAAAATGATTCCGTTCGGATAGGCCGCAGAACAGTTCAGGACAGACAAAATAAAGCAGTTCAGATTCGCAAAAGGAATCCGTTCGGAATCGCAGAAGGATTCCGTTTGGAACCGCGGAAGAATTTCGTCCGAAATCGTCGAATGATTCCGTTTAATACCGCAGAACCACAATGATTCCGTTCGGAATCGCAGAAAGACTTCATTTGGAATCGTCGCAGAATGATTCTGTTTGGTATCGAAAAATAACTCTATTTAAACATGTATTTTTTAATTTTAAAAATTCGAACACGTAAAAGAACTCCGTTCAGAGTCGCAGATTCGGCTCGAAATTTCAATAAAATTGGTTTCTATATTTCGGAATCACAGTCTGATTCCGTGAAAATAGCGGAAGTATTCCGTTCGGAATTCAAGAAGCATTCTTTTGAGAATCGTAGGAGGCACAGGCGCATCCACGTTCCGAGTCATGGGTAGGACAATGAATAACATACATACAGTGGTTGGTTTTCTACCCGCCACTGCCGTATCCAGGCGCTAACGTATATGTAAAAATATCCAGCATGAGTTAACCACCTCAAGTGGGTATGACGAAAGACATCTAACTTATGTAGGAAGGTGTCTGCTACTACGCCTACCATATATTTTTTCGATTAAGGTGATTATTTTCGAGATATCAAACTTTAGATGCCTTTCGCCATATTGATTTTCGAAAGTTAACTCCTAGTGTGCCGCTCAAAGTAGGCGATTCATTAGGAAACGCCAATTTGGGCAAAAGTTCTGATATTAACATTAGCGTTAAGCGATTCGCATAAATTTGTAGGTGTTACAACCCTAGACTGTTGTATGAGAGTAGAATCTGCACTGGAATCCGTTACACCAGAGGCACACTTCAACTGTCGAGATCTGTGCTGGCGAATATTTTAAGGGAAAGAATTGACACCTATTAAAGGAATGTTCCGTGGAGAACTCTACGACGTCGCATAGCTGCCACAAAAGGTTTTACAACTGTTAGGAAGGCGTTTTGGTGGAATACGAAAAACTGAAAAAAATAAGACATGCAGAATAGGAAATAAACGAGCCTGCGATCGAGCCCACAACCTCCTGCTTATAGTGGGCTTCGTGGCCGTGCGGTTAGCGACCACCGAGCTTGTCTTCGATTTGGGCAACCGTTCTGGTGTTTAGCTCAAATTACTAAATGAACGAAAACATTCTTGATTCTAGAAATCTCTATGATTATTGTCAAGACTCTTATTAACATTGAGATATCCTCAGATTCCTGCCAGTCAATAGACTTCATCTTATCATAATCATGGGTAGGACAATGCTTTGACTGTCCTACCCAAGAAAATTCATGCGTAGAACATGTCCTACTTATCCCACCATCCCCGCCGCCACTGACTGGTAGGAGGATTCTGTTCAGAAACGCATCTTAGAAGGATTATTAGTGGATTCGCAGAAAGATTCTTTTCGGAATCACAGCAGATTTCCGTTTGGAACAGAGGCAGAATTCTGTTGAAAATCGCAGAAGAACTTCTTTCGGAATCACAGAAAGATTCCGTTTTGAATCGAAATTGCAGAATAGTTTTTTTTCTATATCGCGGCCGGAAGTTCAGAATCATAGAATAATTCTGCCCGAATCACGGAAGGATTATTTTTGGAATCGAAGAACTCCGCTGGGAATGGCTCCGTGCAGAAGGATAACGCTCGAAATTGTAGATGAATTCTGTTCAGAATTGCAGACGGATTCCATTGGGAAGCGCAGAAGGATTCTGTTCGATATCGCCGAATGTTTCCGTTTGGAATCGCAAATAGATTCCGTTTGGAGAAGCAGATGAACTCTGTTCAAAACGCAGAAGGTTTTCATTCGGAATCACAGAGAAATTTTGCTCGGAATATCATAAGAATGCCTTAGGAACTGCAGAAGAAAACCTTTCGACTCCAGAGGATCATTGAGTTAGAAATAACAAAAGGATTACACTCCAAATCGCAGAATAAATACATTCGAAATCACTGAAGCTTTCCGTTCGGAATCGCAACAAGAAAGACTCCTGTCAAAATTGCTGAAGATTTCCATTTGGAATCGAGAAAGGACTACGTTTGGAACCGCATAAGGATTATTGGAATTGTATAAGCACTGGCGGAGCCAGCTATTGTTGTTTGGTGGGGCACCACTTGATGCAAGAATAATAGCCGTTGAGAACAATGGTGTGATTGCATCGCGTGGTGCCCCACCTCTGTCTCCGCCAGTGTCTATAAGGATTCGCAGAAAGATTACGCCAGGAATCTGCACTCTTTAAGTTGGCAACATAGGGAACAAGTTACGTTAGACGTAAAATTTTATTAGGCGTATAAATGAATGCGAAAATACCGACTTAGATAGATCATTTCTATAATATACTTTTCATAGATGCTTTAAGGCTTTGTACGAGGGAATGAATCAAAACGATCAATTTCAGAAGTGCACTATTCCGTTGTTATGCGTACACTTTCCTTACTTAGAATTAGAGGCGTATGTCGCCACCACCAATATTTATACGAAGTTTGTCCAATTTACGTGAAACTCTTGGTAGAGGAGCCAAAGTCTTAGCCCGTCAACGATACGCGGCTCTTGAGAAGGAAGTAAAACGCTCATGTCGACGGGACAAGCGAGCGTGGGCAGACTCTCTGGCCGACGAAGGAGAGAGAGCCGCCGCAACCGGGGACATTCGCCTCCTCTACGATATCTCACGACGCTTAAGCGGGGCGAAGATGAATGCAACGATGCATGTGAAAAACGCGAATGATCAGTTATTGACCGACCCAACTGACCAGCTGAAACTTCGATCAACTTTTTCAAGTGCCAGCCAGGCCATCACCACCTCGGCATGATCTGCCTAGGATCCGACGTATAACACGCGTCAATACCGAAGCTCCATCACTGCTAGAGATTCAAACAGCCATCCAAAGCATGAAATCGAATAAAGCCCCAGGGGTCGACCGCATATCAGCCGAGATGCTCAAAGCTGACCCCATGACATCCGCTCAACTACGGCATCGTGTATTTCGTAATATCTGGGACACCGCAACTTTCCCGGTCGACTGGATGCAAGGTATCTTAGTGAAGGTGCCCAAAAAGGGTGACCTGACTGTATGCGATAACTGGCGAGGCATTATGTTGCTGTGTACCGTTCTCAAAGTTCTGTGCAAAATTATCCTAGCCTGGATTCAGGAGAAGATCGATGCGACTCTCCGGCGGCAGCAAGCCGGATTCCGTGCCGGAAGATCCTGTGTGGACCATATTGTCACGCTCCGCATCATTCTGGAGCAGGTCAACGAATTCCAAGAGTCCCTTTACTTGGTATTCATTGACTACGAAAAAGCTTTCGACCATCTCAATCACGAGAATATGTGGGGCGCCCTGAGACGCAAGGGAGTTCCTGAGAAAATCATCGGCCTCATCGAGGCACAGTACGAGGCCTTCTCGTGTAGAGTGCTGCACAATGGGGTCCTGTCCGACCCTATCCGGGTCGTAGCTGGTGTGAGGCAAGGATGTATTCTATCACCGTTACTGTTCCTCATCGTAATCGACGAGATTCTGGTAGATGCGATTGACCGTGAACCAAACCGCGGGCTGTTATGGCAGCCTATAACCATGGAGCACCTAAATGACTTCGAATGAATCGCCTACTTTGAGCGTGCTTACAGCGGTACACTAGGAGTTAACTTTCTGAAATCAGTATGGCGAAAGGCATCTAAGGTTCGATTTCTCAAAATTAAGCACTTTCATCAACAAAATATTTGGTATGCATGGTAGCGGACACCTTCCTACATAATCGGTACCAAATAGTTTTTCATGAAAAGTTTCTTATTTTGAGAAAACCCGCGTTAGATGACTTTCGCCATACAAATTTCTGGCGGTTAACTCTTGCTGGCTATTTTGCGCATATACTATAGCGCCTGGATGTGACAGCGGCGGGTAGAAAATCAGCCACTGCCAATAATTCATTGGCGGATGATGTTGCACTCCTCGCGCAACGGCGCTCTGATATGCAGAGTAAGCTCAACGACCTTGCCGAGCGCTCCTCTTCGGCAGGTTTAGTCATCAACGCCAACAAAACCAAATTGTTGGATGTAAACACGGTGACTCCTTCCAGTTTCACAGTAGCCGGCAACCAGTGGAGAATGTTGAAAGCTTCCAATATCTTGGTAGCCAAATGGCGTCAGACGGCAGTACCAAGATCGAGATAGGCGCACGGATCAAGAAAGCAAGGGCTGCTTTTGCGAGTTTAAGAAATATCTGGAAAAACAGGCAGATAAGTGAACATGAGGTGAACCGGTCTAGGGCCGAAAACCTCATTAATAAAGACAATAAAAAAAAGATAAGTGAACGCACCAAAATACGAATTTTCAACTCTAACGTAAAATCTGTGCTGTTATACGCTAGCGAAACATGGTGTGTATCAGTGGAGAACACTCAACGGCTGCAGGTTTTCATTAACAGATGCCTGCGCTATATAATTCGGGCCTGGTGGCCTCACAAATGGATCTCAAACAACGAGCTCCATCGTCGTTGTCACCAGAGGCCGATAGCAACAGAAATTCGGGATCGGAAGTGGGGCTGGGTCGGCCACACTCTACGTAGGGGCGGAAACGAAATCTGTAAACAAGCATTAGACTGGAACCCAGCGGGACATCGCAGCAGAGGCAGACCCAGAGGCTCATGGCGGCAAAGCCTCAATAAAGAAATAAAAGAAGTCGACCGAAATTTAACCTGGCAACAGGTTAAAGCGATAGCCGGGCAACGCTCAGGATGGAGATCTTTCAAGTCGGCCCTTTGCACCACCGGAGGTGTACAGGATCCATAAGTAAGTAAGTAAGTTGGTAGTGGCTCCTAAAGAAATACTTAGTTGACACATGAGCTGCTGTAAAAATCCAAACACAGAAATTAAATAATTAAAACTAATAGGGTACAAAGTTGAACAAAAAACTTGATATCAGTCTACTTCAATCCATCTAAGGTTACAAACGAGGTTGACACTTTAGCTGCTATTAAAATACTCGATTGCGAAAAACATCGAGCGCTACACGTATCAGCCATATCAATTTCGCCGGAAAACTATGTTTGGATATTATGTGCCACAGCTCATTTCATTCCACTGCATCGTACTCTAGGAATTTGTACCAACGACAGGCTTTACATCTGAGTCTCCTTTGAACAAGCCTCACGAAACATTGCCTTGTATTTTCCGATGAGGGTCTCTTCAAGCGTATGATTCCTCCGTACAGTTGTGTAAAATAAGCTGAAAAGCAATTCGAGCTTTTTAAAGGCGTTTTTCATGAAGCATGTCTCTCCGAATCATATCGTTATCGTTATAGTTACAGAAATACATGTATGTACACCCAACCGGCGGTTGTTAGATTTTCTAACCATTCTGTATAAGAATCTATCAAAATCTGTATAAGAACTGGGCATATGCGAAATTGTTAGATTTTTATACAAAAAATGTAAGCTATCAAACAAATATTGGAAGAAAAGCTTACAAAATTGTTAAATTCTTATACAATACTTGTATAAGAATCTAGCAATTTTGTATATGCCCAGTTCTTATACAGGTGTTGATAGATTCTTATACAGAATTGTTAGAAAATCTGACAACCACCGGTTGGGTGTACAATGTACATATCGTAAGCATAAACAGAGATTATAAGTGAGAGATTTTTCGTTGAATTCAACCCTTGTTAATAACAGTTTCATCATTCCAGCAGCTTTACTGTTGTTTTTGTCACATTTAAGGCCTTCCCAGCTTCTTCCAGTACTGGTGGTTCCATAATTTATCCTGATTTAACGAACGAATATCATCGTTCAACAAAATCTTGATCAGTTTTATCATATTTTTGTCTGTAAGAATATTTACGTATGTATAACGACTGGCAACTAAAAATTATAATGGCTTTAATACTTAATATGACTTTATGTGAATGAATCCTTAGAATGAATCATCAGAATAGTCGCACACACACTTTCACTCCATCATTGCTTATACCATGCCATCGAAACAGGAAGTATTGCGTTGTGAATTGTAAATTTTTCAACCGAACAAAGATCATGGGAAAAGTAGGGTAAAGGATGTATTTTGGACCACCTTTACGGGAGCTCTTATTTTGGACCACCAAGAGGAATTTGCACTCAGTGGTCCAAAATATGAGCCGTCGAACTGGTGGTCCAAAATACCTCCCTTACCCTAGACGGTCGAACATTTTAAGCGTGAAAATGTTTCGAAAACAGTCATAGCATTTTTTGGTATACTGAGCTCCGTTGTATACAAAGATGATTGTAAGGCCAAAGACACGAAGTAACTCATAAGCAGGATCAGAAGCAACATTCCAAAAATCGATGTGGCAGATCCGCACAGCGGTCTTGTCATACCAGCAATACTATGCTAATATTCATTAGTCTAACTTTGAAGACTAAGGACAACTCTTTGTATAATATATATCAGATTGAACTGTACTTCTTTATAGTTTTTTTTTCCGAGCCATTCTTTTCATTCCAGTTTTTAAGTTGCCACCCGTTATATCATGAGTTGTTACTATTATTACCATTAGTTTTTTTACCAAAGGGTTTTAAAATTATCCGCTCCTAATGTAAATCCAGTGCCATCAATTCCAATTTTATTGTTATTTCAGTTCAGATCATTAAGTGGATCACGTGTATCAATGCTATGATGTCTTGATGCTCAACGACGAACGATGGAAAATGTTTTCGACCTGTATGATGACAACGAACACCAGGACTCAAGAGAGGGTGAATCAACTCGTCTGCTATAATGCACTTTAGTGTGGGTCACTCGTCCTTTCTCGTTCGTCGTAAAGAGTTTCCACAGCTAAACTAGTCTCACCTGGAAAAGCACCATCAAAAACATGAGTACGCTTTACGCTTTTCAGGAGTCATTGCTTCTCCAATGCTCGCTGTGTCGCACAATCGATGCAACGTCGTTAGCTTCTATTCCTTTTGAAAAGTGATTTTTGCAATGAATGTAAATCTCTTTTGGAAAACTCTCCCACCAAACGAAAATGTTGAACTGTGTTATTTTTCGATTATGCTTAAATTGATTTTACTATAGTGTTTAACACTTAAACCATTCGAAAACGGATATTCCATTATCCAAGTAATCGAATTCCTCCAGAAGCTTCCGCCCGTTGGCCACAAAATTTATGTTCCCTGGGCTAACATATCTGATTATGAAATATTTATTGGATTGGCTTTCGCTACCGAGGCAGCGTCGAACCGAGCGATGCCGGAGCTTGGAGGGTAGATATTTTGCGCTCTACTATGCATACAATGCATGGTGTGGTGGTGTAGTGTAAACCATTAGCCTCGCTCTATTTACCGTCCAGCTACAATTAATCAATTACTCAATCAGATGTAAATTAATAGTGGCGGTGACGAAGAATAATGCATCGATACATTTAAGGCAGCGGAAATTGAGCCATACTTGACCACTAAATCGTAATCATCGCTTAATCTTGAATCCTGAACAAAAGAGCGGAAAATAGGTAAAGGCGGAAAACGGATTTTAAATCCAATAAATAAATGATTATGTAACAAATTTGATGTTTGCGGTTTGATGTTTGAACAAAAAAAAATAATAATAATTAAAATAGTGTTTCACATCCAAAATTAGAAATTTTACGAAGATCACGTCGCCAACCCCGGTGGGCACTTTGATCGTATGGTGGGCAGGGGTAGGGGAAGGGGGGGCAATATGCCCTAGCTAAGCAAACACTGCTTTATTGTCTTATTCGTAACGCTATTCATGGGTATTTTTACATTATGCAACAGTTAAACAAGATAGCTAGTTGATGTCATTCAAAAATTGTCAGAAATCCCAATCATATTGATAATATTCACATTTCAAAAAAGTGGTGATATTTTGTTGCCGGAAAACTCATGAGGCAAAACGCCTTTAAACTGGCAGCTCCTAGGGAACAAAGTACCACGCGTCGGCGACTGAGCATTCTGGTATGGATAGTGCGTGGAGACGCAAGTACATTGTGGGTTAGTGCCACTAGGGCGTTTTGCCTCTCCAAAATGTTAGATGTTTCTTCAAAATGTGGAAATTTTCGGTTTTTCCGACCTTCCCATACACTATTTTGAAACTTTTTTCGCCTAACCTACATAATTTTAGATCTAGTTTTGTTACGGCCATCTTAATGACGGTAAATATGAGGGAAACCACAAAAGGCGTTTTGCCTTGGGGGGGGGGGGGGGGTGGGGCGTTTTGGGGCCTCTTCCCCTATGCTCCTCTCCGGAGGTGCATATTGGATCAAGCGTCTGTTTTCCATGTGCTGCAATGTGTCAGCATCGAGAAGGCAGCCCCTTCAACACTATGTTGGTAGCACATCCCTGGTAAGTTAGCCTACAAAACTTCTGCAGTTACCAAGAAAGGCAAATGCATGGATCCAACGGCAACAACGGATAACCCGGCAACGAATAAAGGACAACGATTGGAAAGTCGCATCTAGAAACGTGAGACATTTGATTAAACCTGCACGTGTTGGGTTTCTGCCTGTGTGCGTGGCAGCAATCCAGTAAATACGGTGGCCCATAACCGGATAATGTGAATTCCGCCCAAGCAGCACAAGTCAGCGAAAAATGGTTGCAGCAACTTGATTTTGACTAAATCTGGTCATATAAGAGTTGCAGTAGCTTATGTGAAACATGTGTGTTGCTAGGGCGAGCGGTGTATACCGATGTGCTTCAGTAAAGGTGTGGGCCAAAGTCCTCTACGCCTGTACTGCCGTCATACGCATATTTGTCCCATGTTTGCTGCGATTTCCTATGTACATGGGACAGTTATGCGTATAACGGCAGTGTAGTAGTCGAAAAAATAACGTAAATATTGCCACCCACAGTGGGTGGGCGGAATGAAACGTCACGTCTGTTATAAAAATTGCACTCAGTATGCCAGACGTGACGTCACATTCGGCTACCTTCGGCCATCTTCGGCCATCTTCGGCAATCCAGCTGAGAGTTTCGCTCTCAGAAGAGCGAATTTTCGTTAAACAAATACTACTTTGGGGTTTGGTCCACACCTGTAGTAAAGCACATCGGGTGTATACCAATGAAAATAAATACTAAGGTATGGAAATCCATATATTGTGTGCGTGCCTTTCGTGTATGGCGAAAAAGTTTTCACTACTACATTCGAACGAGCTCCCATAAGAAGCCGTGCAAATATGTACGTCACCATTTGCTGTTTACATTTTTCATCATCCACTAATACACTTGCATTAAGTCTTCTTACTCACCTTCTATCTATTCTCATTGGGTGGATACCACCGCAAACACTTCATGCAAGTACCACAAGTACTATAATAAATAGAAATAAATAATAATAAATAATAATAAACAATAATAAATAATAATAAATAATAATAAATAATAATAAATAATAATAAATAATAATAAATAATAATAAATAATAATAAAATAATAAATAATAATAATAATAATAATGATTGTAATCGAACTGGCGGAGCAATCCCATGATTATTTTTCTCAAAAGCTATTGTTTTTGTGCCAAGCACTTCCCCACCAAACAGTGGTCATCTGAAATGCAAACGCGCATATCGGGAGAGAAGTCTTCTTTCGCCCTGTCCTTCCATTGCACAGTATTTTATTTCGTCATTTTCACGATCGAAATACAAAAACTCGAAAAGTGTTGATTTTTGATATAGGGTTTGTTCACAGAAGTTTCAAGATATTTAGTTTAGCATTAGAACTAGATTAATTAGAAGATATTTAGCATCTTTCGATTAACAGTTTGATGATTAATCCCCCTAAAAGTGAGTTGAGAAAATTATTTTTCCATCAGAATGAGAAAGACACATAGTAGCTTCCGTAAAGTTGTAGCAAATTGTAATACGAGCAACTTTGCTAAACATGTCGAGTCTCTATCCCGAGTAACATTTCAAATTTTATTCCACTCTAGAAGCGGTTTTCAAGATCAATTTTTAAGAATAAATAATAAAACCCACTATTACATGACTACCTTCTGATGACTACTATAAGAGTGAAATATGACCAAGTGGCCCTCTCTCGATAACCACTATAAAGCTATTATAATGGAACGTACACACGGTCAAGCAGTTTGACCAACATTGACTCCACCTCTCGTTTGTTCAAACATGCATCAAGTTTTACCAACAGCGACACTAACAATCAATTTATTCGACCAACAATATCACACACGAACGACCGAAGCGCAAATTTGAGCACCAACCATCAAAAAATATATGGGAGTTTGTGCAACTTCACTACAAATGCTCAAACATATTCGGCGAATCTTGACTCCGCCTCCGACAACTCAAACTAAAATCAAACCGTTTCAATTTTTTCCAACCGAGCCGCCAACTGTCAAATGGTTGTTCGAACAACTTCACACACGTTCAAACAAAGCAGCAACCGAAGCGTTTTCTCGGGGGTGGAGTCAATGTTCGTCAAACTGCTTGACTGGTGTGTACGTTGCATTAGAGTATAGGAAATCCCTTTTTAAACTTCCCGCAAAAAAGGGAATTTGGCTGCGGCATTGACAGCAGTAATTTTGGAAAAAGAGAAAACAAAACTTTGCGAACAAATAATAACAAAATGGATTGTTCACGGAAATCATGAAGAGGATATTGTCGCGCTTATCTTTTTCTAGACTTTCGCGGCGGTCTTATGTCGTTTTCGTTTATTCGCACCGCTTGCACCGGTGTAGGCAAACTTGCACTGGAATCGTTCGTTTATAAAAACGGTGCAGTTCCGTTCTTGCACCTTTTTGCCACCGGTGCAGAAAAATCTACACCCTACCCGAAGCGAGTGTAGCGGGTAGGCACCGCGTGGTACCAATACTTATGCGATGCGGAGCTGTCATAAGTTTCCTACTGCGTTTCTTATTAGGTTCTTCGGGTGGCTTTGTTTTTATTTTATTATCTGCTGATATCTATTCCTCATTGATATTATATTTAATAATGTGTATCAATGTTGTTGAAGTAGAATCAAAAGCTACAAAGAATCTTTATCCAAAGAAGTTTCTATAAATGTACAATTTGTTATAATATTAATGAATTAAACCCAAGACTAAGTGAATTAAGTCTAAGACGAATTAAGTACTGTCCATTTAATTCCACCAGTTAATTTTCGTTATCTTTGCAGATACGTATTTCGACCACAACTGTTGGTCGTCTTCAGTGTCTCGTACTTGACTCGACTTACTGAGAGACACTGAAGACGACCACACAGTTGTGGTCGAAATACGTATCTGCAAAGATAACGAAAATTAACTGGTGGAATTAAATGGACAGTACTTAATTCGTCTTAGACGGTTTAATACATTCCACTATAAAAGAGCTTAATATATTTGTCTGATTAATGAATTATTCTAATTATTAGTGATTTTTCAATTACAATTAAATAAATATATCAAAATTAATTTAATCTAACAAATTTATATAGTTATAAAACTATTCATTATTTATATTTATATATTTTCTTTTCATAATGTAGTAAATCGAATAGTCAGATAGAAGAAACTTGTTCATTTTCCTCAACATTATATTTTAATTTTTTTCAAACGAATATTGACATGATGTAACAGGGTTTGACTGTGAAATTCGGGAATTGATCTCAAATTGATAGTCGATTTACATAACTATTTTTAAATCGAGAAATAATTTAAATTTACACATATGCGGTTCTTGGTTTTAGCGTCAATCAGTTTTACGCACCATATCCGGTTATCTTCTGATTTAGCTTTTATCATTACTTTTTCATAGCAATGATATAAATAGTGTTTTTGTCTTTATTTTAAAACTTGATTTTTTGTACTATGAATATAAATGAATTGTATAATATGTTCAATTCATATGAAATTATTAAAGTAAAGGAAAAAATGGATTCTATAACATTCCCCAGAAAACCATACCCCAGAAAACCATTCCCCAGAAAACCGTTCCCCAGAAAACCGCTCCCCAGAATGTACCATTTCCCAGAAAACCATTTTCCAGAATGTACCATTCCCCAGAAAACCATACCCCAGAACGAACCATATCCCAGAATTTTTTTTCATACCTTTAAAAGATTCTTGCAATGAAGAAAAAAGATTTTGACAACAAAAAAACTGGAATGGAAAAAATGGCTCGGGAAAAAAACTACAAAGAAGTAGAGCTCAATCTGATAATAATATATTATGTTATACAAATAGTTGTCCTTGGTCTTCAAACTTAAACAAACGAATATTAGAATATGGTCCATGGTTTCGCCGTGCTGCTCATGACCGCTGGCTCTACCACATCGATTTTTGGAATGGTACTTCTGATCCTGCTTATGAGTTGCTTCGTGATTTTTAATTTGCAATCATCTTTGCATACAATGACCAAAAAATGCTATGACAGTTTTCGAAACATTTTCACGCTTAAAATGTCCGACCGTGTACTTTTCCCATGATCTTGGTTCGCTTGATAAAATCAAAGCACGCCGCAATACTACAATACAAAATACAATACGTAAAAGTGTGTTTCATATTTTTGTGAAAGCATTATTATTTTGATAGAAAAGTATTGAAGTCATTCCAACTTTTTTGAGTTGCCACCTGTTATAAGCCTAAACCAAAGGGCCTTATTATTCCCGCCGTTTTTCAAATGACATGAATGGTCGCTCTTAATTGGTATAAGCGAACTTTACAGGAACAAATTTAGAATCTACAATAAGACACTAAACGCGTGCTGTAAAAGGTAAGTTTGAGCAAAGTTAGTGCTTTTCTAGAAGCGTTAAATTATGATGGCAAATGCATATGGTCACCTTTATGTGGATTCTCCTATGCTGCCATCATACGTTTATTTGTCCCAAGGGATTACTATTTACATAAGACAGTTATGCGTGTAACGGCAGTATTTTAAATATAATTTAATTTTATCCAATGAACCTGTGGATTTTTATTATTGCGGGTAAATTCATATTTCAAAAGAAGGCATCATCCACTTGTTTGCTATACTCCGTGCAAACGCGTGATTTTAAAGAAGGCGCATTTTAGGAAAATGTGTGAGTCAAAAGAATGTATCACTCATTTGCCTTTTTCCGAGCAAATACGTATTTTAAAAGAAGGAATCATTCGTTAACCTTATTTCGGGCTAATTCGTGCCTTTATAGAAGGAATTATTTACTAATTTTTATATTCTTGTGCCTTATTTAGGACAAACGAGTGCGTAGCACACAAAAATTAAAGGCTTATTTGCCCTATTTGGAGAAATATGCGTTTTAAAAGAAGGAATCATCGACTTAATTGCCTTATTCCGGGCAAATGCGTGGGTCCCTATTTGTTTCCTCAATCAAGGCGTGCTTTAAAATTAGATTTTTTTTCTGTTTTGGGGTGAAGCCAGAATAGACATGACCATATACTATACTATGCTAAGCCAGAATAGCCGTGACCATGCGATGCAACGCGACGTGACAGTTCATTGATAATAATTGTTATTCCTTTGCCTGAGTCGCGTCACGTCGCATCGCACGTCGCGTCGCATCACACATCGCGTTTACTCTGGTGGGTACCTTTCCGAGCAACACCCATGTTTCAAATAGATCACTGCAGCATTTATACGACCTGATTATGTTACAATTAAGTCGCAGCAACTAAATTTGCATCAATATTGCTGTTTGGGTTATGGTCATTATGCCAAAAGGCACATTGTATTTGAAACTATAGTGCCACAATGGCCCTTGCACATCCAACTTATCAAGACAAATGATTTTATGTATAGTATTGCGATGATGATTGTAAGAAAACAAGAAAATGAAATCATGTAGGGGGAATGACGGCTTTGGCAGGTTTTGTTCTATTATTGGCAGGGGGGTTTTTTATGTCTGACTATGCTCAAATTTGGCCTAAACATTCTTTGCATATCAAAGAACATTGTGGCCAAATTTCATAAAATTTGGTCGACAAAAACCCCCCTGCCAATAATAGAACAAAACCTGCCAAAGCCGTCTTTCCCCCTACATCTATATATTCTGTTTTCTGGGGAACGGTACATTCTGGGGAATGGGTTTCTGGGGAACGGTTAATTCTGGGGATTGGTTTTCTGGGGGATGGTACATTCTGGCGATTGGTTTTCTGGGGTATGGTACATTCTGGGGAATGGAATTCTGGGGTATGGTTTTCTGGGGAACGGTTTTCTGGGGAATAGTATAGAACCGAAAAAATGTCAAGTTTCCAAAGACCAGCTTTGGAGTAAATCCGTAACGTAACGTATTAGATTTTTTTAAATCAATCATGTAGAGATGTGAAAATTTATGTTGAAGTCCATAAACTCGTATTGCATTATTTTTCTCAAAATCTATTGATCATTTTGATACCGTCATTGGGGTGACAAAGAACCAAATGGGGTTGAAAATAGGTCACTGCCAACAACTTAAAATGTCGTTAGTAGCAAGAAACTTATTAACCATAAGAGTCGTTTTCCAACGATTTTGATATCGACCTCTTGGCTGCCAGTAACAGCGATGACTCATTCTTAACTCATCGTCACCCCAGATGGCGGTATTTGAATCGATCTTCGTTTTTAATAGCTTTCAAATAAATATAAACGGCTAGATTTCATGAATTTCTAACATAACAATTTATCAAATTCTACAAGGGCCCTTTGTTTTTTCGAAGATTTTTCTACATCTACATAAACAAAACGCATAAGAAACTACTTTATACGTTTTCAATTTGCAAAATTAAATTACAAAATTTGTGTAATATTTTGTGCAATATAAAGTAGATATTTAAAAAAAACATTAAAAACAAGACAAAAATATTACATAATCATATTACATCCTTACAAATATTACATCCTTACATAAATCTCAATAATATTTACTCGCTATATGATATTTGATAGATTTGATTGACGACATCACCAATACCATCGAAAACATGTGTTGGCAGTCAAAAAGTTGCACCCAAACCGTTCGTATTTGCGGTGGCAAATGTTGCACCGCCGGTGTACACCGTTCGGAATAAACGAAAACGACATTACTCTCGCAGGCTCGACTGCGAAGGTAGACGTCAAGATAGCCGCCGGGTTAAAAGATAGGGAAAATTTTCCCTCTCAAAACAAAACCACGTGCTTTTCGCCAAATGACAGCAATACTCGATTGTATTAGTGAGAGGCAACCGGAGTCACTGAGTACATGGAGAGTGTTTATCATGACAAGTGCATACGGTGGGTAAGATTTTTATTGACTCTGTCGTGTTTAGTGACTGTTGCGATTACCTGAGAAGCAACCAGTAGGACGCCGCAGTATTCTATATTTTCTCGAGATGCATAATAATATTTCTTTCAGGTTTATTTTTATGAATAGCCATCGAAATGAGGTGCGCGTTCATTTTTATGGTGAAAGCTAGTGAAAAACTTAGATTGAACACCATGCGCCGGCAAAGCAATGTGGTTCTGGGAAATATAATGAAAATAATTATTACTATAACATCGTGAATGTCAACTTAATCGATTGGTATTTTGTCCAAAAAATTGTAATTTAATAATTGTTTAAGAAAAATGTGATAAGTGATGAAGAAATCATCTAAATGTGGATTTCAGTGATAAATTTCACTGATTTGGAAATGATCCTCCGTTTCCAATATGGCCATCATGAATTTCGATAGGAAAAATATTGCTCTTATTAAACACCGTTATAAACTTTTTACAAAGCAAATATACTTATTGGAGTAATTCATTTGACCATATTATGACCAAAAATTTAAGTGTTATTCGAGCGTTGAAAAGAGGATTTATTGCGCTCTTCATCACAACCACAGATCTGTTCATAAGTTGAATAGGCATTTGACGTTTGAAGCTTTTCCAGCAGATTTATGAGAGCTTTATTGATAGCAAAAAGAGCGCCAATAAGAATGAGTAGCTAGCTATGGTAATTGCTGTTATAAATCCCCAATAAGAATTAAATAAATCCAAGAAGCATGGAAATTGTTACTAGGGTATCTCTTATATATAACAAATTTAAGACGTTTTATGTAAAAACCCCTTTAAAATCATATATTTCTCATTTCTTATTTTCCGTCTCTTCTAGGAAGTTGTTAAGCAAGCAAAATAACATGTTTTTGCTGAACATTGTAACATTCCATCTCATATACAACAAAAGTTATCTTTAAATTATACATATTTTTAGATGTATTTCCACTTATAATTACTCCCTTAATTTCAAAAAGTCGCAAATTTCTTCACGATATGCTGAAAGTCGCTCGTTTCAGCTTTTTACTGATATTGAAAACTTTTGTCGACAAGAGTCTTCTTGATTGCTGTGTTAAAAACTTTGCTAAAAGACTTTGAAAATAAGCCCTATTCAGCTCTTCAGTACAACCGTAGAGTTGTTCGTAAGATTAATCGGCATTTGACGATTGAAGCTTTTTCAGCAGATTTATGAAAGATTTATTGATAGTAATAAGAGTGCCAATAAAACAGAGAAACTAGACATAGCGATTGCTGTCATAAATCCACTATGAAAATTTAATAAATCCAACGATCTGATGATGTGTTTAAGTGCTCGCAGTGTTCAATTTCCGATAGGAGAATTCGTAGACAGACAAAACTGTGTGGGCAGCCATGTGGAAAGACAGCTTCGAGTGTTTATAGAACGGTGGTAGCGAAGGTGCATGAGGAAGCAAAATGGAATTAGTTGACGATGGCCTGGCTATGAAACTAACAACGCTGGGTGAGGTTAAGAAGCCTCCAAATAAGCTGAATACAGTAAAGCTGCTATGAAGGACAAGATCCCGGTCGAGCTTCTCAAACCTGGAAGTGAGCAGCTGCACCACCTTATTCAGAAAATATGGTAGGATGAAGAACGGAAAACCGGCTGGTACGATGGCATCATGGGACGGCAAATGCTGGGTAAAGCGTACCATTGGTACTTATCGTACCGGAAGGGATAAAATAGATCCCATTTCACGGTGCATAGCCTCTTACCCAGCAACTCCCATCCCTACCTCCTCGTGGCGCTGACCGGGATACGAGCAACCTTAGGGAAGATCGGGTAACCAACCCCGGTGGGAGCTATGGTCGTATGCTGACAGGGAAGGGGGGATTTGCTCCTCTCCGGAGGTGCCAATCTGATTGAGCGTCTGTTCTCCATGTCAGGAGCGGCTCAAAACAGCGTCTATTCCCCATGTTAGAGGCGGCTGATCATCGTCCGAGTGCCAGCGAGGAGCTCTAAGCAAAACTGTGCACACCAAGCTGCATCTTGTCAGCATCGAAAGGGCAGCCCCTTCAATGCTGGTAAGGTAGCCTACCGAAGATTCTGCCCTGAACTGGAGAACGTGAATTCCGGGCGGTGGATCCCATAGCGAACACTTCATTCAAGTACCACATCTACTATAGCGACGGTGACAGAGCAGAACGAGGAGTTGGCTTCATGGTGATCGGGAAGCAGATGAAGTGCGTTATCCGTTGGAAGCCGATAAGCGACCGCATTTGCGTGTTGACAATGAAGGGAAATTCTTCAACTGCAGCTTGATCAGCATTTTTGCCCCAACGAACGATAAGCCTGATGACGTGAAGGATGAATTCTATGAGAGCCTTGATAAGGCCTACGGAGAGTGCCCAACACACGCAGCAAATGCGCAGATCGGAAGAGAAAGTTTCTTTCCTATGTCATTGGTACGGAAAGCCTTCATTCCGCTACCAACGATAATGGTCTGCAACTTGTAGCCTTTACTGCTGCTAGAGGGATGGCAATCAGCAGTACCTACTTCACACTTAAGAATATCCGCAAACACACCTGGCAACATCCGAGTGGAGACACTTGCTCACAGATAGACCTTCAGGTCGGTCCTTCAGAAGTCCGAACATTGACTCGGATCACTACCTTGTAGTTGCAAAAACTCGAACGCGACTTTTCAGCGTCACGAATTCACGAAACAACTAGGAGCAGTGTTGCCACATATTTTTCTAACCTCACCTTCATTTTCAGGCGTAAAAATCTTTTTCATCTTTATATGTGAGTAAAAAATCTTGAAAAAAAATCTTGATGTAGTTAAGGCTGAAGCGCATTTCATTCGTTCATCATTTCGCTCGTCGAACTCGATAATTTTCCTGTGCTTTCGACAGCTGCTGACAAATGAGGGTTTAGCAGAAATTTTTTGATGAACTTTCTTAACAACGGAAATGCCAGCTTTCCATCTCACCGTTAACTATCCAGCAATTTCGCCCATCTTGTCATCATATCGTCCTGCTCTTCAATCTGAATTACTTTGCAAATGATTGCGGCCCTTCTTCGTTTTCTCATGGAAATATTGTTCAAAGTTTGGAAAACAGTTGTCTTTGGTGTTTTTAAGAAAGCCATCTTCACAGATGTTGGAAAGGCGAATCAGCAAAAATGATGGTAACATGTTCGTGAACTCAGGGCTTTCCTTTTGACTATACACCCAGGTTTATTTTTTACACGGTTTGGTTTTAGTCATTTAAGACCTTCAGCGTCAATGAAACAATGAGTTAACCCCACGAAAAAATTCACAAAAAATCAAAGAAAATTCAGGGGGTATTTAAAAAGCTGTGAAAGTTGAGGTTAACCGAGAAATTAATGAATTCCAACCGTGTAAAAAAAAACCTGGGTGTACTGATTGAAGCGTTTGCCATCTAGTTGCTAAAGAATGCAATTATTCCTTCGGCTGACCGTCAGAATGCTTTGAATCATGGCATACTCCTTCGAACGTTTTGGGCTGCATGACAAGTAGCTGTAGATACCGTGTCTCAACTGCCCCAAATACGACGGCAGCTTTACAAACGCGTAACTTGCACAGAAAGCCAAGGATCAATCAAAGCAGGTTAGTCGTTTTTCAGCAGTCGCATGTCAGACCTGTTCGACCTCATCATAACTGCACCATTCGAACCGAAACTGACGAGATGTTTCTTATAAGAAATTCAACCTTTATGGAACTGTTGGACAACGGCGCTGTAGATGGTTCGGCTGTCGGCTAGGTGAAGTTCTACCGCTTTGTAGAAATAATCTCCCACATAATAATAAATATGAGTGAAAGCTAACTTAACGGCCAAGATAGGAAAGAAAAAAAAAGAAAACTAGGGTTTCTTACCCCATTCCCGGCCTAACATGCGTACGACTGCAATATTTAATGCATATTTATGGCAGGAAGCAAATTTTTTCTGAAATTTGTAGGCTGTATAATACTGGATTGGGGTTCACTTCTGCTTAAAAAATAGCTATTCGTGCTAAATATCGTTCAAAGAAGCTTTTATTTGATTTAAATGAACGAGGTGCAGCACTCATTTCAGTCATAGCGATTCCCAATCCGGCATACAAAAAAACCAGTTCCCGGCCTAAGCAAAATTTCACTCAATCTCTCAACATTTTACTCTCATTCTCTCTCGGGACGGTAGAAAGTGCGATGTAAACAAAAATATGCACGTTCCACGACAACAAGATGCCAGATGGTATTATTGTATTATTCATAATCATTTTTATTTGGTGAGAAGATATATAAACTCATCCAAATTTCTTCCAAATACTTTAAAACAATATTTTGTTCACCTTTTAAAATCGAGAGAACTATAAATAACATGATAACGTCAACATATTAGACAATTTTCCTATTAACGATGAAGGATCATTTTTATAATCCTGGCCTTTTGGCAGCACGGTGCGGCTAGAAGTTCTTGGGCCGAGGTGAATTTTTGTTCGGTTTGTGAATACATTTTAAAATGTATTCTAGTATGTTTAAAAAAGTTCTAGTGAAACGAACAAATAAGAATAATTGAAGTGCGGGTGTTTAGAATTATGGTGTGGTGATTAACAGCTTCATGCAATGGTTGTATCGAGCACTGTGACGATTTTCAGGTAGGTGTTTATTCGATAATACCGTTATGTAAAAGTGTAAAGAATCACTCCGGCTCAGTGGTGTGGCATCGGAGAGTGAAATTTTGAATTCTACATTTTTATTTTCTACAATTGAATCAATTAGGAGTAAAACAAGTGATAGAAAAATATTGAGTATTGTGAAAAATAAATGGGATACTTTTTAAAAATTATCAACCATAAACCTACGACTTCCAAACAGTTTAAATCACTAGTTTTCTGTGCAGTGAGCCGGGTACCGGGTCCATAGGCCCAAGTAGTGATTTACCCTATAATTTAAAAAGATCAAAAATTTTAAAAAATCTTATTTTTTCAAAAAATCTTTAATCTTTATATAAAGATTATTATTTATTCAGACTAAGGCCGAAGTGGCCTGTGCGGTATATAAGAGTCTTCTCCATTCGGCTCGGTCCATGGCTTCACGTCGCCAACCACGCAGTCTACGGAGGGTCCGCAAGTCATCTTCCACCTGATCGATCCACCTTGCCCGCTGCGCACCTCGCCTTCTTGTGCCCGTCGGATCGTTGTCGAGAACCATTTTCACCGGGTTACTGTCCGACATTCTGGCTACGTGCCCGGCCCATCGCAGTCGTCCGATTTTCGCGGTGTGAACGATGGATGGTTCTCCCATCTGCACCCCACCATAGATGGTACGCAGCACTTTCCTTTCGAAAACTCCAAGTGCGCGTTGGTCCTCCACGAGCATCGCCCAGGTCTCGTGTCCGTAGAGGACTACCGGTCTAATTAGCGTTTTGTAGATTGTCAGTTTGGTACGGCGGCGAACTCTATTCGATCGGAGCGTCTTGCGGAGTCCAAAGTACGTACGATTTCCATCCACTATGCGTCTCCGAATTTCTCTGCTGGTGTCATTTTCGGCAGTCACTAGTGAGCCCAAGTACACAAATTCTTCTACCACCTCGATTTCGTCACCACCAATGCAAACTCGCGGTGGGTGGCTCACATTGTCTTCTCTTGAACCTCTGCCTATCATGTACTTCGTCTTCGACGTGTTGATGACTAGTCCGATCCGCTTAGCTTCTCTCTTCAGTCTGATGTAGGCTTCCTCCATCTTCTCAAAGTTACGTGCCATAATATCTATGTCGTCGGCGAAACCAAATAGCTGGACGGACTTATTGAAAATTGTACCACTCGTGTTAATCCCTGCTCTTCGTATTACCCCTTCCAAAGCGATGTTGAATAACAAACACGAAAAATCATCACCTTGCCGTAACCCTCTGCGGGTTTCGAAGGGACTCGAGAATGCCCCTGAAACTCGAACTACGCACATCACCCGATCCATCGTCGCTTTGATCAATCGTGTCAGTTTATCCGGAAAACCGTGTTCGTGCATTAGCTGCCATTGCTGGTCCCAATCGATTGTATCATATGCGGCTTTGAAGTCGATGAATAGATGATGTGTGGGCACGTTGTATTCGCGGCATTTCTGCAGTACTTGGCGAATGGCGAACACCTGGTCCGTGGTGGAGCGTTCGCCCATAAAACCCGCCTGGTACTGCCCCACGAACTCCCTTGCAATTGGTGCTAGTCGACGGCATACAATTTGGGAGAGTACCTTGTAGGCGGCGGTCAGCAATGTGATTGCGCGGTAGTTGCTACAATCCAGCTAATCGCCCTTTTTGTAGGGACACACGACACCTTCTATCCACTCCTGCGGTAAAACTTCCTCCTTCCAAATTTTAGTAATGACCCAGTGCAGCGCTCTAGCCAGTGCCTCACCACCGTGTTTAAATAGCTCTCCTGGTAGTTGGTCAACCCCAGGGGCTTTGTTGTTTTTCAGCCGGCCAGTCTCCTCCTGGATTTCCTGGAGATCCGGAGCCGGTAGAATTATGTCCTGCACGCGATCTCCCAGGTCCATCATCATACCGCCATCTTCGTCTGCCACATCGCCATTCAGGTGCTCTTCGTAGTGCTGCCACCACCTTTGGATCACCTCACGCTCGTTCGTAAGAAGGTTCCCGTTTATGTCCTTACACATATCAGGCTGTGGCACGTGGCCCTTACGTGAACGGTTTAACTTCTCATAGAACTTTCGTGTGTTATTAGCGCGGTACAGTTGCTCCGTTTCTTTATGGTCTCGATCTTCCTGCTGGCGCTTTTTCCTCCGGAAAATCGAGTTTTGTCTGTTCCGCGCCTGTTTATATCGTGCCTCGTTCGCCCTCGTGCGGTGTTGCAGCAATCTCGCCCATGCTGCATTCTTCTCTTCCACTAACTGCTCACATTCGCCGTCATACCAGTCGTTTCTCTGATCCGGGGGCACCGTGCCTAGTGCAGCGGTTGCGGTGCTACCAATGGCGGATCGAATATCTCTCCAGCCATCTTCAAGAGACGCTGCGCCTAGCTGCTCTTCCGTTGGAAGTGCCACTTCCAGCTGCTGCGCGTATTCTTGGGCTAGTCTACCGTCTTGAAGCCGCCCAATGTTAAGCCGCGGCGTCCGACTTCGACGCGTGTTGTACACCGTCGAGAGTTTTGAGCGCAGGCATACTGCAACGAGGTAGTGGTCGGATTCAATATTCGCACTGCGGTAAGTGCGGACATTCGTGATGTCGGAGAAGAATTTACCGTCGATTAGAACGTGATCGATTTGGTTTTCCGTTTCTTGGTTAGGTGATCTCCATGTGGCCTTGTGGATATTTTTGCGGGGAAAGAAGGTGCTTCGGACTACCATTCCGCGGACTACCATACATAAAGATATCTTTATCAAAAAATGTTAAAAAATCTTTATAAATAAGATAAATCTTTATATGTGGCAACACTGGCTAGGAGTCAAATGCTAAAAACGCAGAAAAAAGGCAACACGTTCAGTCGAGGTCGATTGTCATGCTACATTGAAAAATTTCGTTTTATAAATTTTCATTAGATAGGATAGAAAAGTTGTGTTTGATTTGTTTATGAAGTTTTTCTAAAACGATTCTGATACTTCCGAGCCTCTTAAAAGGAGGCTTCCGAGTCTCTTGAAAGAAGGGTTCCGAGCATCTTGAAAGAATTCTTTCGAGCATCTGAAAAGGAGGCTTCCGAGCCTCTTGAAAGGAGGCTTCCGAGCCTCTTGAAAGGATGCTTCCGTGCTTCTTGAAAGGAGGCTTCCGAGCCTCTTGAAAGGATGCTTCCGAGCTTCTTGAAAGGAGGCTTCCGAGCCTCTTGAAAAGAGGTTTCTGAGCCTTTTGAAAGGAGGTTTCCAAGCCTCTTGAAAAAAGGCTCCCGAGCCTCTTGAAAGGAGGCTTCCGAACCTTTTGAAAGGAGACTTGCGAGCCACTCGAAAGGAGGTTTACTAGTCTTTTGGAAAAAGGCTTTCAAGTTTCTTGGAAGGAGGTTCCGAGCCTCTTGGAAGAAGGCTTCCGAGTTTCTTGAAAGAAGGCTTTAGAGCTTCTTGAAAGAAGGCTTCCGAGCCTTTTAAAAGAAGGGTTCCAAGCCACTTAAAATAAGGTTTCCTAGCCTTTTGAGCCGAGGCTTCCAAGCCATTTAAAAAGAGATTTCCGAGCCTCTCGGAAGAAGGTTTCCGAGTTTCTAGAAAGGAGGCCTTCGAGTTTCTTGGAAAGAGGCTTCGGAGCCTCTTGAAAGGTGGCTTCCGAGCCTCTTAAAACGAAGCTTCCGAGCCTCTTGAAAGAAGGCTTTAGAGCTTCTTGAGAAAAGGTTTCCGAGGTTTTTGAAAGGAGGCTTCCCAGCCTCTTAAAACGAAGCTTCTGAGCCGCTTGAAAGAAGGCTTTAGAGTTTCTTGCAAGAAGGCTTCCGAGCCTTTTGAAATGAGGCTTTCAAGCCACTTAAAAGAAGGTTTCCGAACCTTTTGAAAGAAGGCTTCCAAGTCACTTATAAGGAGGTTTCCGGGCCTCTCGGAAGAAGGCTTTCTAGTTTCTTGAAAGGAGGCTTCTGAGCTTTTGGAAGGAGGCTTCCGAGACTGACACTTGAAATGAGGCTTCCGAGGCTCTTATAAAAAGGCTTCGGAGCCCTTTTGAAAGAAGGCTTCCGAGCTTCTTGAAAGGAGGCTTCCGAGCCGCTTGAAGAAGGAGGTTTCCGAGCCGCTTGAAAAAGGAGGATCCCGAGCCGCTTGAAAGGAGACTTCCCAGCCTCTTAAAAGGAGGCTTATGAGCCTTTTGAAAGAATGCTTCCGAGCCTCTTGAAAGAATGCTTCCGAGCCTCTTAAAAAGAGGCTGCCGAGCCTCTTCACAGGTTTTCGAGCCTCTTGCAACGAAGCAACTGAGCTTTTCGGAAAAAGGCCTTAATGTTTCTCAAATAAAGGCTTCCGAACCATCAGATCCAAGATCTTAGTTCAGAAGCATATTCTTACCATATTATTCAACATTTTGTCTCGTTCAAGTAGATTACATTGACATTTTTTAATTTATTCGACGTTTTGTCCTTTTGATCTTTTGTCCCATACACTGTGCCATCCCTTCATACACTGTGCTGGTTGCAGTGTGCAGGATTCAGAAGTCTTCGATTTACTAATCACTATGCACGTGATGCACAATATAAAGTTTTAGAATAAAAATTATCAAAACTTCATCAATAAGTTTGTATTGAAACTGTAATACATCCGCCATTGGAAGAGGCTGAAGAATAGAGTAAACTCTGAAGAATGATAAACTCTGTTGAAACTAACGATGCAGGCCAAACCATGTTGTTTCCGAGGTGGAAATGGATAGAACACTCGTTAAATGTGATACTGATGTTAGCCGCAAGGTGAAAAGGCGTGTTACGGCTGCAAGTAGTACTTTCTACAGTCTGCCTAGTTAGCAAAAGTCTAGCGGTTTCAAGACACGGATACGACTAGCTCTGTATACATGTTTGATTTGTCCAGTCACCCTATATGGCCCTGAAGCAAGGACGTTAACAAATGCAGACTATCGATTACAGTGGGATGGACATGTAGTACGTATGCCATGATCTTTTTCTCTGGGCAATGAAGGGGAACTATACCGTTTTCTATGTCTTTGAACATATATTCACAGACAAACACACGTAACATTGAGAAAATTTCTATCGACCATGAGCTCAACGGTCGTTTTAAATTCAACTGCTGGCGAGTTACACATCCAGGGGCGCACGCATCGTATTCCTTTGTATTTGACATCTCACATTAGCGTACAACATGCACGTTAGGTAGTGGTAAAATAACTGGGCGATGGATTTTGAAACACATTATTCTAGCTGTTACGTCTGTTTTTCTGGGATACATTCATCTCATTGCGAAACCAATGTAGTCGCTTTTCTCTGCTAACTGTATGCTCGCTGCTAAAAAAATCACAAAAACGATAAACAAATCAATTTTTTTCATAGATGCTCGATTTTTCTTTTTAGATGAACATTAAAGCTTTGAGATGAATTCCAGGAGCAATAACCTTATTAACACAAATAATGATGTAATGCAATGTTCAATGTAATACTTCATTCCATAGGGCCCATCTCGCACCCCCCGACAACTGTCCGATAATCAGTTTCCGTTTTTGCCCACTTCCCCTGCATAACTTTAGCGACTGTAAGGATAATGAATCTACATGAACAAAAGATATTTTAGTTACTAGATAAAGATTGTCGCTGTCGTCGCTGTCCGGAACATCTTTTGCTGGCGAGGATAGGGGAGCTAAATGTCAAAGAAGGAAAATCCATACGATTTGACAGGTATGTACCACACATGTTCCGGACAGCAGAACAAAGGGAATCGAAGCGACAATCTTTATCTAGTAACTAAAATATCTTTTACCTGAACAGTACTATTATATAGGTAGCTGCACATTTCTCAGTGGAATTGGTTTGACGGTGTTGTTTAATTGAATCGATTTCTGTTACGATGATGCAGATTAGGAAACCAGTTGAAGGCAATTATCCGCAATCTTATGAGCCAAAGGACTTCCGGTGAGTTTGAATTGACAAATAGATGTTTTGGGATTTCGAATTTATTGACTTGATTAACAGAATCGGTTTATTCAACGCAATAGTTGGTAACACAAATACAGAAACTACGTAATAGACCATCACAATAGATTTTGTTGTTTTTAACAAAGGAGGAATCAGACCTAAAAGATTTAACACAGTGTGGAATGCTTGTGTTTATAAATAAAAAATGTCTGGGATATTTACACTGCTGATTAAACACCTATCCTAAGCACACGATAGAATAATCGCAAGATCTACCATTTGTCAGTCCTTTCCGTACTGAAGTACAATATGTATATATTTGGATCTAACTAATTAAGAGCTACGCAAGACACTGTTCTCCACTATTTCATACATTCCTATCTAAATAAAGTTAAAACTACCCTAGAAAGCCTTCAACAGGAGTTAGCTTATATGACATATTGAGCAAGCGCATTATCCCTTCTTAAACTTGAGCAACAATATACTGATGGTTAGGAATATGACTATCCAGATTCCGGTCGAGGCGAACCCTATCCACACGTTTGGATTACCGATGAGCCAGCCCCGCTGTAGGATCGACCGCAGCGATTCTGTTGATTTAGTGAGCGGTAGGAAAACGGAGAAGATTTTCACCATTGGATGCATTCCCTCGATGGGCCAGATGATACCGCACAACATTACGATCGGCAGGAAGCTTCCCATAGCCATGTAGGTGGCGGAACGTTCGTTATCAACCGAACAGGACACTACGAAACCTGATTGAAAAAGAAATGAATTTAAATGTGGTTGGTTCTTCTTACATTTTGCTTATTGTAGGTATTTAATTTAATAGCCAAGATTCATCTGTACAATGGATAAAATCCAGCAATTCAGATAAAACATTTTGCACATCGGTTTCAGCGATAAGATTTAACTCTCATGATCCAGTTTTAGCTGTACGCTGTACTGTAAACCAGTGCTAACTGTCCCGTGATTGTTAGCCATTCTTTGAAGCATTTTTTCAGTGTTTTAGAACCAACTATTATGACACTCGTACATTTGATACCTACCGAAACACATTCCGCACAGTCCAGTTAGTATCGTCAGCATGACGACCCAGAATATTTCTCCTTGGATGGTCAAGTCAAACACATAGAAGCTGAACAGGATCACAAGCGCCGTTTGACCACACATCACCAAAAATTGTGTTGTAACGTGAGAAAACAGAATCTCAACGCCGGTAATACCTGATACCAGACATCGTTCCATGATTCCTTCGTTTCGCTCGATCAACATCGCGCCGGAAGTCAACGCCACCGATAAGAAGAAAATAATGCTAAAAATATAAAGATTTGTGTAATGAACTCAATTTTACAAAATTGTATGAACCACTTACGTCAGAATAACACCAGGAGCGGCAAAGTCCGTAAAGTTGGGCTGCACATCGCCATAGATAGGCTTATGCCATTGAATTGGCAATCTACCGTTCGACGGATTTATATCACAATCACTTAAGATACTTTCAATGAACGAGAAATACGCATATTGAATATCCCTGTAAAGCAGACTTCCGATTTGCTGATCTGTATTGGTTAAAAAGTTCGAACATGAGTTATCACAATAATGTAGATAGGCGTTCAAACTGCTTACTTGACATATCCATGCTGACTATCACGCTCGCCGCATCTAAGGTCCACTCCTCAACACTTCGTATATTTTCTGACCGTTCGACAAGTGCTTCCGAGTAGTTATGAGAGAATATGAGCGACGCCCATGCCTTTCCTCTGCTGACTTGGTTAAGAGCATCCTGATCGGTTTCGAACATTTGCTGTAAAAGATGTTTGGTTAGTCCATTAGCATGTGAAACATTCATTGAAGCTGACATACCACATCAACATTCCTGTTTTTCAAATTATCTAAATATCGACAACTTAATAGAGAGTAATTACAACCCGGGTACGAAGGACAATCAGCGTATGATAGGTTGGCCATTTCCAGCTCATGATTCGTAACAGCTACACGTAATCCAACAGGGTCATGTCCGATAGCCCAACAGAAGAGAATAATTTGTCCTACTGGCAATCCAATGATGAAAGCCATTACTCTGAAAACGAAGTAGGTTGTTTACCAGTGGTCACATTTAAGCCTCATTCTACTCACCCAACATTTCGCCACATCCACAAGAAGTTCTTCCAGATGAGAGCTCGCATGTGATTGGGCTTTACAAACTTAAAGTACTCGATAAAGGGAACTTTGGTGTCTTCTTCCGGCGGAAGCGGAGGAGCTTGAATTTCCGGAGTGATTGACTCGGGACCACGCGAGGACATAGAGATGTTGTCGCCAAATTCGCCAGAGATCTCACCATGGTCTTCCTCTGGCGATAGGTCTAGTGCTGGATTTGCTATTGCTGGTACACGAATGGTTTCCACGACCTCTTGGGCAATCGATGACCGCCGTCGTTTGCCCATGTTTTGTATGACCGATAGCTTTAAGAAGACGTCTTCCAGCGATTCGGCATGGTACTGGGCAAGTAAATCGGCAGGTGATTCTTCGGCAAGAAATTTTCCACCTCGCATCAAACCAATCACGTGGGCTTGTCGTGTTTCTTCGATGTAGTGTGTTGTGATGATTACTGTAGTGTTTCCATTCTTAGCTATCTCTACCATGTGGTCCCATATACTCTGGCGTAGAACTGGATCTACACCGACGGTGGGCTCGTCTAGGATCAACAACTCCGGGGAGTGAAGTAACGCGGCTGCCAGGCTCATTCGCCGCATCTGACCTCCGGAAAGATTTTTTACGAACCGCGAAGCATTCGGTAGCTGAAGGAGTTTTAGTAGGAAGTCGGTTTTCTCGTCCACTTGCTCGGCCGTCATGCCACAGATCCAGCCGAAGTAGATCAACGTCTCCCGGATGGTGAATTCTCCGTAGAGAGCCAATTCCTGTGGCATGTAACCGATACGTGGTCCGGGCACTCCTGAGCCTCGGGATCCTGGTCGACCACCAAGAACCCATATTTCGCCGGAGTTCAACCGCCGTCGACCAACGATGCAGGAGAGGAGGGTGGTTTTGCCGCATCCGGAAGCTCCCAATAAACCGTAACTGAAACAGTGAAGAGAAAGCTAAGTAAAAAAGAAATCCCGTCTGTGAAAGCAATATTATTTACATTGAGGATTGAAAAAATGAAAGCTCATTGCCGGGGAATAACTGCAAACTTTTTGTCTACTGTTAGGATGTTTATTAGTGGCAAATGAACTATGAATGCGATATTATTTGTATATTTATTGAAATGCTTCAAACATCATGCGTAACTTTGCCATGATGTCAATCATTCCAGTATAAAGGCCGCATATGCACACGGCATGTTTCCACAGTGCAAATAGATCAATATTTTGCTAGTTCTCTGTGCGACTTCAGTGACAATTGGGACCCTTTGATGTTTATCTGCTTTCGTATCGATATAGTTATAATTGTGAATGTTTTCCAAACATTGTGCAGTGATTTGAAAATGAGAACAAACAAAAGTTTTTAATGAAAAAAATGGTTTGAAAATTATTGTAGAACATTGATGCCATTATAAGTGTAGAATCAAATCTGTAGGTTCGATTGATTTTGTAAATAAACTAAAACAATGTCAAACAATGTGCAATAACACTTTTTGTGCCTGATGTGCATGTAATGAGGCTTTCTTCTATCAAACACCAACAAGCTGAGAACCAACTTCATAGAACTGGACGCACCAATGCGTGTTTGGGATATCCAATTGGTACAAGGATATACAAGTTGAGAATCAAAAGCTGTGTGACATTTTTTCTTTTATCATGGCTAAGGACCTGCCATAAAACGAGTTAGTACTGTTACATTTAAATAAATCACGTTGTAATTTTTACAGATCCGTATTTCGACCTTAACTATAAGGCCATTTTCACTGTCGAACCAAGGCTAATTGATCGAATTAGCCCGTGCAGAGCATACTCTGTGATTCGTGGGCACAGGTACGCGTCGCGTCGACGGAGTGGCCAGATTTAGTTGAATTAGCAAAGCAGGCCACTCGATATCTCCCGTAGATAGCTCCCTGCAAATGTGTCATGTACAAGACGTTAATAAGACCGGTAGTCCTCTACGGACATGAAACATGGACAATGCTCGAGGAGGACTTGCAAGCACTCGGAGTATTCGAGAGACGGGTGCTTAGGACCATCTTTGGCGGTGTGCAAGAAGACGGTGTGTGGCGGCGAAGAATGAACCATGAGCTCGCCCAACTCTACGGCGAACCCAGTATCCAGAAGGTAGCTAAAGCCGGAAGGGTACGATGGGCAGGACATGTTGCAAGAATGCCGGACAGCAACCCTGCAAAGATGGTGTTCGCTTCCGATCCGGCAGGTACGAGACGGCGTGGAGCGCAGCGAGCGAGATGGGCAGACCAGGTGCAGAACGACTTGGCGAGCGTGGGGCGTATCCGAGGATGGAGAGATGCGGCCTCGAACCGTGCATTGTGGCGTCAAATTGTTGATTCAGTGTTATCTGTTTAGATGTTAACTAAATAAATGAATGAATGAGCTCCCTGCAAAAGCGGCCAAAGCGATTGACTCATTTATTTGAGAAACTGCATATATCCATTTTACACAATTTCTAGAAAACAACAAAAGACTGCTTTTGTACAAATTAGCACCGAATCTCTCGATTTCTTTGATACAGATCAATAATTTCAGACAAAACTCAACACCCAGGGGCACTTCCAGTTAAAAAACTGCCAGCAGTACTCCATACTTGCTCTCGCGCTTAGTTTCATAGGGGGCGTAACTGTATTGATCGATTTCTCTTCGTCGATGTTTTCTTTTTATTATTGTACCGAATTGCGCTAGTTTGTCGATGATTTAATGGTTTGGTGTGATAAAGGATGATTGTATCTTGCACCAGAATCAATAATTATGGTTGTAGCTTTTGAAACAATTGAGTTATTAACAAAATATAAAATCGATTAAGAGAAATCGATCAATATAGCTACGCTCCTATGAAACTAAGCGCGAGAAGTGCATACGTATAGTTTCTAGAACAAACCAAAAGAAAAATCTTACATTACCGAACAATATCTAAAAATCTAATTTTGACCAACAAAAAATGTAGTCGGTTGCATTCTCGCAACATCAGTGACGATCTTGGTGACGATACTGAAACGAAGAAAATTGCTGTCGGTAGCAGAATCACATGCGCTTGTCGGAGGAAGGCGCTGCAAAAGTTTATTCGCATAAATAGCGTCTACCGCGTGTCAACGGCAAATCGTCATTCTGAATTTGGTTTTGTTTCTGTTTGTGATCGGAAAGGCGCAATATTCAAAACAAACCGTTTATTTTCAGAATCAACGCTTTACGCAAGAGAGTGTTGAACCGAGTCGAATTTTCTTCAAAGTGCAAATCAGAATCGCTTGGCGACGGCAAACATTCGCCGACGGTAGCAGCGCAAGCTCGTCGGAGGGAGGTGCTGCAAATCTTTATTAGCATGAATAGCGTCTATCGCGTTTCAGTAGCAAATCATCGAGGGCTTGACGATGGTGTCAGCAGCAGTGAAGACGAATTTTCTTCAAAGTGCAAAACATAATCATTGAAAACGGCAGACAATTTTCGTCTGTAGAACAAAATAAATCAATTATTGCTCGGACACATATACAAGACAAAGTTAAAAAAAAGTTTTCTCCAAATCACAAAATACAACCGAGCTGCAGAGAATTCATGACAACTTTAAAACAATTAATATAGAAAAGCCGCGTGGAACGGCTGAGGTCTATAGTTCAATCGCAACGATGGCATCGATAGAGGTCACAGCAGCCTTAAAACGTTCTTTCTTCAAGTTAGCAGCGGCCCACAACAGCGTCTGTTCCCCATGTTAGGTGTGGCTGATCATTGCCCGAGTACCAGTGAAGGACTCTAAGCAAAACTGTACACTATGGTCAGCAGAAAATAAAGTGGAATGCAGGGACTATGTCCAAGGGCTTGACGATCCCTCCCCAGGCCATCTGCGAGTTGTGGGGCTTGCCTAGGATGTGGTGGGGTTTGACAGTGGGCCCTGTTAAATTCCTATAAAAAGCTGCATGTATCCGCAAGTAGGCAAAGCGACCGTGTGCCGCTTAAAGCGCACAAGCCCAAGTCCTGGCGGGCAGCGTAGTTCGCCTCCGCGCGGTGCTCGCTGGAAACGATAGCGTATCAACGGCAGTTGAAGGGCTAGACGGCTAAATGGACTACAACGAAGGGAGCGCTGGTTAGCGCATTGAGACTTAGACTGCCAGTTAAGTCTCAATTACGGTTCTGGCAGGCGCGTTAAAGGTTGTGTGTTTTGGTATATTGTTATATTGTGTATTGCGAGGGCTGACAGCCGAGTCATTCTACTCCCTTAGTAGAGCCGGGTGAAACCGACTCGAAACGGCGGGTGGGCTAATGGCAAGGCTGCCTTCCGTCCCATAAAACCGTGGCGGGCCTTGTGGCACGCTGTCCAATTCTGCTGTCTGGTTGGTGATACGATAGAAGTAGGCTCGGATGAACTCCCTGACTAACGCCGATCTGGTTCTGAACACGAGAGTGTCAACCCACGCATGGCCTCCCTGCTTGCTCGCAAGCATAGACAACCATGAGATCACAGAGGCGACTAATTCAGTAGGATTCGATGGCAGCTGCAAGGGGGTCCCATGAGCTATGTCAAGTACTCCAGTTTCCAGAGGTAGGGGCACCGTAGGCGCAGCGGGAGACCCCTTCGCAAGTAGGGGTCTAGCGAGGTGTCCTCCCACTAGTGAGGAAAATGGTGTTGAGGCAGTAGCTAGTTTGCACGGGACTAGCACTACCCCAGCGGGAGGGGTTGACAGCCAGAGCGATGCTCAGGCAGACCTAAAATCCTAAAATCCCTGGCAGCTCGTTAGCAGAGCTAAGAGGAGGGAAGAGGGTCCTCACCCCGCAAGGAAACTTAGGGACAGAGGTGAGGCCTTGTTGGCCAAGACCGACAAAGAGAGGTACGCCGACGTTGTTAAGACCATGCGAGGTGCCTAAAAGCTTTGGACACTGGGTGACGACGTGCGAAGCGTCAGACGCACCAAGGCAGGTGAACTGATCTTGGTGCTGAAGCGTGGAGCAAAGGCGAGCGGTACCGTCTATAAGAGGTTGGCCCAGGATGTCCTGGGTGAGAAAGTGGAAGTGAGGTCCCTGGGCACTGAGGTGACCCTCCGGTGTAAACAGCTGGACGAAGTCCTCGAGGCAGAGGACCTCATTTTGTCGTTAAAGTTGCAGTGCGATATAGAAGTCGAGCGGTCTTCTATTCGTCTTAGAGGTGGGCCCTTTGGCACGCAGGTAGCTTGGTTCAAGTTACCGGTAGCGGACGCCAAAGAGGTCCTGGCGGTCGGTAAACTGAAGGTTGGATGGTCAATATGCCCAGTAAGCATATTCCAGCCACCTTTAGTCGAAAAGTGTTTTAGGTGCTTCGAATCTGGTCACAAGTCATGGGAGTGCAAGGGGCCGTAGCCTGTGTCGTCGTTGTGGAGAGGAGGAACATTTTGCGCTGGCCTGCGATAAAGCACCAAGGTGCCTTATCTGCGCTAATAGGAAGCAATCTCGTAACCATGTTATGGGTGGCCCTACTTGTCCCTTCGGTGGTGGCAATAAGAAATCGCCGTGCGAGTAGCACAGCTGAATCTTAACCATTGTGCTACTGCCCAGCATCTGCTGTGACAGTCGGTCTCTGAGTCAGAGACCGACGTCGCTATTCTTGCAGATCCGTACCGTGTCCCTGCCAATACCGGAAACTGGGTCGCGGACGACTCCAAGATGGCGGCGATCTGCACAACGGGCCGGTTTCCGGTCCAAGAGGTCGTACACACACCTGTCGAAGGTGTCGCCATAGCAAAGATCAACGGGGTGTTCTATTGTAGCTGCTATGCCCCACCACGGTGGCCAAAAGAGCAATTCACCCGGATGGTCGATAGGCTATCGTCCGACCTTATACATAGGTCGGAAGCCAGTTGTCATAGCGGTGGACTTCAATACTTGGGCGGTGGAGTGGAGAAGCCGCTGCACCAATCAGAGAGGTCATGCTTTGTTAGAGGCTCTAGCAAATTTGAAGGTCGTGTTAGCCAATGACGGCTCAACCAGCACGTTCCGTAGGAATGGGGTGGAGTCGTTCATTGATGTTACGTTCTGTAGCCCCGGCCTAGCCGGGGGACTGAACTGGAGGGTCGACAAGGGCTACACCCACAGCGACCACCTAGCCATCCGCTACGTGATCAGATGTGGTGTGCAGCAATCGAGGTTGAGGAATCCCCGTCAGGTCCGTGGGTGGAAGGCCCAAAGCTTCGACAGCGAAGTTTTCACCACGGCGCTGGGACTGGAGGGTAACACCGACAGTCTTACTGGGGACGCACTGACAGCTGTCCTGTCACGTGCATGCGATCCTAGCATGCAGAGGAGGGCACCACCGAGGAACAGTAGACCTCCAGCATACTGGTGGAGTGCAGAAATCGCAGACCTTCGGTCAACCTGCCTCAGGGCTAGGCGAAGGACGCAGAGAGCTCGCTCTGAGCAGTTGAGGGATGAACGCCGCTTGACGTTCAAAGCTGCGAAGTTGACCCTTAACAAGGCCATCAGTAGCAGTAAGAGGAAGTGTTTTGACAACCTATGCCTGAACGCCAATGCTAATCCTTGGGGCGATGCCTACAGGATAGTAATGGCGAAGACCAGAGGGGGGCTGGCGCCTCCCGAACGGTCGCCGGAAAGGTTGAATCGCATTATCGAGGTTCTCTTTCCGTCCCATGCCACAAGCCTTTGGCCACCCCCAGCACTGCAGAACGCGAGTGCTGAAGTGGTTGAAGTGGCAGCGGTGACGAACGAAGAGTTGCTTGCGGTGTCCCGAACCCTTGATACGAACAAAGCTCCGGGGCCCGACGGAGTTCCAAACGTCGCTCTGAAGGCAGCGATCATGGTTACCCCGGACATGTTCAGGACAGCCATGCAGAGATGCCTGGACGAGCGCAGTTTCCCCGATAGGTGGGAGAGACAGAAGCTGGTGTTGTTGCCGAAGCCCGGGAAACCACCAGGTGACCCATCGGCGTACAGACCAATCTGCCTACGGGACACCACAGGGAAGTTGCTTGAGAGGATTATCCGCAACAGGCTTACCCCGTACACCGAAAGTACGAACGGCCTGTCAAGCAATCAGTTTGGGTTTCGTAAGGGTAGGTCCACGGTGGATGCTATCAACTCGGTTGTGAAAACTGCGGAAGTAGCGACACAACGCTAGCGGAGGGGAACTCGATTCTGTGCGATAGTGACGGTAGACGTCAAGAACGCATTCAACAGCGCAAGCTGGGATGCCATCGCGCTCTCGTTACTCCAGTTGGGCATTCCGGTGGGCCTGTACAACATTTTGGAAAGTTATTTCAGGAGTCCGTCAGGGATCTATCCTGGGCCCGGTGCTATGGAACACTATGTACGATACGTGTTAAGATCGTTGGCTTCGCCGACGACATTACGCTGGAGGTTTACGGAGAGTCGATTGAGGAGGTGGAACTGACGGCGGCCCACGCGATCGCTATAGTAGAGGAATAAATGAGCTCAAGGCAGCTGGGGCTATCTCATCACAAAATGGAGTTGGTTGTTGTTAACATCCGTAAGTCGTTACAGGAGTCAGTGGTTCGCGTGGGCGACTGTGAGATCATTTCCAAGCGGGAGGTGAAGCTCCGAGGGGTGCTGATAGACTATAGACTGAACTTCGGCAGTCACGTAGATTACGCCTGCAGGAGAGTTTCTACAGCTATTGCGGCATTATCCAGGATGATGTCCAATAGCTCGAGGGTGCGCTCCAGTAGACGCAAGTTATTAGTTGGGGTTGCAGTATCTATCCTTAGATACGGCGGCCCAGCTTGGGTCTCGGCGCTTAGCGTCGAACGTAACCTGCAGAAGCTGGAGAGTGTACACTAGGGCAGTTTAAATTTCAAAAATGTTCGAAAATTCCAACTCCCATATGTCTGCCCTAGTGTACACAGGCTAGCGTGTCTCAGAGTGATAAGTGCCTACCGCACGGTATCACGGGATGCAGCTTGTGTGATTGCGTGTATGTTACCCATTGGACTAGTCATACGGGAAGACGAGGAGAGTTTCGACATGCGCGGAACCAGAGGAGCCCGTAAAGCCATTAGAGCCACCTCGACTATCAAGTGGCAACGGGACTGGGATAACTCTTCTAAGGGTAGGTGGACCCATCGGCTGATACCTAGCGTATCAAGATGGATTAATAGGAGGCATGGGGAAGTTCACTTCCACCTGACACAGTTCCTGTCAGGCCATGGCTTCTTTAGGTGGTACCTACATAGGTTTGGGAATACGGACTCCCCCGTCTTCCCGGACTGCCCAGGGGTCGACGAAACTGCCGAGCACGTACTATTCGTATGTCCTCGTTTCGTCGATGTTAGGAGCGGAATGCTTGAGGTGTGCGGGAGGGACACTACTCCGGATAATCTTATCCAGAGGATGTGTCAAGAGGTTGAAAAGTGGAACGCGGTCTCGGGCGCTACCACTCAGATTGCCAGCATCTTGCAGCGCAATTGGCGAGCCAAGCAGCAGTCGGATAGCGCCGACTAGTGGGTAGCTAGTCTCGAGGGTGAGGGACCAGCGGGTAGTTAGTTAAGTAGTAGAGGAACTAGTGGGTAGCTAGTTATGAGGTAGAGGAACTAGTGGGTAGCTAGTTGTGATTTGAAGCTAGTGGGTAGCTAGTATGTGGGCGTGTGTAGTCGCACGGACCCCCCCCCCCAGAAGAAATGCCGCAAGATTGTTCCGGGGAGACTCAGGGTCTGTGAACAGGGTGGTTTTAGCGGGTCGGCAGTAGCTAAACCCCGTTCGCCGGTAGCTCACCGGTGCCTGGATGCAGATTCCCACCCTACTGGTGAAAAAAAAACCAAGTCCTGGTGTTAGGTGGGACGTTTAACAGCTCTGACACAACGGCCCTCCGACGAGACAGGAGGTTTGCGCAGGCCCAATAAGCCGCCTGGAAAACCAATAGTTACGAACAATATAAGAGATAATGCGACTCGATATAATCGGCAAAGACTTAGGCGACGAATAAAGGATCACGATTGGATGCTTGGAACATGGAACTACAAGTCGCTAGGTTTCGCAGTTTGCGACAGGATGATCTACGATGAATTACATCCCCGCAACTTCAACGTCGTGGCGCTGCAGGAGATTTGCTGGACAGGACAGAAAGTGTGGAAATGCGAGGATCGAAAACGAAGAAACGAAAACGGCCTGCAACTAATTGATTTTGCCGCCTCCTAGAATATGGCAATTAGCAGCACCTACTTCCAGTCTTCCGTATCGATACACTTGGAAGGTGCGTGCGGTAAGATGCGCGATTACAAAGCAAGACCATGCGGAGGTTGGCTGGGTTCGATTCCTGGTGCCGGTCTAGGCAATTTTCGGTTTGGAAATTGTCTCGACTTCCCTCGACATAAAAGTATCATCGTGTTAGCCTCATGATATACGAATGCAGAAATAGCTTAGAAACCTCGCGGTTAATAGGGCACTGCACGGTCTGCTTTGTCTCTTTCTCACTGCAAAGACATTAGAAAACAACAAGGCCAGTAAATGTCAAATTTCATGAAGAACGAAAGAGAAAGAGATTCGTCCGTGCAGTGCCCTATTACTGTGGAAGGGTTCGTGACGGTGGGTAGAAGCACATTAGGCATAATAGACGTTAGGCATAACGGACGATTGGCATAATTCTGCCTTCTTTATTTCATGGGCTGTTTTTTTGGGGGGTACACTCGGGGTTCTCGTGCTTATGACTATCTTTGGTGGTGTGTAAGAGGATGGTGCGTGCCGGAGGATGAACCACGAGCTCGCCCAACTCTACGGCGAACCCTATATCCAGAAGGTAGCTAAAGCTGGAAGGGTACGATAGCCATGGCATGTTGTAAGAATGCCGGATCATGCAAAGATAATGTTTGCCTTCGATCCGGCATGTAAAAGAAGGCGTGGAACGCAGCGAGCAAGGTGGGCTGATCTTTTTGAATAGTAGCTGGCATGGAATGGGTTCCGTATGGCAGCATTCGATTCCATAATTGATCGAACCAGCGAACACTAAAGGGCTCTGAGACATAATGGATCACTGGATTTGTCAGCAATTTTGAACGTGAAGTCCAAGCTTTGGCGATGGAGTCATTGTAGTGAGCTCGGAAGAAAGTCACTGTCGAGGATAATACCGAGATCCTTCAGATTCATCTCTCTGGTAAGCATGTTATTATGGCGGTACGACATGGGACATTACCGCCTCTCAGCTTAGAGTCCATTCAGTACTTCCACCGTTATTACCTGCGAGGTTTCTAAGCTAAATTACCATTTTTGCTTTCGTATAACATGAGACTAACACGATGATACTTTTATGTCTAGGGAAGTCGAAAAAAATTTCATTCCGAAAATTTCCTAGACCGGACTGGGAATTAAACCTAGCGTCAGCATGGTCTTGCTTTATGGCCTTATGGCTTTATGGTATCTTACCACAAGACTAAGGAAGGCCCTTTTTCCACACTAAGACACAACCAATTACGCAAACATCAATCTGCGAAGGTATGCAGCATATTTTGAAGCTCTCAGTGCCACTTTCTATTGTGTTGTATCTATATGTTCGTGTTATTTGTAAAATAAGTGGTCCACTATATTGAAAGCCGCTTCTGGATCCGATGAACACGACATTTGATTAATTATTTATTACATTTTACTTTCATCAGTTACTATTGATGTATCTATTAAGCATTTTTTATATTTAATTACCCGAATATATTTTAATTATTTACTTTAAGGATTATAATTCTAATGTGAAATAATATTCATTTGCCAAAACCTACGTCAAAGCCAGCACAGTTAAACTCGCCGGGCAGAAATATTGCGTCAGCAAGCTCATGTTTAAAGTTTAATAGTCATATTATATGGCGATGTGCTCTCAGCGTTCTCTGTCACTTCCTATACTGCGGTGGGATGCCCAAGAAAAATTCTGTTGAGAAACGACTTTTGCCATTTAGGAAAGCGGCAATGCGATTATTTAGCGTTGCTGTGGCCCGACTCAGCGTCCTGTCTTACTACGCCGAAAATGTGTTGGGGTGGTACGGTCCCATCAATGTGAACTCAAACCTGCTGAATTCGCCGGAGGAATCGTTAAAATAGCACTTCGCAAGCAGCGCACAATGATCGAAAACGAGCTGCAGTTGATGAAAATATGGATAAATGAAATAAAATAAACTTGAAAAACCTGTTGTGCAAAATTGGATGCCAGAATTCGGGATCGGATAAGAAATAAATGACATAAATTATGCAAATCCCAACTGATCAGTAGTTCCTTATTTCCTCATAGCTTCAAAGGAATTCATTGAACGATTACGATTTGGTGAATAGTTACGTAAGAGCGATTTTTGTTGAATATCCCAGTTTAGACCAGGGCTGGAATTTCTCATTTTCAATTGGATATCTAAAAATATATCTCAATCAATCTTTTCAAACACATGAACGATGTAGATGTTTTTATCAAATTTCTATTGACTATTTATTGGCTATTGGTTCTCTTTACCTTTCACGTTAGGCTTAAAATTGATGTTGATGACTTTCGGTATACTTGTGAAGACCCTCTAGGATATTTTTTTACGAAGATCTTTTGATCGAAGATCTAATTTCTTTAGCATTTTAGTTTGAATCAACCACAAAATTACTCTAATTAAATTATGTGAAGCTCTATTATGAAATTATGTTGCACTGAAATCGATTATTTACCGGAATAATAATTAAATCTTACGGTGTTACACATGCAAATCTTACAGAGGTTTGCTGAAAATATAAGCCTCGAAGGGAACTAGAGCCGCAAGTCTAAAGAAAAATTGACCTAAAGTTAATTTTTTTTGTTAAGATGTCACAAGTTTCTGGAGAATAGGACATTCTTGTAGAAATGCAGTCAAACAGTTTCTACAAGAACCGTTGTTCATAAAAAATCTGGGCTTCTAACATGGCGAACAGGTTTTCAAATATTTTCCCTCCATCTTGATACGTTTCATCATGGCTCTATGGTCCTCTCAAAATCGAACTGTGGATGACTAACTGTAGTTCTTCTTCTGTGGGGGGTTATCATTGTATCATTGTTACCTCTCTTTGTCGCTTTGTCAGTGTGATTATTATTTCACTTTCCCCTTATTATAGATTGTGATAAAATAAGCTCGATTTCTTGTGAATCAGAATACATTCGTTGAGAAACAATAAGTGGTAACTTATTTCCCTTCAATCCCCTCTAGCAAATAATAACTTTTAAAACCAACGCCCAAAGTACTTCCCGTGGATCAGTTAACCTCATGAAACTTACATCGATCCCTTCGGTACGGTCATGTTCAACCCGTCCAGGATGACGTTTGGGTTCTTTTTGGTACCGTAAACTTTGTGTGCCCGCCGTACGCAAACGGCCTGCTGCCGCCGAATGGCCACTGTCGACGGTTGTGACATGAACATCCGTCTCCGCGCGGCCAGCTCCAGGTGTGTGTCGTCGGTTTCGATTGTGGTGATGGAGGCCGAATGCCCATTCCCAGTGCCGGTCACGGGCTGAACGCCCTCCGATTCAACGTCCATAGTTCTGCAAGAAGAAAAAAGTGGAAGTAACATTGAGAAAGAGAAGAATATATTTTCATTGCAGGCATTGCAATTACCCAGTAATCAATATTATGAATAACTACTATTGGAGTCATTTGTTTTCATTATTGTTATATGCGCTCGAAATAGAAACATAAGTAATTATTTAACTCCCGTAAAAAGAATGCAATAAAATTATAAACAGTAGCTTCATCGTCAGTAGCCGGTATATTTGCTTCTATTTATGCGCCCCAACAATATTAACATGTGGTTGCATTTGTGATTTTTCCCTACATGCTTTCCAACGGTGTGTTAGCGCAATTGTTTATTGTTATGAGGTTATGAGCTACCTCGGGAAATGGGGTTTTCATCTACCAGGAAATGAAAATATTGTTTAAATCAGATTCACATAAATGTAAACTACGCCGTGGGAAAGGAACGTTCCATACTGAAATATATAATGCCTGAAGACAGCTAAAAAAAAAATTCCGCTATTTTATTGATAGTTTCTGATGGGCATGGATCAAACCTCGACCGATGCAAACTCAAAACAAGCAACAAAAGAGAGCCTTCGAAAGTGATATCTTTTTTTTGTTGGACGGTAATGACAAACACCAGTAAGATTTTGTCTAGACGAAAAAAAAAACAAAACATTGTTGCAAATATTTAACATCGTGATTTCTGAAATGATTTGTTTTCGAATTCTATTTCTCTGCCATCTAGTGTCTAATCAATCTTGAATCAACACAGTAAAAAATAAAAAGTAATATCACATCAGATTTGATGCACATCATCGCCGTCGTAAATATAATGTTTTATTACATTTGAATGGCGTAGCAAAAACTTGACGTACTAGATATTTTGTTCTCATATTGAAGCAATGTAATTAATTTTCGACGTAATATTTTCGATGTAGCTGAAAAAACGACGTAAAAACTGGTCAGGATGAATCCCGCTTGCGGCAGCGGGTTAGGGGTATTCGGATTTTTTTCTTTCATGCTCAAAAATAAATTTTCAGATGCAACAATTTTAGATTTAATCAAAACGCATTTTATTATATCCACAAATAGTATTACCTCAAATTTTAAATTTTTATTTTACAATTTTGAATTTATAATTTAAATTTTTCTATTTTTCTTTTTTCAACTTTACCTTTTTCAATTTTTTATATTTTTTATTTCTTGATTTCAGTAGACCTGTGCACTAAATGGAAATTGATCAACAGCGGCATGATAGATCATTTTCAGACAGCAGGACGGCGTCAACAATTCTTCCGGAAGTTCCTCCAGGAATTCCACCGGAAGTTTCTTCAGGAATTCCTCCGGAAGTTCCTCCAGGAATTCACGCTTAACTTTTCAAAAGGACCTAAGTAACATTTTTTTTTATTTATTAATTAATTTAATAGCGCAATTAATTTGAATAGCGCAATCAACAGAACAACATGAAACTTTTTGATTGCAGTACTCAAATTAATTCATGAAAAAAATGTTACTTAGGTCCTTTTGAAAAGTTAAGCGAGAATTCCTCCGGAAGTTCCTCCAGGAATTCCTCCGGAAGTTCCTCCAGGAATTCCTCCGGAAGTTCCTCCAGGAATTCCTCCGGAAGTTCCTCCAGGAATTCCTCCGGAAGTTCCTCCAGGAATTCCTCCGGAAGTTCCTCCAGGAATTCCTCCGGAAGTTCCTCCAGGAATTCCTCCGGAAGTTCCTCCAGGAATTCCTCCGGAAGTTCCTCCAGGAATTCCTCCGTTCCTCCAGGAATTCCTCCGGAAGTTCCTCCAGGAATTCCTCCGGAAGTTCCTCCAGGAATTCCTCCGGAAGTTCCTCCAGGAATTCCTCCGGAAGTTCCTCCAGGAATTCCTCCGGAAGTTCCTCCAGGAATTCCTCCGGAAGTTCCTCCAGGAATTCCTCCGGAAGTTCATCCAGGAATTCCTCCGGAAGTTCCTCCAGGAATTCCTCCGGAAGTTCCTCTAGGAATTCCTCCGGAAGTTCCTCTAGGAATTCCTCCGAAAGTTCCTCCAGGAATTCCTCCGGAAGTTCCTCCAGGAATTCCTCCGGAAGTTCCTCCAGGAATTCCTCCGGAAGTTCCTTCAGGAATTCCTCCGGAAGTTCCTCCAGGAATTCCTCCGGAAGTTCCTCCAGGAATTCCTCCGGAAGTTCCTCCAGGAATTCCTCCGGAAGTTCCTCCAGGAATTCCTCCGGAAGTTCCTCCAGGAATTCCTCCGGAAGTTCCTCCAGGATTTCCTCCGGAAGTTCCTCCAGAATTCCTCCGGAAGTTCCTCCAGGAATTCCTCCGGAAGTTCCTCCAGGAATTCCTCCGGAAGTTCCTCCAGGAATTCCTCCGGAAGTTCCTCCGGGAATTCCTCCGGAAGTTCCTCCAGGAATTCCTCCGAAGTTCCTCCAGGAATTCCTCCGGAAGTTCCTCCAGGAATTCCTCCGAAGTTCCTCCAGGAATTCCTCCGGAAGTTCCTCCAGGAATTCCTCCGGAAGTTCCTCCAGGAATTCCTCCGGAAGTTCCTCCAGGAATTCCTCCGGAAGTTCCTCCAGGAATTCCTCCGGAAGTTCCTCCAGGAATTCCTCCGGAAGTTCCTCCAGGAATTCCTCCGGAAGTTCCTCCAGGAATTCCTCCGGAAGTTCCTCCAGGAATTCCTCCGGAAGTTCCCCCAGGAACTCCCCGAGCAGTTCTCCAGGAATTCCTCCGGAAGTTCCTCCAGGAATTCCTCCGGAAGTTCCTCCAGGAATTCCTCCGGAAGTTCCTCCAGGAATTCCTCCGGAAGTTCCTCCAGGAATTCCTCCGGAAGTTCCTCCAGGAATTCCTCCGAAGTTCCTCCAGGAATTCCTCCGGAAGTTCCTCCAGGAATTCCTCCGGAAGTTCCTCCAGGAATTCCTCCGGAAGTTCCTCCGGGAATTCCTCCGTATGTACCTCAGGGAGTTCCTCCGATCGTCCATCCAGAATTTCCTCTGGAAGTTCCTCCAGGAATTCCTCCGGAAGTTCCTCCAGTAATTCCTCCGGAAGTTCCTCCAGGAATTCCTCCGGAAGTTCCTCCAGGAATTCCTCCGGAAGTTCCTCCAGGAATTCCTCCGGAAGCTCCAGGAATTCCTCCGGAAGTTCCTCCAGGAATTCCTGCGGAAGTTCCTCCAGGAATTCCTCCGGAAGTTCCCTCAGGAATTCCTCCGGAAGTTCCCTCAGGAATTCCTCCGGAAGTTCCCTCAGGAATTCCTCCGGAAGTTCCTGCAGGAATTCCTCCGGAAGTTCCTGCAGGAATTCCTCCGGAAGTTCCTGCAGGAATTCCTCCGGAAGTTCCTGCAGGAATTCCTCCGGAAGTTCCTGCAGGAATCCCTCCGGAAGTTCCTGCAGGAATTCCTCCGGAAGTTCCTCCAGGAATTCCTCCGGAAGTTCCTCCAGGAATTCCTCCGGAAGTTCCTCCAGGAATTCCTCCGGAAGTTCCTCCAGGAATTCCTCCGGAAGTTCCCCCAGGAATTCCTCCGGAAGTTCCCCCAGGAATTCCTCCGGAAGTTCCCCCAGGAATTCCTCCGGAAGTTCCTCCAGGAATTCCTCCGGAAGTTCCCCCAGGAATTCCTCCGGAAGTTCCCTCAGGAATTCCTCCGGAAGTTCCCTCAGGAATTCCTCCGGAAGTTCCCTCAGGAATTCCTCCGGAAGTTCCCTCAGGAATTCCTCCGGAAGTTCCTCCAGGAATTCCTCCGGAAGTTCCTCCAGGAATTCCTCCGGAAGTTCCTCCAGGAATTCCTTCGGAAGTTCCTCTAGGAATTCCTCCGGAAGTTCCTCCAGGAATTCCTCCGGAAGTTCCTCCAGGAATTCCTCCGGAAGTTCCTCCAGGAATTCCTACGGAAGTTCCTCCAGGAATTCCTCCGGAAGTTCCTCCAGGAATTCCTCCGGAAGTTCCTCCAGGAATTCCTCCGGAAGTTCCTCCAGGAATTCCTCCGGAAGATCCTCCAGGAATTCCTCCGGAAGATTCTCCAGGAATTCCTCCGGAAGTTCCTCCAGGAATTCCTCCGGAAGTTCCTCCAGGAATTCCTCCGGAAGTTCCTCCAGGAATTCCTCTGGAAGTTCCTCCAGGAATTCTTCCTCATGTTCTTCCAGGAATTCCTCCGGAAGATCCTTCAACAATTCACCTGAAATTTTGTTTATGAATTAACGGTGACTCACCCAGAAATTCTTCCATTGATTCCTTAAGTAATGCAACTGGGTGGGAACTTCTCCTTAATTTTCACTGAAATGTCTCTAGAAATTCTTTTTTAACTCTTCGTAATTTACACGAGAACTTTCCAGAAAGTCTCTTTGAATTTCTTTCGAATTATACCTGAAATTTCTCTAAGCCCTAACTCCCACCCACTTCAATAAATTTCCTCCGGGAAATCTTCCACAAGCATCCATGTTTTTATTTTCTTATCAATTTACTCAACCGCACAAAGTAGAACCAAACGCTTTCATTTGAAAAACATACCATAGCAAAATAATTGATTTACTTTCCAACCGAACAAAACAGAACTAAACACTGAATCCGCGTCCGATACGATATACGTTGCATCGCGAACTAATTTATATAATTCCTTTAGGGAATTTCTGCAGGAATGATCGGGTGCATTTCCCGGGCAATTCCCGGAGGAATTTTCAAAAAAATCTTAAACGATTTTAAGGGGGAAGTCTTGGTGAAGTTTTAATACACATTCTAGGAGAATTTCCGGACTAATTTCTAGAAAAAAATCAAAAGAAATGCATGGGAGATTTTATGGAATTAAGAGTCAGGATTTAGAAGAATTTCATGTGAAATTCGAAAGGAATTCAGAAGGAAGTTCTCGTCCAAATTATAAAGTGTTTTTGGGGGTATTTCAAGAGGAACTTCAAGAAAAAATTAAGGAGTTCCCAGGTGATTTGCTTGGAATCGCTGATGGAATTTCTGGGGAAGTCAACGCGATAATTCATAAAAAAAAATCGGGTGAATTTCTAAAGAAACTACCGGGGGAATGACTAGAAGAATTGCAGGGGTATGATTGAAAAAATTCTCATGAGAATTGTTGGAGAAATTTTAGGAGGCATATTTGGGGAAAACTATATAGGATTGGACTATTGGATTATAGGATTTCTGCAATAACTTTCTGAGGAATTTCTTGAAGAACATCAGGAGGAAATCCTGGTAAAATTTTTAGAGATACATCTGGAGGAATTCATGGAGGAACTTCCAGAGGAAAAGCCCCCGACGCAATGCAGCGGAACGGCGACGGAAACAACAAGATTTGTCAGATAACTAATATATTTTCTGTCAAATTTGCCGATTCCGTCGACATTTCGCTGGCATTGTGTTTAGGTCCGAAATTCTCGAAACTCTTGAAGCTCCAAGAAGATTCCTTAAAAGAACTTTTGGAGAAATTTCCGGCGGCACTTCTAAAGGAACTTCCTGAGGAATCTCTGGAGAAAAATTAGAAGTAACTTCTGGGGAAACTTCCAATCTTAAATTTAAAATTTGAATTAAAAACTACAAATTAAAACACAACATTTCAAATAAAGTATTCGAGATTTGAAATTTTGAATTTAGAAATCAAAATTGGAATTCGAAATAACAATTTAAAAAAGCTAAACTTGAGCTTAAATTTAAAAATAAAATTAGAATTGAAGTAACAATAAAAACAAAAATGAGAAAAAAAAACTTCAACTTAAACTTAAGCTTAGTTAAAATAAAAATTAAAAAAACAAAATTTAAATTTGAATCAAAATTAAAATTAAAATTTAAATTAAATTTAAAATTTAAATTAAAATAGAAAAAAAATAAAATTTAATTTAAAATTTAAATTAAAATTAAAATTGAAATTAAAATTAAAATTAAAATTAAAATTAAAATTAAAATTAAAATTAAAATTAAAATTAAAATTAAAATTAAAATTAAAATTAAAATTAAAATTAAAATTAAAATTAAAATTAAAATTAAAATTAAAATTAAAATTAAAATTAAAATTAAAATTAAAATTAAAATTAAAATTAAAATTAAAATTAAAATTAAAATTAAAATTAAAATTAAAATTAAAATTAAAATTAAAATTAAAATTAAAATTAAAATTAAAATTAAAATTAAAATTAAAATTAAAATTAAAATTAAAATTAAAATTAAAATTAAAATTAAAATTAAAATTAAAATTAAAATTAAAATTAAAATTAAAATTAAAATTAAAATTAAAATTAAAATTAAAATTAAAATTAAAATTAAAATTAAAATTAAAATTAAAATTAAAATTAAAATTAAAATTAAAATTAAAATTAAAAATAAAAATAAAATTAAAATTAAAATTAAAATTAAAATTAAAATTAAAATTAAAATTAAAATTAAAATTAAAATTAAAATTAAAATTAAAATTAAAATTAAAATTAAAATTAAAATTAAAATTAAAATTAATATTAAAATTTAAATTTAAATTTAAATTTAAATTAAAATTAAAATTAAAATTAAAATTAAAATTAAAATTAAAATTAAATTTAAATTTAAATTTAAATTTAAATTTAAATTTAAATTTAAATTTAAATTTAAATTTAAATTTAAATCAAAATTAAAATTAAAATTTAAATTTAAATTTAAATTTAAATTAAAATAAAATTAAAATTAAAATTAAAATTAAAATTAAAATTAAAATTAAAATTAAAATTAAAATTAAAATTAAAATTAAAATTAAAATTAAAATTAAAATTAAAATTAAAATTAAAATTAAAATTAAAATTAAAATTAAAATTAAAATTAAAATTAAAATTAAAATTAAAATTAAAATTAAAATTAAAATTAAAATAAAAATAAAAATAAAAATAAAAATAAAAATTAAAATTAAAATTAAAATTAAAATTAAAATTAAAATTAAAATTAAAATTAAAATTAAAATTAAAATTAAAATTAAAATTAAAATTAAAATTAAAATTAAAATTAAAATTAAAATTAAAATTAAAATTAAAATTAAAATTAAAATTAAAATTAAAATTAAAATTAAAATTAAAATTAAAATTAAAATTAAAATTAAAATTAAAATTAAAATTAAAATTAAAATTAAAATTAAAATTAAAATTAAAATTAAAATTAAAATTGAAATTGAAATTGAAATTGAAATTGAAATTAAAATTAAAATTAAAATTAAAATTAAAATTAAAATTAAAATTAAAATTAAAATTAAAATTAGAATAAAATTGAAATTTTAATTTAAAAAAAATTAAAATTCAATTTTAAATTTATATTAAATTTCAAATTAAAATTAAAATTGAAATTAAAATTAAAATTAAGATTAAAATAAGTATTAAAATTAGGATTAAAATTAAGATTAAAATTAAAATTATTTATAAATTTAAAATTAAAATCAAAATTGAAGTTAAAATAAAAAATTAGAATTAAAAATAAAATCAAATCAAAATAAAAATAAAAATAGGCCAAGTTTCAGTTGGAATGTAGAGCCATTGAAGTAGAAAAAGAATATTTAAAAACCAAATCTTTAAAAATCAAGATATTGCATTTGAATTTTTACACTGCTTGGCATGTTTGTTTTCCTTGAACAGCCCTGCTGCCCTGGATATTTTAAAACCAAAATTTCTAAAAATCAAGATATCGGATTTAAATTTTAACACTTCTTGGCATGTTTGTTTTCCTTGAACAGCCCTGCTCACACAATAATGACGAATGAAACAACCCTGGCCTTCACCATGAATAGAATTTTTGATTTTGTGCTCACTCCGGTAACAATTTATTCCAAACATCATTCTTGGCATACCTTCCGGTCAAGTAGCGCTCTCCACGATAATGGTTTGACGGATCGGCTCCCGATTGATCACCCAGAAACATTTGTTTCGCAAGACGCCAGCAATTTCCAGCAATTTCACTGTAATGAAACCAACCATTGAGCAATCCGGCAGGCTTCAAACTGTCGTTAAGAATCTGAATCTGAATCAGAACTTACCTTTGAAACCGAAAATCTTCTCCATTACCGTCATTTTTTTTTGTGACGGTGACTGTGTAAGCAAATTAGCAAACACTCTCTTCTTCCGCTGGCGGCCAGCCACAGTTATCCTAATCAATTGTGCAGCACAATCATTTTATGAATCACTAACCACTAATCACCGCTAATCACTTCCTTTTTACCGAGGTACAATTTTATTTCTTCTCTTTGGAGGAGGTTTTTAATCAAAATTTGTATTCCTGCGACTTTGCTTGCGGCCATCTTCTTTCGGCAGCAAACGAAAACTATCTGCCAAGCTGTCAGTCGAGGATATTCTTTTAGATGCTATTTCGCATTGTCGCGCGGTAAAAATACATGAAATTATACGCAATGAGCTACTTTTAGAGGTAGCATTAAGTTCGATTCGCAACCTGCATGATGTGCACCATTTTGAATGTAGTCGAATGCGCAGATAAACAGGTAATCTTATGTCAATTTCACGCAATAAATAAAATGTTTGGGTTGATTAGATATTACAACGAGCAATGCAATAAGACATTGATTAGATGTGAAAATACGTGAAATCTATTATTACATAGAATTTTCGGATACGTTTACGGTAGTTACGTCCCAGCATATTAATATTTTTTTTGCTGTGAAATGTACGGACATAATAGTAACAAGCTCACGTGATGACAAACGGTATCTTGATTCCCTAGACATGAAATAGTAGGTTGAAATTTTTCTTGATCTGGATAGTCGAGGCGCCTTAGCACCGGGCGTTATACACCAATCTTCGGTCGAACAAACCTCTTTTCGTGCCCAGGGTAGTCGGGACCCAAATGGACGAAGATTCGTCAAGCATGAAGAACCTGTCTAGATCCCCTAGTAGGCAGGCTCCCCTGTGCGGTCGTCTTTCCGACATCATAACTGGGGAACATCCCCCGACTTCCGAAGATAGACGGAAGTGGAACGCTTTTTACCCTTGCACGAACTCTATAGGAGGCAAGCGTTTCCATCAAGCCATCGAGGAGTAACGATTAAACGACGCAGAATAACGCTGGGAGTACCGGAATACCCCATCCAGAATGGTTTTCCGGGAGGTAATTCCGACATCCTCATGGCACTTTTTGTGCACCCCGGGGACACCAACTCGGGCAGTAAGTTCCAACAGACACAGCGTCCTAGACAACCCGGGTGATAAATCCTACTATTTCCTGCAGTTTTCTGTTTTCTTCGGAAAATCCGTTCCAATGAACCCTAACGTTAATCCAGCTCCATCCGCCGACCCCATCTTCGGGTATAGGCATCACACATAATTGACCAACCAACGCCTATCTAGCGGCACGCAACCGGACATTACACAAAGGGCGGGTGACATCATCGACGATTCTCCTTCCCCTATCCTCCTCTTTGGCTCATCATTCGGTCTGGAGAGATCCTAGGTCGGATCCCCGAGGGCCCGAGGTACAGCTATTACTCTGCAACGGCTACAAGCTTTCAATAATGGCTTCGGTCTGTCAGTCGCTCCCTACTCCCTGCTCACAAGTGGGAACATTCTTTCGATTTATCTTGGAGGAACCACTTCCCAACTTTGTTCACTGCGCACGGATCTCCCCCCGAAATTCTTCCGGAGGCCAAGATGGAGCTACTATGCCACCGATTGAAATGCATATGACCACTAATTCGACGCGCGCTTGGGAAAAACACAATCCCGCAAACCAGTAAACGGCCATGGCGGATGGCACTGCGCTGATTGTTGCACACATCGCGTCGAGTGGTAAAAGCTAGAATAAAGATCCTCCGTGCCCTCAGGAGGCTTCCTGTTGGTCATCCAAGCAAAGTAAGTGCGTACAACGAGAAACGCCATGAATGTAGGTCTGTCACTCGAGAGACCAAGAGAAAACAATAGGATGACTTCCTCGACTCTGTCAATCCGGCTCAATCCGCTACTATACTATGGGGACAAGTAAATGCGCTCAGTGGCAAGCACAGATCTTCCCCCATTCATGTCGACGCACAAGATTGTACCATCTTCGATCCCCTGGGAACTCGGGGAATACTTCGCAACATTAGTTTCGGTAAACGAGTTCCAGAGGACCAATGCTGCCAGAGCCTCTTCACTGGTAAATTTCCGAGTCCCGCGGACGTATCAAACACCCCGATAAACCTGCCCTGCATAGCTGTCCAGCTGCCCTTCGCCTTTTCTAAGAGTAGTGGAAAGTCTTCGGATCTAGATGTGATAGGGTACCCAATGGGTACTACCCATGCTAAAGAACATCACCGAGTAGCACACTTGTCACATACCAGTCACTGTGACTCATTGCGACCAAATCCAGTCACATTGGAGTTGCTGCAACAAAATCGATCCGAACTGTGCTTGGGGTGTATGCTAAAGTGTAGTTTATCGGTTTGGTGTACCAGGCCTGGTTCGGCCACATCTTCCCGGAGGAGTGGCGGCAAAGTCTTGTCACTCCCAGGACGTTTTGAAATACTGATCAATCTCACTGATCGCCTGAAAGTCCAAGTTCGTCGAGACGTTGGTGAACCGCCGGCTTCGGGAATATCTCGAAACAGATGGCAGATTCGGTTTTTGGCAGCATGCCGTCCGCTAAGGCTTTGGAACGGGCTCATACTTCGCGTGGCCTAGGAGACATCACACAGCTGAGTTCTCAGAAAACATATTTTTTGCGAGATTATGCTAAAGTGACGTATTATCAATAGTCATGTTTCACAGTGAGCCTGGAAGAGGACGTCGGCTCCGTGGTAGACCCCGTACTCACTGGCTATGTGCAATCGAGTTTGCAGCAGCTGAATGAGTGGGTATTTCCGACAACATCCTAGCTTTAGATGTTTTTCACGGGGCGATCCCTCCAGGTGCTCATTGGAATTTAGGCTTCGAGTACCTATCAGAAATCAACTGACGCATGCCAAGGATCTGTCTTGGCAGTAACCCTTTTCCATATCGTCATGAACGGTGTGTTTCGCTTCCTACGTTGTCGGCATAAAAGCCCAATCTGCCTATCTTCAGAGGGGTTTTTCATGACCGCCAGCATTTGAGTCCGTGGGCACGTTTGCAGAGATATCAGCTATCCGGTTCCAGTATAAAGCTGTGAGAATAGCCCAATCGCAACCAGAAAATAGTTAAAGTGGTTGGAGTTTCCATAGAGAGGGGTCTCACCTTGCTGCCGCATTCCCGTAGAATGAAGATCAGCTGCAGAACTAGAGTTAATCTAGGTCGAACCTTGTCTAAACCACACAGGACCATCAAAAGAGCGCTCCAGCTACGAATTGTCAGGCTATCATCGATAGTCGCCTACCCAACAGCCTGGAACTCACCTGCTTATCCCGCAGTAACCCCATCGATACACTGTCGCCGTACTTCTATCAGTACATAATTAGAGCTACTTCGTGGTAACTACAACCAACACAAGCCGAGTCTGTCTGTGCCGGGGCAGACATCTTGCTTCTTCGTGTGCTGGCGGTGATCCGCCGCAAATCCACCTATTTCGCTTGCAAGTACGTCTGGTGATCATAGGATCCGTCTATTTGTCACAAAAAAATTCTGTAGATTTCTTCAGAGGCACTCAGCTGAACATAACGTTTGCCTGGATCCCAGGGCATTGCAGAATACCTAGCAATACTACCGCTGGTCGTCTTATACCATACTAGATACCAAGGTCTGCGGATCTCAACATCCGTCCCTCTGGGGAATACCAATAACCTGGAAGATATTGTGGCTGTGGGAAGACTGGGGCCGAAGTGGGAAAATATCCACCAATACGCAGCTCCGGAAAGCAAAAGGAACTACCTCTGCCTGGACAGATCTCCCTAATTTTAAGGATCAGCAGGTATTTCTCGGCTTCAAATCAGGCACAACTGCCTTTTAAGCCTCCCGAGTAATATTCCGGGTGTAAAACCCACTATCCGACGTAAACGGGTACTCCTTGTCTTGATCGAAGGTCGTAAATCCCACCACCAGTGACTGGCTAGAGCAGCACAAATTAGACGAAAATGTGTCTGAATGCAGCTGTAGTAACCTTTGTGGAACATGTGTGCTACTAGAGTGATTCAAATTTTGACTTTTTTGCTCCCCGATGCTTAATCGATTGCATTTGCCATTTTAATAATCCTCCTAAATTTTTAGCTATTTTGGATGTAATTTGAGTGAGCACGTACAGTTTGAAGTTTGTATGGACATTACTGTGAAAATCTACCCTCATGTGAGAGAACGTTCCTTGAGGTGGCCCATGAACTATTTTAATATAATCAACACGTTGACTGCATAGAATACTTCCTATGCTGAAAGCCAGTTGTTGTTGCAAAACGATTTGTCGTTTGGAAGCAAAGTTATGAAGTTAACTAAAATGCTCATTATTGATATTGATGTTATTCTTTTACGTGTTAAATTGAATTTCCCATGATTCAGTGTTTCCTTGATAACTTTTCTTGCAAGCAATAAATCGTTTCGCAACAAAGACGATCTGTTTCTTTGTTAATTTTTCTATGTTGTCAATGTATTCATATATTATAAGAGCTTAATGAGAAGCGTTGAGGATCGGGTTTTTACAAAAGTTACTGTTTTCATAGTAATTTTCATACAAACTTCAAACTGCGCGTGCTCACTCAAATTACATCCAAATTAGCTAAAATATTAGGAGGATTATCAGAATGGCAAATGCAATCGTTTAAGCATCGGGGAGTAAAAAAGTCAAGATTTGAATCAGTCTAGTGTGCTACTAGGAGGGTACCCCGGGAACCTCATCCCGGGGTTTAAGTCCCTTTTCGCTTCTTCAACACTGAATTATTTCAACAAATTTTATTTAAATTTTAAATTATCAACAACAACAAATTCAACAAATAAGAGAAACTAGTTCCAGAGAGCAGTACATGATGCACAATACATAACCCGACTACAACACCAACGAGTTGACTGGATTACAACGCTCGAAAAAAAGCCTTTCTCGTACACCCGGAGGGCCGACTGTTATATACCAATCAGCTCAGCTTGACGAATTGAGGTGATGTCTGTCTGTGTGTATGTAAGTGCGCAAAAAAACTCACCCATTTTTTATGTATTTATCCTTAATCGATTTGCTTGCAACAAGTTGCATTTGATGGAGAATCCTGTCCTATTGTTGCCTATTGAAAATTGGCCAGGTCAGACTTATGGGCAAAATACACAATTTCAAAATGGATTATTCAGGGTTTTTTTTTTGCACTATGTATTAATAATTAGCGTGTCCAATGGAATTTGGCACCGCAAACAAGGAGCACTGCTAAGAGCACTTGAGTCGAAAAGCAAAATCGCGCAAGGAACATTCGCAGGGATTTTGCCCAAATTTATTATTTTTGTAATACCTATTTTGTACGTTTTTGATATTAGTTGTTTTCGAAACTGCTCTATTTAGACATAATAGGCAGATCATTCCTTTTTGCTAAAATCGTAGATCAAAACTTTGAAACTAAAGTGCCCACTCCATCATTGTACTTCGTCATTTCATTATGACATTGTTCTGCCAACAAACACTAACCTTATCCAAGACAATGTGATGTCAGCCTGCTTCCTCTGAGAGAGATTACAAAGTGTCAAGGAACCGCTTTGGTTTGTATTTTCTTCGCCGGATGAAAGCTCGACTTCTAAATCACTTTTTTGTTGTTTCTGCTTCTCCTCACACTACTGGTGCCAAGACATCGTGGTCATACAGGCGATGACAATCTTTATTCGAGTGCATCCACCACGCATGAAAACAATATCAACTTTAAAAAGAACACGGTGCAACTAAACCTAACTTGGATCCACTTTTCATTCGCTTGACAGATGCAGCAGAACTTGAAAAGATCTCCAACTGCAACACGTGAAAACTTAGATAGTTGAAACTTTTGTTCAAAACTGTGTAAGCAAGATTTATTAGGGGAGCAAGTCCCAAAATACGTATTCGGTTATCATTCACTTTGACTCTACATTTCAGTTTAAAAGCTTTGTGTGGCAGAGAGTACTCGGAGCCTAAGATTAAACTTGGTACAGTTGTCAGTTTGCAGATGACTCATCTGTATGTTAGACATACAGGTGGGAAATTGTTTGTTCACTGGATTCCCAAAATGTTCACACATTTTTGTGAGCTGGGCAAAATTTCCAAGCTTCCTCTGCACTTATCTTGATGATTCCCATTATTCCGAACAAAATTTAGTTTGGGTGGCAGTTTTGATCATAAGTCGTATTGTTTTCAATTTTGATAAAAAGAAATGGGCACATATTTCCAAGAAGTGACTTAAATTGACCCGAACTCGTACGCTAACTCTAAGTACAAAGAAACGTTGCATCATGGTGTCTGGTTCTGTTATTTCAATCAAACTACAATGTCATCATCAACCCGGATTTGAAGCGGGACAAGATGTTCCCAAAAGTTGTGCAATCTACTGTGGTGACCAGCAGCTTTAGCGGGAGAACATCTTGCATCAGTACAAAAAAAGCAGCTTTTTCCAACTCGAACCATTAAGGATGATGAGGTAGTAACAGAACACGCGAAAGCGTGGCTGGCTGGGGTCCTCCTCGCGGTGTATCTAATTGGGCGTCATTATCGTTTCACGTCAAGGAACAAGAAATAAAACTATCCACATTAAAGAAGAGCATTGAAAACGACTTCTCAACTCATCATTTCGGTTGTGGCAAGAAATAAGCTTCTCTTTTTCGGATTATATTTGTGGTAGAAGCTTTCTGCTTTGGTCGAGCTACAATTATCTTGCGGTTGGTGAGTTTGGTTTCTTGCCACAGAGCTTGTTCTTTGTGTGGCTTACGCTGTTGCGAAGTAATCACTGATTATTTTTTGGGGATTTTTTCATGTGAATTGTTTTTCCTGTTGCTTTAATGGCGATTTAAAATAGCCAGTAAAAAGTTGTTGAAGAGTTTGTTTAAACTTGAATAACGATCACAAAGCACAAGATCGGTAATCGGGCGTGGCTTCAATTTTAGAAGCGGTATCGTATTGTATCGAAGTTGGAAACTCATGGAATTTCAATTCGTTTGTCAATGCTGATATTTCTTGAAGCCATATTGAAGAATGATGTACAAACATATTTGCACAAATTAAATATTATCACAATATGTCACACATCCGATGATTGCATAAATTGGCACTTATCGTAAACTATGATGAAGATATTCTACCTAGATGCCTACTGTATTGGTGCCGATTGCTCAATACCTTATCTGATTATAACTGAAATGGTCATCCCAAGCAACTAAAAGATGCAGTTCTACTCTTTAGCATATTGAGTTTTTTTGTCTAATTGATTGTCCCAACAAAAAGTAGTACACACTTAATTTGTTTCACCGAGGCCGGCAAAATAAATTGCCGAGAATCCAACAGCTGATATTTCGGTAAAAATCTCGGTAAAAGTTCAAAATGCCGAATAGTCGTAAAATTAGCGAAACCACCCAGCTGTCAAAATTTACCGTACCGTTCGGTAATGCCTTGCCGACTTGATCGGTAAAGTGCTTTACCGAGATTCAGTGAAAGATTATTTTTTTATTTTCGAAAGAATCAAAATAGAAATGAAAAGCGTGAAGTAGTAGAATATATTTGCAGGCGTTTATTATTTCATAATCAACACTACAGAAAAACCTTTGAAACCTATGAGTCAACAAAAACGATTATTATACAATCCGGAAGTCATATTCCATGATTCCTGATTTGCATATTCGTGAGCATCTTCCCAAAAAAAATAAATGATCACTATATTGTGGTATAAAGATGATGCATAATAGATAATAAACAAGATTAATATATTGGAGTAATAAAAGCAACAATAGTTATTTAAAATTAGGTGTGCATCTAAAAAAGCAGACCGCATATTAAAAATTAAAAAAAAAATAAAAATAAAATTAAAAAAGTTACGTACGGGAACATATGTCCGATGATAGTGAAGGAACGTGAACGTATGTCTGTCGGTAGTCTTGCCATGTGCAATACCATTTGCATATCGCTACAGAACCATGTTCATAATGTGCATAAATGGCCGTACACGGCCCGAACATAAACAAGTTTATTGACGGATGCGGAAAGCACGATTTTGGCAGCAAGCGACGGCGGCGGTAGCAGCAGCGGTAGAAAGCGACGGTGGCGGTAACAGCGGCAGCAGTGGCGGCGGACTCCGTTTCGGAAGACGAGTAAGCGGGTGGCACCGCCCTCTGTCTTCCGAAGCGTCGAGAAAGAGGAGCGCCTGGAGCTGCACTTCAGTGATGGTAAGCGGTGGATACCGTTATCAGACTGCTGGAGTGTCGAGCAACAACATCGGGGTTGCTGCTCTGAGTCGGTGACGTAACGAGAAAAAAAATGGTTCTTTTTAGAACCGCGAGGTGGAGAGATACTGTTGCTGGAAGCCCTGTTGAAGAATAAACAGCGCAATCTTACCAGCAAATTGATCGAAGCTAGCGACTAGATCACGACATATATGTTCAGTTTTGGCTTCGGTTTTGACCCCTTCGTACGGCCCACGGGTAATGATGTTTCCATCGACAATATTTTGTCTGTTTTCTGTAGTGCGATATACAGATCAAGCAAATCCGCTGGAATTAAAAACATTGTAAGAGGGAAATTTATTAAAATATTTTCTATGATAAAATCAACATGAAATGTAGTAAATTTAAACACATTAAGCAAAATAAAAGGAATCGTATTGAATACTTACAAAAAAGTAGAGGCAAAGTAATTAATTTTCCCATTTTTCTTAGTTCTCACGTGGTCGTTTTCGCGACGATACATCACGATATAGGTTATTACGTTTGACAGATGGGTTTTCCGAACCTCGGATAAATTCCAAATCACCGATAACTGTGGCAAACTTCATTGCCGAGTTTCAGTAACATGTGTAAACGTCATATTTATTAACGAGATATCAGTTAAAATATACTTTAACGATCATGTTCGTCAATTTATTTTACCGAGAGGAAAATTTTCGATTAAGTGTGTACACAATATTAACACATTCTGGTGGACTAAAAAACCAACAAGGGAAGATCCATAAAGTACGTCACGCAAAAATTGGCGATTTTCAACCCCCCCTCCCCCCTTTGTCACACGTTTTGTATTAAACGTCTAAAATTTTTGTATGAGTCGTCACGCTGCTCGGAACCCCCCCTCCCCCCTAGGAGCGTGACGTACTTTGTGGATGGCCCCCAAGTAAATGCCAAGACTGTTTGTTCGGTTCTTGTAATTTATGTCCACTGATTCTCCAACTATGTATACAAACAAATATTCTTCTTCTTATTAGCATTACATCCCCCACTAGGACATTGCCGCATCGCAGCTTAGCACTTTTACAGTTTACAGTTTTACAGAAACACTCTGCCATTGAGTTGTCGATATCCATAAACATTGGAGCCTATGGTAGCCCGAAAACGGAATATAAACGGTTTTAGCTGTTGAAAATCCAATAAATAGAGTTTTTTTTTAAATATCGTAGATTACTGAGTTAGAATTGTTTCGTTGATAATTGGATTTCATGTCTAGAAGGTCAGATAATATATTCAACAAAACAAAATATGAGCTTGAGCTTGAGCTTGATTGACTGCTCGTAGTTGCTACTCCATTATGACCAGATCAGCTGTTCTTGCGCAGGGAACCAACAGATGTTTGCTTGGGACTAGCTTACATCTTCAATGTACAAGTACTGGTGATCTCATTTGTTAGGTCATACTGGCGCCTGCCACGTCAGAATGCAAGTCACTTGCACTTGCCACGAGTTCATGCGGAATTTGTTGGAGTTTTTGGGTTAGGTTCGAGAGGCAGAGGTCCGTCTTGGTTAACGAGCTGCCAATGTAATAGATAGGAGAAAGCAACTGATGGAATTTCTAATTGGATGTTTGGAAACGCGCTTTATAGTTCATTTCCAATTCTAGCAGTTTACTGTAAGAATATTCAAGTTCAAGGTATAGGAATTGAGATGGAAACGGTATGGAAGTCCATTTCCAGTTCTAGCGATTGCTAGGAACATGAGAAATACAGAGAAAGATATAAAGTAGGAGAATGGAACGGACCTGGGATTGAACCCACGACCTCCTGCGTATGAGGCAGAAGCAGTAGCCATATGACTACCAAGCCCGCTTATATTCAACAAAACAAAATATTCAGCAAAACTAAACAGAAAAAGATTGATGGCTTAAAAAGCATCGATAATGCAATGTGTCCTCTTTATAAACTGAACAGTCCTTAACCTACATAATTTTAGGTCTATTTTTGTTACGGTCATCTCAAACACGGTAAATATGAAGAAATGATTTTATCATGAAGCTAACACAACTTTTGTGCCTAGGGAAGTCGATAAAATTTACAATTCTAAAATTTCCTAGATTGAAACGGAAATCGAACCGAGCCACCTTCAACATGCCCAAGTAACCATTAGCACTATACTACGCCGAACCGCCATATGGGGCCTCTATACGGCTGTTCAAAAACTTATAAACATTAAAGTAGTACTATATGGCCGATTTGGCGAAATGTAGTGCCTGTTAATTACTTGGGTGCTCTTGTTTTGTATCCGCGCATCTTACAGCACGGCTAAGGAAAGCCCAAACAAATAAACATACGATAATCAAATAAATGGACAGGTTCCGCGAAAAAAATGTCCAATGTTTATCAGGGTTTGCAAAAATCGCTCTCAATAGATAACGAACAACGATAAAAGAGAGGCAAAAACCTCTTCGAATAATAACAAGCCATGAAAACAAGTCTGTCGCACCTGTATACAAATTAGAAAAAAACCAAGGGGCAAGTAACTCTAAACTTTGCGATAATATCACTCATTGTCTCGCAATAGTATTTCGTGATATTTCTAGTATCCAAGATTTTCGTCAAACAATGAAACGGTTGCTAGTTCGGTTGTTATGGCGTTTGTCAGTTAGTTGATGAAACACAGTGCTCCCTCGTATAGGAAACACCTGATTTATACCTTCCACAGGTTCTAGAAAACTTTCAAACCGCATTTTATGTTTCTAACACCATCAAACCAAAACGTTGGTCCTAAAGGTTGCTCAAAAAGTAATTATAATAGAAATAGTTTTTCAGTAATTTTTTTAAGAATTCAACGGAGACTGAAGTCACGTGTTGCCTAAAACAGTGTGGACTTTATCGACCGGGTGGTGTTGTGTTTCATGTTTCCCAACCAGGGCCCTTCGATCAATCTACCGTAGATAGGACGTAGTTTTTCGCTAGTATTTGTTAGTATTTTTGGATACTGTCGAAAGTTTAGAGTTAGTTGCCCCTTGGAAAAAACTAATTCGGACAGGCGCACAGAAGGACCATTCTTCAAAAAGACGGTCAAAAACCATTTTTTTCAAAATTATCCAAATTGATTACTTGAGTCATGGGTTGCTATAGTAGAATACTTGACGATCATGTAAATTTTTGAGTCATTTTATTCGGGTGGATCTTACCTTTATAGTCAATACAAGTTGAGCATGTTGTCGATTTTTAATTATGTTAAATCTTGTAACATTTATCTTACTGCTCCATTATGTCGGCCACATCGTATACATCTTTCAAACCTATTACATTTGGCATCATTACAAAGTGTAGCCCTAAAACTAATAAAGCCACGCTTAAACGTTCGTAAATTATTTTTAATCGCGTAGAAAGTACTCGGTCTTTATTATGTATAAAATTATTATTGTATTATCTTCTTGCTGTATTCATTGTCAAATTCAAAAGGGTACCCATCAGTACCCATCAATGAAATTTACACTGAAGCTTCATTTTTTTGTCAGGAATCCAATCCTGAAGAAATTAGGTTCCGCCACCCTCCGCCCGCTCAGTTATTTCAGTTTTACTGACAGTGGTCCTTTCGGTCTTGCCAATCAATTTTGATAAGTGCAGCAACGCACAATTTGTTTTTACTTCTCTTTCTACTTCTCATTTGCCACAATGCAATGGTATGACATCAGCTTAAAATTGTCTAGGGGCCATACACTTATTACGTGAGCATTTTTTTGGGGTTTTTCGACTCCCCCTCCCTCATGTTAGATATATTTCATACTTGAATATTTTTTTATGTACATGGTACGTAAGAAAACGACAGAAGCCACCCCCTTCCCCCATAAGTGCTTAAGAACTATGTGTACGCCCCCTAGAACCATTTGTTTTTGTCTCACGCATAATTTTGTTAAGGAAATCCCACGTGATCATAAGCTCTTACAGGCTCCTGCGCTCTGAGATTTTGAAAATATTGATAATGAAAGTAGGATAAACTATCAAGTCATGTTATGTCTAGTCGCAATGGATAATTTAGGGAGAGGATTTTATTTTATCCTTTACTTCTAATTTTCCAAACCTACTCTGTAAAAATATCATGAGTTTTTCACATGAATCGTAATATCAAGTAACAACTTGCGCCTCTACAGCTTTACTTTGTTTAGGGACGATACAAAACCTATTCCATATGTTTACAATTTGCAACAATAAAAAAAATCGTTAGCACTGCGGTGAGGCGGCTGGAATCGGTAATTAAATACCTGTGGAAATGCTCATAGAAAGAGAACTCTACATTGCATTGGCGGCGCCAGTCATTGATATTTGATGGGGCACCACTTGGTGCAAGCACGTTGTCTTAGAGTACTATAGCGTGCTTGCGACGACTGGTGCCCCACCTCTCACTCCGATAGTTGTACTTTAGCCGTGATGCCGAGAAGATGAACCATCTATTCAATGAAAAATCACAATATGTGGCCTGCTAGACCATTTTATTCACTTCTAACATTTATGACCGTCTTTTTTGGAATTGGTTCCACTGTGAGGCGGCCCCCAGGCGGTTTGAAAAAATGTATTGTTCTCGCTCATTTTATGTTGGTGACCACATTTTTTTTACAATATACCGGGTTATTCCTGGTAACTAAAACGTATGTATTATTCGAAAAAGAAGAAAAAAGAAAAGATAGAAATCCCAACTAAAACTGTTCTTCGCATTTTTTTTTAATCTGGCTTTTTTTATTTTTTCGGGAATCATATACCTGGGGATACATACACTTTGATCCGCTCTAACCGCAATCGGTGATGGCACTGACAAATTCGAGAGGAAAAAGAAGATGATGGTGAGAAACAACTAAATCGTTCATGGCAAAGTATACGGCAACGATTTGAAAATGCAAAATAAATTCGAATCAAAAATTGAACCGGTGCCAGCGAAAGTGGTACATAAACCATTTTTGTCAATTTTCAGTTTTTTACACCAACGGCTTCTATTTGCAAAGATCTAGCAAGGGAATAACGAAAAAGTGATTTTTGGCGAGATTTTTGGAGATATGCACATTTAATTTTCTGGTATCTATCACAACGGCCATTTCGTTGCCAGAAAAAGTGGTACATGTACAGTTCCACCCACTAAAATCAGCTTATTTAAAAGAATATTCAGCAACATGACTGTTTTCACAACAGATTGTAATCCTATTTTGAATTTCAAGATAGTTTACTGCCGATTAGAATGATTTTAAAAATGTACATGTACCACTTTTACTGTCAACGTTTTTCGGTTTCTGTTTCCTTTTGTTCCCATTAATAGTGGTACATGTGCAATTTGTTCTAATAAACTTGAAATTTGTCATAAAATTCGCTTATTTTTCACTACTGTCTTTAGGCACATCAGTCATAACATGTTGGTACAGTTTAGTTGCAAAAAGTTGCAAATATGAATTTATTATTCGATGTTTTTAGGAAAATGCGTCTCCTGAAAAATTTACTCAATGTAACATGTACCACTTTCGCTGGCACCGGTTCAATTAATCAATGCAAATTACGAGAAAAGTGGAAAACTATATTTTAGGTGCATTATACAAACAAAATACACTTTTTGAAATAATGTGTTTTAAATGTGGCTTTGATTAGTTTTTAATTAGAATTCATTTTGCATGTTATACGTGCAGTTAAAAATCGCCACCATATATTGTGCCATGAACGATTTTATTGTTTCTCACCATTGCATGTCTTCTTTTTTGTCTCTCGAGCTCGTCTAGAGGTAGGTAGGTAGTCAAAGTGCTTTTCGATGATACCTAGTACGCGATTCGGTCAAAACAAAAGAGAAAAGTCAAAACGGAGTCAAAACAAAAGAGAAAAGACGCGTTGGTAAAGCGAATCTATATTCTCAAACCAATGATGAAAGTTACACTTTGAATATTTAAGGTGAAGGTGGGTTGAGTACCAAAACAAAGCTTTGAAAGTATTGGTACAATAAAAACTGTAATATACTGTAGTAGTATTGGTGTCGTATTTATAAAAAACATAAAATATTAGTAGAATTGGTTCAAAAACGACCCAGCTCCAACACGCTCACTCGATTCCGTCCCATGCTCCGAGTGTCCTCCAAAAACCGAATCGCACAAAACCTGGGTGAGCACAAGCCGGTTCAAGTTTGTATGGAAACTAGTATGTGAAACTAAACCTTTCATTACACTGGCTACAGCACCTCCCCTCTAAACGCTGGCGAAAAGAGAATCCACATAGCTGAAAGCAACATTCCAGAGACTTCGCTGAACGAAAATCGCACCGCAGGAAAGAACCATTGATTACGTAACGCAAAAAAATAGCAAAAAATAGTAATTTGCGTTCGATCATTTAGTAGTTTGTCAATAACTTATTCCAGAAGCTGATTTTCAAAATGTTTGTATGGTGGAATTCTAGTGCGAAGTTTTTTCTACAACTCTGCCTGATGGTTTGTTGTTAGAATTCAACTAATAACGGAGTTATAGCGCTAGTAGCAGTAACTTAAACTAAATTATTGAAATTTCGTTATCATTTAGTCTAAGCAGAGATGCATCTGAACACGAGAACGCGTGTTCGTGTTCAAAATGTTTTGAACACAGCACACTGTTCAAGAGCACTGACCTAACTTGGCAGCTAATATATCCTAGGAAAACAAATTCAAGCGACGGCATGCTACACATTTTTCGGCTGGTAATGGAACACGTGGGCATATAACGGATAGAAATCAAGCATGCTCGTATGTTTTTGCATAGTTCCAAATCTAAGGAACCTTAGTTGCCATGATCGTTTTGCTTGCGTATCAACCTAGTGCACACTGAACAGTGTTCAGAGTTCAAAACCATGAACACCAAGGCGCGCTCTTGGCTCATGTTCTGTTCAGGATGCATCTCTGTAAGTTACTGAAAATATTGCTGTAACTACGTTACTAGTGGATCGAATGCAAATTACTATATGATCGATAACATCCTTGATGCTAAAGACTCGCAACCTCGATTAAAATCGACTTCCAACTATTGGAACGACCATTCAATATGCATTGTCTATGAAGTTAAAGCTCTTGAATATTTCATGCATTTTGTTAAGAAAATTATTTTGAGCTTTTTAGTGGAATGTTTTCACTTGTCATAAGGCGAGTTTGTACAATCCCATTTAATTCCACCACTTAGTCGGGCAAGAACGAGACACAAAAGACGACCTTACTGTTGAGGTCGAAATACGTATCTATCAAGGTACAATTGAGTGGTGAATTAAATGGGATTGTACAAACTTGTCTTATGACAAGTGGTATTTCATCCACTCATATGGTCTCCCCCCTCACCAGCGCCCAATGACGGAGTGCAACAATCAGAATAATGTTAAATTCAACCTCGCCATAGCAACTGTCAGTCATACAAACCTGAAACGTTGTGACCTGTGCACGAGAAGCCCCTATTTAAACCAGCCCAAACCATCAAACGACACCCAAAATATGAAACATCATCGACTGAGCCTGGCGGAGCAAAATCATTTTTGAACCACCCTAGTTATTAGTTTGCTGCTATCGGTGCCGCTGGTGTTTACATTTGCTCCGCGATCAGTTTTTCATAGTTTTTCGGGCAAAATAGGAGCTTTTATAAAGTTTTCGGTTCAAACAAGTGACTGATTTCAAAAAGTGATGTTTCACTTGCATTCCATCAACATTTCGGGCTGCTCATGTGCGGAGAAGTGAGTAAAAACTTGATTTTTCCAATGCCCTTTGAGAAGAAGTGAAGTGCAGTGATAACCCCACCAAATCGCGAACGGCTATTAAATTGGCACAAGATTGCTGATTTACGATATAATTCGAGCCGAAATACATAAGATTCTTCGGAGAAACATGTTCATTATCACGGGAAGTGAATAAATATGCTGTGAACAGGTTAGTAATTCGAATATTGAACTTTTGTTCGAAGCTGTTCGATGCATTCGAATGTTTGTGGGAGAGGAGTGCGGGAGGTGTGGGGTTGACCCGTGGAAGGTCCGGTGCCATATTGACGGCCATCGTGGTACTCTTCCAACTATGTCCTTAAACAATTGGAGCAAAAGCGCTTTTGATGTTTGATATTGAATGGATTATGGCCCGTAAACACAAACACGCTAATTCCATATATTCAACAATGAGTTACTCAACAATATCAGCATTATGTAAAAAAGAATTTTCATCTTCCGATGAACGTTTATATGAGCGTCAAATTAGCGAGTGTGGAACAGGTCAACATTTTGAAAAGATTTTTTTTTTTGTAAAATCCAATATATTGAGATGTGATTTACCTTGGGACTACTTAGGGGGTAGAGGAAGTATGGCGAATGTCCGTGGTCCCAACAAATTTCTGAAAATTAATATATGGAAAAATTTCCACGCTTATGGAGAGTAGTTTCTAAAACTGTTTGACATCTGTCGACGTGACACATGGATAGCCCCTTATCACAAAATTAAATATTGATCAAAAGAATAAAAAAAAGAAGAATAATTTTCAACTGAGAAAAGTTTGGCCTACAAACTTCATTTCAAATACCCCGTATTATCTGATATTACATGCTAATTACAAGTTATTATTCGTCACTTATCATGCTTTATATTTTTCAGTATCTGTTTTTTCATTAATCTATATGAAACTCAATGTTTGTATGTTAGTATGAATGTTTGTTTGTATGTTCCAGCATACCTTCTGAACCCGTAGACCGATTTCAACCAAATTTAAAAAATCTATTATTTGATATTTTTATATCAAAAGATGGAAACATTTTTAGTCCTGGAGATAGAAGGTGATAGCTCTACTGTGCATCCAAAGACCCTATAACAAGAAGCTACAGACCACATCTTGAGGTAATTTTCAGCACAGTAAGCCCCACATAAATACATTCAGATATCAAATGGATGTATCCAATGTATTTACACTTCCGGGATCAAACATTTATACATCAAGAACATCAAAGATATATATGTCAAATCCTAGCGCGTATTTAGTAAAATCAGTTTAATGAATAACAATAATGGAATGGACTCACCATACTTGAACGGTAGGACACTCCGCACTTATGAAGTTTCATTTTTTCAGAACTGAGCCGTTAAAATCGGCAATTCCATTCGTCAGCACTTATTCTTGAGTACATCTAAGTTTCCCGTTTCAATCATCTAGAAAAAGTGTTTGTGCCTGTTACATGCCTCAGCTGCAATTTTCCAGAATCCAGTTGAAAACATCCTCGAAAATCTTGTAAGTCCGTCAATATATAATATATCTTGAGTGCAACTTTTCCGGAAAAGTAGGCTTGTTTACATTTAACAGTTTTCTGTGAAAATATTTTAAGGTATATATGAACGTAAAATAAAAAAAAATATTTGAAAAATAGCAACGTTAATAGCACATAAGATACATCCATATTAATGGGACATTTCTTTATTTAAGAATTATGTAGTTGTTACCCTATGGTATGTTACGAAGCAATGCTTCATTACTACATGCAAAATTCGTAACAAAACTAAGTGTTCCAGTTGGGCAACAAAGTAGCTTGCGTCAATCATTAATAAGATATAAGATCGCTTCAATCATTAAAAATATAGCGTTTCCGAAAATATATTTTATTGGCCAATTATTTTTTTAAATATAAATAAAAAAAAATCGATTCTCGGTCCGGTCAAGGATGTTTTAGGATTGGAAACATTCTTGACTCCCTGGGCATAGTGTGTGCATTGTACTTGCCACACAAGATACATACTTATGCAATGGCGGGCATAGAAAAGCTTTCAATTAATAACTAGGGAAATGCTGATAAAATACTAGGTTGAAAAGCAGGCCTAATTCCTGTTGCAATGTAGAGCCATTGAAGAAGAGGAAGAATCCTTTTGACCAATTGGTTTTACCATTTACCGATTGTGAAAAACTACTGCGAATCAAACTGGCAATTCCGAGCAAGGCCGGGTACATGCAGGTAGTAACAATTAAAGCTACGTCTTGTTTCACGAAGTAAATCCAATTAATTGCTGTAGATCTCTATTTGTCCTGTATGGAGCCTAAGAACTCTCTCGGAGCGTAAGAAAAAACTCCCTCTCCCTCCTTGATTTTAAGTAATACATACTTAATGTGATTCGGAACATGTCCACTAGAGATTTCACTTTCCCACATTGTCTGCTCCGGCTGAAAATCGTGAGAAAATCAGGTCATCCTCCCACAAAAATCTAAAATTTGGAACTGCCGAAAATCAGTTGGAACTGCCAGTCGAAAACTGATGTTTGACGGAATCTGGAACGGAGCACTTTTTTCCATTGGACTTATATCTCTGCGAATATGGGTATCAGACTTCAAGCCTGTACTGAACAATGATTAGGGTGGTAGTACCAATCATCGCCATACTTAAGAACAACTTTTTTTCTTATAAATAAATAAAAGGCATGTGGGCGGATTTAATATATCAAGCGAAATGTTCCCATTCCTGATCCTTAGAACAACTGTGAAACCCGCAATTAAATTTGGAATTATGTCAAATCCTATTGTTTTCTTATGGGATTGGCCTTATGAGACCACTAATGGGACACCTGGTGCAGCGGTAAAAGTCAAAAAGATGACAGAATAAGGCAAAATCAACTTTTACCCTGATTTTTTGCTTGTTTCGGAGGCGATTAAAGATGTTATCAGTTTATATGAATATGGTTCACTGATCTGAGCATGTTTAATGGTGATATGATGGGCCATTTGGCAGCTAAAGTACTAGTTCGGGAACTGGTGCTCTAACTACGACTGGTACATCTACCCTACAGAAACACTTTTTTGATGGTAGTGTCAACTACCTTTCTTATGGCCAGGTTCCATAGGAAGAGGTTGGATTTGGAACCGACCTAAGCCATGCATTTATGTGTATCAATCTTGATGATTACTGCTAGATAATAATTATAGAATCTCCTGGGACCTTTTCACGAGAATGGCTATATCTCTGAATATTGCCGACGGCTTCTCGACCTGTAGCCAACATTGGGCGGCAACTTATTTCTTCTTTCTAGGAAAAGACAAAACACGATGAAAATTCATGTGACAAACAATGGCAAGCAGGAAACACAATGCATTTTTTGTCACATTCTCGGAACTCGAACCATCTCCGGTTCCCGGGAACCGATCTAACATTTGGGATAACGACAGAAACCTGGAAGAGTTTTTGCGTCCGTTGGATACGTTGGTTTAATCGAAATCAGAATATTTCAAGCAATGTTATACTAATTTGAATTTCAACAAAATTTTGCCTATCTCAACTTTTTTGTCAAATCCCTGTAGCTTCGAAGGTATCGACGTGCTATTTTGCGACATGAAACAGCTATAGACCCAAACAACAAATCTGACAATTATTGTATAATATCTTGACATATTCAAATCTGTAAGATTTTTATATAGATATTGTATTAAAATAATACAAATCTATGAGATTTCAATACAAAAATTGTGTTAAAACCTTCGAGAATTGTATATGCCAAATTATTATACAGTTTCTGTAAGGTTCTTATGCAGAACTATATTAAAATCTGCCATCCACTGGGTGGGTGACATACACAAAAGGCTCGATAAATCTCAACTTATTTCCAGAATCTCCAGTTTTCGCCAGGAAAAGTTAATTGCTGATAATAAGTACTTACATTTAAAAGGCGCTAAGAGTACAGGCAGTGAAAGTCAAGGCAGCGGAGGAGATGACTACGTCAGCTCAGCGGACGATGGAAGCCAACCAGAACCCAGCTCTAGGGAATTTAAGGATGCCATCGAACAGTTAAAGATCAATAAAGCAGCTGGTAAGGAGGGATCGGAGCTGAGCTCATCAAGATGGGCCCGGAAAAGTTGGCAACTTTCTGGCACAAACTGATTGTCGGAATCTGGGAAACTGAACAGCTACCGGAGGAATGGAAGGAAGGGGTTATATGCCCCATCTACAAGAAAGTCGACTAACTGGAGAGTGAGAACTTTAGAGCTATCACTATCCTTAATGCCGCCTACAAAGTGATATCCCAGATCATCTTTCGTCATCTGTCACCAATAGTGAATGAGTTCGTGGGAAGTTATCAACCGGCTTCGTTGATGGCCGCTCGACAACGGACTAGATCTTTACTGTACGGCAAATCCTTCAAAACACCGTGAATACCAGGTCTCAATGCACCATCTGTTCATTGATTTTAAGGCGGCATACGACAGTATGGACCGCGTAGAGCTATGAAAATTATGGACGAGAACAGCTTCCCAGGGAAGCTTACCAGACTGATCAAAGCAACGGTGGATTCTGTGCAAAACTGTGTGAAGATTTCGGGCGAACACTCCAGTTCGTTCGAATCGTGCCGGGGACTAAGACAAGGTGATGGACTTTCGTGCCTGTTATTCAACATTGCGCTAGAAGGTGTCATGCGGAGAGCCGGGTGTAACAGCCGGGGAACAGTTTGCAATTTATTTGTTTCGCGGATGGAATGGATATTGTCGGCCGAACATTTGCAAAGGTGGCAGGTCTTATGGCAGGTCTTATGGTGAATGCATGAATGACAAGGTACATGCAAGGTACAAACGTGAAGCAACAAAAGTTGCTCTGGTGGTGAATTCATCGAAGACAAAGTACATGCTTGTGAGTGCGACAGGGCCCGCCTCGGAAGCAGTGTTACGATAGGCGGGGATACCTTCGAGGTGGGCGAGGAATTCGACTACCTTTGATCCTTGCTAACAGTTGATAATAATGGTAGTCGTGAAATACGAAGGCGCATCATCTGTGGATGTTGGGCTTACTAAGCTGCCCATGATTTCATAGTTGACGTAACAACCATTGCACTCTCGTAAGTATTTCGAATGATTTAAGAACAAACATCGCAAATTTAAACCATTTCAATCCGTAAACATTTAAATGATGTTTGGAACATGCAACGTATAGATGCTGCGGCGGTTGAATTACCCTAGAAAACGTGTAATAAGTCAAATTCGCTGAAATTTTGAATGGTTGATACGTCAACTATGAAATCATGGGCAGTAAGGGATCTAGAAGAAACTGCGGTCAAAAAATATTCACACCAGCACCAAATGTGACTTGTACAAAACGCTCATAAGACCGGTAGTCCTCTACGGACATGAATCTTGGACCATGCTCGAAGAGACTTGCAAGCACTCGGAGTGTTCGAGACACGGGTGCTTAGGACCATATTTGACAGTGTGTAAGAAAACGGTGTGTGGCGGCGAAGAACGAACCACGAGCTCGCCCAACTCTACGCAAACCCAGTATCCAGAAGGTAACCATAGCCGGAAGGGTACGATGGGCAGGGCATATTACAAGAATGCCGGAAAGCAATCCTGCAAAGATGGTGTTCGCTTCCGATCCGGCAGGTACGAGACGACGTGGAGCGCAGCGTGCGAGGTGGACTGAACAGGTACAGAACGACTTAGCGAGCGTGGGACGCATTCGAGGAGTGCATGCGGCCTAGCGTCAAATTGTTGATGCAGTGTTATCTGTTTAGATGTAAGCTTAATAAATTAAATGCAATGAAAGTATTAACTATGCATGAGCCAATTGCCCATAATGAGCAACAGATTATTCCACCCAGAAAGTGGGTACTAAAAATAGAAGTAAGTACCAAACACAACGTGGGAAGTTTGATTCGCGTATGGCAAGCGTTTTACTCTCTGTAATGCAGAAAATTTTCACATACATAGTAGGCTTGGGCTCGCAAAATCTTTAGATGTTTTATCCAAAGGTGTGTAAGGCTTTTTTTTTTCACAATCTAGGTATTTACTACACAGTAAAATATTATGAAAATTAGACACGACGGAAATCATAATTGAATGTAAAATTCGGTAACAGAATGTAAACCAGATCATAATTTTAAGTTTCTGTGATGTAAATGATATAATCATTGAAATTTCAATTCAGTATATCTTAATTTTACATGATTCTATCAGAAACCTTGACGAGCGAGCACGTGGCTGTCAAAACAAACTTCATTGCATTCCATACAAACCGCAGCTGTCATCTAATTTATTCATATAAGCATCATCCAAAATAGATTTCTTCATATATGAAAACAAATCATCCTTTATTGCGCTTCATTTCATCGCTTTAACTCTTTGGTGGTTGCCCATCCCGACGATAAATCTGTGCTGCTTTCAGCAAACTCAATCTCCAACAGTTACGTTTCGAAAGAGATTCTGTGTCGTGTAAATTTAAGCTGTCTGATCGAAAATAATTGAATCACCAGAACGTTCAACCTGTTCTACACAGCAAATAATTTTGAATATTAAACGACGTGTAAAATTACTGCTAATCTCATCAAACGAATTAACATTCGATATTCAATTAAATTTGACTGAATTTTACAAGTAAGCACAGTTTAAATTTATTTCGATTTAAAAGACTAGTGAGATCGATTAAATGTTACGTTTATTTACATGCTACAAATATGTGCATTAAAATACATTCAAAATCACACCATATTTTTATTTGTGTATCTGAAGCGGCTCACTTTCAAGATGTGGAAATACTCGAGTGGCCAACGAGATAGGTTCTCACTCTGCGGACCGAAGTTCGATTTCCCATGTTGGCGCTAATTTTTATTATTTTCCAATAAAAATATGAAACAAAAAGTTACAGCACGTGTAAACTTAAAAAAAACATTTAACTTTATGTTGTTAAACACGGAGGTCAATTTGTTACATCTACTTCAACGGAAATTTACAGGTTTCTTTCGGACTGTGTAGGTATTTACTAAGCTAATAGACAATTCATGTGGACTTGAATTCGAATTGTATCCTCGAATTTCTAACTATAGATAAGTGATACCATCTTGAAAGCTATGTATGAGCAATATACTATTTCAGATTATATTCCACGTTAAATCGCGATCTGTAATTTACAGGTCTCAAAGTGAACAAAACAAAACACTCATAGTATGTTTATAAACATCTCAAGAAAACTATTTTTTAGTCACTTACATGACACGTCACTCAAAAACTGATTATTTTAACAAATTGTTGATGCTTCGTTTTATTCTAGTAAGTTCTGATCCATAAGTCGAAATTATTTGGATTTTCATTATAAGTCCAAATTCAAATAGCAATAATAATTCTTTTTTATATATAATGTAATTGTGGTGTAGTGCCAATTTTGTAATCTCAACAGCAAGAGCATCCTATCATGCAATGGTATAATTTTATTTGGCAAACTTCTAAATAACTCCATCAATTTATGAGATTACACTGTTTTACACACACTAGGTTGTATGTAATTTCTTCTGCTGTTGATATAGGCCGTTATCATACACCAAGCATTTGCATTAACTTGACGAAAGTATCAGAACGTTGCCGTTTCAGCAGCAAATCGGTGCGAACGTATGTCGTATTCCTCCATGATTGTAGAGTGAATTCCATGCGCCTCACGTTGACTATTTAAATGACCCAGATGTGGGTAGAGTTTATATTAATAATGCCAACCCATTTTGATCCACTTTTGCAATACTTTGTCAGTTACTTATCAAGATCGATGTCTTGAATTAGCTAAACACTAACGTTTCCTTGGAAAACGATAAACAATTCATTTTCTTTTTATCGATTGAATCGTTTCACATGAGCGAATCGCATACCGATGACCACAGTGCAATTTTATAATCCAACCTACCACACAGGACAAAACATGTGCAGTGTGCACATTCTGCCATCAACTAATTTGTTCCGTTGACAGCTAGAGGTCACACATTACATCCGTATAGCCCGAGTACAGGAAGTCTCGTGTAGGCAGTGGAAAATTACTCGACTTCCCCATCCCGATAGCGCCAGCCAGCCCAGCCGTCCGATTTCCCTTGCACAATCATCGACGCGGCCCTAATGGCTGCCGTGCATGCAAATTGATTGGCCATCTAGCCCTCGACGCTTGTTGTTAGATCGTCAACTCTACCCTACCGCTAATCAAAGAACATTACGGGATCGCTGCAGTGACACCGATCAAGGGAGGTGAAAATAAATCGTAATTAGCACCACATTGAAGTTGCGCCGATGTCTACGATCCTTGGCCGAGGTGAAGCGCAAGGCGTGTTGTAAATTGTTGCACACCGGTAGAGCCACACGTTAACTATGGCAACTAATCCAGCTATATTAATGCGAGGGATCAGCTAGAGGTTTCTGGTTTGATTTGCTGATCCAAGAGTTTGCATACTAATCTTAGATCGTACAATCGTAAAACAATTCTTTTTTCTAAATTTTTCTGCGCCAGGGAGCCCTGTGCGAAAATGACTCAATTTGCATCTTCACGATAATAGTTTGAAAACCCATAACCGTTCCTGATTAATTCTAACATAAAGCTGCTTACTAATCACGTCGAATGGGAACAATGAAGGTCACTGCGAAATTTTCCGACTGGTGATTCCCACATGGGAAAGCATAATCCGGTGAATAACAGTTCAGGGAACAGCGTACCCTTCGCGTGACGGAAATGCAGCGGGATGGTCGATGGGATTGATGATGATTAATTTAATTAGGCCTGAAAAATGATTAAGTGGGTAAACTTTACTCTTTTCGCCGATGACGCGCCGGGGTCGGGTGCTTATCCGGCAGCACGCAATCCGGTCAGACACGTCAGACTTTCGCGAAGCATGGCGTTTGATGGCTGCTTAGGCAATAACAAAACTGTGGTTGAGAGATGGCTGTGCGAGCGGAAAAGTCACGAAAGAAAATTTAGTCTGAAAAAATAGAAAAGTTGTTTTGGCGAATGTTTGCTGAATAATTTAAATACGCAATTGAGTGTGATTATGGGGGAAATTTAATGTTTTCGATTTTATTCGGCCATAAAACTTTTCTATTTTGGTATCGAAGCAAAATGGAGAGACGAAACTTTGGCCTTCTTTATTTCATTGAATAAAATATGATGGCATCAATTAGAATGCCAACGAACTGGAAGTTTGATTTAACCGGAAACCTACACATAAATACATAGGGTAGAGAACCATTTGGGCAGCACCCCCTATTCCCGTCAGCAACGTTCATTACTCGAGCGCATTACAATCGAATTGCTTGTTTTTTAGAATATGGTCAGTTTTTATCGATATCTAGTGATGTACAAAAAATCAAGCCATTTGGTTGGAACGCGTTCGAGTTATTAACGTTGCGGACGGGAATAGGGGGTGCTGCCCAAATGGTCTCGCTCCCTATGTTGTATAACGTTCATTAGCTGAAAGATAGGTTTCTTACTTGTTCAGAACTTGTTGTAATCATACCAAACATATTGTCCCGTTCCTTAAATAGGACATTGCCGCCACGTGTCTAGTGTTTATGAGGAGTTCCATCTAATCCACTTGAAAATCAAGGGAGATTCCCATCGGAAACATTTTTGAACGAGTTAGGTCTCAAACCAATTGTTTTTCTGAGTTACAGAAAGCGCGAGATACTACAAAATATTATAGGGGGAGATCCCCCACCGTCGGACACCTCCGAATGACGGAGACTAGTCAAAACGACACTTCTAAAAGCTTTCCCAACGTCTTATGTTGCCTAAAGAAAAGCAATTTGGAAACCATTTTCCTGTATGGAATTTCAGATTCCCATATTTTTAGCTTTTTTCAAAATCGAACGTTGAAAAAGATATTTCCAAAACTTCACTGTTTTAGCTTACTTGAGAAGGTTTTAATCAATAATTCTAAAATCAATTAGATCCTTTTGATTATGTAGAAAGGATCAATTTTAGTCACATTTTGAACAACTATCATGTTTTGTTGGATATCTTATGTATGTATAGTCTAAGACCAATATCGGTATCACAGCAGCTGTCCCACAGATCCGGACAGTGACATTTCTATGTGAGCAAACAATCATTTTTCACAGCAGTATTGTCAAATTTACTTTAATTGAGTTGTTTCTCTTTGCCGAGGTATCAAGGAGCCACAGAAAAACAGTAGAATGAGAATTTAAGAAGACAATGAAACGGTTGGGTGGACTGTATGCTAATGTGACCAGACGTCCCGTTTCGCGGGACGCTGCATTTTTCAACTTCGTTTTACAAATTTATTACAATTCATACAGCCTTACAAATATTTTTTCAATTTTTTTGGGCCAAAATCTATGCGAAATCCATTTTTGGAGGATCCATCATCAAGTCAGTGACGCAATCCAGATAGGCGTCCCACATTTCGTAGGACGCTTGCTGGTCACATTTTTATTTATTTACTAGTCGACCCGGCAGACGTTGTCCTGCATAGTAGGCGGAAATGCGCGTTGCGAATGTCCATGCAAAATTTCCATACGAATCTTAATTTTAGTTTTTCACTATTTACTCAACTTAACTCGTTATTTTTGTATGAGGAAATAGCTTAGCTTAGCTTAGCTTAGCTTAGACTGACTGTACATATCAATGGTTGCTACTCCGTGATTGATCAGAACTGGTGCAAATTGCACTACGATCCAAGTGAATAGTGGTTGGGATTTACCAACTATTCTCGAAGTGCACGTTTCAGCAGCTCGCAAATGTTGATCAATAACGGCGCCGGCCAAGTCCTTACAGTCCTCAAAGTGAGCGATTGTTCATTTGAATTTCGGATTAGGCGCCCGCGTTATCATTTAATTAACGTAAGAAAAGTAAAAAAGAAACGGGATTAAAATTGAAAATAATTGATAGTAATCGGAAAGCTAATGTTATTCAGCAACCCTTATTTTATCTCTATTTGACGTTAAGAAAGAATGTAAGTTTACGTTCATTTTACATGTCGTTTATTTTGCATTACTTTCGCGCGCGTATGTGTGTCACTGACCAGTATACCGTAATCAGGATCTCACTGGTATTAATCCTGATGTGCCGGTTGGCACTCGTGTTGGGCTTGTGCGCTTTGAGCGGCACACGGTCGCTTCCCAGTCTACAAAACCGCACATGGTGCAATACAAGATGCTAAATTGGAGACGATATACATACATGTTGTGTGGAAAAGTACCTCTATCGCCTGCACTTCAGCATCCTACGCGACACCATATACGTTCATGTGTTGACCGGGTTTGATAGGGCCTGCTTATGGACACATGCAGCTTTTTGTAGAGGTTTAACAGAGCCCACTGTCAAACCCCACCACATCCTAGGCAGGCCCCCTAACTCGCAGTGGCCATGGGGAGGGGTCGTCAAGCCCTTGGACATAGTCCCTGCTGCCCCTTCTTAATTTTTTGCATGAGGAAATATCATATAAACCCGTCGGAAACTATAACGAATGTTTCTGCTGAAGAAATGAAAAAATCCATCGAGCCGTTTTCGAGTTATGCGGATACGAACACAGACCATTTCATTTTTATATATAAGATTAGCAGACTAAGGCTGAAGTGGCCTGTGCAATACATAGAAGTCTCCACCGTCCTCCACCTGATCGATTCACCTTTCCCGCCGTGCACCTCGTCTTCTTGTTCCCGTCGGATTGTTGTCGAGAACCATTTTCACCGGATTACTGTCCGACATTCTGGCTACGTGTATGGCCCACCGCAGTCTTCCGATTTTCTCGGTGTGAACAATGGATGGTTCTCCCAACAGCTGATGCAACTCGTGGCTGATTTACCTCCTCCATGTACCGTCCACCATCTGCACCCCACCATAGATGGTACGCTGGACTTTCCTTTCAAAAACTCCCAGTGCGCGTTGGTCCTCCACGAGTATCGTCTAGGTCTCGTATCCGTAAAGGACTATCGGTCTAATAAAGGTTTTGTAGAAAAGGTCGAAGGTCAAAAGGTAAGATGGGATAAAAGGTCAAAATTACAAAAAAAAAAATAGGTAAAACGTCCATTGCTAAACAACCATTCGTTTGGACATTTATGTTCCTTTGTGTTTCACCTGATAATATTTCATTGTTGAATTTTTCCTTTTTTAAATCATAAACTTTTATTTCGATTTTTACATATTTATATTTATTGGTATTTCACCTGATAATATTTTATTCTAGAATGTTGCCTTTATTCAAACATAAGGTATTTTTCAGAGGTTTAAATACTGCCCAGTATCGCATATTTGTAACATTTGCATTTTGGTTCGTTTTGTAAATCATTTGGCAATTCTCCCCACAAACTCAATAATTTCCAGCTTACCATAGATAAGCAAGATAGTAAAGCCTATTTTACTGTTGTGGGATTAAATGTAGTAGAATGAGCTTTCTGAACGATTTACAGGCTTTTTACAAAATGAACAGAAATGCGGGTGATACAAACATGCGATCATGGGCAGTATATTGTAAAAGAAATATTTTGATCAAAGCGTTGCTAGGCTTTATGTAATTAAATTTTAATTCCTGAAATTAGTTCTCCACTCATTTTTATCAAAATAATCTTTCAAAATATATCATGTTTGGCCTAACACACCCTCTTTTAGTGATAATAATTTAATTTTTATGTGCTCAAAAGACCATATATTTTAACGGGAGTAAAAATTGTTTGGAAGTGAATATAAACGAATAAAATAAATTTATGTTTTTTATTAGAAACTGTTGGATCCTTATTATTGCTTCATTTAATGAAGTCATTTAAACAAGACCGCCTTTAGGCGAAGTACTTTTATATTTATTGTAATTTTTAATTGTTCATATTTCAACAAGCTTTTAATGTCGATCAATTAGATAAACCTCAATGCTTGTTCAAATCTGGTTAAAAATTAATTCTACACTAGAAAAACAAAATTCTAAAACGGTGATGGAATCGCGAATTCAAATTTTTGCCTAAAATGTGTTCATATCGGTTTTGATCGAAAACAAAAATTTGGGTGTTAAAGATTAAGTGAACTCTAAAGAATAGCGTTTGTTTGAAATATAATGCATAACTTGTAAGAACAGACTATGATAAATATAATGAAACCTCCAATCTTTGAATTTATTTCTGTCTACCATTTGTCTCTTCGGAATCTATGACAAAAGGTCGAAAAACAAAACGTCGAAAGGGACAGAAGGTCGAAAGGACAAAAGGTCGAAAGGGTCAGAAGGCTGAAAGGGACAAATGATCGAAAAGGACAAACAGTGATGAACTCTATTAAGCTATTAAGAAAAATTACTTAAATACAGATTAAACAGATTAAAAAAAGAAAGGTACAAACGTAAGGGACAAAATGTCAAAAGGAACAAATGGTCTATCAAGATCAAGTTTATAACAAGTTGGGTGTAATCCAAAGGAATTTGTGGAACGCATTTAACTTCAAGCAGAAGTAATACACTCATCTCATCAAGAATGAGCAATTTTGTTGAAGAATGAGCAATTTTCAAAGGAGTAATTACCATGAAACAATATTATGAATATCTAAGAAATATATAAACTTGAATTGTGCGAGATTGATTCTCTCCGTTTCTGTGTTTTGTCTAGTTCGACCTATTGTCCCTTTCAACCTTTTGTTCTTTTCGACTTTTTGTCTCTTTTGACCTTTTGTCCCGTTCGGATCGTAGTAGTCAGAGGTATCGGACGGCAATCTTTTTTGTGCGTGCTGCTGTCATTTGTTTTGTTGAAATTTTAACAGCTTTTTATTTATAAAGTTTGCAAAATAAATGTGAATGAAAACAATTTATGTTCGAGAATTTTAATTATACTATATCCAGGACGGAGAAGCTATTCAAGTAGGTTTCTAAACTGTTGCTGGACTCGGACCCCCGACCCCCGACGACAGAAGGATACTCCGTGTGAAGAGGACTGCGAGTTTTAGACTGACTGGAAGAACGGCGGTAATTTTCGGGAATCAAGTTCACAGAAACTGTTGACACTGGACTTACACATCTAAATGGGGTAAGTCTTATTTTTTTTTATTACATTCATTAAATTAAAAAAAGAAACCATTTTCCATATGCCAGTCATGTTACACCAGACACGCTTAAGAACGAATCCTACCATACATAAACATATATCTGGGTTACCACAATAGCTCTTTCATTATTATTAAATTATATATAAAAAATGCACTCGTTAATGTCTCAATTAATTAATTCTTCACGGTCATAACGTGAAAATTGAGCGATGTCCACCGGCTCAATGATAATTATTTACCAATATCTTTTGGCATAGTGAAAAAGTTTATTGTCTTGTTTCTTAGTTTTAGAGATCCTGGAAGTGGCTCTATTTTTTTCCTATCAGAGGTCTGTAAGTTCGAGGTCCGTGGTCCGAAAAATGTGTATCCTCGGCTGAGGCAAATTCAGGTAAATTCCCCCGGGCAGTCAAAATTTCGACAAGCCGAGATACAGCCCTCCATTAGGGTGGCTCAAAAAACACTTTTTTAAATTTTTTGATGGGCCGCCCTTTTATTCGGTTCTATTTGATGCCCTGATGCTCTGGACAAAATTTCAGCCAAATCGGTCAACGTTTGGGTGGTGCTAAACTCGTTGGAAGTTTATATGGAAAAATGTATGCAGAAACATCCCAAAACAGTGATTTGCAGTTGGACGGCACAATTTACGATCAAGAACCATAATACTCATTCAGTTCTTGTAAAATAAAATACAGAATGGTATGCTGAAAACCGCGAGAAGATTAGAGTTTATTAGGCAAAGATATTAGCATTTTACTGGAGTGTTGTAGGGGTGAATTTATTTCTTTTCAAAGGTAAAAGAAACGAAATTTGATCAAACCCCACTTCACAGAAATGCTAATAACTTAGCCGGGCAAACTCTAATCTTCTCGCGGGTTTCAGCATACCATTCTGTATTAAATTCTCCATGATCTGAATGAATATCATAGTTCTTCATCGTAAGTTGTGCCGTCCAACTGCAATTCACTGTTTTGGGATGTTTCTGCATACATTTTTGCATATAAACTTCCAACAAATTTAGCACCGCCCAAACATTGACCGATTTGGCTGAAATTTTGTCCAGAGCATCAGGGCATCAAATAGAACCGAATAAGAGGGCGGCCCATCAAAAAAATTGAAAAAAGTTTTTCCCATACAAATTTGAGCCACCCTACCCTCCATACAGTTGGTCATTTTGTATAGTCCGGTCTTATAGTTTTGTCTGACACTGAATACATATTTAAACATCTATTTTATTCAATATTATTTGTTGATAGTATTCAGGTATGGAATACCGGTATGTAATACCACACCGGAATGAGTAGGGTAGTTTAAGAATTTCAGTGATGATTGAAAGAATTTCTTTAACATTGATAGTCTGTTCACAATTCTCATCGAACTCCAATGATGATGGTTTAGAACATGAGAATGGTGAAAAGTCTCAAAATAATCAAGTATTCCATTTTTTTCTAATGATGGAGATTTAATAATAGATTTACGAATTAAAACCTTTTTTATAGAAGCAATGGATTGTCATCAATATTGTTATGTTTTATCTGTCTATTTTACTCATCAATATTGTTATTTTTTACCTACCTTTTTATTTTTTCAAGGAAATCAAGGAAAGGGCCATTTAGGCGGTGCCCCAATTCCGTCCCCCAGCGTATGTTGCTCAGGTACATTGTTGCCTATATTCCTAATAAATTTGATTCATCCATTTTCATCATCAAGTAAGAGTTCGGAAAATGGGTCATGTTGTTATGAATTTGAGTTAACACGATATTTGCCCAAAAGTCACACATTTTCATATATGTATTTTCAAATATTGTCATTTATTCTCAAATATTTTTATTCACTTTCATTCGCAAATACATTCGTGCACTGGCATCTGCTTATTTTCAAATTCAATCTTGCTTCTTTTCTACTTTCCCTACGTTTAAGAAATGATGACGCGGTCGCCTGATCGGAAATTCAAATGAACAATCGCTTACTTTGAGTGATTGATTGTTCATCCTCGCGAAGGATGAACAATGGAACAAGGTAAGGAAATGCTAATACTGTTGTATAGAAGTTGCATAGGTCACATCACTTTCCATGGTGAATCCCGATCTATGTTACTGATTACCCCACCCAACTAACACAACTTCCTTCCCGTGGTAATTGTGGAGATGCAGAGGTATTCTCGGTCTCTAGTAGCAACAATAACCACACACTAACATTCCCTCCCTTTCCCAACTGACTGTAAGGACTTGGCCGGCGCCGTTATTGATCAATGTTTTCGAGCTACTGAAACGTGCACTTCGAGACTAGATGGTAAATCCCAACCACTTCATTTGGATCGAACTGCAATTTGCAACAGCTCCGACCAATCACGGAGTAGCAACCATTGAAATGTACAGTCAGTCTAAGCTAAGCTAAGCTAAGCTTTTGACCTTTTGTCCCGTTCGACGTTTTGTCCTTCGACATATTGTCCTTTGAAACCTTTCAAGCCATCCGAACTTTTGTCCTTTTCGACCATTTGTCCCTCGACCATTCGTCCCTCGACCTTTTGTCTTTCGACAATTTGCCGCTAACTAGTCTCTTCGTTCTTTCGACCTTTTGATTCAGTTATTTTTCAATCTTCTTTTCGTTCAAACTTTTGTCATTTTTTCGACTTTCTTTTCCTTCAATCTTCTGTCCTTTCGACCTTCGACTTTTTGTCCTGTCGATCTTTTATCTTTTCGACTTATTTGTGCTTTCGACCTTTTGCCCTTTTGACCTTTTGTCCTTCGACCTTATGACCTTTGACCTTTTGACACAGATTCCAAAAGGTCGCAATAGTGTCCGGTATGATGGTACGCTTTTATAAACCATAAAATTTTGCACTAACATTCTTATAATCAAAACACATTTATCTAATGCCAAAATATGGCTGGTATGAATTATAAACTATCAAATTTTGCATCTACGGTGTTTAAGAGTTTTGCATTAAATGGCTTAGATGTCAGTCGCTGGAGGATCTCCCCCGTATCTTATTTTTTTGTACGAACTAAGGCTGAAGTGATTTGACCTGCACGTGAAGCTCCTCTGACTTCTGATAGGTCCAAATGATCAGCAATTATATTTCCCGGATTGCTAACCCGGAGACGGTGAAATCGATTCTCGATCCGTAGTAGGGGTCTGTTCACAAATTACGTAACGCTTTTGGGGGGAGGGGGGAGGTCCAACTTGCGTTATATTTTGTTACACTAAAAGGTGGGGGAGGGGTGGGTACTACCAAATGTTACGTAACGCGAATAAAAATGAATTTTAATGGTTTTTTTTTAATCACTGGTTGACGTAAATTGCTAATACGTCATGATCAAGACGATGAATATGTATTAACCTTCCCATACTACCCATAATTGTGCCACGCTAGTATTTGTAGTTTTTTATTTTTTATCTCAAAGTTAAGTTTTGTTCGAAAATTGCGAAATTTCGTGGCATTTTTGTCTCACGATGAATATTCACGATTTCTTTATTATTTCATCTGGGGAATGACGCTTTTATTGGTAATGTATTTCATGATTAGATCTTCCAAACCAAGCCAAAGTTAATGCAGGCAACCCAGAGAGTTTTCATTCTAAGCAATTGCATTTTAGCTCAACCACTTTAACCAGATTAAGGTCACTCCTGACGGAATCCAAGTTTAAAAGTGCTCGCGTTTTCGGGGGCACACTACTCGAAACGGAAGCAACGCATAACTGACATTTTTATTTTTTCACGCATGCTGCGACGCAGCAAAACTAAATCAACAAAAATGACAGTTTTGCGTTGCTTTCCTATCGAGTGGTGTGCCCCTGAAAACGCGAGCACTTTGAAACTTGGATTCCGCCAGGCGTTACCTTAAACAGTTCAATTAAAAAATAATTTGTCTTTCGTTATTTTGTTTTAGTCATTACCGTTTTAGTCAATTCAAGCACATAGCGGGACAGTTATGCGTAAAAACACCAAGCGAATATTGTATTTCTCGACAGATCAGTCCCGCTAAACTAAAATGTGAATGGCCATGGTCGCAAATTCTATTTTCTTTTTTACTAGCTGCATTCTTGATATCCTTGGTTTTAATCATGAGCCGTTCCTTATAACAGTGTTCAATAAATACCAAAACTCACATGCTTCACAGAAAGAAAAAAAAAATGCATTAAAATTTTCTCACACAGATAAAAATATGTTGTGATTTTAAATGTATTTTCATGCACATATTTGGAGCATGCAAATAAACTTAACATTCAATTGATCTCACTTTTCTTTTAAATAGAAATAAATGTAAACGGTGCTTGTTTGTAAAATTCAATCAAATTTAATAGAATATCGAATGTTAATTCGTTTGATGGGATAAGCTGCAATTTTACACGTCGTTGAATTTTCAAAATTATTTGCTGTGCAGTTACGCGTTATATGGGGGAGGGTGGGGGTTCCAAAAATGTTACTTTTTGTTACGAGGGGGAGGGAGGGAGTCAAAAACTCGGATTTTAGCGTTACGTAATATGTGAACAGACCCTAGGATGCTTTCTGGAGGAAAACATTCTCAACTTCCTGGGCACAGTGTATCTATGGTGCTTGTCACACAAGATACACAGTCAAGCAAAAGAGGAATACAAAAGGTTTCAATTAATAACTGCGAAAACTCCAAAAGAACACTAAGTTGAAAAGCAGGACAGGTTCGAGTTGAAATGTAGAGATATTAAAGAAGATTCGATTATCATTGGTCATCGGTGCGAGTATGCTTTTTCTTCATTCCCACAGTAGCTGCATGCAGTTGTTAGGATTTTCAATTAACACCAACTCCGGAAACAAAATAATCGATTTTCTCACGCACTTTGAACACTATGGAGTGCACGCAACCCACAACGCTCCCGTGCCGGACGAACGAGTTGGAAGCACAGGAACAGAAGCGAAAATGGCCAATGCCCCGAAACTGTACCCCATTGTATTCATCCCCTCTCGATGGAAATATAATTCAATTAAAAAGTTTCACGTTTACAACCAGGTCCTGTAAGTAGAGCACGGGGAAATGTTCAGAATATTGCTGGAAGTTATGTGGTTCTACCAGGAATGATCGATGTGGACGGGTTATTCATTCGGTTCGAATCGAACTTGTTGCACTTTGTGAAATTTGCGTTCGTCCACCCGTTCTCAGCTGTAGCTATATTCGTCGTATGCCGCGAGGGGCGAAGGCGGTTGAAATTTCCACGCCATTCAACCGGTACAACCAAACCAGTGCTTTCTTTCCATCAATAATACTCTATTGTGATCGACAGACACGAATAAATTATGTGGAATAAAATCCAGATTAATTCACTTAACGATAAGAGTGCCTTTCTTTTTCAATTGGAAAGAATATCGTTTTTGTTTAAAAGAATATCATTTATTGAATTATTAGAAATAAAAAAAAAATATTTTTTGTTAAATATCTTGGCTGTACATATGCGTTTTGCAAAATGGTTTTCGTACGGCCGAATAATATGCAATTAACACAGTATTTTGCATAATTTATACTTATGGGAGTAGCAGAATTCTTGTTGCTAACAATAGAAGAAATGATTTTTCTCTTATATGAAAATGAAAAAGTTTAAATAGGGATGTGGTAAAATTAATGACTTGAATGGAAAACCCAACTCTCAGGCTAATTCTACAAAATTAGTTGAAAGCAATACATTTGAGCATGTGTTTTGGTGGTTCATCTGCTAATACTGCATCTGAAAAATGTGTCTTATTTGCTCAGCACATCAAAAAGGCTTACACGAACTAAGCACTTCTCCCACCCGAGTAGACAAATCCCTTCGAGCTACTCCATCAGACCGCTTCAAGTTTTGAGTGTTTGAAATTTCTGAAGGTCACGTACTACAGTCATTGTAACCCGGAGCGGATGTCATTCCATCGTTCCTGCTGAAAAAAATGATGCCGTCGATGAAGTTATTTATTCGTTCGATACAGAAGGCCACCTTCATTCCTATCTCCAATCTATTAAGCGGAAACAAATGTCACATTGCAAAATACAAGGGGAATAGCATCATTGCACCTACTCGAAAGTTTTCGAAATTATCGTAGTCAATACTTTCTTCGAAAAATGCATAAATTGCATCTCTACCGCTCAACATGGTTTCTTCGTAAAAGGATCAGTGAATACTAACCTGGTGCATGTTAGCAAGTAAGCAAGTAAGTTGATCTGATATAAACAGACCTCATTAAATGTCTAAGACAAGTTTAGTACTTCCACGTGGTGGAATAAAATAGAAAGTACTAAACTCGTTTTAGACAGTTGAAGACATTCCACTAAAAGAGCTTACATCAATTTTCTGAGACTTCATTAATTTATTTAGCTTACATCTAACCAAATAACAATGAATCAACAATTTGACCTCATGATACACAGTTCAAGGCCACATCTCTCCATCCTTGGTTGCGCCCCATGCTCGCCAAGTCGTTCTATACCCGGTCAGGTGGGCCCTGTCGCGCTCGGTTCCGCCCATTAGCATGTACTTTATCTTCGACGCATTCATCACCAGTCCAACTTTTGTTGGCTTACGTTTCAGGCGGGTGTACAGTTCTGCCACCTTTTCAGTTGTTGGCCGACAATGTCCATATCATCCTCGATACATTGACTGGATCTGTTGAAAAACGTACCCCGGCTGTTGAATTCGGCCCTTCGCATTACACATTCTAGCGCAATGTTGAACAACAGGCATGAAAGTCCTTCGCCTTGTCGTAGTCCCCGGCATGATCCATAATAACTGGAATGTTCGCCCGAAATCTACTCACAATTGTGCACACCATACATCGCTGCTGCAGTCCCGTAAGCTGTTCTCTCTCATGATTTTCCAGAGCTTTACGCGGTGCATACTATAGTATGCCGCCTTGAAATCGATAGACAGATGATACGTTGGGACCTGATACATATTCACACGGTATTTCCGAAGCATTTGCCGTAGAGTAAATATTTGTTGCGACATCGATCGGCCGTCAACAAAGCCGGCTTGATTACTTCCCTCAAATTCGTACACTTTAGCTAACAGACGATGGGAAATGATCAAGGATATCACTTTTAAGGCGTCATTTAGGACAGCAATCGCTCGAATACGCTCAAGCTCCAGCTTGTCGCTTTTTTTTGTAGATGGGTAGGCTTTTGAGCCTCTTGAAATAAACCTTCTGAGCCTTTTGAAAAAGCCTTACAAGTCTTCTGACATAAGCCTTCCGAGCCTCTTGAAAGAAGCCCTCTGAGCATATTGAAAGAATCCTTCCGAGCTTCTTCAAAGAAGGTTTCCGCGCCTCTTGAATTGTAATACATCCGCCATTCCCTAGCAGCACAATCGATGCCCATTTGGATGCAGCAACTTAATTGTGACTTAATTTGGTTACATATGGGTCACATAAACTTTTGTGCAACATGTGTGCTGCTCGACTTACGCAATTCTGTTCGAGGTACCCCCTGAGGTCAACAGGGTTAGGGTACATGTACCCCAGATTGAGAACCATTGTTCTTGGTCATACTGAAGCAGCCGGCGATACCGAACATTGTCGATGACGGATAATCTTGGGTGCAGTTTTGCTATTTCCAGTCGGAAGTCTGTGTTGGAAATTGGTGCTGTGAATGGCCATATTTCTGGAGGCTGCTAAATCAATTATACGTAGACCGTCGTTGATTGGCATGATAGGGTAAGGGAGGTATTTTGGACCACTTTAGGAGATGGCCGAACAATTTTTCGAATAAAAATTAGATTTTGTAATAATGCTTGATCAATTGCCTAAGCAACTAAAAAGTGACGAATGCTAGGTAGGATTTGTAGGTAAAAATGTTGTAAATCCCACCGAAAGGGCTCTATCATAAATTCTGAAGATATGTTAGATTTAATTTTGGACCACCTGATTTTATTTTGGGCTACCTAAAGAGCATATTTTGGACCACTCGAATATTTGTGTATTGCTAGCAAAATTATGTAACTATTAGATTAAAATAGTGATCTCCAGCATTTTCGGCGTTTTCATCCTTAAAGTCCTTGTTAAGCAATACATTTTAAAAGCATTTTAAAGCTTAAAACAATATCTACCAGCTAAGGGTATTGAAACTAATATCAATGTCAGTATCACTCGGTACAGCATCATCAAAGTAAAACAAACGTGTGGCCTATGTCCGTGATCCATGCACGTGGTCACTCCTATGCTGCCATATTTGTTATGTAGTTTTCCAGAGCTGTTCCATTTGCGACATTGATATTATTGGGTTGTCCGGTTCTTCCTTACTCGCCGGAGACGAGCAAGCCTAGGGCTGAAAGTCTCCTTAATAAAGATACTAAACAAAATGATTATTACTCTTTGCACATTCTCTTACCAAACGAAACATAATCGTAGAACGCGGAACTTTGTTGCATTGGCAAGCAGCACGGACGAAGAGCTCTAGCAAAGATTGGTTCTTGTCATGTTGTTTTTTTAAAACTATTTTCGTATGGAAATAATGAAAACAGTTACATGTTGGTTTAATATACATTTTACTACGGCTTACATCAATGAACGGTAATTCATGAATGCAGTATGAACAGTAGTTTATGAATGGTTTCATACTAGAGAAACAAATGGTTAGTTAAAACAATGATTTAAGAGATCTAGAACTTAAAAAGAAGATATGTCGAAAATATGTTCGGTTCATTGAAAAGTGAACCTATTTTAGACATCCCTCAGAATACTGTTTTTAAACTTACAATGTTTTGCTCGAGATATGAAACTGCTTCAATTAGGTCTTAGTAAGCCAACAACATCATTCACATGTTTCAAATCTATGTACAAATAAACTTACAGCTTTTGAAAGTTGACTTCAATTTTACAATGTCTTCTTGGTTTTGGTTGAATCCAGCCGGAATGGGTAAATGCGTGAAAATATTCTTGAAAATTGCTATATTTTTGAGAAACAAATGTAGGAGATACCTTATGGATAGTTTCTTTTTGCAATAAAATATAAATGTTGCATGTTTTATTTAGTTTTGTGCGATATAAATGCAAAATTCAGCTAGGTGGTCCAAAATATGAGCCCGGTCCAAAATACAGCCGTTACCCTAGCTTGGCTGCCAATCACTGAAAGGCCATACGATTCAGCGGGTAATCATCGAGTGGCAGTCGAAAACGCCATTTGGACTACATCACTTGGTTGCTGTTAATGATTGGAGAGGCGCTTTGTTAAAGTGAAATCGGTTTTTCTCAGAACCTCCATTGAAGAGAAATGATGAATCGATTTGAAATTTCTCAAGATAATGAAAACAACCGTGTGGTAACTAATGAACATTATATAGAATAAGTAGTTTTGGCGCCCATTAGACCCAGCTACGTATTCCTACGTTACATTTGCGTAAAATTCGATTAGGCTGCACCTTAGAGTTTTTTTTTTCAGAGACTTGAAGTGCCAATCCTAAATTTCTGAAGGACCATGGTGTACAGTTTTGCTTAGAGTACCTCGCTGGAACTTGGAGATGATCAGCCGCACCTCTCATGTGGAAGCAGGCGCTTGCTAGGTTGGGAATGCACGTAACTTTTATAGAAGTGTAACAAAGCCCACTGTCCCCGCATCGGCTCCACCCTACTACCCCGAAAGCCACTACCCCGAATGGGACCTTACTTTGAAATACATTAACCTGAAAGACCATAGTATTCCATTATTATGTTTGACACCATGAATCGGAAGATGACCATCTTTGCAAAGAATAAAAAAATTAGAGTGACTTGGAGAAATGCATTAAAAATTATGTTTAACCAACAGTATTGAGTTTTCGTCTAATTGACTTTCTACCCAATCATAACCTGGAAAGCTCTATTCTATGAAAAGGAGTAAGAGAGTCTTTATTCAATAGAACGAATTTTCTCGATATAAGGCACACAGAGGAGATAATGCCTTCTTTATGCTAACGCGTTTTTCCGGTGTAAGGCACACAGAGAAGATGATGCCTTCGTTTGATAGACGGATTTGCCCGGTATAAGGCTCTGGGGAAATAATGCCTTTTTAAAGTAACGCATCTGTCCGATATAAGACGAATATTAATAATGCCAGACAACCACAAATCGCATAAGAATGCACGAATAACATCGTTTACCAATCCAAATTTCATCAAAATCGCATTGTGGTGCGAAACTCATAAGTCTAATTATGAATTTTCCTGCATAGTAGGCTGTTTCACGAGTTAGTTCCAGCTTCATTTGTTGACATCGCATATCCCTGCAAACAAACTCAAATGAAATCCGATTATCTGTCAAACAGAGTTTGATTTCACAAACTACATTGTAATGTATAACAAACGAACTCGCATAAAAATCGTGCACACTATCGTGCAACGTCGGATAAGGAATACACATATATCGCCTCCCCTTTCGTACGTAAAATGCGTTTTCGCAACTGGTATGCGATAAAAATTGTGTGCATAGGCATCACAATATCGAAAAACAATTCTATTTTGCATGCTGTCTGGTTTACAGGCTCACTCTTACTCACCCACACAATTCTGATTCAATTCTGAGACCACGCTTCATCCGGAATCCGTTGCTTTTACTACGGCGACCAAGAATCCATAATCTCCCGCTACTCTTAAGGACTCTTGAAGGGTGCCATACGAAGTGGAACGGGATTTTACGGAGTAAGAATACTTAGTTCTATACTGCATTGAAACAGTACCAGGCAAATCATATGAACTCTGAATACACTTTTATTGAGTAACATTTTTTCATTGATATGAAGTATGAACATGAAATAATGACGTTCGAGTTTATGGCCTTCGGGGTAATGGCATTATGGGCAATGGAATTATGGGTAGTGTCACATCGGGCTGCCCTATTCCATACATATTTCGCAAATAGTAAAAAAAATATCATAATATTTTATTATTTCTTGGGCGACTTTCTACAATCCACATGAACCACTGAATATTGACTGTCATTATAGCACTTCATTTTAAAAACTTCCTTTTTCCAGAATCTAGAATCTAGAATCTAGATAAAATTGAATTATTCTCCTCAAAGTAAAATATTACACATTTAATTGTCTCAATGAGACAAGACCGGGCAATTTGGTTAAAAACGCTTTGAGTTCATGCTTCGACTCTGGCAGTCTTGTTTAGCATTCCGTGGTAATAAAGACCGGCATAAACCCCGAAATAGTATTTTAAAAGGAATTTTCAGATGGGATATATTTATTGTATCTCATAATTTTAAAACGATCTATGGTTTCTAACATCGATGTACTGTGACTTGCAGTTCAACGAATTCGTTTCAGCGGAGAGAGAAATAGGCATCAATCATACTGATGGACATAGTACGGTTTTGTCTCAAATGTGACTGAAAACACTAGTGGATCAACACAAAGCACAATCCATATTCACATTTTTGTCAACTTTCTCTGTTTATATACATTTTATATATACTCACACGCTTGGACTTAAAAAATCAGATAAAGGATGGAAGAATTTTTCAAAAAACTATAATTTTATTTGTTTTTACGTACCACTTCGCGTTATTTCTGATGACAATTTTATCCAATTGGTCACTCACCTGTAAAGAAATGAGAGACTAATGAAATTTTATTTATCAACTTTAATATAGCGTGTAATGTAGCCACATCCACACATCATCTGAATTAAATGTAATTGATTTGTATATTAACAGCTTTACCATATTAGTTTTTGAATCAATGTGTTGAGTATGTATTACTTCTTCTTGATGTTAGGCGCATTTTACATTGACTAGTACGGAAAAAAATATGTTCAATGCTATGAACAAGATTTTTGCGAATTGTTCAACCAGATACTCATTAATATTCTATCTGCTTCCAGCACTCCAATGTGTATTATTTTTTGCAGGATTGGGGTGGGTTCCATAGCTCCTAATCATAAATAATGCAGGTTAGATTTAAAACAAAGATTCCCATATTTTCCCAAACATTTTTATACGAAATTTTAATGAGCTTAGCACCGCCCAAACGCTGACCGATTTTGATTGCTGGTAATTTAGATAAAATTTTGTCCAGCGCGTCAAGGCATCAAATTAAATGGAATAAGAAGGTGTACATCAAATAAGGTACACTGGGGGAAGTGGAAAAGGAAAACCTGATAGTTCATGTTCAAATTATTGTAAAAGCAGTTTAAATGATCTAAATGTATTCAATCATTATACTACCATTTTAGTCGCTTGAAATTTATAAAAACAGATTTGAAATTAGGGAGTTATTTTCCCACTTACCCAAGTAAAATAGGGTAAGTGGAAAACCCAAGTTATCTTGACCTTCAATTGTGATGAGTAGTGATATATGATTGAAATCAAGACGGTAATTGCTCTGAGTATCTTTTGTTAAATAATTTCATTGGATTAAAGGAATAGGTCCCCAAGGAATTCTTGTAATAGCTAGGGGAGGGCTGGTTTTGCCTTCTCGAACACTAAGTGTACGTAAAATCTGTATTTCGCCCCAAAGATGAACTTTTTTGAAGAAGAATGAGAGTTACAGTGTTATAAACTTATCGACTCAGTTCAACGGAATTGAGATGATGTCTGTGTGTGCGTGTTTTCATGAATGTGTGTGCGCGATACACGTACAAAATTATCACCTATTTTCATGCACTTGTGCCTAACTGATTTGTTCGCAATAAATTGCATTCAACGGCAAAGCTTGTTATGAATATAAATGAATATGTATTATGGATCATATTCACTTATCAGAGCTATTTTTATCATTCTCATACATTTTTTTCATATGTAAAACACAGGGAATCAATATTCGAGCACCGGCCAACAATATACCCTTTGTCGTCAACAGAGTTTGTTACTGACAAACGCACCTAGCGACAAACCTTTATCAGAACCCGAACACAATATGACAAGTATCATTTGCCTTGCATGCTATAATATTTCCGAGAATACGATTCTAATTTTGTAATCAGTGTTCGATTCTCGAACATTTCCATAAAAGCAGAAACTATGATAGCATAAAACCGAAATTTGCTCTAGAAATAATGCAAAATAACGGAATGAAAAGTTAGCAACAAGATTGTCTTCTTTTTTGTTGCTGACAAAATTTTTCGAATCTTTGTCATTATTATCTTCGACAAAAACAAAGCTTTGTCGTTGGTTCTCTTTTGTCGCTTGTTTCGCAAGCGCATTTCAGTAAAATTGATTCCCTGGTAAAACATGTGATTAATCAGGCGTTTTCTTATGTATATTAGTCCAATCACCACTGAAATCACAATGATAACAAAGAAGAAACATATTAAGATCCAAAGCTATCGAAATAAATCCTGGAGGGAAGGAACAAAATTCGTGATTAGAACATTATCCACTTCCCCCGCGGTGTTTGATACCAGGGGTAAGTGTAAGATCTTTAAATTATTTGCTCTCATGATACAAACCACTACAAATTGAATGTGATTAGTTTAACTGTACTATAACGGTCACCTGTGGTTTAAAATCACCGGAAAAAGGAACAAATCATGCAAGTAAGAATTGATTTTATGAATGCAAAAATCAACTTCTCGCGAAACCTAAAATGACAGCTCCAGCGTAAGCTGTGTTAGTGTATGTATAACACAGATTTTAACATAGTATTAGTGTGAACATTAAAGTTTATTTTTGCACAATGTTATGGTGTGGTAAAAACTGTAAAGTCTGTACAATTGAAATTTTTCGAGTCGATTTTTACATTTCCCCCAGTGTACCTTAATTCGAAAAAATGTTTTTTGAACCATTTTAATTGAGATGACTTCCACAAAGAGGCTGGTCGCTAATATCATTTTCAGAGTTTACATTTTCGTCACTAAAAATTGCCCTGCATTTGCCATAACATCTATTTTTAACGGATATATCTTCGCCTCTAATTCTGTCATGAAAATGTACATCGAAGATTAAAAGTGGTATTCGCATCTTTATATTGATATTTTCACGATGTTAATATTATACTACTTAAAGTGAATCTTCGAAGCTTCTCTAGATTGGATAACCATTTTATACAATATGAAATAAAGGTATGTTTCGCAAAAAGCAATTTAAACTTTTTAACGGTGTAATTTGTTATGTTCATTTTACAAGAGGGAAGAATGAAAAGTTAATTATTTACCCTTTTTTTGAGACACGATTCTCATATTGAAGTTCAAAAAAGTGTAATATTTTGAAAATGGATTTTGCGGTAATTGGCTTAAGCAATTTCAATTCATCTTTGTGAACTGCGGATTCTAATTTAAGTTTCATTGCACATGTTTCTTCCATCCGTTGCGATATGAACTGTTTATAGAAGCTACATGGAATACACTTTTCCACTTCAATTCACCGTATTTATTTCAGCAAAACACTAACCAGTATGATCAAACATCGCTTCCAAAGTCGCAATAAAGGGAATGTTGCATTTCCGGGAGCTGGAAACTGTGTAGTGTCGAATCTTGATAGCACTGCTCATACAATTATTCCGACGAATAAAGGATCAGGTACAAACAAATCCTGCTGTTCCTGGTGCAGCGACATCACCGTATACCAGGTTGCATCAAAATCCGTTTCATTTCTGGGGATTCTTTTCTCGAGACGGTCGATGGTAGTTTGGCTGCCAGCAGTGAACCGCACATTGGGATAGCTATCTATGTCGTAATGGCTTAATCCTTTTGGTACCATGAATGAATGACACCTACGCATATGCCAACTTCAACTGTTAACTGCAATGAAGACGAACTTGCAATTGAGGTCAATCTTTTTGGTGTTAACTTAGGTTTATGTTTGTAGAGCATCACGAATCTTTAGGACCCACGGATGTCACGACCACGAAGTTCTGACCACGCCGACCTGTCCAACTACCCTGGTGTGCCACACTTTCAAAGCAGTTGCAAAGCAGTTCCCACCACCCCGGTTGGCTGGAGGTGCAACAATGCATAAATATGCCGGGTACTGCACATAACAAGCGCACACCATTTGATTTCATTTTCCGAAACCCTTTGTTCGAAACGCTGGCTACCTACCGGGAAGCAACTTTCTCTGTAGGACCGTTGTTGGATTGGTTGGGTGAATTTCCGGCAGGGAAATGTGTTGCATTCCACAGGGTTTCGTTAGACTGCATGTGTGAAATCCGCCTTCAGTCGCCCCGTCTGATTAGTGTGAGTGTGTGTGTGCGAGGGATGGATCGGTTTCCATCGTTGCATCGTTGGTAATTCATTCAGTCAGTTTAGTTGTTTACTCGTTTTGATTCTTTTGTTGGATCGCATAGTTTTGTATAGTGTACTGAAGGAATTTTCTAGTTATATTATTACTTTCTGTAACTAGAAATGGCAACAGAGCGCCTTTCTGAGAAGTCGAAAAGCTGTGAAATATTGATACTTTTTCTATCTAAAATTTTGAATAAAAGCAGAAATACACATAACTAAATCATATTTTCATTACATGTGCTGGAATTTATAATTTTGTTACTTCAGGGATCTTGGGTATCCTTTGGGGGGGTCCTTAGAGTAGTTGTCTATACGTCTGACTCTGAATCAGATAGTCATGGGTTCGATTCAAACCCCTCATGTGTAAACTTCACGGAGTGTAAATAGAAATAGGTTGGACCTATGACCTGCGATGCCGATCCAGTTGAGTGGGTGTGTGTGCAAAAGAAAAGCACCATCCAAACCAGAAAGAAGAAGAAAAAGAATGGTAGCGGAGACTGGGGAGACTTGATCCCCTTTTCTGATTGCCGATGTATCACAGTTGAAAATAAATAAACATACGCGATTTCCACACAGACTCTCAAAGAAATATAGTATTTAACTTTACTGATGTATGACAGTTCTTTGTTGCTTTGCTAAAATTAGAAAGGTTCAGATTTTTTAAATATTCTTCCGTCAAAAAACGTGGAATTTTCGAATTGCTGTGCGAATACATGAACGATTTTTGTTATTGCAATTTTAAAATTTGGGGCGACTTGATCCCCTTTTTATGACATCCACGCAAAAAAAATTTCCTGCCGACCCTTCATCAAATCTGTCAAATCTACAAACAATTAGCAGCCTGAGAACAGATTCTTATTTTTTTTGAATTTTTTCGCCAAATTTTTGTATGGGACTAATGGGGGATCAAGTGTCCCCATATTGAGGTAATAACTTCAAATCCAAATATCCTAAAACTTTGATGGAATGTTCACATTTTCATCAGTACAGATCATTAAGCATATTTATGGCTTTTTGGCCATCAAGCCAAATGTAACAAATATATTAAGTGTCTATATTCACTTATAAGCAGAAAATCAAAACTTTGTTTTAAAAATAAACTTTTGATTTACAAACAAATTTTTAGACCAGCCATGTTGTATGCTGTGCCAATATGGCTGCAATACCAGAAAGAGGATTCAAAATAAAATTTTGAAAATGATTCTGAAGTTGCCTCCGTGGAATAGTACCAATATGAAGTTCATTGAAGAATTTCTAATATTGAGAATTTCCAACCAAATAATTTCCATTTTTTAGACTTCTATTGCCATGATTAACTCCTTGTACCCTTAGTATAAATTAGGTTAAGCTTGGTTTAGGTTGCAAAAAACATTGTAATTCCTACATGGTTCAATTAAACCAGAGGAGCCTAACTGCCAGAGGCGATTGAAATGTATTAATAATAATTAAAAATGTAACATATCAAGTAAGGATGATAGTGTTAAGAAAACACGGAACACCTAGTCTAAGAGATGATTGCACTTATTAGGTAATTAGCAAATAAAATAAGTTAAAAAAATGGCTTTGTGCTGTGAAAAAACGAAAGCATTTGGTCATCGTTATGAAAAGTTGTTCAAAATTTTAATGGCCAATAAAAAAATCTTTAGGAAGGTCAGAACCTACAAACCGCCCTGCAGAATAAATAAGGTTGTCAATCCAAAAAATTACTCACCACATAAAGGTAATTTGTCTAGAGGATCTATACTAAAAAATACGCTAGAACAAAACTACTTCAGTTATCGATAAAACAGAGGGTAATCAAGTCTCCTCGGGGATCAAGCCTATAAAGCACAATATAACCAAACTGTAGGTGGTGCTCCGGTCGATTTCATTTTTAGCTTCGTTTTAATGTATAAAATGTGTTTTTTCCTATTTTCTATTGTATTATCCGGTAGTGAAAGCTCTCTCAAAATCGTGGAAGGCTATTGCTACTCGACTAAGTTGAGTCAAGTAAAAGATACAGAAGACGAACTTACTGTTGAGGTCGAAATATGTATTTGTCAGAGGTACAATCAAGTTGTGGAGTTAAATTGGATAGTACGAACTCGTCTTATGACAAGTGAGCATCAATCTAATATTTGTTAGCAAATTTATTAGTTTATCTATTAGCTAATTAGTCCGGGCACGTAGCCAGAATGTCGAACGGTAATCCGGTAAAAATGATTCTCGACAACGATTCGACGGGAACAAGAAGGAGAGGTCACAGCGGGCAAGGTGGTTCGATCAGGTGGAGGCCAGTTATTAGATCTTTTGAAACCGTTATCCGTATCCATAGTGTTTAAGTGCATGTCGAATTACTCCATTACTATTGAGAAGCAATGCAGCATCGGTTTCGATACAGCTGTTGTTTTGTTTTCTCAAGAGCACCATGACAAGGTCCCACTATTTAGATCCTTCACAGAAAGCAATCCCATTGAAGGCGCGCTATACTATTTTTGGCCATGCATCGGAGCCCTAGCCACATCCTTGTCTTGCTTCTAGAATATCACCAGGAAAACGTTGAAAACCCCGGATTTAGCTCTGTCTTCAAGACCATTTCAAGCTAGAGAATTTGTCCAGTAATAAGAACTTCCGTGTGTTCCTCTCACTACCATTGTTCACCAGTTCATGAAGAGTTAGTACGTATTTAAACCCCCAACTCGATTTTTCCAGCAGTCAGTTCAGCCTAGGACCGAGGTTTTTTAACTAATTGCTTGAAAAGTTGCTTCAGCTGCATACAGTTTAGCCTCAAACAAGAGGAATTCGAGTTTTTCAACGGTCTGCAAGGTAATATTAGTTATGTTTTATTTCTGAGACTGATGGTGATAGCGGGGACTAAATACGATGAATCCTTAATTACCACTACTTATTGCCCTAGCTAGAAAAATGGATTAAACTAGGGCTCTGTTTGGTAGATCTCACGCCGTTAATCTATGGCATTTAAAATAACCCTGTTTTTTGATAGTCGAAAATCTCAATCTCTGCTGTCTCTTATGTGTCAGCCATATCCTACTCTTGTTGCCACTAATCCAGAATATGTGTGACGGGAACCATTCCAGCTATTACGCACACTGTTTTTTTTTTATGATATTGTCTGACACGTGCCTGCAACTCGCATACTCATCAACCTGCACGCGCTGTTCAGCAGTGCCTGGTTAACCTGGTTATCGAAGTTTTGGTTCGTTTTCAGTCCGGAGAACCAGGTTGAATATTCGTACATTGCTAATCAATGCTGCAACCATCTGCATTGCTTTTTCAGATACGTGCCTTTTGAAGCCCGGTTTATTATTTATTATCACTCGCACATTGGCAATTATATTACTCAAATATCCATGGCAAAAGAGGAATAATAATATAATAAGTTAACAATAATTTGTAATAAATTCAAGAGTTTTGTAGAACTTTTGAGAAAAACAGTGTTTAACTTTAACATGGTCTCAAAACGTGAAAGGAACGGATCGCAATGTTCATTAGACTTGTAGAGCACACCAAAAGCTTCCGTTTAGAGGTTGTTGCAATGATTTCCGGCGATGAAATGTTATGTTAGATTTTTTTTCAATACTAAAATTAGCCCGAAAACATTAAATCGACTTGACCTACCTCGAAATTTTATCCGAATTAGCTGAAAATTTGACAGAAGGCTTATTTTAGCATAAGGATTGTGATTCTGGAACCGGTTGAATTTTTGATACTTTTTGAAAACATGAAGAGGTCTGTAATTTGAAGGATGTCTTGAAAAAAAGCGAGGTTTGGGATCCCATCTACGTTTATGGCTTCATGGCTGTCACCAACGCTTTAAGCTACTCATTGGTTGATCGCGTTTCTTCATCGTGCTCATTCCGCTCGTCGTAGCCATATCGTAGTTTAATGTTGTGGGATCGGCCGTTAGACGATCGCTTTCATCATTTCCGGACATCTTTCTAATGGCACAGATGGGCCTACTCCATAAGTGTTCCCCCAAGGACACGTGTTTGTGGAGCTCCTCAAATAAGGCTTCTCGTTGAGTCTGACTGCCTTATTGAGGGGCGGCTTTTGCCGTTTTGTGCAATGATCTTGTTTCTTCTCTTCCGGCACGGTCATCATGCTCATGCTCATGTTCTTCTGACTTCTCGATTCTCACAACCGAACCCACCATGCGGACAAAGTGAAATGTGAGATTTGAGAAGTGAAAATGAGATGTACGAAGTGAGAAGTGAGATGCGAGAAATAAGATATAAAATGAGAGTAGCATGAAGTGAAATGTGAGAACTGAGAAGTAAAAAGTAAGAAGCGGCGTGAGAAGTGAAATATAAGATGTGAGAAAAAGTAAATGGTTTGAAGTGATTTGCGAGATGAAAGGAGTGAGAAATGATACGTGAGAAGGGAAAAGTGAGACACGAGAGCTGAGAAGCGAGGAATGGAATGCGAGAAAAAAGAAGCGAGTTGTGTAGATTTTGTATAAGAAATTAAATATGAGAGATAAAAAGTGAGTCATGACAAATGAGAACTGAGATGTTATAAGCGAGAAGCAAAATGTAAAATGTGAGAATCAAAATATGAGAAGTGGGAAACATGAAGTAAAAAGTAACAAAAAAAAAAGTAAGATGATGATATCGGCACCAAAATTTCAAAAGGGCGAAACTGCTTCTATAAACAAGAGCTACTCACGTCGCTTGTGAGCCTATTTGAGCCCACTAACGCAATCCATCAACACTGATGGAAGCAGCGAATCATCTTCTCTCATTGAATGGCGCTGGATCGCGTGAGAGGGCACAAATAAGCCCACAAGCGGCGTCAGAAGCTCTTGTTTGCATAATCAGATTCGTCCTTTTGAAATTGTGGTGCCGATATGATGTATACACCGGCTATCTAGGCAAAACGTATTTTGCCCATAGATTGGAACAATTATCGATAAATTTAAATAACATTTTTGAACCCGTTCATTGGGGTCTCCAGTTAGCCTTGCGAGCAAAGGCGTAGGATTACCAATCCGGAGATGGTAATTTCGATTCTCGGTCTGGTCTAGGATGTTTTCGGGAGGAAAGGAGGAATGCTAATAGAATGCTGATTAGACGGGGCACCCCCAGGATTGTGTCTTTGGGTGAGAAAATCAATCTCTCAAAATTTCAGCACAATCACTTGTTGCATAAGCTGGAGCATTTGATTTGAAGTTTGTATGGGGATTTAATATATAGGAAATTACACCTCCGTCACTCATTCGATTTGGAAATTGGTTCTGATTGTTCGATTGAGCTCAGAATTGCAAAAAAGGGAAT